>NC_092593.1:31902500-33152500 GCF_047663525.1 Anas platyrhynchos | reverse complement strand
CTTGCTATGTGAATGGATTCCCTGCCTCTAAGACTGCCAAATTCTACTCAGGCTTGGAGGAGAGGGCCTGGAACAAGCCCAGACCAGTTCTACAAGCAAGTGCAGGATGAACATCAGGTCGAAGACATAAGCACGCGTTTTACCGAGTGATGCAGTCTTCTGACTGCTTCTGGTTCTGCAGTTTGTGGTAGACGACAGCAGCCACTGCCAGAGGCCCGGCATCGCCACACAGGAACGTGATGGATCGTTTCGTCAGACAGCTCAGGCTCTTCTTCACGTACTCCTGGGCCACCTGGAGGTAGGCTGGGTCTCCGTACACATCATAGAGGTGCAAGTACAGCAAGGCAATGCCTGCAAAAGGAACACTAAGATTGTAACCCTCAGAAAAGTTTGCGTCTTGGTTGATTTAACAACACTAAAAGCCTGGCCCTCAGCCTCATCTTAGGCATAACCCCTGGCGGCAGCATCCACACCTTCTTTTCCTGCTTTGTGACCTCTTTGTGCCTCATGCCACTCCTGAGTGGGCTGCAAGTGGACAAACAGCAGTGTCTGACCCAGGAAGGCCTGGAGGACAGCAGAGCCTCTGAAACACAGGTTACATGCTATTTTAGTAGTTGGGAGCAAAAGAGGAGACCTAGACAAAGCCACCTAAACCTACAAACTGTGCCTGGGACTGTGTTGCAATACAGTGAAATTAAAACAAAACAAGCCACCAAAACAGCAGAAAACATCAGGCAAGACAGGACTTGTGGCAGAGTGGTGCTGAGCTGTTTCCCTGTCTCAGCTGCTCTTTCCCATGCCAGGAGGTGAAGGGCTGGGTCCCTTAGCTTGGATCTGATTAAAGTGACAGATCATCAGCACTGAGAAGCATCCTATTAGGCTCTTTTTTTATTATTATTATTATTTTTTATTTTTTTTCTCTTCCCACTGGGAAGCATGAGCAAGACTGCTACACCTCTGTGGACACCAGCTGCTGATGAACAGGTCCCAAGCCCTACTAGAGGGGCTGGTGCATCCTACAAAAGAGAAGAGGCTGCACATTGTTGTCAAGAGTAGCCCTGGTCTGAAAAAGATAAGCTACCTGGAATGCTGGAAATGGCTGCGTGGTCTTCCCTGGATGTTTTCAGTGGGGTGGGCAGTTACAGAAAGAGCTCTGCTACTAAGAAGTCGCAGCAATTGCTGTCTCTGGGCTCTGCCTGCCCTGCCTTCATCCAGCTCTTGAAGCTTTTCGTATGTAGCTGCATTTGAAAGGTCTGCCGTTCAAACATCCTTCTGATCTGGAAAGCATTCTCAAACATGCACTGGAGAAAGCTACTGGTCTGTATCCCTCTGAGAAAGGCTCCTTTCTCTCCTCACCAGCAACTATTTCTGTGAAGCCATAGATTCTGTGTTTAAGCCTAAATTAATTGAGCCAACCTCTGCAGATTTTGGTGTTGCAAGGAGGGTAGGGAGGAAGAAACATGCTGCACAATTACTTTCTACGGTACCGAGGACAATTTTAAATTTAGATCACTTTCTCATTTTGCACGGGTAATCTCCAAAGCTTCGTGCTACAGACAATTCAATTTCACATGTATATTAAGGGCAAATTTCCATTTCCCGCTGAAGTTAATAACCTTGTCCTCTCTCAAAGCAGTTTAGTGTCAGTATTTCCAGGGAGAGAAGCCCAGCTGCATGGTACCATCACTCAGCTTTATAAGGACGTGGACATGAAGCCCTGCTTTAAGGAGAACCCTCCTCTTTCAGCCAGCAAATGCAAAGCAACTCTCCTTGATTTATTTAGCACCTAGCACAGCCTCTAGGCTCTTAATAGGCCTGATAGCTGTCTGAGCACAACTTGCACACTTGAGTTATCTGCTTTAATATACAACTTTTTGCTTTCTAAGTAGCTTCTATTCCCACCACCATCATACCACCCTAATTATGTACGTAACTACCACACCAAGAATGATGCTAGGACCGAATTCTGAGAAAGTAAATGTCTCACCATTGTTTTCCTCTGACTTCCTCGCCTCTCCTCTTTTAAACATTTCTCATCCTCCTTCCCTCCCAGCCCAAGCATTCTCCAACAATCGCTCTTTAGGAAAAGACTCCAAAAAACATTAATCTACGTGAAGGGATGGGAGTAAAAGCTTTGCTTGCCCAAATCATTTGTCTTTCCTTCTTCTTTAAAAAAGAAAAGCTGTCAAACTGCATCTAAAGACAATTTTCTCAACTCATGCCTCAAGGAACTCATGCTCCCAGGACGATCAGCAGGGCACGAGGCAGTGCTACCTGCGAGCCCACAAGTAGGGAAAACCGGCAGAGAGCAGAAGCACGCACAAAAACGCGGTATTTCCAGATGCATGTAGAAGGATACCAAACGCAGCCACCTGTGTGGGAAATGTTGCATACTGACCTGCCTGCCAAGATGCAGATGGTCATTTCAGAGGCAGCGCGGTTTGCAGACAAGAGTTTCCCCCGATGGAATTGGCTCAAGTAAGCTGTGCTGCTCTGCAGAAGTTAACCCATGACTCTGCCTCGAGCCCTCTCCGCTACCTTCCTCACCCCAGCTGTGAGGTTTGTGGGGTTTGCAGGCTTACATGATGGGTTTTTGGTATGCTTTCCGTGCCATACAAACATCGCATCCCTGATCAAACGGGACCCTGTAGACAGTGGATCTGCTCCACTACCATGCACCTTGGAGGTCTGTGCTCAGTGTCACAGCTGGAAGTGCCTGTGACCTGTTTTTGTGACCTCTAAGACCCCGATTGTTCCCAGCAGAACTGCCACACTGCAGCTGTCATCTGCTACTGCCAAAAATTTATGGGCTTTGTTCTCTGTTATCAGTTATCATTGGTCTTTCCTCTCTATAATTTCTCCAGACTACATTTTTTTCTCCTTGCAGTGTAAGGCCTTGCTGCATACCCACAAGTGACAGAGAATGCATCAGACATCACTTGGTGGTGCAGGACAGCGGTGAACATGTGAGTTATCGACAGCACATCCTTTTAGTAGGGCTCTGATAACTAAAACTGCCATCCCTAGGGTGCAGGGAGCCAATGCACTGGAGAAAGAATGACCGAGACACCTGCTGGCTGCAGAAAATCACGAGGCAAAAATCAGTTCTGTATCTCACATCAAAGCCTCTTTATTTAACATCTTCACTAGGACGGTAAGCAGCATCTCTCTCCTCTTGCCATCCGGTATCAGCAGATGCAGAGGGTTGCTTTGTGTTAAAGGCTTCTTTTGGGGAGGCATAGGAGGAGACTTAAATGCACGCAGTGGGAACAGATGTGTTTGCATCAATCACGTCATGCTGATGGTCCTGATTTTAGAAGCCATTACCTCCAACAGAGCAGACATTGCTGTAGACAGAAGACAAGTTCTTGCTGGAGAACTAAAGTGCTGCAACAGGCTGAAAAAAACAATCTCTCTCTACCATATGACCATTCTGTTGGTCAAACAGAAGTAAAGCTCTGTCTTGACTTGCCCCCAGGTTCCTTCTGTTGGGTTGCACTACCACTGCCAACAGCTCTGCTGGCGGGAGACAGCAGTGAGACAAAGCTTCCCCCTCGTGCTGGATGAAGGTGAGAAGGAAGCACTGCTTGGTGTCAGCTCTGCTGCAGTCCCCTTGTTGACAACAGCGGGGGGATGCCCACGAGACTGCTCTGTATGTGCCTCCTTTCCTTTGGGGAAGGCCCACGCTGGGTCAGCTGCTGCTGCCTGACAGCTGCTTCCCGTTCAGGTGCTGGACAACACCAGCAGCTGACCCAGCGTGGGCCTTTCCCAGAGGTCCCCAGGTTGGCACAGGAGGAGATTTCTGGGTCACTCAGCCAGGCCGTACCCTTAAAGCAGGATGTCAAATCTAGAGGGAAGAAGCACAACATGATCTCTGCACGTAGCAAGAAAGCCTGATGGTTTTTAGTGGGAAACCTGATGACATTTTAATGAGTCAGGCATGGGGTGAAAGTTACAGAGGGGGTGGAAAAGCTCTACTGCCCAGCTCAAAGGATAATGAGCATCTTTTCTGGTGCAGAGGTGTGGGATGTTATTTCACACTCACAAATTCATGTCAAAGGCGTGTTGAATGGGAAAATGAGCTGTCTTCTATAGAGGGTCCATTGTCCTGTGTTTGAAACTGCCTGGGGGCTCACAGGTGCATTTTATTGCAGCTTGCCTTCCTAGTGTGTTGTGGGATATGTGGGATATGGGGTGTCTCTCAGGATGCCTCAGATTCTCCGAGAAGAAAACCTGGTAATAACACTTTTGTAAAACTTACTTTTCTCCTTCTGAGAAAAAATAAAAAAAATAAACAACCCAGCCCAAACCAAAATACCCTTTACCTCATCACCAAATCCTAGAAGAGGCTGGGTTAGAAGAGACAGACAGAGGTCAACACCTGGAATTAAAGCCAACTTCAAAATTACACCTCATTGCTCAGAGCCTTGTCCAGTCTAACACTTAGCATCTCCAAGAATGGAGACTGCACAAAAACTGCCCAGCAGGCACCTGGCAGGATGTGGCTTACGAGGGGGACATAAAACATTCTCTCTCCTCAGATGTAGCCCCACTGCGTTTTACTCTGTAAGGATTGTCTGAGCATTTCTGTTTTTCTGAACAGAGCTGTAAGGGGATGCAAGTTCTCTGGGTTATGAGGTTAAAACTAAGATATCACACTGAAGTGAACAAAAGGCATTTTTCCAGAACCTCTCTTGAACTGGTACAGTCAGAATTTCTACTCGTTCTTAAGTGGCTTTTCTTTCATCTGGCGTGTTCTTTGAAGAGTCCTTTCAAAAGGCAGCTCAGCCCTTCTCTGCTCCACTTGCCCAGAGGCCAGCTGAAAGCTGTGGCAGGGGCAAGCCACCTGGACTCACTGGTTTGGTTCAAAGGCCCTCAAGCTCTAAAAGCCATGGCTAGTACACGGCTCAGGAAGGGAATGCTTGCATGGGAAACAAATCCCAAAAGCACTGGCAGAATGGACGGGCAGGACAATCTCTCCCTTCCACAGCATTTCAGAGGGCAGACCACCTCATCATCTTGGGACATCAACAGCCAACAGGGAGCAGACTCGAGAGCTTCCCAGCTTTTGTAGTCAGCAAAGAGGTGCCAGCAGTGAAGTCAGACTTGTTCCATTTCTTTTCCACCATCTGTCCATCCAGTCTAGCTGGTCTTTCAAGCACAGCCTCCTGCACTACAAGGAAGACCACCACATACCTGTAACTCTTAGGCATCATCATGTTTGACAACAGGCAAGAGTGGCATACTTCTGCAAGGATTTGAACCGCTTCTGATTCAAAATTAACTTCGGGCAGTTTACCTTCCCTCGGTCAATACTTTGATACCAGTGAAACAGATTAAGACCGCAGAAACTTTTGCAGCAGTCTAGCTAAACTGATTATAAGAGAAAACGAACACAACAGCTGAGCCTGCTCTACAGCCAGGCACGTACCAGGATTTGCCTACAGGGCCCTGATCTCTCCAGGGAACTGAATGAAACCGTAACAAGCAGATTCAAACGTGTTTTGAGGGCATTCAGCTGTACACTGCATAATCTGGATCCGAAGTGCACTGTCACTGCCTCTGAGCTGAAAATGCAAGTCCTACCTTCCCTCTGCTCCAACTTCACGTGCCAAGAAGCTGTGGCTGTGTGGGGGAACAGGGCTCTCAAGTGCGTTGGGAAAGAAATAGGCACCAAAGCAAAATGCCAGCATATGCTGTGTATTACAGGGTGTAATGTAGTACGCTCAAGTATGTTACATTTCACACAGAGTTTACGCTAAGAGAGGCACATTTCAAATCTCCCTTATTAGCGGCCACAAGAGTGCGGGTTGATTTCAGACTGCTGGGCAATGATTTACATGAGAAGATACTCAACAAGCCTCTTCTACTTAAGCAATTAAGGGAAAAAGCTGCTGTCTTGGCCCAATTAATTTGCTCTCTGGAAACCAGCACTGAATAAATTAATATAGCTAGGATTAGAAAAGAAAGGAGGATGACTCACATACAGCGTAATATCTGCAAACTTCACTTCTCTGGCTGTGACCCGCAGGAAATCTGTCCACAGGCTTTTTCTAATCCTATTAGCCAAGGCAAGAATGTTGTATGCCCAATGAGGAATGATCCCAGGGAGGAAAAAAAAAAAAGAGAAATGCCTCTCAAGAAACCGCTTTCCAAAATAATAAAAAAATAAATTAAAGAAAAAAAGAAAGCAGAAATCCTACCAGAACTCACAGCCACTGTCACTTTCCAACATGAGGTTCCTTAAGGCCACCCTATGAAAAGGGAAGTGTTTACCTTCCCCCTGCAGACTTTCAGCTGGCTGTCCTCCTGCTTTACCTCCTGAATTCCTCTGGCCAGAGGTAGACTCTGCTGCCAAGCCAAGCAGCAGCATCACACCTGAAGGCCATCAACACATCCAGAGTGCTCTTCACACAAAGGGAGCTGAGGGAAGGCTGAACCCCTCTCTCCCAGGATAAGCTCAGCCAGTACTGAACAGAAATTCACACACAGCAGCAGCAAAGTGCTGCCAAGCAGCAAATGAAAAGAAAAAAAAAAATAATAGAAACACACAATAGTCTTCTCCCACGCTGGAATTCAACAGTGGCATGGTAGCATTTCTTATGAACTGTGTTGGAGTGGTCTTACTGCTTGTTTACCTTACCAAAATTTTCAAGCAGCCATTTTTGGCACTGCTTTCACCAAGCTGCAACGTTAGCTTAGCATCAACACAATGATCACTATTCTTCTAGCAAAATGTTGGCATCAAGTTCCATTGCATCTAAGCACAAACCAGCCATGCCCAGATTATAGCATGGAAAATTGCCATTTAGGATCGCAATGTATTGAGGAAAATAAAAAAAAAAAAGCCATGACAGCAAAAAAAAAATCCTTCAGCAGTCACAAAAATACCTGCACCTATCTCAAGATCCCTCCCTAGAGCCTGGCACAGCGCAGAAAGAAGCGCCTTGAAAGCTGACAAAGCACACAGCAGAATCCAAAAGTCAAAAAGGATGAGGCAAAGAAATGTGTCCTCCCTGCCTCCAGGGGGTAGGAATAGGGTGGGGAAGGTAGGGCACGCTCCTAAAGTAGGAAGAACAGGTTGAAAATGCACCACGGGAAAAAGACAAACTCCTGGAAGCTTAGGATAGAAGGGTTTGTGCGAAGAAGGCTTCCATCCACAGTTATATTTGCATTTCTGCTCCCTCTAACAGCTCCTAGAGCAGAACTAGCCCTGGCTGAGCGGAGGGACACTACCTGGGGAGAAGGAATGGTGCAATTTGACAATCAAACATCGTCACAAGATAAAACTCAGCCCAAGCCAAAAAGATGGACATTAGTTCAGGCTCTAAGGTCATGCCTGCCACTCTGCAAGAAGCCCTTACAGGGAAATGGCCTGCTATGCACACAGGCGTACTTCACAGAGCAGTAGTTATAAACACCCTCAGCACAGCTACATTTGGAACCAGTCTCTTCGAAGGTTCCAATATTTGCTTTCAAGAAGATGCATTTCAATCCTCTCGCTTTATTTGTTGCGGAAGCGTGGCACTGTTACTCAAGATCTAGTCTTACTTACCTTGCAATGCTATGGTCCTCCCTTTGCAGTTTGAGTTCTGCTGCCAAAAAAAGGTGAGTCACTGAATGACAACCCCTTGGTTTAACAGATTAAACCATCGTGCGGGAGAAGTGCCATTCACAATACGAATCTACTGTCGTCAAACTACAAAGGAACAGGGGCTGACTTAGCTTAACCTTGAGGACAGTTTCAGAGGGGTCGAGCTCCCTTCTGACTAGATGGCTGCTGATTTTTGTGCCCAGGGGGCCACCCTACCTGTCCAGCCAGTGTAAGCTGTGCAGTCGTGGGGGTCAGCACACTTGAGGCCCCTTTCCATCTGCTGGAGCAGCTCCCTTATTTTGTTGTTCAGACGCTGCGTGAACTCAGGCGTCAGCTGTGCGGAATCAAGAAACACCAGAGAAAGGCAACATCAGCACACCGGGAAGGTCTTGGAAAATGGCTGAACGCGTGTGAAAGCGCCTGGGGGCACACACCAGGGATTTTCTCCAGCTGCTGGCAGCATTCATCTCCTAGCAAATACCCAAGAAGTCTTTGCCGGCGACTGTTACCCCATGCCCTGCCCTGAAGCTGCAGTGCCAGCACCTGTAAGGCCTCAAAGCCATGCTGGAGGAAGACAATTTCTTGTCCTGGCTTTAAACCACAGCCAGAGATGGGCAGGTTGGAAGCTATCTTAGAAGTCCTGGGCACCTTCTTCTTTCTGGAAAGCTCTGCTGGGATAGGATTGTCAGGTCTTTAACCTCTCAGGAACAGCTGGGCCACCACACCACGCCAGAGAGAGTGAAAAACCTACAAAGGGTTTCTGTCACCTCAGGTTTTGCCAGTGCCAGGGGAGATGCTCCGATAACCATCCACCTTGAAGGAGGACACAGCAGCCGAGCTCTTGCCTTACCATGGGCACATGAGGACCGCGACACCACATACTCTCACCCCCTACCACACAGCCCCTCGGTACAAAACACAGTCACCGAGATCACCCCGAAACCTTTTATTTTGCTTTAAAAAAAGGCTAGAAAGCCCACTTATTTTTTGCTGTTGCTTAATAAAGCCCACCCTGGGAGCCCCCCCAGGGCACTCCCCAGCCTGAGGGGCTTCTCCCCGCAGCCACCGCCGGGCGCGGGGCCGCGCTGAGGAGGGACTCGGCGGGCGGCCGGGGCAAAGCGACAACCTCCAGCCGCTCCCCCCCTCACCCAGCCCAGTCACCGCGGCCCCACTCACCCGCCCGGCGGCATCGAAGTAGCCGGTGGCCAGGGATTTATCGTAGTCCGCGTAGGGGTTGGGCAGAGCCCGCTGCGCCATCATGGTGCCCGCCGCTCGCTGCCCGCCCCGCCCAAATGGCGGCGGCCGCCGGGAGGCTGTGGGAGGCCGGGCCGGGGAACGCCGCCTCACAGCGCCCAGCCCTAGTCCCAGCCCTATAGCGATGTGTGGGGCTTGGGTTGCGGGCTGAGTCCCCGTGTGGGGCCGGATCGCAGGGTTTTAGGGGTCCTCTGAGGCTTTGGGAGCCATTCTGGCTGGCTCTGAGGGACGTAGGACGGAGGAGTTTGTGGGTGCCTTGCTGCTGGCTCTGTGGGGGTTTAAGGATCCTCTGGGACTCCCTGCAAATGTTCCTGTGGGGTTTGGGAACTCTGTGAGGTTTAGGGGATGCCTTTTGGCTGGACCTGTGTGATTTCAGGGCCCTGTCTACCTGGTTGCTTGGAGTTTGTAGGTGCTGTGTGGTTTAGGGCACTGTTTGGCTGGCCCTGTGGCGTTTAGGGGGCCCTGTGAGGCTTAGGCTGTGTGGTAGCTGCATGAGGTTAAGGGTCCTGGTGGGGTTTAGGGGTCCCATGTGTTGGGCCCTGTGGGGTTTGCAATTCCTGTGGGGCTTGAGGCTCCTTTCAGTTAATGCCAAGGGACTTTGGGGGCCCTGTGAGGGTTTGGGAGCCATTTTGTCTCTCTGAGGGATGTGGGGAATTCATGGGCACCTTGCAGCTGTCCCTGTGGTACTTAGGGGCTCTGTGGGACTGAGTGGTTCCCTGCAGCAATTCCTGTGGGGTTTGAGGTATATTTTGATTGTTTCAGTGGAGTTTGGGGACCCTGGAGGGTTTGGGCAATACCTTTTTGCTGGACCTATGTGATTTGGGGGCAATGTCTATTTAGCTGTGTAAGGCTTGCAGCTGCTGTGAGGTTTGGGGCACCTTTTGGCTGGCCCCAAGGGGTTTAGGGGGTTCCATTGGGTTTAGGGATCCCCTTTTGTCTGGGCCTGTATATTTTATGGGTATTATGTTGCAGATCCTGTGGTATTTAGGGGGCCTTGTGAGGCTTATAGCTCCATGAGGTTAAGAGGCCCGGTGGGGTTTAGGGGCCCCATGTGGCAGGCCCTGGGGGGGTTGTAGGCCCTGGGGGGCTTGGGAGCTCTTTGTGGCTGTCCCTGTGGAGCTTGGGGTTCTTGTGGGGATTAGGGAATCCCTTGTGGCTGGCTCTGTGGTATATGGGGCCTGTTGTTACTGACCCTGGTATTTAGGGGACTCTTGGGGGGCTTAGAGGCCCTGTGTGGCTGGCCCTGTGGATTTTGCAGGCCTTGTGGGGTTTGGCCTTTTGGCTTGTGGGGTTTGGCCTTTTGGCTTGTGGGGTTTGGGGCTCCTTTTTGCTGACCCTGAGTGGTTTAGGGGCCCTACAGGGCTTAGAGCCCCCATGTGGCTGCCCCTGTAGGGTTTGGGGCTCTTTTTGGCTGGCTCTGAGGAGTTTGGGGGCCCAGAGAGTCAGGCCTTGTGGCATTTAGGAGTCCCTGTAGTGTTTAGGCTGCATAGTCAAATGCATGAGGGGGTCCTGTGAGGTTTGCATGCCCTATTGGGTTTTAGGGGCCCAGTGGGGTTTAGGATTCCCTTATGGCTGTCCCTGTGGGATTTGCAGGCCTTGTGGAATTTAGAGGCCCCTTGTGGCTGGCCCTGAAAGATTTATAGGCCCACTGTGACTCTGTCTTTGAAGCTTGAGCCCTGTGGGGTTTCAGGGGCCCCAATGGGGTTTTGGGCCCCCCATAGTTAACGCAATGGAGCTGGAGGCCCTGTGGACGTGGTGCCTGCCTGGTGCAGGTGGTGGCAGAGAGTCTGTCCCAGGAGCACACGTTGGGCCCTGCTTCCCCCTAGCAGCAGCACTTTACCTGGCTGTGAGGCCTGACACAGCACAGATCTGCACTTGCTGCTCACCTCCAGTGCTGCTGCTTGTTGCCTGTGCCAGCTGAGCTGCTTCCTCTCTGTGACGGAAGGGTAGGTGACCATGACTTCCAGCCCTGACCAGTGCCACCCGGCCAGCTTTTTATCCCAAATGCCCCATTGAAGCAATGTCCTGGTGTTTGGGGTCTCCCTGCAGCCCTCCTGTGATGTGTGTCCCTGTGTACCAGCTGTGTAAAGCAGAAGAGTGTGGGACAGTGTTCATTAGCCTGAATTGGGCTAAATTGCCCTTACATGCTGTGTTTCTGATTCTATCTGGGGTCATGCTATGCTCCATTCCCTTTTTAACCCTGCAGGCCTTTGGCACAGCGTGGGAGCCCTGCTTAGGATCTGGCTTGCTGCAGTGCACAACTTGTTGGGGGCTTCTAGAGTGGTCTAAGTGCAATGGCATGCTCCTGTGTGGGAGCTGAACCCATCTACGTGGGTTGGGGGAAAAATCTGCTTTAAGAATTTTCCTTTTGGTGGTGGTCAGGAACACCCATGGGAATTCATTAGGTGGTTGCATTCATGTTTGGGGCAACTGCTTTTTGTTAGGGATTCTGGTTTTCTGACCATAAGCCTGCTTATTATAATTTGTAAAATCAGAGCTCAAAGAAAAAAAAAATAAATTGCAGGGAATACTGAGAAACAAGCACAAAATATTGTGGGGCCAAGCTCATAGCCTGTGTTAGTCTTCCATCTGCAGGTCAAAATTATATTTCCTACCTTCCTTCCCCCAGGCACATTTCCATATAAACTTCTATAGTAAAGTACGCTACTTCAGCTTTAGAATCTTTGCCTTGTCTTTGATTCCTTCCGTATTTTCTTTTCTCTTCAGATCACTTCAAGAAAAAGATGCTTCTCCCCTACTATACTGCCTGTTCTCCTCACCACCACCCCCAAAGAATTGTGTTTCAGTGTTATTTTCTAAACGTCTGTGGTCACTTTAGGCTTTGATGGAGTTCTTGCCCAGGATATATCCAGAGCATCTCACTGTTGCTGTCACCTGGAGCCCAGGTAAGTGACTCTTAGTAACTTGTCTGTGCAGAACAGGACAGGAAAGAAGCAAATGAGCCAGTGAGGGAATCTGTTTCCATGTTCTCACTGCAATTTCAGTCATTTTGGGGTGTTTGGGTGTGGAGGGGGGGGGACTTTCTTGTTGCATCTGTAAAAGATTATGCTGGATTCATCGGGAAAAAGTGATGAGAGGAAATATATTCACAACACATCTAGAAACTACTTTTGTGTGGAAGCAGCTGTCAGAGTAGACAGAGGAAATGGAAAGAAAACAGGCTTCAGTTGGTCTTCCTTGCAGTCCCATCCCAAAGTTGTTCTTAGAAAAAATCTCTGTTCCTGAAGTGACTTGCAATCAATGGCTGAAAAGATGTCCCAGAATCTTTCTACAAGTGAGAAAAGAACAGTGTGTAATAATTTCCTTGTCCACTGCAACAGCTAAAATACAAATCTTTACCACATTTTCGCAGCATAAGGGTCCTGGCTGTTGGTGGTCTCTACTAGCCTGGTAGCGTGCCTGTGGGTCCTGTAGTTACGTGACTAAAATTCATATTTCATGGTTCTCCCTGAAGAAAGCATCAGGGTGCCTGAGTGTGTTCCTTCCTTATCCCGCAATGATGCAAATTCCAAGCCTTTGCTGTTGCTCCAGCTGCCTGCGGACTGCCTGGCGCCCTGCCTGAGGACTTGCTGGCCCACCTCCTGCCAGAGTGGAGATGGCTCCTCCTGGGGGCTCTGCTGGTAGGGTTTGTAACCTCCCCTACAGCTGATCTCCGGTCAGCAGGTGCCAGGTTGGGCAGAGTAGATGCAGAGTCGCACGTGGCCTTTCCAAAACGGTGTTTTGGCATCTACCCCTCCTGTCAGGGTCAGGCTGACCTCAGACAGTGGCCTCCCTGCTGTGGACCAGATGGACTTGGCGTGGTAACCCCATAACAATAATGCAAGGCTTGCTTGTTCTGGTTTTGCTACTGTGTGCTGGATGTGAGGGAGTGCTGTGAGCAAGGATAACTTGTCCTTCGGGGCCTCCTGAGGCAGAAAAGGGGATTTGGGAAGCTGCATGTGGAAGTGCCTCACAGAGCATGGTCTGTGTGTGTGTGGGGGGGGGGTATTACAGAAAACTGCCGAGATGAAGCACTTGGGTGGTGGGAGAACATTCACCTGCTGAAAATCACCCTGGGGATGTCTTGGGGCTTTAGGAGAACTACTGCACTACAAAATTTTGTAGTTAAGGGATGGGATCAAGGTTGTATTCATCCCTCCATCTATGTTTATTTTTTTTTTCATTTTTGTATTGGTTCCTTTGTGCTCAAGCTTCAGACAGTACGTGGTAACATCACAAAGCTTCCCATCTGCATTGATCAGCCTCTCTTACACATTATTTATTAAGCATCATGGATAAAGTTACTACATAATTAGGCTTGGAGTCCAAAGTGTACAAAGACACATGAAAGATCAAAACCAGGGATGTCCTTTTCTTCCTTAAAAATTACAATAAAGAATATTGGACATTGTTTTCTGTGTATAAATACCGTGTATAAAACAGTGACAATTCTAGAAAAATTCAATTCTTTAATACTAGAGTTCTGGCTCACTGTATTTGATCTCAGTAAAACCCTCAAAATTATATTAAGAGACTGAAAATTGTAATGCCATTCTGAAGCTGAAAAGAGTTGCTTTTGGAAGGTAAAGCAAGTATTGTATCTTGGCTTTGTGATGACAAAATTTTTCACTTTAGAAGGACATCCAGAAGGGGGAAAACTATATTTTATTCTGTTGGTTCATTCTTTCCAAGTATACTGTAAGCATGAGTGCAGATAGCATTGATTATTTTGTTTTAGCAGCTTCTGGGAAGAGATCAAAGCTTGAGTATTGGTCAGAGAAGCTGAGTGAAGCTAGTCAATTATATTGATAGTAAATCTGGGGCAAACCTTGCCATATCCTGCCCCCATTTATTGGGGCCAGATGGTAGGCTGAGAATTTGTTTTTAAAAAAAAACAATCCTGTCGCTGTGCACACACAGTGGTGGGCTTTGAGCAGTGATTAACATCCAGAAAGGAGACCTCAGAGATGTAGTAGGTGGTTCTGCTGCTCAGCAGAAAGTCAGTTCTTATTAGGAAGGGAAAAGAGAACAAATCTGAGAGCGGTGTTATGTGTGTCGGTGGCTCACCTGCTTCTGAAATCCCGCATTTACTTCTCATCTCAAAATGCATGGCAGAACTAGAAGAGAGGTGCAAATTACAGAACTGAGCAGGCCAAAAATAAGCTGTGTGGAATGGCTTTATGTACAGAGTAAGTAGCTGTGCTTAGGGCTGTTCAGACTGGAAGAGACACCTAAAGAGGGGTCTAGGAGATGTCTGTGGGCTTTGAACAGCGTTGCAGACCTAATGGGGAAAGGTGGCAGGCTGGCTTTCAAAGCTGACAGACTTCAGCTGAAATGACGAGGCAGCCTTCCAAGGTGAAGATTATTAACGTTGTTAAGCCGTGGCAGGCTGTTCAGTAAAAAGATATCTCTGTGCCCGTGCACAGGAGGTCCCGAGCCACGGAGTTAGGGGGTATTGCTGTGTGCCTTCACTGTCCTGTTCCCTGAGCATCTGGCGTGGAAGCTGCTATGGGAGAGTTTCGGTGTGCCTGATGCTGTGTGCTTTTATTTTGCTTTACATGTTAGAGCAGGTAATAGCCTGAGGGCACTGTAACGTCTCCGTGCCAGCAGCTGCCCCTCACTCCAGCTACCAACACATCCCTCATCGCGGTGTGGGCAGGTGCTACCTGTGGTGCTGCGGCTGTGCCCTGCTCTTCGGGGGCTCAGCCACTAGGTGCCCCTGTCCCACAAGCAGGAAACCGGAGGAGACTTTGCAGCGGGAAAGCAGCTGCTTCGTGTGGCTGTTTTCTCAGTAAGTAACGAGTGGAGATGAGTGGTTCTGTGCATCGAGCCACGGCTCTTCGGAGATCGCAGGTTGTGATCCTCTGGGACATTTTGTCATTTGTCTTTTCCACCTCTCTGAGGCATCAGCCCGCAGCGCACCCTTCGGCTGCAGTTGGAATCCGTTCTTTCTTGGTTAAGGAGAGAGTTTGGAGAGCAGACCTGGGTGAGAAGAGATCAGGAAGGGCTACGTGTGGGCAGAAGCAAGGAGAAGCAGGCAGAAAGCTGCCAAGAGCTGGACCGAGCTCTCTGTTTTGGTGGTGAGGTCAATGCCAAATACATCTGGAAGGCAGTGAGTCTTGCTGTGGCTTTAATCGACTCTGCTCCCCGGACAGAACTGACATCACATCAGATTTATTTTGCTTTGCTGTAATGACTCACACGGTTCTGCATCAGGCACTTGCATCTTCAATGATGTCTTTAAAGTTCAGTGTCAGGATTGGATACAATCACCGATGAACACATGATATGGATATGGCTCAGTGCTTAGCCTGACTCTGTATTTGACATCTGTCTGTACCCGTGCTCACCTTTGCACGTCTGGAGGGTGAGCAGTGCACGAGCATGACTGTTGTCTTGTTTGCTTAGCTGTATGGACAGTTTAGGGTGGCAGTGACCAGGGTCTTCATGACATTGAGCAATAAAATTAAGCTTGGCAGGTGACCTGAGGTCTCCGAGTAGCGCTAAAAGCCCCTGGTGTTTCATTTGGTGCACTACGGAGGTACCTGATACCTTATACCTTGTAAAATAATGCATTGCTCACAGTGTGCGAATAATTTTGGGGTCATGTTTTTAATGAACCTTCAATATGGAGTGCCTGCCCCCCCGGGACACCCTGGCAATGTTGCAGGGCACTCTCTGATGCAGTGATTCTTCGGCACCCGTGCCAGTATCTTGATGTTCATTCTCTACAGCCACCACTAGGGCAATAGGTTTGCCTGGACGTGTCCTGATCAGTAAAATTGTGCTCTGCTGGGGTTTTCTCCAGGGAAGGAGCTGCCCCTGACCAAAACACTGCTGAAATGCCAGCATGGACTCTTGACTGTGACGTGACCTTGGAGAACGTGGCCATACCTCAGCTGTGCCGTAACCCCGTGTGGTTTTTCTCCTCATGACAAGCAAGCTGCTGGGCTGAGGCTTTCAGGGGCCTGGTCCTGGCTGGCACGTGGCCATCCCAGCTGCCTGCAGCTCGGCCCCGAGCCGTGCTGCCTGTGCCAGGGTGCAGCACCAGCGGGACATCTGCTGATGGGTCACTGCCTGGAACACACGGACAGGGCTTGCTCTGTGCTGGAGAGCTGCTTGCTGCTCGTCTTTTATGTATTTTGCTATGTTTTTGTATTCTGACAGGCTTTTTAAAGCTAAGCTTTTAAGGATTGAAAATATTTGGCAGCTCATAACATTGCTTGAAGCAAAGGGACAGTTTCCTTGCAAAGTTTCCATCCTCATGGCTTTCAACCTGACACAAGTAATGTTTCATCTCAGTTCTCTTTCTTGTGGCCTCTTCTTACGATGGAGATGAATTGAAATGAACTGCTTGTGGTGTAGGTGGACATGTAGTAATGAAGATATTTCTCCTTTAGGATTTCTGCATCCCTCCCAAGGTGTTTTCAACTCAGCAAGCTAACAAGAAACCTGGTGCATATGGAGGTACTCTTCCCAAAGAAGGCTCCTGGATTCAGGGGGCAGCAGAGCTCAGATTTTGGACACTTAAAATGTGAGCCCATCTGCAGGTTATTGTTTGTTCACTTGACTAGGTTGGTTGATATCGTTTCCTTTTGGAATGAGGCAGGTACAGCGACGTGGTCCTTTGCTGGCAGGCATGGAGCAATCTGATGGAATCATCCCGTGCGTGTTATTTTAGGCACATATAGGGTGGGAAAAGGGAGTGTGCAACACCACAGCATTTCCAGTGTGGTGAGTCTGAAAGCTGATGATTGTCACAACATCAGCTTGTGAAGAAGTCAGAATTTCTGAGAAATCAGAATTTCTCAGTCCTTAGTTTTCTTGGGTGATTTTTAGTTATTATTTATTTGCCCGTTGGAGAAGCCTAAAATAAAAGTTGCATTGTGACATTTCTGGGGGGATGCAAGCGAGGAAAGCAGGAAATTCATCTCACTTCCCCTCCTGGCCATTTGTGAAATGGGGGAGAATATCTGTTAGCTGACTGGCAGGATGGATGAAGATGTTGTTAGGGACCTTTACTGGGGATCTCTGTGGCTAATGTTAGTAAAATGGATGTGACCCTTACTTAAGGAATGTAGTTTGAGATTTAGCACGTATTCAGCTGCATCTTATGTATCCCATTTCCCTAGAAAAAGCAGAACTAGCCGCAGAAGGCAGTCTGAATGGGCTGAAGTAGAGGTATATTCACAGCTGATGCTGGGCTGGATGCTCAAGCACAGCTCTCCTTGTTTCTTCTGAAATCCTTGGGATTTTTTTTTCCCTCTGGGCTGCTGCTTCAGTAGCAAGAGCCCTCCCTGCTTCTCCCACCCAGTTACTGAATCTTCTTGTGCCCACGAAATCTCCATGTGTCTGTTGTAGGAAACTCATGGAGGGATGACTGTGGTAAACACAAAACTAGAAGCGTTTGGGGCGTACCAGCACTGCTGTTCTACTTGCTGAATCACACAGGTAAATGTGTTAGGAGCAAAGCTCTGATGAAAAGTGTGTTTTGCCAGGACAAGGTGTTGTGGCAAGGGTCAGGAGAGGAGCAGGGCTGGGGCAAAGCCAGGAACTGGGATGAGCAGAGTTGCTAAGCTTCATGCAGATCAGCAGAGGAAAAAGTTTGGGTCTTTTCCAAGGTCATTCTGAGCCTGGCTTGAGACCAATTTCTTCTGTTTTTGATGCTGGAAATCAGACCCATGCTGCCCAAAACAAGCTTCCAGATTCTTCAAAGCATGCTCCTGGGGGTGCCACAGCTGCCAGGGGGTTGTGAGGGGTGGAAGAGAAGGAGAGAGAGGATTGGGTTGACTGGAAAAGTTAAATGTGATTGCAGGAGTGTGTCACTGGCTGACTCCCTGACTGGAACAGGAAAGAGCTAACACTCGTGTAAAGCACTCCTGCAGCTGGTGTTCCTGATGACATTGTTACCCACACTGCCTAGTGCCTGATGCAGTCTTTCCCCCGTGTCCTTTCTAAATATTGTGTGCTTAGTTTAGATGCTGATTTCTGTTCCCCAGACTTGCTGCTCGTAGGCAATTTGCTATTCAAGTGCTCCCACTTCTGAGGGATCCACATTTTTCAGCCTTCATTTCCTTCCTTTATTTCCTAGAAATCACAAACTGAGGCTCTTCCTAACCGTGTAGCCTGTGTAAGCCAGCTCTTGATCTTTGCTGAGGTCTCACAAGCACACGCTATTGTTGAGACCTCTGGGGTTGGACTAACGAGATGAAAACTTTCCGAGTATATTTAGCTCTTGTGGATTTTGTCACCTTACTGCATTGGATGTGGTAGCTGACGATTACTTTGGCTATAATGGGTTATAGCACGGTGGAATCCATAGGAAGTGGAAATAAATTAATGAAATCGATTTTATTTATGGCAGTAGATAAACACGAAAATCTGAGTATTTAGATGACTTAAATCAATACAGGAAAGTGAATGTGCTACTTCGGTTCTGCTTTCCTTTACAATTCGATTGCTTATTTTGCTAATATCTGCTAATGGTTTAATTGCACCAGTTCACGAAGTTAACTAGCTGAACACTTGACTCCTGTGTTTAGAGCTCTCAACTGAAGTAGGCATGGACCAGCAGTTTCAGTCAGTGTAAATTTGATGTATTCACACCACAGCTTTGACTCTCACGAGGTGGAACGAATCCCAGACTTTTTT
This sequence comes from Anas platyrhynchos, assembly GCF_047663525.1. Lineage (NCBI taxonomy): Eukaryota > Metazoa > Chordata > Aves > Anseriformes > Anatidae > Anas > Anas platyrhynchos. The sequence goes on along the minus strand of NC_092593.1, from coordinate 33,134,001 downwards.
AGCTTTTGTTTTTTTTTCCTGCTAGTACCGTACCATGTTGATACTGTCGGGAGTGGCTGTGTAAGGAGTTCAGGTGGCTGTTGGGGGAGCATTAACAGGTGGGCCTCTTCGATGTCTCCAGCTCTGTGGAAGGAGTTGCTGTGCTCTTGTGAGGGGAGCTCTGTGTGCTCGGAGGGAGAAAAGGCACCGTGCTGCTTCAGCCTGATGAGTTGGGACTGGTGTTCCCTAGTTGTGCTCTGTGATCATCTGCTTTGTCTGTCCTGAAGGTGAACGAGACGACATGGTTGAGTATTTCAGATCCTGCCTGCCTCAAATGAACAAAGAGCTAGGACCCTGCTGCCTTTGGGTATAAAATGGGTTTCTTCCCATGGGGTGGTTAATTTAAATCCTGCTGAACACTTCTTAGTGCCAGAGTGAAAGGAGTGACAAGGACGCCCCAGTGTCTCTTGTCCCCATGGATGATAATGCCATTACACAATTAATTCCCTTACCCTTAAAATTTCTTCATTATTATAAAGATATATTAAAGATATATTAAAAAATAATAAATTATTATAAAGATATTAGCTGAATAGGCAGAATTGGGGATCTTGGGTTAAAGTCCTGAAAGCTTACTTGAGAGCATCAGTTATTTTTTCAAACTTCTTTGCTCTTCTGCTCTTAAAAAACAATTTTCCAGTTTGTCAAAATCGTGTTCCTTCTTTCCTTCTCTGCTCAATGGCATTATAGATCCGTATCGCCTAAGTTTGCTGTCCTGTTTAAAGAGAGCCAACCTCGAGCAAATGTATCTGCTTAGTGCTTATCTATCTGTAAGTTGAAGCAAATGCTTCAATGCATAGCCCTGTGTGCAGCATTTGAAGCTTTTTAGCTTTTTTTTTCCTCCCCCAGGGTAACCATAGGAAAGGGGAGGGAGTAGAAACAAGAAGAATTAAAAAAAAAAATCAGTCAAACAAACAAATAAACAAAAAAAAACAACACACAACAATTTTGCAAATCCTTCCAGTCTGGGGCACCAGTCATGAAGCAACAAGGCAAGTGCTGATTGATCAGGGATGCTGTATATATGGTGAGAGGCCAAGGCCACGTTAAATAACACCTATGAGATGTTAACTTGTGCTCCTACCAAACCCAGGAACATCCAGCACTGCCTGGACGCTAAAGGGGGTAAAAGGGAGGAAAAAAAACAAAGATATGAAACTGGGCTGGAGAGATGATGTGTATTTCCTTTTCAAAGAGTAACTATTTCTAAAAGGGAAGATTAAATGACTCTTAAGCCGTTCAACTTTGGGAAGAAGCTTTTTGTGGAAAGCTTTCTGTACCTTCTCACATGACATTTGTTGCAGTAAAAGAAATGTTAAAACCTATTAATAGCAGAGTATTTCCTGCTTAGAATGAGTTAGGTTAAATAAGCAATATAGCAATATAACTGTCCTAGCAGTAGCAGTACCCATGAATTGGATTTCAGAGCTGGTCACAAAGCCCTGTTGTTCCAGGAAACGTGTCTGTCTGTGACCTTCTGATCTGGTGCTTCTCTCTTCTGATGGATGCTTGCTTACTCTTCTCAATTCCTGGCTTCCCTTTCGGGTCCTCCAGAGTCCTGAGGTCCCAGCCCCAGGAGCTGGTAGTGAAGGGCCTTGACAACGTCCTCTGTAGGTGTCCACCTTGAGGTAGTACTGAGCGGACTGTCCCACATCAAAATGTCCATGAAAACAATTTGGTCAGAAAAGTTTTGGTTTCAGTGAAGTTCTGTTTAATTGAGGAAAAATGATTATCAAGTAAAAAAAAAAAAAACTGTCCCGTGTTGTCCCACAGTGTGTGCTGGTGTGAATGCAAGTACAAAATTTTGAGTGCATAAATCAGCAGCTAAGGGACTGTTTACATTGTGGCCTTTATTCTAGATAAAAATCTATTTATTTACAGTCTAATCAAGGGCATGGCAGTTTTGTTTTCCTTTCCTGGAGCAAACACCGGGGTATGATAACCTATCAAATATTCACCCCTGATGGGACAGCCACAGAAGGCAGCGAGCATAGCACGGATCTTGAGCAAATGTAGCTAATCTGGCGTTGTAAGGTCATGTTATTTTTAAACTGGGTGAAGAATGAGTAGCGCAGGGGAGACGGTGTTTGTGCAGCCCTTTTGATTTGTTCCTATTTCTTAAAGCCAGCTTGGCCTTTTTAGTGATCCGTGGGAACAAGCCGGTGGAGTGGCTGAGCCTCTGTAACCACAAGGGAAAAGGGATGACTCTGAATCCTGGCCCTCATCTGTAAAAATGTCTTTTTACAAAATGTCAGGGAAGGACAAATCTTGTGGGCTCCAAACATCATCCAGTAAGTTGAGTTCAGCTCTGGACTGAAGTCAGATGCTGCAGGACTCCTGTCTGGGTGCCTGTAGGGCTCCTGGGGCTGGGCTCCCTTAGTTGTATTGCCATGAAAATAAGAGTTGTGTTTGAGGTGTGGTGCTCAGCCGGGTGCTGGGAGCAAACTGAACTTTGTATGGTCATTATTACCTTCTCTTCTGGATGCCCTCACTTTTAGCAAAGTAAGGGTTTTCTGAAGCTGGCCTTTTGGAATAATTTCAGTCACTCTAAGGTTTTTCTTTATTTTTTTCCAAGTCAGCTGATCTGAAAGGAGCTGCTAATCCCAGTGGCAATGGAATTCGACCCATTTTCAAGACTTTGATTCTTTTTCTCTTGCTGAAGATAAGAGCCTTATCTTCTGAGTTTGGGTGAGGCATAGACTCCATATTCCAGACAGCAGATCAGCACGCCCTGAGATACTCAAGCCTGAAAGAAAAGTTTAATCTCCTTGAAAATGGATTTTCTCTAACCTGAGAATAGATATAACAGTCTTGTTGTCGAGCATTATATAAACCTTCCCGGTCAGAAGCTGTCTGGATCACAGCTTGTATGCAAAATGTGGAAAAGAAGAGAGGTGCCATGGTGGGTGCAGTTAACAAGAAATTTACCCTTTATTGTTTTGTTAAAGCTGTCTCTTTATGTGATTTTGGTTTGAGATTCTCAATTATTTTGTCACAGTTTTGTTTTTCCTTTTACAAAGTCAGAAGTCTTTGTTGTTGTTTAAAAGCATCACGTAAGATGTTAAGTGAAAGTGTCACAGGGCCCTGGTGATCAATGACTGTGTCCTGAATCCCTTTCCTATTTGCAGCTGCCCCTGGATACTTTGGTTATTTGGAGGCACATTTCCTTCATGTTGTGAAACCATGCATTGGCCATGAGAGTACATTTCCAGAGCTGTTTACCTTGCAGACCTAGGTTACTACCCGCTGCCAGCTAGGCCAAACCAATATTTTTGAAGAGAAGTGGAACTGCATTCCAGGTTGGTTCTGATGCTTTTTGACACATCAGTTTAAAAAAAAAAAAAAAAAAATCAAAATCTTCATTTATTTCTTAACTTGCTTTTTTGGCTTCTATTTTGTAAACAAAAAGTGGAAGGAAAATTTTAATTTAAAAGGAAAATTATGTTTCTCCATTAGAAAAGAAAAGAAGTTCAGCAGAAGTTCAAATAACTGCTTGTCCAAAATCTGATTTTAATGAAATGTGACAGTTCCCTTTTAAACATTTGTTGTTGTTGCTCTGTTTCTTTGGGTTTCCAAACTTTCAGTCAGAACAAGAAATATGGTTTGAGTTACAGTTGCTGTGTTTTCCATCCAAAAGTATGAAGGTATCCCTGTTTTCCTCAGACTAAGGCATCTGAGGCAAAGACCTATGAGGAAAAACAAGCTGAATTTTGCACTGTATCTCAAACACTTGCCAACCTGAGCTTCGTGCATCTTATTGAAAGAATAATTGCACGTTGTGTTTTCCATTAATGTAAGTTGTCTCAAGGCTCGGCTCTGTAAGTTCTCCTTCACTCAGATACGCATGTTGTTGTCAGTGAGAACTGCAGGATTGGGATTTAGGAATAAGATTTCTTTGTGCTATTAAAAGTGGATTTTGCACTCTTTCATATTGAGTATTCCCTTCTGCATTGAGCTGTTACGCTTCAGTAGGTTTCCTGCCATTTCTCGTGCAAGGTCTGCTCAGCAGAGACGGGTGGTCGGAATCTGTCCTTGCAGGGAAAATCATAAAATAAAACGAATATGAAAACAAGGGGAAAAGGTGGGAGTCAGGTCTGCTGGTGAACTTGTACAAGCCAGTTACAGCTGTCAATAAAAGCTTTACATCTTTGTCTTTGAAAGCAGGTAAACTGCCCTTTTGTTCTCTCTATATTTAGCTTTCTTTTGCTAGTAAATACAGATGATAGGAAATAAATGAGAGTAAAGGTATAAAAAGGCAAACAAAAATTAAACACCTGATCATGTAGCTGATCTGAACTTGCTATCGTTATGATGGCTAGGAGTAAGATTTTTCCAGATGGTTCTCCCTAACAATTTTTACTCAACCATGTTATTTAGTAGCTGCTTTTCTTCAACAGGAGGGCCTTTCTCTGAGACACTCAACTGAAAAGAGCAGAACAGATTTTTTGAAACTCTCACAAGGTAAAACACTTGTCATGAGGAAACAATGAAGTGGACTTGTGGAGGACTGCAGAGGATGGTGCCCTGATGCGTTTTAATCTTGTGGGTGAAAAGCTGTGTTTAAAAGTTTATGGTTAAATGCTGCTGTGCTTACATGGTCATACATGGCTTTAAAGACTAGACCTGGTGAAGGCAGCATGCTTATTCGTAAAGTAAGACATCAGCTGCCCTGTCAGGCTGATGTGTTATTGATTAACGGATCAGAGGGATCACAGAGATTTTTGAGGAATTACAGAAGTGTGCTGTAAAGCACCAAGGCCATCACTATGCAGGCGAAGTCCAAAAAAAAAAATGGCAACAACTCATTTGTTCATTTTTACTTTGTGTAGTGTTCCTGTAAGTGGGAAGTATCTGGGGAAACTGAATTCCTGCAGACAGGGAGGGAGACTTTTTTCCTCTGACTCACAGGACCATTTAGTTGGGAAAGACCTCTAATATCATCTAGTCCAACCATGAAGTGTGCTCAAGGGAAAGCAGCTTTCAACGCCCATAAAAAAATAAAATAAAGTGTGGTGGTCTGGAGGGTCCCATGAAGTAGCTGGGAGAAGGTTACTCGTGCAGAGAAACTGCAGAAGGAAGCAGAGAGCAAAAATCCAGGTCTCAGGGGCTGAAAGGACTAGGGAGAGGACAGGGCAGTTTGCAGCAGCACAACAACAGAATTGGGGTAGCTGGAAAACAACCCACAAGCAAGAGTGCAGCTGGAAGGACATGGCGGGAAGCCAGGTGTAGGGGCAGTCCCTTTTTAACTCCTGTTCTTGATTTCCTTAATGCCTGGAATTGTTTCCAACTAAGAAATATAAATCATCATGGTTTCCGTAAATTCCTGTGTTTTTTTAATCAATTTAGAGTTAATTTGGTTGTCTTTAGGAAGCTCAGGGAAGAGTAAAGTTTCAAGAGAGTCCTAGGTTATTTGGGCTGTTGTTGCATCCACTCTCTGCTCTGCTGAAACTGGAATAGTGCAAGGAAGGCTCACAGTTTACCCAAATGCAGTCAGGTCAATGGTAGGATAATAAGTAAAAGAAAGGTCAACAGTCAGCAATGTTTGGCTTTTTGGATAACTGTCATTCTCTCCATCTCTGAGGAACAAGCAGGAGGAATTTTAATAAGCTTTGTTTGGCTTGTCACTAAGTTAGGCAAGCGAAGGCAATGGTTATCAATTTTTTATGCCACATGAAGGCACTCTGAAACAATAAGAGAGCACACAGGCTTCAGTGTGTGCTGGTTGCTCAAGATGCCACTGAAATGAAAGAGGAATTGCTACAGCCAGACTTTCATCTCTCTTTTTAATCTGTATGTATTAACTTCTGTCGAAGGACCAGTTGTCAGGAGCTGTCGGGTCCTAGATGTTGCAGAGGCCTGATGCTTCCACAAAACTTGAATCACCATGTGCAAGTTCTAGACGGTCATTCTGTGCAGGCAGAGGATTTAGTTGGTATTTCTAGCTGTGCAGAGATCCTGAACGAGTATATAAAATCGTCAGCTTCTGCTAATGCAGGATTTTCGTCTAGAAAAAAAAGAGGGTCTGGCAAGACTTGAATGTGCAATCATTTGAGATGTAACTTTTTTTTAATTAATCTTCTACGCTGTGGTTGGAACTGTCCCAAAATTCTTTATCACATCTACAAACCATTTTTATTTCTTCTATGAGGGCTTAAGTTCTCTAATAACAAACTGATACTGTATGGCTGGACTTCAGGAAAAGAAAAAACATCAGGTGAGTTGGGAAGGGTGAATCAGAATGCAGCTCCCAGATCTGAAGGTTTTCTTTTGATCTACTGTGAACTTCTGCCATTAAATTTTAAGATGATATTTTGATATTTTCCCCAGACCTCGTCTGAAAAAAAAGAAAAAAAAAACCTACACGGGGGAAAAACATTCTGGCTGTGGCTTAAATAACAGAAGTCAGGAGAGCCAAGGAGTAAGGCTTGTACTCGATTCTTATTCCTTTCAGCTTCTCTTCATACACTCAGGTGAAGATCAGCCCTAGTTTTGAAATTCTTGGCTTGTGGCACTTTGCATCACAATTACTGTGGTTTTTAAACATTGTGGGTTTTGCTTGAAATGCTTAATTTGATCTGAGATCGGCTGAGAGCAGCAGATCTGCAAGTGTGACTGAGCATGCTTTCTCTCCTGCAACAGTCCAAGAGGAACAGGTGACAAGGGATGTCTGGATGCTCTTAGTTCGTTTGTAAGGGAACAAGATCGTTTTAGGTTATTTCCCCCCTCTGCTATACCAAAAATAAAAAGTTGTGGTTTCTGAGGTAACGGGTTTGATAGAGCTGTTAGCAGTATGTTGTGGGGGAAAAAAATGTTACCCATCTTAAACTTAGCGTTGCATCCACTGCACCAATCTTGTTTGATAAACACCTGATAAGAAAATGGATTGGGATGTTAGCTTAATTCCCGTGCTTTTGAAACTTTTCCTCCAAGTTCCTTGGGAAGCAATTGGACCTTCCCTTGAAATGGAAGGCAGCATTTCCAAATCACTTTGAGGGCTTTTCTGCTAGCTGAGGGGAGGAGAGCATTTGTCTTGTTCCCTGTGGCAGCAGAGAATTTCAGTTTTGCTGCCACCTTCAACTACTCTGCTTTTCCCCTCACGATTTCTGGAGTGTGTTTTAGTCAGGGCAAGGCAGGGTGGTCAGAAATCAAACATGGCCTGACAGATGGCTGGGGAGATTTTCAAAAGCGTCTGAAGGACACTTGGAAAAAACCTCCCCTCTGATCTCAGCTGCAAGGAGGGAAGTCCAAGCAATTCCTGTGGGCTGCTGTTTCCACTGATCCCAATCCAGGGGAGATCTGTGCCACCGGAGCTCTGCTGAGTTGGAGGCAGTTACCTGGGACTTGCACTGGTGTGGAGCTGGGCCAGCGTGCCTACAAATGAGCTCTGATCTCCTGTCTTCCAGTAAGAACAGAACGGGTTGGGGGTTTATTTATTTACTTGCTTTACAGAGAACTTGGAAAGGACAGTCTTGTTATTGTGATGGCTGTAAAAGCTGATGTGGATGTGTGGATAGATCCTTTACTGGGTTCTGCGAAGGCAGCTAGAAATTGCTAACCTTGGGTGGGGAGTGTGTGGTAATTGCTGGACCAGGTACGGTCTGGAGAGTCTCAGCTTTTTTCCCCTTCGGTCACAGACTTGAAAAGTTGCTCAAAATGTAGGAATTCATAAAATCACCCTGCCTTTGTTTTCAGAGTCGTAATCCAAATTTGTCCTTTCAGCATTAGGAATCTCCATGCATTTGGAGAACTTCCTCTGAGTTCTTCCAGAAGAAAGCAGTGGGCTGTCCCTGCACATCCCTGTAGTGGTGGCTGTGCAGAAGTGTCTTGCTGCTCTCCTGCTCATGGGTTTACTGCAAAGCACTACGCCGATGTGGAATAAAACGGTGCTAAGCCACAGCAAGGGATGTCCCCTGATGGGCACAAACAAAATTACAGAGGGCAAGCTACTCCTGTTTCCCATTGCCAACATCTGCCACCGTGATGCCAGGCCTGATGTGATCTGCTACTACTTCTGCTGCAGGGAGCGTTGCAAAATGGCAGGCTTGCAGCATTTCCCTCCATGGAGGGCTGTTTAATTTGGCCTGGTGACAAGTTCTTCCCTTTCCTTTCCTTTACCAGACACTTCCTACTCTCCAGGAGATAAGCGCGTGCAGCATGGAAGTCCTGCAGAGCTCGGTGGCTTCTAGCAGAGCTTCCCAGCTGGGACGAGCAGCTTCAGGAGCTCCCTTTTTGGGGTGCCACCTAAGCAGGGCCTCAAATACTGTCTGAGCACTTCTTTTCTGGAAATCAGGCAGTTGGTTTTAAGCCTCTGAAAGCGTAGGCACTTAGTTTTCTTTGAATATCTTAGCCTTGGGGATTTACAAAGCTACAGACCATTGACTTTGATTTTACGGTACAGTGGTACTGTATGATGAATTTCATTTCTGGTGTTTTTCACTTGTAAACAGTAAGAAAAAACCTTCATTTTAATGAGCACTTTCCTCTCTCTGCCCTATTCCCTATCTGTGTAGGATATAGAACAAGTGAATTTGAAACAAAATGCAGTCTGCCTTTCTCTAAACAGCTATGCCAAATAAATCCAATGGTTAGGAAGCCTAACTTTTGTTTACTTTTTAATGTAATTTCCTAGCATCCGAGCTGTTCTTGTCTGAGTGATCATCTGCCTTCATGGCTTTACATTCCTGGCTTCTCTGATATGTGTCCTTCCTCCACAGCCCCTGTCCAAGCTTCATTTCCTGAAGAGATGATACAAATTCAAGTCATGTACTGGCAGGCAAGTTTAAAGCCTATGTGCTCGGGTTGCATTTCCAGTAAAACCATTGGTCTCTCTTTTCCTTTCTCCACTCATCTATGTGTTTTTTGTTTGTTTGTTTTTTTTACCATCAGCTCAACCTCTACAGAAGGTATTTGTTAAATGCAGCACATATTTAAGATCTGTCTAAGCCACAGAAGGCCTGCTTGTACATTGACAGGCTTTTCTGAACTGAGGCTTCTGTTGGGAATACCTAATACGTAAACTGTTGACTCTAAGGCCAGTAAATTAATTTCTTTTTAGTGCTCTGGCAGTGAGATATATATGGCTTGCATGCTTTTTCCTGGTTTTGGTAGAAGTTCCTTTTGCCTTGCATTGGTGGTGGAAGCTTTGGAACATGGTTCTTGCACTGAAGGAATAACCTTTCTGATCTCATAAGGTCTGAGGTGGACTTTATCAATCAATTCTCATACAACATGGTTGATGAAAGGGAAAAACAGCAGGGTAGAACCCATAGCAGTAGGGAATGTGGCATCCTTGCTGTGGAGGTGATAAAAGGAAGTATTTTTTTTGGCTGTTGTTCCCCCATAGAGCACTTCAGCTATAATATATGGCTGCCACAAGAGATCTGAGCATGTACTGCGGATCCCTGACATATTGTACCCAGTTGATGATGTGGTCTTACAGCTGTTTTCACCTGCCAAAAGGTGCTGCTGTGTCCTTTTTCTGCTCACTCCCGTCCCTCTGTTTCATGAACGGCCTCACAACAAAAGGAAGGGGCTTTTTAGCTCGATCTGTCTGCCTCCTGCACCTGCATTAAAGCTCCTGTGGTGGAAGGAGAAAGTGAGGAATTGGCAGTCAGGGTGTTTAAACTAGTAGCATGGGCTGATTCTGGCTCAAATCCATGTGTACCTGGTGCTCAGTGTGACTTCTCTGCTGGTAAAAAGGGAGTGCAGGATTAGTGTTTGGTATCACCATAACAAAGGGCAGTGATTGTAACCTTCCAAACACCGTGTGTAGCAGCATAAAGCCAACGTAACGTGAATTGTGGCTTTAAAAGAAAACTAGTTTCTGAATTGCATGTGTGAATGCACGTGTGTTTGGATATTAAGCTGACTTCTCTTGTGCAGGGTGTCTTTGCAGTCCATTCACTTACAGCTGTACCTCTGCTCTTTGTACATCCGTTCTCCCATGTGCGTCTCCAACCTGGATCACTACAGGCTAGAGCCAGGCATGCAGAGGACTATTTAGCAAAAAAACAATTCCCCGTAGATCTTTGCTAAAGAAATAAATTCCATGTTTCCACGTCTCTCAAGCTTCTTCTATGAGTCGGAACGATTGTCAGGTATCTTCCTGTTGGAATAAAGTTTCTTTCCTAAACCATGCTCTAGTCCCCAGGAAACGTTGTTGGCTTGCTTCTCTCAGCTCTGCACACTTGTGAAGCTCATGGTAAATCTGAAGTCTTCTACAGTCTGTCTTCAACTAGATTCTGTCCATCTCTTTCCATCATCTGGATTCAGGCTTTTCCTATGCTTTTCTCATCCAAGTCTCCAGTATGCTGAGGACACCCAAACCCATGGTCCTCTCTCTGTCTCTTATTCTGTGTGCCATGGTGCAGCTTGGTGCTGTAATGAGCTGTGCAGGAAATGCTTTCAAGTGATGCTGGCATCAGCTCAGGCTAATCTCAGCTGTGTTCAGAGAAGTCCTAGTTGGTACTGTCAGCGATGAAAAAAGGTTTCCTAAATCCTTAAAGCAGTATATGTCTGGCTGAAAATAAAATGCAAAAGAAAAAGCTTTTTTTTTTTTTTTTTCTTGCTCTGTGCTAATTGAAGCTTCAATCAGTGGTGTTTCAGAAGATGGTGCTCCATTTTAGTTCATAAAGAATAATAATGTGCATGCTTCTCCCCTAGCCTTTGTCTTCGTTTGGCATTTTCCTCTCTGGCTAATGATGACCATGATTCTGAAGACTGCAGTGTATGGTTATAGGAACTATGATAGTTACAAAGGCCTGTGGTCGGCTAGGAGATGGAACATTATGCCTTATTTCAGCTATTGTCCAGTAGCATTTTGCCAAAAGGTGTTTTTCCTGTTGCAGCTGTTTGTTTTTCCCATTGATGTCTTTTTCATTTTCTTGGGGAGAGGGGGCAGTACTTTGGGACCTGCGCTGGGGCTGCTGGTGACTGTGTACTCAGAATAAAAAGACTCCAGCTTTCTGCAGGACTTAGTCTTCCTGTTCTCCATCTTCCAGTACAAGAACTGGACAGCCCCAGGCTGTCCCACTAGCTAACGGTGGACCCCAGGTCACATGTTGGAAGCACACTATGGAGAGAGACTCCGAATTTACACAGACCATGGGCTGTTACAGGTTCTTGGTCTCTTACCAAGATGTAAGGTGTGAGTTCTGGTGTGTGAGGACTGTCTTCATTGCTGTGGGTGCAGTTTCTCAGCAAGCTTTGCTGTCTTCCAGTAGGTGAAGCTTGTACCTGGCCTATGACGCAACCCCTGCTCACAGACAGACCTAAAGAAAAGTGTTGCAAGGGCTCTAAGCGAGCACCCCTCCAAGGAGGGGCAGGAGGAGGTGGGTCTACAGCAGAGACTTTTAATGGCAGAATAAATGGGAAGGTGGAGGTCAGTGCTGTTCGGTCAGTCCAGCACACCAGCTCTCTCTGTTCTCTTCCCCTGCATTCTGCAGGAGCATATTATCTGCACTAAATCTTGAAGAAACACATACAGGTGGACTTTTTTTTTTTTTTTTTTTTTTTTTACTCTTTTGTTTTCCCGAAACTTCAGCTACCCATCAGCAACTCTCAAGATGACAAGAATTTTGACAGCTTGCAAAGTGGTGAAGACTTTGAAAGGCAGGTTGGAGTTTTGCAAAGTGTCTGCTGATCACTGGAGTTTCTCAAGGACTGGTACCAGGTTGTTGAGCATCAAGGTAACAGTAACTGCTAACAGGGAGCTACTGTGGTCTGATAGAGGTGTTTGGCATGCCGAGAGATAGCTCACTGCAGATAACAGGGTTTACCTAGGCATGTAAAACTAAACTGAAGGAGATTTGTCTGAACCTGAAGCAAGGGGTTTGCTTGGCTAAACAGTTCTATTAGATAAGCCAACACTTTTGTGTAGTCGGGAATGAAAATTATAGGGTAAATAGCACCAAGAGGTGGAAGTTCAAGGTTTTGGTTAATTATTATATAGTATTTTCTCTACAAACACCCCACCTTTCTATAGGACTGATAGCTAACAGAGCAATTCTTTCATTCCATGTCATTCATGAATCGATTAGGTATTTAAAAGCAAGCATCACTTGAAGCATGTGAGCAATCCCAATGGGTCTATGTGGGATCCATTTTCAGTGTATTGCAAACCAAGCTGGCTCAGCTTAATCAGAGAGGTAGATGGCTCTTTTTGGACACATCATGGTATCAGCCCTTGATTTTAGGGGCTTGAACCCCTTGGTTCACATCCCCGGTTTCTTCAAATGCAAAAGCTGCATTTGAGCAGCTTTTCTAGTGCAATGCAGGCGGGTGCAGCATGGCATAGTGGGGAGCTAGGACTTTGCCAATTCCTTTGCCACAGGACTTGAGGTGCTTTGGCCCTTTGCATGGAAAAGGGGCTCTTGCACATTTCTGTTTGTGGATCACCGGTGTAATAGGATTAACAACGTGAGGAGTGATGTTTCAGTGGGTAGTGGGGAAAAGCTCTGGGAGATTGGGGCTGTGGATACCCAGAGGGTGCCACCTTAGCTGGCTGGTGGAGTAGAAGACTGATTAATATCACTTCTGTCCACTGAGGACTCAGGTTTCTCTTGCTTGTCCCATGGCCACTGATTTGCAATAAAAAGTTCTCTGAGCTCCTGGCAAAAGACCCATTATTTCTTAAACAAAAACTGGCTGCAGAGAAAAACTGAATTAGGAAGGAGGCATCCCTGTTCTTATCTCTTTTTTTCCAATGTGTGAGTTCTCAGTTCAATTTTGCCTCGTGCTTTTAAAGACAGAGGCTGATTTGTGACTGGTGTACTTGTTACTGGACCCTTCTTCCCCTCCCAGAGAGTGCACAGCAGTCGTGGAACTGCTACCTCGTTCACCATCTTAAAGCACAGCTTGGTAATCTTCCCCTTCCTCTGAATTCAGATCTGGCTGAGGAGGATGTTTTTCCTCCTTGTGATTACAACAGGAGTCCTGTTTGGGAACTGTAAAGCCACCGTGGGTACCAGTCTCCCCTGCCACACTATTTGAAGGTGAAGTAGGTCTCTGACATGGGAAGCAAGTTCTTCTGCAGTTCCTCGGGCTGCTGGAGCTATGTTGATTTGACAAAAATGTGTTAAGACAATTCAGTCTCTCGTGTGGGGCAGTTCCATTTCTTACATCAGCTCTTCCAGGGCAGATGCCAGCTTCTGTGCCATTTTGAAATCTCAGCACTGAGCTCAGAAATGTCTGTTGGTGTGACAGCAACACACTTCCAGCCACCTCTCCTCTCTGGGTTTTTTGCTTCAAATTGGAATGGGCCAGGAGGAAATGGAGACACTTTTACTGCCAGTGTTGCTGGGTAAGAGGAACTGTGTATGCACTGAGAGGTGCTGTTGGCAAAAATCAGTGTCTGAAGTATAGGAGGCCAGGTTTCCTACTTTGTAGCTTGGTTTATCCCTGCCGACAGAGTAGAGCATCAGTATGCTGATGTTGTGCCTCTCAGAACAGGTGTCCATGTAGATGCACTTAAGTCCCTGCAGATACACTAGGGTTTTAGACACTGTCTAGCCACCTAAGCAGGACTGAAGAGCTCTGCTGGAAGGCCATCCCTGCTTGTCTCTTGCCTTTGATAGCTATCTCGCTGCTTGGAGCTGGTTCAGTCACTTCTGCCGTGTTCTGTAGAGTGCAGCAGCTGGAAGCCCTGTGATGCAGAGAGAGGTGAGTTCAAAGGCACTTCAGCCTGTGGCTATAACAGTCTGCTACAGGAAGAGGTGTCTTCTGCTGGTAAAGCTGTGTAGCCCCTGGTTAGGATTGCTGGTTCAGATTTTGATGAGATTCCATCTTTATACATCCCAGGATAATCCTGGCAGGAATCTGTAGCGGGCTGGATCTGATGTGTGTTTTTCTACTGATGGATTAGGACGTGAAGTTTGGATTTGGCATCTTAAATGACAGATTGATGTGTTAGGTGGATGCTGTGTCGCTCATTCAAGGACTGCACAGTGACAGACCCACAAGGTCATACCTCGTAATGCTGAGGTGCCCAGTTAAGAAGTTTCAGGCTCATGGAAAATTGCTGCCCAACTCTGATGGAGTTACAGCACCAGCTGGTCTAGCATCTACCTAATTCTGTGCTCGTGAAGTGAGTGCCCAAAGCCAACACCACCAATTTCAGTGGTGAGGAGAATGAATATATGTTTTAAAACCAAAAGACAAGGCCAATGAAACCCTTGGGAACTATTTAACCACAGTGCCAGTGATAGCAAATGCCCTCCCCAGAAGCATGAGACTGCATGGGGTCCATTTGTATTTCACGGAGTGTGACAGGACCTACTGCAGGGTATCCAAGACCTAATGTGCACTACAAGTGCTGAGTCCGTTGGAGTACCTGCACAGTGACTGGCTGTGGTGCTAGCCAGCCAGCCCCAGAGGTGTCTTTCTGGTGTTCTGTGCTGTGTTCTGCCTTGGCATTGACCCTGGGGAAAGCTGTTTCCATATTGGACTTGATTTTTTGAGTTTAATGCTTAAAGGAGTTTGTGTCGCCCAAGCGGATGCTTGAACTCACAGAAAGCAACGGGGTTGACAAGTAGTTTAATCTGAGACCTCAGTTCTTATTTCTAACTCCACCTTTGCCAGGGGCCACATGTGTGTTTGAATTCAGCACCTGGTACACAAACTGTTGAACCTTTCCTGCTCAGGGCTTTTCTTTAAGGCTCATACACCTCCTTCTATGGCACGTACAGAAGCAGAAGTCAGAGACTCTCTAATATACATATGCAAGCAGTAAAGCAGCAGGCCTGAGGGAGAATTTAAGGATAAGTGGTCCTAAAAGGCTGACCTGTTGCCTAACTTTGCCTAGGAGCAAGGTGGCTGGCTGGGCTTGTGGCACAAGGGGCTGGGTTTGGTGTTCAGCCACCATTAAGGGTAATGGATAGAGGTAAGAAACTTGGAGAAGGTTTGAAATGCAGAGTAATTAGGGTGTGTGGGCTAATGACAGTATAGGTAATGATCCTATTCTTGCATTATTGTAGGCTTAAATGAGTGTTTAGTTGCCTTTGATTGCTCTTTCTCAGTAGGCTATTCTAGGGAGCAAAATAAATGCAATGAAAACATATTTCTGATCTATGTATAAGCTAAGTAGAGTATTAGAGAACGTGAGGGAGAGGTGATAGGTTTAGTAGAGTGCCTAATGTTTATTCTCCCAAGTCTGTTTTCTGTCCAGTTAAGCTCAGTGTATGTGAGGAAACATCACTGTACATGAGCAGTCTGAGGTACGGGGACTCAGAGGTTCCTATTCCCTGCTGCATCCCATCTGTCAGCTCTGCAGGAGAGATGGCACATCCATGGGTGGAAGGGGGCACGGGGAGCAGAGCTGAGACCCCTGTGGGCTCTCTGTAGGGCTGCTTAGCATCACTGGTTTCAAGGTAATCACGCTTCTTCGATTTTCAGTAATGGGCAGAGAGGCCGTAGCTCGAAGCTCGTATCATTTAATGCTCATCTGAGGCCCGTGTAGTTATATGGGGATGTAAAGAGCGGTAGGAGCAATAAATAGGTGGCTTGTAACAGTATAGTTGGCTCAGTAAGGAAGAGATTGGGAGAGCTATAAAAAAGGAAAAAAAGAAAAAAAAACAAAACACATACCAGGAGCAAGCTAGAAATGAGAGAGAGCAAATTTTTGAGCACTGGCTTTAGAAACTATTTTAGATGAGTGTAAAAGGATGCTTCAAATACGTTCTGAGGCAGGTGGAAAGTAACTGAGAAAATGACTGGGAGGCAGAGAGGTGGGTGAGGAGGTAAAAGATCACTCGTAATTCTGCTCCTCTCCCTTTGGAGGTGAAAGTTGATGGGCTGGGTGTGAAGTGGGGCCCATTCCTCCAGAGATGGGGAGAAAAGGGGGATACTCATTTCCTCAAGTGCTTCACGACTTCCACTAGCTGCCTTGCCTGTCTTGGTTCCCCTTCCCCCTCTGATTTTTTTCTGGAACAACTATCCGTGGCATTGTTGTGAACAGCCTTAAGAAGTTTTAAGAGTTCAAATTGTAGGAAATGTGACTTTTCTGCCCTGGTGTCTTTGGGGGTGGTTCTGGTGTTGCTTTCTCTTTGACACGGACAGTGATGGAGTTAATCCAAAGCTTCTCCCTGAATGTAGCCTAGGTGTGAATCATCTTGGGGATATACAAGACCTTGAATTGGTTCTTTATTAATTTTTTTTGTTCCTTTCTACTTGTTAATTTTAGCTAGAAGCAAATGTGATAATATGTGTTTAAAGGAGAAAAAAAAAACGCTGGCAAAGGAAGCCAACTGTTAGCAACGTCCAGCTGGATCTCCAGCCTGTGGTGACAGTACACACGGGAAGATGTTTTTCTAGCTAAGTTTGTTGCTGGTTATTTGGTCTGGAGAGAGTGCAACACAACCCTGGCCCCAGCTTTCTGCTGTGCTGGAAATCAGGTGGCTTTGGGCTTTTTCTGCACTTGTTGATCTGCTGCCCGTTATGCAGCCAGCCTGATCTGTGCGTTGAGAAGTGTGCCAGAGGTGTTGTGCTGGGTGGAATTGTGGCCTGCCTGAGGAAGGAGGCATTTCCCCTGCCACACACCAGTGCCCTCTGTTCCGGGGATCCATCTTCTGCAGCAGCCCAGCATTCAGGGCTCAGCTTGGCCTTGCCATGACAAGCTGAGGGATTTCTTTGGAGAGGAAAAACTTGACTTCTTTGACTGTTTACTCTGTGAGGCAAGTGTGAAAGAAAGAATATTACCTGCTTGCTTCCCAGAACAGGCGTTTATGGCAGACATGCTTCAAAAAGCAAATCACACTGCAGAACTTTTTGGATTCAGCAGATCTTTATCATCTATTTTGGAGATGGGAAGGGCTGCTAGAGCAGGGCACCCAACAGAACTAAATTCATTTATTTATTTATTTTTAACTGCCACAGTGCTTTTACCTTGTGTGTGAAGTGCTTAGTGAAGCAGGACCTGAGCGAGCGAACTCTTCAAGCTGCTTTGGAAAGATGCACCAAATCTTGCAGCAGTCCCCCTTTCTGTTAGCCACCTTTGTTCTTTAAACTCTTCACGAGCTCTGCAGCCTCTCTGGAGAACAGGGACCTCTGCTGAGTTCAAGCCTCTGGTGTGTAGGGAAAAAATGGGATTGCAGTGGGGCTGTGCATGGAGGAAACATTTAAATTGGGACTACGGCAGAGATCTGTATTAGACGACATAGGGATGCTTCTGAGGAGTGGAGACAAAAGGACCTCGAGGCAACTCCGGAATATTTGTTTATTTCTTGCCTTTTTTGTTGTTGTTGTTTTGGTTTGGTTTCAAATGAAAATCTCTCCAGCTAATCCCTGATGGAGCCAATTGGCCTTTTTTATAGCCTGTAAATCACTTTTCACATTAAAAACAAAACTGAAAAGACAAGGTAGGCTGGCAGCTGAGGGATATGGTAACACCTCTGCTGGATATGTAGGCAAGAATAATTGCTTCAGAAATGCTCAACAAACAAACTAAGCTCTTAATTAAGAATAATAAATCAAGGAGAGGGGGGATCCATCTGAACATCTATCCCTTCTGTAGCTGAACTTGCAGGCAGGTTATGGTAGCTCAGGGACATCCCCCTGCATTACATGAACACTGTGTAGGGGCTGTGGTAGTACAGCGGGGCTTCTGTTCGGCAGAAATGATTTCTCTGCTGGTCTGGTGCAGAGAAGGGCAGGAGGTCTGCGGGAGATTCCTGTGAACTGCCACGATAAGGGCGAGACTCGAAGGTCATGGTAATTGTGCTGGATTTTAGCCCTCAGGAGCTAGATGAGTTTTAGATTTCCTGGCTATTCCCCCATTGTTGAGGATCCTGCCAGGCTGTGTTTGCAGCTGTGGCTGCTTCACGCGATGACCCGACTGGCTCGGGGTGGTGGGACTTGCCTGAAACCGGAGCTGATATTTGGGTGGGCTCCAAATATTTGCTCTGCTGAGGGGAGGGATCTGGCTCTTGAAGCCCAGGCTGAGGGAAGCTGGTTCTTACAGTCGCTCTCCCGTGTTGGTAGTGTGGGCTGGATTTTGAGCAGGCTTCAGAAGGGGCAGAAGTCCCATCCAAAGCTCAGTCTGAGGCACCCAGGTGCTTTTCCTTCGTAACACCTTCAGTGTGTGGCAGCTTTCTGTGGTGAGAGGCTTTTAAAGAGATTAGGGGGCTGGCCAAACTGTAACTCTTATTTGGGCTAGATCTAGGGCCATCAAAATTGTATAAATAACTGTGGGAGGATCGTGGTGTTGCTGACTGTCCCATCCAATCATACAAGAAGGCTCAGAAAGTGATGGCTAAACCTTTTGAGAATGACTCGATGTTTGACGTTAATGAGGAAAAAATGCAAGGCTAAAACCATCCCAGATGCACAGAATTCAATTACTTGGCAGTGTAGTTTGATTTTTTTTAGTGTATTTTGCAGTACATTAGTAATTGATCTGTGCAGTATTTATAACTGCAGAAGAGCTGGAGATGAATGTTTGCTGTGATTGTTACAAAATGTTCAATGCTGGGGCTGAAATGTCTCCTTGCTGAGATTGTGCAGCTGATTTACAGCTAATGGAAAGTAGCTCTCCTGCTCCTTTCTACAGCAAACTGAACCTGATTCTTTTTAATAAGATTCCAACATAAGGAGTTCTGTTTTTAACAACAACAGCAACAACAAAATAACTACAAAAAAAAGAAACCCAGACACACCCTGAATATGCAGGTAAGAGCTACTGCCTGGTGGACAAACTTGGTGGATGATTGAGGAGATTGAGCCCCTCCTTCCCTGGCTGGTGCTTGCTGGAGGGGGAAAAAAATAAAAATAAATAAATAAAAGTGATCTACAGAGCTGGTTTCAGTAACTTGCTGCCTCACAGCATTTATTTTAAATTCAGGCACTGTACCTGTGTCTCCTTGCATGACAGGGAACCTGATGCTGATCAGCAAAAAGCAAAAGCTGCTACTGCCTTCAGCTCCCAACAGCACTGCTAATTTTGTTAGGGTTACCAAATTCTGGCAGATTATCCCATCAGAACCCAGCATCCCTGCTTCTTGGTTGGGACTCCGTTCTGCTAAACGCTCTTTGAAAGTGTTGCTGCTTATGGGAAGCTTTCCTCTAGGCTGCTCGTTAGGTAGCTCCTTCTGCCAGGACAATTTAATCCTATGCCTGAGGTAACTGGGACCATGAGCGTCTGATCTGGGAGCTCCTCTCTTCCCGTGGCCTACAGCAGGATGGATTTGTGTCGTGAATTTTGCCTCCTGACACCAGTCCGCCTATGCATGCACTGCTTTTTGATGGCTTAGCTGTATGGTTACAACAAAAGTTAAGCACCTCTAGAAGCCCATGGCTGGATGAGAGCCAGCGTACTCAGCAGCTAGCCTTGAGCAAACACTGAGGAGAGGCAGCTCTTTTCCTACAGAGTTAAAATATTGGTTAATTGCAAGATACGCTGAATGAAATGAACAAAGCGATGTGGAAAGAGCCAGCGTAGTCCAGTAGTAAAAGGAACACATGCTTTGCTCATGGTGAGGCTTGCCAGCTTCCTTGCCACCTCTAGGAGCACAATGTTTAAGTGTTAGAAAGAAAAAGAGCATTAGACTAGTAAAAGAGATGGTACCTTGGCGGCTGGGAATGGGAAAGGGGCAAAAATACCCAGAGCACGAGGCAGGAAAGGCAGGTGTCCTCGGTGTGACTTGTGTAAACATCAAGCCTTTTCCTCCTGTGTTTGAGTCTCTTCATGTGCCTTTCTCTAGGCGCAGACAGCGAACTTGGTGCTGAAAGATGGAACGAAGATGAAGGGCTATTCTTTTGGCTATCCATCCTCCACAGCAGGGGAAGTCGTATTCAACACTGGTATTTCTGGGTAAGGCAAAAGCAATTGAGAAATAAGGAAGAAAACTGTTCCGGGAGCTTGTACAAGTGTGCAAGGGGTAGTTGGTGCCGATGCTTTTCTCAAGATCATAGGGTCCCAATCCAAGGAAATGATGTGCTGTGCAGAAAACACCGTGCTCTAGGGATGCAGAGAGGGAGCCAGCTAACAGTATGACTTCAGGCATCATCACGTTTGTGCTGATGGGCAGCTTTAAGGACTCGTATAGCTAACTGTGACAGTGAGGTGTGGAGAGATCCGCTCGTCTCCCCACAAAATGCAGCCCCTGCTGAGTCAGAGCAGAGCTGCTGCTGAGTAACACAAAACCAGGACAGCAAGAACCTTCATCTGACGCGTCGTTGTTCTCCCTCCCATCTCCAGATCGAGAGTAAAGGTTTGAAGTATCTGCAGCCTCCTGAGTGATGTAACACGGCCTCTGAGTGCAAAGTTCTTAACTCCTAATGTTCCTAAATTGGGTTCTCACATGTCAACCATCCTTCTCGGTGTGTGGTGGCTCATAGCACAGCTGAGGATGTGTTTGAGCCCTCTGCCCTTCCCAGGGATAGGGGAGGATCAGGTTTGTTGCTAACCTGGCATGGCTGCGTGTCCTCTCAAGTGACAGAAGCTAATAGCTGGCGTAGGATTGCAACCCAGGGCTGCAAAGTTGAACTGCTTGAGCAGAGAGAAAGCTGCCCAGAGGATTGAGGCTGTGGGTTAGGAGAGGGATATGTTCCCAGGAGGTGACACAGCTCTGAAGCTGCTGGTGCTTGAGCTTTTTCTGCAGCTATCCATAGCTGTCTTTGCCTGCAGACTTTCATAATAGTCTTTGCCCAGCTGCCTTGTATTCCCCAAATTCTGCTCTCCTTTGGAGAAAACAGTGCTCACAGGATGAGTTTTAAATGATCTCATTGGTGAGGATGTTAAATTGCTGCAGAGGGGAATCTGTTTGCAAAGTTTTGCATTAGGAGGCAATTATTTAAGTATTTTGACAGCACTAATTACTTGCTGTGTTAATATACCTGCCAACAAACAACTGTTTAATATAGATCAGAGTGATGGAGGGCACCAGAGTTCTCTTCTCTGTGATGGATTATGGGCAATAAATCTTGTCACATCACAAAAGTCAAGGAGGAACTGATGGATTAATTTCCCCTCCACATGTTTCTGTGTCAGTAGAAGCTGTTTGCTCATTTTCTAGTGATTTGGAGAGGATGCCTGTGAAAGGAGAGATCTCTTCTGGGCTGGGGAGCATATGGGGATGGAGAGAACATTTAGAACATCAGGCTGTGTCTTCAGAGCGCTCTCCAAGAATGTGAACGCGGTTGGCTTAGAGAAGAGAAGGATAAGAGCTTGCAGCATTGCTGTAGATTGTAAAAGTGACAGGATTTGCTACCAGCCATGGCATTGCTGGCCAGTGAAAGAAACCCTCCAGCTCTGCCTCGTGGTCTTGAGCACAGCGATCAGGACCTCACGTATCTGAAGGACCCCACTGCCTCTCCTCCCCTTAGCAGGAGGCCAAGTGCCTGTGGGAAGGAGGTGCTGCCCTAGGGCTGGGGCCTTTTGCAGGCTGTCTGGGCCCGTAGCAATTAGCGCAGCCAGCAGGAGGCTAGCGCAGGGGTGGTCTTACCATGGCTGGTTTTAGGTCTCAGACCACTGCTTTCTGTGAACTGGGTGTTTCTAGACCCTTAGCGGGGTCAGCGTGAGCTCTGTGTGCAGACAACCTGCTCTGCACCTCGTCTCCTTGGCTGGACTCCCACGTCCTGATCCGTGCCAGAACAGGGAGCCTAACTCTTTGTGTACACCTAGCTTTCAGGGCTGAAGTAGCTAAAGCTGGCTGGAATGTTGTCAGATTACCCTAGAAGAGAGGCCAGAGAGCAATGTTTTGGGGGTGCAATGTTGAATTTTCATTAGAAGAGCACGAGGATGAACTTCTCAGAAAGGTTTGAAATAAAAAATCCGTGCATTTAGAATGGGGCAGAGAGAGGAAGGGGGGAGGTTTTCAGTTGAGGGAAGAATTGCAAGCCATAAAATGTTACCGTGCTTGTAGCAGCTCAGTAACTGCATTTGCCTCCAACGTGCCTGAGTGTGTGCCTCACAGGATGCTCTGGTGAGAGCACTGATTGATGGGAGTTTACTGAAGTCAGGCAGGGCCTTGGGCAGGCACAGCAGGGGTTGGACCTCGCAGCATCTTTGGAGCTCCTGCTCCCATCTGCTCCTCTCTGCCCCACGAGCGTTGTGCCTGCTTAAAGGGCATTTTGTCTTAACACAGAGCTGCGCCTTCACAGCCCAGCTAAACCCAGTGGCTCTCTGTCCTTGTTTGCTGATTACAAATAACATGCAAAGGTTAATTACATTGCCTTTGTCATTACCAGAGGCTTTGGGAAGCATAACCAATTGAGTCAGAAGGAAGGAGATGCTAAATGTGCACGTCGTGCGCTTGCTGCAGTTCTGTGATCACACTGCACTTTGTGTGGCTGTTCACCTGCAGCAGGAAGCATAGATCTGAACAGCAAGGGAGGCCTACCTGGAAATATCTCATGGCCATTGTTGATTCGATGTGTCATTTCTTAGAGCTGGCTGCTGTGCTGCGTTGTCTGTATCTGCCTGCAACCACTCCGGGTTTTGTGAAGAGTTTCCCAGTGTTTGACAATTAATCTGCTGGCAGTAAGTCCGAAGCACCATAAAAATGTCTCTTGTGACTTGCTGATATCTGGTAGACGGCTGGAGTTGCCAGTTATGTATTGTTTAAACGGTGATGACAGTAATAAATTATGTTTTGTATGGGTCAGATTAATTCTGCAGTGTCTTGATGCATTTGGCTTAGTATCTATATGGATAAGTTCATCTGTTGCTAAATTACAGCTGCTTTTGAGTTGAAAGACAGCAAATGCTTAACAGATTGGTGCAACAGTATGCTAGAGTGTAAGGGAGAAAGTGAAAGGCTGCTCACTTTGAAGCTGCAGAATTAGCACGAGTAAGTAGAATGTATTTACCCTGTTTGGGGTTGGAAGTGAGACAGGATCAACTGGATCCACTGATCAAGAGCTGATCCAGTAGACTATGCAAAAATTGTAGGTTTGATCCTCCATTAAATTCTGAAGATCTTAGGTTCAGTCCTCCATCGCAGGAGGACGTTCCACTGCACTTGTAGATCTGTCCTTGCTGGGAACAGTGCTCGGGCAGGTGCTGGAATGGAGTCGCAGTCTCTGGGGCTTCTTCCTCTGGCGAAAGATGAGGGCTTTGGGGCTATGGGACCAGCATGGGCTGCTGAACCCCAAAGCATTGTCTTCAGCCTGCCTTTTTCAGAGAGACGCAAACTGCCTTCAAAGCACGTAGGGATCTGGTCGGGTGGTATGTGGCGTGTCCTGCAGATGGGATCCAGGAGATCGCCTGGAAGGGATGGCAGGCCTCTGTGCTGGGAGAAGCTGCAGAATTGGTGCCCTGGCAGAGCTGGCTGGCAGAACAGGTAGGAGGAAAGAACCCAGAGAAGTAGTGAGGAATCATAAGGATGATTGTAGCTGCTTCCCTGAGCCCAGAGAAAAAGGTAGATGTTAATTAATCTACCTGTTCCCTCACGGAAAGGGCAGTTACAGCCCCAGACATCTGAAGACTACAGGCTGGGGAAGGGAGCAAGACTGGGCAGACAACTGTGTTGTCAGCTGGCTTTTCTGTTTGAGCTTTCTACCCGTACTGAGAGGGAAGTTCTTACACCACGTGGAAGGAAGGGATGGTGATGATGGGTGCCCACGGAATGGCCAAGCCCCAGCTGTCATCTGTGGTTCAAGCGATACGTCAAATCATAAGGGGTCTGAGTTGAACAGCTCTCGTGCTTTTCTTCAATGAAGCAGGAGAAGCAAAAGCCTTTCCTTGTTCTCTGTGTTGAATGCTTAATTGCAGATAGCAAGGATGAGGTGTATTCACAAATGTGCTTGCTACAAAGGATGTTTTCACATAACTACTGTTTTTGCCTTTTGTCATGCGAGAAATCAGAGCTGTCCTCTCACTGCCTCTTTTATTTTCTGTTCAACTTCAGAACAACGTACTTTTTCTTCTGTTGCTTCTTCACCTAGATACACCGAAGCCTTGACAGACCCCAGCTACAAAGGACAGATTCTTACTCTGGCTAACCCCATTGTTGGGAACAGTGGGGTGCCTGACACAGCTGCCTTGGACGAAATGGGCCTCAGGAGGTTTCTGGAGTCCGATGGAATCAAGGTAACGGTGGCAACACAGGAGCTGACACAGTTTTTGTGAACTGCTCCCCATGATGACTTTTTTTTCCTCACATTCCTATCTGCTTCATATTTGTCTGGGTTTGGCCAGGACTGGTTTCCACAGGGAGAGCAAATGCTATTGAGAATGAGAAGTTTCTCTGTGCAGAAACTCTCTTCTATATGCCTGTTCCGCCACAAACAGGGGAGGTGACAGCTGTGTGAAGAAGGCTGCCCTTACTAGCGCAGGAACTAGTTTGTGTTTTGGTGACAGGGCACATAGGCTAAGACCAGGACTGTATCCGTGCTGTTGTGGCAGTACTGAAAAATGAAATAAAACCCATGTAATTGCAGAGCCAGTGAAATGTTTTATCTGTCCTGAGGTGAAATGACTCCTTTATAAACTATCTAACTCCACTGGAAAATGAAGTTGACTTTTGAAATGAAATGTCACTAAGAAAGTGAAAAGCTTTCTTAAACAACAAAATGAATCAAAATGGAACATTCTGTCTTGTCTTAAACTTTCATTTTCTTTCTACCAAGAACTGTTTTCTCCATTCAATGCAATTTGCAGCTTTAGTCAATTGGAAGCCACACTATTCTATGGATTTCATAAGTAAAATGGCCTGGGTACATTAATGACAAACTGCTGATGTCTTTACCCCTCTGCCTGATATCTCTTCTGTGCTCTCCCACTGTGCAGTATCAGGTTTGCTGTCTTCTCGTTCTGTCAGAGCAGCCACACCGAGTCTGCCTGGCATTGTGTCTTACGTGATCCGGTTTGCAGCAGATGAATGTACCAGAAGGCACAGGGCTAGTACAGAGTCATTCTTCAGTGCAAAATTCCATTTCTTCTCTCTGCAGGTTTCAGGTTTGCTGGTGCTGGATTACAGCAATGAGTACAGTCACTGGCAGGCTACAAGGAGTCTTGGGGAGTGGTTGCAGGAAGAAAAGGTGAGAAATAGTGGGGTAGCTACATGAAGAGAACAGGCCTGCGTGTCTGGGAACAGGGGAAAGAACAACCAGCTTTGAGTTGCTAACCACTTTTCTCTTGAGGTGCCTTCACCAGTCTGTACTGCGCTTGTTCTGTGTTCCTTAGTTCTCATTCTTTGGGGATGTTTGGTTCTTATTAAAAAAGATCCATGTTAGATTATATTCCAGCATCTCATCAGATGTTTCTGTAGTGCTGCTCCTAGTGACTGCCGCAGTGCTAACCTCAAGAGCTGTTAGCTGCAGGAACCCCTCTGGCGTGAAGTGGCGGGAGTAGAGGATATGCCCGTAGAGTGCAACTGACTTGTAGCAGCCGGGAGGGTTAGGTGCTCAGGAGCAAGGCAAAATGTGGCTCAGAAATGAGACCAATATTTGCCATATAAGCTTTTTATTTTGAGCTCTTTAGTGCAGAAACTAGAAGTCTTGAAGAACCAAGCTATTTATGAGTGGGGAGTGGGGAGGAAAGGTGAAGAACTGCAAGTGGGGCAGCCTTGGCAACAGAGCTGCTAAGAGCCAAAGCACTTTAACAACAAGCATGTTCTCAGCAAAGTGATCTGGCTGTTGTCTTCACGTTCCTTAGCTGCTTGTTCTCTAACTTATACTTGTGATTTCTTCAGGTGCCTGCTCTCTATGGGATTGATACCAGAATGCTGTCCAAATTAATTCGTGACAAGGTATGATCCCCTTTCCTCGACCCAGTTTCATTAACTTAGCCGTTTTCTGGGACATTTTTCTAACAGCGCAGCAAACCTGAGGTAGCAATGCTACTGCTGGGTTGCCTTGACTTCAGGTGCTGCTCAGATCCTCATCCCCTTTGGAAGACTAAAGGTTCTGGGTTTCCTATTCCACATGAGTGAACCAGCAAGTGCTGATGTACATGAAACTCCTTTGGTAGTTGTGTCAAACACTACAGGCTGTCGTGTCACTTGCCTGTTGCCTCAGGTAGTAACAGAGATGGCAACAAATCTGTGACATCTTGTGCATATTAGTTCATAAACAGCACCAGCTTTGGTCAGTGGAAACTTTCCAGTTCCTCAGAGACTTAAGGAATGGCTACATTAACCTAACCTGGATTCCTAACACAGGCTGGTTTTCTTTGACTGAAACCTCTCATTATTTTTAATAGCCATTACTTTTCTCTGCTTTCTGAGAGCTGACAATTGAAGGACATCAGCAAGATTACATTACTGAATGGAAGGTAGTGTTAAGGTACTTTCACATCTGCTCAAACGGTGATCAAAGCCATTCCGAAGGTAAATTGTTGTGCCTCGGAGGCTTTTCTTTTCTAATGGATTATTTGAAGCTGCTCTGTTCTTCAGTTGACCAGTCTGCAATCTGTAGTGCAAGCCCACTCCCCCATTCATTCCACAACCAAAATATGAATGATCCAGCCTGAATAGAGGAATATTTGTAGAAATTAATTCTTATGGGAAGATAAGGGTTTGTCCTGCTCTTACAGACAGCAGACAAGTGCAGTTTAATGCAATGGGAAATGGCAATACATTTTTCTGCTTTCTTGAGACATTTCGTTTAATGGATCAGTGTTCCTTTCATCCAAAGTAAATACACTTTCAGTATTTATCCAGTAGCTTATCAGACAGTGTAGAGCAGTAATGCCCATTATACTGGGACTGAGTGGTATTGGTTTATGGCTTTTAAAATAGTGGATAATGTAGCTTTGTCTCCTAGACTTATTAGTCATATTGGGGGAAAAAAAAACAAACAAACACAACACTTTATAAACAGACATGGAATGAAATATTAATTGGGGGAGAGAATGGGGCTTTACTGTGATAAATGCAGAAATGACCAATGACTTGTTAAAGCAACTCTAAAGATAAATTCAGGGCAGCATTTGGCTGAGTAATCCAGTGGCAAGGTAAGACAGAGTTCCTATTTGTAAGAAAGGCTTTAGGGCTTTGTCATCAGCTTTTATGGGACTGGCTACTCAGTGGCACTTGGCAGTTTCTGTGGCTCCCAAGAACCTGACTTATTTAAGGTGATGCTGACTTGTTCGGCTCTGCTGCACACAAAGCATTCTGGAGCACCTCGTGGTGTAAGGTGCAACCTCAAGGTGAGGAAGGATGTCAGGCACTGTTAAGATCTGTCTTCAAAACTTACCCTTAATAGTGCACATGGCAATGCACGGTTATGACACTTCCCTGTCTCTAAAGAAGATGGCAAGGATACTTCAGGTAGGGCCGACCATGGAAGTATCTCAAGGAAGTATCACTAAAGCCAGTGAGCAGTCCCAGCCTTCACAGGGCAAGCTGAATGTTGTGTTTTATCTTGATAGTGTCATGTGTTGAGAGTTATCACAAAACATTGACTTCCTCTGCTTCACTATCCCCTTCCATCCTTGGAAAGTTCTGTATTGCACACCCTGTCCCCATGCTGCAAAGAGTTTAACCCTAGGCTAATCCCACTTATTCCAGGAGTGGAGCAAAGCCAAAATGGGGATTTTTTCCACTGAACTTTAATGAACAGAGCACAGAGTAGGATATGCTGCTGGCAGATCAAGGGTGTCCTAGCTTCTGTGAGGTGATAACAGCAGTAAAGAGCAGAGCTTGCTGGAGGTGATTTTTTTTTTTTTTAACAGATTATTCAGCGAACAGCTGTGCTGACCTGCCTCCCACACAGCGTTGCTTTACAGCTCTGCTGCCTTATAGCTATCCACAGTATGAGGCTGAAGACCTCACAGTGGGTGTCTAAAACCAAAAAGCTGCAAACTGCCTTGGGGATTACTCCCAGATCTTATTTGCGGATCTGAAACCTGATCCTCTTGGAAGGCAACCTGTTTTACTGTCATTAGACAGCTTGCCAAGCTGTTTACAGATTTTACTGGTGGCACTGCCTCTCCCTCAGAAGAAGGGTGTTGAGACTTGTTTTTAATACTAGGAAGGGATCATAACTTCTGAAGGTGCTGGAAGTGGCTATAAGCTGTCAAGAAACCATCTCTAAACAGCTGTTCAGGTTGCTGTGCCTGTCAGCACCTTTCCCCAGTGTTCACAGCTTCTTTACTTGTGCTTCTTTGTTTACTGGTGTATTTCCACAGGGCACAGTACTTGGGAAGATTGAATTTGAAGGTCAACCCACAGAGTTTGCAGACCCAAATAAGCAGAACTTAATTGCAGAAGTTTCAACAAAGGTGAGAACTTCCTTTAGTCCTAGGTCTGTACACTCCAGGTATTAACTGCTCCCTATTTGCTCTGGGGATCACCCAGTTTTTCTAAATAATCTCGGTACCTCTTTTAAACCATTCACCTTTCTAGAGCTTTGGAAGGCTGTGAACTCAACATGGGCCTTGTACGGTCCCTGTGGCTTACTAGGTGCTGTGCTGAAGCTGTAAAATTGGCTACGTTGAGCTGGATGTACTCTGAACACTGCTCGGATCAGGGGATTGTCTGTTCCAAAGACAGGAAGTCTTAGAAACAAATAAGTATTGGGGACACAGTTAGAGCTGGTGTGGGTGGCACACTTTCAAAAAATTAACCAAAAGAATGGGTGCTTTACTTGAATGAATTTCAGGAAGGCTCACATTTGATAACTTACGCTCAGGCATAATTCTGTTGAGGTGATTCCAGAAGGTATTTGTAGGCCTCAAAAAGAGACCAGCATAGTAGTTCCCTGGCTCTACTGTTGCTGGCATTAGCTGCTTTTTGTGTATCTGTGGACTGAACAGCAGCTATGTTTGTACTCCTGTTAGCAGGGCATGCAAACTGTGCGCAACCACAAGAGAAGAGCACTGTAACTCACCAGGTCATAGTAAACCAGGCTTACACTAAAAACAGTAACCATTCTTCTACCAATGCAAGGGCCAGTGTCTTGAGTCATGGACCCTTTGGGGTTTTAGTTATAGGATAGCATGAGTCCCATTTGCAAATTCCATGCTTACTGTGATGCTTGCAATTCCTTTAAGATCAGTGAGGCTGTGGAAGAGCTCTGCAAATAATTACTTGTGTACGATTCCTCACACAACCTGGTGTGCGAGTGGCGTGGGTGGGAAATGGAAGCGCAAGCCTGAAGCCAGGCTTGGATTTCCAATAGTAACAGGTTACCTGAAATGCTACTGGAATGCATAGGCAGCCTTGCAAGTCAGGGATCTCGCCAACTTATGCTATGCTTCCGCTGTGTTTTGAGTTAGTCCTTGTTGCTACACAGAAGGATGGCAGTTGCTTCTTGAGGTGTTTGTGATCTGTAATTCCAAGATGCAGGTGAAGTCATTTTGAGCAGTAACTCAGCAATAGGTAAGGTTGCTGATGCTAAACTCGGCAATTACTAAGACAGAATTGCTCTAAAGATGCTGAAAATGGCTTCTAAAAGGGCGATATAATAAGATTAATGGAGCTTCGGTGATCTCGTTATGTTTATAACTTCATTTTGTAGGCTTAAAAAGCAACATCACAAATGAAGCTGACGAAGAAGTAAGCTGTTCAGCATTGGTAGTTACTGGCCAGGATAATCTATCTGTTTCTAAACAGCTATTTTTGTGTTAATCCGGATACAGTAAGACCTGCTCATCAATTGCACCTTTGGAGTGATTTTAATAATTTATTTTTTCTTCCTGTCCCCCACATCCTTAGGTATTAGTGATAGAGATTCTATAGACTAACACTACTTCTACAGGGCAGGGAGTGTAGAAAATTGCCAGTGTTTCGCAGGAACTTTTGTTGGAGATTTATTTTGGTGCCTGTGATGTTCGGGGTCCTGGACCATATGAGAGGTATATAAATTCTCGAAACTGATAGGTCACTTCTATCTAAATATACAGTCCCATGTAGTTTTTTGCTGTCACCACTGTTGTCAGCAGTTTCTCTTCTCCCTGACTGCTGACTCAGAACCTTCCTGCATCATCCTCAGACTGGGAAGCTTCTTATAGGTTGTGCTGTGACCACACGAGGGAAATTCTCTGGCTTTTAACAGTTCCCTGATCGAGTTTCTGGTCTAGCTTCTATGTAGACATACTCTTTACCAGATGTAGGGGTCAGTGCTCTGCAGTACAGAGGAAGAGTAAGTGTGAGAAGTGGGGGAAGGCTTGTGAAGACAGCAGCACCTAAAATCAGTTGGGAAAGGTGTTAACAAATCATAGCCTAATTAATTGGACAGGGCGAAGTTTTGAGGAGGAGGCAATTAAAATAACTCAAAGAAGTTTTGTTCCACAATTCTCCCTGGCCCTTAGAACAGCCAAGGAGAACATTTGAGGGACATCTCTGGTTTGTAATGTTTCACAGATTTTTTTAGTAGGGGTGTTGTGTGGAACTGAGGCGTCCCCAAAAGCCCTTCCAAAAAGGTGGGTGAGTTTTTCTTAAGGGACTCTGACACATAGCACAAAGTTAATTTCTGTGAAAACTGGGTGCATTGATTCTCTTGAGATTGTTGAACTCCACTTCCTAGAAGCTTGAAGGGCAGCAGGTAGAAGACCCTTGCAGTTGCTTTGCAGCAATGCAGTTCCACCAGCCTGTGCACAGAGAATCTGCTTTTGTACTTCTGACTGAAGGTACTGTCATACCTCTCAAGACCAAGTTTCAATAGCAGATTCACTGTGCTCGTTCTCAAAAAAGGGATTGTGAGGCACTTTGCCATTGCTTTATGTGGTGTGAGCTATGAGATGTTCTAATACAAAATCCCTTTTCAGTGTTGCAGAGCAGGAGTCACGACATCAGTGGTAACACTGCTGGCTCTGTGCTGATTCTTGTCCCGTTTAAAGGAGGAGTACAGACCAACTGATGGCTCATGAGCGGCAGCTAGAAACCTTGCAGTGAAGGGAGATGGCTTCTCACAGCCCAGCTCTTTCACCTCTGCTCCTGAAACAGCAGGCAGTCACTCCTGATGATGATCTGAGACGTCCTCACACAGGACATGCTCTTGCTTACATCATTAAAAATCTATTCTTGTTGTTTTGTTTTCTTTTGAGTAGAAAACAATTCAAACAAGAACTTAATTAGGATAACAGAAAGGGAAGGACTGTAATATTCTGCTAAAACTTCATTTTATGCTCCCTGTAGAGGGGATGTTTTTTCCTTCTGGCTGGTCCTAATCTTCCTTGAAAAGATTGTTTGTCACCAGTACCACAGCATATTGGGAATGGATTTTAGCATCTCTTCATAAAGGGGCCCAGCTGTGAAATTTGAATGCCAGGGAAGCCGATTAAAAGGGAGTTGTTTAGCTTACAAAAAAAAAAAAAAAAAAAAAGTGGAGTATTGCACAAGAGGAAGAACACTTTATCTAAAGTACACTTATGAATATCAACTTTCAGAGTTTGCTTTTAGAAAGCAGAAGCCCACCTTATGTGCTTATTGATGAGCGGCATCCCATGCTGGCACTAACTGCAGTTACATAACCAGTAAGATAATTCAGCAAGCTTCAGAAAGAAGCTATCCATAAAGAGCCCTATATCAGTGCCAGAGCCATCTCTTAATGTCCCCATGTTGCAGTATCAAGATTCATAAAATAGACAGTGGTTTGGCTCCACCACCTTCCATCCTGGTTGCAACCAGGAAGGATAAGTGGGTGTACTGAAATGGTCCAGAGGCAGGGGATGTGCAGGGACAATTTACTTTGCGGGATGGGAACAGCAGCTGGAAGAGAAGGTGCCAGAAGTGTAGAACTGTGTACAACTGCTGGTGCCACGTGAACATACGTGATGCTCAGTGGCACCCACCGCAGGTCTATCACAGAATGTGTCATATCCAGCCACACTGTGCTTTGGTCCTGCTGTGACTGGAAGCTCAGGGTTGTGTTTAATGTGATGGAGCCATAGCTGGTGGGCGTGAAGCAGCCTTGCTCCACTGGCATCAGCGCGATGACTTCCCTTCAGCTGGAAACCTCTCCCCATGTGTCTGGCAATTCTCTTGGGCTGCAATGATCTGTGAGAACTGACGTGCTACTTCACTGCTAATGAGGTGAAACACTGGAAAAAAGGTTGTCATTAGCTATGGAAACAAGTGGTTTCTTAGGGATTGCTGTTACTGCTGTAATCAACGGTATATAAAATGGTGTTGTAACCTTTATTTTAACAAAAAAATGAAGTGTTAACATCTGTGGTACTTCTGGAGATTTCTTTGTAAGTTGACTGTTAAGCACCAGTTGCTGCACGTTGGTGAAGAGTTACTTTGCTGTCCGCCTTCCCTGTGTTTTGGGGGGCAGGAGGTGATCTGTCATTTACAGCATGGCCTTTCTTTTTGTAGGAAGTCAAGGTATATGGCAGAGGGAATCCAATTAAAGTTGTAGCAGTTGACTGTGGGTTGAAGTACAATGTTATTCGTCTGCTGGTAAAGGTAGGTCGGTGCTTTATATCCTTCTCTCTTGTTCTGCTTTGGTAAGAACCTTCCCTGTACTCAGTAGCCTTCTTTTCAGCTGTACGCATTCATACCAGTAGTGGTTTCCCTCCTAAAATGAGGTACAGGTGTTTTTGTTTTTAGGATGATTTTTATGGACTGTGAGGTGTTTTCTGAAATTGATGCATGGTATTGAGGGGGGTGAGGAAGAGGAATTGTGCAGCAACCTTTCGGCCTTGAAGAATCCCAGAAAGGTGATCTTTAGAGAAGCTGTGGTGCCAACATTGCCAGAAATGAATAAATGGGAAAAATTTTGCAGTGAGAGTGGTTGGTGAATGGCTGAAACAGGGAACCAGAGAAGTTGTGGAATGTCTGTCCCCGAAGAAAACTGAAAACTGCCCTACAGTGGAAGTCCCTGCTTTGAGCAGGAATTGGACCAGACGATCTCCTCAGCTCCCTCCAGCCAAAGTGATTCTTTAATTCTAGGATTCTTTGAAAATCTTTTCCTGTTGTTAGCACTGAGATGGAGCAGTCCTTACTTCTCTAGCCATACTGGAGGAACGAAGATGGTGTCCTCTTATTCTCAAGATGCACAAGGTTCACGTGTTTCAGTTTTCTGGTTAATGTGTATGTTCATCCCCTTCTAGGCATGCAGGACTATTGCTGGCATGTTGAAGAGGCTGAGATCCCTGTGTTAGCAGTTAGGATGAATACATTGTGTGACAGTGAATGTATTACATGTGTATATACACACCTATTTTGCATTCAATTACTAACTTTCAATCTCATTAGTGAATTTCAGAAATACTTGGCAAACACTGAGGTGGCTCAAAGATGAAAAGTCCTAGCAGGCTTGTGGAAATAATCTGGACATAATTAATAATAGCCTTGTAATCGTTCCTGACAAGGGAACAGCTGAAATCCCAGTTCAGCCTCCAGACATGCATTCATTTGTTCCTTTGCTCCCCTCATTGCTTGTCTTACCCTCTGATTTTCTCCCAGCGGGGTGCCGAGGTACATCTGGTTCCATGGGACCATGATTTTACCAGCATGGACTATGATGGGCTCATAATTTCTGGAGGTCCAGGGGATCCGATGAAGGCCCAGGAGGTGATTCAGAATGTCAGAAAGGTAGAGTATGATAGCCACAGGCCATTTTTTCATGTTTATTTGTCATCTTTTCCAAGTTGTCTGAATTTGGTCCTTCAGCACCTTTGTGACCTTGTGAAGGAATAGCCTTGATTTCACAGTGCTCCCATTTGAAATAATGTCATGTGTTAATATAAAGCACCCCTGCTCATTCCCCTTGAGTAGATCAAGACAGCAAGCTGTGCTCTGAGCCTTCCCCCTGAGGAGAGGAGGAATCTGTCCTTTGTAGGCTGTTGCCAGCCTTGCATTCCACCCGTCCCCTCCCCAGCTCCCAAACTCTATGTGGCTGCTGTGAGGGAACTGCAGCAGGGCTAGGAGCATAGCATGGGTTATGCTGGAATTGCTGAACAGTGACACTCCAATAGCTTTTGAAAACCTTTTCATTGTAGGTGCTGGAGAGCAATCGCCCAGAGCCTTTGTTTGGAATTAGCATGGGGCATGTAATCACTGGAATAGCAGCCGGAGCCACTTCCTACAAGATGCAGATGGCCAACAGGTACAGCAGCTCTTCTGCTCCCCAGGGCCCAGACAGACCAGTTCAGTGCTGCACACACAGCACAGTGCTTTGCAGTTATTTCTTCATTCTTGCCATTCTCCTTCCTTTAATTTAAATTGCCATGGTGTACATTGTTTTTTTTTGAAGGTGTCTCAAAGAGTTTGAGTAACTGGTCCCCCACCAAACTGAAGGACAGCAAAGTTTTTCCCAGGATTTATCATTTTGAGATTGGTTACCAGTAGCAGTTCAGCAGTAGCCGTTCAATATGTATAGTTCCTCAGCCATGAGCTCCTCTACATTGTGGCATTTGGACACATCCAGCACTTCTGTTCCCTGTTCTCTGACCCTTTCCTTCTCCCTTTCTCTTTCAGAGGGCAGAACCAGCCTGTCCTGAATGCAGTGAATGGACAGGCTGTCATCACTGCTCAGAACCACGGTTATGCCATTGACAGCTCTACCCTCCCACCTGGCTGGAAACCTCTCTTTGTCAATGCCAATGACCAAACAAACGAGGTGAGTGCATACTTTCTAGATACCTATACATAGCAGCCTCCAGTAAAGAAAGACTATCTCATTTTATTTTCCCTCCTGGAAGCTTGCAGTCAGGTTACAATTAGTCATCAAAACGAAACTTGATGACACGGCCATCTCCTTTACTCAGGGTCCTTCCTTACAGCCAAAAAGGGGGTGAACCATTACCTCTGTCCATGCTAGCCCAAAGCATAGGACTGCAGCAGTGACCTCACGATTTCCCTGGAATTGTTGCCTTATTAACTTCTGTGACTTCCCCACTGCAAGGGTGCTAGCCTGTGCCACTGTAATGTGTTGGTTTTGTGTTATACAGCACAGAAAAGGGATATTACTGGAGTCTGATCTATTTTGTTAATGTAAATAGAATCCCAAGGCCTAAAGGTCAGGGAGGAGACAGGTAACTGCCTCTAGAGAACAACTTACAGGATCTGATGTAGAGGCCTCATGCCAAGTAACACTCCACGAGGGGGGTCTTCTGTTTCGTATAAATGCCCCACACTGAGGCTGGCAGAATGGACAGTGCTGTCCTGGCATATCCTGGCTATAGTTTGCAGGATCAAGCAGCGGTAATTTCCAGCTGATGGTTTGAGAGTAAGTTCGTTGTTCATCAGTTCCTGTCGTCTTTGTCCTTGCAGGTGTATTTAAGCAGAGATAAATGTTGCCAAACAAGGTATTAATACAAAGGATTTACAAGTGTCATTCAGTTTTTGAAGTGACTTTGGTTTGGCTGTGTTGGCACACGGAACCCTTCCATTCTCAGGCCTTCCATGCTTGCTTTAGCTAAATTTTGGGGACAAGTGTGATGGTGTTTTTGCCTAAATCAGGTGGTAAGGCTGGACATGAGTCTTCTGGATCTAGAAGCATGATATTCTTTCATGTGACCTGAAGAAAGCATTTCTGCTACCCCCAAAGCAGCATCAGGCTCCTAAACCTTTATAGATTTGTCCATACACTGGAGAGGGACAAGAAACATTGCAGTTCTAGCATGGGGTGCACCAGCAGGAACAGGACTGGATGGGCTCTCCTCTGCAGTCCTGTATTTGGAAGAGAAGAAGCACTTCCTGTGACCGACCTGACACAACACAGTTGGACAGGGCCAGCACAGGTTTCCAAATACTGACAAGCTATGGAGTGAATATATTTTGAAAAGGTGTTAGTGCGTAACTAGAAATAACATGAGCATTCAGGGAAAATGTGGCAGACTCAGGATGCTCTTTACTCTGAGGGCAGAAACTTACTGTGGGCAGGAGCTCATCTCATGTCCCTGTCCCATCCCTGCAGCCCAGGATGGCACTGTTACTCTGTAGGAGCTGCTGTGGCTCCTTTGCCCATTTGTGAGGGAAACAGGTTTATATCTGAGCTATTTTTCTGGGATTCTCTCTTAAGGGAATCTTGGTTTCTTCCATCTGGAATCAGGGGCCATGAGCAGTGACAGCTACAATGTAGTCTGCCAGTGGCCTGCACTGCCTGGTGCTGTCAGGCCATGCAAATGAGAGATTTGTTTTGCCTGGCTCCAAGTAGAAATACAAGCACCGTCTCCAAACTCAGCTTAGGTCTTTCGTACCATTGCTCATCCAGAGCAGTGGTCCCACTTCCTCACAGGCCTGCAAGTGACCCAGGGCATGGCCTTGTGTCAGCATTTGAAGTGAGTTATGGAAGTAAAGAGCATGACCAACATTTCTTTCTTCTGTAACAGCACGAGCCAGATCAGAGCAGTAAAAACAATGAAACAGCATTCTTCAAAGTGATCTTTTACTTGCTCTGTATGTTTTTGCTTCTTTGCCTGGTCCAGGATCTCCTCTGGAGGGAGACCAGCCTATCTGCTCTGCTAAGTGCATGCAATTTAATAGGGTTTGCTACTGTAATGAAGGTGATGTCTCTACCGTGTTTCTCAGCCACGCACAGCTCAGTGGGTAATGCACACACATTAGCAGAAGATAAAAAGGCTCCATAGTAAGGCTCCTCAAGTAAGGCATAGTTTGAAGATTGTGCATGAAACAGGTTTCAATTTAGCAGCCACTAAAAACATCTCAGCCCCTTGGCCTTCAGTGCTTGCAGGGATAACATCTGGCTTTCTGTTCCCTTGCCTACTTCCAAGGAGTCATCTACGCTGATTTTTTTTTATTCCCACAGGGAATTATGCATGAGACCAGACCAATTTTCACAGCACAGTTCTACCCAGACGCCAATCCTGGACCAACAGACACAGAGGTATTGTATGAGGATTGATCTGGGCTTACTTTTAGGTGACCTGGGGAGTGCAGATACGTATCAGCTACAATAACAAGTCTTTATGTTGTTGATGGTCCTAAATCTTGTTTTCGGAGAAGTCAGAATCCTCACAGAGGACCCAGTCATGCATAGGCTTGTGTCTGCTTAGCTTGATCCACAGCTAATTACAATCAGCAGCAAGGCGTCTATTGACTTCTGTGTGCTTTGGATCAATGATTCCATTCACATGATGCGCATGCTTTGAGTCCTGGTGGGATTATTTGTGTGTTGGAAGTTACTGAAGTGCTTAAGGCTTTGCAGGATCAGGCTCAACTATCTTGTACCTGGGGTGATTGCAAAAGGAAAAGGATTTCATCTTACAGAAAAAACACTAGCCAGATGTTTTGTAATAAAATCATTAACTTTCTAATACATTTTAGTTCCACTTTCAAATTTTATAATTACTGTAGAGTTATGTAAATGAATGCATACTTCCTCACTCTGGTTCTCCTAAGTGAAATGAAATTTTAATCCCCCATCTGTGACTTCGCACAAATTCTATAACAACTGATTGCGTAGTCACAGACTATGACTAAGCAGCAGCAGGGGATGTGGAAGGCAGAGAAAGCACATCTGAACAGAAATACACTTAGCGTTTCTTGAGAAGGTGGAAGAATACATGGAAGTGCTTATTTTATTCTTAATTTGATGTTGTTGATTAAACCTGCAAGTAAATCTCTTGATATCAAGACGTTTCCTACCAATCTGACCTGTAAATCTCACAGAATGTGAAACAACCCTCGGCTCTGGCTTCTCCAAGTATGTGCACTTCCACTGCTTGGATGGATTTGGGAACCTGGACCCCTTGTGGACCCCATCAGTTGGGTGCAGTCACAGCCTGCCTCGCTGTATCCTGCTGCTGCCTGGGATGAGGCACATGGAAGCCAGAAAAAACTTTCCTCACAGCTGCTCTGGGATCTCTGGAGGGACCAACCAGCTGACACTTAGACACACCTGTTCAGACCCCAGCTCTGTAGCAGGCTCCATTCCACATGGCTCACTGGAGCTAGTTAAGCATCTGCTCTTCTGTATTTTAGCTTTCAATGCACGCTCTTTCCTTATGCTGCCAGCCATATATAAGCAGAGCTCACAGACATGATTTATAAGCGTTTTCTCCCTGATATGACCGCACTTTCTTGAATGCAGCTTTGTCAGATATGGCAAAGTCATTATAAATAATGGTCCCCTCTTCTCTGGTGGTGTGAATGTGCCTTCAGAAGGCAGCGGAGCAGAGTTGATAGCTGGAGCTTGCAAATGGCCTGTTTATTTATTTTTTTTCCTTCTTTGCATATTATTTGTTTAGTTCCGCTTTGGAGATTAAATTCATGTGTTTATTTTTCCTAGTTCCTGTTTGACTCATTTATTTCACTGGTTAAGAGAGGGAAAGGCACTACCGTTGCTTCGGTCCTGCCCAAGGCTGGAGCAGCAGCTTCTAGAGTGGAGGTCAGTGCATAGATGCTCTTTGTTCCTGCCTGTCAGTAAGGCTAGGAGCTTGCTGACTCCTGCTGAACCCACTGTGCAAAATGGCATAAAAAGCAGGCCATGGAGGTCAAAGGATTCCTCCCTGTACAAAAGGCCTGTCCTAGAGTTGTCTAGCTTTTCTTGTGTTGTTGACTCCCTTTTCTTTTGGAAATTTGTAAGATCTGACATTTTATGTATTTTTCTTTCAAGTTCTCCCAAGAAGGGTGCTCTCACAGCAGTATAGGAGGTGCCCAGGGATAATCCAGCCATGAGATCTCGTGCCAGCATCATAATATTGATGCCCTGTTGCTTGGCAAATAAGTCTGAAATTCCTAGCGTGAGCTGAATTTCAGACAGTTTTGCTATCTTAGAAGGCAGCTGGACTTTGTGGGCAGCCAAAATGAGGCATGGTTGTCTATGAGCACATGATAAAATCAACACATGTATTGCATGCCTTATGCATGAGCTGTGTTTCTCTAACCAGAGAGATATGGGACAATTCCTGTAGAAATATTCTTAGAAGTAAAAACTGCAGAGTTCTTGGAGGTGACTTTTATTCTCTTTTTGGAACTTAAGATTTGTTCTGTGATGCAGTCTCTGTTTATTTTGCTATCCACCACCATGGGACTGACTTTTTCTATACTGTTTCACACCTCCAGGTCTCCAAAGTTCTCATTCTTGGATCCGGGGGCTTGTCCATCGGTCAGGCAGGGGAATTCGATTACTCTGGATCTCAGGCTGTGAAAGCCATGAAGGTGAGACAGATACTTCAGAAATGCTAACTTTATTTATTTTATTTTCCTTTGTCACAGTGAATGTTTGTCCAACTCTTTTATTGCAGGGGCAGGGAAGCTGGTAGAATAAATAATAAAATTACCCATTTTTGGTTTATGACTTTGTTGGTTGTGTGATATGAGTTAACCACTCAGAGTTAGCGACTGGAGAGTGACATTCTTGAGGTTTCCATTGCAGCCGTCAGCTGGTTTGTTATTTTTGTTGTGTGACTGAGCACTCCAGGCTTGTCATGTCGTCCTGCACTCTGGTCGAATGAAGAGGAGGAAGATGGTTAGCAACACCTGAGCTGAAATCACTGAAACTTGTGGAGTGCTGACATTGCAAGGCAGACAAATAATAACAGCAGCAGAGCAGTTGGCTGCTATCAAGATCATTATGCAAAAGATTTTGAACCCCTTATCAAAACAGGTTTTCTAAATGTGTTTATTTCAAATGGAATGAGGGCTTTAAAGTTCACACATGCCAAGTTTTGTTTCCAGAGGGAATTCATAATTTTGAAAGGAATATACGAAAAGTCATCCTTTTCTATGACTGTTGTCCAATAAACTTAATGTCCCACTTCTGAAGTCCCCTTTCAGAAGCCTGGAGGGCTGTGTTATTCTCCTAATTTGAAGAAGGAGAGATTGTAGGGGTCAGTCTGACAGAATCAGAGTAGTTATAGCTGCTCTGACAAGGTGAGTATTGTGATCTGCACTGAAGCTAACCGAAGTCAGGGCCATTCTATTCCTGTGCTGACCCCAGAGTCAGCAAAGGGGAAAAAATCAATTACAGTAATCTTAAATACAGTCTGGGGTAGGTCTGCATCGGTCCTAATGTTACAACACATCTTGTATTGGATGTGTTTTGTGTCCTGTATTGCTATTGCTGGCTGCTAGCTTGAAGTGGCCATGTTGTCAAGATGATGACAAGGTAGGAGTGGAGGATCCCAGAGCTGGTGAGTGCTGATAATGACCTGGGTTGGAAAAGAGGCCTCTCTGTCCCTTCTTCCCCTTTTCTCTCGTCCTTCAAACTCAGCTCCAGTTTGTGGGGAAAAAAATAAGTGTTTTTTATGTGTGTATGTGTGTGTATTTTATTTTTTTAATGATAAATCTTCCTAGCTTGACCTCCCACAGTGCTCTTTCTCTTCCTGTGGCCATCAGCCAGCTGCTCTGATCTGCTGCACGCTAATCAGCCATTCCAGCAGCAGCGCTTGCTCTTCCTGACCTTGCCTCTGGCAGTGTGATTTACAGCTGCATGCAGGAGAGAAGGCAGTTGGTCAGTAGCTGCCAGGAGAAAGCTGCAGAGCATGGATGGGAAAGAACAGGGACAATTAACAGGAGACAAAAAAAAGAGATTTCTTTCCCCTTAGACATCTTAGTTTTATTTTCGTTTAAAAAATCGATACTGATTCTCACTGCTGGATGTTCTGATTCACTCTGCGACGCATTGCTGTTCTTCCTAGTCTACTGGATGCCAGGTCCTTACAAGAAGGTGCTGCAGTTCACATCCAGTCCTACACAGTTACGCGTGTGCCTCTTTCTAGAGTAAGACCCCATACAGCTGGGGCTGCACCAGCCGGTGAATTCGTATTTGCAAGAATATTCATCGAAGGCGGGAACAACCTATGAAGCGGGAGGCCAGGAAGCATCTGTGAACAGCGGAGAGTGGCTCGTGGTCATCTGAAAAATCTTCATGATTGCTTGGGCTGGGGATTCTCCCGGCTGTTCTGTGTACTGGTGGCTATTGCACAAAAGGAAGAATACTTCAGGAAGACTCCATTATTAATTCTCTGTTTTAATTAAGTTGTGATAAAGATTCCAGCTAGGATGGGTGGACATTGTGCGTAGTGCGTACAACAACAACAACAAAGAAAATTAAAAAGGCAGAAGTTGAAGGAAAGGGTTACAAGGGCAAACACCAAGTGGATTAAAATCTAGAATCCCAAATAACTAGGCCTGGGGATGTAATATCAGTAAAAACTTCTCTCTTAGCACAGCGTGCATTAATTCTGCTCATTAATTATGTTCCTCATCACTGCCAGCTGGTCCTTCAGATACCTTGCCCCAGATAAATAGGAAAGAAAAGGCTGAGATGTACAGATACGCCAGCTTATTGGAAAGTGCTGAACCTTTCCCCTCCCCTGTTCATTGCAGCAGAACTATAGCTCTGAATTTCTGAGCATATTTATTATAGAAGAACGTTGTGGTCAGTGAGCTACCCTTCTCCCTCAGCACCTGCAAGAAAACTACCCAGTTTGGAGTCCTTAGTCTAAAACTGAAATCTTTTCTGTAAGGATTTTCTGTTTATTCCTTTCCCTGCTATGCACGTTTTCAAGGAAAGCAGAGTTTTCTGTTCAGTGGAAAAAAAATCCAACTTTTCTTGGGGAAAAAGTGTCAACAGAAATTTACAGTCAGTCTTTAAAGCAGTATTTTAAGTTATCAAGGGAGAAAGAAGAAATGTTATCCAGTAACTGAAATAAGTAATCAGAGAGAGCACTGAGTAAGAATCCCACTGCTCCAGGTGAGCTTTGTATTTGTTTCCCCAAACCAGTGGGTCAGGCAATCACAAAATGTTCTTGTGTTTTCTGTGAACAGAAGAAAAATAGTAATTTCTATGCCAGTCCCAGCAACTCTTCCATACCATTTGCTTGAGGAATGGTGGCTGACTTAATCTACCAACCCTTTTCCTCTTTCTTCTTTTATTTATTTCTGCTCACAGGTCCTGTTTGTTCTGAAAGTTTCTTCTCTTGTTTTTCCTTCTGTCTGAGAAGCCTTCACTATTCCTATATGGCAAATATTTCTCTTAAAATGTATTTTGCATCCATAGTTAGCATTGTTTGTAAAGGGTTTGTTCATCTGTAGAAGTTTATTGCCTTATCAGACATTGATGGAGATTATAATGAATTCCCATAACAATGAGGCACGCGTCCCAGTACACCTTTTCAACAAAGCAGTAATGTGTTGCTCTTTATCTGCCCGTGGTTGGTGTGTTGGCCTTTTTTGGGGGTTGGTTGGGTTTTGTTTTTTCTTTTAAGCATGACCATATTCTGGCCTCTTTAGCAAAACTTGGTTGGCATCCTCTTTATGCATTGATATTTTGAGAGTGAGAGGAGTTGATCTGCCTAGCTCTGTCTCAAACTTTTCCACTGTTGAGCAAACTGTAGTGAAATTCCATCTGCAGCCCAAAGAGCTGTAAACTCTTACTGTTATAGCAGGAAACATGATAAACTTTACTATCTCTTTATCTCAGTTTCTCATATGTGACAGAGAAAAAAGTGTATAAAGTTTTGGCTAACCTTCCTCTTGCATATAGAGGCAGAGTTTATCTGTTAGTGCATACAGTATCATGAGGAACCAGGCTTTCTACATTCTGCTGTTGATGAAGCTGCTTGTTGAACACCTTCTGTCCTTGCTGCTGCTGTTAGCTCTTTTTCCATGTAGGCCTAGCTTTAATGCAGATTTCCTTTTTTTTTTTTTTTTTTTTTTTTTTTTTTTAGGAAGAAAATGTGAAGACTGTCCTCATGAATCCTAACATCGCTTCAGTGCAGACCAATGAGACTGGCATAAAGCAGGC
Organism: Anas platyrhynchos; assembly: GCF_047663525.1. NCBI lineage: Eukaryota > Metazoa > Chordata > Aves > Anseriformes > Anatidae > Anas > Anas platyrhynchos. Next base: position 33,091,422 of record NC_092593.1, on the reverse strand, counting down.
TGATGCTGTCTACTTCCTCCCCATCACTCCCCACTTTGTCACGGAGGTCATCAAGGCAGAACGCCCTGATGGATTAATTTTGGGCATGGGTGGCCAAACAGCTCTCAACTGCGGTGAGTACAGTGCAGATAGATGCCTTGGCAGCCCTTGCAGACCAGCTCATTGCTCTCACCACACATTCAGCAGACTCCTCGTATGCAAATGTGCAAGACCCGTGTCTTGCTGTGTTGCCTAGAGGCACAGGCAGAGATGCTGACCATGGCAGAATGAGTAATTGCTAAGCTATGGACATAGCATCTAATCACTGTTTTCAGCACTTGAAAGTAAATCATTCTGGAAGCTCATCTCCTGGTTACCGTAGCTGAATTGGGGGTACTCACACCACCCAGGCAGAGATCAAAAGGAAAAGTTAGCTTCATTTAACCTTCTTGCAACAGGACCTACCTGTACTGCTTTGTCTCTGAGATGATTGCCAAGTAGTAACTTTAGTAGTAATCCAGTGTTTCTTAGATTTTAGGGAAGAAATATTTGTGTAGTGGTTCCAAGTTCTAATATTGGCAAAGAATATTAACTGTTGATTACGCCAGACAAGTGGTCAGGTAGTCAGATATCTTCTGAACACTTTCTTCTTCATTTACCATCAGCCCTCAAAGCTGTGGCTTTGTTTGCTCTGCAGGAGTGGAACTCTTCAAGCAAGGAGTCCTGCAGCAGTATGGTGTGAAGGTCCTAGGTACATCAGTTGAATCCATCATGGCTACAGAGGATAGAAAGCTTTTTTCTGATAAACTGACTGAGCTAAATGAAATGATTGCTCCTAGCTTTGCAGTGGAATCGGTAAATCAGACAATTTTGAAGATGTGATTACTGTTATTGTTGCTAGAGTTATTTAAAAATAAATATTTCTAGTTTTGTTCAGTGAAAGCTAAATACAACCGTGGATACTGTAGCTTGTACACTTTCATTGGCACTTCATGGGGATTGGTGCTGGTTCACAGTGATTTAAAATGGATGAAAATGCAGTTAAAAACTTGGAAGGCCTAAGCTAATTTATCCATTGAATGGAAGAGTAAATTCAAGTTGGGTGAATTCTGTGCTGCAGTACAAAGGTTTATAAGATTTCAGTGGCCACTTTTTAAAAAAAAAAAAAAAAAAAAAAAAAATCTTATACAAGCCATTTAGGCTTAGGATTTCAAGTCCTCAAAAATCCCTAGTTCTGAAATCCCTCTTGAGGATGAGAGTGTGAAAAAGTAAATAGTTCAGTGGAAGGTATGTTTGAGTTTGGAGGAAACAGTCTCAAAGCAGGATGTCTGTCGGAGGGGTTATTTGATGCTATAGTCTGTGAAGACAGACCAGGTAAGAACACAAGAAATCAGTGAGGAAGGCCTTGATGAGGACAGAAGTCACCTTCTTGAGCCCATGTTCCATTTTTCTGCTGTTGGGCAGAACAAAGTAATGTTAAAATGCCAACATCATTCTTTTCATTTTGTCTTCAGACAGCTGAATGTCTTATTGATGGGATTTCCAGTTAACAGAGTAACCTGAGTTGGTTGACTTTATTCATCTGAGTTGTTCTCGTTGTCTCTGAAATGTATTCCCATCTCCTTTAAGATTGAAGATGCTTTGAAGGCAGCTGAGAAGATTAGCTACCCAGTCATGATACGTTCTGCTTATGCCCTTGGTGGTCTGGGGTCAGGCATATGTCCTGATGAGGAAAGTTTGCTGGACCTTGGTACAAAGGTAAGTCTGTGATTGCAAACTCTAGGAATAGTCTGGACATGTGAGTTTTATTTTTATTTTTAAATGGGTATTCACCTGATAGTCACAGATACTGGAATTGTACGTACCCTGCCTTTCATCTTACCTGTAAAACATTATCCTGATTCCTTCTAATGCCCTTATTTTATTTTATTTTTTTTTGTAATTCCTGCTACTGACTTGGGTAATAAAAATGATTAAACTAGTGTTCATCTGAGCAAGTGTTTCAGCAATTTTAGTCTGGGAAGAATCATAGTGAATTATTTTCACCTGCTTTCAGGAGTGAGTGGCACATGACAGATGTCAAGGAAGTCGAAACCTTTGAAGAGCTCAGTGATAATGTAGTGTCAGAGTCAGAAGAGCTGAAAGACTTGGGCCTCTGCTGTATTTCAGTCTAAAGTATTTTTGCTAAGTCAAAAGCTCATGTAAAAATTTAATGGGATTATGCTCTTCATAATTTGACATCTACCAGCTGTGTCTGGCTGTGAAGAAACAACTTTCTGTAGGAAATCTGGGATTGTTTTCTTTATATTTGCTGTGAAAAGTAAAAATAATTTGGGAAGATCAAAAAAAAGAATGCTTTTTTCTTCCTGCCCCAAATCCTGAATTTTAGGAAATAAGTCTCCACCAATGTCTTTAAAATTCCTGTTTTTCTCTTTTCCTGAATTTCTAACGACCTTAATCTTTCATGTATCTCTAGAAAGAAATACTGCTGATAGCTTTAGGAGCAGTAAATGAAAATAGCTTTTTTTCTCCTTCACATTGTTGTCATGCAAACAAATTCTGGGGCCAGTGTAGACAGTGTTTAGCAAACATCTGCTTAGGCAATGTCTGTCCCCGGGAGGCTCAGTGGACAGGACTGACAGATGCAGGAGGTGGCAGCGGGTACTGTAACCCTATCTTACAGATTGATGGCTGAGGTTGGAAACACTTCACTCACCCAAGCTTATACACGGTCTTCTGTTTAGAGGAAGCAGATATTCACCTAGAAAGCTTGTGAGTGCAGCTGTCAGGAAGGTTTATATCAAAAATCTGTTTCAGTAAGAGAACGTGGTTTTGATCGGCACTTTTTTCTTTGTGGTTCAGAACGTCTCCGCTTTTCCATGAACAAATGTAAAGCAATAGCTTTTCATAAGCATCTTGCTTTTGTAAAATTTGAGGAATGGGGTAATGTCATATTTTAGGAAAATGTTGGTCTTTCTGAAACTTTATTTTTACCAAAAGTCTGATTCTGTTTTACTTTAAATATTTTTATTTTATTTGTTTTCAAAATCGATACTGAGAGATTCAGCATTCTGAATGAAGAACAATGTTTCAAAGTTGACAGTGAAAAACAGTTTGAGTGGTTTTGGATTAGCTCAACTTTCGGTTCTCATTTCAGCAGCTCAGCAGAAATACTCTTCTTTCCATTTCAGCTATGGAGATGGTCTGCAGTAATTCTGTGAACCACATTATCAGACACTGGACTCTGGGCACGTTCAGACAACTGAACACCTGTAGGTGTATTTCTTCACAGCACAGCTAGCTCAAGTAACCTGGCCTTGAGTTCATGTCTCCTGCATCAGTTCATTTTGAGAGAGGAGAGAGGGGAGGCAGTAGACAGTACCAGAGGAGAAGCATAGATTGTTCTACAAGCACTGTTAGGTGTTCCTGATACATCACCACAAATTCAGTGCCTCCTCAGACTGGGTGAAGTGCCACTCTTCAAACTGTTTCTTTTTTTCTTGTGCATGAGTTTGGCAACTGTCCTAAGGGTAGCATTTGAATAACAGCTTGAGCTGACTGCAGAGGGGACAAGGCTGAAAACTGATTCATGTGCTGCATTAAAAGAAGAAGCTTTGCTAAAGGATGGATTGATAATGTGCCCGTTACTTTTGAAGTTTTTAAGCGAGATGTGATGAATGTTTTCTATCTGCTAATATTAAGGCCATTTATTCACTTAGATTATGCTCATTTACCAACAAACTGTATTTTTCATTTTTGTCTCCTGTGCTGAGGAGTGCTTGCAAGATTAGTTTCAGAATAAATCACGGATCTTGCTTCTGGTTAGTATGCCAATGATAAGCAACATTATTAGTGCTATTAATTAAGTAGTGTTTGCTGGCACCCACACTTCCCATCACTTAGTCATTTAGCATTCTGCAGAGCTATCCCACTGAATTCCCATGAATATCCCATGGGGCTGCCCATATGCACAAACAAAAGCATGTGTCTATTGTGTGATTGGAGCCTTAGATAGTTTTGTACTCCTATTTGTTATTTACATGCCATTGCGAGCCCAAATGCCCTACTTTTTTAACCATCTGATCACATAAATATTTTCTGTGCCTTTCAAATAAAGCTAATGATTTTTTTTTCTGAAATAAAGCATGGAGTGCTTGTCATGGGTGCTATGAACTTCACTTATATTCATCTTTCAATTTTCATGTTGGCCTGGGTTGTCTGGAGAAGAACAGAAGCCTTAAATATGTTCTAACAAGGTGTAACAAAGCATATTCTAACAAAGTTTTCTTTTCTACTGTTCTTTTTTTTTCTTTTTTTTTAACCTATTCCTAGGCATTTGCAATGACTAACCAAATTCTGGTGGAAAAGTCGGTTGTTGGCTGGAAGGAGATAGAGTATGAAGTTGTGAGAGATGCTGCTGATAACTGTATTGCTGTCTGCAGTATGGAAAACATCGATGCCATGGGAGTCCACACAGGTAGGCTTGGACATAGAGTGACTCACTGGAAATTATGCTTTTTTATTTTTATGCAGTAGTTCATGTAATTGTGTCGATTAAGTGGGCTCTAGAAATGCTCTTCAGGTCTCTGATGCAGCCAATTAGTGTGTAAAACAGATGTTGTTAGGCTGAGCCTGTCCCCGTGATCTCATTTTTCTTAAGATGGCTTTTGGCTTCTCCAAAATCCAGTTCTGGGACTCTGACTATCCGTGTTTTTCATTGCATCCACACTTTTGAATGTTTGTGATAACTTCGTTACTGGCACTGGGTTAGCAAAGAAAGTGACCTATGAGGCTAGAATTTTCTGCTGCTGAACTGCTTCTCATTTTCCTTCTCTGCTGCCTTGTGACAAACAGGGGATTCTGTCGTAGTGGCGCCAAGCCAGACACTCGCTAATGAGGAATTTCAGATGCTGAGGGATCGTGCCATCAAGGTTGTCCGACATCTGGATATAGTGGGAGAGTGCAATATCCAGTTTGCTCTGCATCCAGCTTCCCTGGAGTACTACATCATTGAAGTTAATGCCAGACTCTCGAGAAGTTCAGCTTTGGCATCCAAAGCAACAGGGTAAGTTTATGTAAAGAACAATCACAAAACAAACAAATGAGCAAACAAACAAATGAGCAAACAAAAACTGAGTGGAGAAGATCAGAAAGAGAATTAAGGCAATGACTTGGATTGGGGTATTTTTTAAATACATAAGTGATAGCTGCAAGGAAGAGGAGCTCTTGAGTCTGCTGTCCATGCCATTAAGACAAGGAGGTGCAAGCTTAATTTGCAGCACAGAAGACTGAAGGTGGCTATTAGGGGCAACTCTGGAGCAGTCTGAGCAGTGAGATGTAGATTCCTGCATGGGAAGTTTTTAAGGATGGTGGTTCCTGTCAGCACTTCCTAGGAATGAGATGGGAGAATCAGTCCTGCAGGGAGGTGGAAGAAGGGGTTAGTGAGCTCTCCAGGTCCATTCCTGCCTGCTGAAGCTGTTGCTGCAAATGGAAAAACTCTCAGGAGGTGTGTGGGAGGGGAGCCCAGTAGCTCTCCTTACAAAGCATATCCACTGTATCCATATGTTGGCTGCAAATCATCTCTGGGACCCAGAGGACACAGTTATTAACGAGCTGTCTGTCAGATTGATGCAAATGGTATTGCTAGCTGCTTTGTTTTGTTGGCTAATCATAAACTAATCAAGATAAGGATGGTCAGAGCAGGCAGTTTAAAAATTGGCTTCCTAATTGCACTTTGCAGATGCTGTTGAGAGGTGCAAATTAATCTGTAATTTGCAGTTTTCAACAACTCCTGTGTTGTTGAAGCGCCATAGCAGAGCGGAGATAAGCCATGATGCTGGATGGTGGGCGTTGCATTGTTTTCTTTTTGGATGACAGACTCGCAGCAAAACATACCTGTTTGTGTGGTCTCGCTGCGGGCAAGATACATCTTTAAAATGGTGGCTTTGTGGATAATAAAGAGAGATCCAGGCCTGGGTAGGTAGCTCTGCAATGTATTAGGGTAGGAAGTAGTACCCATCTGTTGTGTTGAGGAGGGACAATCACCAGCCAGCTGGGTTGGATTCTCAAAAAACAACGAGGATCTCTCTTTTGAATGATGCACTGGAAAGGCTGAAGCCACTTGGGTTCCAGGCAGCTTTGTGCTGAGAGCTTGGGCTCGCTTTGGGTGTGATGAAGCACTGGGAGATTTCCGAAGAGCTGTTGCAGATGGATTGTGTGTGGCTGGAAGCACCTCAAACAAGTCATTTTGAAACTGGCTTTGATGGAAATGTTGTAGGAAAACCCTCCTGAGGGAGGGTACGGTTTGTGCAGGGGAAGGTTCTGAAAAGCACGTTTGGATTAGGCCTGTAACCCAACGCGATACCTGGATTCAGCAACCTAGAAGCTTCTTGCAGATGGTGCTGGTGACTGGTTACCTCAAATATCCTTTCCAGTGAATGAGCAAAAGACTCTGGAAGATTTATGGGGAAGGAAATGCTTACGGTATCATAGTTAGGAAGTTAGGCTGAGGGCTGCTTGATGTATACAGCACCTGATACAGAAGTGCTCTGGCTGCTTACGCAGTGTGTATTGTATAATGGAGCGGTTCAGCTGTCAGTACCCGTCATGAAAAAGTATGGGGTGTAAGGAGAAGATGTGGGGAATATTGCAGGTGATTTTTCAAGATGAGACTTTCCTTCTAATATTGGAGTAAAACATCTTGTTTGCTGATGAGGCTTTTCCAGACGACTGAAAATTGTGAAGGATGACATCCCTAGCAAAATGAGAATAACAGGCAGGTTTACAGGCTGACTGCATTCCCTCTGCTCCAGCTAGGCCAGCTTTGCAGACCAGTCATCTCCGTTCCTATTGCCATCCTTGAACTAAGTCTAATTCTTTGTAGACTGTTGAAGCCCCCAGTATCATTTTTTTCCTCTTGTGATTCTTGTGTTCAAATGATAAGTAACATTTTTGAGGCTTGGAAGAAGTCTACAACTTTCTGCAACAGTGTGGGGAAGCCACCTTTCCTTTTGAGGAAAACGAAAAGGGAGAATAAAGAAGAAGGGAGAATAAAGGGGTCTCTCTTTAGGACTCTGAAGCAATGAGTCTAAATGTTTTTACTGGTAGACTGCCTGTGACTGCAACCAAGCAGGGATTAAGTCACCTAGCCACCTGCAAAGCATAGTCCAGGCCCTCAGAAGCTCAATATTTGAAGAAAGGAGAATAAAATGAAACAACTCATAGTTCTAATTTTATATGTGCAGAGTGATACAGAAGGGAATTAAGAAGTTGGTGGCAAAACCCAGGAACCTGATCCAAACATCCTGAGCTTTAGGGCTGCAGCTTAAACTCAGGGCTCTGCTTTTTTTTCAACAGCTGATTTGTATCAAGAGAGTGAAGGCATGCAGGGTGAAATTCTCCCAGTAAGCTGATCTAGGAAGACAGGCTGAGTTTACACTTAACAGAAATGTGCCAGGAACAGGGAACTGTTGCAATTTAGTATTGCAAATACTTTAAATAAAGCAGGTTGAGGGGTTTATGAAGTTTCCTTGTCATTTGAAGTACAAGCAAATTGCAAAAGCAAGTACTTCCCACTCTATTGTTCTCTACCTTTCCTCTGTGGCAGGTATCCATTAGCATTCATTGCTGCCAAAATTGCCTTGGGGATCCCCTTACCCGAAATCAAAAACGTGATGACAGGAAACACCTCGGCCTGCTTTGAGCCCAGCCTGGATTATGTTGTTACCAAGATACCCCGCTGGGATCTGGACCGCTTTCAGGGCACCTCCAACCGGATTGGAAGCTCCATGAAGAGTGTGGGAGAGGTGAGTGTGAGATCCTCTCCTTCCCTTCCCCTCTACCACTTGGGAAAGACACTTCTCTTTCTGGAAAGTCCTCAGGATCTCTATCTTCCTGGGCCCAATGGCTTTTGAAGACGTCAGTTCTATTCAGACGATTTGTATCCAGTACTCTATTTAACTGAAAGGAGTTTGGGCTGTGTAATCTTAGATATCACAGCGAGGATTCGTAAATGGTTTGACTATGAAAGGAAGAGACCGCTTTGGATCACCTGAGGTTTGCTTCATTCTTAACACTCGTGACAGGACTCCCAGAGTTATTCTTTGTTTGGAGTTCTGTAGTGATGGTTAATTTGAGTATAACTTCAAGAACTGTAGTTTAAGATTTTCAGTGATGTAGATGAACAACAGCTCACAGTTGTTCCCGTAGCTATTTGTCCTCCCTGTTAAATCCACATGCCAAACATTAGCCTACTTCTGCTCTTGAAATCCAAGCACAACATGCGATACGGCTCTCAAGTTCTGACTTACTTATCTTGATGATTAAGTCTCCTGTGTCTGGAACATGACAGTGGGACTTTTAAACCCTGATTTTGAGGTGTCTGGAACAATAGCAGCATTTTCAGACCAAGTTTTAAGAGGGAGGGAAATGGATAAATTACCCTCTTAATTAGTTAATTACATACCAGCTACCAAAGCAAAATAATTAATTTTGTGGTTTTTTTTTCAGCTGCCTTTTTCTCCTAATGCTTTTCAAGTAGCTATTTTATTAAATTATTTTGACATGAGACCTTCCTAACATCAATTCTACCTTGCTCACACAATGAGCCTTCATCACAATTAGAAGGATTAATTAGAACTTCGTTTTTCATTTGCAGTTTTGGCTTTTAATGTCAATGAGCTTTTTTTTCCAGTGAGCTGATGCTTACTGATATTAATCCTTTCTGCTTAAGGGTTTTTTTGGACCGTTCCGTAGAGCTGGAGCTCCTAAATGCAGCTGTCTTATGAACCATCAGCCGTATGGCCTTGCTTGCTGGCCATAGCCACTTGCAGGGAGAAAATACGGAATCCTTCCTGTGGCTGTCTGTCACAAAAGCAGAACCACGTGAATCCCCCGTGCTTCTCATCCTTCTTTAAACAGGATGCTGGGTAAAGAGAGAGGGGAAAGAACCCCAACTGTTCCAGTCTACCATTGCCAGGGGTGAACTGACACAAGGATGGAGAAGCATAGGAGACAGCTTACTGCTGGCAGAGGCACTCACCAAAAAGATTAGTCTCCAGGAGACGAGGGTGGCTGTGAGGCAAAGGGCTTCTTGCAGCTTTGTCTCGATTAGTATGTCACGATCATCTTCCTAGGCCTGAACCTGAAAGCAGATGGCAGCACCTACTGCATTTTTATTAATTGAACAGTCTGGCTTTGCCTTTTTTGTTGTTGTTGTTTTTTTGTTTTGTTTTTTTGTTTTTTTTTTTTTTTTTTTTTTTGTTTCTCCAGAGCTCTGTTGTGCTGGGCAATGGGCTCAGAGCTGTGAGAAAAGAGAAAACAATGTTATTTTTTTCTTTGACATTTTTCAACATTGTGTTTGGGAAGACTTTTATGTTGTTAGGGTTTTGCTGCGCTGGGAAATATAAATGTAGAAATTTGAGAAAGGGCTCTGTTACCTCACAGATTTCCACAGAGAAAATCTCTTTTTCTTACTGGACGTGAAGTCAAGATTGAAGGTGGGAAACCCCAATGCTGCTGTGCCAAGGAGGAATAATGCTTTAAGAGAGCCCTCACACGGGAGTGTCACTGTTAAATGTAATTTACAGGAAGAGGAGCAGATTTCTTCTGAACCTTAAAATTCCCACTGTGAGTTTCTCTCTATAACAGGTTGTTAAACAGAAATATCCTTCTGTATTACTACACCCATGCTGCTGCATAATGCTCTCCATACTGCAGCGCTTCAAAGCAGTTTACGAGGAGAGCAGCGATTGCCTGTATTTTACAGGTAGGGAGACAAAACCAGATAGGAGTCACTTGTCCAAAACTCCCTGTTGGTGATTACTGGCAGAGGCAGGCCTAGCAGTGGCACTCCCAAGGCTCAGCCAGCTGTGCCTGTTTTAAAGCCAATGTGGCTATCTTAGGGAGAGGGTTGAAGGCTGTGAGCTTTCTCTGTCTGTCCATTCTTGTGGTTTCAACTTGCACCCATCTGTTACTCAGGGGAGAGCTGGGCAGCAGTTCACTGTACCTGATGTGCTCTCCCTTACAGGTTATGGCTATCGGACGCACTTTTGAAGAGAGCTTCCAGAAAGCCCTGCGAATGTGCCACCCCTCTGTAGATGGCTTCACTTCACGCCTGCCCCTGAATAAAGCCTGGCCAGCCAGCACAGATCTCCAGAAGGAACTCTCTGAGCCATCCAGCACTCGGATATATGCAATAGCCAAGGTAACAAAAGATCAAAAGCCCTTGACCATGTGCCTTGAATGATTGCTAACGGCTTGGGTCCCCTGGTCTAGTGTTCCTCACTGCCTTGCTTTCCTCTGTCAAGCACACTTGAATTGTTTGTGTAGTACCTTCGCTGCTCTTGAAGTCCAGGTAATCTCTATCACGTGTAATTTCCCCTGTAGAGCACAACCGCTGGGTGGATATATTTGCTTTCTCTTGCTGACATCTGTGTTCTCTTGGATCTTCTGTATTCAGGTAACATGTTTGCCTTTTGATTCAATCCATGTCCATGCTCGCTGTGTTCCTGTGTCCTGGCAGATCAGTCTGTGGCAGTGTTGGAAATCTGGATTGCTTGCTTTTATTTATTCCTATAATACACTTGCTTGCTAAATGCTGGCCAATATTCAGCCTTTATTTGCACTGGCGGTAGCTACACTCAAGTTGGCCAGTTTGGCGGGTTGCCATTAGTTTTATGGGAAGGGATGAAGGAAAAAAATGAACTGAACTGAAACGAAGGGTGATAGAATGATAAGCTGCAGTCTGAGACTAATGTCTTTTTGCAACTGTTGGTATGGGCTTGAAACTTGAAAGCAATTAAGACTCCACGTTAAATTCAGCATCCAGGAATCCCCAGTTCTTTGAAACAGGCTCAACTTCTCCCCTAGCATTCTTTAACCTGTCTCCTGTCACAGTAGGCAAATCACTTCATCTTTCAAAGTTTCTGGGTAAGAATTCATGTTACTGTAAGAGGAGCAAGGGTCCGAAATTATTTCTGCCTTCAGTTCCATGGTGTTTGCCTGTCTATATCTCAGGGTAAGTGTGGGGTTAGTCGATGTACAGAGCAGGGGCAATTTCCTGGTAGGAAAGCCCACTTACTGTGTTTTCTGTCACTGACTTTGCATGGCAGAGTCTTTAAGACCCTTGTGCTTGTGTAAATAACTCATTACTCCAGTTGGGGAGCTGGGGTTGTACCGTGGTGTCTGTAAAAAGGTTTTCACGTCGCTGTCCCTCTTATAAATGATCTGAATGAAAAGCACAAGATGTTCTGTGAGTGTACGGCTTGTCCAGCTGTTGACTCTTGCTTTTCAAGCTGGGGAAATATGCATCTTCATAAGTGTAGAACATCCTTCAGCAGCTGCGCTTGGTCTCTATTACAGCTTTCTCTTGCAACTGAGGGAAAATCTTTTCTCATCTCTCTGAGTGGCTCAGGGGGCTTTTATAAAGGTTAATCTTAGCCCCATGTTAACACAGGGGATTTAGGCAGATAAAGGTGAGTTAGGGCCACGCTTAACACTCTGGGTGTTCCCAGCTGGTGGCATTTTCACTGTCAGCTATCAAAAAAAGCCAGATCAAAGTCTTAATCCCTCCCTGTAAAGAGCTGCCTCTGTCTGACACTGTGCACTAATTCGTCTCCATTAATAACTGAGGCGAGCAATATCGGGAAGGGGCACCTCCAGCAGCTGGGGCAGAGGGCCTGGAAATCCCTTTCCATCTTGCTGACATTTAAAAGCCAACAGCTAGTCCCTATTAGCTCTCGGCTTTGTTTGAAACTGGATGGAGCCTCATTGTGTCTTCTCCTCCCCCCCCCAAGCCCCACTTGCCAGCTCTCCAAGGCTTTTTGCTCTTTCTCTCTCTCTCCTTTTTCTCCTTGACTGATGAAAACAGTAACTGTTCAGGTGAAAGAGAAGGCAGTTCAGCTGTCATTCAGAGTTACTGCTGTTGTAGTGAGACTCCCTGTTGTAATGTGTTTTTTTTTTTTAAAAAAAAAAAAAAGGCCACTGGAGAGAGGCTGAAATAGATGACAGTTGCTCTTTGAGCAGTGGCCAAGTGCTGCAAGAGTGTAGCTGCACCTGATGGGCAAGAAGGGCTGTTTGGGTTATAGCTTATTTTTTTGGTGACTCTTAGGATTTGTACGTAAGTGGGTTTATGCTGTGGACTCGATCTGCACGCTTTCACCCTGGGGTCACGGTCTCCTAGATGTCCACACTGCAGACACGTTAGCTTACAATCGTGCTCCCAGCCACAGCCAGCCAAATACCTCCTCTGGGGAGCAGGCATGAGACAGAAGGAACAAAGGGGCTCTAAAGACAGCATGGGTGGCTGATCTGAACTACTAAGGTAGCTTAGTTTCTCTTCCTCTCCTCTGCTGAAAGGGAGGTAGGCATTTGTTTTCTTCAGTTTCCCATGAGGACTTTTAAATGAAGCATTCTAAGCAGAGTAAGTGTGTGGTCACGTTACCTGCCTGTGTGTGGCTCAGCGACCCATGACTGAATGTTGGAGATCCCCAAACCATGCCCATACTTTGTGAAACCAGGCGGGCAAAAGGAATCCCACTAATGTTGCAGTGTGACCATGCTCTCCCAACACCCCGTGGCTGCTGGGTGCTGAGGGCAGGCTGTTCAGTCAGTCAGCAGCTTGCTGCCTCTCAGGACAAGAGAGGGAGCCCTGGGCGAGCAACCTGGGAATCCTTAGAGGAAAGCAGAAGGTGCTTTGAGGTGGTGTCAGTATTTTGCAGTGCCCTGGGAGAGGACTGTCCCCATCCCAAATTAAATTTAGCCACTTAATGTCACAGTGGAACACAGCAGTGACGTGGCCCACATTTCTCTCTGCTGCCATAAAATCACCCTATGCAAAGTGGTGGCAGTACGGCATCGTGTCTGCAGCCTGGTGACTGGGAGGAATGGTGCTGGTGTGCAGTGGCTGAGCTCATCCCCGCATTAATGCTGGAGTTTTCTTCAGCGGCGTTGCTCTGGCTTTGTTCCAGGGATGTTGCCCTGCAAGAAAACAATTAAGCACGGTAACAAATTAATGAGCCTGATTTCTTCATCTCAGCGAAGATAGCGTGCTGGTATTATCATCATGGTTGATTATGGCTGTTTTATCAGGAGAGTTGTACCCATACACCACTGCTGAGACCCAGGAAGTATCAGTGATAGAAGATAAAACTGTATCCATGCTGGGGCACTGTCTAGCAAATTTCTGAGATATTTTTTAAAATAGTGTGGTGTCCTGTCAAACGCTGGCTTCTGCATAGCTCCATGAGGATCCTCTTAACCCCATTGTGTGGGTAGTTGGATAAAAAGTAGAAATAAATAAAAGAGCTCCAGCAGGATAGCCGCAGTTACGCTGTAGCTGCAGAGTGTCACCTAGGACTGGACTCTCCACTTCAGAGATATTTCAAGGCCATGTGTTCTGAGTCAGTCTAGTTTTTCAAAGGTGAATTGAGCCTTATGCTCCCAAGCAGTGAGTTGCTCCACAGCTGAGAATCTGGACCTTCCTTCTTAACATTTGCAGGTATGAGGTGACAGTGGGATGGAGATTTAAGTGACCTGGGGGTAAGGGGTACAGTTGTGGAGTTGGTTCTGCAGACTGAATGTGCCTGGTAGTTAAGACACATACTCAGTGGCACCAGGCCTTGCTGCCATCAGTTGAAGTTTGTCTGCTGGCTCTGTAAAATGCAGATCCTCCAGCTCTTCAAACAGGAGCCAGCTCTCGTTACCAGAGGGTGTGCAGAAGTGGCTTGGTCCCTTCCTACGTCCTGCTTGAGGGGCACATTTTGGGGACCCTTGGCAGACCTCTGATTTGTTGATCTGTGCTGCTACGTATGTCTCTGTTCCATGGCTGCTGCTGCTGTTTGCTCTATTTGCGGAGCGTGCATTCATGCATGGTTGGTGCTCTCCTCTTTTTGGCAGGCTCTGACTAACAAAGTCCCTGTGGATGTCATTCACAAGCTCACGGCCATTGACAAGTGGTTCCTATATAAGATGCGTGGCATTGTGAACATGGAGAAGATCCTGAAGGAAGCAAACAGGTAAGAGAAAACAGCTTTGTCCTAGGACACATTGTTCTTACTGGGGGTCTTTCTGCTGGGAAACCCATGGTAGGCCCTGAGCACTGATGCAGTTGATGCTGAGAAGTTTATTTTGGCACTCAACGTGAGTGGAGTTCCCTTAAACCCCATCTGACTGCCTCACTCGAACCAAGGAAGTGTCTGAGAATGCTCTTTTGGGGAAAAGAACTTTGAGCGTACAGGCATCTTGCTGCCGTGGGGATTTTGTAAGTTCTGGTTTATGTAGGAAAACCCTTACTGCATCTCTGAGGCTGGGGCTGGGGGCGTGGATGGGATGCAGTAATAACAGCAGGCTGCACTCACGTAACTAGGACAGTTTCCTTCAAACATGGGACTCATACCAGCTTACTACACCCGAGGGTCAAATGCAGGACTTTTTTTGGGCCTGTCTGATGGATTTTTAATTTTTTTCTGCCGTGCTGTGATTATGTGGTACGTGTTCATGTGGTACGTGTTGCTTTAGCACTTTCAAACACCTATAATTTCAGACATATTTAAATATAAATCTTCCTTCCTTAAGAAAAATGACCATCTAAAGCTAAGTCGGAAAGATAGCAGTAAATTAGAGCGCTCAGCTATATATTTCAGTTCCAGCCTCTTGCTGACTTGAGCTTTCCCTTCATGGTTTATGAGGTTGGGAGCACCTCCTCGCTGAGTTATTGGCTGCGTGTCGGCCAGCTTTTCTGCTTCGCATTTTTGGTGTCTTAACCACGATTCACCACATGATGGCACTGGGAGCGCACTGTAGCCAGCATGTCACTTCATCTCCTGTGATTTCTGCTTCTTTAACCAGCTGCACGGTTTTAATTGAGCAGCTCTTGGTCTCCTTTGCCCCCCGGAACAAGCTGGATCTGGAGCTAAACAGAAATGAATGTGGAGGGAGACGTCGAAGAGAAGGAGTAGCTTGATTATTTACAGAAGTCTGTTGTTCAGCTGCACAAGCTTTTGCCCTCTAACATCTGTGTCATGTTGCATTTGTCTTGAATGCCTTAAAAACATACACGCAGCTCCCGATGAAGAAGAAAAAGAAAAATAAAATCAGTTTGATTTCCTTGCTGTTGGAGTGGCACGCTCTGAATGGTGCACTCTGGACCCCAGAGGTTGGTCCCAGCCTCAGCTGCTCTAAATCCAGCATTACTCCACAGATGCTAATCGTGCCAAACTGCTCTTTATCACTAAGGTTCCTTTCCCTTTCTCTGCTATGGGTGGCAGGAAATAATAGCTCTAGTAATGCGACCAGTAGCCAGTGCCATCCCACACTGTTTTTCATCCTCCTGGTGACTAAGCAACAGGCTGCAGGGCTGACCTGCTCCACCAAGCCCTTTTGTGGTATCCAGCCCTGCCTTTGTATCACGCAGCCAGTGTTGTGTCCTCTCTAAGTGGATTCATGCAGCGTGGCTCAGGTGTATGAATGTAGTTCAGTGGTCAGTGCAGCTTTTCAGTCTGGCATCCCTACCCAAACCTTCCCAAGGAAACTCTTAGCTCCCAGGCTGCCCCGAGAGGCAGGGACGGACTGTCCGGCTGCCTTATGCTGAAGCCACGTTGGAACAGAGACAATGAGCTGGGAAAAAGCACTCCTGACCCGAGCTAAGAGGCTGGTCCAGCAGGCCACAGCAGGAAGCACATCTCCGCAATAGCCGAGGGAAAGCTAATTGAGTGATGCAAATGAGACTTGGCATTCCTGTGCTCCTCCTGCAGCCAGCTGTTTCCAGTCCCCAGCATGCCTGGCACCGAGTGTTACCTGTGCTGTGGGATTACTTCCAATGGAAAAGAATGGGCTGTGATACAATCGTCACTCCAAATCTTTGTTGCTGAAATGCAGTTACCATAAGCAAAAGCATTTTGCTGTTCCCAGGCACTGCTGGTTACAGGCAACACTTCTTGTTCAGTCGAGCCCATCCCTTGCTCTTTGTCTCCTGGTTGGTTTGGGGGTGCCCTGCGGCAAGATTTTGGATGTAGCTGGAGGAACAGCTCTGTCCGGAGTCTTGGTTTGGGCCCAGCAGAGCTGTTGTAGAAATGGTAACAAGGAGACGGCCTCTGCCAAGAGGAAATCCAGAGCTAGAACAAGCAGATCTGGCAGGCAGCTGGGGAAGGGGGATTGGAAGCAGAGGGAGACCTTTGCGAGCAGTTCAGCAGGCAGCACTCTCACTGCGTGCTGCCGGGCCAGGCCTGCATGGAGGGATTCAAAGGTAGCACCAGGCCTCGCTGGTTTGTGCAGGGAAGCGGTTTCCATGTGTGAAATGTTATATGGAATAATGATGGGGGAGCAACAGACCTAACTTACAACCATTTGTCCGTTCTCACTGTTGTCCTGGCAAGGCCAATCATTTGCAGAAACAGCAGAGGCTGGGAAAGGCACCCATTGCCTCGCTTCTGTTTGTCCCAGCAAACTTCTTTCCAGGGAGGATTGGACCCGGTGCTTAAGAGACTGTGTAGGTTGGGTCATGCTGCAGCAGCGTTTCAGTTCACCTTTGCTTCTGGGATCCTCTAAGATGGAGGAAGTGTTGCTTCAGTTGCATTGTTGCATTTTTTTTATCTGTTAACTTCGTACCATCAGTAAAGAAATCTTAAGAGCAGCCGGCCCACTGCACTTAGCCGTGTACATACACACATGGCAAGAAAAAGCCTGATCTTGTGCTGCCAGGTTGGGCCGTCTTGCAGCACTCAGAAGTGAGCATGGCGCCCCAGAAGGAATGTCTTGGTATTGATAACAGGCTGTATAGCTGAATTCCAGCGAGAAGAGGAGAATGGTAAACCCCCACTTTGCAGGGGAGCTGAGCATACAGACGGTAAGGCTTACCCAAAGTCTCAAAGACAGTCTGGCAGAGCAGGGAGCTGAACTGTCTCCTTAAAGCTCAGTTTCTCAGGTGAATGTTAGTAGGAAGAACAGCTCCTCCATTTTGGTGGATACCAAATTTGCTAGCCCACTAGCAGTGGGGAATGCTGACGCCACCATAGTTTATAGTGTTACACTTCAGAGCTTGGTTCTGGTGGAGAGAGTGTCCTTGCTCTGTGGACAGGGCATAAAAGCCCCTCCTGGCCTGTGGGGTGTTAGAAAGGGGTGGGTGCAGCCCCGATCATTGCCCTTCTCCTTCCTCAGGAGGTGCAGGCTGGGAGGTGGGGAAGCAGAGGAAAGTGGGAGCCCCACCTCAGCCCAGTGTTTGGAGCCGGGCGCTCTGCTCAGCGGCCCGTGGTTCATTGTGAATTCCTGTTCGAAGCCCCTGTCTGTGAAAGGTGTGTTTTGAAAGCATGACTTGATTTCAGAACACAGCCACAACGCTACAGGTGCTGGAATTAAAACCCAGCTCCAGCAGGTGACCCAGGAAGAAGCAGACAGGCCATCAATAAACCGTGCTGCTCCGCAGGGAGTGTTGCACATCTGCTCTCCTCAGGAGCAGTTTTTCTGCTGATGTGGCTGCTTTTGGGACAGGTCGGAGAGCCCAGGTCAGATCTGGCGTGGGTACGCAGCAGAGCAGTACCAGTGCCTCGACACGAGGCCGCACGGGTTTGTGCTGTTTGAGGAGCTGTCACTGACATATTTGTTGTTAAACTAACTGAGAAGATTACTTTTGTCTTCCGAGTGAACTGGAGGGCAGGGCAGACCGAGGAACAAATGAGGAGGTCAGTGCGTGAGGGGAATACAGTACCAGCAGTCATTCCACACTGGTTGTGCTTCGTAGGATCCAAGGCAGGAAACTTTCTATTTGTCTTATAGAGTCACTGGTAACTTCACAGCTGTATTTTCCTTTAAAGCATCTGCACGTCTGTGGAAGCTCAGCATGCATTTTCTTCCCTGATGCACACGATAGCCTGGTGCTGCTCTCCAAAAACCTGGGGGGGATCTCTGCTTCCAGTACTGCACATGCTGCTGTGGCAAGTCTGTCGGGCAGCATCCCAGCAAACATCCCAAAGATCTCTCCTCACCTGGGGTGGGAAACAAGCTTGGAGGAAGCATCTAGGGCCCGTTTGTGGCAGTGCTGCTGTTTGAGCTGCTGCTTCAGCACATTGCTTAATTGTAGGTGAGAGCTGTTCGGGTCTTAGGGCACAACGTGAGGCTGTAACACTACTTACATCCAGGGTCTCCACGAGATTTATTAGCCAAAGATGTGAACGTTAAAGATGCAGAGAGCTGAAGTGCTGGGGCTTGGTCAGTGGGTGAAGCTTGGTGGTTTACAGCTCCTGCTTTCCTGAACCCCCCTTTGGCAGCTTTTTGAGTTCCTCAGGAGGGGAAAGGTGGTGACAATCTGTCTCCTTGAGAAGAGAAGCAGGGAGGGTATTTACACACCAGTCTCATTATTTGAGTTGTAGCATGTTCAAAATCCTGTAAGAACATCAGGAGCAATCAAGGAAGTCATTAGGAAGCCATTAGGAGTCTTTAGTGGAGAGGGAAAGAGGAAGATGCCCAAACGTGTCCGGGATGCTCACAGCCCAGGCTTTGCCCCTCAGTTCACAAACTGATCCCAATTTTTATTTTTAAATTTCATTTTATTTTGCTTCAGGCTCACTAGCATGTGCCTATGTAATGTGCAGGATGGGCGTTAACATGACAACGTACCTCAAATGAAGCAGAGCTTGTTCTGGGGGCTAAGAAGAGCGCTGCTTTCCATATGGAGCTGGGGCTTTCTGCCAGCCCGTTTATTTAGCTGTACTCCTAAACTGGTGGATCAGATGAAAGCCAGTCAAGTGGAAGAGAGGGCCGTGCTGGAGCAAACTGCCTCTCCTGGTAATTGCAATGCTGCCAGCGTTCTTCCAGGCAGTTAATAGATTTCCCCAGGTCCTCTGTGCCAGGTGAAAATTTCCTCATTAAGGGGAATTTATTCCGTTTCCTCTTATCGTTTGTTACTGAAGAAGAAGGGGGTGGATGGCGTTCCAAAGATGACAGGGTAGAATTTTAAACAAAAAGCACCAACAAGTCAACACTGGGAGCTGAAAAGGGGCATGAGCAAGGTTTGGGAAAGGCTTATATTGTTTATAAACTGAGAAACGTGGGGGGGGCTTGGCTTTTTGAGGAAGTGAACAGCCACTAGATGACTGTGGCAGCGTGGAAAAAGGCCGATCATCTGGTTCTGAAGCTCTGACACTCCTGCCATTTTGCAAAGGTGGATGTTAGGAGAAGAAGTGGTAGAGGAATGGTGGCCATTTCATCTTCCCTCGTTTCATAATGATAAATTAGCAAGGAAGTTCAATCTTTGCAAGTCTTTTGGCCTGTATTTGAAGAGTAAGTGATGCTCCAAGAGAAGGTGGGAGGCGCTTATGTAGGACTAGGTGATGCTTTTGGGAACAGCCAGAACTGAGATATTCTCACCTCGTTTTAGTGGGGGATTTCTGGTGATCTCTTGGAAGGAGCTCTAATCAAAGAGATCAGGCTGATAGTGCCCCTGCTGGCTTTAGTGTCCCCAGCAAGTCTAAAGGGTGGGAGTGGACGCTGTGGGGACAGCACAAGGTCAATGCTGGATCTGGAAAATCACCACCCCTTAACCTCTGCGTGTCTTAGTCTTGCTATTGGCAATATAATCATCACCCTACCTACTGTTTGCATGGTTTTTTTTATTCTTTGGGTGAAAGTTGGGCTATAAATGATAAAAATCAGTGTTAGGAAATGGACATCTCGTGGCAGATCATGGTTTCAAGTAGTTGGAAAGCAGCACTGCTGGGTGTTTGACTTGTGCTGATTTTCTCTGACTGTTACACGGCAAAACTCTTGCTTATATCCAGGGGGTTGGGTTGTCACTTCTGACCTCTCCTGCCTCATGGTGATCCTCGTGTGTTTCCTCCATATTAAGCTGCCTTCGTGGCAGTGAGAAAAGAGGAAACCCTTCCTGCATAGCTGCTGCTTGAACAGACCTTCCCACCACATCCCTTGTATTAAGGATGTGTTGAAAGCCACATCTCTTACCTTCATCATGCACTGGGACTACTAGAGGAAAAACTCAGTTTTATTTCCCCTTTAGGTACTCAGCTTTTCTCTTGTAAGCTGATTGTCCTGTGCAAAAACAGTTCCCTTTTTGCATGGACACCCTGACCCGACTAGGATGTGCCAGTAAATGCCCTGACCCAATTTGAGCTGCTAGCCCAAGGCAGGGGAATCATGTTGCAAAATTATCTGCCCGCCCTGCTGATGGGGAGGGCAATGAATGATATTGTTATAATGATATATTTTAAAAAAAAAAAAAAAGAGTTGAAACCAGCTGCAAATTAAGGCAATTTTCTTTCTGTTGCTAATCAGATGGCAGCCAGCAATGTGTGTTTCTGAGACAGAAAGGAGGTGAGAGCAAGGGAGCAAACACACATTGGAACTGACTCGTTTTCTGGGGATCATCAGGTCTGCTCATTTGTACTTAAGGAATGCCAAATCTAGGAGAGGAATCAAACACGGCTGCATCCTTCCTAACAGCTGGCGATGGCTAGCATCTGCTTTGCCAGGGAGTTGGCAGATTTTGCTTGCTGTGTTTCCTCCTGTAAAGCACTCACCCATGCCTTCAGTTCTGGCGTTCGCACTTCACGCAAGAAGCCATGCCTCTGAGCTGTAATCAGGAAGGAGGAAGGGCTCAGGAGAAGCAGGGCAGTTGCAGCGGAGGAGTCTGTGCGTGGAAACTGCAGGCTTTAATTGCTGGGGTGCTGGAAAGCAGGTCTGTCTTGGGTAAACCTTTCTGCTTTTAGGACCGGATCCCAAACCTGGGAAGCTCACCCTGCTGGGTTAGGCAGGACCCGTTCCTTCTGAGAGCAGCAAGGAGCAGGATCTGTTGGAGTAAGGAGTGATGTGATGGGGGTGGTTGGAATTCCTACCCAGGAGCTGGAACTCCAAAGTTTCTGGTCCCCAGTTCTGCTCTCAGAATTAGCTGGCTTGACACTTCTGTGCCTCTCACCTGCTTTGCCTGGCTTCACTGAGGGCAGTGGAGCTGCTCCATAAGCCAAAGTGGAAAATCCAATGACTCTTTCATGCTTCAGCTTCCTGACACGTTCCAATAAAGCGGCCTTACCCCTCTCCTCCTGCTCAAATAACATAATGCTATTTATTTAAAAATACCATCAAGCAAAGGACATAATTCAAAAGCTCTGATTTAGGAAAATTGCTTGTTTGTTAATCATTTCCTTTTTCCTGATTCAGAGCTTGCTTGCTCATAAAATATTGATTTATTGGGCAGGCAAGGATGCTCTTGGCAATGAAGATGAAAAGCAGAAGTGCTGATAAAAATACATAGGCTTTTTATGTTTTTCCAAAAGCTAAGCTTAGAAAAGGTAGCTTAGAAACAGAGACAGGCAGGAACTACCAGGGGTATAGGTGGAGTCAAAACAAAGTGAAACAAAAAGAGCGTGGGAGGAAAAAGCGTGAGATGGAGGGAATAAAGAGGGGATGGGGAAGGTGGAAAAATCAAAACGGACAAGAAACCATTGAGCTGCAGAGATGTCTGGGGGAAAGCAACGCATGTGAAATAAACAGCAAAAGTTAGGAGTGCTAAAAAGTGGGAGAACAAGAACATGAAGTAATGAGGGACCCTGGACACAGATATGAAACCAAAAAAAGTGCCATGGCTGACCCTGCCTATTTCCCTCTCCCCTTTTTCATAATGCAAGAAGTAGCACAGATGACACGGGGGGAAAAAGCCTGCTTAAGACTGGCAAAATGGAAGAAACTACCTCTGCACGTGAGCAGATGAAGGCCATTTTGCTATGCGTCTCTGAAGTGACATGGTTTTTCAAAGCAGTGGCCGTATCCGAATGCAGAGCAGCCCAAAGAGCAGAAAGAAGGCCGTGTTTGGGATGAATTGAGGTGCTTTGAGGCAAGTTGTCCCACATCTCTGCAGGGGTATCTGAGTGGGCTTGTCCCAGAGCTTCAGGAATTGCTGCGAGCAATCATGGTTAGGGAGCCAACCAGCCCAGTGGGGTGAGGCCTGTATTTTAAAATTTGGATTGGGAAGAGGAAAGTGAGGGAGAGATTCAGTTAAAGTTTAGACATGGAGATGTGGGGATAAGGAATCCAAGAAAGGAGCCACTGCGAGTCCTCTGTGGAGGCTGTAATGGTAAAAGACCACACAGACATGGATATGCTGACCTTAGGGTAGCTTGGTGGAGAATGCTGCCGGGGAGATCCCGGGCCTGGTGTGAGTCACTCTTGTCTCAAAGCGAAAGAAACTCTTTTCTTCTCAGCATCACTAGTCTGCCTGTGGGCTTTACCTACTAGGTACGTGCATAGGACATCCAGCCCAAGAAAAGATCTTTTGTGTATGAGGAGTGCATGGCTTAGCGGGGTTGGCTTTCTTTTCTTGCCTTCAAGTGCATGCTCCTATAGCAACTGCCCCTCAGTGCAGTACGGGAGACACGAGTACTCGTGTGTCTTCTAAGCATTGCTGTAAAGCTTCATGCGTTTTTCTTTGTTTCACACCAGTGAAGCCGTTCCAGAAGAGACCCTGAGGAGGGCCAAGCAGCTCGGCTTCTCAGACAAGCAAGTTGGGAAGTGCCTGGGGCTGACGGAACTGCAGTGCCGGCAGCTGAGACTGAGGAAGAACATAGCTCCCTGGGTGAAAAAGGTACCGGGGGAAACCTCGCTCTTTGGGGCGAGGACTTCAAAGGGGGCAAGGAGCAGGAGGCTCATCTGCCCTTAGACACGGTCAAGGAAAACAAAGTGAAAACCTTGGCTCTGTTGTCATCAATGGGAGTTTTGACATTGATGTTAGAGGAGAACAAATTTCACCCATCTAGCTGTTACCTCTGTACTGCACGCCTCAGCGTAGTGACATCAATCTATCGATTGAACATCCCCAAAGAGAAACAAACTATTTTTCATTTTCTGTGTGGCTGAGGTGGAACCACAGCTACCTGGCTTCAGGAAAAGGCTGAGACGATGGATACTGGCCCACCATGGGGTGACAGTGAAAGATGTAATATGTCTTTTGTCTTGGTAGTAACTTTTTACAGGGTAGCACTTTATTTGAAGCGCCCTATTGTTTATGGGTTCATTTGCTATTCATTGTAATAGTACTGAGTGTAATGAGCTCATCTAGTATTCATGGCAGTGTCACAAATGCTTTGCTAGGTGTTCTGTCGCTGCATTTAAGGTACGGTGGTATTAAACTGCCACCAGCTGGGATTTTGTCCTTAAAGGGCGCGGAAAAACAAACCAAGCTAGTCAATGTTTCTGAAAAAGCCCATCTGTATCCTCAGGCCCAATTCCAGATGCCAAATCTCCTTCTGTTCCCCAGCTGCTGTTTTCCTTCTATGTCCTCACCTGGCCTGCAGGAACGTGCCTGCTTGTGCACTGCGTTCCTTCTTGCACATGGCACTGCGGTGCGGGATTGATTTGTGTGCCAAGGTACCCTTAATAAGGTCATTTGACTTATGCAGCAGTTGTGGCATCAAAGCATATGTTTCTTCCTGAGCCATGAAGTACAAGTTGCAGCATTAGCAGCAGTAATGAGCAGCAGACACTTACACAGCACTAATGACGTAAGGTCACATTCTTCATTATTCACAAGGATTTGCACTGCCAGTGGGGATTCATGAAAGTACTTGACAACTGGAAAGATTTTTAAGTGGTAGCATGTAAAAATTCATGTCAGGGCTGCTTTAACATTGTTCCCTGCTCAGTATGCTGTGTAGAAATGTTTCAGCTGTTCATTCAGGGAACCTGAGCAGTAGGGTGACCTAGATGGACCGGTTACTGTGTATAACATGCAGTGAGGAGTTGACACAAACAGTTTGAGCAGCCTGGTAGGCAAATAATTCTTCTGGACTCTCTGGTGACTAATTACATAGGAGATTGTTGAAAACAACATATAAGGGGTGGCTGAAAATCACTCTTGCTTTGTGCACCGTTTAATTACCAAAGCAAGAGGGATGTTGTAACATAACTATGGAGTACTTACTGCTGTCCTCTACACAGGGTGATCTCAGAGTGTTATTGTGTGTATGTTTGTAGTTAGTGTGTGAACAAATGGAGCCAGGTGTGTAATGTGGAGATCCAAGATGCCCTAGCTAAAGAAGACAAAAGACCTGGAGGAATGGAGGTCTTTGTAATTAATACTGCCAAACTATCCAGAGAACGAGAAAGGCAGAGACAAGAAGGGGTGGCTAGAAAAAAACGTCTGGGCTGTGAAGATGTTTTACCAAGCAGGTGCAGCACCAAGTTTGCAGCTTAGAAAGCGAAGTCAGAGCCTTCTGTTGGCTGAACTGCAAGGCCTGGGGGCAGGGCAGGCATTTGCTGCATTGCCAGCACATCGCAGTTAGGGTCACCTTCTGAGGAAAGGCACAGCAGGAAAAATAGTAAGTCAAAAATATGAAAAGATGAGAGGGGGTGGGGGGGGAAGGAAACAGTACATAAGAAGAATCTTGCACTGGACAAGTAACAGCCCCTGCTCTCCTTCTGCCCTGCAGATCGATACGCTGGCGGCAGAGTACCCTGCGGTAACTAATTACCTGTACGTCACCTACAGCGGGCAGGTAGGTGTGTTTGGGAACAACACTCTGTTGCTGTCTAGTTTGATCTCTTCCCACCGTACTGCATTTTTTTCTGGAGATCTTGTAAATGCCTCGTTCTCTGTAGCAATTATTTTCAATGCTATTACATAGAGTCCCCTTTCAGCAGGCCTGGTACTGTCTCTTGCCTGGTGATCCAGTGCATTTGGTGTTAATGCTCCTGTGTTGTTATGACTCTGTCTCGTAATACCTGTACTGACATCCTCTGGGCACAGGTCAGGTGCTAGGAATGCAGAACTTGTCTCACTCACCTCGTTCTAGCATTTTTTTTATGAAAACTTGTAGCTCCTTGGGCTGCTCGGATAGCCAAGTCAAAGGTGCTGCGTCTCCCTTGGTTTGGGTGCAGCACCACCAGCTCCAGTGCAGTAGCACTTCATTTACACCGCCGTAAATTAGATCAGACATGAGCCCTGAAGGATCAGACTGTTGGGTACGGGCTGAATGCCAGAAACTGTTTGTTCTGAGAAGCACGGAGTTAGGTGCTGCTGAGTGCAGACCCTAATGACTTTTCTCCCTCCTTCCTCAGGAACACGATGTAAAATTTGATGACTGTGGAGTGATGGTGTTGGGCTGCGGACCGTATCACATAGGTAAATCTTTCTTACAGCTCCTCTGTTTTCCTTGCACCCTCGAGCCTTCTTTGGATATTCCTGTGGTTCATTTGTTCCTCTTCTCATATGGTGACAAAACCCTCTGGAGCACAGTGCACAGGACATCAATTCCTAGCAGAAGGTTTGCTTTTTACACTTGCTTGGAGACTTCATTTCACGCCCTGGAAAAACAGGATACTTTTTATTACTTGAAACGCAGGAGCATGTCACCTGGTTGTGATTTCCACAAAGTTTTTAGGGAATTTTTTTAACCTTACTTTTGGCAAATGTTAAGGCATTCAGAATCTGATACCTCATGTGGAAGTTTGCTGCTGCTGCACACGTCTTAGATAAGTATTCTGTCAGTTCATGACTACGTTGTTGTACGTTATGCATTTTAATGTTGTAAGTATAGGTGGCTACAATAAAGATTTGGGTAACTTCAGCTACTTTTGAGTAAGCAGTTCTCTGTATGCAGCTTGTTTCAGTCCACTCAGATGATTATGCAGCATAAGAGTTTCCAAATGGCTATGGATATTAGGTAGACAGACCATGCTGAATTCTTTATGTGACTACTTTTTTCTTTTCATGGATCCTTCCAAATAGCTCACTGTCATTGACAAGAAAAAGATTGGCTGTTCTTCAGAAATATTTTTGCTCTGCGTCTCACAAGTAATGGTGATGGGTTTTGAAAGCTGAAACACAAACTGCATCCATTTGTTTTGCTTGGATGGATGGGCCATGTGGTACGCTCCTGGTGCTGTTGGTAGGATGTGTCTTTTTTAACTCAGTTTCCAGTGTGAATGTTGAGATGAGTGAAATCAGGAGGAACGCTTCAAGATTGCACTTATTTTGTTGTGAGTGCCTCTGCCAGTCAACAGGCTGTGTACGACGGCTGCAAAATGTGAACACAAAAAGTGTGGCAGTATTGTTTAATAACTTGATCGAATTTATGCAAATGCATTTTGTGCTGTTTGCCTAAAACTTGTAATTGTTTAGATCAACCATTCAGATCTGATACTGGTCTTATCTGCTCTGTAGCTGATTAGATCAGGACTTTGAAAGAAGATCAGATCAATCTTTGAAAGAGATTGCAACTAAATAAGGCCTGCTAATAGGGGAAGCCATTACTTACACCTATAAAAGGTTTTTCTAGGCGCTCTAGTCAAGTTGATTCTTTTTCTTTGTTATCCTTTGAAGGCAAGTGAGCAGCATGCTTGGCTTTGCTCTGCACCTTCTGAAGTACAACCATAATTGAGTGGGATCAGCTGAGCGTTGGCTGTGGATTGCTTGCCCCTCGCTTCCTGCCAGGAGGGTACCTCCTGTCCTCTGCAGGGAACAACCTGATCAAGCTTTTTGTGTCACAGGCAGCCCTGAAAAGAGTACAAATAACAATTGCACTGAGCCCCTTGACCAGCAGAATGCTCTGCTAATTGTATGATGTACTCAAACTTAACACGATCGAAACCTGAAAGTGAGTTCAAAACCAGGCCTGCATTGTAGTAATTATCTTCTCCAGAGCAGCGTCTGGTTATGTTACACCAGCCATTACCAGCATTACTAAGGATTTGTTGTCTTCGCTTTTCCCACTGCTTGGATATGGCCCTTACTTGATGCAGCTGGATTTGACCTCTGCGTGTTCAGCTGTATTCCCAGGTAGCATCCAAGGCAGCCTGCTGGGGACTGCAGGTTACCATCTTGACCTATATTTGAGGTTTCTTATGTATAAGAATGCCTGAATAATGGAGGTGGAATAAAAAAGGTGAACGGTGACTGTTCTGGGAAACATCCTGTTTCAAATTTGATTTCCCCGTCTTTTCTGCAGGGTTTTAGCTGAGGCCTAGGCATGTTTTGAGATCCCTGTTTGACAGTAGCAGGGAAATAAATAGTGTGCTTGTCAGTGAGTGACCTGTGCCAGCCATCTGTTTGTAACTAGGTGTTGTGGAGGCAGCAATTAAGCACAGCTTGAATTTCCAATGCATCTTGTCACACAATTATATATATATATAAAAAAAAATTATATCAGTGGTTAACGATCATGTAATGACTGTGAACACATCACGATGAGGTCAAGGTTTTCTTGTAGACCGTTAGCATAACCATTTAATGATGTTCTTTAGTATGCATCGTTCTCTGTTTATGGTACCTCTCTTGGATGTTTGCGTGCAGAAATTTATAGGATGGTGGCTGTTACCTCATGTCTGGACTCTGGCACTGCCTGAAGCCTGCAGCATTGCCAAAAGTTGTGTAGAGCAGGGAATTTGTAGAGTGCCAGTTGACTCCCTCTTTCTCCCTTTCCTTTAGAGGCAGGCACAGTGCTTACTCAGAGCTCAGGACAGTTAGGATGTGCCTGCCACAGTGATGCCACAGCTGCTGAGGCATTTAAACCAAGGTAAAAGGATTGCAGAGTGGCTCCAAAAGTTCATCCATCAATTTGCCCTACCTAGAGTCAGTGTGTGGGAAAGTCAAAGCTTGTAACTTCTCTGCTTGGTTAAGCACACTCTGTTTTTCTGAGAGGCAAAAACCACTCCAGTCTTCCGTTTTTCAAACAGCAGCTATACAAATACTTCGTGTTTCCTGAAGTAAACAGCACTGCCTCGTAATGTGCGCTCATTTTGGTCACCTCTAGGTTCTGCCTCTTGAGTCCTTCTCAAAGTGTGTTGGCTGAGAGGCAGCAAGAGCTGGAGGAGCTGAGCCAGCTTACCTGATGCTCTTGGATGGAGAACCATGTTTGGGGCTGATTACTTTCCGTGGGAGGACAATTGGGTTGCTTGTTCTGAGCTGACAGGAAGCACTGTTGGCTTTTTTTTTCCTCTTTTTTTTTTTTTTTTTTTTTTTATTCAGCGTGAATGCTGAGAACGTCTGTTTGTTTTCTTCTGTGCATCTGTCCTTTCCTTGCCCACTTCTCTGTCTCCTGGCAGGCAGCAGCGTGGAGTTTGATTGGTGTGCTGTCTCCAGCATCCGCACGCTGCGTCAGCTTGGCAACAAGACCGTGGTGGTGAATTGCAACCCGGAGACGGTGAGCACGGATTTTGATGAGTGTGACAGACTGTACTTCGAGGAGCTGTCGTTGGAAAGGATCCTGGACATCTACCAATATGAGGTAAAGAAAAGCAGAAGCAGCAACAAAAAGCCACAAAGTGGCCCAAACTTTTCAAAATTCATGTCACCAGCTCGCTTTGGCGGAACAGCTGTGGGCGAGGAGGGGAGAGCACACTAGCTAAAGCTGTTTGGTTTGGATCCCAGTGTTGCATTTTACACATCGTTGATGTTCCTAGCAGACTGCTCAATAATGAATGCCAAATAAATATTAAATTATTTTGCAAGATGCCATATTGTGCAATATTTACAAGCAGATTTAATTTGCTGCACAGTCATTTATCGCACAAATTGTTCTGCCCTTGCAGTGCTGAGCTTTAGCACTTAAGCATATCCTTGACTTTAAGCAGAAGTGCTCCCCCTGAAGCAAACAGAACAACACTTCTGCATGCTCAGGAGCTTGCAGTCTTGGGCCTTACAGTACGGTGGCAGTGTGGTGAACATTATCCGCGTGCAGGCAGGCCAGAAGGGCATTTGATTTGCCATCAAACTGAAAGATGGGCTGGTTCCTGAGCCAAACATCGCCCTTGCCTGCTGCGAGTTTTCAGGTGCTCAGAGTTGCCAATACTGAGGCAAAGATAAATCCCAAGATTTGATGACAGGAGGTTCCACTACAGAAACTGAAGTTCTCAGAGGTGCTTACAGGAACTGTAATCTTCCTTGAAATTCAGTGTGAGTTGTAACTTGCTGAAGTGACTTCGAGGAGCCCAAGTTATATTAAACTTGTGATTTTTCTTGTCTCTTTCCCAGCACAAGCCAATTTGAGCTCAGCCCTTTTGTGACTGGGAGGTAGTTCTCAGAAAGGTTTTATAACCTGGCTATGTTTTGATCATTCCCAAATACAGGACCAAGCAAAAGCCCATCGCAAGTCAAGTCCCAGTCCCTAGGCTCTGTTCTTAAGCCATTTGCAAAATACTTTAGGAGGACCATTTTTAGATTGCATCTTCATACTTTCTTTTTTCCATGTTGTTTTACCTCTTCTTTAAATTTTCATAAAGACAGATGCAGTTACTGCAGTGTTGACTTAGGGAGGGTTAAAAGACTCTGGTGGCTTACTGGAGTCTTAAAGGCTAATTTTTGAATGCTTTAGGAGTATCCCCAAGGCCCAGCTCTATAAACATTGAACTCTTGTTTATTTAACCAAAACTGAACTTCTGAACTTGGGGTGTGGAGCAAATTGGTGTGACAGTTTGTCAGAGAAATAACACTGATGAAACACAGCATCTAATTACTGCAGGATCAAAAGAGAAGGTAGGCATAGGTGATGAGGAGCAACTACTCATTTGAACACACAGTGCTGGCAATTAGCAAGTCGGGTAAGAAAAATATGTGAAAAGAATAATGCATGGGTATTGAAGCTTGCAGCATCCTGCTAGCTGCAGCGGGGTTTGGTGAGTTGGAAGTTAGGTTTCTCAGTCTGTAGGCTGACCTTGCTTGTGCTGGGATGTGCTGTGGATCTCAAGGTCTAATAGCAGCATCCTGTGCTACCTGGAACTGAAGGGGTTTGCTCCGAAGACATGAAACACATTAGGCTCTGAGCCTAAACGTCCAAAGTTAGGCTGTGCTGTCTAGTAAATCCCATGAAGAAGAGTAAGTACTTAACTGTTTTAGAGCACTTCTTAAGTAGTGGCCACAGGGAATGGCATCGTTATGCCTAATTTGCAAGTGAGGAAACTGAATCTCTGAGGAGGGGAGAGACTGCACAGTCTGCCAAAGGATGTGGGCAGACTTGGGGGCAGACTCCAGATCTCCAGCAAAGTACTAAAATACACTATTTGCTGTGTCATTTTTTAAACATGAGTGAGCCAATTGCTAATGCACTGTAAACAGAGTATTTCCTCAGGCAAATGCAACTGGAAGTTGGTCCCTAAGGAAACAACCAAGTTCGAAACTTAGGATTTGATTCTGAGATCCCTCAAAGATCCTGCAAATAACCTCCTCGTTATCCCAGTTTAGTATGGAACACAGGAATAATGCCAGGATTTCAGTCCAGGCTTTTAAGCTTTGCTGCTAATTAGCTTCCTCTAGTTTTTCAGTGTACAATGAGTAGTGTCAGTGGGGCAAATACTCTAAAAGCCCTGGAGCATTGCTGCACCCTAGGTAAAACCACCAGCAAACAAAGGACAGCCCTCATCCCCCAATAGGGGGGATGCATCAGCACTAAACGTTGTTAGGATCAACATCAAACTTTGGGCAACTACTCTGTGTTCTAATTAGACAAATTAGGCTATGCTGAGAGGTGGGTTGACTAACAAGATGATTGGGACCCCAACCTGCCTGCCAAGTACTGCTCGTAGCTTGGCACGGTGCTGTCCCAGGGACGTCCTCAGCTGCCCCTTCTCGTTCTGTCCCTTGTGTCCCCACCTCTCCTTCTCTAGTTGACATCCATAGGTGCTGACACCAGAGACTGGGCTCTGCAGATGGAGCTGTGCTTGGAGGGAAGTTTAATGTACTGGGAAGGTGCAAAGTTAGGTGGTAGTCTGTAAGGACAACAATTAAAAAAAATAGAAAATAAAAAAATCCCTTCCCTCAGATTTATTGGTTTTTTGTTTCCAGAGAAGATGTTCCCTTTTTATTTTAATATCTCTCTGCTTGAGGGCCTCTTCTGATTCTTTTTCAGTTTCTAGGATCATTCTGAAACAATTCATAAAACTAAAGGAGGCTCTTAGGTACAATTTTAATGGTCTAATTTGTTTTCAAACTCAGGGAAAAAGAAAACCCAACTCTATTACTAATGACATAAAAGCAAGGTAGTAATAAAAAGAGTGATTTTTATAATAAAGGGGAAAATAATTCTCCCCAGACTTCTTTCACTAGATTATGTACAGTGTATATTTTAAGGCTTTCTGTTGGCAAGGATGTTATTCATTTTCTTTATAATTAAAATATGGCTGATGACAAAGTGATATGCGGCCGAGTCCGTTTTCAGTCTGCCCACGTTCCTCAGCAGTGCAGACCCGTTCCCTGCCTGGGCAACGGGCTGCTCCTTGGGCAAAGGCATTCTTTGGGAAAGAAAAGCAGAATTTTAAAGGAAAAAATACACAGCAGCTGGGTCTCAATTTATGGTTCTTTTTGAGTGAAAATGAGCGTGTGATTCTTTGCTATCTGCTCAAGAAGCCGTCTCCTCTGTCTCTTCGGAGACCCTGATGCCATCCTAGCTTGGACGTGGGCAGAGTTTCGATTTTCGGGGCTCAGTGGCTGGAATTGGTTTAAAGGAAGAAATAAGCAGCAGCCGAAGAGAGGCTGTTAGCTGGGACATTTGTGGCTGAAATACATTTGGGATACGTTGTGATGATGGTCGACCTTGGCATCAAAGCTACGTTGGGATGTTATCAAACTGGACTCATTCCAAGCTGTGAGAAGGGGTTTGCTTATTCGCAGTCTGGTTCTCCTCCATCTGGGATGCTGACGAGTCCAGGGGCTGGAGATAAATTCTGTATTTTGGATGGTTCTGGAAACTTGAGGGGGTTTTAGACCCAGAAATGAACAGATTTTTCTTCAGAGCTGGAGAAGGAGAGCTCTGATGCCATGGGATAGCCCCAAGTGGGCACCAAACAGCTTCTGTCCCTGCCCCACCCTCTGCTAATGGAGCTTTTCCCTCCCAGGACTAAGCTCCTTCAGATGGCTGCCCTTGGCTAGCAGCTGTACGTCATCCCAGAAACGAATGCATGGAGAGTAGGAACAAACATCAGCTCCATCACTGTGGATTATTAGCATGCGAGGCAAATGAGTAATCTTGTAGACCTTGGGATAATAAGTGCCGTTTAAATGCCAGGCTTTTTTAGTGGATCCTTATTACGGTAGGAAATTATCCACATTAAAGTTAAGCAGGGTTTGTTCTAGCATTTATCATCTGTTTTTTTCTGAGTCACTTCTAGTCCATCCTGCTCGCGGCTCACGGATCTCCCACTCTAAATCCCTTTCAATCCCTCATTAAGAAGTTCCTCTTCCAGGAAGGCCAGTGGGGTTAACCTTCTTCAGGAAAAACACACTTGTTAATTAAAAGAACATTGATACTCTAAAGGATAGAGCCAAACCGTGTATCACTGTGCACTGGATGTTGATTTATGCTTCTCATTTGCTGGAGGTGGGTGAAACTGTGTAAAACACATTTGGTTCAAAGGAGCCCATCGCTACAGCTGTACTGCAGGCCAGATTCTCCTTTGGGCAAAGTTTCACCAGCTTTAATTTGGCATTAAAGTGCCCGTTATTTAATTACCCCGAATTATTAAATGATCTAAATGTAATTCACATCCTTATAATTGTTGCAGCTTCTCCAAAGCCTGTTATTTTTACTGCTGAAAATTTCCTCGCCAAACTCTGCTGTACTTGAAAGCCTTCAGGGGTTTATGTAAGGAAAAGAGAGGAAAAAAAAAAAGCCATATTTGCACCTGAAGGAGGATGTACGTTTATGAGGAAGCTCAGCTGTCTCCTTGTTATTTGACGTTTATTATTTCCTTGCTTAAAACGTTGTGGTTACCCAGCCACAAACACAAAACGTGCCTTTGAGGCTGGAGGATGCTGTGTCACCTGTCCTAACTCATCTGCTTCGGGAATTTAAGTGCTCGCAAACAACCTGCGTGGCAATGAGCATGTGTGAGAGTTCAGCTGAAATATTTGTTGCTGTCGAGTGTGCTACAAGAAATGAAGAGCTAGGCACAAATAATGAAGACAAATTAAAATAAAGAGCTGAATGTATCCTGACTCACCACCACGGGCTGCCTGCTGGGTTGGGCTCTGGTGAGCTGGGCTCTGCTCTGTGCAGGGCAGCAAGGGGTCAGCATAAGGGCCCCCTAAAACATCTCGTGTGGTCGTGCTGGGTGTCCAGTGGCTGCAGCAGGGCTCAGCTGAAGTGAAGGTCTCCATGCCCACACATGCAGGAGGAAGGGAGGGAGACCTGCCCCCAGTGAGCAGAGCTGCGAGTTTTCTTGCAGGCCGTGATATTTTTGTAGCACGGCTCCTTTCCTCTGCAAAGCGAGAGAGCATGTGTCAGCTCTGTGTTCATCCTCACTGGGAAAGCAGAAGACCCCAGACATGACATGAAAATAAGGTAGTAGTCTGTGCCTCTGACAGAAACGAGAAAACCTTGGTCTGATATCAAAGGGGATGTGAACACTGCAGACTTCTTTGGTTTCCTGGGGAATTTGACCTCAAGTTACTGCTGCCTGTTGATGACATCAAGGAGGACAGTGTGTTTTTAGAGAGGCTGCGCTCTGAACCAGACTTTGCAGTCTGGGTACCTCCGGATCAGAAAAGTTGTCATCTGCCTTTACACATAACAATCTAAAAATGAGTGATCTGTACGCTGGCTCCCTAATTATAACAGTTTTTAATGTTAAGCTAACTTGGACGTGACTGTGCTTCTTTCTCTCTGCCAACAGGGATGCAGTGGCTGCATTATTTCTGTAGGTGGGCAGATTCCCAATAACTTGGCAGTGCCACTGTACCAGAGTGGAGTGAAGATTCTTGGCACGAATCCTTTGCAGATTGACCGGGCAGAAGACCGCTCTGTTTTCTCAGCTGTTCTGGATGAGCTGCGTGTGGCCCAGGCTCCCTGGAAGGCAGTCAGCACTCTGGTAAGTTGGGAAATGGGCTGGGAAATAACCAAGTGCCTAGGTGTTGTGAGCATCTGCTGGAGATAACATACTGATAACGTTTTGAGATTCTGAAGACATTTGACAGCCTTTTTACTATCCATGTTGAAAAACTTTTTGATCTGTGTGGAATGATGCTGTAGCTCAGGTATGGGAGTGGAATGGGAAGTGGAAGGGAAGTGGCTTCATACTATCCTCACACATCATGGGATATATAACCAGCAAATGTTAGCACCACTGTCAGGCTACTCTGGTTTATTCTGCTAGCCTTGAAAACTACTCTGTTGTGTGGAGATTGCCAAGGAATAGAGACATGGCAGCACCTTTTTTTCCCAGTGACGCTGTATGGCCAGGGAGGTTCTGAGGAGGACAACTCTGGAACAGCGGAGCTGCGCATTCTGTTCAGCCCAGCCTGTAGTCCCCTACATCTTTCTTTATTTCAAGTGCAAATGCAGTCAGAGTGATATTTTGGAATGACTTTAAAATATGTTCTTGTTCACAGCATGTTTTCCCTCCCTGTCTTTAGAGAGATGCAGTTGAATTTGCAGGCTCTGTGAGTTACCCATGTTTGCTGAGGCCTTCCTATGTTCTGAGGTAAGGCTCAAACGTCAGAGCTCATCAAGCTGGGGGGTATGAAGTAAAAAAGCCTTTTGGAGGCAAGGGAGAGAGTCATTTTAGGGTCCTTGGAATACACTGTGCTAGGTGCATGCAGCATAAAGCTGCCAGTCTTAACAGGTTGAATGACTGCCTGTACCAGTAAAGGGAGCCAATGGTTCCCTTCTGTCCATCAGGCACAGATCAAAGGCAGAACACGTTCCTAAGAATGTCTCTTTAGCTGAACTGCCTTTTTCATGTATGAAGACCAAAAACAGGAGCCATCTGGGATACTCCTTCAGGTTCCTGAGCCTACCTGTACAATTAAGCCAGAAGATTGTTTGCCACCAGGAAAAACAGAAGGCAGTGTGCTGAGGCCATTTATTGGGGTTGGCATCTGTTATCAGAAAATGACAGCGTGTCTTTTGAATTCAGCTTCTTATTTGCCAAGCTTCTCTGCTTACAGGCATGTTTTATGTCCCTACGCTGTGGCAGCTGTTTTTCTTTAAATAGACATTGTACAGAACTGCACATTTCCGACAGCTAGACTTTTTGAAGAAGTTACATCAGTGCTCACACAGGTTTTGAATGATCACTCTTCTCTGTGAGGAGTTTCTTCATAGCTGACTAGGCACAAAGAGGCAGTTTGCCGGGCACAATTTACAAGTGCAAATAAATTGGAGACAGGATCCTTTTCATATGAAAAGAAACATATCAAAATGAGGAGACACAATATTCATTTTCAGGGGAGTGAAAAAAATCTTTTCATTTAAAACAGGGGAAAAAAGAAACATTTCATATATGTTCAACTTCAAGGAAATATCTTTTAGAAGACTGCTGATTGTGACTTTTCTATTCAGTTTCTGAAGCTTGCAGTGGAGTTGCAAAGCAAAGTTAAAAGCCAGCACTCTGATCAGGAGGACAACTTAGAAAGTGCTCCTGATGTCACTTGCTAGATTTTTAGGGCACGCTCCTTTTAGCCTGTTGTTTCCATTTCTATTAAATTAAGCATAGCCCCTTGCCATGTAAGTATTTCTTAACACAGTATTTCCAAGGTATTTTGAGCATTTCAAGGTTAGGGGAACTTCAGGACAGATTAGGGGAATTTCAGGGAGATGAAACTGCAGAATGTCAAACTTGAAGAAATATAAAGTGAAAAGCCCTTGCACAGCATACTGCCTGGCCTCTATTTGCAGAACGGCAGCAGGTCCACAGCTAGACTTCTTCATCCTTTGTACAGATCTGGCCTTTAATATTTGCCAGTTGCCTTTGAAAACTAAATGCATTTCCTCACCGTTTATGTACCGTGTGCACCCGTTCACATCCTCAGTGGTGCAGCTGACATAGGTCCCTGGATTTAATTGAACTCTATTGATCTACATCAGCTGAAGTTGTAGTCCAATAAAGTGTAAGCATGTAGGTACTTGGGGCTATTTATCTTAGGTTCGAGGGCCTGATTTCATGGGATAGGTCCTTCCTTCACTTTTCCCCACAGCCTCTGCGGGCTTGCCCACCAAAGCAAAGGGGAAACCGAGTGACAGTAGTAGAAGTGAGCAATGTTAGATCTTAAGAAATAAATTTTAAAAGATCCTGCCTTTCAAAGGGACTGAATTACTGTCGGCCCATGTTGCAGCCCATTGTCACCTTCATTTGCACTGTCACAACCATCACCAACAGCCTGGCCACTGAAGAGCAGTCGGGCTGACAATATGGTAAAGGAGGCTGGGTCTTGAGTGGGGATATCTGGCTGACTTGCCACCTCCTTCAGCTTAGGGGGGCTTCAAAAGCTTGGGCCAGGAAGGGGATTTCCCAGCAGTGCTAAGGCTCCACAGCCCCAGTTCGTTGCTTGATTTTTCATCATAGTTCTGGAGGTCACCTGTTGTCTCTGGAAGGCTGGTGGAGGTTCATGAGGTACCAGCTCTGCCTTTCTTTCAGTCCAGAGTAGAATGAGTGGGTGGCTTAAGCCAGGGTCTTGCTCAGCTAGCCTGTCACATAAAGGTAGTTGTGCTGGCGTGTCTAATGCTGTAATGTCTCCTTTACTGTCATGAGGGAAGATTAGCTGGTTTGGGTTAACCTTTTTTTTTTTTTTATGTCATTCTTACAGTGGGTCTGCAATGAATGTAGTATTCACCGAAGATGAAATGAAGAAATTCTTAGCAGAAGCCACCAGAGTCTCTCAGGTACCAGTATTTGTCCTGACACTGCTTTTGCTTTTTGTGTTTTTTGTGTTTGTTCCACCTGAGCTGTGCTTTCCCTCTGTTTCTGTATTGCTTTTTCCCCACTCTCTTCCTTGCCTGGGGAGGAGCCAGGGAAATTCAAGTTTGACCCCTCCGTTCATTCCCTAAAGGGTGGATCTTCTATGCAGGAACCTTTGCAAGCTTTTGCTATGACATTTAGCTCTCCAAATCACGTACTGAGTTTCCTTTGGTACAGAAGCAGACTGGTGCTTGCTTACTGTTAATCCAGTGGGATTACTGATCTGCAGAGTATGTAAAGCAGAAGATGAAAGGTGTCAGTTTTAAATGTTTTAAAAGTTATTTTGGCTTTTTTAGTATCTCTTTTTTTCCCAGCAAGGGGAAGGTTTTGGTCTAGAACACTGAAATTTAGAAAAGGAAAAATCTGAGCAATTTCCTGAAGACCTGAGTGCTTCAAAACATAGTAAACAGCTCAAAGCCTGAGTTTTTTTTTTTTTTTTTTTTTTTTTTTCTATCCTTGCTATCGTTGTTAGTGTGTAAGGGATGTTTGGAGAGCTGGGAGTGTAGGAGGAGGGAAAAAGTGAAATGATTGAGCTCAAATGAGCAATATACAGAATTTGGAGTCTGACCTTTCAGCAGCCTCTGAGTCTGGCTTGGCCTTTTGGCCTGTTTTCTTGTTCCCCTCAACCTCTCCCCCATTTTTTATTTTTATTTTTATTTTTGGAATGATCCCTGTTCAGAAAAGTGCTGTAATGCCATAAGCACTGCTCTCATGGGGAATCTCAGAGTGAAGTAGTTAGAGGAGCTCTCTGAATACACAACTGGCTAAGGCAGCAGGCACATTGCTGCTTACTCAGAGGATTTCTTAGGTGATGGATTTCTTAAGTTTGAGCAAGAAGAAAAAAACAAACAAACGAGTTTTTTAAATGTATGAGGCAAATGATGGAAGTTTAACCTTTTGGTAAGAAAAGGGCTAGTCAAATGGAGAGACCTTGCAAAGTAGTAACATCCTGAAGGATAAGTTAATGTGGAGGAAAGAAGACCACTCGGTATCATTTGCAAACAATTTTAAAGTGGGATTTTTGAAAGTGGGATACTACCTTTGTTACTCCTATGGGGAGATATCATGGAATTAATTCTTGAAAGGCTTGCAGGGTCAACCGGCGCTGAAAAACAGGCTTTCAGCGATGCTCAGCCACCTAAAACACGGAGCTTCTCTCTGTACTTCATTTGTATTTCCCCATGTGCTCACAGAGGCAAAGCAGACAGCAGTGCTCAGTGGGACAGAACACTTGCTGTGGGCATGTTTATGATGGTAGTGCCCAGGAAAGTAACCCTTGGTCAGCTTAACTTGTCACAGCTTGATAAACTTGAATTGGGCCATGATGCTCTTCCTTGCTGAGAGGTCTGAGCCCTGGCACAGGAGGCCCTGCGGGGAGCTGAAGGAGAGGAGCTGTGGGATCGTTTTCCTGGGGAAAAGAGGGGGTGTTTGCATGGGGTCCTGGGGATGGCTGGTCCTGCTGCACAAATAAGGCATCAATGCTTGCTGCAAACTGTCGCGTTAAAGGGGTGTTTGCCCAATGGGGCAAAACATCTGATAGAAGCCATTGATTTGCTCCTAAAGCCAATAAGGATAATTTTATTGGTTGTTCCAATTTCCTTAGGTCATCTGTAGTAGCAGTTACTCTACTCATTAAGACCTCAGCATCAATGCTATTTAATATACCTAATCCTGTCCCTAATAACCCAGTTGCATCCTGTGGCCCTTTTTTAGGGACCAACTAGGGTCAAAGAGAATTTGTTGTTGTCCCATATTTTTAATTATGTAAGGACCTGTTTTGAAGATGGAAGGAGTTAGACCAATGGGAGGCTGAGTCGGTTCGTTTTCAAATATCTGCAGGGGCAGAGGCTTCTTATCCTTTGACCATGAATTCAAATAGTAATTCTGTGCCTCTGTAACCCCAAAGACAGCACACAATTATAGGTTTGGTGAAAGTAAAATTTTACCAGCAATCAAAATTTGGTTCAGTTATTTTAGTTATTTGGCAACCAATTTGTATTGTTTGTCCAGACATGGCTTAAAGTTCAGCCATTCTTAGAGAATCATTCCAACTCCATTCATCTTTTGAAAATATTTTGTTTCCATGTAGAACTAAAGTAGAGAGATTTAGGTCCTTTCTGTTTTGAGATGTTCCAGTGACTGTGCTATACTGTGACAATACATGGTTAAATGCCATGGTGAAACACCTCAGCTCCTTGCACAGCCACAGTAGCTAAGTTTCCTTTAAGGTCTGTAATTGCATCAAGGTCAGGGTAAAGCATAGCATCATTAATCCAAACTGTTGATTCGTCATCTTCCAGCTGTCCATATACAGTTCGCTCAGGGTTCCTGTGAACACAAAAGAAAATAAAATATGCTCGGTTGTATTCAACCGGCAGGGTTAGAAAGAGGGTGAAATAGCAATCTTTGATTTCCCATGCATAGACTATTGTTAGATACACAGAGGGCTTTCACTATCTCTGCCATGTTTGGAACTGTGGCAGTCAAAGGTGTAGTGTTAGCATTCAGCTGTCTGTATTCCACTGTAAAATGCCATTGCCTGGTTGGTTTCTTTACTGGCCACACTGGTGAATTGTAAGGTGAATGGGTCCTTTTAATAATGTCTCTTTTTTCCAATTCTGTTACCACCCCGTCAATCCCCATAAGTGCTGCTGCTGACAACAGATATTGCCGATCATTAATGATTTTAGCAGGGGATGAGGGTATGGATGTTTGTAACAGACTCAGTCTCATGGTGCCTGAAACCCTTTGATGTGTCGCGAAACTCCACGCAGTTCCATCAGGGAGTTTTCACATACAACCATGCAGTATGTCAAATCCTAAAATATTAGTATATGCAGCACCAACTAATACTTCTATCCTGGTTAATTTTTGTTAATTTCACTCTGGCAACCAGAGTGAAATTTTTGCAGTGGGGCATTGTTTTTCCACACCATTGATTCCCGTGAATTTAACCCTGTGTTGACCAGGTGTTATGCTCAGGGTTTGTGCTGTCTCATGTGTAATTACTGATATTTGGGTCCCAGTGTCAATAAGACCAATATTTTTGGAGGTTCAACAAGAATGGCAATGATAGGGTCAGAGTGTTCATTAGAGAGCCATTGAATTGTTAATACCTGCTGAGCAGGGTGGCTCATTGCCCTCCCCGGGGATAAGAGTTTTTTTGCTGACACAACTCGCCTAGTTCCCTATTAGGTTTCAATCTCTCTTTGAATTTGGGATATCTGGGATTTTTAGTGTGGATTTGGCGGACTCGCCGAGAGTGGTCTTGGGATTTAATACTGGATGAATTAATCCAGCCCATTCGGTGTCCGTACTTATCTATGTCTTGTACCAATTCACTCCAGGTGGGAATAGGGGAGTTAGGATTTTGCCTACAACCACTATCATCATCCCTACAAGCAGCTAGTATATGATCTTGGGTGTTTGCTACAAACATCTTAAGACAATCAGGGAGTCCACGGATGAGAGGGGTTAACCAAATTGGATCAATAGGAGCTAACATCGGGGATTTCCTAAATTCATCTCTTTCATATATCGCCTGAATGCAGGCTGCTTTCTGTACTGCTACAGCCAGGTCAGCTCCTGGTGTGGTGGTTAAAAATACTCCAGGTCTCCAAAAGCCTCCTACCTCTTCCTCACTCAACATCATTCGATCTCCTCCTTTAAGAGAAACTCAACACACATACTCAACTTCTGATTCCCCTGATCGCCTTGAGAACTTCTCCTGTATTTTAACCAACTCTGCTGGTGGCAACAGAATCATTCGCACAGTAGTGCGAATTTCATCATTATCATCAACAGTAGTCTCAGTCTTAACCAAAGGTCTCAAGGAAATGGATTGGGGTTCAGAATCAGAAATCTCTTCAACGCCATCATCACTGTCAGACCAGAAATCACTGTCCCAGCTTTCAGGTTCTGCACTATGCAGCACTCCACGAATCTGCTTGACCGGAGCGCAAGGCTGTACTTTATTTAACAGATGACTAACCCTCTCCAGCATTTGTTTAAGATGATTATTCTCACTCACAAGTTTATCATTTTCACTCACAAGTTTGTCATTCTCAATGGAAAGTTTATTATTTTCATCCAAAAGTTTATCCACTCTGATTCCTAATGTTTTTCCCGTCTCCCTTTCAAAGGCCAATGATGACTTCAATATTTCATTCTCTGATTTCAAAGCTGTATGTTCCGCATCAGAGATCAGTTTGGGAGCAGGAGTTTCCTTAGCTTTTTGCCGAGCACAAGACAAACAAGCTCCTAACACAGCACAAATCGCACCTTTACCCTTTCTTTGACCAATCTTTCGTGAAGCCTGACACTGCTCAATGTACTCTACCACTTTCTCCTCATCTTTCCAAAACTTTTGGGAAAACTCCTTCCCTGCCTGGGAAGGGGCACATTTATATTTTTGCAGTAGTTTATCCATAGCAATCCTGCCGACTACGCCAATTTTACTGTCGCGTTAAAGGGGTGTAGCTGATTAACCGTTACGGGCCCGGTTGGATTCAGAGTACTGAACCAGTCGGACATTCACCAAAACTGGGGGTCCGTTCGGACATTCACCAAAAACGTAATAACCACCTGGGGGTCCGCTCAGACATTCACCAAAAACGTATTAACCACCTGGGGGTCCGTTCAGACATTCACCAACAATGCATTAACCGTCTGGGGGTCTGGTTAGATTCAGAACACTGAACTATCACGGATAACCACCCTCACCCTAGTTGCATTAATGAGAGCTATCACAATGCAATCAAGTATGGTTTATTACAGCAACAGATAATCAGGTTCTTTTGGATTGCCGGTGATAGTGACTATCTGCAAAAGCAAGCTAGTATGCATGAAATACACAGGTGTTACAGGTGTTACAGGTGTTCTAGGTGCGGGTTCTAGGTGCAGGTTCTAGGTGCGGGTTCTAGGTGCAGGTTCTAGGTGCGGGTTCTAGGTGCGGGTTCTAGGTGCGGGTTCTAGGTGCGGGTTCTAGGTGCGGGTTCTAGGTGCGGGTTCTAGGTGTCGGTTCTAGGTGTTCCAGGTGTTCTAGGTGCGGGTTCTAGGTGTTCTAGGTGTTACAGGTGCGCAGCCTAGAAA
This sequence comes from Anas platyrhynchos, assembly GCF_047663525.1. NCBI lineage: Eukaryota > Metazoa > Chordata > Aves > Anseriformes > Anatidae > Anas > Anas platyrhynchos. Next base: position 33,049,692 of record NC_092593.1, on the reverse strand, counting down.
TAAACGCGTTAAAAGGATCAAAGACTCTATAGAGATTTATAAGCAAATATTCAGATCTCACTCAAAGGCGTCCCAATGGGGGGGGAAGAGAGGCTCAGCCTGTCGACTGATCCCAGGAGTCAGGAGGTCCTAAGGATGTTGTATGTCCTTGGGATGGTATCTCCCCTGACGATGGTATCTTCCCTAACATCCCCTCTCTCTTGGGCCAATTTATATTATTTTCTATCTTTTAGGTGGAGCTTGAGTGGCTCTAGTCAAGCATATCTTAGTTATGATTGGTGTAAAGTTTTCCCGTTTCCGTTTAAAGTAATAGGCTCCGAGAAATTCGGAGCGCATGCTCAGTGAGGGGTGGTCGCACCTTGGAGGCGGGTAGCTTTTGGGATGTAGGTGTGTTTTGGTATTATAATGATAATATATTGAGCAAAAAGTACACTAGGGTACAGCATTTGTCAAAACATGACAGGTCTTTGGCTTAGGGTGGCAAAAAGTGCAGCTTTGTGCACAAGAACAATCGAGGCCCCACCTGATTACAGAGCCTAGCCGTGGTGTCTCCACTCCACTCCACGCTCCGTGGTGTTCCTTAGAGCTAGCACACCAAGTTTCCCCAGCGCGATAGCATCTAAGGTTGGGAGCCTAGGGAATGCTCAGATAATGCAGTTATGCCCTACCCTGAAAGCCTCTTCAATGCTGTACCTTTTCCTTAAAAGTGTGAATGTTAGTTTTATTTTCCTAGTTACTTCAGGCATTTACACCACACAAACACAACCAGTTGTGCTTCGTGGCCACACCGTGAATTTTTGGGTACTCTGGCCTTGATCCTGCAGAAAAGTATGCTAGATTTACGTGCTAAATTTTTGCTAGTGTAGCCAGACTGCAAAGGGAAGACTTCTTTCTTCATGCAGTGTGTTTGTACTGACAACAGCCTTAGTGTACAGTAGAAGCTAAGCAGGCAAAAAGCACAACAGAAAAAAAGTACTGTATTTTGCTGCTAAATTAAGGAGGTTTTTTAACTTTGTCAAGGCTTCATGGGCCATGACTGGTTCCACTGAATTACCTGTGAGCACAGAACTGAATGTGAGCATCTGTGTGGGACACAGAGTTCATTTTTCTAGTTACAAACCCTTTTCTATTTTTGCTCCACCCAACAAAGCATCTCCAGATAAAGTGCCTGACCTGCGGTGTTGTGTTGTTTTAGCCACTTTGCGGTGACGGTGTTGTCTCATTATGGTGTTTATGTTGTCAATAACCGTCTAAATTTCTTGTGAGAGTTGAGACAGACTGGAACAGATAAGGTTGTGTGCACATATAAAATCTCCTGGTGAAAAACTGCAGCAAGACAGAAAGTTACACGACACAGGCCACTAAATTTATGAAACAACATAGGCTGTGGCATTGTCCTTGCCTGTGAATTTACCCTTGCACTGATAAATGTAAGGAATTGTGTCTTGTAACTTTTGGAGTTGCTTTATATTTTTTCAAGAGGAGCCTTTTGAGCATGCATAGGCTGTCATTTATTCCATTTTATTCTCTAATAAATAACAGGCAGTTAATAGTGGATGGGACAGGTAAAATGTTGAGACATAAAGCTGGCCTGGAAGAATGTGGATTAGATTTTTAAGCATTTGTTGGAGTGAGTGCATGGGAGAAGAAAGCATTGGAGAAGTGTGCTCTGGCATCCCAGAGATAGGCAGAAGGAAGAGGAAGGAAAACTGTATACTGGGGAACGTGTTGAGACTCAAGGGTAGGTCATTCCTGGCCAGCTATAATTAGTGGCAATTTCTCCCTGGGAGACTTAGGAAACCAGGCAGAGAAATGAGAAAGGAATGAATGACTGAAATATGTGACTTAACTGAAATAGCAAAAGGCAAGTGAGGTGCCCGTGAGGCTCATGGACAAACTGAAGATGTCAGAGGTAAGGAACATCTCTAGAAGACAAGATCAGAGGTCCCTGGATCCTTGCAGGTGTTCCACTATCTTCTTTCTGTCATGGTCTCACCTGAAAGCTCTTTGCATTTTTCCCCAACAATTCACTGTCATGGTGACACTTTATGGAGTGCTTGAGTGGCTTTGGGGAAATTATGCCAAGTTTCCCCCTATTATTTCCTTGGCAAAGATCGCTAATCTTTGGAAATAAGGATATTAATAGATTGGCCTTGTGGGATTCTGCTTCCAAAGGTTTTACAGTGATGAATAGTGAGCACTTGGATGATCCACAAATACTCTCAACTAAAAGCTTTCTTTTGGTTTGTCATCATGACAGGATCACCCTGTGGTACTCACTAAGTTTATTGAAGATGCCCGTGAGGTGGAAATGGATGCTGTAGCCAAGGCAGGAAGAGTAAGAACTTTTGCTTTTCATTAATATTAAACTTTTTTTTTTAATTGCAAAAAAAATGTGGGTTTTAATGATTTATTTTATACAGCCATGGATTTGTGCCTAGAAGAGAAGAGAAACAAGAAAAGATGAATTCCTCTGAGGTTCAAAAACATCATGCTTGAAAAGCTCAGCCTACCTTATTGTATACACCTAAATAATTTTTTTAAACATTGCTTAACCACATGCCTGAATCCTTTAGGATATAACTTCTATTGGATTCACAAATCACTGGCTTTGCAAATGACTCGTATCAGAATTGTCAGCATGTTTTACAGTATTACCACAGTTTTATTACTACAGCTTCGCCTTGCATGTCGTTACTAATCAAATACAGGTTTCACAAAAAACACAAACTTGTCATTTAATAGAAATACTGTTTTCAATATTCATTTTTAACCAATAGACAAGATCGTTGTCTTTTCTGGATATCAAGGTAGTGCACCTTGGTACAATTCATTTAGCTTAAAACTTTAGGGCCTGAGTTTCCCCTACTTGGTTCTCTCCACAATTAAAACACCATGAAAGAGTAAGCAAATGTTTACAAATGATGGGGAATGACAACTCGTTTGTGTTTGTAGCAAGTAGAACTTAAAGAGCTGGTTTAAAGCCTAATGAGGCCTTACCTTCTGAGTCAGCAGTGTTAGAGGGGGTCATAGGATCTCCAGACTGTGGTAGCTTCTATCATTTTCAGTTTGCTTAACCACAGAATGAAAGACACTAACACGATTCCCTTTTTCATATGCCCTGCGTCTGCTGTAGGCCTGTTCTTCCCAAAATCTTGGGAGATTCCCTTTTTGACCCATCTCTTTTGACTTCTGGATAGAGCTCTCTTCAGGAGACTGCTGGTCTGTACACAGCAGAGGGTTTGGACTTGGGGGCACAGTTCATGGGAGTGTATGAGGTGACTAATTCCTCTATAATTATTGTATGCAGGTTATCTCGCATGCTATTTCAGAGCACGTGGAGGATGCAGGTGTTCACTCTGGAGATGCCACTCTCATGTTACCCACACAGACTATTAGCCAGGGAGCCTTGGAGAAGGTATGTTTTGCTCTTGCACTGAAAAGAAAAGGAAAATAAGAGTTGGAATCACCTTTCTCCTTGCTCGAGGAATTCAGGAGAAATCAAATCATCAATGTTTTTTAAATCATAGAATCATAGAATATCCTGAGTTGGAAGGGACCCTTAAGGATCATCAAGTCCAACTCTTGACACCGCACAGGTCTACCCAAAAGTTCAGACCATGTGACTAAGTGCACAGTCCAATCTCTTCTTAAATTCAGACAGGCTCGGATAATGTCAATGTCAGTATAAATTGTGCAAATGTAGGATTTAAGTGTGTACCCTTTGGCTCTGCTGTACATACTGTACTGTGCTGATCATCTGAACTGTACCCCGTTAATTTAAGAAGTAGAGGTACACGCTTTTAGATTTTTATTATTGTTATTATTATTGTTATTATTATTGTTATTATTATTGTTATTATTATTGTTTCATCCTTTTTAGGACAAACTTTCATAGCAGTGGAGGAGTGTCTAATTGAGTATGCTGTTGTACACTTCTCCCAATCTTTAAGTGATTAGGTCAGATGTGTGAGTGTATAGCTGCCTGCCTTTTCTGGAAGGGATTTTGGAATGAACGAACCTCACCTAATTTTGACTTGTTCCTCTTTGATGAATAAACCTAGGAATACAGAGTTAGCTGTCAACATGCATTTTCAAAACAAAATGTGCAGTCCTCTATGATGTCATCCTGCCTGTGTTCCAACTCTGTGAAAATATTCAAGGCCTTGCTTCTGAAAATAGCCATCTTCTGGAGCCAAGCTATTCAAACACTTGTACTGAAATGGTGTGGTTTCTTGACAACCTGGAAAATATGGCCATAGTGTTTTCTCCCAATTTGTTCCAGAGTATTTCTGCTGACACACCTTCCACTTATCTGTGATGGGACAGGCTTGTTGGTGGAAGACTCTTGGGATGCCTGTAATAGCAAGTAGTTAATCTCAAATGGCAAAACATCATTATTCATTATTTCACAAAGAGAGTTATACAGGCTCCAGTGTGCAACGCAGGAATTACAACAGACAGGACAGGCTTTTATTTTGTCTTTCTCTCCCCTTCTCACATGCACATGAAGCTGTGTTTTTACTTCTGCCCTCAAATGGAGCCCCAGGCTCTGGATTACCAGACAGATTTAACACTGTTTGCTTCCGAAAGATAATGCTCTTGCCAAAATGAGGGTATAGTGAAAAGCTATGCTATAGCAGAGAGATGGGATTCAAAGGAATACACGTGAGGTGATTTATTGATGTGGGGCTATTTTGTAGGATTTTATTTCATATATAATAACCACACACATACTGGTTTTTTTTTGTAGGTAAAAGCTGCTACAAAAAAGATTGCAAATGCCTTTGCCATCTCTGGTCCGTTCAACATTCAGTTCTTGGTGCGAGGCAATGATGTGCTGGTAAGAGCTCTCATGATTGTTGGAGGAAATCAGACTCTGCTCTGGATAGCTTGGTGCGTGGTTCCTGTAGTCCCTGGCACCGAAGCTGTGTGGCAGTCTCAGCTGTGGGTTTCTAACCTGCCTTGTCTGGTGGTGTGTGGCTCACCTGTGCCATCCCTGTGACACACAGCTCCCCCTGCCTGGCTGGGAGAGAGCATCCTTCCCTGCCTGTGCGGTGCTGCCACTGAGAGTGAAGTGGGTCTGCTTGCATTGTCTGTCAGCAATAGCTTTGTTTCACTGTAGGCTTTTGTCCTTCCACAAATCATCAGTGTTTAATGTGATGGACAGCATCGAGACCTGTGTCTCATCCTATAAACTGCATATCATTGCTTTCAGCTCTGTTATCCTCTCTGATCTTTAGCTATTTTGATTGTTAAGATAAGTCTTCCATGTCAATGGAGAGAAAGAAAGACAATTTCGGTGCTTAAGCCTTTAATATAAGCTGTTAAGATAGTTTCCTACGTAGTATGGTCTTAGTAGCTATCAGTAAGAGCAGCATGGCAGACATCTGACCCTTTACAGGTAACAGTTAGCTCTCTGTGGCTAATGGAGGAAGGTCAGAGGAATGAGAACAGTTTGACTGAGGAAGCAGCAAATGGAAGGAAATTCTGCCATGGTACAGAAGAGTATGTTACTGGTGAAAGATTCTGTTTGGGCTATTAGTTGAGAAGAATGTTCTTAACTCATCTTCACCTTTCTGAATAACCATGAAACAAAAGAAACTCCACAGAGGGACAGAATGGAGTCTTTCCTTCCTTGCTGTCCCTCAGTGGTGTTTGCCTTTTCAAACGCCACTGAAAAGGAAAGTCAGTAATGAGTGGTAGCCTGGGCATTTGGAAAGTGACATTACTATGGAAAAAGAAGATGGACTTCTAAAGCTTGTATCTAATACAGGTGCAGTGCATAAATTCCCTTGCTTCTTGTGCACTAACTGAATGGTGTATAACACAATTTCCAGAGTGATTTCTAAATTAATCTGGGGTCTAATTTTCAGACAATAGAGCTGAATCTCAGCTGTGGAACCCCGGAGTCCTTCTGTCTCAGACTGTACTTCCCATTCCTCATTGGTGTCTGTAATACCAAACGCCATTTCTGTGCCTCTTATTTGACAATCTGAAGAGCACCTCTGGCAAGAGGAGTAAGGACTGATTTCCAGAACCATGAAGTAATCTGTTTTTTCACTGCACAGTGCCTGACCCTGGTATTTCTCCTTTATAATCCCATCAGGTGATAGAGTGCAACTTGCGGGCTTCACGCTCTTTCCCTTTTGTATCCAAGACTCTGGGTGTGGATTTCATCGACGTGGCCACAAAAGTGATGATTGGAAAAGAGGTTAACGAGTCAACCCTCCCCACGCTGGAGCAGCCCATTATTCCCTCCAAATACATTGGGATTAAGGTATGGTTTCAAAAAGCACACAAAAGAAGAACAAAACTGTGTCAGCACTTACCACATTAATAGGTTATAGTATTTTAATGCCTGGAGAACAATTGACTCATTATCCAAGGGCCAAATTGACCCTTTCCAGTTTCTGTTACAACGTACATTTGGAATTTTAGAGACATCAAAGGAAAAATTTCCAGTGCTTATTAACAAAATCAATCTCCTTTTATTTCTTACTTTGACCCCACTCAATTATGTTTCTAAACAACCTGAAAAATACATACTTGTGGGATTGAATACTGAAGTTCAGGCTTTTTTGTAACACTGTCTGAAATATGTTTGGACATGCACAAATTTATGTTTCGAGTACCCCTAGATTATATGTTCAAGATTTAGGGCTATTGGATGCACAGAATCTCCTTTATATGCATGACTAATTAGTTAAAGGGGGTGAAAGTCTTGGATCCTTTGATTTCAGTGGGGCCAAGTTTTCCCTCTTCTTAATTACTGAGCTTATACAGCACCCAAGATACCAAAGTATCCTTTAGATGTTTTTGAAAGCTTGGTGGAAGAAAAAGAATTAATTGAAGTACCTTATCATAAAAATCTAGAACAGCAGTGCAAAAAATATGATTGATAATGAAAATTGTTCATACAGACACTTTCCAGCTTTAATAGTTCCCATAGTAAGTGAAACCTGAGGAAACAGAAAATAGCTAACATCTTTCTGCTAACAAAATCTTCAGACCTATTAAAGTACAAGCCACGTCCATGACCATCTCAGGTTATTTGCAAGCCAGTTAGCCTGGAAGTAATTTTACATTTGATTTTGATGCCACAGATGAGTATTTTTCTGAAATTCTAATCTGAGATTTTTTTTATTCTTGAGTCTCGTTTCTATAGATTTCAATTATTTAGGCTTAGGGCTCCTGTGCTGTTGTTAGCTAACCAGTCAAGAGTTTGGTCTCTCCTGGGAGTGTGGGCTACAGAATGGAAAACCTAGCTATGTTCTTGAAAACTTCACTACAAAGGCTTTTGTACTGCTGGTGTTCTGTATGGATTTGTCAGATGTAAAAACCTGATAATGCCTTTGGAAATGCTAAACTTTGAAAAATATTCCTGTTAAACCCTGTTCTCGTTATTTGAGTGTCATATTTTTTTGTCCTTTAACGGTTTTATTGCTAGGAATATTTGCATGGAAATGGGATTTTGTTTCTCCAGCAGTTCTTAAGTTCTCTGAAAGGGGAGAATATGAAACTGGTTTCTTTCTTGACGTAGCTACTCCTTTGTGAATTTGAACTCCCACTGTCTTGTCATGTTTGCTTTCAGAGTGACACAAGTACAGCCTGACCAAGTTTAAATCCTGGGTAGAGCATCACTGACTACGTTTTTAAATGAGATTTATTTGCAGTACCAGTCTGTTCCTGCTGATTCACGTTCATGCTTGTGGCAGACAAAAGTTCAGGCAACTAGTTGGAAGGCTTTTCTTGATTGTTCCCTTTCAAGACAAACTATGCATTAAAAATGATCCACCTTGACTGTCAGAGCTTAGCTTAAGAACATAGAGTTGGCTACTGTGAAAATTTTCTCTTACAGGAGAAACAAAACTGGTCTAAAATTCACCAAGATAGGTGACGTTTATCGAAAAACCTTTCTCAGAGAAATTCTGCTGTCACGTTTTAGTTGGTCGTTGTTAGGTGTCGTGAACCAGCAGCTGTCTTGTCTGCAGCATTACCTCAGAGACTTCCAAGCACAGAATTGTGTCTCCGGATTTAAAAGCAGAATATTTTCTAAGCATCAAGGATGTTGTCCTAATGTAAATACCCATAGTAATTTAGGATAGAGAAGCCCTATAGGAAGTTATTTGCTAGCAGACAGTTGTTTTGGAATGTCTGCAATATGTAGTCAATGGCTCTTTATGAGGGAGTTGTTTTGGCTTTTTTGTGTGATTGTTTTATAGTCAAGTTAGATGAGATCTCAGAGGCTAACAAAGACTGCAGTGTCCTATATCCTCAGAATAATCATGAAGATAACCAGGAGTTACAACATATCCTTATGAAAGGTCAAAAAAGTAGTGATGTGTATTTTTTGGAGGAGAGAAGAAAAAGATGTGAAAATTATTTGCCAAGATTCAGCTACTTTCCACCAAAAGAGTATGTTCTTGTGGAATGGTTTGATCCTGTGGATGAAAATTTCTGCCGGAGAAATGTTTTGTCAGAAAAGCTGACTTGCTTCAGATAGTATCTCTTCTTGTTTCATGAATTAAACACTTCACACGCTTTCTGTTTCAAAATGTGTCTTAAAAATGATAGTGGGTTATCACAGATCAGAAATCTGCCGTCAGGGTGTGAGCGAGAGAGCAAGATTGCAAGAGTTAAGAGGAAGATTTATTGGTGAAATAGGTGTTTATTTGTTCCAGTCCATCGAGATGCTGGGGAAGCTCCTTTGCCAAGTACTCCTTTGCTTATCAGCCTTGACCAGCTCTTCTTTTGGATTAATTCACGTCTGTCTTTCAGTTGCATAAAATGTAGCTCTTTTTTTTTGTTTTGTACTGATCTATTAAATATGGTTCATCCCCATCTCACACTCACCCTCTTTCTCTTACCAGGCCCCGATGTTTTCCTGGACCCGACTGAGAGATGCTGACCCTGTTCTGCGATGTGAAATGGCCTCGACTGGGGAGGTATCTTTTAGATTTATTTATTTTTAACAAGTTGTCTGTAAACATGAATCTTTGAAAGTGATCTTATTGCTGCCTGAATCACAATGGCATCTGTAGCTTCTTCAGAAAATTGAAAACATCTTTCTTATCTGTACAAACACATTGTTCTGGAAAACCCGATTGATTCAGCCACTGGATGTCCCTCTTTACCTGCATGTCGGCTCCCTGACTTGGACCTGGTTGGTGTGACAGCCTGAAATGAGTTTGTCTGAGAGCTGTCGGGTTCTGGGAGGTTCTCAGTGCATCAGTCCATTTTATGAATCACCTGCTTCTTGACAGACACGCATGTTCAGCTTTCCAGCCCCTCATTGGCACGTACCAGAATAGCAATATCGAGATTCCAGGTCACGAGCCTTTGGTCTTAGAACGTGCTTGTTACTTAAAGGCAACAACTACATGTGGGGATATTTTTGTTGTTGCCTGGTAACCATCAAGACATGTCCCAAGGCGCAAAAGGTGAGAAAGAACAAATAAAATGCAGTGGTTGCAGTGTTGGCTGTCAGCAGGACGAGGGGGAGACGGGGCTGCTTTACCCACTCTTTCTGCAGCAGGGCTGTGAGGTGTTTCTGAAACGTGTCTGGCATACAAACAGCACGCTGTAAAGGACAGAGTTGGTCCTCTTCCTGCGTAAGCTCAGCGCTGATGGGAGCCCTTACCCTGCAAGAGGTACATGTTTCTGCATACACCTTTTGAAGGGTTACTAGTTCACATGGAACAAAGAGGTTTGTTTGAGTTCTTCCTGATCTTCCAAGAGCTTCTGCAGACATATCCAAGATATCTCTAAACTTGCTTGCTCAGTTACTTCTTGAGAAGATTGCAATAACAGATTTTTCTCTGGAAAGCCCACTTGGGAAGCGATTAAATCATGAAGCTATTACATTAGGCTTAACTCTGCTCTGCCATAGCTGGGCAGGTAGCAGAACCTGGGCAGCTTCATTTGACATGAGCTTGGGAATGTCTCCATGGGCTGTTTTCGTTAGAAAAGACGTACCCTTTTAGTATGAAAAATCATTGGACCCAAATAAATGGTTAGAACAGCCTTAGGTCTCCTACATCTCTCCAGAATTACTTTATTTTGCTCTTTTTAACATGTGGGAAAGCAGTATTGTGGAAGATTTCCTTTAATGTAGTTAATGTGCAGAAAAATGCCAAGTGACTTCCTTATTTTCAGAACAATGATGACTACACAGAAAACATTTGCCCCCATCCACCCCCCAAAAATGAATAAAAATGTAACTAAGGGCAAGAATTATCCTTCTGTGCTTTATATGGACTCAGAGATTACCTTGGTCATAAGGGAGGGATTATTAACTTTTATGAGTTGGAAAGATCCATATTCACAAATGCCATAAAATGTGACAGTTATGAAGGTCTTTCTTATGAGTGAAGTAAGGATAATAACTCTCCTCGGGTAAAATGCTCAATTATTCCTCAAAGACATTTTTAACACATGGCTTGATTTGGGCTGGAATTTGTCACATCTACCTGGGAGAGATGTGTTTTACTGGAAGTCTCATTCCTGTAACAGTAGCAGACGCAGTCCTGGGGGTTCCTTCAAGTTTTGTGGATATTTTGGTCCCGCTGTAATATTAGATAATCCTCTCCTGGCAGGGTGAAAGCCCCTGGCCCAAGTGTATAGGGTAGGACTCTCCACCATGTAGAAAGTCTAGGAGATGCATAACCCCTCAGGAAATCAGCACAGGAGAACATACTGAACACTCAAGGGTGAGTTTTTAGAGAGAAGCTGAGAATCAAGTTGTCATGACTTTTTTTTTTTTTTTCCCTTGTGGGATTTTTGTTTGTATAGTTTTTTGTTTTTTTTTTTTTCCACTTCAGAAGATCTGGCAAATCACCATTTGTTCTTCGTACGTGACATTCTGGTTTTTGCTCACCATGGTAACAGGGAGACCATGAATGTGAGGGCTCACTCTGTGATGGGAAGGACCATAAGAGGAAAATGGGAGAGCAATTCTCAATCAGCCTCTTTATCTCATCTGTATGTGTGTGTAGATGTGTTATTTCAAAGAGAAAAAGCTGGGATGCTTTCTGCTTCTGCCTGTTTTTCAACAAGTGTGGAGTTGGCAAGGGCTGTTTTCTTTTCCTAAACTTTCAGAAAACCTCTTTCTGTCATCAGAATTCTGGATTTGGATAAGGAACACAGTTCAGTTCTTGCAGAAATCATTATCATCTGATGGTCTGTAAGCAACTGAGCTCCACAGGCAGTTCTGAGTGATGGAGAACTGCTAAATGACTTTTAATGATTTATCAGGTTTTTACTTGTAAAAAGAAAAATGTTATGAATTGGCACATTTCTTTCTGTTATTTTCTTCAGTACATACTGGCATTTTGCTTGAATTTCATGAGTTTGTGAAATTCTAATGGAAAAAACATCTTTATTTATTGTGGCTTATCTTTACAAGAAACTTCCAGGAGTGCATGACAGCACAGGTGCAGTTTTATCAGAGTTTGCTGTGTCCACACACAGAAGCATGCCTGCATGCAGAACACTTGCTGGTATTTAAGCATTATGTAATGTTAAGCACTTTTAATGCACTTACAAACACTGGAGCAGAAGCTGTGTGCAGCATTCACATAACTCAGCAAAATCAATTGCTGTTACTCCTTGGTGTGCCGTTTGAAACTAAAGTGTTGCCTATTCCTTCGTTATTGCTTCATTAAAATTGAGATTTGTCTGCAATGATTTTCTGATTTATTTTTTTCCCATGCCTGCAGACTCTGTGCAAAAGCAGTCTTACTGTGCCTGAAGAAGTCAAAAGAGCATATTTAAATATTTTCTTGTTTTTTAAAGCACTGTCCTTGGGTTGTTTTTGTATTTATTTTTTTCCCCCCTCATGCCTTGTTCTTTGTGCCTTTTCCTAGGTTGCGTGCTTCGGGGAGGATGTGTACTCTGCCTTCCAGAAAGCTATGCTTGCCACTGGGTTTACGTTTCCCAAGAAAGGAATTTTGATCGGAATCCAGGTAATTCCTAAAACCAAAGTTGAGGAAGGATTGACAGAGGAACTGATTAATTGTTGTCTTGTTTTTGTTCACGCGTCTGTGAATGTGTTCCTCTGCAATCTGGAAGTGCATTGAGACAAAGGAACAAACACAATAAGGAGATCTTTACTGGGGCTGGCCCAGTGTTTTTTCTTCTGTCTCCTGGTAGTTTCTACTGGGAGCTGCAGGAGACTGCTGAGGGCAGGACCCTCAGATCACTACAAGCAGAGGCTTCGTAAAGTTAGAAGCCACCTTTCTGCAGGGAATAATGCATGTAGACGATCAGTTCATTGAAACCAATTGAAACCACTTCCTCTCAACACATCATTTGCATATCACAAAGCTGGACCTGCTAAATTATCCCCATAAATGGCAGATTTAATTCCAGGCAGAGCTGTAATGTCATCCCACAGTACAAAAAATATGCTGCTGCTGCTAGGTTATTATGTGGCTATAACACTGTCAAGCCACTAGACCACCACCAGGTATGGCACTACTGCATTCCACTCCCCATTGGAGTCATGATGGGAATTTTGGGACTGCTTCTTGGATATGTACCCTACAGGTCCAGTGACTCCATATCAGAGCAGACCTTGGAGTCTAGGGATTCATCTTTTGCTGTCTACATCCCTCATCGTTGCTATACATGACAACAAATTAAAACAGTGTAATTTCAAGAACGTCCTCCAGTGCAATGGCTACTGCAGAGAGCCTTTACTTGAGTGAATTCCCAATGGGTTAGCTTTAGGAACAGCCCTGTTCCCTTCATAGTGCTGTGTCAATAAAGAGGATATGCATTTCAGGGTGGAAAGGTGGCCAGGCAGAAAAGCAAAAAGGGTTAAATCCTTATCAAGGCATGGTTACCAATGGTAGGGGATGCTGGGGGTAGATAGAGTTATAAACTTTGAGGTGTATGTATGTTACTCAAAAAAAAAAAAAAAAAAACAACCCACAAAACCAGACATTTCCTCTGTAACTATAACTTAGGCCACTTAAAGCCAACTGAATGCCTCCTTCCATATCTTTGTTGTGCTGGTAATAATTTTATGCCATGATTGCATAAAGCCAATAAGCAAAAAAGTAGAGCCCATGAATTCTCCTGTCAGACAGCGGAGGTTTGAAAAATGTGTTGGGCTGTCCGTTCCAGCAGGGGATGTAAGGGACGTGTGTGAAAAGTGGCCAGGAAGGAACATGACTTCTGCTAACACAGATAACCACTTAGTCCTCTAAAAAAAAAAAAAAAGAAGATACACAGATTGAAACCATTGCTCTAAGTTACATCAAATTAGCATAAAAGTCTTTGCTTGCTACCTGCTTTAAAACTTCAGTACAAGACTGGGTAGTTGATACCTGTATTTCTAATCACTGCAGTACTCAAAAAAAAAAAAAAAAAAAAAAAAAAAGGCCAGGAGAAGGAAGAGCCCAGTGTCTAAAATTTAAGCTTATTTTCCTGATAGCAGCTAAAAGGGAACAGGCAGCAGAGAGTAATTTTTAGCTGTGGAAAGCATTTATGTAGCTTCAGTGTGTCAGTGTCTCTTAAACTGAGCCAAATGTTCTTTGTACAAAGGTCTTAAGGAAAAAGTAATAAAAAAATCAACCCCAAAAGCTCAAGCCCACAAACCTTTTAAAAATAACAAGATTCTGTCTTTTGTAATGAGTGGTTTACAGTTCATTTTCTTGGGAAAGAGTCTGAAAAACAACAGATCAATTGATGAAACGTCTCTTTCCATCTCGGCATATTTCTTACATAATTAAACTCTGAAACAAGAAGTGTAAAGGCAGTGCTGAGAAGCAGCTATTGCTCCTTCACCACTCTTGAGTTTGTCGCCTACCTGCTTTTCAGTGGTTTGCTTGAAAATCTGCCAGCTCTGCAGACAGAGAGGAGAAATTAAACCTTGTAAGAAGGGAAGGTTGACATCCTGACCTGGACCTGATGCATAAGCTATGAGTGGTCTTCCCTCAGTAAAGGCTGGAGAAAAGAGAAGCCCCTTGCTGCACAGACAAGAGGCACAGGTTGGGCAGAGACCACCAGCAGCCTGGCTCTTGTTTTAATCCCAAACACGAGGTCATATGCTTCAAACTGCAAAGGTGGCAGTGCATCCTCAGAAGGGAAATCCAGGTTCAGAAGGGCAGATACCAGGACACTGCTCTCCATGACTGCTCAATATTTAAAACTGCATGGCTCTGAGGGCTGATGAGGTGCAGGCCCTGGCTTTCAAGCTGCAGGTGCTATTATTTCCTCTGTTGTGGATGGTCAGCTGAAAACTCCCCTTCTTAGGACTTCATTGCTTTATAATTAGTTGCTTTCTTTGTTTCTTAGGCTGGATTTTTAGGTCTTGCAGAAAGAGAACGAAGAAGCCAAATGGTGGTAAATATTGCTTCCCTCAGTAGTGTCTGGTTCAACATACTGAAGTTATTCAGTGTAGTGCATTTTTGTCCTCAGTTTTAATTATGTAGGGCTGGGAGGCAGCTGCCTAAGCAAGGACAAAAGTCACATAGATGCAGGTAACAATGGTAGAGAGGAAGATCTTAGCTTCCTTGCAAATGTTCTGCTCTTGGGTATTTCGCAGATCAAGAGTAGTGAACTCAGGTAGTGTACCCAGCCTTGCTGAGAGCTTTCCATGCTGGTGTACTCACAGTTTGCAATTCCAGCAGTAATCCTATTTCAGTAGGCACTCAAAGCTATTGCTAAAAAAGCAATCATCCTCAAGATCGAGTGGGCAAGCACTCCTGCACATCTGCTGGCCAGCACCAAGTGGATCGGCAGCCAGCCTGGATTGTCCCTCGGTTGTGAGCATTGCAAACATCAAGGTTCCCCAGAATTTTAGAGGCCTTGTGCCCTCCCAGGTTAAATGGGGCATGGCTTCCTTGTTAGACGAAAGAACTGCTGCCAGTTTATGAGAGCTGATAAACTCTCATATTTGACCTCTTTTCTTTTCACAATTCGGAGAAATCTGTGATGCTAAAACCCTGAGTCTGCCATCAGATAATTTATATTTTATGCAAGAGGAGTTGAAAAGCTCATTTTATTTTCTTTCCTGATTGGGCTATTCAGCGCTATCTCTGGGAGGGAGTGCATCTGTCTTACATCTGTGCTGGTGACCACGAGATGCAGAAAACGCTAATGGAGTATTTTATTTTTAAATCCCAGCACTCCGAGTCTGTTGTTTCAAGGTAACCTTCTCCCTTGGTTCCTTAGGTACGGAAAGCGTAGCATGCTCCATGGCGGATTTGGATACAGAATTCAAGATGAGCACAGAAGATGAGCTGGCTTCATTTTGAGCCTGATCTTAGTGAGAACTGGCGTAGTGGTGTTTAAAGGACTGAGGATGTAGCCCTCTACAAATAGCAAGGTGTGCTAGCAAACATGAGAGAGAGGTTATAACAGAACTTTTGCTATAATGGAAAAAGAATATAATTCTTCTGCAATAAATATCTTCCACTAAATAAATCTGCTTGTACTTTTCACCTTTAGTAACTAATGGCTTCTTACACAAGTTCTCTCAGTCAGCTTGTAAATCTGAGGCTGCTCGGATGCGAGCTGACAGCTGTAATTTCTTTTCATGGAGAGGCTGTTTTATGTGTCACAAGTGTTCAGTACATGTTTGATATAAGTTTATAATACTGTTGTGAAAGCCAGCCCCCTGACCAGAAGGCAGAACGGTTCTCTCTCACTGGGAAGCTGCCAACCCTGTCACATTGTATATTTATATTCTCCAGTTAGTGTAGAAAGCAGGATGGCTTCAGAATGAGGTTCTTTCCAAAGCCTGTACTGCTCAAATAAAACCCTGTTGACTCCTTTTCTGTGTAGGAAATAGTTCACCCTTCAAAACGTTGCACTCAGCCATAAAGGTTAAGCCCTCAGTAGCTTGAGAAGGGAGCTTGCAGTAATCTGACTTGCAAAATGGCCAGATGAGGCTAAAGTTGTAAGCGAGGTTCAGCCAGCCTTGGCAGTGAGTAGGGCATGTCTTTTCATTGCTGTACCTTCAACATCCAGAGAAAAGTTGTGCTGGGATCAAATGTTTGCTCATCAGTTGCTCTGGAATGGCTTGCTCATGTACAGGTGTCTACAGGAGGTCATCTTATCTCTATTTTTTCTAAGTGATGTTAGATCTAGGTGTGCAGCCTGAATATTTCCTGGGTGCCCGAAATACCTGGCATTCACGTTCTCATGGGAACAGGGCATTCCTGTGGTTTTGTGTTTGCCATTTGCATGTGGCCATGGGAGTTAAAAATGAACTTGTGTATATACAGGCTCTTCGTCATGGGAATCTGCAAACAGAGCATCCACAGGCAGCCCAATGCCTGTTCATGCTGTTTGCCAGAATAGAAGGCCAAATGTTTGAACAGTGTTAGAAAAGATGTTTAATTAAGAATAGAAGAGAATCTGGTTGGTGTATTTGAGAAGAAACTGCCCCAATATTTCATATACAGGGATGTTTTGTAATTGCAGTGGCAATTAATATGGGAACACGCTGGTGTTGTAATGAGGTATGTCTCAGCTGAGAGTGACTTTGGGCTTTTCAGGATCCAGACGGTTTTCTTGGAGTGGCAGTGGACAGGCACATTCAGCCATGTGCTGAGTACACAAAGGTGTATTTGTTTCTGCACAGGCTGGAGGAGCTCTGTGTTGGTATACAAAATCCTGTTTCTAAAGCCTAGCTTTGATACTTTATCTAATTATTTTCCTTTTTCAGAAGTCCTTCCGCCCCAAATTCCTCAGTGTAGCAGAACTGCTGTGTGAGGAGGGCTTTGAGGTAGGTGGTTTCAGTTATTTAAAGTGTGGTGGTTTTATAACACATAAAGCTAGAGAGTTTTCAAAATTTGAGATGTACTCAGCCTGCCACAGGAGCAGGAGAACTTTGGAGTTCATTTGGAGACAGAAAAAAAGGAAATTTTCAAAGTACAACAGGGACTTTTGGCTGAGTGATCTGCCAAGTCACTAGGTATCACCCAACTAAAAGTTTCCATGATCGTTTAATTGAACAAACAGGCCTAAGTCACGAGTCGTGGCAAGAACAACCCTGGCTCTACTAGCAGCCAGCAGCCAGGATGTCACTCTATAAAAATAAATTTTCCAAGAAATAAACAAACAAAAAAGCCAGGAAGAGGAAGAAAGACTTCCTTGTTATAAGGAGAGAAAGTCTTCACAGTGCTTCATCTTCAGTGACACTCACAAGCTGCGGACGTAGGAAATTTGAGGTGTTTACATCCCTTTTGTAATTCTTGCATCATTTTGAATCCACGTACTTACTGAAAGTTAACAACGTGACCACAGAAGACTGGGGAGAGGTTTATAGTATTAAGTATTTAAGCACTGTTTTCCTCAGTGGCATTAGTGTAACTACTGGATTTACAGTTTTGCCTTTCAAAACTTAGTGCCAGGCAGGAAAAAAAAGGGCAAAAAAATCATAAGCAGTTGAAAGTAAGCCCTATTGAAATTCAGAGGGATTTAAGTATTCCTAAGCCACTTACCAGTTTCTGGATGTGTTACTACTATTCACTGACTCATCCATCAGCAGACAATAGATAACAGAAAGTTGGGAAAGTCGTGCTGTTCTGTGTGTCTCTCTTTATGTGGAGAGACGCCCTTGTGATGAAAAATGCCATCCGAAATCACCTCTGACAACAAGATTTGTGTGTTGGGTCATACTCACACAAGTTAAATGAAACGTTTCCGTATTATGAGGCACATGGTAACCTTTTCTTTTCCCTCAACAGCTTTATGCCACAGAAGCAACCTCTGACTGGCTCAATGCAAACAGTATCTCAGCAAACCCTGTGGCATGGCCATCACAGGAAAGCCAGAATCCCAGCCTCCCATCAGTCAGGAGGTAAGAGCAGTTCTCATCTTGTCGAAATTGCATTAACATCCAGGATATCAAATACAAGGGGCAGATTTCTAGTCTTGTTGGGATCACTAATAGTGGTTTAATGGGACTTCAGGATTCAGTGCAAAAATCATATCTGATTTTGCCCAGAATTGCGACAGCAGGGAGGTTTTACTGTAATTAACGAATATCTCGTTGAACAGTCCTATTTAATACAGCATGGATGTATAGCTCCACGTTATGTTTTCATGCAAGAATATGTGGGATTTGGATATGTAGCCTGTAGTAACAGTCCATGACACCTTTAACAGAGTTGTGCTGAGCTGTATGAAGGCTGAATATTGCTTTGTGTTAATGAATAGAACAGAAATAAAACCCCAATTCTCGAAGCCTAGCTTAGCACCTCAACCCCCCACCCCTTCCTTCTCAGGGTGTAAGACTTGACATCAAAAACTAAATGCAAATGAAAATTTTCAGTGTTGTTTACCTGCATGACTTTGTATTCATCACATATTTTCGTTAAGCAAGATACACTGTGATACTATCTTGGGCATTGTCTCTTCAGGCTGATAAGGGATGGGAAAATAGATCTGGTGATTAACTTGTCCAACAGCAACACCAAGTTTGTCCATGATAATTACATGATCCGGAGGATGGCTATTGACAGCGGGATTGCTCTACTCACTAACTTCCAGGTACTTCCCATGTTGTTCTTAATCACAGGAGCCTTCAGAGCTTTGAAGCACTTGGAGCGCTAGGTGCCAGTGTATTTGGACCCTTATTATTTCTGATAAATAATAATGTGCCAGAAAATCAGGGCAACACACTTGTTTGAGTGTATTTTCCTTTTGTTATTATGCAAAATAACATTGCTTAAAATGGAATATAGAAGGAAAAAAAATATCTTGGGTCCTGTAATGTAGCTGAAATTGTTGCTGTGTCATTTTCAATTCAGAGCAAACTCCTTGCACAGGATTCCCTGCAACATTTAAATTATGCACGGAAAGATTTTTTTAGTGGGGTGTTTTTCTAGTTCATGGTTCTTAAAGCTTCAAGCAGGACATAGTTGGGCTTTCTTGAATGACCCATGGGTCAATCCAGTTCCAGACTACCATCCAAATGGAATTGCTGCCTGTGTATTTAGTCCTGTTGTCCCCAGTTGCAAGTCGTTATGTGTTTGTAGCTCCTGACAAAGCCCATTCACATACTGAT
Organism: Anas platyrhynchos; assembly: GCF_047663525.1. NCBI lineage: Eukaryota > Metazoa > Chordata > Aves > Anseriformes > Anatidae > Anas > Anas platyrhynchos. The sequence goes on along the minus strand of NC_092593.1, from coordinate 33,030,665 downwards.
AGGGGAAGGGATATTTAGAAATGAAAGTAGGACTCCTGCTGCCAGTGGTAGCTTGACTTCCTTTGCAAGTGGCTTCAACTGTCACAAAAGGGCCTCATCTGGCTCTCATTAAACACAGCGGCCAAATTCCCCTTGATTTCACTGGGCACCGATGTAGAACCCAGTGGCTTGAGCTGGTGTCCAGCTGTGCAAAATCTTCTGCTGTGATTGGAGTGAGTGGAAAGCAAAGAATGCCAAGCTCCAAGTTCCTAGACAGGATGATGCCAAACATAATTAGCAGGAACGGGGAACTGAAGATCCATCCTCTGCCTCCTAGCAGAACACACACTGACAGCCAGAACAGGGCTTCTAGCCAAAATTTATTACCACAGCTGCTTGATGCAGGTGAACACTTCTGATTGCAGAGTTTGACTGAGTTTTAAAAGAACAGCCCGGTGTTCTCTTAAAGGCTTGGGTGGTAGGGGGAACAACAGCTCTCCCAGGACAGAACCATCTTGCCAAAGAAGCCCAGCAGCTCTACATCCCTCCAGGTGGGCAGGAGAGCTCCAGCATGCTAGAGCCAACAGCTACATGAAGCCACCTTGAAATTGGTATCGATGTGGATGGACTTAAAGGAGTGGACCTGCCCAGGGCAGTTCCAGGGTGACGGTGTAGAAGTGTTCCAGGCAGTTCCAGGGTGACTTCTGCAGAAGGCTTTGCAATGCTCAGTCTTCCTCTGCTTTGTATTGACAGGTGACAAAGCTTTTTGCTGAAGCTGTCAAATACTCTGGGAAATTGGACTCCAAGAGTCTCTTCCACTACAGACAGTTTGACAATGGAAATGCTGCATAGAAGAGCTATGTCCAGCCTGCAATCTTACTGCTTCTGGCACCACGGGAGAGGGGATCTCAGATCATCCACCTAACTGTGCATTTTATAGCATCTGCACTGTTTGTCTTTCCAGCTTACACAAGCTAATTCCGAGTGAATACTTCTGATTGTTCATTGGAAACCCATCCTCTCCTCAGCCTTTCCACCATCTTGTCTCCATTTCCACTTAGGAACAAATATTACTTACTCGAGGGGTAGATCTAGCCACCACCATAGCAGAGGAGATGGAAAGAGATACAAATGCTCCTATGAGGGAGTAGCTCCTTCTTTTGATAACCAAGACTGTTCCTTCTTAGAAAGACCTTTTTTGGGTTCATACTTCCAGCTGTTCCCATGCTGGACTGCCGGAGCCTAGCCCCAAACTCCCATAGCAAGATGTGTAGCTTCCTTTCCATTGCTAATTGTTGAGGATTTTACAATTTTATATAATGATTAGACATCCTCCTGTTCAGCTTACCCAGCGATACCACCTGTCATGGTACAGAACTGCTGAGGGTGTTGGGGTGTGATAGAAACTCTTTAAAGAGAAAGGAACACAAATTCCCCACGATTCCCTACAGTAGCTCTAGCTAAGGGGCATGATTCACTTACTTTTGTTTCTTTTATTAACCCTGGCTAAGCATCTTCTTCTGCAGCCTACAGATCTGATGAGAGACAGAGGCTACGTGTGTGTACTGGAATTTCTTCCACATTTTGCTCAGTCCTTCAGGCTTTTATTATTACTGTTTTTAAAATTCTGGTTCATCATTCTGAATTCAAGCTGCCATCACTGTATTGCAAAAGCCCTCAGCGTTGTGTCTGGCTTCAAAAATGGGGAACTCCCTAAAGACGTCTTTGTACTGTGATTGTGGGCATTAAAATTGAATCTTTTCAGAATAAGGTGAAAGTGTTGCAGTGCTTTAATCCTTCCAAACAAGCGACCCCTTCGTTTTCACTCCAGCCTTCTCTGCTGCTTTTTCAGCGCTAGCAATGCCTGCAAATGCTGCCCACAGAGCAGACTCCTACTGTGCCACATGTTGCACATTACCACGAACTGGTAGGATAGCAGAAGACTTCAGCAGCTCCATGGCCAACAGGACTGCATGCTGTAAATGTAGGCAGCAGACAGTGTAACTGCCCCTGAGTGTTCACCAGCTAGGGACCACACGGTTGTCTTTTTTCCCCCATGTTGCAGCCCTTGGAGCTGGAAGATTCAAAGTAGGACTAATGCTAAAACATTTCAGGAATGTTACTGAATCTGATGAGAGCTGTTACTGAAAGGTGTAAAGGAAGGGACAGAAGTTGTGATGACTTTTTGTACTCTGGGAATCTGTGAACAATCACTGATGTGTGCCAGGACCAAATTTAGAGCTAGGTGTAGACTTAATTCCTGATCTGGTTGATGTTCCAAGTGCTCTGATCGTGGGCATGTCATCAGGACTAACTTCTGTGGTGAGCACAATCCTGCCTGCTGTGCGTAGGGAGAGCTTTTGCACTTGTAGGGTAGAAATGTTATTAAACAAACAAACAAACAAAATCAAAAACCAAACCCACCCATCCAGAAGAGGCCAGAGCCATCAACTGCTCACCCATTCAGCTGTGAAAGGAATGACTAACGGTGCTTAATGAAGCAGTACTTCTCTAAATGCATCCTGCACTTTTTTTTTCCAGTGGCAAAAATCCCATTAACAACTGGTGTCATCTCACATCTTCCCCTTCTGCCTTTACCTCTAGTACTGAACAAAGTGATGCCTTCAAATGTCTGTATTCTCGTGTTCTTTTTCTATTTTGTAACTTTCCTCATGAGCTGAAAATGAAATAAATGCCCTGGATTTCAGCCACTCATTCTGGAAATCTTCATTTTTTAATAAAATAGTTTTGTTTTGTTTTGTTTTTAAGCACTGATGACAAAGCTCTACGTGTACATCTATCTATGCGGTCCTGTTATTTATTGCAGCAGCTGTAGGTACTTAAACCACAGTTTCTTTGGTGTCCATAGACTCTCATAAAATTAGAGTGGAATTTAGTAGAGAAACACACCACTACTGAATATATGCTGAGTACTCTGTAATTATGCATTAGGGTTACCATTTTGCTGCTGGTGCTAAACACCAGTCCCTTCCCTGCTCCTCCAAAGCAGGCATCACTAATACACTCCCCACTTAAGCAGACCCATACATCATCCTGAGCTGTCCTTCCCTGCATCTCCTTTTGGTGCCTCTTCTTCCCCTGCTGAAGAAAAAAGTTCTTGTTTCCCCCAACTGATGTAAGATAAACTGTACCTCGTATAAAGGTCAAGAGGAGCCAGGAAGTCATCCCCATGCTTACCTCGTGCCAACACTGAATGCTAATTTTTTCTCTATATCCTTTTCTTCTTTGCAATAATGAAGGGGCCGACATGATAGGAAAATTTTTAAATACCTACAGCTGTTGGGATCAATGCAGATGTGTAAAAAAAAGTTACAATTAGTATCTTTTCTACCATGCTTATCTCTGCTTTCAACAGATTCTGCCTTATAAATGTCTCTCTTATTAATCTTGTGGAGAGTGACAATGACTGATGAAAGAAGATACTGTTCAGAGCAAGAAAAGGCCATTTGCTAATCTATGAGCTGTCAAATCGTTTTATGCTTTTTTAGTGTCTTCAAAAAAGGGTTGATAAAGAGACACACGAAGGTATAAGAGACTGTGAAGCTCAACTTCTGAGATCAGCACAAGAAAAGGTGGCAAGAGCCATGCTGAAATAAGAAGGAACCTAATTTTAATAACAGGGATGTGTTTTTCTCAGTAGTCATGAGTTGTTCCCTGGAGCTGTGTCTCTCCAAGGGTGCTAAGTGCTAGGAAGCTCTGGAGGCTCGACTTAGGGAGGTCAGGGTTGTTCAGCTCCCTGAATTTACTCCTCTGCAGTTAGCATCATTTAAATCACTTGGAGATTGGAGCAAAGATAGCTTGGCATATTGAAAGAAGAAAAGAATGTAAGAGAGGGAAGACAACTCAGTGCTGTTACTTTCTCCTTTCTTGGCAGAGGACTTAGAAGACAGGGAGAGGAAGGTGTACACTTCATGTAAGCGAAACAAGCAGTGGAAAGCTTGGGAAACTTATTTGCTCCATTTGTAAGTATCAAAATCAGGTTTCTGAAAGTCATAGGAAGTACACAAGTAGGAAAGACTTCATGATCTAAAAAAGCTCTTGGCAGCGAGCAGAGCAATGCTTTGTTTGGCTTGCAGGTTTTGCTGGGCTGGATGTTGGGTTAAAAAGCCTCTTTGTGCATGGGTTCTCTCTGCTTGCATCAGAGGCATCCTGCGGTCTGGCTAGGAGCTTACCACCTCTGTGTCTGTATGGTAAAGCGATTCATAAAAGCAGGGAAGGGATTGTTAGCACTACACCAAAACCCACAGCTGCAGCGTGCGGTATCAGCAGCTCAGGGCCTGCCTTCTGCCTGCATCCCAGCCAGATGCAAACAACCACGAGCAGGAAGTCGGGCTCGTGCAACAGCTGAGATGAGGTGGTAAAAGGAAAGGGCACCTCTGTCTCCTCCTGCTTATAGCATTTATAACACCAAATCATAGTTGGAGCAGCCCTTGACCTTGGGAAGCTTTCAGCAGACATAATTATTGCTGTTGTCTCTGCAAGGACAGGAGGCACTGCAATGCCATATGAAGCATGTGAGTGCTACTGCTGTAGCCATCTGCAGGACGTTGAGATCTGCTGCCAAATATTACCCAAAGCTTCTGGGTTTGTTCCTACTGCATCTTAATATGTAACACTGCATAATGCAATTTATAGGGAATAATCTAGTTACAGTGGAACATTTGTTTCGCTCTTACCATTGAATAGAATTTAAATAAGAACCTTTTAATTTGTCCTAATTAAATGGAGAACATGATATTTTGTCATTAGCTAGGTAGGCTAAACTCTACCTCATCCTCATAATTAAAATGTATTGAATTCAGCGGAGTGATAATACCAGTTGAGATAAACTCTTTTAATTCAGGGAAGTTTGCAAAGATGAAACTGGGAGACAAAGCATTTGTTGCACATTATGTTTGAACGTTTTGATGATGTACTTTGGGGAAATGACAAACATTTGCCAGGGAGTAAACTAGTGCTTTGGGGTTATCACAATCTTGGATGAATGCTCTGGTTCATCTAAACTGGTATCCAAGAGCAGCAAGTGCCAACTGTTTTACAGGGAGCTGCGAGGAGTGCTGAGAGTTTGTAGTTCTGGCACAACTCATTTTACCAGGGTAAGTTTCTTGTTATTAAAGGTCAAGCTTTTACTCCTGAAGCATGAAATTTCTTAAACACTCCAGATCTGGTTTCTGTCAGTCTCTACTGAGTTGCTAACACTAGTGCAAAGCCAGCATAATGTGCTGATTTTATGCTGCTTTTAGCCTCTGGTGTAAATGATCGCCAAGTTATTTATTAAAGGGAATCAGATGCTGTTTTTTCAGGAAAAAAAAACATTCGCTCTTCCAGTTCTAGACAATCTTGTTCTTTTTTTCTGACTTCCTGAGCATTACTAAATACTGCCAAGCTCTTGTACTCCAAGATCTCTTATAGTAATGAGACCTCATTAGAGCTTAAAATGGCCCTCTGCTGTTCACCATCTCTGAGAGTGAGGCATTGCAGTCCGTCCCCTTACAACAGAAGCATCTTAGAGAAACTTTTGGAAAAGTGGGTTATATTTTGACTAAGCATCACATGGCATGGGATGAAATGTTTGCTACCTTTCATGATTTATTGGAGACAGAATGGTAAAGATGGGAAATACGATGACATGGTCAAAAGCTGACCTTTGCTGAGGATCAAACCTGAGCCCTTAGTCAAATTTTAAATGTATTGATGTGGCCAGCTGAAAGCAAATACATAGTGTGTTTTTACTGCAGGCAGGTCTGAGTTCTTAGTGTATCCTAAAATAAGTGTTAAATTCCTTCATAGTGTTCTTCCAGTGACTATAAGGGTACCAGTCTTTATCTGTTTTGCAGCTTAGCCTGGTAATCCTGAACTGAAGGCCTCAGCAGTCCTGTATCATTGACATCTCCTTCTAAGATGCTACATGGACAGCCAGCACACAGTGCCTCAGTAATACGGGGAGTGTCTCCTGTGCAGTGTTGATGCGGACAGCAAAATGCAGCTGTTAGATCTTGGCAGAGGTAAGCAAAGAAGTTCTGTAATGGTGGAGAGGAGGAGGTATGTACCTGAGTTATCACAGACACTGGTAACGTGTAGTACAGTAATTAACTATCTGAACCCTGTGCAGGCAGACAGAGAGAATGCAGACTCCTAAGGGCACTTAGGCACAGGTCCCAGAGGGCATAGATAAAAAGTACTGGGGAAGAAGGCCTGGCGTTTAAGCTACTGGGCAGATTGCAGATTTGTTAGCTTACATTTATTACTAAACGCTTCTAAGTCATTTCTGATAGATCCCGTAGCATTACAGGTTGTTAGCCTTTGGAAGGGCTGGGAGATGCCTCGAGTGCAAGAGAGGTCAGGCTCTGGAGGGATGTGGGAGAAGAAAAGAGTGGAGCATCAAAATGAGGCAGAGTTTAACTGATGGTCCTTCTATATCCTCATGCAGTTCAGGCTGGGTGAAAGGAGATACACTGATAGACTGAAGGGGAAATAGTTTATTTGAAACTGTTTGCAGTGGCATCATGTCCAGAATGAATGGGGGCCACAGCCCTGTCAGCCCAGAGCAGGAGCTGCTTGGCTGTGCTGTGTTCCAGGCTAGCAGCACTGTTACTCCCCAACCAGAACTCTCCTACAGCTCCAAAATGAGTGCATGACGAAAAAACCACTTGCGATTTCTGTTCTTACTAGCATGAACGTAGCTGAAATGAAGCTGGAGACATCCAGCTGTTCTGAGATGGGAGGAGAGTACCTCTGAACACATAATAAAGATCTGAAACCTCGGCAGAAAGGAAAATGCCAATTATACGAAAGCATATCCAAGAGCCGAGTTGGTCAAAGATTGTTTTTTCTGTCCTGTGGAATCTAAACTGAGTGCAGTAGCACCATTTCATGTATCAGTGTAAGCGTAGGCATCCTTAACTAAAAGATGACTTTTTTTTTAATTAACTGCAGGAAAAACAGCCTCAACAAATTCTGTTCGCTATCTGCCATCAGGAAAAGCCTATTAACAATAATTGTTGGGTTTTTCATTTTCAAAGAACCCATAATTAAATTTTATTGTCTCATAAGTGATTAGAATTAATTGCTTCCACACGAGCTCTGGTGCTCATTATCTGCTTTAAATTGGGAGTGGCTTTTTGCAGGATTCCTTCATTTACCACAATCCCTTTCTGTTACATTCCTCACAGAGTAAATCCATTGCTCTGAGGAGTTACAAAAAAGTGACAGGTGTTGATTCATCTTCTTCAACAGATGAGGATTAAGTGAACAGAATGGCTTCTCCCAGTGTTTAAACAGAAATACTTTGTTTCGCAGGGAAGGTGATGGAGAAATCCACTGCCACATGGGCTGGGTTTTCACACTCATACATTAGGACTGAGTGCCATATTTGAGTTCTCTTTTAAGTGGTTTTGTGGTGCTAATCTGAGGATTAATCCTGCATAAAGGAGAGGATGTTTTACATATCTGCTCATGCACTGCAGTGCAGTAGTTGGCTTTAGTTGCTGTCGCACTGATATAAGACCCCTTTCTCACTAGTGTGCTGGGCTTGACTCTGCCCTTCCAATCCTCAGAGCTGTGCCTTTTATTAAACTCGATTTTGGATACTGGGTGGGACTTGCAAATCCTCCAGCCCTCCCGTGGCACCAAAGTATGCTTGGGAGACCAACCACATCTCATTCTTTGTCCATACTCATCCCTTGCCTGTCGGGGTTTGCCTGAGAAAGTTCCCACTGCCCCTTGATTTGCAGTGTCCAGGGCCCTTCTAGCCAGCACGAAGGGATTAGGCTGTAATTCCTGGTCTTCCCCTGTTGCATGGCATTCGTGTTCCCTTCCTACCCAGTCACTATTTGTATTGGAAGGTGTCTGGAGAAGGAACTTGCTTTTATCCTGCATTAGCTCTCTCTAGCACTATCTGGGCAGGCCAGGGTCCCAAGCCTCCTGTCCAAGAGTCTCTAACCCACGTTGCAGCTTCCCAAAGCTGCAGGCTGAGGGCAGTGCTCGCAGCAGTGCTGCTGGGGCTCAGATGAAGAGGAGGGCTCCTCGCCCTCATGTTTCTTCATGGGTTGCTCTCCTAAACACACATCCTGCTGCCTTTCCCTCCATGCATAGTGGACCTATTTTGCCTTACCTCTCTGATATTAAGGTGTAGCAACAAGCAGCTGTATCAAAGCCATTTAGACACAGAACCCAATCCAAATCCACCCCTAGGCTACTCACATGTGGTTGTTCTCCACTGCGGAGAGGGCAACTTAAGGATGCCTGAGTCATTAGAGGGCACTGTGTAAGGCATCTGGTGAAGGGGGTTGTATAAGAACTGTATAAAATAGAATATTACAGTGTTTAATACAGTGTGACTTCACTCTTAGACTGTATTTTTAGAGGGTTAGAGTGCTTTAGAGGATGAATTTAGAAGGAGATGTTTTCTCTCAATCCAGGATGCTGCTCTTATGGAAAAATCCTACACAATTTTCATACGCTTGTCATTAGAGGAATTATATGGGCTCTTTGTTACAAACAAGGAAAATATAGCAATGACTTCCTTCCTCTGAATTGTGATAACTTCTGGAATTGAATGGATTTAATTTTATTATCTGTCCTGTAGAAAGTTATCACTGTCTGTTCAGCTCCAGGACACGGCAGAAGGTATGAGTGATTTGCTCTGTAGAAATGGGAGTATTAGGGGGTAAGTAGCGTAGTCACAGAGAATTTATGTGGACAGCTTCCAGTCCAACTGAATTACTTATGTGAAGATATTAATAAAACTGGTTTAATTATGTGTAAGAGGCAGCGAGGAGTGCCCTCAATTGCTCAGTTCAGCCACTAATCTGTCAGCAGGGGCTTGGGTAGGAAGGAGCCTCAGGAAGACCAGGAGGTGATGTTCTGTAGGGAACCTTACAAGGCCGTATGTGGAACATGTATTTACAGCACTTTGTGATTTAGCAGCATCACACAATCACTTTGATCCCTGTGGGAGGGGAAAGAATGACAACCTTGAGCTCCTCCACTAGTCCTCTGCAAGGAACTGAGGTCTGCAGAAGTTACCAAGCATCGTCTGGAGACAACCTGGCCTTTGTTGCAATGCAGTAGCTGGTGGAGTGTGCGTGCCTCACCCATGGAAGTGCCACGGAAAATGAGCCAGCTTCATGGACTGATTGATGTCTTTGGGGAACACACTGGCAGTTGGGAAGTGGCTCTGACTCAGTGTCCTCAAGGCCACTTAGGTCTCAGGGCCAGCTCAGAGGTACTCCAAGCTCACTCCCTGGTGATTCCCCAGCCCTTTTCCTTGCTCCCACCTTTTTTTTCCCTCCCTAGGTCTGTCAGTTGTACCACCAACAGCAATTCACCTTTCACTTCCCTGCAAACCTTGCTGCAGGCAAGAGACTGCTGGCATCAGCTGAAAGAGCGAGGTGCTGTTCCTAGGGCAGCGGGCACAGCCCAGCAGCTTGGCTGCCAAGAGGGGGCAATCTCTTTGATGACTTCGTTGCCTTAAGCAGGTCAAACATTTCCATTCTTACCTGGGGTCACAGGGATCTTTGTTACCCTGGAGCAGGATCCCCAAGCAAAGCTGTTTTTCTGTTTTGCTGGCTGTTCTCAGGCGCCCAGGGCACATCTCTGTGGTCTTTCCTCTAGGCTGCAGTGCTGGAATGCCACAGCAGGTCTGATGGGGGGAAAAAAAGATTCACACAGAAATCTTAACTCCTTTCAACGATTTTCTTTTTTTTCCTCCAGTGTCTCTGTTTTTAAAGAACACAAGAAAACCAGGAAAATATTTAAGTCATCTTCTGAGGATCGTTTTTGTTTACATTTGTCTTAAAAACATAAAGAAAGAAGCTCCTAAAACCAGGCTCTTCACAGCAAAATGGGTAGCAAATAGTGCCACTTTAGTAAATGTTGCCATTCATTTTTCAATAAATTACCAATTTATACTTCTGAATGCGGTAATAAAAAGAGATAAAAGGCCAGAAGAAGGAGGAAAAACTTGGGAGGTTTATGTTTACTGCCAGGCATTTGGTTTTATGTTTATCTCATGGAAAGTAACTCCATATATCATGATAATTGACTTCACCAAGTACCTTCGGGGGGGGAAACAAACCTGCTACAAAACAATATCTTGTGTGAGAGGAGACCGTGCATGGTTTTTCCACTAAGTAGAACATTCTCCTTTGAATCAATAGTTTAAGCTTTTTACAATGTTCCTATTTTGTGGTTCATTTGCCCAGTTGGTGGCTGAGAACAAGCAAGGTCACGGCATAAATAAAAGCAAAATGTTTATGGTTCCCTTAAACCCCAAACAAATCATCGCTTATCTACCATCACTCCAGACTAATTGATTCCTGAGAACTTTATGGAGCGAAGGCATTTTCCCCCCACTGCTTGCTTCCAGCAATTTGCCTGTTCCCATTTCAGCTGCAGTGATTTGCAGGCAGCTCTTTGGTGCTCCCGACCAGGAATTTCGGACCAGAGTTGGCAGGGGCCACTCGATTTCTCCTTGGTGTTGTGGGGCTGGAAACGAGAATCGTTGAGCAGCTGAGACTGAATTTTTCCACTGCTCAACGCAACAAAAGCAAGATTCGTTGCTGAGCTATTTTGGAAACAACATTTGTGGCAGCTCCTCTCTGAGCCAGGCAGGAGAGCAAGAGGATGGGATTGTGGCAGGCAATAAAAAATCCCTGCTGCTCCAATAAGGACTTTAATTACTCACCTCGTTACAGGTGAGACCAAGGGAGGCTGGCAGCAATGCCAGCTCCAGCACAGCTGTGGAGGATTTATTTTTCTCAATGATGAGTGGAAAAGGCTGTAAAAATACTGTACAAGCTTGGCTAATAAACTGTATTTTATTAGCCATACTTATTATGAGTGTTTACGGGCTAGTGTGCTGATAGGCATTTTGATGAGGTAGTACTCCTTAATTGCAATCATTCTGGGATTGCAAAACAAAGGCTGGAAAGCCAGAAAGCTGGAAAACATAGCACATGCATATGTCAGGTCAAGATTTATAGCCAGATAGTGAATAGCTAGCTTGGCAGCAGGTGTTTTAAATTGTTACAGCATTGGCTTCGTCAAGTCATTTGTGGCTTGTTTAAAACAGATTGATGGTGCTGATGGGCAGATATGTGTGATTGCAAGGAAAATGCATTTATCTGTGGGTCTCCTTGGAGCATCCCCTGGGGTCTCGTAGCAGACCAGTGAGCTGCTGGTGCTCCCTTGTTGTTTGGCTTCTGGCCTCCCCCTGGTTTCCCTTGGTGCTGTTGGGGAATGCTGGGCAGCCTCCCAGCCCACCTGATGCAATGAACCCCTTGCAAAGTTGAGTTAATTTTTATTTTTTTGGGTTCTAGTCCAACACCACTGAGTTCTACCCTGGTTTTCCTTGTCTGGATTTATGGTACCATTTACCTCTCCTAATTCCTGCTAGCGAGCTGGCCTCTTGCAGGTTGGAAGCGTTTTCTAGAGTGCTTCCAGCCCATAATAGCAGCGAGCTTCCTGGAAGCACCACTTGGTGAGGGGTTGTGGTGTCCTCACGTGTTGGCAGCATTTTGTCTCAGGCTATGATACACCAGTAGCAGCAGTCCTCTAATCAAAGTAATGACAATCTAGTGGGAAATGAAGATGAATCTGAGAAGAGGCTCTGTGAAAACACCTTCCTGCTCATTGTCTTTGGCTCTCTGCTTATTGCCTCTCAGTCACACAACCAAAAACGCACTCTGCTTACAAGCACGAAGGTTTTACTGATTTTTTCTCATTGTGCATCCTTTGTGCCCTCCCTCTTTGCTGGCAATCCTGCAAATCCAACCTGAGCCGCCAGGCTCCTGCTGCTTTCTCTACTCTTTATTCCTAATCTCTGGTAGTAAATGTCTTGCAGGCAAGTAACATCCTCGGTGGCATCTCTGCAAGCCCGTCACAGGCCGACAATTCACCCAGTGCCCCCGCATGGTGCTTAGGGATGAGCTGTGGCCACGGAGCAGCTCCCTGCTGCTGCCTTGGCCAAGTCAGTCCTGCGCTTCTGTCAGCTGGCCAGGGAAAAGCACTGCGGGAGCAGGTAGCACTCGGGGCAGTAGTCACCTAGGACCACGATTTTAAAGAAATGAGGTATCGAAAGATGCAGATCGGTGGAAGTTGCATACTTTTGTAAATCTTAATTTGTATCAAAAGCTATTTTGGGATTCTTAATCCCATTCCGATCTGTCTTTTCATCTCTGCTCCTCCCTGATAAAGAGGAAAAAGCAGGTGTTCCCTGTTCTGCTGCAGAATGCATCTGTGAATATCTATACTGGGGATGCAGTTTCTGACCTGAAGCCCAGTAAATCTCTGTGGAAGATTTTCCATTAATTTCTTTGGGTTTGATAGAGATCTCGGAGGGAGATGTCCCCAGATATGAAGGGATCAAACAGATTTCCAGCTCCTCTTCTTCTCTCCCTGACCTGACCCTCCTTTCACTGTTTGCATCTGGGAAAAGAAGCAGGAACATATATACCTATACATATATACATATGTCTATACACGTATGTCCTAATATTTTAGGATGTAAGCAGTGGCTTTAGGCTGTCATGGGAACATAGTGCATTCATGAATGGTGCAGTAGGTGCTCAGTGTACTTTGCTGTGAAGCACGGAGCACGAATGAGGTACTCATTCAGGTAAAGATGTGGCCATGCTACCAAACATCCCTGTGCTAAGACAGGACAGGCAGCACCCAATTTCTGGTTGAGCTTGTGAGGAAGTTTGCTTAGGGTGTAATTATGCTAAGCAGATTTTCACCACAAACGCTTCTGCAGTGTTTGAGAGGCTGATCGATAGGATTTGTGTTGTGAGGGCTTTTTTGTGTGTCTAGTTTTGGCAACATCTTAGAGATTGCATGTGACTACTCTTATTTTGAAAAGAAATTGCTGTTCTCATTAAACTTCAGAAAGTGGTCTGGAAAGTGTTTTTGGTTTTACAAACGCAGCAGAAAAGTTCTCAAATCTCTTAGTAAGAGTGCTGCAAGATGGACTATTTCGAAAGCTGACAAATTAAAGAGAATCTTCAACAGCTTTATTAAAATTATTTCTTTTGTCCTAGCGCTTTAGCATCAGATCCTCAAACAGTACAAATAAGTAGAACAGCTGGACCATCTCGCTGCCACTGTACCAAAACCAACCTCTTTCCTCCAGTCAACTGCAGAACAGGCTATTGTTCGTCATTAACTCTGAAAGGGAAGGAGACACTTCATTGAATCATTGGTACTCCATCTTTTCTTAAAGGTCACCTATCTAAATATGGAGTAAGTACAACCCTGTGCATTTGTAGGGCAGCTGGAAGTTATTTTTTTGTGTGAACAATTCATAAAAAAAAATAAATCCAGTAGAACTGTCTCCATTCCTCACAAATCAGATGCTTGTTTCCAAATGGACAGTTGTTGTGCTTCTCTTTTCAGTTCAGAGAGTGCAGTGGTCATTTGTCTAGCTGAACAGAGAAGGAAAATAACAAGAAGGGGAATTAGGGTTAGGTCTGTTGCCCTGGAAGTACTCTAAACCTTGAAGTTACAAGCAAGTTGATTTTGCTTGTGTGATGAGCACGAGAGGATAGTGGCCGTATGTATTAACATCTGCATGGGAAGATCAAGGACTTATCAAGCTGAATGAATGAGACTCATACAAGTGCAACTCCATCTCCCTCTGTATGCTGTGTGTAAAATTGCAGGTGGCCATTATGTAGGATGTGCAGTAAGACTCGGTGATCTGCAGAGAAAGGGTTTGTCAGACTTTACATTTGCGAGAAGGAAAAGATTGAGACTAAACATCCAAAAATGTAGATACCTTGTGGGAAAGTGGACGTTGCATGTCCACGGAGTATGCTGTACTGTATCTTGTGGTTTTCAGCACTGTTGACAGCAAGGGAGGAGAAGGAAAAAGTCTGCATGGCAAAACCTCAGAGGGAGCTTGTCCTTTGCCTAGAGGAGGTTGTGCTGCTCTATGAGGTTCATGTATGTGTAGTAAGTTGGTGATTTATAGTCCATAATCCTAGAAACCTTGGCACCCAAGTATGTGTCTGACTTCACTGAACTGCTTAAAACCTCAGTAGAATTCTCCCCATAAGGTCTCACACCTGTCAAACTGAGCTGAGCTCTTCTAGTAGGCCAGATTCTTTATAACCCAGCCTGTGCCTGCAAATTCACAGTGATAGTGCTAAAAATATCATGCCTCTTTCTAGAAAGTATTGTCTTAAGGAAAAATAATACTGTTGAAGCCATGCTAGGATGTGTGCAGTGAAGGCAGGTATCTAAGATAAAACCTCCTGAGTGTAGCTTGCAGTCATTCACAATCGTTTTCAGCGAGATATGAAAGAGGAATTTGACTGGGGTTGGTGCAGTGCTTTGAGGCTACAAGTGGAGGAGAGATATTGAGAGCCTGAATCTTGGGGCTGCTAGGAGTTATTACAGAGATGTCACGATTGACGTTGGCCTAGCGGGGCAAACTGTGGTGTAATGGGATGGATTTCTTCTTCCAAGCATGTGCGACCTCCACGATAGTGAACGTGTGAGGATAGGACTTTACCTCTACAATAAAGGTTATTTACCAAACAGCAAGAGATGCACTGCTATAAACACTGAGGATTTGGAGAAAGTACAGAGCAGGTCAGAGCCTGGCCCCTAGGCTGCAGCAGCCTTCTCTCTCTGTCACTCCAAGGTTCAGAAGAGGCTTGGGACTACTGAGAAATTTTGAAGCTGGTGGTCTGATGAGCTTGAAATCCCTCCCCCAGCAGTGTCCCTGCTTACGCTTACAATTCCTAGCTATCCAACAGCCACTTCCTCACAGATTATTGGCTTTTCGTGTTGCTCAAGTGCAGCCTTTTCATCAGATCGCATATGTTCTGATCACTTTCTGGCAGTTTTTCTTATCGTAAATAGAGCCCATTCAGCCACGATTTATGTAACCACCATCCAGATAATACCCTCCTAATGACCACTTTCCCTGGAGAAACACAATTATATCTCTTCCCCCTTTCTGCCAATTGCATGTGAGTTTGCCACAGAGCCAGACGTGGCCCCACTATTGTCCTAGTGCAGATGGGTGGGAGCCACAAAAGCCCCAACTGGAAAATTCCCAATCTCTGGGCAAGAACATTGGTTTCCTTCTTTCCCCTTTTGGGGTTCCCACTGAACGACCTGAACAGAAAAAAACGTTCTGTACTTTCAGACTTCCTCACATGCTTGAAGGGACATGATTTCAGGGGTGGGTTGTGGAAATTAGAGTGTTTGTGTGTAGTCAGCATGCAAACAGGAAGCATACCCCAAAATCTGATGGTGTTGTTTGCATGGACTGCAGGCTTACTTTTGCCATGGGAATGCACTGCTCGCTTTTAAGATGACTGCCAAATTCCTCGCCTGTAGATTTTGGCTGCTTCAGAAGGGAGGTGAAATACTCCCGGGACTTCTGCTGAAACCCGTGTGATCTCAGGTCACCCAGAAAGTAGTGATAATTAGCCAAAATATCAAAAGAGGTGCGAGAATTTAATTCTGTAACTTTCATGCACAGCCAGGACAATTGAAGGAGGAGGGCCAGAAAAGGCTGAGCAAGGGCAGTGCCTTCCCACGAGCAGTGCTGGGTGTGCTGGTACTGGTCCAATGCCATCCTTGCACAGGTAAATGACATTTGGCTGGTTTTAGAATAGTCACAGTGGCCTTTTGTCTGCTTGCAAACAGTGATACAAATATTTTCTAAGAAAGAAAATGCATGTATAGAGATACAGACACATAATCATGGACATGCAGAAAGTGAAGTGCCTCTCAGAGGAATATTGGTGTGTTTAGATGTTATTTTGGTTCTAGAGAAGCAAAGCAAATTGGGCATTTTTTCCCCTCTCAAGTCACTAAGTGTCCCTGCTTAGAAAGTGCAAAGGCAAGCTCTCAGATAAAGCCGAACAGAAAGGAAGCGGGGAGAACCCAAAATGTCTTTCAAATGCCTTCATGTCAATCAGACAAAGTTCATTATCCTTCTGTCCTTTTCTGGTGAAAATAACTTCTTTGCTACCTTTTTTTTTGTGGGAAACCCCAGGCCTGTTGCAGACAGTGCTTGTTGTCCTTGCTAGAAGAGCACAGATTGCTCGTTTCAGCAGGAAGCACGTGGACGAGGTGGAGCTCCTTGCCTCAGCCTGTGGATGCATGGCCCAAGGCTCTCTGTTTTGGCAGAGGGACCACAGGAACCATGGTACAACCAGAACTGACAGCCTGGCTGGAAGTAACACACGGCAGAGCTTTCCAGTTAGGCAGTGAGAGGGACAAAGGAAAATCACATCTTGATGTCTTCACCAGTTCATCATGAGAGCCTGCTCTTCTGCTGCTGCTCTTCCTCACGTTTGTTTCTTAGCGCTCCATTAGTACTGTGCCGTGTGCCATGCCTGTGCCCCTGGGGGTGACCATTACTGCCCACAACACATGGGTAATCTGGAAATGACATGACCAGACAAACGTTCCCCCAAACTGAGCAAAGTGAATCACCTATCGACTGCTTTAGGCTGCAGCAGGAGGCTCGCAAACTGTCACCAATGAATTTTAATGTGAAATATTTATAAATTCTTTTATATCTTTAATATTCTGTGGAGATGTGGCTGATGCTGCAGTTCTTAAAATTGCACTGAAACATGATATATGGCATACACAATGGTCCAGAATATTTCAGTGTGTCTCTCCGAGTCACTGCCAGCATGCTGGGGATGTTTTCAAGGTAAGTCTGTGTGGGAAAAGCACTGCTGGCTCGGTGGTGTGGGTGTCAATGCCAAGCCTTGTGACATTGGATCACAGCTTGCATTGCTTCCAAATGTCCTCTTTCTGCTTTGTTGCATTTCCAGTAATGCCCATGTGAAGAGAAATCAAGCCCATGGCTCCTTCGTGGGCCAGATGGCCTCTCAGACCTGAGGGTCGGGCTCTGATCTCGTTGCCACAAGGCTGGATCCACCGCAGTGTCACGTCACCCTTCGTCTTGCTTGAGTCCCTCAGCTGATGCAGGTAGGTGACAGAGAGCCCTAGGTTTGGCTAAATGATCAATGAGGCCTTTGTGGCTTGCTGCAAGGCTTTAAATCCCTCTGTGGGTCTTGCAGTGAATAAAACCCTGGCAGGAATTAGCCCCAAATGACTAATAGCAGCTGGCTCAGACAAAGGAGTCGGCAGCACTCGGGCTCGCAGAGAAACAGCAGCAGGTTTCTGGTCCAGAAAAAAAAGAGGGAAAGTGAACCACAGGGCTCCGAGTAACAGGCTGGCAGAGAAAATATATCCCCAACAGCAAATGATTTAAACAGGCGCACTGATTTTGCTGCTCTCCTGTGTCAGCGTCATCTATCTGTTGCTTTAGTTATTTATTTATAAGGAAGGGGGTTGCAGGATAGCAGCCAAGTTGCAGAAGCTCCCGAAACCCAGGGGATTGATTTTTATACTGCAAAGGTTGCTCCCGGCAGTGGGTCCCCCTGGTTGGATCAGATTCCGGCCAGCGAGCTCCTGAGCAGTGTGAGCAGGATCCGACCTCGGGTTAGCGAGGCTACAGCATCTCGCTCTGGGATTCCCATCATGCTGGGCAGAAGCTCCCCCCTGGTTAGCAGATTACTTACTGCATGCCTTGTGAAACCCTCACATGGCTTTGTTCCCAGCAGCTGCCCAAATTTCAGATAGAAGTGGAGGAAGGAGAACTTCTGAGCCCTAATGTTGGTGGATGGATGCCCCTGGTGGAGGCTGTCCCTACCCAGGTGACTTGGGCACAGTCACAGCTCTGTGCAGTGACTCCCCAGGTTAGGGTGGAAGATGCTGGGCAGTGCTTTCCAAAAATTTTCAGTGTTTTCAGATCCTGTTCTGCACTCACATGGCTCTATGGCAGAATAACCCTACCTGGTCCTCTTCCAGCCACCCCCAGGCTGGCTGTAACAAACCAACTTCACATGTTGCTACCAGTTAACACAGCAGTCCTGGAACTGCTGGAACGAGGTTTAACCTTAATTTACCCTTTATTTTATAAAGTTTTACGTCTTACCATAGTCAGAGTACAAAGCCCTGAGTACAACACCTCCAATAAATCCTGGTTAAGATAGGCACCTCTTCCCAGCCCAGCCCTGGCTGTAAGAGAAACGGGTGATGATGAAGCCTTGTGTTTGTTCAGCCCTGTTTGGAATTTACAGCACTATGTAAATAATTTATTGCAGCCGTAAATAATTGATGCCTCTGGAAATGGATTCCTGTCAACAATACATTCAGACCCAGGCCTTCATTTCAGCCTCATGGTGGCAATATGAATTTAATGGGGAAATTGGCGTGGTTGCTTTAGGTTCTTATTTATGTCTTGAGATGTAGTGCTTATAGAGCTGCTGGTGGTTCTCTCATGTAAAAGGCAAGCTGTGGGGTGGGTGAACATCCGGAGCCTGGGATGTCCCGTGGGTCATGGCCTGCCTTGTGGAGGGCTGACACAGCTGCTGCGTGGGCTTCTGGCTCTTCTGGGAGCCTGAAAAGTGGAGTCTTCCCAGGAGAAGAGCAACCCCAGAAAGTCCTGACTGACCAGGGGAAATCCTTAAAGAAAATCTTTGCCTCTCTTCTGCTTTCGACTCAGCCAGCCTAAGCTTGAGGTGGAGACTCCTTTACTTGTGTTTCCCCTAAAAAACTTCTAGTTTTGAGACCATTTCCTTTCATATTTATATTTTGCTTTTGTCATCTCGTGTTAAGGAGGTTGGAGAAACATCTTCTACTCTGTAGACCACAGCATGTCAGTGAGGGCTTCAGGACAGGAGACCTTGTCTTGCAGGCCCAGAGCTGTTGCCCTGTTACTAGATTTGGTTCCCATCTGCTTCTGCTGGTGCCAGCAACTTCTCTTCTGTTGGCAGGCACTGGATGCTTCCTGCAGCATGAAACCAGGACTCTTGAGGGCTGCGGAGGAGCTGGCTGTTCCCCTCTAGGGCAGCCACAGTCACTCCCACCAGGGAAAACATCAGCATGGAGAATACGGGAATGTTGAACTCCTTCAGGAGTGGGCATTCGTCTGCCAACTCCCTGCCACCATGTGAACTTAATGCAGAGGAGGAATTCAAGGAAGGAAAGGTTCCCAGCCAGGAAGCACAGATGTGCTGGGTGAGTTTGGGTTTTGATGCTTTTATTTTCAGCCACATTGACCTGTGGTCTCAGCTGTGGCAGTAAGTGTAGTTCTGTGAAGTGAAACACACTGCTTATGTAATTTGGAAGCTAGTATAAAAAGCTTGTGTAGATGTAAGAATAAACATAATAGAAAAATAATTCAACTTGTCCTCTGGAGTCAGTAATCCCAAATAGCCAGAGGTTAGGCATTTCACCTAGTTCCTATTTTCCATCATCTCATTAAGTGCCTGGTTTTGTGGTGACTGCAACACATTATCTCCAAGGGGATTAGCACACTGAATACAGAGTAACCGAGACCTTGCAATCATTCTATCACAAATACCAATGGAAGGAAGGAAAAACTGTTATTTTTTTTTTAAACAAGATGCTCCAAGGGAAGGAATTGCCTTCCAAAAATAGAAGCCAACACTTTCAGAAGACACTTGTGATTTTAAGATGTCACTGTTTGATATGTAGCTTGGTATATCGTAAGGGCCGCAGATTTTAGAGAAGTGATGCCTGTCTTCACTGTGCTATTTACTGAGTTGCACATAGGGACCAGCAAACAGTGCAGAGGGAATATAAACTTCAAATTCTCTGATCCAAGGGCCCAGCTGGGAAGGGATGAGGTCTTTTCTGGGTGTGCCCCTGGAATGTGCCCTTGGACAAGCTGGCCTGGCTTCTGAGGTAGCACGATACCTTTTCTGGAGCTGGCCTGAAACAAGGTGGAACAGACTTGATGCTCCAGGTGGCTTCTTTGCTTTCTTCTTAGGCACTCCTGAAGAGAGGATTATTATTTTTTTGAATTTCATTTTGCTTGCAGCTCAAAGCAAAGCCACGTTTGAGCCCAAGGCATGAATAGATCAGCTGAGATTGGTCTGCTGGGGGCTATTCTCTGAACCCTTAGCCCTCCTTTTCCTTTGGGTAATTTTCTGGCTGACTAAGATCCAGTTTTCATTATTTTCTGTCATATGCATCATGCAGGTGGGTTTGTCTTTATTACAAGTCTTTCTTCTTGACCTCTAGGAACACTGAGGCACAGCGAAATGCTGCTAAGTCTCTGCTAATCATATCATGTCTATAGCACCTGCTGAAAATCCCTCCAAATGCTAGCAAGAAGAGTCAAAGGGAATTCAGTACATTACCCCAGTCTTAGCTGTAAAACAAGCAGGGTAAGCAATGCCTCAGTAACTCGAGCAGAGGCAAAGCAGGACGTTTCATGGCATTGCCACCCATGCAGCCAGCTTCTGACAGCTCACAGCCTTGCTGTTGTGTTTCACTGTTTGCCATGTTGTTTGCTTGGTTGGTTGGTTGGTTTTTGCTTCCAGAGATAGCTCTGTAATTGTAAGCCTGTGCTTCCCCTGGGTGTTAGGTGCTCACATGTGTGCTTTTTGCTCCCGTCTGCAGTGAGAAGACAGCCGTGCCAATCCCAGCAGACAGCTCCATGCATGTACGGAGTGAACATGAAGCAAATCCTTGAACAAGGCTTCCCCGAGCCATGCTGGTGGCTCAGCAACTGCAGCTTGGAGCCACCGTGCTGCTGATAGCTCAGTGACAGTTTCACAGGCTGTCAGTGACCGTCGTGCCTGAGTGGGCCAGCTGAAGGGTAATGGGATTTAATTGCTCTTTGGAGCAGGGGAGAGAGGGATTTTTCTTTTCTTTTTTTTAAGTTTTGGCACCGTGGGATGCATTTAAAAAACTCTTAATGAGGGGAGGTTAGAAGGGGAGAGGGAGTGGAAATGGAGATGTACGTTTGTGGAGTGGGATGGAGCGTCTTCAGAAAGCAAAGAGAATTTTTCGATGCACTTGTAAGTGGTTTTTGGACTGCAGGATTGATGTCCAGCTGATGCAATTGGACTTGGAGAGTGCAGCAAGGTGGGTTTGTCCTGTTGAGAATCTGCCCCTCTTCTCTTTGTATGCCCACTCCTCCTTCCCACGCCCCATGGCTCCCAGGGACCAGGCTTTTGCCATGGGCTCTATATCAAGGCTGCAGGGGCCCTGCTGCCTTTGGGCTCCCCGCTGGTTTGACGTCTGGGGGACTCCATGGGCCTGTTTTATTCCCATCCCACAGACCGTCTGTGCAAACCAAAGAAACCACATGGTAATTTAATTTGACTCCATCTCATGTGGTTTGGGTCTGTCTGTGGAGGGAGGAAATGCTGAGGGCATTGGCAAGGCAGCACAGAAGTGAATCCGACCCGGCAGTAGCACAGAGCCCCTGTCCATGCAGAGTCTGGCACCAGCACAAGCTTTCAGCCTGCCCCTTAAAACTTCATCTCGAGGAAATAAAAAGAGATGTCTTGGCTCCTTTCTCCCCCAGCAAGCATCCTGGCAATGGAGAAAGGTCAGTAAGGGTTTTCCCTTCCCTTCGTCTTTCCTGTTCTTCTTGTTTGGCACAAGCAGCCCTGGCAAATCCAGTTTATTTTTTCATTTTTCATTCTTGGTGGTGCAGTCGAAGCACTAACTACTGCCACGGGAAATGAGTACTGGGGACCTGGGGCCACTGGCAGATTGTGCAAGTCGGGAGAGTAAAGGAGCAATGCTTTCCATATTTAAAGGTACCACAAAACACACTGCTTGGGATGAAAGCATCCACAGAGGTTTGTTATCGGAGAAATGTTCATCTGTGTGATGAATATTCGTGCTTCTGTGTTTTTCAAAACCCTTGCAATTTCCCGTTTTTAAGAGCGGGATAAAAGAAATCTGTGTTTAAACATTTCTTCCAAAAGCACCTTTTGAAATGCAGGGCTGCATTTAGCTTCACCCCCTGGGTAATGGTTGTATCGTGTTTTATTTTGTGCTTTTAAAAAAATAATTTCTACCAAATTAATCTCTTATGTTTCCATCTAGCCAGGAGATAATGAACTTGTATGATGGTGTCTGTTAAATACTACTTTTGAAGCAAACTGTGCTAATGACAATGGTAATTAAACTTCATGCATTAGGATATAAGATGACTGGTGGCAGGCTCCGCATGGCTTTATTCCCACTGTCCCTGGGCCAGCGTGGCTATGCACAGATGCCTGGAGCCAGTATATGGAGAAATGTCACCTTTCTCTGGAGCAGTGAGCTTTAGAAGAAAGTCTGGGGTTAACAGGGGCTAAGACATACTCCTGATCTGTCCCTGTGTGCCAGATGCCATGAGTGAAGGTCTAGGTGTCTCTACAAACCTTGGTTCCCCGAAATGTCAGTCTGGGTCCTGGCAAGGGGATGCTCCTGCCTGGAGCAATTCCTGCACACTTAACTGCCACAGAGCATCTTTGGCAGGGCCTTGAAATTAAAGGGTGGCTCTTTTCATGTGAATATTAAAGTCATCAACTCATTTAGTCTATAGGAGCTGAAACAGCCTCCTTGGCCAAAATTAATGTTCACAGCCACACAGGCACTGACGGGCAGCAGGAGCATCCCTGCGCAGGTCAGGGATCAGTTGGCCCTTTGCTATCAAGAGCAGAGGGATGACAGTAATGAGAACTGGTGGAAAAATCTCACCCTGGATCTTCTTTTTCCTAGCTTTTTTGGCTGTAAAAAGAAAGTGGAGCTCACTTTTTTTTCTTTCTTTTTTTTAATATTGCCTAGTAAATAGGTAGAGATTAATTCCCATCCCACAAAAGACAGAGCTTCAGCTTAAGAGAAGAGCAAGCAGATCATGAGCTGCTAGGGATGGGATACATGACTTGTTGGGGAAAGTGATAATGTTTCTTTCCTGACCATTTGCATACTTTTCCTCCTACCCCAGCCTTCCTCCCCCACATAGTTAAGACTGTTTAAGGGCAATTTGTGTCACCCTTGTATGTCATTGACCCGTGCTTGCTAGCACTGTGGGGCATCTATACATAACATATATGGGGCATCTATATACTAGCTTATTTTACACAATTCAGACTAACACCACTCTGGCTGGGGGTATCTGTATCAAGTGGGCACTAAAGATAGCATCATTTAATTGTCTGGAGCAAAGAGAAAAGCAATGAAAAAAGCAACCCAAGGGAAAAGATAAACTGTAGATAAGTTTATATTTTCTATTCTGAACAATAGATCAGAGACCTTCTGTAACAACTACATCAGCATTTATTGCGTCTCTGATCCAAAAGCTGTCTGATAAATTCTAGCTAATTTCCAGACTTGCTTTAGAATGAAGCAGCGAGCTCTTCTGAACCTCTTTTATATGCTCATTTTTATTGTAAAGCTGTACAGTAATTTCTTTTAAATTATCTTTATGATTTGCCTTCTAATGTCCTCCAGCATTATGCCTTTGCCCATCACATTAACTGCCACCCCGGGTTGCCACCCTGCAGCGTAGTCCTGAATACTGAAAGGCAGCACCAGGCAGTGCCTGGGGAGCCACAGGGCTGAAGGAAGCTGTCACCCTTGTGCTACAGAAGGTGTGTAGCCCTGGTCCCGTGTTTTCTGCAGGACTGGACAGCAGGCTTTCCCTGGCAAGGCCGTTGTGGCTGTATCTTTGAAGATGCTGGATGGAGTGGGAATTAGGCATGTAGATACCTTGAGGCGTAATGTTCTTTCCTTCGTAATTGAGTCCTGCCCCAGCTGAAGCTGCTAGACACTGTCCTCATAAGAACTCAATAATATTTTCTAA
The DNA here is from genome assembly GCF_047663525.1 of Anas platyrhynchos. Classification (NCBI taxonomy): domain Eukaryota; kingdom Metazoa; phylum Chordata; class Aves; order Anseriformes; family Anatidae; genus Anas; species Anas platyrhynchos. The sequence continues at coordinate 33,007,006 of NC_092593.1, read as the reverse complement.
TAAAAATAGCTGCGGTTTTATCTTGTCATTATTTTATTACAAGTTCTTGCAGCAAGCATTTTTAGACCATATTGTGCTTTATTTGCAGGAATTCATTATTAATGTTGGGTATTAACTCTTGCAATGTATTTCCTTAAAATATTTTGCTTTTCATAGTTATATGCCCTACACCTTTAAACTGCCATTGTGCTTTCAGTCAACAAATCTAACCAAACCCTGCCTCTTGGTTGTGAGTCTTGTGCATCAGCCCCTGCTTCAGGAGCCAAGGGAATGTGATATTGTAGCGTAAGTGAGGCAAACCCAAAGCCCCAGAGGCATGGATGGGTGCAAACTTGCATCCTACCTGAGAACACAGTTGTAGGGTCAGCTCTTCCTTGTCCTGCCAGGCAGAAAGATGGGATGTAGAAAGGAAAGACTTACCCACTTTGGAAGCCAGGGACAGATATGAGCCTTCCCTGAAACAAACCAGTGGCTTGTGGCCTTCATTCTAAGCCCCAAGCCTGCAAGCTGAATGTTGGCAATGCTGTGTGAACCACCTCTGAAGAGCTGAAGTCTAAAAACCAGCAAAGCAAGATGCTCTCCTTCCTCCCACTCCCACAGAGTCTCTGAATTCTTCAACACTAGGAAAAAAAAGGAAAAGAGAAGGAGCCCTTTCAAGGTCTTTGTTAATGGCCCAGGGACTGAGCTATGCCCCAAGAGACAGAGCTGTCGTTCTTACACAAGAGCTGCAAAGGCTGCTGGAAAAGCACATGTAGCCAAGAATATATTCATTATGGCTTTATTAAGCTCTGGGCTCATATGCTGAAAGGTAAGGACAGAGTTGTACTAGTTGTGATTTCTTATCCTTTTTTCCCCTCCCTCCCACCTGTAACCTTCCACGTTGTAACCTGGAGTTCCTGGTGCCCACCAGCTCGGTGAACTTTAGAAAGTAGAAAAAGTGATCCTGTGTCAAACAGAAGAAATCACCTTCCCCCAGTGGGAACTGCTGAGGATCTCCTGTAAGAGAGTGTGTGTTTGGTGAAGAAACAGCCCCAGTGGTTTTATAATATTTTGTTGGGAGAAGGGAGACCCAGCCTAGTGACACATCTCTGAGGACATGTAGCCTAATTAACCCCACATCTTTCATGCCATCTGCTGAGCTGCAAAGGCACTGAAGCATTTTTATTTCCTCCTTCATGTTGCTTTGCAGAATTCATGGAGCCTCTTTGGACCTGGTGCTGGGGGCTGGCAGGAATCATAGAATATCCTGAGTTGGAAGGGACCCTGGCAGGAATCATAGAATATCCTGAGTTGGAAGGGACCCTTAAGGATCATCAAGTCCAACTCTTGACACCGCACAGGTCTACCCAAGTTCAGACCATGTGACTAAGTGCACAGTCCAATCTCTTCTTAAATTCAGTCAGGCTCGGTGCAGTGACCACTTCCCTGGGGAGCCTGTTCCAGTAATGGATGGGAGCACAAGCCTCCACCTTATGGCTACAAGCCCAGGGAGAGGTGTGTGATAGTTTTCTTCAGCTGTATAAGTGAGAGAAAAGTTATATATTAGAAAATCAGAGTGCTGGATGTTGTGAAGGTGGTGTCGCTTTGTGGTGAAGCCACTTCTCTCAGGAAGGGAGGGCAGATTTTCTGCAGTGCTGAGCAAGGTCATACATAACGTCTCGTACTGGTGGCTGTCACAGAGCTGTGCTTGTGCTTCTGGCACCCTCTGCATGCAGAACCCCTGGAAACTCCTGGAGAAAATGGGACACCTGTGGGTTGGGATACTCCAAGGATGAAATCAGCGTAGGGTGCAGAGGCTGGGAGACAACAACTTTGAATTAACTTCGATGTTAATTTTGTTTGCAGTGTTCTTTGCACACAGCGTAGTGTCCGGTTGATGAACCAGAAGTGGCACCTTCTCAAGCTTAACTTAGAAGACTTGAACTCAGTGGAATCAAGTAGAAGTTTCCTCAGCTCTCAGCAGCGAAGAGCAGATGTTCACAGCTCAATCTAGGTATCAGCCATCTCTGCCTGGATCAGAGGCCTGTGGCCAGGTGTCTCAGAGAGGTAGTATATAACTAGAAAACACTTCCCTTCGTTGTGCTGCTGGTTAATCAGAATAGCAAAAGGAGAAGCAGTTTGAAATGCATTAGGCTGTTTTGTCATCATCAGTGGCAGCAATAAGATACCTACTGGGAAAAAAAATGGGTTAGGGAGACACTAAAAAGCCACATGATGGAGGAGAGGAGAGTTTCTGTTTTGGAGCATGGTAGTTTGGCCCCAGTGCCGTGTCCCTAAACTAAGGAGGGTGAGGCTTAGAGACTCGCTATTTATCTGTGTGTCTCACGAGCATTTTAGAGTGGAATTAGTGCTGGGACCGCTTCCAATGGTGGGTCTTGGTTGCATGGCGCTAAGGGCGGGATGGGAGCTCCAGTTTGGGGGATGCAGTCTTGTTTCCAGCTGAAGTTTAGGAAGCAGGGTATGTTTCCTGAAGCCGTTACTTCAGTAGATAATGACCAGGTCTCACCCAACTGAAACTTCCTCGTGCCTCAGCAGCTGCCTTCCCTTCCCGGGAAATGATGAATTGAGTAATCTGCGTTGCTGTGCTGCTGGCTGCGAGGTTGTAAATCGCACGCGCGTGCTCCCAGAAAGATGAGATCCCACATCGGTTTTTAAAGAAGTGCCGCAACAGTAACGCTGATAAAATCTGCCTCTCGCGGGGAGCGCGCTGAGCCAGTCTGTGCTCAGACAGCCCCATGCATCAGCGGGTGACGAGCATACGCCTCCGACGGCAGGCGCTTCCCTGCAAGGGCTGCTGAGCTGAGTGAAATATCTCTCCCCGAGACATTCTGCGGTAGGTTGGCGTGTTACTGTACGTGAACTATCGCCGAGGCGGTTGCAGGCAAACAGGAGCCATTTAGAAATGAAACGGGAAGGAAACAAATCATAGAAACAAAGGCTTCCCGATTCAAAAGGATGCCTTGGGCTCTCGGCCCTGAGCGTCACCGCGGATCGAGCCGGTAGCTGCTGCCTTGTCCATCTTCGTGCTTGGCTTGGCACCAGTCGAGACCCGAGGTCAGAAATTCACATCAGCAAAGGCGCAGATATAGCAGTGCAAGAGCAGCAAGCTCATTTTTATCACCCTCAGCAGCGACTTAGTGGAAAGTCGGCAATGTCTGCCTGGCAAGGCAGAGCCTCTGCCTCTGAGCGTGTGCCTCATGCTGACGGCTGGGCTGCTCCGGCAGGAAAAGTGAGCCTTGCTGCCTCCCACTTGGCCTCCAGGGGCCATGCTCGCCACTCATCACAGCTCAGTGATGAGGGGTGGGGGCGTTTCAGTGACTTCCAAAGGTTTGTTATTTTAGTTTCGTTGTTCTGGTTGGGGAAAACCCTGCAAAATGTTGTACTGGGATAACTGGGGGGACTGGGAAGGGTTTGCCATGTCATCCCGGTGCCAGCAAGAGGATCAAACACTGACATGAGCCCAAAGGGAACACGTGAGGAGTGCTTAGCCCTGCAAGCCTTGCTCCTGGGATGGAGTAGCCCATTTCTGATGGAAGAGCTCTCGATTTGTAATGAGCTCCTCTTCCAGAGTTGCCTATTTGGGTTTCCTGTTCATGGTTACCTCCGATTTTGTCAATGTGCTCGGTCTCGTAGTGGGGCTGAATGCCCTGTGGTTCCTGCCTGCAGTCTAGCTAGGGCAGATTTGTGTTCCAGAGGGAAGTGAAAAGCAGCAGTAAACCAAAAGCGGGGATGTGATTTCACTCTTCTTGGGCTGATGGAACTGTGTTTGAGAGCTGCTGATCTAGAAGAGAGCCCATCTCCATTTTGGAGGCTTGCAGGAGCCCTGACCTGGCTCTGCTTCTGCTGGAGATGGTGTTGTGGGCTGGCAGCTGTAACATGGCACACCTGGCAGCGGGGGGAAAGGTCCCCTCCTGGCACTAATTTCTGCAGAGAGGCTTTTCAGAAATGAAAAAATAAAGTAGCAACAGAGAGAATTGGCTCCATCCCAGCACACGGTCACCACAAAGCCGGGCTGCAGCTAAGGGAGGAGCGTGGGACCTGGACTAGCAGGGAAAGGGAGGTGACACCATACTTGGGGCTGCACGGCATTGTTTGCACTCACCTTATTCCTCTGGGAAGCCACAGTTCATGGTGTGATCTTGAACAAGGGCTCCCAGAGGCTGGCCATCACCACCCAAGCGTGGCTGGAGTCCTCCTGCTGCGTCAGTTCCCCAAGGAGAAGCCCAGGCAGCCTCTTCAATGCTGATTTGGCGCTACAGTCTGGAGGGGGACTGAAGGAGCCCAACAAACTCATTGCCTGCCTTAGCAGCGCAGGGTGGAGCCTGGCAGCAGCCCGTGCCTGCTCTCAAACCACCACCCGCCCTGTCTGACCACTGGAGAAGCCACCTTAGCACTGCTAGAGGGAACAGTGACAAAGCCCCCATCAAAATGTGGCTTTTTCAAGCTCTCTGAATGACAGAAAACACCTGACATCCCGCGCTGGGGAAGGCTGCCGCACTCTTTCAGCATTCTGACAGGGGCATTAAAATGTATTTATAACAGCTGGGGATGGCTTGCCCTGAGGAGTGAACTTAATTCTTAGTCTGCCAGGCACTCCGTTGTGAGTGACAGTGATTTGTCCCCTGTGTGTTCATTCTCCTCCTTGCCCTCTTGCGTTTTATAAAGCTGTATTTGACAGTCTAATTTCATATAACTAATAACATTATGTAGTGAAATGAGCTTGAATGTCCGTTTCTCTTTTCAGCACTGCACTACTTGATGAACACTGGATTTCCCACCTCTCCTGTAGAGTCATTGCCATGGTTAAGTTTTCTGATCTCCCTTTAAAGCAAATATTTGGATGAAAGAAGCGCTTCGACTTCTTTCTTCCGCGCAACTGAGCCAGGGATGTGCCTCACACAGCTGAGAGAGGCATGAGCTTTGGTGACAAGCTGCAACAAGTAACTAAACACAAAGCAAACCTAAAATTGGTTATTTTAATTTTTCAGGTAGAAATCTTGACAGAACACCACAACCCTACCAGATCTCGACATCTGAACAAAATGAATGCAGAAACCCACTGAAAGCAGAGAGGGGGCTGATGCTGGCATTGATAGGCAGCAGGCTGTGCCTCTGCAGCTTCTGGTTCCTGGTCACCCCATCCTGCAGCCGCAGAGATCTGGAGTGTTTCACCCAGGTGAGAGCGACCTTTCTTTACTGGGATATGTGGTGTTACAGCCTCTGTGGAGCAGAGGAACAGCTGCGGCAATGCAGAGCTTCAGGTTGGTGTGGGATGCCCGAGACAACTGACACTTCTGGTTGCCTAATTTAGAGGGATTTTCTTAATAAGACTCACCAGGAGGTTTGTTGCTGAGGATATATATTCCACACAGGCTCTAACTGCAGAGAAATGAGTAATGGTTTTTGTAACGGCTTTTTAAAAAGATTTTGCTCTTGGCCACCAAAATACCTTGGGGCAGTCCATTCCACTGACTGAGTCTATGGGGAGAAATTTCCTTTCAGTAGCTCATCTTAATATAGCAGGGAGATGAATCTCCTTCGTATTGTGTGCAAAAGGTGCTAGCAAGAGCATATGTGTCATCATCAACTTCTTTATCCTGCTCTTGATGCTCTAAACCTCTATAGCTCCCTTATTGTCCTCTTAGAAATCCCATCTGCACCCACTGTCCCTGCAAGGAAGTTTCAAATGCAGGTCACTTCTGAGGAATCAGAACTTGCCAGACCCATTTTGAAGCTAATGCTTTTAAAATCCACCCCTTCCCCCACTTTTTTTAATCCCTGAATCTTTACTTTTCTCATCACATTGCACCTATGAATAATTTGTTTTGATCAAATCTTCCATCAAATTCTTTTTAGCTAGGTGCAACAAAGCTCTTTGAGTGAAAAATGCATCTTTTACAATGTAACCTTGGCCCCTGGCCTCATCGTTTCCCAGCCTGGCTCAACCATGGTTTCTGAAAGTTAGCGTGGATTTTCCTGTCAAAATACAGAGAGGAGGCACAGCTCAAAGTCGGCAGCCTCACAGACCTCTTCCACTCAACAGAGCAGGGCAAGTGACTCTGCTTATTACCTGTTTTGCAGGATATTATGGCACATCCTTCAGAAATGGGAGAAAGATGTGGTTTTGTGCTTATTGCCTGTACCTTTCCATGAGAACACAAAGGGGGGAGGCTGGTAACACTCCAACACTCCAAGATACCCAAGTGTGGCAGGCACACTTGGATATCCACACTTGGACATACAAGTTGGGCTGTGTACAGCATGTGATAAAGAGAATTAAAAGCATGGAGGAGGGGATGGATGGGAGCATCCCAGCAGCAAAGCCATTTGCTCTCTGCCTTGTCCTTGGTAAATGGCTTTACCTGAGAAAGAAGATCCTGTTTGCTAGGCATGCTCTAAACAAGTACCTGCTCCTGCACCTGGAGATTTACAGGTAGCCCAGGGCTAGAAGGGGGAGAAACTACCCCAGTTTATGGTGAGGAAGCAGAATCTTAGAAAGAACAAGCAGTATTTTTAATAATAAATATGGCCATGTGGAGTAATTATAAAGATGGCAAGTGCTAGACTGTGAAGAGGTTACTTTCTGATGTTTCCACTGACATCAGTTCTTTTGGCTGGCCTCAAAATCACAGTTTATACGGCCTAAATTAGCAGAATTGAGCTGCAAAACTGAGAAAAGCTGCAGATCTTTTTTTTTTTTCCCATTCTAGCATTCTCTATATTGGCTCAATGGTTTTTTCCTCTCACGTTCATTAATATACATTCTAAATGCTTAATTTAGAAACAGACACAGTCCTTGATCACCGTCCTGTTTACATTTCGACATTACACTCGGAGCAAAGGGACCCCTCTTGTACTTCTTCTCCCTCCTCCCCTCTCCAAGCTTTGTCACCCTCCTTCGGGATCTCTTTTCAAAAGATCAAGAGTAGAGAAAAGGCTTCAGATGCCATAAATATTGCAGGAACCAGTGTTCATCAGAGAATGGCCCCCTTCAAGATCAATATGTCTTCCTGAGGGGGCATTCAGTCCTTCAAAGTAAACAAGCTGGGAACATTAATTCAAATGCTTTTATACTAAATACATATACATGAATTAGCCTGTGTGGCTGTGATAAATAAGTGTTATATAAGCGAGGTATAAAACAAACCACACATGCGAAAAAAAGCAACCTCTGCAAATTCACTAGGCACAAGCCAATTTCTACTGTAGATCTGATGACCGAGATAATTTTGGTAAGGGGCTAAAGAGAAGTTCTCTTAACCTTTGTGAACAGATTGATCTGGGCTATCAGAATCTTTTCCTGAGAAAAGGAAAGCCATTATACTGACGTGTAAGTTGGGATATTTGGCAAAATGTGCAGAATCCGCATTTTGCAGACTATCATTGTCCGTGTTTGGAAATGTGGTTGTTTCTCAGAGGGAGGATGGATACGGGGTTAACTCAAGGAGGGAGGGAAGAGCCTACGTGTCTTTATTTCTTTCTGTGCCACAAATGGAAAAGTGGTTCAGACTGAAGTCAGGGATTTTGAGCAGGTTTTTAGGCTGCCAGTCCTCCTGTGTGACTGCCCTGGGATCAGAACAGGGGCCTGGCATAAAGACTTGGCTTGAATTGGAGTTGGGCTGTATCTTTTGATCCTTTCATGATTGTAATAGCAACTTCCCTCCTCCTGGGGTCACAAAGTACCAGGACAAACAAAACTTGATGGAGAAGGCATCCGTGGAAACTCAGGAAAATCAGAATGGTCCTGAATGGACTATTTGGGCCTGTTTGTGTTCAGGGTGCTGCATGTCCCTCAGTTAAACCCCAGTCTCCTGCAGCTGTGGAGGGGGTAAGTGTTCTTGGGCTCTGTGTTATTAACCCTAGGTAATTGTTTCAAGAAATTGCCTCCCTTCTAAAGTATTACAGGGGAGAAAACAAAGAGAAATGTTTCAGTAGGGACAATAGGTCAGTCTGAAAAAAATGTTACTAATTATGACACATTAAAAACAAACAAACAAATATTTTAGACATTAATCTAAATGAGTATGGGAATTAGCAGGAAAATAGTCTTGTGGCCATTACTTCAGATCAGACACAGCTGTTTATTAAAAAAACCTCACTTCATATGTTAGAAAACATGCTGGCTGGTGGCTAAAGCATGGGGCAAAAGGGGTATTTGTTGTTGTTTTTACACTGCTGTGGTCCGTGCCTTTTTTGGCACCCCTAGGTTTACTTAACGAGCCACTAAAATGGGAGTTTAAATTCAGCTTAACTCTACCTTTAAACTAATGGGCTGAAATCTCCAAGAAGCTTTCTGCTGGTGTTTCCAGTTCAGGGCTGTAACTCTCTGAAAGGAAGACTAAGTGGATGTGAAGCTGCGAGCCAGGAGAGTCAGTTTTCATGTGGACATTCTGGTCGTGACATGCAACAGATACAATCCAAAGGAATTTCATACAGAAGGGATAGAGAAACAAGCAGTAAATCCAGCAGGTCTGGTAAAGCTGCTGTGAGTTATTCTTTGGCCTTGGGCAGCTCCACAATATTGATGTGCGTTTTGTTCATGGCCTTCCATCTCACAGATCCATCTGCGCTGCCTACTGCGATGGGGATAATAAAGGCTCCTCAGACATTTCCCAGGGTCTGCGATACAAAAAGGCAAACACTCCTTCTCTCCATCAGCCTCGTTCAACACCAGTTTGTTGGAATCGGTGTTTGTTTAGGACCGTGTCCACTCTCTGCTTCTGAAAATGTTTGACAGTAGTGTTCCTCTGAAGAGTGTAGAAACAGCCGTGTGTGCAGAATATGTGGAGGAGTATCAATTCAGACTAAAACCAGCATAATTACATATATTTCAATCAAGAACTCAGAAAATATTTGCAGTGTTGTAAAAAAGTGGGAAGGGATATTTGACTAGCTTTTGGACTTACTGAATGGACATATTTTACACTCTCTATGTGCATCTCTGGGAGATCGCTTGCTGAATTTACATCGTTCTCCTGCTAATAAGCCTTGAGACAAATTAAAATAAAGTAAAAGCATCCAAACAACCTGGAAGGGAAGTGTCTACTGCACAACTTATTGTGCAGAATAGGCATACGTGTCTCACCAAGCAGTGCACCATCATTCGTTCTTTTGTTAACTCTAGCTCTTGTTCTGTAATCACTGTTTTACTTTAATGAAAGCCCTTGATAGCTGCAATTCTTCCTTCCCAAATCAAATTTTGATACAAAGCCTCCTGCAGTCAATGCAAAAACTCTTGCTGACTTCAAGGGTTTTGAGTCGGACCATAGTGAGGTTTCTAGACAGAGAGAAAAGCAGTTACAGCTTCTCCATCCCACTCTTCTCCCATTCTTTTTCTTGGCTTTCATGGTGATGAGCCCGCAGGTGCTTTTCCGATGTGATTTTTTCTTTTCAGAGGAGGAATTCCCTGTGCTCCATCCAAGGACAAAGAAACATGACATGTCCGTATGGTCAGTACTGGCATGGAAAGCCAACTCTACCTGAGCAATGGGCTAATAAAATGCAAGCCACCTGCCTGGAAGCTGTGAAACAGGTTAGGCTGGGTTTGTGCCCAAGTGATTTAATTTGCTGCTAAAAATCTGTTCTTCAGGTTTAGCAGAGCAGTGGGTTCCTGGTACCAGTCCAGCAGGGAGCACATCAGGCTGCTGAAGGCAAAATGAGGCTCTGGAGAGGCTGAAAGCTTGATGACAACAGGCTAGATCCCCACCTGGATTAGCTCTGCGCAATGCTGCCCTCAAAAGTTAGTTTTGTCTTTTCAGTTTGGGATTTTCAGTCTATAGAAAGCTGGGCTCACCCAGTCCTCTGAGGCTATGTAAGCCAGGCCATTGCTTGGCAAATGGGACAGAGGAAATAAAAATGCAGCAAAGGGTTTACTGGAACTTCACATTCTTTTGTAGTTCTGGTTTCTTCAGTCGGCTCCTGCTACGTCAGTGCTGTGGCTACAGGTGTGGGAAACACAAGCAGGCAGGCTGCAGTTTAAAAGGTTAGCTGCAGAAAGAGGTGCTGGTGTATGGACAAGCAGAAGCCAACACTAAAAAAGGTCAGCTATTTAAATGGCCTGATTTAAATAAGGCACACGTCAGGCTGTACTGCCCCCAGAGGAGATTCCTTGTGTGGGTTTATGAACTCTGGGAAAGGGGCCAAGTTAGCCCTAATTATATTTTGTTTAATCAGCTCTTTAAATAGTGAACTGTTTTCTTGGCTCTCTTCCCCCAGCGAGATCACATCTTTATACTCTTGACCTTTTTATTTTATGCAAGAGGCTCTCTTGTTGGTTTGGACCATGCTTCTGAATCCAGACAAGTCAGCTGCACTTAGCTTGCTCTTATATCACCTCTCTTCTTGGAGGAGAGAAAGCCCAAGGTTATTTATTTCCCATGTTCTCACTATTCAAAAATACAGAATTTCATTTTTTCCCCATTTTCACTATGCAAACTTAGGAAGGCCCTCTGGATTAAAGGGCAGGATGTCTGAAGTTGTAAGATAAGTAGATTTCCAGACAATACCAGGAACATCCCCTATCTTTTGCTTTGAGCATTATTTCGAGAAAACCACAGCTCAGCTATGCTAAAGTTAAGTGTTATGCCTCCATTCCAAAGCTTCATCCAGCTGTGAAGAAATGACAGGAGAGTGAAGGAGTTAACTCTCTGCGAGGTCCATGCAGTGTGCTTCATGGGAGTGTTCTCCACCACGAATACCGAGTTCCACCCAAATTCGGCAGGGTCTAGAGGTGTACTGGTTGAAGAATAGAAGATGGAAGTGATGGTCTTGTCTTTTCCACTCCCTGGTTTGGGAAGAGGTCAGACCTGGGCCCTGTGTAGCTTTCTTTCCAATGAGCTTAATATTGCAGGTTTTATTCTGGAACCCACTCAGTGGCAGATAGAGATCTTCGTGTTATATCTTCATGTTACATCTTCATGTTTGGAAGACGGAGACAGTCCTATCACTGTTGTTGTAATTTCCTTTAGAGTATTTCTAAGTATTTCATTTACTTCTCAGGAGCTTGGAACACAATTTAATAACAATTGTGGATTCAACAAGAACAAGAAACTACAGAACAGCAGCCAGGTGGATTTTAATCTGGTCCTTCAGTTTATCTTCTAGCTGGACTCTTCCTTAGCAATTGGAAGTGTTAGCAATGGCCTTTTAGTTGTTTTTTTTTGCCCTTGGCTGGGAGCAGTTCCTCTGACTTTCTTTCTTTAAAAGACCTCCTTACAACAGTTTAGTCTTCAAACACCCATCTCATCTGGCGTTTAGTCCTCAAACCATCCAAAGCGATCTTTGCTATCTCACCTCTGTTATGATGCACTTCTGGTTACAGAAATTTTGAAAACAGAGTTGTCAGAAAAAGCCAACAACCACCACTGATGCTGTGGAAACATGTCCAGCCAAACTCTGTGCCCTCTTTCTGATGCCCTCTCTGCATTGCATGGTGTCGGGGAGGTCAGGCTGCTCTCTGGGAAGGCCACCACTCCGAGTGCTGTTCTCTCTGTGAGCTCCTTGCTGGACTCAGCAGCTCACGTGCATTACATCTTCCCCTCCGCAGTGCTGCAGGATGCTGAGTGGGACGGTTTTGCCTCTGCTCTGGCAGCAGGGTGGGATCCTGCTTGCTCAGGAGGGGAGGCCACGGCTCGCTTGTGCACCAAAGCGATGCATGCCCTGAGAAGTCAGCAGGTTTTTGAGGAGGAATGGGCATCACCCTTTTAATGTCAGGACACTGAGGTGCTCGTGGTACAAGTGCTGCTTTCTCAGCTCAAGGACCTAGGGTGTGCCATACAGAACAGTGAGGCACCTGGGAGCAGAGGGGCCATACATACCTGGTGCTTGCCCAGAAGGCCCTGATTTCCCCCTGTGCTTCCAAGGGGGAGCAGAAAGCTGAGAAATGCAGCAGTGGCCTCCATTTGTAGGCAGTTACTGCCTTTCTGCTCCTTCCTCCTTGCCCTTCCTCTCGTGCTGATGGGCACCTTTCGGAGGTATCTCAGGGAAAGGCAGTGTTGTTTCCACAGGACTGGTAAATTCAGCTTTCCTAAGGGAGATGCCTGCAACTCTTCAGTACCAGGTGCCCCCGGCCCCTTGCCTGCACACATCCCATTTGCACTCTGAGGGGACAGACGGGCTGAAGGGAAGGGGCAAAGCAGCACTGATCTGTACTTCAGCAAGAATAGTGGAAAACAAAACCAGCCTGCACTGAAGGGCTCTCCAGGCAGGGGAGGGAAGTATTAGTAAAACCAGCAGCTTTGGAAAACAGCAGAGTTCCCCCGCACCGCACATTCCCTTCCCTGTGTCTCCGTGTCCCAGAGGAAAGGGGCTCCACGAGGCTGAGCCTGACTGCGCCAGGCCTTCCTCTCCCTCCTCAGCAAGGCAGGGCAGGCTCCAGGATTAGTTATGCATCTGACTGTGCCTCTAATAAACTAAATGTAATTAAAAAATAGAGCAGGGCCATTGCATTTTAACAGCTTGGAGCTTTCCCTGTGGAAGGATCAGCAAACAGTGAAGGAATATGAAGATTCAGCTCCCCGGCACCTGCTGGGCAGCCTCTGTCAAGATTAACAGCATCTCGCCAGGTTATTAGAGTGAACATGAATACTTTGGAGGCTCTGTGGGTAGTTATGGTATCACGTTTTATTATCTTCCACTGAAATGAAATTACTTATTGTAATTGCTTGTCAGTCACAGGCCAACAAATCTGACAAAGGGAAGCTTTTGTGAGCGGGGAGCGGGAGACAGAAGGGAAAAGATGGACTGAGCCAAATTCTGCTCTCATTTTTTTGTGGCAAGTGGGGAGAAAATATAACCAGGGAGGGAGGGGAAGGGGGACTCTTCCTTTCTTTACATAGTGAACTGAGATGATTCTGACCAAATGACCTAAATTGAGCAAGCATCCGTGGGAGCTGGGAAGGGAAAGAGCAAGCTAACCCTGGGCTGGGCGTTAGGTTGGGTGGGAGCAGCTGCTTTGTGGGGAGTGCATCAGCCACGGCAACCCAGCAGAGTTTCCTGGTAACATCAAATGTGTCTCTTGGAGGCACTGCTGTAGTTCAGTGCAGGGGGAACACCAGGCAGCAGGAGGTGTATGCCTCGCACGTTGCAGAAATCCGAGTCAGACAAGAAAACGATCCATTTGGGGTCGCTTTTGGATGACTTGGTCCATCCAGTCAGACTTAAAGGAGGGAACAGCAACTGGGAACAAAGGTATTGGAGGCAAAGGGGAGAGCCAGGGAGCGCTGCAGGTATTTGGGAGTGAAGATTGCTGCTCCAGCAGATCCATGCGCTCCTTTGAAAATAGCTCAGGGAGCCAAGATTGCAGGAGCCCAATAATCACGCATTATCTGTTACGGTGCAAGGGAGAGATGCGATCATTTTAGCTGCAGGCAGTCAGCAGTTCCAGCCCTACCTGGAGAGCAGAGCTTGCCGCAGCTGTGGAGGCAGCAGTCACCTCTGCCGTGTGAAAAGCGTCTCCAGGACTTGCCCCAGCAGAAGGCAAAGGCCTCAAGGTGCAGTTAAGATGAAAATGTGCTGCTGTCAAGGCTGGTGGCCGCAGTGCTAGCCGTTTGCCAAGAAATTGCATAAATCTGCCAAGTAAGTAACCGTGTTACTCCAGCCTTTTGAAATCGTTATAGTGAATTCTGATTTCTTGTAACAAAAAAAAAAACAAACAAAAACAAAAATAAAGATTTGGAGGGATGTAATAAAGACAGGCTCTCCCTCCAAATCTCTAAGTAAAAGAGTGGCCTTAAAAGGGCCCTGTGCCTTGTGTGCCAGCAGTAGGCACAGAAAAGGGATAGGCCACAGGAACAAGGCAGTCATTTAGCACTTCCTGAGTCTTCATGCTGTTTTTTGCCACTTGCAGCTCCAACTTCCAAGTCAGAAGTATTATGTTTTTGTGTTGATGATGCTGATACCCCTTTATCCAGTCACCATTGGAATGGGTTTCAGTTGTAGGATCTGTAGCTTTCTGCAGTATTTGAAGTACATGTCTCTGTTTATTCTAAGCTTGTTACTTCCTGACTTCATTTGATGCCTTTTAATTCCTTCTGCTGTGGCTCATGCTACTCTCAAAAGTAGCAATGGTCACCTAACTCTTGAACCAGTGAGATCAAATCAGTTTTAACTATGGGAAATGGCCGCTTCTGGCTTCTTCGCATGCATAGATGCAAAACATAGCAGTGCACCTCACAGACTGTGTTGGAAGTGCAGCATCACATAGATCACCAGCCCGGATGGTTCTTCTGTGCCACAGCTGAAGGATACAGTCCTGCATTTACAGAAATGTACATGTACTAGATGCTGTTCCAGAAGCAATGTTCCAGAAGCTCTTTAATTATTGTTTTGTCTACTGTATTTAATTTCCTAGTGCATGAATCCCTGTCTTGAGATAGTTTTTGTTATGTAATTGCTGTTAACGATTAGAGCTCAGCATTAATTAAACAGATCAGTTTTCATTCTCAGACATTTTAGTTAAGATGCCTTAAGGCTATTAGACTGGGAGGGGGGTCGTTTGTTTTTTTTTAAGCATGTCTTCATTAGAGCTTATGTTTCTTTTATCTGCAGATGAGGCTTCCCTGCTTTGCACTGCAACATCAACCAGAGTACTCTTACATCCCCCCCCCAGCAGAAACCCAAGCTCCAGTGTTTTATTAGAGGCATAAAGGGTGCCTAGTGATACAGTTACAGCTCATACATTTGTTATTTTGGTTCCTGTCCTACTGGCTGATTTTTGAATCATGAATGATAGTAGGATATCGACATACCAATTTTACATCTTCATCTTAAAACCAGCTGTATGACATGCACTGGTGTCTTCAGCTGAGCTCTGTTTAACAACATCATTTCCTCCTTTAAGGTTTATTCTATGATAAAGTCTCTAAATTGACTGCTTATAGTAACAATTGCATTTTTTTTTTTAAATAAAAGCAGAGGAAGTCATTGCAGATGTTTGGATGTCATGTATAACACAATATGAAAAACATTCATTTATAACACAATACGAAAAATGTCATTTGATAACTCCTATTTGCTGCATGGGACTTGCGTGTGAGCTACAGCAGGCCCTGACGAAAGTCATCCAATTCTGATATGAAGTGGTGGTAAATCCATCCCATTCCTGTGTTCCTGTAGTTAATTATCTTCATTGCTGAAATTGTGAATCTTATTTTGAATCAGAGCCTATACGTTTTCAGTTTTTTGGTCCTTGGATCTTGTAATTTCTCTGTCTGATGTATGTAAAGTTCCCTAACCTAATGGAAATCTTCACTATCAGAAGTAATTGTAGGTGTTCAGAGGATCTCACTGCATGAGCAGGGCCAGGTTGATTACATATGGCCTATGCTGCTTAGTGTGAAAAACTGTCATGCTTTTCCAGGAATGTAGGCTGTTGTTACTGCTGCTTGTTATCTTAATATCCTATTGATCTTTGGGGTAAAGATGTTAAGGTTTGATGGATCATTTTGTGCTGGATAAAGTATATAGCAATGCAGACATCTTGTTAACTATGGGTATTGTGCTTAATAAGGTGATCTGATAGCCTGTTTGGTGTGAACCTGTTGACCATGCTGTGCATGGCTGCTTAGAGTCTTGCCTTAAGTGTACTTTGAAGAAACTAGTAAGAGCCTGGGTGTGGCTGTAAGTGTAGAAATGGGTCCAGATTTTCTGCTCTTTGCAGCAATATTTATCCTAAGAGTTCTCCAGCTGACACCAGATTCCCCAAAGTGCCTTATGTCTTGTGGTTCACAGGATTTGGGGAAAGGAAAAAATATAAAAGCAGCAACAAAATACAACCTTTCCTTGGTTTTCTGAATATCAGGTGACAGAGGCCACCAGCAAGAAACAAATAAGAGAGCAGACAAAGTACTCCTGAATGCCACTGTCCAGCCAGTTCTAAAAGTGAAGGGTTGTCCTCGGCATTACACAACTGTAAGTACTTTGTCTTCCTTTGGATGCTTGTAATCATTTGGCATTATTTTTTTCCCATTTCCTTACTGATAAGGCAGTTGGACTAGATGATCTCTGAAGGTCTCTTCCAACTGAACTCTCCTCTCCTCTCTCTGGCTAAATGTTGGATTTGTTTTTGTTTGTGTGGGACAAATATCCACACTACAAGGCTGGGTTACAATTTCATCTCTCTCATTAATGACAGTCTTTATGTTCACACTTTCTTCATTAGCAAACAAGCACGTGGTACAGTAAAGTTGAAAAAGAGCTAGGATGGGATTCTGGTCCTCACTTTGCCCAAACGCCATAACCAGGGCAGCCTTCACCATCATGGTCTAACCCCAGGGGCCTTTTTTAAGGCTCAATTAAGTCAACTGGGACCATTGCTTTAAAGTGATGAATTGGCTTTTCATTGCTCATGCGGGCAAGGTTATTCAACTGCTTTGCAAAATAAAGTCCTCTGGATGGAAGTAATGGCCAGGAATATAATCTCGTCCTGATTCCCCGGTATCTCTTTCCTTATTTGAAAAGATTTATGTGATTTTTTTTTTCTTAATATCATTTCCCTCAGAAATGAAATTGTAACCAAATACATTGTGATACAGGTTTCAAGGCTCATTTCCTTGGTGGATAATCTTAAATCTCTATTGCTCTAATTCTTTAACACTTTCAGAGTCAGTAAATTACAATTTGGTGACAGCAGTTTTTGCTGAGATCTTTTTTTTTTTTTTTTTTCTGTAAGGTGTCTTCATAATAAGGGGACTGCAATGATAAAATAGTTATCTGGTATTTTAAAATGATCGTTTATATGTGTTTTACTGCATATTCAAATGAATTGATATAAACAGTGTTCTCTGTTTGAAAGGAGATATTTAAAGCTTTTAGGAGCACAGCTGCTTTCTTCTTTTTTTTTTTTTTCCCTACCTAATCAGATTAAGTGTAATATACAATGCTTTTCTGTAAAGAAAATTGGAATGCACTTCTCATCAATTTAAGAGGAGCCTGTGGCAGTGTTTAAAAAAATTAATTAAAAGTTGTTCTGTTTTGAGGAGCCAGCCTGAAGCGTGGATCCTCCTACACACGTTTACATTTTCTAAAGCCTGCCTGTGAGACAAGCAAGTATTTCTCTGAAATGCTGCAATCCTGCTCATTCACACCAGTGGTTTACACTGTTGGCAGAGCAACTGAGAGTAGTGAGGGACTGGCCACACTTGAGAACACTCCAGTGTTACTGATTTGGTATTTATTATAAGGCTCCACATTGAGTTCCCCTCTTGGATCCGGAAATTTCATCAGGGGAAATCAGAGCATTTCTAATTAAGCCTCTTTAATGAGATCTATTGCATGGGTTTCTAGGTGTTTGCTATATCACAAAAGCAAACTACACAGTAGACCAGGCAGAAGAACCAGGGAGGAAAAGGCAAGCCCAAAGAACAATGCAAGTTGCATGTACCTTTGGAAAATTAGGGGGACTTTGAAGATCTGCATTTCTAGTCTCAGTGCTTCTAGGACATAGGCAAAGCATTTGCTGCCACTGCTTTCAGGAGTATCTGTCTCACTGAAGATTGTGAGTAGCCATTGCTACCCTGTCAGATGACCATTTGGTGGCCAGAAAATAAATAAATAAATAAATAAATAAAATAAAAAAGTTATTCGTAAGAGTCCAAAAGGAACTACTGCTCTCACAGGTAGTCATTGGTTATTAAGAAACAACATCTCTACTTTTTTATAGGGCTTGATGCTCTTTACTTGCCTGAAGACTTTTCCTTTCTTCCTTTTTTTCCCAAGGAGTGATTGTGTAGTTGAAATGTGTGACATCTTGCTGAGAGCAAGGGGACTAGGCTATGTTTTCATGCAGACAATGCAAAGAATGCATGAAATGAGAAATCAAATAGGTGCTCTGTCTAAATTCTGTAGGTCTAGTGAAGGATCCTTCTTAAAGAGCAGTAGGTAAGGGAACAAAGTAAAAGCCAAAGAAATTGAGCAGCCTTGAAATTGCTCTACTCTCCTCTTCATGTTCCTGGGGCTAGGGACACTACATTTATACCGAGCGGTGTTCTCTCTAAAAGAAAACTAAATGGGGCATGAACAGCAATTCAAGTCCCCGGGGAAATATAAGGAAACTAAATCAGATTGAGCATGTAGGAAAGAATTGTCAAAACCATCCCAGGTGATAGAGTTATGGGAGAACAAGGAAGGACGTAGACAAATGTGGAAAGGAGAAATAAATGTTGGGTGCTGGGAAGACTCCTGTGTCAATCCAATTGGTACCAAGGTCATCCTGACCTTCCACCGAAGGAAGGAAGTTGTTGGAGAGACTGGTGACTGCTTGTCCTCAGCATCTTCAAAAAACAAAGCTGAAAAAGAGGTAGGTAGTTAAAAATTACAGCTAGGTAATTCTGACTGCTTACTAAATGAATGTCCTAGCCCGTGATTTGCATGTGCCAGGTGAAGAAGCAGATGAGCATATTTTCTGGTTACTGAGGGAATGAGATGTTACGTGATGTCACATTGGCCATGGCCAATATGCGAGTGTGCACTCTCAGGTCAAGTAAACCCAGCCAAAACAGGCTCACTCCTCTGCAGTTATTTCTGGTTTAGAAAAAGGACTATTTTATGTTCCAGACAGGGATCTCAGTTAAGGACTTCCTACTCATATGCTATCCACAGATCCAGAAATTGAGATCAGTGCATCATTTGTAGCTATGACTGTCAGCAAGTCAGATTGCACAACTGTAAGAAATGAATTCTTTGTCAGTGAAATGTATCCCTTTTTACTGGGCTATCTCAAGATCTGTATCTCATGTAAGTGCCACCTGTCTTTTTGGCCTTTGCCAGTGGTGCGAATTTTCCAACAAATGCAGCTGTGAGTATTATAATTCAGAAAAAAAAATACTTTCTGGGGAATGAGAAATCCCCCAGATGGATGACAATAGGTAGTCTGTTTTGTGGGAAGAGCATCACTAAATCCTAAGGGAAACCTTTAAACGGTATCTTTGGTTGAGAGGAATGCAGGGAACAAAAGCAGCTATGCCCTCCTTGTGAGGCTACTTAGAGATGACATTTTGAAGAAAACTGCCTATAACTGAAAGAGACATAAGAGAATGGTCATGAAAAAGGAGCACCCTGTACGTGTAAGCAAGCAGGTGCAAAAATGAGAGTGGCAAATCCCTTCTCCTCTTCTCTGTTCCTTCATCCACAAATAAGTTAAAAGATAAATTGTTTAGAAGGAAATAATGGACATGATGAATTAAAATCAAAGTAACAAAGATTAGAGAAACAGTGCACAGAGAGAAAAAATAAATTAAAAATACACCTGAATGCCATTGTGTGAAGATCAAGATCCATCATCTAATTGTGTACTCTCTGATATGTATAAGGGATGGTATTGCAGGTAGGTCTCCAAGGTAGCCGTGTGGTTATGTTCAGAGCTGGCTGCAAGCTGGGAAACCCCTCTTGCAACCAAGTCCATCTACACTGAGTTTGCATGGGATAGGTAAGTTTTTCTTTTCCATCTGAACTTGAATACATTATCTGACCTATTATGGAAATGGAAAGGGAATCCCATTCCATTCCAAAAAGAAGCATCTAATCATCGTGGATGAACTGTAGTGACAGTTTACAGCTTTATGGCTCTCTTCCTGTGTCATGGCTTTAGGCAGTGTATGAGCAAGCCTTCTCCAGAATCTGCTTCTTGTCCAAAAGGACTTGTTTTGTTCCCCACAGGAAATGGGAGAGTGGGGGGAAAAAACAGTTACATTTGGCAGGGGAAAAAAAAATGATAACAGGGGGAGCTCTTCATTCCGGAGTAGCTATTTAAATTCAGGGCCAGAGAAGCCCAAAATCCAGAAAGGAAACTCTTGTTTTTCTCTGGTCAGGACACAGCATGGAATGGAAGAGGTAATGAAAAGGCAGAGAATATATACAGTTCCTGCAGGATAAAGGTCTTCTCTCAGTCAATATTTACTCTCTGGATGAAGGAGATGAAATCATCCCAAATGTACACAGTGCTCTGTCTCTTCTTTATACCCTTTCCCAAAGGTGCAGTCTGAGGTGTTTCAACCTGCAATGGTGGTATTAAATTGCAGAGTACAGGGATTTTCCTGTGCTTCCTTCTCTGGCGGAGAACAGTAGGCCACTGAGTAGGTTTTAGCAGCATGGATGAGCTCTTCAGTATCCTCACATAGCACTCTGAAAAGGGGGGTTAAAAGAGGGGGAATCACTTTAATTGTGTTCCTTGTCCCAGGTGGTTGATTGATTTACAAACACAGCAGATCATGTCAGCCAATGCCAGCCCAACAAGCAGTTGGTCTAGTTAGATGTAGAAGTGGCTCAAAATTACCAGTCTTCATGTCTTCTTTACAGTGATGGGTTTTGTTAAATATTTATGTCCAAGATGCTGTCCTCCTCCAGAAAACAAAACAAAACAAAACAAAAATCAGCTGTCATTTTGATTGAAAAGAGCGGGGGACTACTGCCTTTAACTGATGATTTGGCTAAGCAAATTTAGCAGTAAAATTTTTTATAATACTTCAACTTTTCATTAAAAAGTGGCAAATTAAAGGTGGTGAAAGCCTGCAGAACTTCTCCCCGGCGTTGCTGCTGTATTGCTTGGTTCTAGGAATTGCAGCAAGAGTTCCATAAAGTCCTCATACCACAGGGCTGGTGCAGGGCTTGTGTGTTCACCTCTTGCCTTGTGTAAGATAACTGCTGAATTCAAAGTCATGGAAGCATGGTTAGAAAAAATAACTTTTATATGTCTAGTGTAAATCTGTGAACCAAATGCCCTTTGAACTATGTGTTGTCCAGGTATTTTAACGCTTTCATTGTATTTGAACTTGCGATGCAGTGCCTTGCTACTTCTCTGTTGTTGTAGCTGTTTTGAAGGAAGAATTCAATCCAGCCTAAATTCTTGCTGTTGGTACATTGCTGATTTCTAAGAGGAGAGAGCAAAGGTTGTTTTCAGAGAGGTTTCAGAGGAGTATGTTTATTACATGTATTTCAAGCAGATATTTGCAGCCAGTAATGCACCTGCTTACCATAAATACTGAAGTAACAAGATGTCCATAAGGCAGCATGATTTTATTTTTTGTCCATAGCATTGTATAATCATAGAATAGTTTGGCTTGGAACGGTCTGTAAAGATCATCTAGTTCCAACTCCCCTGCCATTGGCAGGGACACCCTCCATTAGATCAGATTGCCCAGAGCCCCATCCAACCTGGCCTTGACCAATTCCAGAGATGGAAGTGTTCTCCTAGACTATGACTGAAACAGTGCAAAAGTAGCTGCCCTGGTGTTTGGGTAAAAACAGTATTTCAGCAAATGGTTTTCCTGAGAGCCCCAGTATTATATATTTAGTCCCTATCAAATCTCTGAGATTTTGTACATGCAAAGATGCCTTTCAAAAAAAAAAAACAATACCCCCCTGAAACTCTGTCTAAATATTTCCCATGCTTGCTGCTTCCCGCATCCAGCCAGCCACTAATGCACTCTCCCGCGCATCACCATGTTTATTGCAGCCAGTCTCCAGACTTCATCCAGAGAGAACGTGCTGAGAACAGGCTGAAATATTTTGGAATGTGTACAGAGACATGTGAATTAGATTGAACCAGACTATGCAATAGGAATGACCCTTCTCTTAGAGAAAAGGGCTAACTGCTGTCTGTGCTGAGATCAAACAGCAAGAAGAGGGGTTAAGAAAGCTGAATATTGAAGTAATGGGGTAATAGGAAAATATATTCAGAATTAATGTATTCATATAAATATTGTACAGTAAATTATTTGCCAAATAGCATTCATTACTCTGCAGCAGAGGTCAAATAATGGAGAAAATGTATTTGTGAATAAATTATTCAACAATTAATGCAAAATATAGCGGCTAAATTATTCACAGAGACTAATTCAACCAGTTCTAATTCATTTCCACTTTGAAAGTGTTTCTAGGTACATCTACATGAGCATTTCAGCTGTGGTCATCAGTACTTTTATGAAGCATGCAGTTCCAGCACGCATTGCTGCATGGCCTCAGAAGCTGGATTTGGGGCAAGGTGAACCGGGAGATGCCCTGTTTTACCCACCGCAGCACAGTGAGCCCAAGTGATGGGAAGAGAGTTTGAATGGAAGCCACTGTCTGGAGCACTGCTGTGGTATCAATCCATTACCCCTGCCTCTGCATACTGCAGATTGCAGAATTTCATTCGCTAAGACCTGTGTGGAGCCTGATAACTTTTGTTTAACTACATAAATCCATAAAAGTGTTTATTCTTGACTTGAAGACACAAATAACCTATTGCTTTCCTGGGCCATTTCTCCTATTGTTTGACTACCTTTGTATTGAAAAAGAAATCTGCATTTTAATCTTAAACATAATTTTGTTTCAGGAGCAGCTTCACTGGAAGTTATTATGCTCCTTCTTTTGAACCAAATGTTTTTTTAGTGAACCAAACCCTCTCTGCTTGTGGATCTTAATATACCTTTGCAGTTCAATAAGTGGTTCGACTTCTGTCAACTTCAGCCTGCCAGATCATTTCTCGGTCCCCGAAATCATGGATCCTCTTTGCTGCGCGTGTTAGAAGAGAAGGTAAGCAGACCTCTGCGGGGTATTTAATTACCAGTTTGACTAATAACACAGACCTGGAGTAGTGGCACTGCTTTTATTCTATACAGCCTCTTTGTTTTTTTCTAAGACAGGGAATCCTCAGTCCCATTTTGGATGGTGTTGTAGCCAATCCTCTCACACAGAGCCCCCTGACTTCAGGTTGATTTTTAGGGGCTGGTGGAAAAATGCACGTCTGAAGGGCTGCGGGAGGCGGGAGGATTCTCTGCTGCTGCTGTGATGTCAGTCAAGTTAATAGGAGTGCAAGATGGAGATAAAAATTACATGCGTATTAAGGAGGTTAAGACATGTCAGCAAAGATGACTTAAAAAATGTCATTTTCCACAGTTAATTGCAGTTTATAGTAACAAGAAGCAATTCGTGCTTCCTTGAGGTAAAATCTGAAGGCAGAGGAACACAAAAGACAAGCGCTTTGTATTCACACATTTCAGCACCCTGTTTCCCTGGGTAGCAGTGAGCAGGCTGTCCCACCAGCCGTGCCCACAGCTCATGGGCCTACAGCCCACACGGGTCACTGGTGGACTCTGTCTGGCTTGAGGCCATTTTTTGGTTTGAATTTGGTTGTGGTGAGTCAGGGTTTCTGAGCACCCCACTGAAGATTTGGGCCTAGAAGGGGTCTGCGCACAGGTAGGCCCCACCACAAGGCTGGTGGCCATTTTGTGCTCCACGCAGGGGCAGGCGGCAGGCCAGGCCTGTCTGAGGAGGGGGGAACATGGGGAAGGCACTCCTGAGGTAAATGGGCACCTTGGGCAGCCCATGCCCCGTCTGTGGCCACTCCAGTGTGGTTGTAGGGCTGCTGGAAAGAAATCGAGTGAGAATTGACAGGTTATCTAATGTGCATATTAAAACACAGAGCTCTGCAAGGTCCGGGAGCAGGCTGCCGTCGAAGGCATGAGGAAAATGGCATCAAAAGAGGTAAATTTCTTTCTGTTTGTGTTGGTTTCCTTCCTCGGGAAATCATCAGTGACCTGTGGTGGCTGCTATCAACAAGCTTTGTTTTCCTTTGAAATCTGCCTACTAACGCTGTTTCCAAGTGTTAAATACTCCTAAAACCCCAACATTTTTAAACCTGACGTTTTGCCAGAACCACATGTGCATGTTCAGAAGGGCCTGGAAACCAGAATCTTTGTGAATTTTTGGCCAACAGCACAACGTTGCGAGCATTTGTTGATAGCTGCTTCCAACACAGACAGGGCCTGGTGAGTTACAGCAAAATACCCTGGCTTTCAGGAACTGAATCTGTGGCATTTATTTGGATTTACTTTTGGGATACAGGATTTAACATAGTCTTTGTTTGATATAGTGGGAATCTTACCTGAAGTGAATGAATGATTTTATCTTATTCTCTGTTTCAAGGGCATACCATCTTAAAATGGCTGCAGTCTTTCAATTTTCCTTAATAGACATATTTTTAATTTCTACCATACATCATAACAGAAATTTGGAACAGGTCACTTGTTCCATTGACACAATTTCTTATTCCCACTGAACTAGAATCCCCAAATTTGCAGTATTCATTTAGGCCTTCATTATGTGCCACTGAAGTATAATGAATACACGGATGCCTCAGCAGCAGACCCAGATGCCTTGCAAAATAATCATGGAAATTAACCAGCCCAGGCAGGAAATCTACTCTTGCCCTTACCATGATCGTATTGGTATTAATCAGGGGGAAAAGAAGCTATTAACTGGCTCACAAAGACTATGAAAGAAATTATTCATTTCCAGTGAGTGAGATGCTGGAGTTTGCACTAGAAATCTGTGTTTTATGGTCTCAGAAGAACCGCAGTTTGTGCTGGTGCCCAGAACCTACTCCCATAGCCACTGTGGGCCTGGGGTGAAGCTTTTCAGCAGGAAAGCCTGAGGACAGGGTCTCGGCACTCAGAGACACAGAGGCACCAGCACCTGCTCAGGACGTGCTGCTTTGTTCAATGCTTTTACAGGAAACTTTTGCATGAAGAAAATGCGTTAGGCTTCATAGCGTTTCATGCTGCACTTCTCAGAGGTTTCCCAGCACTGGATCTGCTTTTGTGTTGCAGGTATTGGGAGTAACTGCTGAAGTCTCTAGTGCTACAGCAATGAAATACTGGAATTGGGTGTCTGAAATAAATCTGTTTCAACTGAGCTCTGGCTCAAAAGCAGGTTACTGTGGCTTAATGAATTATCCTGTGTTCGCTGAACAACATGTGTCCTTACATAAAAGGTGAGATAAAGCTACATTAGAGAAAGTCTATTTCATTAAGGTTTAAAGCAGCTAACCTGTGTTTGCCACATCCTGAGTGTATGTCTGGCTGCACTCGGGTGTCTGCCTGGTGATCAACAAGAGATGGCAGTGTTTCTGTGCGGTGGCAGCGATTCTATTGCTGGATCTTCATTTACCACAGTGTCTGACAGAAGGGTGCTCTGACTACACAGAAATATACTTTTTATAATCAACTCTAAGAATATTATGACAGACGATTAATAATCTGACAGCAAAGTAACTATTTTTAATGGCTTTAACTGAACACTTTATTTCATCTTTGAACCAATCCTCCCTGTAATCCCATTACTGCAATAAAAGTTTGGGTAGCAGAATACATACTGCCTTGCTCTGCCTGCAGTGCCTTGATGAGACCTGTGCTGGCAGGAGCAACGTGTTCAGCACTGACACAAAAGCCGCAGGGTAGAATTGACCTGCTGGAACACTTCAAAATTTATTTGAGGTGGTTCAGAATTTATTTTTTATACTTTTACCTTTACTGCTGAAATTTGGCAAGTGTGTCAGCAGCTTGGTTAAAGACTTCTTAATTAGCCTTGAAGCAATGTCTGTTTCATTTGGTGATTTTTGTTTGTCGATGCCAGAGGTGTGAGAATGTACACCTGTTTTTGAAATGGGGACACTGAGGTGTACACAGTTTGCTCCAGAGTGCTGTTTTTTTGTTACTCAAGACATAAGATTTCATGCAGATTCTGCTGACTGAATGTGAATAGTTAGTGAAGTGAATGTGGAGCATTCCCAGCAACTTCTGTGAGCTTTATATGTGATTTTGCATAGCCAAAACCTGCTCATTGATAAGTACGCATTCTTGGTAAGGCGTCTTCTACTAGTCTGATCACTGGTATGGGCTTCTTTGCTCCTGGTTTCCGCAGTTTTCACTTGAGAATCTAAAACCAAGTCCAGGGGAAACTTGTATTCTGATCCTTGGATAGAGCTTTTGAAAAGTTATAAACAAAGCCACTCCTTGTCTTTAGAGACCTTTGTACCTTTCAGCTAAAACTATGGCTCTTTACCAAGAGGCTGAACTCTACAATAAATTCTTTTTTTTTCCTGTATTGTGTGCCAGCATATAATGTGTGTATTTGAAGGAGGGGGGGGGGAAAGGGAATATTTTGAATGATCATTGGTAAATGTTACATTGTACATGGCTTAAATCTAGAATGTGACAGATACTGCAGCTGGCTGTGATTCAGGTAAGGAACATGAATGATTCACGAGGTTGGTAGAAGTGGAGTAGGTAATTCTTTCATCTTGATCATTTTCTCCCTGAAGCCAAATATCTCGCATACAGTGACAGCTTTGTAAAATAGTGTGATGGCCAGTAAGGATAGGGGGAGCTTAGAAGAGACCTGCTAAAACAGATTTGATTTGGATATAAGAGATGAATCCTGCCTCTCTTTGTCTTGCTCTTTTTTTTCTTTTTTCTTTTTTTTTTTTTCTTCCCTTCTCCTAGCATTCTCACTGGGCACGCAGGGAATTGTTAGGCAGGAAAGGTAGCTGGCCTAGAATGCTAATATCTCTGCTTTGATAAGTCTGAGAGATGTTTTAATTAGGAAGAGGATGCAAAGACTTAGAAGAACGTTGTTACTCATGTAATTTGAAAACCCTGGAAACAATCCTGAGGGGCAATAGCCTGAGGAATAAATACAGTTTATTTATCTGGCAAAATGTAGCCAGATGTAGCAGATATGAGGGGGTTTATGAGGAGGCTCAATAGGAAAATACCTGTGTGATTCTCTTTCAGTTGGCTGTTTTCCAGACAGAAGAGCCCTAATATGCACTTAGCATGTTTTTAACTGCTGCCGCCCTGAACCTCCTCACTTGCTTTAACAGTGTAGATAAAGAGCATCTTGTTAAGATGAGCAAAGCCCATAATCTAGCAAACATGAGATGTAATCCACACAGGAGTCCATGTGGTTAGCTGGAGGAGAGGGGATCACTTGTTACGTGGCTGAACATCAGTACAATTCATTGCTGGAAGCCCGAATCTCGCCAGAGAGGCTTTGTGATGCCAAACCTGGCCATACCAGCCCACGAGGGGATTGCCGGGCACATCAAGAAAGAAGGACTGTCTCTGTGCCAGCCTTAGCGTAAATGGCATGTTTGGTTAAAGGCTCTGATGTCAGAGGCATCTTGTTTTGTGATCTCCTCAGAATCGCTGATAGACTCAGTACTCTTGATAGGATGATTTAACAGGACTTAAAATTTACCTCATCCTCTGTCTCTAGCTCCTTTTTCTTTGCTTCTCTTTTTCTGCCTTTCTTAAGTCACCCCTTCTTCTTTTCCTTTTTTTATTTTGTTTTGATTTGTTTTGTTTTGTTCTCATGTCCTGTGTTTTCCTTAGATCTAACTGCAGGTCACCAGCACAAGGTTTTCCCCAGGTCACCTTCTTTGCATCAGAAAGAGGAGTTTCATGAGCCAGTGCAAGGGAGGCATTGTTGCCTTCCCTCTTGCCTGCAGTGAGCTCCTCAATACAATGATAAACTACTTGTATTAAACAAGAGAATAAGAATTTTAAGGCAATAAATAAATCATCTCCCTGCAGAGCAAATCGGTAAACGTGAACAGGGTAAGCTTTAAGCACTTCCAACCCCAGGAACCACGGTGTGCATAAGGATTTGATCCAACCCTGCTGAAGTCAGTGAAAAGAATCCTACAGGCTTCTGGGAGCTTTGGATGGGGATTTGTGATTTTTGGAGAAATGTGGACTATCAGTATTCTTATTCCCCCAGCTGCCTCCTATAAAAAGCTAAGCAAATCTCGCATGGTCTGGTTTCCCTCTGATCCCCAGCTGGCACTCTGATCCTGCAGTGGCAGTAGGGCGAGTGGCAAGGTGGATGTTTGCAAATACCAGTAATACCACTTCTCCCTCTTTCCAAATGTTCAGTGGGTTATTTGAAATATTTGGCTTTCTGCTGCTTGTTAAGTTTTACATTTTGGCAATTTACATTTTGACAATTACTTTCAGTGACAGCACTTCGATCAATAGCGTTTACTGTAATTATGAGCTTTGTGAGCCTGTAATCCACAATTTTGCATTTATTCCACCAGACGTTTGTTGGTCATGTCATTTACAACAATAATCAGAAACTCGGGTTTTCTTTTGGACAGGGAAAAAACTAGCAGAGGTATTTTGAGAGCTTTGGCCTTTAAGGTTACCTTACTCTATCTCCTTTATTGGCTCTGGTCACAGAACTTTTGTAGTGGGATGAAAGCAGACCTTACTAGAGGGAAAGGCATGTTTCTCAGCAAATCCACTTGCAAGAAAGCTCAAAAGCAATTACACTAGGTAAACAAGAAAGGGTGTTGTAGATCTTGTCCCTTTTTCTAGCTGGGTTCTAAATGCAAAGCTGATGGGATTATTTGATTTCACCCTTCCAAATCCTACTGTGTGTTATCTTTGCAGAATGACTTCTATGTAATCTTTAGTGTGCATAAATACATATTAACAAAACTGGTGCAATGAAAGCAAAATGGCAAGCATCGAAAGCAAAGCATTATCATGCAAACATCATGATTTATTTTTTGTGTACTGCAGGAATTTATTATGTTCTTTTTCCAGAGTGCAGATTCATAAGAAATCTAATGTGGTACGGAAGCTGAACACATATTATGGGTTTAAGGGAATGAGGAAAGCTTTGTGTGGTTGTGATCATGATTTTCACCTGATCTAGTTGCATTTGTTCTCCTGATTTCTGTCAGATGTTAATCACAGAGCAGACTGGAGGGATTCCCTGCTTTGAGAGCTCCACCTCTGTTTTCTTGCATGTGTCTATCCTTGTGAGTCTTGCAGTCAAAATATACCATGAATTTCCCCACCCAGTAATAAAATGCATGCCGTGTTCTAGAGGGCATGATGAGGACTTTCATCAGAGTTTCCCATGGGACAAAACAGGAGTTCTCTGCTTTCTTCAGGGGAGTTCTGAGCAATCAGCAGGGGGAGGAGGAAATGCAAAGAGCCGTGTCGCAACCATGATGACAATTCATTTCATCCCAAGTGCCATGCAGAGGGGCTGTAGTTCCTCCTTTTACATACCAGATGGTGCCATGGCTTCTGGCCTGGGGTTTTTCACCTCTTTAACTCCGGAGTGTAACTCCTCAGAAATGTTTTGGAAGGAAGCAAACAACATCCTCTAGAATCAAATATACAAGAGGAAATTAACTAGATGTCTCTCATTTCTGTGTGCAAAGTAAAGCAAAAATGCTCCAGGAATTAAAAAACTGGGTTACAAATGCTGATTCCATGCTGGTGTCAGTCAAGTGCATTGCTCACTGAATGAGCATGCCACTTTCTATTGTGTCCAGCTTCTGCCTGGGACTTGTACTGTGATACAGTGGGCATGCAACCACCTCCCCATATCTGTTGTTCAGGTACCAGCCTCACCTTCCTTATCTGATTGAGATGAGGCCCCAAAGTCATATCTAGGGAACGAGAGCTTTACTTCCATGTAAAAGTTGAGGGAATAGTGCCTTACACGGTTTGAGTCTTGCATTTCTGATTGTGGATTGGCTTTTATGTTGGTGGAATATATTGAGGTTTAAAGGCTTGAAAACCACCCTCTCCTCTGGATTTGCTTGCACATTCATTGCTCACCACCTCGTGGTACGCAGTTTGCTGTATGGAGTAGCAGTAGTGCTAGCAGTAATATCTAGTGTAATTAGCATTTAAAGATAGGAATGCTGGATTCAGGCCAAGCCACTCCAATTTTGCATCATGGCAGTGATAAACAGGAACACTGCACACGCATGAGATAATTTCACATTAGGACTGGGCAGCTTTCTAATTCCAGCACGATGAACCTTCTGCTGTCGGGGTGGATGAGGAGTGCAGGTCCACCTCACGGGCAGGAAACACCACAAGTACCTCGCTGCAGCAATGGCATCGCCATGCTCGCTCACGTCATTCATAACCCTGCTGTCCAACTGCATTTCAATTCAGCCCCGTTTGACATTTAAACATCTCACAATAGTAAATTCTATAAGGTGCCCGCATGCTGCATAAAGTGGCGTCTTTCATTTGTTTGACTCTGGCACGCTGGTAATTTTATTGCCTGAACTCCTGCTCTCGTATTATGAATCAGAAGAAAAAAGGAGAGATGGATCATTTCCATATTATGCCCTTCATAATCATAAATACTTTAATAATATTGCTTCTAAATGTACTATAAAGTGAGAATGCAGATTTAACAGTGATTTACAAAAGAATTGAACAAAAAAGACCGTGTCTTTCTTTTTTGTAAATTCTTTATGATGGTTAGAAAACAGGAGAAAGGATTGGAGATGTAATGTTTTTTAACTTAATTGTAGCTGGAATGGAGTTAGAGAGAACACTGTGGGTAAAATAACAATTCAGTCAAAATGTTATTGTATCAAAGCTGGAGGGTTTTGCAGAGGCATATTTATTTCTAGGATCTTCTTGCTGGGGACTCTTGGGTCTGCGGCAGAAAGCAGTGTTTTACACGCTGACCTCAGATGCAGAGAACTTGTGTTGAAATCCTTTTTTTTTTAGGATGAAGGAAAAATAAGAGAAGTGAAAAGCCCTTTTAATTTGCAGTCCTGGAACTCTGGACCTGGGATTTTTGCACTGCAGATGTTCATACGTGTTATTTTAGGAAAACAGGCAAATATATGTGTCCTCTAGTCTGGCAGGAAGGCACATTTTGGCATCTTAACTCTCACCTGGAAACAGCCATTACTGCCCTCTGCTCTGAGCCCATCATCTTCTCCGGCTGTGCTGGGAAGTCTGGGGAGCTCTGGGGGATGGCTGCAGAGGGTGCCCAGTACCTCAGGGGTTCAGCCAGTTGTTTAGGAAAGATTTCTGTTGGTATTTGTTTTACAATAGGGGACTGGTCACAATTTGGATTCTGTGGTGCGAAAAGGGGGGCCCTTTCCCTGCGGAAGCTGAGTCGTAAAGTAGGTGAGGCAGAAAGTGCATGGGAGGAGGCAAATGCTCTCCTAGTTTTATAGAGGGGAAATGGAGATGCAGAGATATACAACGATCACCTCGGGCTTGACGGGAGCCAGCAGCTGAGTCAGAACTGCAGGTCTAAAATTGGCCAAGGCTCAGAGGAGTCCTTCAGCTCCTCCTTGAGCCTGGGGAGCCCCTCTGCCTGCCCCATCCAGAGACAGCCAGGAGGTGTCCTGCAGTCAGCCGAGGCAGGCAGTAGATGCTCCTTTTATGTTGTGGTTTATTTCCTTATGCCTAATGGAGGTAAGCCATGCTGACGGCCCTAACGCTCCTGATGAAATATACCCACCAGGTAGTAGCTGTGGCACCGTGGAGATGAAGAGCCGAGGGTCTTATGTCTGTGCCAGCTGAGGATGGGGTTTCAGAGAAGTGGAGGACATGGCAGGGTCCTCCCTCTTCTTGCCTGGGAGAGCACAAGGCAACGTAACGTGGTGAATCCTAACTATGAAATGCTGAAGTCTTTGCTGAGCCCTTCTGAAAATAATTGCTGGGAGTTCTTTGTAGGCAAGTGCCAGAGAGTGGTGCTCAGTATAGGATATTATTGGTATGGTAGTAAACAATGAATATAATGCAAATAATATTCATATAATAAAATGACTGAAGAACGGAATAGGAAGTAAAGACACAAGCATGAATCCCCAGCCTGTTTTCACCCCCAGGTATTGGTACACTTAGGTATTTGCTCACACCTGCAGCCCACCAGGGCATGCATCTGACTATGAGCCACCTTTTAGTGGGCTTGGCAGCTGGCACCAGAAGGACTTGGGACTTCTCCTCTCAGCTCAGCAAGAGTTTGCAGTGACTTCACTGCAGCCAAGACTGCAGCTGGCACTGGTGGTTCGTGGCACTGCCAGAAATCCTTAAGCTGGGTCCAGAAGCGCCTTGCCAGAGCCACAGCGCTTCCAGGTCAGGAACAAGGATTGTGATGCAGGATGACGCCAAGCAAGGAGGCTCTTTGTGCTTTCCCAAGAGCAGGGAAAGCAGCAGCTCATTGTTACTGCTGCATTAGCCCAGATCTGAGTGTTGATGGAGGGGGGAGGACTTCACTGTGCCCCTTCATTGCGTTTGCATTCTGCTCTGATTGCTTGGCGTGAACTTCAGCCCAGCTGCAGTTCGTGGGGCCGTTACTACTGATAATAACATTTCACCCCTGGTACTTTGAGGGTGCCCAAGGTTTGTGTTTGGTTTCTATGCAGAGATTTGAAGGACACAAGAGCTGGAAGGTAGGCCTGTAGCTCACTTTCCTTTTCCTTTCTGTGGGGCTTGAAAGAAACAGCTCCTCCTCGAAACACCAGCTCTTCAGATTCTTTGGCTCTTTGCTTACCGTGAAATAGTCTTGATTTAAGGGACATTGAAGCAGCTGGAGTCGGGTTGATTTTAGACCTTTCTGAATTGTTTCCTAAATGTAATGTAAGTTGCAGGGAGAAATTTACAGCTGTATGAGAACAGGCATTTCAAAATGTCAGATTGTGTCTGTAAATTGCCATCTCTGGTAATAAACCCACCTGTCAAGTAACTGGCAATCGTAGCCTACTGGTGAATCTGATTTTGCTGTATGCCGTTTCTTGAATGAATCACAGACTGAGCAAAACTAGCAATTCCTTCTCATATTCTTGACAAATTTTTGGATATTCAGGTGAGAGAGCAAAACTGGAGCTATTAAGTTAAATTCCCCAACTACAACTCTAGGGAAATAAAATTATAAAGCTATACCGTTAAGCACTTAAATCAGAAACTCTTTAAAGCAAGATTTATTCTTCAAACCGTCTTCTTAGCCTGGTTGTATGCATAAGAAACAGTAGCCTCCAAAATCGTCCTTTAAATATTTGGTTCACCCTGGGTTATTATTCTTCCCGAGCATTTTGGGCACACACATGCAGTGCGATGTCTGATGGGCTTTAATTCTTTCAGCTCAACCATCTGATCTGAAGAGGGAAGCAAAATTACAGCCGTAAAACTGTACCCTCTGATTCACCTTCCTGTTCTATTTATGATTTTTGCAAGTGGGATGAATAAACTCCGTAGTCAGCTTTCAGATGGGCGGGTGTATGGTGAGCTCATTTCTCTGCACGTGTCCTCCAAACAGAATAGTAAATCTGCCTATTTTTGAAAACACTTCATTGCAATATTGTAATTATCATTCTTTTGGCATGTTTGTGTTTAAATGTGGTACGCTGGAGGTGAACGGGACTGAAAGGCACTCTTAGAGTGGTACCCATGAAGGTCGCGTGTAAGTTAATTAGAAGTCAATTACATTAAAACACTATTACACTAAAAGATAGCAGAGATGCAAGTCCTCTGCATTGGTAATTACCCAAATCTGCTACTGGTTTTGCTTCCTCTCACCAGCATACCCAAAAAAAGGTAACCAGGAGAATTTGCAATGGGCTGGGTTTTTTAAAAGAGCAACAATATTCCCCCAAAGTGGTTGACTTGCAGAAAGAGCATGCCTGTCTCTATGCTTTAATGGTTGCTGGAGTATCTGCCGCCCGAATTGCAAAAAATAAAAATAAATATAAATATTGACCCTGAAATTCTGCCAGCATCCTAAAAAAAGTGATCTACAACTTGCCCAGATAGGTGGGCATTTGTTTACTAGTTTTGTTATTTTTGATTTCATTGTTTATTTATTTATTTAGCAAGTATTCAAGCTCAAGCATTGGCACTGCTTCCTTGGCAAGGAAAACCACAGCAAAAAACATTGTCCCAGGATGTAAGTGCTACTGGCTGCATGTCAGGTACCAGCAGCCAGAGGGGGTCAGCCCTGTGGTTTGCAACTCTGTGTCCTCTTCCAGGATTCACCTGACTGGTGAATCTTACAGTGTGTATCAGGAAGTGGTGGAGACTCTGATATGCAAGGATTTATCTTCTTAATAATACCTTGTTTCAGCATATAGTAGTCCCTGAGAATTTCTGCAAAATTGTGTGACTTCATTATTTATTTTAGCCTCCAACCACTCCTTGCATGGTGATACTTTCTAGAGCTCTTAAATTTCCATCAATAGTTCTGTAGTGAAATCTTTGTAGGGAAAGGGAGAAAAGATATTTTTTCTTTATGCCTTTGCATCAAATTTGGCAAGGAAAATTGATGTTTAACTTTATTTCTCAGGTTTTTCCCACTAAACTTCAGGGGGATCCTGCAGTGCTGTTGATCCTCTTGTGCAGTGGAGGAAACTGAGCCAGGGGAACTGAGCACATACAGGAGGCCAGGGAGGTCACTGAGCTGTGAGCTGCTTGTCAGCCCTATCCAGGTGCTCCCCAAAAGGACGTTCATTTGGGCAGAAGGAACATCAAGATGTAGCAAATAATACACAAAACAGGGGCTGAGGGATTTAACCAGATAGCATCTTGTATAATCACTAATTGCAATATATCCACAGCCTAATAAAGAACCAGATTGAACAGAATTGGGAGACACGCCAGCTCGGTGCTGTGCCAAAAATCAGCCTGGCATTTTAAACCCCATTTCGGTCATTCTTTTCCACTCAACAAAGCACTTTTACATGTGTTTACAAAATGCTTTGTTGCTCTGGGACGTTAAATATCCGTGCCCGTGGTACGCGCCTATCCGCTCTCCTGTACACGGTGCTTCACCTGCTGTGGCGTGCTGGGGGACTGCTTTAGCACAGTTGTGTTGTTGCAGAAAATGATAAATCTGGCCTCTTTAGGAGTGTTATAAAAGCACTTACACAGATGACATTCCTGAAGCTCAGTAATAGCACAAATGTATGGAGAATGTTTCTCAAGTATTTAATGATCTCATAGATCCCCCTCCTCCATCTCCTCTCGCACGCTCTACTTGTAACATCTAGTGATGGGGATGGCTGCGACAAAAGAAAACAGATTTTTCCCTATTCATGATAGAGCATGAAAATCCAACTCACCCAAGGGAACCTATGAAATCACGTAAGCTTCAGCCATCTAAAGATGCTACACATTTTACTGAGAATGCAAATGCTCTGGTGAAGCTGTTTGAGATGTTCATAACAGCAGCTTAATTCAATTAGCAGAGCTGGGAGATGCTGCCACAGCCGGAGAATGCTCCTAACAGGCACGCTGCCATTTCTTATGGGAAACCTAGTGGGCTGGGGGTAAAGGATCCTTTAGGGGAGTTCCTCTAGGAAAGCTGCTGATCTGTCACATACATTTGCCCCTTGTTTGCAGCCCAGCCTGAGAGGCTGTCAGCTGTTGAGTTGTTTGGGTAGTGGGAAAGGAAAGGTTGGGGAATGGCATTTGTACTGGCAGTGAGCCTAGAGAATATCCTAATTCTAGCAGGGTGTGCTTGCTAGTGCCTCTCTTCAGAGCCACAAAGGTGTGCCTGGTAGACACACCTGACGTGGCATGTGTACATAATAATCCTGAGCACATGCTGGCCGGTGTGTTTGCTAGACATGCACGCTGCTGTGCATGCACAACAAAACAGATAACGTCCTTAAGCTGTTTGTAGCGGTAAAGCTGTAAAGAATGAAATCAGTTCTTCTCTTTTAAGCGACTCCACTTTAATCCAGCTGCAAAACAATAGCAGGCTTTATTGGTGCAAAGGGACTTCCCTTGCTCCTTGCCCGTGTAGTTCCTGTTCTACAAATCAATAGGAGACTGCAATATTTATGTGACATCTTGAAGTCCTCTATACAAAAGCTCACTCCAAAAGCAAATGTATGAATATTCCCTCCACTTTATGACCATTAGAGCCTTCAGCTGGGAAATGTCAGGAAAGGACTGCTCAGCTGAAATACGACCTGCAGTTTTTCTTGAATGAAAGAGACATTGATGTTGCTCAGTATTGATGCCCTCAGAAAGATGTAGCTAAAGAGCATTTTTATTTACTTCACAATGTCAGCCTCTGTGCCAAGTGAATGCCCACAAATTAAGTCATCGTTTACTAATGACTCTAACACAGAAATAACCAGATCCTGCACCAAGTCTCACCTCTAAGATTTGGGGAAGATCTCTGTTATCTCCGCTGGAATAGCACTGAGAAAATGGGAGGTTGTTTTTTGCAGGTCTTCTTGGTAAAGACCTAGATTTACTAAAGCTGTGCCAAATGTTCTTGGTAAGGTTGTTTTGGTCATCTGCCGTGTCTGTTACCTGACTCCCAGTGTTTAATTTCTCTTGTAGATTAATATTAATTAGTGCTGATTCCATTTTTAACTGAGACATTCCCAGAAAAGAGGAAATGGGTGGAAACCCCGTCCTGCCCTCATATCTTGCACTTAACTTTAATTCTGGTATTGTTATGTGTTTTTAGACCTAGATGAGAACCAGCCATTAGTGAGTGAAATACAGCTATCGCAGAAGAGAGATGTAATATTCCTGTTTGCTCTTTTGCAAATGCTGTGGCATCTCAATTAAAGATGGTGGTGTTTTTTCAAAAGCTGCTGAACAGACTATTTTTAGATCCAGAATCTGGCACAGCCCACTAATGAGAAGTTTGTTTCTTGCTGCTGCTAGCCATGGCCTTTTTTTTCCCCTCAAAACTTTGTTTAAAAGCCAAGTAAGTAAATATTGCCGGGCTCTTGCCTTTTTAATCTGAATATCAAATCATTCCCATGAGGAGCTTCTGTGTCTTCTTGTACAGCTGTACTCCTTAATAATCAAGGACCAGCATTTTAAAGTGACTGTTACTCTACGTGCTCTAAAATCTGGGTGCTTAGTTTGATGTGTTTTAAAGGGCTTTTCAGATTAAAGGGATTTTCAGAACATCCCAAGCCACCCACTATTGAAAAATGAGGTTCTGACTGCACAAAATTCCTAGCCAAACACTGCTGCTTTTTGTTGTTGTTGTCTTATTTCTTTTTCTCTCTTCTTGAGCGTACCAAGCAGATAAACTCACATATATTTACTGCTCTGCTACTTTAAAGTAGAGATGCTGTAGAGATACTTTACCATGCCCAGAAGCTTGGCAGAAGAAGTGAACTCCAAACTGCCACTGAGCACGAGGTTGTCACAGCAAAACTCATTTCTGAGAGCAGAACATTTTGGGGTCAGGGTATGACCCTACCAGTCTCTGCCAGTTTTGCCATCAGCTTCTGAGGCATCTGGCAATGCCTTCAGTGGAGCAGAACTACTTTCAGCCAGCTGATGCAGTTTACTGGGCACCTTTCTTTGCAAACCAGAAAAACATCTGCAACACGAGGACACTCTTCCCACCAGATTTTCACCCCTAGTAAATCCCTGCACCCCCATGAAAGGCAGCAGAGCTGTGCTGATTAATGCCGGCTGAGCGTCTGACCTTTACGGTACAACCTGCTGAATTCCTGGGCAGCGCCGTGATGCTGAGGGGACATTCAGCAGCTGCAGGAGATGAGGGATATGGCTAATGGGCTGTCGTAAAGACTCCAAAGCTTGCCAGAGAAAAGTGCTTAATTTCAATCACTCTCATGTTTAATA
This sequence comes from Anas platyrhynchos, assembly GCF_047663525.1. Lineage (NCBI taxonomy): Eukaryota > Metazoa > Chordata > Aves > Anseriformes > Anatidae > Anas > Anas platyrhynchos. The sequence continues at coordinate 32,969,843 of NC_092593.1, read as the reverse complement.
CTGCATAATGGAGACAGTCTATCACCGGCGAGGCTTTTTACTAGTCCGCTGCTGTTTCAGTGCTAGAGGAAGTATGGTTCGTAGAAAGAGGCTTCTGCTGATTTTTCAGACTGTATGTGTTAAGATGAACAGCTTTTGATTTGTCGTGGAATTAGTCATTTAAAATAGATGGTTTCATAGTTAAGTGGCCTTTCTCAGCGTGGATCCCTGTGTGAAAAGCCACACAGAGCCAGCCTCACTTGGTGCTCCATGTGAGTCTGGAGCAACACTTCATCAAAGTCGGTAAATTTAATTTAAATAAAGTAAATCCAACGTGAACGAGTCTGGAATCGAGGCTCATGTTTTCAGACATCTGTGGTGGTTTCAGACCCGGCTGGAGGCAGCGGAGAGACTGCCACTGGGTGATTTTAACGGCCCACAGGAGAGCACATCTATAAAAATGATGGAGTGGCACTACTCATTATCTGCAAGCTCTGAAGGTGAAATAGATAAACTTCACAGCAAAAAAAGAGAGCGGGGCCGCGAGCTGTTTGTGGGATGTGTTTGATGCAAAGGGAGGTTTCCCAGGTTCTCCACCCTGGGTACAGCACTCGTGCCCTTGCCTCGTGCCCTGGAGGGTTTGTGTGGGTACCACAGGGGCCCTGCCCAGGTGCATGGGCCGCATTCCTAATGGGAACAGGAAGAAAGCGAGAAAAGCAGCTGGTTATCCAAGCAAGAGGTCACTTCAAAAATTTGGGTATGTGTTTGAAAATGTCTGTTGCCGCCTTTTGTCCGCATAGCTCCTGCTGCCTGGCCAGATGGCAGGTTGATTAGTAGCCCAAGCAGCTCAGAGGGCTTTTGCCAGGAGCTCAGGAGCGAAGCAGTGCTGTGGTTTTGCATTCCTTTTTTCCTGCCCTCACTGGATGCGGTAGCAGAGAGCTGATAGCAAGGCAAAGCGAAGCACATTCGTATGTCCTCTTTTCTGTGAGCAAAACTGTGTTGCCAATTTGTTGGAGGATTTCTGATTGGCAGATGCTGGCTAGAATGACTTGGACCTTGGAATACAACTTGGGGCCTTGTTTGCAAGTGGAGAGGTGTGGAAAACCCTGATGGCATTCAGTTCTGTTGATTTAAATTTAACCTTTATTAATTTTTTGTAAGCGATGCCCATTTACTGTGGAGGAGCAGAGCATGCCGGGCTAGGTATAAATCAGCTTGCCTCCCCGACAGCTAATATGCACCAGCCAAGGCTCTGGCACATGCTGCTTTATTACCTTCCGACTCTCCTGTGACAGTCAGATCCTGCAGAAGGAGCAAGCTCTCCGCTGGGCTCAGGCAAAGCAGGTCCTTTTAGAAGCATTGCTTGGCAGGTGATGGCTAGCACAGTTCTTCCCCAGTGTTCCCTGTGCCGACCCCACAAGTGCTCCAGGTAGGGTTGCCGGGATGGACAGAGCTGCTGCTGGTTCTTCTGTGGCCAGCAGAGACCTCAGAACCCTCCGTGACTGGAGAATAATGAGGAGTGGCTGTGCATTGCCAGCACTGGATGCAGCATGTGCTGGTGATGTGGCTGTTACCTCTCAGCACTGCGAGTTAATGATAGGGGGCCAAAGGGTGAGGTTTGCTGGTTGTGGCCCCATTACTGGTGTTAGCCATGCTGTGGAGACCTTCTTCGGGCACTGGCTGGTCATCCGGATAGAGGGTGCGAAGGTCCAAGTTGTTTTCTCCTTATACGTGAGTGTATCTCAGCACACAAGTCCAAACCTTGCACGCCTGGGTGCCCGGTGATTGCAGCGAGTGATCGAGGAGCGGTGAGGGTTGGCTGCTGCCCTTGCATCTTCCACTGCTTTTTCGGTCTCAGTGTTGAAGGCGTGGTGCTAAGGTAAGCAGCTCCAGGGAAATCACTGTTCCCTATTTTCTTCCCTCTCACTTATAAAATTAAAAGGCTCTTGAAGCTTCTGATCCTGCAAATGAGAGCACTGCTGGGAATTTGAGTGCATCATTGGCTTTATTAGAGCTAGTCCTGAAAGTAAATTTACTTAGGTGTAGTTAGTGTTTGCAAAGGGAGGTTTTGCTCCTGTAAACTGTCACGCAGGGGGAAGAGGACTTGGGAAACATTTTGAGGTAGAAATGAGTCCACAACAAGTGCACCTCTAAGTCATCTAGAAGCTCGTGGCCTTCCTTAAAGGCTACCACACCTTCGGCGCAGCGAGCTTCCCCCGCACCGTGTCAGCCAGCACCTAGTGCAGGGCCCAGCTAAGTGAGGCAGGGAGGAGCTGGCTGGAAACGTCGGCTCAAAAACTGCAAACGCTGCGTTCAGTCTGGGTATTGCTGACATAAATAAGGCTGATGAGCATCTCTGCAGCTGCCAGTGCATTTACCCCAAATCCGCCCAGCCAGCGCGACAGGGCTGCGTCTGGTGTCTGTCCTGAGTCACGTTGCTTCATCTTTTCATGTCAGGACTGTTTTCTTTTCATTCCGTTTTAGGTTAGTGTGCCAAGCGTTTCAGCATGTGTAATTTATTCCAAAAAAAAAAAAAAAACAACACAGCACTTGGATGATGAAGATGTGGTCCTAAGTGATTTTGAAGTGTGAGGTATAGCAAAAGCAGGGCAGTCGGTGACTGCGATACTGCTGACTCTTCTGGGTCACTGTGGCATTTCTCGGGAGTTGTATGCGGGCTGAAAGAAAGCAGGTGTTTAGTCCGTTTTGATAAGGAAATGTCAGCTTCAGCCTGTGGCAGACAATGGAATCAATAAGCTCCACAAAGCACTGAGCCCAGGAGCTGGCCGAATAAGCAGAGGGTTGAATCCCACGGCTCCGCTTGTGCCATCGGAGCCGCTCTCCAGCCCTGCGAGGGCGAGGCGGGGTGCTGGGTGCTGCCGAGGGGCTGCGGGACGCTGGGCACAGCCCTGGGCAGCTCCAGCTCAGCTGGCACAGACCTCTGCAGCTCGGACGTTTCTTCAAAGCCAGCGCAAACTTCAAGGTGCTTGGGGCCGTTCTGTGCAGGAGGAGGGCAGGAGTGCTTCACAGACGTCTGCCGTGAGGCCTTTGTGTCCCTGGAAAGCCAGGAAGTGCACAGGCTTTTAAAGAGGGATATTTTCAGGGGGTTTTGACTATGTTCATTAAAGCTTCCTCGAAAATTCACAGGTAGGGGTTTTTGAGTCACTTGGAGTCGGTTATACAATGAAGATCAGATACACGTTTTTTCCTTAGTCCTCCCTTCTTAGCATTTTCCCCACTGCCTTTTCTTTCCAGCACTCTGTAGCTTTGGGGACGTGGGGTGGGGCAGAGGGACGCCCCAGTTTTGCCAACCTCGTGGATCTGGTGAAGTCAGGGCACTTCTGTTCTGCTCCTGTGCTGCACGTATCAGTGAGCAATGGGCAGTGATACCATTAGTCACTCCAGCTGCTCCTGCCCTGGCAAGGGGACGTGACCAAGTTGTCGTCTCCAAATCTTCCCAACGGTGGCACACCTCAGGGTGCAAGCAAGGGGAAGGCCAGCTCTGAGGATCAGTGAAGATCGTTTTAAAGTTCAGGGGAAAGGGTTTGTTCATCCTGTACTCGGCATGGCTGGTGCCCCTGCCTGGGCTGTGTTTTTGCCTGCCTTGCTACGCCGCGTGCTTCTCTTCCCAGCCCAAACAGCAGGCCAGAGAGGAGGTGAGGAACAGAGGGAGCTGCTAACCAGAGATGATGCAGCCCTTCTGCACGGTGTGGTGCCTGGGGAGGGCTGTTTGGGATCCAGGCACCTGGTCCTTCCCTTGTACAGATCTGAGCACGGTAGCAATTTGCATCCCGTATAGTAAGCCAAGGGGATTTCAGGAAAACTACTGAAGTGTGTAGGAGGATTTTGATGTAGGGGGTATTACAGGGTCAGCTAGCCCTTTCTGTCTGCAGTGTGACTGTCTCCCACTGATGTTCTTTGTGTTTCACACAACGTCTTCAAAGTGTGGATACAACTTCTTCTTTGTTGGCATTTTTTCCCCCTCCATTCTTCTTACTTTGATAAAGTCACTGGGTGGGTGGACTCTGGGCTGCGTTCTGTTCTCCTGCTCATGAGATTCACACTTTCCTTGCTGCATGGATGCCGGTAGCATTGCTTCAGTTCACCCTCGTGAACTGGGAACAAAATCAAGCCTTTTATCTATAGCGAGGCTGTGGACTCCTTTCAAAATAATCTATTTATTTTTTATTAAATTGCAGTTCAGGGCCAAATGCTGGGATTACTTTTTCCCTTTTTCTTTCTTGCTGGCCCTAGGGTCAGAGGTTCCTGTCTGAGCAGAGCTTCTTGAAACAGCAGCTTCTGGTGAGTGGCTCCTGCTGCCTGCACGGAAAGCACTCAGCAGCGCCTCTCCTGATGCTCAGTGGTCTCCTGCCTCTTCCAAACCTCCACTGCATGGATCAGTGCACATGCGAGCATGTTTGCAGTGCCACCAGGCCCTGGGGAACCACTGCCTGAGTCTACTGATGGGTAGGAAATGCTGCAGCGGCGTGCGGTGTCCTTTGTATTGACGGGCTGATGGATGTGTGTACATCCATCACATTTGTGCTTCTAGCCTGCCGCTGCTAGAAGCACAAACCCCCCAAGGTTCATGTTCCTCATAGGGAGGACAGGCTGCATGCAGGGTCATCTTAGTTTCTGCTTCTTGTGTTCCCTGCTCTGTGGGAGTGTGTGCAGTTTCATTAAATGCAGCGTTTCATCTGGTGTTCCTCATGTGACGCACCCACATGCCCACAAAGTGCCGTGCTCGTGGCAGGCTTACGAAACGCGGCCGAGCAGATGAGATGCCTCAGTGTTCATGTGATGCTGTCTGCTTTCCTTCCAGCTCCTTGGCTGCTGTGGGGGACTCCAAAGAAATTTCCAGGCTTGTTTCCTATATTTTCATCTACCTTAGGGTGTTTGTTTGTTTACTAGCCATTGTTCCTTTCAACAGGACTGTCTGAGGCTGGATGAAGTAATACTGAGGACTCTTAATACCAGGAAGTATTACAGTTCCAAAATTATTTTCTGACATTAAATGTGTTATAACCTCATTTTAATTTAGTTCCACCTTATTCTCTTTTCTCTTTCTACTTCCCACCCTTCTCCCCCTTCTTATAATCTCCAGTATTCTCCTTACACAGGAAAATGTGTGTGATCTTGTCAAAACCAATTTCTTCTTTTCGGACGATAGAGTAGTAAGAGTTCCTTCCGCATCTGAAATAATAACATAATAAAAAAAAGTAATAATCATAATAATTCTGGTGTTTTGCTGTGATAATATGATGGCCATTGCTAGTGTGATCAGCATGGAGATGTCTCACTGCTAGTAAATATTTGCAATTAGCATGGAGCTCTGTTTTTCTTTGTGCTGTTTTGTTGGTTTTTTGTTTACTGACTTTTTTTTTTTTGAATTCTATTTCAAAGAAATATAGAAAGGGCCACCGGAAAACTTCCTGTACCTGAAACTTCATTACCCACATTACTCAACCTGCGAAAATTGAATTCCAGCCAGGTTCCTTCTGTCTGTCATACTTGCTGGCTGTTCGTGGACCTTTGTGGCTTGAGGTCTTAGGCATCGACATGCTGAAATTTGTAATGAACAGCCATTACTTATGGATGGCCTGGATGTTTTTCTCACACCAGAAGGCTTCAGTCATTCATGTTTCACGTCCTTCTCCAGGGACGATGGGCTGGAGTGACCTCGGGCAGTGTGTACTCTTTGCTGCTGGAAAGGTAATTAAAAATGAGAGCTGGTAAACAGAGCTGTGGCAGGCTCTCAGTCGCACAGGAAGGCAGCCACCACTCCTGTATTGGATTTCTTCCTGGCTAGGGAGAATGTGCACAAGCAGGAGCTTAAGCTCAGCGTGTTCTGCTAAATCCTCACAGATCATCAGCAAAAGTTCTCTCCTTGCTGTCTGCTGAGATGGGTGTGAGGTGGTAGGACACAGGAGCGTGCCTGTCTTCTGTTTCAGCTCATCCAGCAGCAAAAAGCAGTACACGTTGGAGCTAATACCTGTGTCCAGCTTTTGTTTTGTTTTTCATCTGTTGTTGTCTGAGCTGGATGGAGTCAGATGGGGACAGTGTTTCCCAGAAGCTCTTCTGGCACAGTCTAATTAAGTCATAATGCAAAAGGGACAGAAAGGAAGTAATGGGCATTGCTCCCACTAGGGCTTGTGGTGAAGATGAAGCGCCCTCAGCACTTGTGCTAGCTTGGTAACGAGCTGCTGCTGTTAGTGGGGACATGCAAGGTGGATGGGGGCTTGGACACTGCTTGCGTGGTGAGGTGCATAGCCTGCAGCTGGGGGGGGGGCCTCAGGGCAGGTGTGGAACAGGCACCTTTTGGCTGCCGTTGTCCTTCCGCAGTTTGTTCACTTATTGACTTATTAACTTGCAAAAAATGTGCTTCGTGTCACGCATCTCTGCTTGGAAAGAGGCACAGCCAAGACCGCTTCTGCCCCAAATGTTGCAGCTCCTCTCAGCTCCCACGGAAACAGCAGGAGCCCGGTACCACTCTGCTCAGAGGTACTTCAGTTTAAAAAGCCAACACAGGGACCAACAGCCTGTGTGTTGTTTTCTCTCCCATCATGCAGGCGAGATGCACTGCAGCATTGAGGGGAAGCACATATCTCAACGGGGTAGTGGGCACCAGCTGCTTGGCACCCCCTTCCTCCTGCCCCAGCGCCCACCAGAGTGCCAGTGCCGTGGAAGCAGCTCTCTGGCCCCATAATTAAACCTCAGCAACTGCCCGGTGTTCTAGAGCCCGTCCTCCCAGCCCATCAAAACCCCATCACTCAAGAGGGATCCTATTAATTGCCTGTGGAGATAAGCAAGAGGCATATGCGGTAAGGCGTGTCAAGCTTGCTGCTCCCAGCCCACTGAAATGTGCTTCCAGAAGGCTGCATTTAGTGAAAGCGATGTGTGGGGCCAGTGAGGACTCGCAGCTGTAATTTGCACCGCCTAGCATGAGTCAACGATGATGGGATGAAATGTTACGGCAGGGTATTGACCTCTCGCTGCCGCAGTTGCTCTGGCGTTTGGAGTAAACAAATGTTACCGTGGAGGTGGTGATTCTCTCATAAACAGGCAGCAGGGATGCTCGGATGCTGTTTTGTGACAATGAATAGATCACGCTGAAAACAACAGATGCTGATTTCAATAAAATAATAGCATTTTCAGGCAATGGTTTTCTGCAACTTCAAAGTGCTTTGCAGGCCAGAATTAATAAGCTGATGTTACTGAGGGTTGTTGCTGCACAGCACAGCAATAGACCTGTTTCATTGCTCACTTCCAGCTTAGCCCCTGTTCTTTACTTCAGCTACCATAAACTACTTTGCACAAAGGTGGCTTAAAAAACCCATTGTACTGGCTTTTATGAATGGGCAGAACTCTGAATGACAGGGGTTCCAGCTGCATTATCGGATCGGTTATTTAGTAATCTGGCTGATGGACAGCCCAGCGTGGTACTGAGCACAATGTATGATCTGCAATTAATAGAGAGGTCTTTTTCAAGTCCTTGCAGTTGGAGAATGCTGATTGTTCCAGCTTCTGGCTCGAGCTGCAATCTCGGCACTGCTCTCAGCTGGGTGAATTTGTGTACTAAAATTGCTCCCTGCCCTGATTCGCTATTCCAAGATCTCTGAATCTCAGACATTCCCTGAAGAGCAACAAAAAGCTAAAATGCAAAATTGAACAGGACAGTAGACTGGAGAATACAGAATGAGAATTTTCTTTTTCCTGGTAGCAACATGGCAGCAGATATCTCTGTCTTTATTTTTCTGTTACGTTGGGGAAAGAAGAGAAGAGCCATTCTTTTGGGGTTACACTGTAAACACACTGCAGATTGAGCAATTGTTTGGTAAGTAATTTGGTACAGAAGTCTGGTGGAAGACAAACAGTTTAAAGCTGCGTATCATTGCACAAAAGAAAAGCATCAGTTAATGTTTCCTTTTCCATCCACCATTTTACTTTTCTCAGGGGTCTGGGAGCCCTCTATCCTCAGTGCCAGTCATTTTCCAATACTCACACCTCCTGGTTAGCAAGTCTTCATCGTCTGGGAAGTGCCTTTTCCTCCCAAATCTGTTCTACAACATAAACATTGCATGTAATTGAATAAAGGAGTCTGTGAGAGGTTTTGGATCAACAAGTAGAACCTTTTTGTAATACAAGCTCTGTGTGTTGCAGTCCCTTTTCCTGGCAGTGAGGTGGATTTCCTGACCCTCCCTGTGTGAGGTTGTTCCAGATCCTTGCTGCTCCAACGACTGGAGATGCTTTCCCATTCTTCCTAAGCAGGTGCTAAGCCCTCCGGTCCGTAAGTGTTGCTGGGCAGGTAGAGCCATAATGAAGTTGTGACCTGTGAGATGGTCTGAGGTCCAAATTAACTTGTTACTTCAGTGGTGAAGGGTCTCATGCTCATTGTGTAGTGGCATCTCTCTTTCCTTGTTTCATTTTTTTGTTGTTGTTGCTGAAAGTTCTTTTATTATTTATCTACATTTCCTCTAGAAGATGTGCCCAGCTTTATTGGTCGGACAGCCCGGGCTCTGTAGCGGGGAGTGCTCCTGCCCTGCAGCAACAACAGCTTTATTGGCTTTAGAAATAGAAAAGGCTCAAATGTTCTCGGAGACCTGCAGATGGCACTGCCTTATTGGGCTATTTTAGCGCGGGTCGCATGTCCCTCTGACAGGCTCTGTGTAATCTTCAGTCAAAACGTCTCTTCTTGCAGCTGTAGTAAATAGTTCAAAAGCTCTGGCTGTGGGATGTTTTTCGTTAACAATGAAAAATAACATGGAAATTGCTAGGCACCTTTCCCCTTCCTCTTCTTCAGGTGGTTTTGTTTTCTGGACTCCTGTTCTTTTTGAGGTTTCTTCAAAGGGTTTTCAGCAACTTCTCTGTACAGCTATTTTCTTCTCCCCCTGACATTTCCCTGTGCCAATTAAGTACCAAACTGGCTGCGGAGTTATAACCTCTCCCTAGGAGGACCCCGCTAGCAGGGATCGGGGGAGGGAGCTTTTTTGTTATCAGTGGTTCCTGGAAGATTCCCTCCACCCGAGGCAGAAATGCCCTCCTTGAAATGGCAACATCAAGGACAGAGTGGTAGGGATGCATCTCACGTTGCCGGTGCCTGGTTCCTACTGTTGTAATTGCTTTGTTTGCACACATTATTTGGTTCCTGCAGATTTTCCTGCAGGTTTGCTAGGTTTTGGGGCCATACGTGAAGGGTATCCCCGATACACGGAGCACTGCTGGCCTCGTGCTTGCAGCTCCCTGACCTGCAGCAGCACCCTGCTGGGGTGCTTGCCCAGCCTGCGGGAAGCTGCTGGCTGTGCTGCTTGCTTCTCCACAGGGCAGTCCTGCACCCTCCAGGATGCTTATCCTGGTGTTTCCCAGCCCATTTTGATGTTGCCTTGTGTCCTGCACTGTTTGCAACACGGGGAGACCGTGACTTGCTCAAAACATGCTGACAGTGCTGAAGTCTGACAAGCAAATGGAGGTCTATTTTCTGTGATTGCTCTCTCTGGGATTTCATGGCGGCCAAAATGATTTGTTTGCTGTTGCAGCATTTAACAGAGGCAGCAGCTATCACATGTGAGGGATCTGCCATATTTCCCGAGAGTCAAAATAAAATTCATCCATGGTGAGGTGTTCTTGGTTGCTCTCCGTGCATAAATCCTCCGCTACCTTGCTTCAAGGTCAATCGGGTATTTCATGCCTCATAAGTGGTTTGCTTTGTCAAGCGACTGGGAAGTAATGCTGCCCAGACATATCGAATCTCTGATTTCAGTGCTTATATTTCTTCTGAATGGAAACACTTGAATTCTGCTTTGCTTCATCACCGCTATGACTAATAACATATGCACACGAGCGGCTCCGGACAAGCTGCTTTCGGGATGACGGCCCCGCAGCCGTTTATAGGGAACTCCATTTTGTGATTGCGGGTGGAGAGCTGCTGCCTGCATGTATCCTGTTTTTTCATGTCCAGCTGTCTGGTGTGGAATAAATGTTTGAAATGCACTGGGGCTCTATTAGCGCTCCTCACTTGGAGGATTTGAAAGGGAAGTTTCATTTCTGTGCTGCCAACAAACTCGGTGAAGTTGGCTGTTACGCTGAAAAGTTTAACCTGCAGCACAAAAGGCAAACTTTCCGCTTTTGACGCTTTAATGATTTTCTTGATTTCTAAATATATTTAGAGGGGTTTTGTACAGTTGTACGCGCAAACTTAGGTTGGAGATTTTTTGCAAATCTCAGCTCCTGGAGACAAGTGATCAATGTGCAAACATCAGGTTCAGAACAAAAGGAGACTAAATCCCTGGGCTGTGAAGAAAAGCCTGAAAGCCAACAAATGGTTCAAGATCCAGAAGGCAGTCATCGGTAAACGCAGAAGTCATATTTTGGTCTGAGTGTTACAGTACCGGCAGCATCAAGTTGTTGAAAATTTTTCATTTGGACGTGGCTTTCTTAGGTAGCCAGTCATTTTCATGATTGCCAGGAGTTAGAAGGTAGGTCCCTATTAAATAACTGAGTTTTATTTCAAAGATTTCTTGTAGCTTTGCCAAAGTGAGGTGGGCGGTAAGCTGTCCGTCCTTGCCACAGCGTCTGCAGGATATCAAATCCACATTCTTGCGATGGCGATGACAGAATTTTCTGCAGGCGAAAGAACCATCTCCAGGATCATCACTGTTATTTTTTAATCTTTAAAACAGCTTTTCCCCCCTTGCTTTATTTTGGGAGTAGCTAAACCGTTACAACTGAAATCCCCTCTCTTCCTCCAGCTAAAAATGCTGCCTTGCACAGCACCTGTCACAGAAGGCTTCAGTCTGAATGGGAGTAGACGAACAGCTAATAACTAAATCAGGACACCGTAATATCATGGGAAAATTTTCCATAACAGTAGTAATCAGTGAACTTTGCCTTCAGTTGTATGGGGTCAGGCATTAAAATACTTTTTAGCTACTTGAGCCTTTCAAAAAAAGCCCTTCACATAATTTTGTCATCCTGTTTTTGAGTACTAGAATGCAGAGATACAGAGAGGAGTAGGTGAAAGACATCCAGAAACGTGAGCATGTGTAAATGCATTTTTAGGGGCTCGATGCCTTTAATTCTGTCTCTCTTCTGCCGTTAACCTCACTTGTCCCATCTTTACTTAGGCAAGACCTGGGGCACAGATCTTTTGTCTACTCTTCTCAGTGTGTACACTTAAATTTGTAGAAATTTAAGGTGGGAACAACAACCACAAAACTCTCATCTTCCCACTGCTTCCTCGTTGTCCTTCCTTTTTTTCTGAGGCACGCAGAAATGCTCAGCATTGAGCAGTCTGCTGCTTCGGCAGCCGGTGGCCCTTCTGCAATGCTTCTTCCCATCATAGCTGCTACACAGAAGGAGCCAGGTTTCGTGTAGGTAAATTGAGCTGGTGAAGGAATTGGGAGGCACAGGGCTGTTTCTCAGCAAGTTCTGCAGCACCGGGTCCTGGCAATCAGACAGGCACTAGCAGAGAAGGCCTCCCTATAACCACCAGGGAACTTCCCCCAAGGAATGGTAGATGGAGATGTTGGTGTGCAAGGAGTGTTTGTTGCTGTGCTCCTGTGAAATTCAAGACACTTCTGCCTGTGAATATTTTCTTGGAGTCATCCAATTGTATATGAAAGTGCAAGGAGGGGGCAATGCTGCTTCACCCTCCTTCACAGGGTCTGGGCTCCAGCGCTTGGAGGCTTGGAAGATTTGGGGTCAATAACACAGACCTTTAAGAGCACCGTGTCAGAAATGTCAAGCCTCAAAGCTTGGGGTGACCCACAAGGGTCTCCTTCCCAGCAAGTAAAAGTGGGCAGAGTTGCAGCAGGGCAACAGGACCCTTTGCACAGCCCAGCAGAGGGTAGCTACCCTCAACCCAGGGTAACAAAGGCCATGGCACAGCTGCAGGAACCTGCCTGCCTTGGAGGATTTTCATTGTAACGCTTTGGGAGATTCCTGGCTTGGGAAAAATGTCGAAGGGCTGAAAGGGGTAAGAAGATGCCAACAACACTGGCATGTTTTCTGTCCTGGCTTTAAGCTAAAGTCAACAAGAAATATTGTTTTGAAGGGCCATGCTTGATTTTTATATCTGCTTAAAATCTTGACTTACAAATGGGTTCCTGTTATATGCTTCTCTAAAAATTAGATTTAAAAAAAAACTACCTTTTGAAGTTATTGACTTGCCAGCCCTGTCACTAAAGCCGAATTGAATCTAGCACCTCCTGATTGTTATCAACTGTTCTTGGTTGGCTACAGTGCATGATTGGTATCGATCTTGTGGGAATAAAACTAACAATGCTTTTGTTTTTGGATCCGGAGAGATATTTATCTTTTCATCTGTGACTATCATTTTCTATAAAAGAACAAATTCAGGTCTGTAAATTCACGCTGCAGTTATACATTGTATTATTTTCTACCAATGATTTTCGCTGGAAGTATTGAGCAAGGTGCTGTGTTTTTTTGTTGTACAACTTCCCACTCTGTTTTTGTCTGGTAATGTTCCCGAGAGCTAATGGATATCGATACGTAGGATTCTGGGAGATGGAGAGGGGTGAAATCCTTTTAAAGCCTCGGTCTTCATCATCTATCAGAACTATATGATGATTTAGTTTTTATTGCATATATATTTTATTTGTATGTAGTATTTAGGTCAAATGCACAGCTCTTTAATGAGTGTATTGATTATCAGGTTTATGAACCTATCAAAAGGGGAGAAGAGACATAAATGTAATAAATAAACATTACTCCTAGTTCATCCTTTCCCATCATATCAGATGGCTTTTCTGCACCAAGCTCTATTTGCAAAGGGGGAAAATGGTCAGACCCCTGCAAATTGCCAGGGCAGGAGGTGGACTGGGGCAGTGAAGTCCTGCCTGGAGCCAGAAAAGAAACCAGAAGGTAGGGAGCTGAATATATAGATCAATTCAATCTGATGATGATATCTGTGCTGTAGAATAAAAAAAAAAAAAAAAAAAGGTTGTTTTCCTTTCAGGCTGGGTGTGGAAATTACCAAAGATAATTTGTTGTATCATTCATTGTAGTATTTGTTGCTCTGCACTCTTGAAGTTTCATAGCACCAGTCTGAGTTTCATTTAAAATAGTTCAAGAGGAGCCCGTGGAGCAAGCTGAACCTCTCGTGAAATATATTGATTTAATGGGGTCAGTTGGATTTACTTTCCTTTCATTAAGATGTGCTCTGCCCAATATGGCTTAATGGTTATTTACATATTAGGAAATAATATGTTATTTCTAAATTCATTCATGGCATTTCTCGATTCATGCATGTGTAATAATAACTTTTAACTCATCTTATGTCATTTCCAGTGAATAGGAATTTAAACACTGCCTCCCAAGATGCCAGTGCAGTTTTGCTCATTGACCTAAATGCTGTACATTGAGAGGAAGTGTAGCCAGCGGTTTTCTGAGATATTTTTTTTCCCATCAAAATGAACTTTTCTAAATAATTTTTCTGGGAACGTACTGGACCACAAAATTATCCCTGAAGTGCCGCTGTCCTGGAAAGATGGTTTTTTGATAGCACATTATGAAAAAATTTTATCAAGTGAACTTCATGTGGCGCCAAATGAAAGCACCTTGAAAATGTTGTGCTATTTTGTGGTCCGGGTGAACACCTGTAAAATTGTCAGCAGGTCAGGAACTGACTGGAAGCATCCTCTGAATTCTTACTACCGAAGGGACGGTAACAATGGAAAATAAAGGCTGTGCTCACAGTGCAGCGGTGTACCTTTTTGCACTGCATAATGCCATAAGAGACTGTGAATGATAGGCAAATCTGAGAGGGGAAAAAAAATGGAAACTGCCTGGAGGAGGCTGCGATAAGAATTTCAAAACACCTCTCTGAATTCTGCATTGCTAATTTCTTCAGTTTGTTTGTATGCACAGAGAGAGCTGGTAAAACAAGACAGAATAATCTGAATAATTGCCACGAATGGAAAAACATGCAGTGAGGAGATATAATGAGAGATAGATGGTACATTAATGTGTGAGTTGCAAATGTTATCAAAAGGTTATCTTCAGCTGCTGGTGCAAGCAGACAATGGGAACAGCAGCAGTGGCTCTGAAAGGAGGGCTCGCGCAGGAGAAGAAATGAAAAGAAATTCCAAGTTCCTGGTTTTCTGAGCTTTGCATATGGACTTTGGGAATTCAGACAGCTTTCCCCATGTGAAAGGTTTGAATGAGCAGTAGGAGATAAGGAGTCGATCTTGTAGGCTGCTAGGAGAAATTCTGGAGGGGTAATATTGTGCTCTCTGCTGCAAGTACACAAAGGTCGTTAGTTGGTAAGCACTGTGAACATTTAAAGACGTAACTTGATGTTAGTTTCATTGCCTTTTGGTGGAGGAATGGGTTCTTGGGATATGAGATAATTACACTTCTAGGTTTTCCTTCATCATCACGGATGTTTGAAACTACCTTTTAATGAAAATGTAATTTCCTAATCCTGTGAGTCTGGGAGCTGACGTTCCCAAACTGTTTTGAGAGCCAGCACTAAGTCTGTAGCAATCAGGAGTGCTGACGAGGAGCTGTGGTCACTTTGTGCCTCTTCAGCCCTTAGAAAAAGCGACCTTCCCTGTAAGAGACCTGTGCATAACTCATAGTACAGTCTGATAAACCAAAGGCTGTCCCTGCCTTGAAAACACGTATGTCTCAGGCAGCAAAAAAAGTGGCTGGAAATAAGGCAGTAGAAGAAGCCAGAAGAAAAACCAGGCATAACTGGTGTTTGGCATAATGGCAATTCTTAATTTTTTTCTTCTTTTTCCTTTGACCAAAGAAAACCATACTGTCTGAGTCGTGTGGCTACAGCTGAGGACCGAGGCTGCTGTAACAGCAGTGACAGAGCTGCGAACAAAAGTTCCAAGGAAATAGAAGCTTCAGAGGAGGCTGTTGGCAGGTACCTTGATGTTCTGGTCTCCCAAGACCACTTGGTCGTGGCTATACATGCCTGTGTTTCCTCATTCTCTCAACATTGCCTTCTCCCATATATATATATATATATATATATATATATACGTATGTATGTATTATTTTTTGCTACTGATTGTCATCAGGATTAATTTCCCCCAGTCACAGAATCACAGAGATGACAGTGTTAGGGATGGGAAGGGGCCTTGAAAAATCACGTAGACCAGTCCCCAAGCTAGAGCAGGAGAGAAGCAGAACTTTCAGTTCTGATAGTTTGTGACTGTTTAACACAGGCAGGCAGCTATACTGTGGGGCAAATGTTAAGTGCAATTTCAGTCAACCTGAAGCTGAGTTTGGGTTTGTTTTTCTTTGAACTAGATACACAAAATTCTAGAGCAAATAACCTGCTGGGAAGTTTAGCAGTTAGCATATTTACTCAGTCTCAGCAAGTCTTAGGTTGGTTTCTAGCTTGCTGGGAATCCTCCTTTTCCTGTCCCTACCAGAGGAATTCATTTTCCTAAGGCAAGGTGTCCTCGCTCTGTCTCTTTGGCGTTGTTTCTTCAGTAAATCAGCGGGCAGTCATTGCAGTCGGTGCATTCAGCGACATGTCCTACTCACACTGCAGCGAATCCTTCCCATGCCCTCTCTCTCTGCACGCTTTTTTCCATCACGCTGCCTGGCACAGTGGCCAGAGGTGGTGGAGAAGACTCTCTCCAGTGGCCCCTTGCAGAAGAGGGCCGTCATTCACACAGTGGTTAAAGCAGGCTCCCAGCCTTAAATCAGGCAGCAGGTTTCCCTGATCCACTTTATTAAAGGTAGTATTGCCTTTTCTTTACACGCGAGCACGCGGAACAAAACATTTCATTTCCAAGCAAATGGAATGTCAAGTGAAATGATGTGGTGGGGGGATTCAGTTCTGCAGAGATAAAATAAATAAATAAAGTTCGATCCAGGGCTGTTTGTTTAATTTTTTATTTTCTCTCTGCATTTTTTGGTTCAGCATCTAAACCAAAAAGCCAATTCTTCCTACAGCCGTTGCATTGGAGGGGAAAACAGATAAAACAACAACCATATCATTTTAATCTGAGCTTGTGATTTAGAGGTGGCAGTGGCAATTCTTGCGATGTATGCAGATGTCTAAATGCTGATGGCTTAAAGACTGTGATAGAAACATGAGTTTTTGGATGTTTGTCATTTGTTCATAGGTTAATTGCACAGAAAAATCCAGGCAGAGAATTATACATTTTAAAATAGGAATTATGGTGTTTGAACGTGGAAATTTAAATTAGTTTCACAGACTCCGTTATCTGACTTGCTTGTGATCACACACATGGCTTGGCCCACGCAGCACCACAGTAGACAGGGTATTTTGGTAGCGGTGATTTACAGTGTATTTTGGAGCAGTTTGTGCCCTCTGGATGGGAGACTGCAGCCCTGCTCCTGGGGCTGGCCTCGTGCAGCGTGTCCCTGGGGAAGGCAGCTCTGCTCCATATGCGGCAGCAGTGCCCAGCCCTGGGCCGGTCACTTCTGCCACCTCGTGCCACAAGTCTCGGTCTGTAGAATAGGTTTGCAGCTCCCTGGCACACTAGGTGAGAAACCAGTAGCCCTTCAAATATACAGAAAGTGGCCTGCTTCTTTGGGTTTAAGGCAAAACTGGTTTATTAGTTCATTTGCATTTGCAGCAAGGAGTGCAGATATCCTGCCTCCCTGGCCTTGCTGTGTGCCTCGGGGAAAAGCAGGGGGCTCCCTGCAGGGCACGACCCACAGTTAGTCCTGCCCACAGGCCTGTTTGGAGGTGCCATACTGTAACTGCTGCTAGCTCCTTTTCAGCCATCAGGCTAGTCTGTAATTCAGCCTAATTCTTAGGGTTTGTTTTTATTATTTTTATTTTTATCTTTATTTTTGTCAATTATTGTTGCAGGAAGGCATTACAGCACTCCAAAAAAAGGGGATAGGTGGCCTGGGGATTGTTAGCCTATGTCTGTAAATCCGAGTTGAATACAGGGTTGTAAGAGACTGAAAGCATGTGCTTCTGCAGAATGTGCTGTGATTTAGCTCTTTATGCAGCAAAGGGAGCCCAGAGGCCAAGCAAGCAGGGATCCGTACCCTGCCCGCTATGTTTGCGACCAGAAGTGGGACCCTGGCCAGGTTAAGGATGAGGGTGTTGAGGCAGCTGCTTAGGTGGGATTCCAGGGAGGAAAGAACACAAAAAAAAGTATTGAGTTGCGAGTAATGGGAAAACTAAGGCTGGGAACAACGTGGGGTTGTGGATTAGGGGTACAGTTGGAGCTGTTGGGAGTTCTCCAAGTGCTGTTAAGGGGCTGATAATGTTTCCGAGAGAGGATCAGGGTTGGCCTTGCATAGATTTTGCTGTTAGTTTCGTAATTGCTCTGTAATTATTACAAAGAAGCTGTAATATTCATTTGTAAAAGCCCGGTAACCTGAAGAGCTAAGTGATGCTGCCTTGCAGCAACCCTGGAGCAGTGAGAGTCAAGAGTTATTGATCCAGACATCCCAGAGGCATTGCTCCCGTGTTAATCAATGACAACTTGATTTCACAGGGTCCGTGGCTTCATTGCAAGTGCACAGATGTTTAGCCCTCTTTTACAGCTGCTTTGTGACCAGTTTAGAGGCTCTTCTCTTTAGGTTTATCATATAATCTTTGGAGAGAGCATCCTCCAGAAGGCAATCTGGGGCTGAGTCATCCCAGAATGAAGCTCGTTTCTGTCCGCCAGCGATGGAGGGAGCCCAGGGGATAGCATCGAGTCAGGCTGAGTGAGTGCTCCCTAGAGCAACCTTCTCCTGCTCCTTGCTGTTAGTTTCCCATGAACTTTGATGAACAGTTTTACCAGTACAGGATGGAGCAGGCCAAGCAGGCTTTATGTCAATATACTTGGTATTTTTTGTAGCTTTGTTAAATGTTTTGCTGCCAGGGAGCTCTTCACATTCCAGTTTGGGTGAGATGTAGTCTAAATCATAATGACTCTCCCTTCATCCTGGTAGTCCCAACGGCTGATTTGGGCTTTTGGGAGCAGGCTGTAAGTGTTGCAGGCTGGTCCCAAAGCTGCTGGAAGCTGAGATCTATCCTTAGACCCTTCTCGTGTTTATCAAGCACCTATCTCCAAGTGGCCAGTTGTTGACCAACTTCAGACAGCTGTCATGGCTAAAAGTGCTTCTACAGATGCGTGCAGGCAGTGGTGTGGGCACTGGGTGTCCCTCCCAGGCTGCTTTGGTCTCAGTTAAACTTCACCCTCTTCTCTGCCAGGAAATGGACACTTGAGCAAATAAGGGAGCATTTGGAAGCTCAGCTCTTGTTTTTCTTGGCATTTCCCAGCTGCAGTTGAGCTATGTCTGAGGAAAGCATGTAGCTCTCTGCTATTTTCTGAGGTGGCTGGGCTTTTGTCAATGGCTTGTCACAGAAGCAATGCCAACTTAAATTTTTCTTATGAGTCCAGAAATTTTTGTTTAATTAAATATTCCAAAGCAACTTCTGAAATCTTGAGAGGCAATTCCTGTTTCTAAGACATACTTAGTGCAGTATACTATTCCCACTTATGGGAAAAAGCACTGTAGGCAGCTCTTCTGTAACTTCTAAAAGGGTCTTGTTCCTTTTAAAAACCTTCCATTACTGTCTAACTGCACTGAAAAATTCTCACTCTTCAGAATTATTTGCAGTATATTTCAGAAGAATACTATGTCATTTATAATCCAATGAAAGCCCTACTATTGACTCAGGGGTAGTCTCCATTAAAATATTAAATTATAGAACCTGTCTAAAAAATCACTAGGAGAGCTGCATTAACTCCGACTATTTCGATAGGTCACTGTGACTCTAGTTACAGTGGTGGGGCACTGCAGTCCTGATGCCATCCCACGGCTTTTAGTGCCAGCAGTCCTGCTCCCACACAAACGAAAAGTAAAATCTCAGCGTTTCCAAAACTCGGAGCCCCTGGGAATTTTACCGGGCTCAGTGAGTTCAGAAGTTGGCATCTGTTGTTCCTAATTATTCCATAATAATTAGTGATGCAAATCCCACTTGGGGAGGATCTTCCCTGTGCTTTTAGAAACTAACAACAGAAGACAGAGCCCTTGGAGCCGAGGTTCAATGCTCAGTGAGGTGATTATGCAGTTACGTTAGTAAGGAATAGAAAGAGTGAGCCAGCTGCCTCCGCCGTTCCTGATAACACAAAGAATGATATTTTCTACTTGTTGTGACTTTGAGACAAAATGCAAAGTACTATCTGATGCATCAGTGATTTACAGCTGAGAAAGTCTATGTAGACTTAATAATTTTTGTTTTTAAATACCCAGCTCCCCCCCCAGAAAATGCTAGCTATGTTAACACAGCTGAATATTAGGATGATTTCAGATGAAAATAATTTCCAGTATGTTGACAAAATTATTCCAGCAACTCTGTTCTTGATGATCTTATCTCAGATTATGTCTGTCAAGCCTTAACCATGAGAGAAGATTTGGGCCCTCCAATTCCAGTCTTTGCAGTAAATGTTTACCTCAACTTTAACGTTCCAGTAAGATACAAAATTATATCTTTATTGTGGAGTCACAGTAATTACAGTATATCTCGAGAGATTGTGAATCGTTCCAAAGAGGATATATGCTGTTTGAACAACATTTATCCTTAGTGCAGGGTCAGAATAGCCTGGGTAGCACTGGAGGACCATGCAATTTGGATCATGACATTAAAAAACTGTTCTGCTGTTATTCCTATTCCCAAGAAGAGGTGGATCTGATTTTGGGCTACAACTTCCAGGGGATATCTGCACTGTCTCATCTCCGATGCGGTGGCCAAATTTTACTCTTGTTGAGGAATGGCTGTTGGGCTTGCAAATAAGGAGGCGTTGCTATCTCATTGTGCCAACCCATCCCTCTGCCCCCTTTTTGTGGCTCTTTTTAAAATTGTCCCTCAGTAATATGTAAAGTTTGATTAGCCCCAGAAGTGATCAACTGTCTAGATTGCATCAGTAAATTTCATATTCATGCAAAAAAATTAAAACACTTTTCTTACTCTCTCAGATGATTCAGTTTCAGTGCACAGTGTATCTTCACAGTGTGTGATTGTTGCTGTCTCATGAAAAAACAAGAGGTCACAGAATGACAGCAGTGTCAGCTCAGGGAGCTCTCCAGATCTCTCTAGTCCAGCCTCCCACATGGAGCAGGACCGTCACTAAGTCAGCCCTGGCTTTCTCCAGCCAACTCGTAGAAATCTCCAAGGGAGGGCTTTCCTCCACCTTTCTGGTAGCTGTTTCAGGGCTGCACTACTCTCTTGGTGAAACAACTTTTTCTAGCATCCAGTCTCAACCTCCTTATCTACTTCTTGCGGCCTCCATCCCATCTTTAACTGTTTGCTCCTGCCAGGAAGAGTTTGGCTCTGTTACCTTCATAACTCCATTCAAGTGGCTCTAGACAACTCTCTGTCAGACTGAACAAGGCTCTCCTGCTTAGGTCTTGTTCCCTGAACCCTTCTCCCCAGCTGACATCCCAGCACTGCCTGCCATTTGCATTTCCATGGTACAGGAAGTATTTATAGGCCAAAAAAAAGTATACAAGAAACAAATGCTTAGTACTGTCTGCAAAGAAGAGAACCTGAAATGCAAACCATGGTTATAAAGAAAGGGAAAGAAAAAGAAAAAGAAAAAGAAAAAGAAAAAGAAAAAGAAAAAGAAAAAGAAAAAGAAAAAGAAAAAGAAAAAGAAAGGGGGTGGGGGTGGGGGGGTGGAGACCTTTGAATATCTTTGACCTGCTGAAGTTACTGGAAAAGCCTGAAAAGCCTACAATTGACTTTGGTGGCTTTTAAGCCATGCCTGTGCAAGACCACTGCATGGGGGCCTGTTTTCCCATTCTTTATGACTTCCTAGCATGTTGGAAATCTCTTAATTCTGCATGCAGACAACAACAGGACATTGAGCTTCTTTCATTTGGACCCTGAACAAGATGTCAGTCCCAGTGATCATGCAATCAGAGCCCTTTGCCTGAAGGTTATTCAGTGAAATTCAACTTTCTTACCTGCCTGTGTCAGCCCAGGCTTAGAATTTTGGTTCCTACACAGCAGGTAAGTGCTTTATCTGGTTAGCCAGGCTAACTCCTGCTTCTGCTCTGCAACTGTCTGTTTTTCACCAGATATTTCATTCAGGACCTGAGGAATGCAGACCACAATGAACGCTGTTCAAACTTTTAGCAGTAAATAACAGATGCAATTTCAGTGAGTCAACATTTTCTGACAGAAGTAAAATGTGATCAGGAAATCCCTGACCTGATCTAAACCTTACTGAAGTTTTGTTCAGTGTGTAAATTTTCTTCATTGCAGAGTTGTAAATCATCATTTTACTACAGACATTGACAAATTCTGCTCTCCTGATGCAGAAACAGTGTTGCCATCTCTTCCAATTAATTTTCATCATCTTTTTCATAGTAATTGTTGTTTTAAATCTCCTTCACCTAAATTCCTCTGAATATTGCCTTGGGATTTGTTTGGTTTTGATTGTTTGTTTGTTTGGGGAGCTGTTTTCTTTTGTTTTAAGCATGTTTTCTACCCATAAAAGAGAAAAACTTTAAAACCCAGTTGAACTATAAGAAGCAAAAAACAAAGTGTAAATGAAAAGAACAAACACCAACGCTCCCCCTCATTTTTTCAGCCAATTTCAGCTAGCTTTAAAACATTTCCGTGTATATGCTGGTATCCTCATACCTCCTGCTGGGAGTCAGTGTAGGAGTCAGGGGATGGCATGCTATGTGTGTCATCTGCATCATCTACCTCTTACTAGACTGATGTTTTACTTCCCATGGAAGTACTGTGATGTTTTCCGTCTCTTCCCTCTTCTCGCTTGGTGCTGGCTGTTTTGGTTATGTAATTAATTGCAGAGGTATTTATTAAACGAGGGTTTTTCTTTCAAGATACTTGGTCCAACCTTTGCTCTCCCCTGCTGTTGTCGCAGCAAAGCGCACTTCCACAATTAACCATTAAGTGGGGATGTAAATTAAGCTGCTGGACTCGCAGATAAATGAAACTGTCACATGTATAATTGCTAGGCAAAGTGGCTACAATTTTAGCCATTTTCATTGGCCTATTATTGCGGTTTTCTATTGCTAAAATAATAAATCATTGTTTCGAAAGAGGTATGTTCCATATGAGAGAGGGGGAGAGAACTATTGCATATGCAATCAGGTAGGATGTTGGGAGATTTTTAAGCAGCGCTTTTGTATAAGAGGGCTTTGGCAAGGCCCCAGGCCCATTGTAAGTTAGAAAATAATTGTTTCAATGGGATGCAGTGCTGTGCTGGGTGCTCTGCCAGGGTGCTCGAAGGAGATGCAGAGAGTGAGCGCGGCGTGTAGGCAGGCTGGGGAAGCACCTCATGCTCTACCAATGCCTGCTCCCAGCTGGCGCCCAGGCTGGGTCTGTAGCTCCACGTAAAGTGTTCCTCAGCCTTGTCTGCTCAACCGTCAGCTTTCTTTAGGGTCTGGATCTTACCACGCGCCTGTGCCGTAGTTCATTTGGTGATTTGCATTGGGACATACGGCAGCACCGTGGTATAAAACACAGCAAATGACTTTAAAAAGTCTTGGCAAGCTTTCATTTTTCCCCCCAGAGTAATTCTTCTGTAAGGTTTGTTTCCGCTTGAAAGCAAGTGTGGGTGTATTTGATGATTTCCTTTCTTGTGCGACATCCAAGAGACTTATTCATATGCCAGGTGACTCGAACATATCTTTCACTTAGAAGTGAAATGGAACAGTTTGGTACCTGCTTTTAATGCCTTTTTCAGACCACTGTGTGTAACTTTAGTCTCTGTTATTGCACAGGTATTTGGAGCACTCGGTAGTGCTTTCCTCGGTATATCAACTGGATGTTTTGATTAGTTAAAACTTCCATTTGAGGAAAACCCGAGATTAGAAATTCAAGTTTCATTAACTCTGCCTACAGCAGAAAGTCATCAGAGTTTCAAATAGGTCTCAGGAGCACGAGAAGCTATAAATCATTCAAGCTCGTTAGAAAGTTGTTTAAGCTCTTTTGTTTACTATCCTAAAATTCTCTATTATGCAGTATTTTATCCCCTATGTAAGATCCCTGAAACTCCACATTATTATGAAAAACAAATGCAGGACTTTGTAATTATTTGATCTGTTTCATGGGGGAAACTTTTGAGATGTCATATGAAGGACCGATACTGCACATCAAAAAAAAAAAAAAAAAAAAAAAGACATTAGGCAGTTTTTGGCAAAATTATTGAGGATATTCAATCCCTCAAAGAGAGAGATGTTAGGGAAGTGATGGAAGCCCATTGTTTAGAAAAGTATGCCACTTTAAGGAGTCTCCAGGGGGTCACTCCAGCATACTGTTTGCTTCTAAAAGACCTTAGTGTATCTGTTTACATGATAACTAAAATTTAAACCGTAAACCTTATCAGTAGTATCGATAAAGGAACCCTATCCCAGACTGCAATTCCTACTTTTAATTGGGGAATATTACATCCTATAGGCTCTGAATAGATCCAACACAGTTGCAGATCCAATTCGATATGTGAAGTGTTTGGTCTTTCTGCAATTTCCCAATATTGCAATTTTCCCAGAAATACTAACAGATAAAGATAAAGCAATTTTAGCTATTCCTCAGTGGCATTCTCTGTACTGATTTCAGGCTCTTCTTGAAATGCTAATATATCATCCTCACTGCTGTACTCTTGCAGCCTGTTCCCCGAAGGGGATTCGGATTGCCTTCTTAGTAGCAGATTATTTCCTGATCACATTTCTCATATCAGGGAATCCATGTATTCAGCAAGAGACTGAAGCACAGTGATCATTTTACAATTTAGCTTTATCTAGTCATCTATTAGCAAGTCATATGATATTTCAAGTCGTTTTAGCTTTGATGAGGGAAAGAGCTCACCAAGACATTAATCACTCAGTAGTTTGTATACAAAGCAAATCAGTGCCTCAAAGCATCTGAATAAACTACTGTCTTTGCCTAAAAACCCGATATTTTTTCTATCAAGGGCACTGGAGGATGTTAACAGGTGCCTTCATGTGTCTACTTTGCTGGACCATTTAATGCTAATCTAGTGTTAGATTACCTTTCTGAAACTGCTAATAAAATCTGTTACATTACTGTGTTTAGCTGAGGCCCCAGGGCTTCGGAGATGAGATTTCTATCCACTGACAAATCATGGCTGGGTGAAAACTCAAAACAGATACTTTTCTGCATCAGGTGTGAAACACACTCGCATCCTAATCCTCCCAAACGATACGGTAATGGAGAGATGTATAAAACGTTTGTTTATTCCACAGAAATGATTTCATGTGGGGATGAGGGCAGGGGAATACATATCCTTGAGCTATATGCAATTGCAGGAAGGCCAAAGTGGATGTGAAATGCTTTCTTTCTGGTATGTTAGTACTTGGCACACAGGCAATGCAGATTTTAAGGTCCATATACCATACAAAGTGGTAAAAGCTCAGACCCTATTTGCTTTTCCAGCCCTGCTGGTCTCGCTGGTGCAAGCAGTCCAGGGAATTCAAAAACCTCAAATGGAAGAGGGTCTTGGTAAGAGATTTTCAGCTGCCATAAAGCACTCTCATGCCTCAGTGTAATTATGGCTGTTAAACTTTTGGGGCAAGTACTGCAAGAGTCAGTAAGTAAAATGGACCCTGGAGAACATCTCTCCATATGGCAGCATGACTGGAAGACTGAGATTTTTCCAAGACTAATGTGACCCATCAGAGCTTTGTGCTCACGTTATTGATGGAGTTACTGTATTGCATGAACTGCCAAAACGTCTTCCCGCTTAACAAATGACAAACTGCATTTTACAATATTGGTATTCTTGGACGCTTCTCCTGGAAAACATCACAGATTCCTTCGTGCAGGGTGCCTTTGGGGGTCTTTAATGTTTTGGATGGCTAGTGCTGGCTAGAGCCCAACAGGAATGCAATTTGGAAGGAAGCTCCCGGGTTTGATTTTTCAGTGTTGTGCCTTGTGCAGCCCTTTAAACCTGGGTTCTGAGAGCAGGAAACAAAACACTTCCCAGGCAGAAAGTCAGGACACCACACTGCCTTTGTTCACTCTGTGCCTTTGGAGTGCCACCCGAAACTGGAAACCAGCAGGAAAGAAAGGCTGCTCTTTCTGCTTTCCAAGCAATGCATCCAGTTCCTTCTACTTCAGGTGGCAGCAGATGAGTTACTCATCCAGACCTTCTTTATAATCTCTGCTAAGAAACAGGCATTTCTACAGCGTGATTCATCTGATCTGCCTCAGATGCCTGCACCAGGAGGAGGTGGGACACACTGCTTCCCCCTGCCACCTGTGAAGGGAGGCTCTGCATGCTGAGGTCAGAGGTAGGCGTCTAATCTCCTCTGACAGAGATCTTAGCCCATATGTTCAGCCCCTTCCCCTCACTATCTTGCTTGGCCCTTTCAGAGAAATAGGCCTTTTCTGAGTCAGACTGTACGTGTGTTTTTTGGCAGTGGAGCACTCTAAAACACAAAGCACAGTGCAGGGTCCTCAGACTTAGAAGAGGAAATTCCCAAATGGAAACCCACATTTCTAAGGCTTGCTTCTTTTGGAGGAGATGTGCCTATTCCAGTAGCATCAAGGAGCCTGGCTGATGTTCAGTGATGCTCTTCCAGCAGAAGCTCTGAGCTCTGCTGTGGGTGAATTGCCCTCCAACAAAGGGGGACCCCACACCTGGTGGGATTTGGGTTCCCACTGGGTGCTTCCACAAGGAGAGAGCAACTTCCTTTCAGGAGTGCGTGTGATAAGTATGGCTCTGGGCCTCATTCCCTGTTGTCTGCTCTCATTGCAGCAAGGATCAATCCTACACATGGCAGTTTTCTGCCAGACATTCTGCGTCAGCAGCCCAGCCCTCTCTCGGGATGGTTTGCCTGGGTGGCCAGGCTTTCAGCTGGTTGGCAGACTTGCCCTTTGCTGTGACTGTAATGGGAGAAAAATGAAGAATGACTCAAAGGCACCCGCTGAAATAAAGAGCCAAATAGCTTTGTTTGTAGAGGGGGAAGGAAATTAAGGGTTGGTGTGAAAAAAGGCTGGGAAATGAAGTGAAGATAAACTAGAAAAAGGCAAGCAATCAGTAGACTGGATGGTCTTTTTTTTTGTTCTTGAGAAGTCTTTGCTCTTATGAATACCGGTGACCCTTGAAGGATCTCTCTGATTGATGGGACAACTCCAGCTACGTGGGGAACACAGCTGTACATTTTTCATAGATCCTAGAGACAGGCCTGCTAGCAAAGGCTCAGTAGCAGCTTGGATGGCTCTTTCCTAACCCTTTTGCACTGTTAATAGACGTTCTGCAGGCTGCCAAAGGAGGGATAATGAAAATCAAGCCAAGGGAGGTCTAAAAACCTCACTCCATCAAGGACAGTGTCTGCTGTGTGAATTGTCAGGAAAGGTTTAGATATTGGCGCAGCCTGCTCTCCTGGAGGCAGGACAGTCAGGCAACTGAATTCTCCATAAATTTTCCTGTCATTCATCTGCCAGGAGTATTTTTCAGAAAGGCTGCTGTTCCATCCAGGTACTCCCCTTTTGTAATCGAATGATGATTTATTATCCAAGCAATGAAGAAAAATATATTGCCTTGGAATTTATGAATGCGTAATGATATGTAAGCCATAATAATGAATCACTCCTTTCCCTCCCCTCCCTTCCCCATGTATATTTGGATGTTTATTTCCATATAAATTTCCATTTATTTATGTCCTCCTAAGTTCTCCTTCACAAAGGGGAATTCCCAAGTTAGGGTGTTGGAGGAGAGTTTGAGATACCTGAGTTAAAGAACAAACAAACTGCATGCCTGCCAGTTTTCTACTTCCCTCTGTACTTGTTTCCCAATTCCTGATCCTCATCTGAGCTATTGCTGTCGTGTCTCCCTTGCCGATGTCATTTTGACTCATGCAACTATTTTTTGCGGGTGTGGGTGCAGAGCATTGCCCAAGCGTGAGCGCAGACTAGGGTGAGCCACGCTCCTTCACCACTTGGCTGCCATTGCATGGTCCAGCAAGGACCAGCACAGGAACAGCCAAGTGCTGGCTCCCCCGCGGGCTGTCCTGGCGAGAGGTGCCCATCGTGTGTGTCCTCTGTGCCACAGTGTCACATGCCTCAAAGGCTGTCTAGTCCAGAGTCTTAGGTATTGCTTGTACTTGTAGCAAGACTGATGGAGCCAAGAGCGCAACATAGCCCAGGTTGTGAGGAGTAAGATAAAAAACCTCCTCTAACACCCTCAAGGGACCAGTGTTCGAGAGAAACTGAAGCCTGCTGTGAAGTGGTATGACCTGGTGATGTGACTTGAAGTAACTCCAAATTACGCGCTGTATTCAGGTGTTGAACTCAGCTATCGTGAAGCCTAGCCTTCAGTGCAGGGTTATTTTTTCCACTTTAATGCATTATTCCATCTGGACCCATTTTGGAAGACGAGGCAGCGTTCAATGGCAGAGCCATTACGAAAGAAGGAATCTATCTGAACTAGGCTGAAAATTGAGGAAGTCGATTCAGTGCAATGGCCTTGGCCAATGCTGTGCTCCACAAGATGGGGTACATCAGAGTAATTCCGTGATGGGAAGAAGTGACACTGGTGAGCTGTAGGGAATAATCCCACAGTTTTGGCTGCTCTGTTAAAGTCTCATAAGGCAGGATAGACAATGCAGCAAGCTTCACCCCTGGGGGGCTACAACATGTGGTTCTGAAGGGATTAATAAACCCACTGTATTTCAATGAGTGCTGTAACAAGACGGTATTGCAAAAGTGTCTCAAATACTGAGTAGGACTGTGGCCAGAGGCAGGCTCTTCAGTGTCTGGAAGCACACACACACAGGCGCTCGTAGCTTGCTCAAGACTAAGTCGGTCTTTAGCAAAATGAAGACGTTACTGGAAAAACATAAAACTTTATCCATCCTTGCAGGCTGCATTTGCATTTGAATGGGTTTTATTCTTTTCATGCTCATAAAAAGTTATATTAAATATTAATATGGTATTTTTCTTGTGTTACTGTACACTTTCCACACACCTGGAAATTAACTCCATTGTAACCACAATAACCTCCCAAAAGAAGACCAAAAAAAACTGTTTATACTAGTGGAAGAATATTGCAAAAGCAGATTGAAGAGTTTCATTTTTCCACTGGCCTGCCAAATTCCTTGACTGACATTACTAAAGATATAGGCATGACTATCTCTATGTTCTTTTATTATTAAAATGCAGCAGAACAACAGGGCAGGCAGCACTTGGTAAAGTACAGCGATAGGAATCCTAAAACCTGATTAACAGCCTTATCTCATCTCAGGGAGCTTCGCTTTCTGGAGGTGAGCTCAAATGAGTGTGAACGTTTTGAGTCGTGCTGCAGGGTGCCTTGACCCTGGCTTTTCTGCGGGCCTGGGACCAGTGCATATGTGCGATGGGACAGGGACTAGGTGAATTCACAGGCTGGCATGCTGAAGGCACACCAGACATCCTCGTTCATGCTGCCATGATCTCCATGGCAGGCAGTTGCTGTTGGTTCTGGTGCAGCGCCTTTTGTGCTTTATGCCGGCTTGGGCAGAATTCAGTGCACTTTGCTCCCCACAGCAATCCCAGTGCTCTGATGGTTTTTCAGCATTAGGTTCTTGTATTTCCAAGCAAGACACGAATATGTACATTTATACTTGAATTTGGAGCAGCACGGAAAATGAAGAAGGCAATTTTCCATAGGTATAATGGACTTTGGACACATGGTATCTAGAAGTACAGTAATAGCATTTTCATGCTCTCGTTATAAAATCTACCAAGGTATCTCAGGTGTCGTCCCTCATTAAAGTGCTATTTTATCTGAATGTTGGCGATGGAAACTCCGTGTCAAACTTTAGGCCTATGGATGAAGCCTCTCTTCTTCTCAGGAAAGGACTGATTTGTTTAGGCTCGCTACATTCCTGTTATGTGAAATTCTTCCTGCCAATTTTGCACTGATTAAATAAAAATAGGGAAAAGATTCTCTTGAGTGGGCCTGGTTTGCAGTTTATGCATTGCATACCGGCTGACTGGTCTTGTTGGGTTGACCTCACAGAGAAGGGAAAAGCTGAAACAATCAAGACTATCCCAGCCTGATAAGAGAGGAACTGCTGACTCGGCTCAGCCGCATGTTTGAATTGCACATGCTAAGCTAACAGACTATGGTATTTACATGACTTCACTAAACACTTAAATCTATTTTGTGGACAAAAGGATTTTAAGTTAATTTATTTTGTTGAGAGAATAATTTAAGCAAGTTAGCATTTTGTTGACAGAATTATGATGAAATTCATTTTGTCTACATAACTGATTGGACAGTTAGCAGAATGCATTTTCTCCACAGAATCCAGTATGTGCCAGGACTGTCAAATATGGTTTCCTCCACGGTTTCAAGTTATTCTGTCAACAGAATGAATACAAAATCCTTTTGTCTACAAAATGAACTTAGGTGTTAATTGTTTGTCAATAAGGAGTGCAAAGCCAAATGATCCTCTGTTGAACACTGATAAAAATGTACAGGGGTGTGTGCATGCTGACATGCACAGCTGTGCCCCTCGCTTTGTTGTCAGAGTCCAAATGTCACAAAGCAAGAGCCTGGCAGGGAACGGCATCTGATCCACGCCGGGGCTAGGCATGGTCTGGGTATCACAGTCGTGTTGGGAGCATTGTGAGGAATTAAGTGGTGTAGAAATGCAGAGCACGGGGGCTGGAGAGCTGTCAATATTGTTTCTAGCAGGGATTCAAATCCTCTCTCTGTGAGCGTTGATTCTGGTTCTTCTTGGTATGGTACAGCACACGCGGGATGCAGCAGTTTTCCTACCTGGAGGAAGTGTATCACAAATAGATGTGGCAGATGAGGAGCAGGGAGAGGATGTGTTGTATTCAGATCATGCTGGCTGGGAGCTGAGGCTTAATGAAATGAACTCATTAGTTTGAAGTCCTATGGGGAAACACCTCTTAGAGACCATGAATTGATTTGAATCCTGTTGACCACACAAACCATCCTCTCCTTCTGGACAGACACAAATTAAGGAGGTACACCATGAACTTTGTGCCCATAAAAGATGGAAATTTCACTTAGACCCTGATTTTAAACACATTTGGGCTCATCTGAAGCCCACTGATGGCTTTCATTTTATTTTTGCCGTTTTCTTTTTTTCTTAGTTTTGAAGACACACTGTGTTAGCAAGTATTCATATACTCAATTTTGAAGGTGCCATCTGGGATGTCAGCTCTCAGCACCTCTTGGGTAGACCAGGGAACATAATGGAGAAAATGTTGTGTGGTTTTCTCTGAAAATACTATATTTTTGGAGCAGCCTGCCTAGCAATAAATATCTGGAAAGGAGCAAGGAAAAAAAAAAAAAAAAAAAAAGAAACATTCCCTCATTAAAAGTATCATAAAAATTGCACAAAATTATTTTTTTTCCTTCCCCTCTCCTCCTTTGTGCTTTTAAGAGGGTTAAAGTTAATGGAGGGTAGAAAAAAATATGAAATAAAGCTATGAAGAAATATGACAGTGTCATAGTGCAACATCAAAGTTCAGCCCTCTAATATGTTTTCATGTTCAATCAGGAGAAAACAACCAACTAATCCCCAAGTTCATTTATACTGCTTAAAGTACCCTGGCTTTCAGCTCTGCTAATTGTCAGAAAAGCCAAAAGGAAAGAAAAGCAGTCCCTTTTCAGCTGTGTTTTGTCTAAATATTCTAGTCACTGCCAGGGTTTTGAGGTTAAGGAGAGGTACATCGGGTATGGAGAGGCGAGGTTAAAGGCATGAAGGTTGTTTCTCCTAATGAGGTTTGTCATTTACAAGGGCATAATCATCTCTGTTTTCTGCAAGGGAACATTTATGTCAAGAGCACTATGCGAGACACTGTTTTCACGTTCTTTTGCAGAATGTGACCTTTCAGAGAAATGCAGCCCCATACCTGACAGTTTAGGGCTGCTCAGGCACGGCACACGTTGCAGCGATGCTGGCGGGGGCTCAGCTGACGGTGGGACCTTCCAGCTAACATTGGACACAAAGAGCAACTGACCTCATGTCTCAAGGTGACAACTCCAGTGGGGCTCAAGTGCCCACTGCTATTTATTAGGTGCATTTTTTACAGAGCTTCCAAAACGTTTTGTTACTGGCTTTTGCCTTTTGCGCCCTGGTGTGAACAACTGGTCTGTGGGGCTGAGCAGGAGCAACAGCTGGGGTTTTACAGTTTGATTATACCATTTACTCACACTTCTTCGGTTGAGTGCATTATGCTGCGTCCTGCAAAGAGGCACAATTGCTCTTGCTGCAGAAGGTAAAGCAAATCAGACATGTCAGTCTCCCTTGTTGCTCAACACAGCCACTAATGACTGCAGCATATGTAGCTGCTTCCCAGGCCACTAGGAGCTCGATGCATCTGTTACTCCTGCGGGAGCAAAGCCCTGATTGTCAATACCATCATCCCCATGCTCTTTAGTCAGCAGAACCATGGTGATGTTAGCCCTCGTGTTAGCTGGTCCCAGGGTGGCAGCTCAAGAAGGATTGTGTTGGAGAGGGAGCGCTGGGAAACCTGTGGAGTATTAGGTAGCAGCTGGGGACCATGACACACTCATCTGTAATACACAAATGATGTAAGCACCTTGCAGAAATCCCAGCCCAGAAATAAAATGGTTGCAAATTGCAGATGTTATATTAACATAGGTTTGCAAAGCACTCACTGGGGGCTGCAGGCATAAACTGTCCAGGTAATAAAAAAACACAGTGCTAGTGCTGAGGGACCTCTTGCAAGCCAGGATTTTCAAAACCATGTGGCACCTGTCACGTGGGGTGTCTGTAAATCCGGTCAGTGTGTTATGAACTTAACACTGCAAGACCGCATGCTTAAAATGGCCCGTTCAATACCAAATGATGAAAAGGGCTTTAGTCACCTTTGTATTTCACATACCTCCTCGCTGCTCACCGACTCACATATTTGCATACTTCCCAGCAGATCACACTGCATTTCCTTTTTGCCCTGAGGTCAAGTCTGCAGTGTAGGCAAAGTCACACCTATTCATAAAACTGATTTTGCAGCCTGATAACTCTTCAGGGAGAGTGGGATTTTAATGCAGGCAAAAGCAGGACACTTGGAAAAATAATAAAAAATCTGTACAATGTGCTGTAAGGAGGAGAGAAGGGAGTACTTGCTATTAAACTTATGTTATACCTTATAATGAAAACAAAATTTAAGCCACTAGAAAGGGCAAACACTGCTCTCTTTTGCCTACATGAATTTTTGCTAGTGGCTCCAGCATAATCATCTCCTAAATGACTTGGCCTACATTACATCTCACTTTCTAGGTGAAATGGTAAGTGGCACTTTTGTACGTGGAGGTGGTGTAACAGACCTCCTCAGTATATAAATTATTACCAGCTTCTTTTAAGGCCCTAATAACTAAGTGCACAAATGACTACAGCTTCTTAGCAAGGTCTACCTGCAAAGGTCACGTAGCTTTATTTTGAGTGTAAACCACAGAAGTGGTTCCTGGAAAGGCTGTGTGGTATTTTGATATGAAGAGCACAAATGGCAGTAGTTATTCCACGTGTACCAGAAAGAATGGAGATGCATGTGGTTAACAGCTTCGTGTGCAGCAGAGTGGTTAGATCACCCTGGCTGCAGGCAGGCCACCAGTGGTTTCTGCTTTTCAGGGCATTTGCTCTTGTTTTGTCCGACAGAATCCCAAACTAATGGAGCTGTCACTGCAATCTGACAGGTAGCTAACATAAAAAGGGGGCAAGATACATGACTCAGAGAAGCACTCAGTTGGAGCTATCTCATTATTCACATGCAGGAAATCAATCAGAGAGTGGTGTAATTCAAAGGAAAATAAAATAAAATAAAATATATATACTTCACAGCCTATACAGGTGAGCATTTTAAACCTGTGCTGGAGAGCTTTTCTTGCTCTGAGGCAATTTTTTCTGGTGTTACCACAGGGAATACCACAGGTTCCACTTACCTGGAGCTGTCTGCCTGCCAGGACCATCTCTTCATTAAACACTCACAGCACCCTCACAAAGCAGCTGACTCCCTCTCTGGACTGCTCAGCACCAGATGAGAGTCCTGCCACCAGCTCCCTGTGTTTGAAAGGTCGTGGGTGCACACCTGGCAACTGAGGGGCTGGAAATGTACCACATCAAACTCTTATTAAAGCAAATCACATTTTCACGCACACCTTTAGCTTGATTGAGGCCCCACTATACCCACTTTTGGGAACATTTTTCATTCTTAATGACCAGAGGAATATCCTACCTTTCTTTTTTTTTGGCAAAGAGGGCTCAATTATTTCAGTGAGAGGGGCAGCATCAGCAGTGTTAGCTTTCTTCTCTTTTTATAGCCTAATGAAAAAGCATAAGAATGATGCTTAGAAACAATGGGGTTGACTCATAAGGGATGACTGTATGTGACTCATAAGATGTGAAATTATTCCAGAAACTTGATGTATATGTACATGTGCTGAGACTTGGGCTTGGGAGGGTTATTTTTTGTGACTGGAAGAATACTTACTGTGTATTTTGAGATGTGCCTGACATACAGCAACATGTTCTGCACAATTGTATACGTGACTAATAAGTTTCAGTGGCCTTTCTATGATATTCCCAGTCTTTGAGGGAACTGAGCATTAATGATGCTTTCCTCATCTTTTGCTTTAACTTGGAAGACTACTGCGGATGGCTGGTACAGGAGGGACTGTAAGTTTCTAAAGAAACTTCTTCTGATGCAGATAGCATGAGAAGGAAGTTCCCAAACCAAGGGTTAACCTAGGAGGATCCACAGAATTGTCCTAGGGTTTTTGCTCTGATTGGCACCAACTTTGCCAGTTTGCTTTGGAAGCTAGGAAAGCCTGACTGAGATGTCTGTGCAAGGAAAGTCACACCCTGAGGGCTAACTGCTGATCCCTTTAAGCAGCACAATTAAGCACCAAGCATCCTTGAGTGACAAAGATACCTTTTAACTGTTGCAGCCTAACAAACCTTTTTGATCCATTAATTGTCTTGTTCAATTAGAAAAGAAAGATGCCACTTGCTTTCCCTCTGCTGAGCATGTCCTTCAGGTCAGCTGGCTGCAAACACTTCCCTGACATCCTTGGAGCAAGACTTGGGGTCTCTGCTGGACAAGCAGTTACCCATGGAGCTTCATTGGTTTTCCAGCCCAAAGAAGGCATTTGCAGCTCTTCACCATGTGTTGGCAAGAAAATGGCATTGGGATAGATTAATGAAATAAGTCTGCTTGAATGGGGCTACTAAACTATCGATCAGTTTCCCCTATATCTGCTTGGTTTTCCTGGGTCATAACTGAAGCTACTTTTTCCTTAAGATGAAGAAAGCTCACGGGATTCCATCTGCCAACATTATTTTAAAATACTGTGACAGGTGGTGGCATCTTGTCCCATTAATTTGCAACTTGGAGAACATAAAGATGTTAAAAGAATAGGTCACGGTAAAAGGGATAGTTCATAACACATCTGAATTTCAGGGACCTGTTATTCCACTCCTCTCAGCTTGATGGTTTCCTTTATTTGGCTGCACATGACACAAACAGCAGCTTTTTCTCATGTGCATATAGGTCCTTACTCACTGCCCTTGGACTCTGTGCCAAGGTCCTGTTATTGAGGTGCATGAACAACCTAACCTAAGGCAGCCTGTCTTTGGTATGGTTTTGATTTTAAATCAATGCCTCCTGTGCCACATAGAATTGTTTAATGTGGGCTGTGGGGTTGCCATCTGAGAAGACCAACCAGCTTTGCAGTTAATGCAAGCAGCTGAGTTACCTTCTCTCCTTTTTTGAAGAGCAATCAGGTGGGCTGGGAGGGAGCCCATCAATGAAACTC
This sequence comes from Anas platyrhynchos, assembly GCF_047663525.1. Taxonomy (NCBI): domain Eukaryota; kingdom Metazoa; phylum Chordata; class Aves; order Anseriformes; family Anatidae; genus Anas; species Anas platyrhynchos. Next base: position 32,935,113 of record NC_092593.1, on the reverse strand, counting down.
AGGTGGTCTTTAGGCCACATCCCAGATGATGGTCTTCTCCAAGATGCCCTTTGTATGTTGGGCTGTGCACATGCTTGGGTGTGAGGAGGGCACACAGTGTTTTCCTGCAGTGCCAGAGGAGCTGATGTGAAATCGTAGGTTGGAGGATTTTATTTGGAAAGTTGCACCCTGTGCCTGCCCAAAGAGCATCAGCCTGGCTGAGGTGGTTCCCAGCATGCCACGGATGTGTGTTCAAGCACTGGTCACCTCCTCTCTGTACTCCACTTGCAATTGCTTATGAAAAGGAACATGAAGAGGCTGTTGCAGTAGCATGCCATGCTATAAATAATGGCTTTGCTGTGCCGAATATGAGCCTTTCTGTGACTGGAGCAGAGACAGCTGCTGACAGAAGGCTGAATTGTTCAGCAACAGCAGACACCAGGATTAAGTGTGAGATTTGGAAACTGCCTCATAACTTGCACGGGAACATTAACGTGTGACATCAAAGATTATCTGTGTTGTCAGGCATGCATTCTCACAGTGAACTTGCTGTAGGTAGGATTTTCCTCCTGGAAAAAAAATTAAGAACACAGATTTGTGTAACTCTTTCCAAGTTCCTAGCTATTTTAAAGTTACGGTCTGTCGCTCCCCTTTACTGCATGCAGCCCTTATCCCAGCTCTAGTCTGGCTCCATGCAGCAATGTTTATCAGCAGACAGTGTTTTAAAGAGCGAGGTGTCTTCTGAAAAAGTGTGTGTCCAGCACTTGACTTGTCCACCAAATGCATGCCATACACAGAAACCTGTGCTCACGTTGGGATTTAGCCTGCACTGGAGAGCTCAGGACACCTAGATTTGCACTTTGAGGTATGGACAGCTGGGGCACAAGAAGGGGGGAACCTGGCAGCCCTGCTCTTGGCAAGGAAAATGCCCCAGGCTCTATCCGGGGTGATTTGCTCTGGGGCATCCAGCCTGCAAGGTGCAAGTATATGCATGGCTACCACTGTTCTGCTCGGTGTTAACTCTGTGCTAACAACTCTGACTCTGAAGATCTGCTTAGATGGAAGAGGGTGGGATGTGACATGAAAACACCAAATTCCTTGGTGCTGTTTTGTGGGTGGGGGGGTTGGTATTGTTTTGATTTTTATAAGTAGCAAATCTAATGTCTTGGAGACTTTGCAGGACACAAAAGAAGCTTTCAGTGGTAACTTGTTTGGAAAAAGTGACCAACGTAAGATCCCCATGGCAGAAAACGCAGCAGTCCAACAGCTTGATACAGTGCTTACAACCGCAGGTTCGTTCCTTCTCGCCTGTACCAAAATCAATAAACAAAGTCTATATCAACAGCATAAAAGAAATTTGGCAGCAGATCTAGCGGGTTTTAAAACCTTGGCAGGAGTTTAAAACCAATCAAAGCGAGTCCACTTTTTTTTTTCAGGAAGGCATTCATTTTAATTGTCTCAACATACATTTGTACATGTATGGTGGGGGAAAAGAAATGTTATCCTCCATTTTCCCTTGCCTAATTCCAGCCCATTATTCATCATTAGCATTGGTTAAAGAAAAAAAAAAAAAAGTTATTTATTTCAGGGAATTTGTTGAAAATCCAGTCATGCTATTCATTGTTTTTAAAGGCTAATCAGCAGCATCAGATTTGATAAAATATTTTGGATATTTTGTTGAAGTTTTAAACAAGCAGTTACTCTAATCGGTGATGGGTTTTGTAACTTCGTCACCTTCTTTCCCTCCTCTTCACCAGAGGCTTTTAGCAAGCACTTAACTTTCCCAACAGCCTAATTTCTCTGCTGGTTTCCTTGAAGGCTGTCCTCTCCTGGGACAACTTTAGCAGACCAGCCCCTTCCCCACACAGGGTCCTCCACCATCGTAACGGCAGGTAGCACCGGGTTTATTTTCAGGTGCCTCAGTTCGTTGGATACTCAAAACAAGAGCATTCAAAGTGGGTTTACGGATTTAGACACGAGCCCTTGGCTGCATCAGGCTTTGCAGCCCCGAGGGCAGGGCTCGCCTCAGGGCCGCCATTTGGGAGCGCTCACGCGCCCCCCCTCAGGGGCCGCAGGGCGGGAAAGCGGCCCCCGCTGGCCACCGCCGGTTCTGGAGGGTTCTGGAAGGTTGTGGACGGTTTGGGGCAATTCTGGGCGGTTCTGTCCAATTCTAGGCAGTTTGGGGCAATTCTGGATGGTTCTATTCAGTTTTGGTTGCTTCCGGGTAGTTCTGGGTGGTTCCAGCCAGTTCCGGAGTGGTGGCTGACGCCTCTGGGAAAAGGTCTTGGAGAAAGGGCCCAAAAAAAGCCACCCAAACCAGCAGGAAACAGCCGAGATGTTATATATGGAGTGGTAATTCGTGTAGAGAAAATGGTTGGTATTAATAAAGAAGGGGGAGATTTGGGAGTGTGGCCATGGGGGTTGTAAAGCCCCGTGGTTGAGATAACATTAGACTCTTAATGATGAGGCCATCAGGAATGTAAAAGAGTTTAGAGGGAACAAAGAAGGGTGATTCAGGAGACTCCATGCAGTCTCCGGTTTCTTGTTCTGCAGCCATTAAGGCCTGGATGTTTCTGGGTGTTTGCTGTTGTTGTTACATTCAAAGTTGTTTGGCCAATGAAAAGTTGTTTTGAAAAGAACTGCTGTGGGGAGAAGGGTATAAGAGGGGAGCCTGCCCTCAAGATAAAAAAAAAAAAAAAAGGCAACGCGTTGTGATGAAGTTGTCATCAATAAAGAAGCAGAAAGAAGGAATGAAAAGGAACCGGCTAGCAGAACGGAGACCAGGACGGGAGCAGGCACACTGATTGCCTCATGAAGATAGGTTCAGCCAGACTCAGCAAACTGCTCAGAGAAGCTCGTACAGAAAGTGGCTGGAAATGGGCACACCGGAGCTGGGAAGAAGCTCAAGCTGAGAGAAGTGGAGCCTCACACACAGCTACCCCACGCTGGTAAGCAGCTGCGCATTATGGGGAATCATACATCCTTAGGAACAAAGACTGTCGTGGTAACCTTACAGCTCATTCTCCTTCTATGCCTCCAGATAATTTAATGATGTATTTACCATCTTAGAATAACTGAGTAGAAGATCCTAATATAAAGGGTGAATAGAGGTGAAACTTGAACAGAGAAGTCTTGGAGGGAAGGAGGAGGGTGGACAGATGACTCAGGTGTTTTTAATCACAAGAGGAGGAGGACAGATGGTACTGAAGGCCTGGCCAGGTGTGCCTGGTCCCAGTTATGAGAGTCTGGTCTCAGCACAGTGGAAGGGAATATACGATAGCAGGGAAGTGATTTTATTCAGATCGGATCTGACCATGCAGTGAGCAAGAGGAAGGTGCGGAGCCATGGAAGAAAGCCTGGATGAGAAGTGACCCACAGGTAATTCCAGGGCTCCTGCCTCCAGTTGCGGAGTCAAGCTAAATGCTACTGATCCTGTGCAGGGCCTGACCCTGTAACAGAGGATTGGAGCTGCAGGTAGCTCATTAAGGATTTGTTTCCTGCTTTTTACAATGGGTACAGTGTTTTGTTTGTTTGTTTTTTAATATATACATATATTTTTTAAAAATGCAATGGATGATGGGAAGGGTTAGGCTGTTCCTTGGGCAGTGGCATAGCCTGGGATGCTGGAGGGGCCAAGAAACATGTTGAGATGTTACTGTGGGGCAAGGAGGAAAGAATTGTTACCTGCCACCCTGCAGGAAGAAGTACATGCCTCCCTCATAGCTCTCCTTTCGCCTGCTCTCTGAGGTTTGAGGATAATTTCTCAATTTAAGGGGATTCAACTGTCACTTGTGTCAGGGAAGACTGAATTTTGGTGTTACGTATATCGAGTATCTTACCTGTAAGGGATATGTTGTCTTGTTTTCATGCCAAAATGAGAAAGACAGAAAAATGTGGAGGTAAGAAAACTTGCATAGGCAAAAATAGGCTTGGTATTTATCCAGTGTGGGCAGAGCGCTGGGAACAACTGCATGTGAATTACAATAGATGTGTCAGTGCTTTCTTCGCTGTGGTTTCCTGGAACTCACAAGCTGTTTTTAGTTGGTGGTAATTTTGCCAGACTTTAATTGCTTGGGTTGATCTTTTCTACAAACACAGCCTTAGGCTCGTATTCGAAAATTCCTCTTATTTTAGTCAAGGCTGTTCACCTGTTTTTAAAAACAGGGCATTGAGAATACTGCTCTGAGCTACTGCACATCCTGAAAGGTTCTGGAAGCTTGTTTCTGAGCAGCTTAGTTGGTGGTGGCTGTGGCAGCCAGCGTGTGGCTTTCTGCTTTGCTGTGCAAAGTCAGACTAAACTTGATGAAGTGTTAGGGGAATAAAGTTTGCGTGAGGTGGGAAGACCTGTTGGTTTTAGCAGGGAAAACCTCTGAAGAGGCGAAACTGTAGGAACACATGCTATCCCTTTCCATCTGTTAGCAGTACCTGCGGGTGCAGGGTTCACTGTCACCAAGTGACTGCCTGGCCCAGGACTACAGCACTCGGTCAGGCTCTGAAAATGCTGCAGCCGCCTGCCCCAGGAGCCACCTTCAGTGCCCTGTGGGTCTGCATTTGTGGGTCCTGCTTGTGTTTGCATAGTTCCAGTTTTGCAAATAAAACTAGGCTTTAGCACTGGTGTGCCGTGACCTCTGAGTGCATAATACTGCAGTACTAATAATGATAGTTACTGTGATCCCGAGCTTGTGCACAGAGTTGCACTGGGGTCAGCTTTCAGCAAAGCTGCTCTGGTGCTAAAGTTCCTTTTTAAGATAGCTTGGACTGGAAAAGGGTCAGTCACTCACAGCTTCAGTACAGCATTTCGCTCTCAGAAGGGTTCGCTTGTGCTGTATCAAATAGGAAAACAGTTTGAAATATGCAGTGGATTTTGAATTATAGATGCCCAAAGCCTGCAGAAACCACTGAACCCCTCTCACTTATCATTTATAGCATCAGATCAGAATGCTTTGATTCCCCAGAGAAGGTCCTGAACATACCATGCTTAAAATTTAAAGACATCAGGAAGGTGTCCAGAGTCTCTATCTTCTTGCTTCTGTTCGTTACTGATTTGCTTGTTAACACTGGAGATGGATTGAACTGAACCCAAACACACTTGCACTGTGGATCCTAAGCGCCGTGTGCCCCAGGGTGGGATGGGTGTGCTAATTGCTGCCATGGGCTCCTGGCTGCCATCTCCTAGTGGGCTGGTTGTTCCAGATCAGCTTGAGCTGAGTGGTGCCAGCACCGCTTCTGTAGCTGGAAAAGCTCCTGAAGGCAGGAATATGCAGACCGTACTCAGTGCCAGAACCAGAAAGATCCTCTGTAGGGCAGTAGGACTTTGTCTTGGATTGCATTCCCCATATCCGTGGGTTCACTTGCCAGGGTTCTTGACTGCGTGCTTGTGGCTAGCTGGGTGGCCTCTGAGGGCACATATTTCTATGAAAGGAGCAGATGAGAGAAAACTTAACCTAGGTTGAGGAGGGGGAGAGTGAATTACTTTCTGGAAAATATGCAGAATGGAGGTGCTGACCTGACACTGCGCATCCTGAAGCTCTGAGCAACCTCACTGCACATCCTTGCTGACCCTGCTTTGAGCCGGGGTTGGACTGGAGAGCTGAGGTCCCTTCTACCCTAAATGATCCTGTGATGCTGCATGCATCCCAGAAGTTTCAGTTCCACATCACTCACCCTTTCTACCACAGGCTTTGCATACTGAGTGGGTCTCGTACCGAGGAGAACTGGAAATGTAGCCAAGGTATGAGGGACTTTCAGCAGGTCCTGGATGTCCTGGCTCCCAGACCCATGGAGCATCCCACAGCCTGTGTTTCCCTCTGCAGGGCCGGGTTCGCAGCAGGGGTTGATAATGAGAAGCTCCTGTGTTTCTCAGAGCCCTAGTAGGGAATGGGTTTCCTCTTTGGTACAGCCTCTCTTTCCTTTCCCTCCCATGTGCTTGGTCTGATCTTGGCAATGCAGTTGGAGAAAGGCCTGCACGCTGTGATTATTACCTGCGATTAAACCCTGAAGGAAAAGGACAGCTTTTCCACATGGGATGCTGGTATCATCTGCTGTGAACAAAAGGTAAAAGTCAACCTGTTCAGGAGCAAATCAGTCTGGATATTTGTCACCCTTCCTGAATTCTAAATTCTGTCTTTGTGCCTGCAGTCTATTCATTCCTTTAGTCCCTATTCATCTTCCCTCCTTCCCCCTTTTTAAAACTATTTTTTCAGATGCCTAAATGAGCGGTTTTGCAAAACACACAGTGTGTTTTCCTTATGTTTTTGCCCAGTCTAAGAATAAATTATAGCTTAAACTTGGGAATGCTACATCTGTCACTGGTTGTAAAGCGGCCTTGAAGAATTTTGCCTTGGCAAGCCGTAATTGCTGATAACTGCTCCTTTTATGCAAATCTCGGCACGCGTGGGACTGCTAATGTGGTGGTGGGCTCAGCAGAGGCACGCAGCTGCAGCAGGCAGGACAGCTTCGCGGGCGCCGCTCTGCATTGCAATGGGATGCCCCAGGAAGCTGGTTTTTAAATGATTGTTAGGTTAGATATCTGTAAACAAGCTCTGTGGTGTTGAATCCAGTCCAGAAAAGCTGACTTGTTTAAGTTCCTCCTCATCCCTAAATTGGTCTTCTGCCTTTTAAAAAAAGGCAAGGAAATTACCTTTTGAGCTGTGGTTGCTTTTATTGCCTGGCTCCCTTGCCTTTGGTGGTAAATACAACTGCAGAACGATCACGCTGCCTGCCAGCTCGGCTTGTGGAGCTCTCACTGAATTACTACTCCCATCTTACCTGCTGCTCCCTCATCGTGGGAGCACTTACTGCTTGGCAGAAGCTGGAGGTATTAAGTCGTAAGGCTGCCAGTCCTATCCTTGGCCTCCAGATGTGGTTAAGGTGCCGAGCGCGTGGCCTCACAGCCTCTGAGCTGCAGTAACCCCTGCATACCCTGCAAGAAGTAAGGTGACTCGACCTCTTTCTGCTCCTTCAGCAAAAGAGTGACTGCTTAAGGGGTGGTAGCTGGGAAGAGCATTAAGATAAGGCTGTGTGCTTTGCAGAACATCCTTTAGAGCAGTCTCTTCTTGCTTTCGTGCTTTGCTGAAGCATATTGCTGGGAACCTGACCACGTGGTTAGCAGGCTCAGAGACAGGTCCTGTCGCAGTAACATCTCTGAGCATCGTGTGCAAACCATTAGCTGGCATCTAGCTGCTGAGGTTTGCACTACCAAAACTGGAGTGATTACAGAGCACAGGGGGGCTCAGTGCGGCGCACGAAGCATATGTTCAATGCTACATAGCTAATAGTACAAATTGTAAAACCTGACTTACCTGGAAGGGTCAGCAAGCAAGGCAGCTGGGCAGCTGCCTGGCAGTTGTGTGGCTGTGTCTCTGCAGCCTCTTGTCAAAGGCTGATTCCAGCACGTGGATGCTCTGCTGGGGCTGGCACTTAGCAGACTTCTCCCCTTCCTCTTGCAGGGGACAACAGAGCTCCTGGTTGCCCTGCTGGGAAGGCTGCTGAGTGAAACTGCTGCACCATTACAACCACTTGTAACCTGGAGTATGACAGAAAACACTGCTGCAAATCCGTGTGGAGCGGTTGCCACAGGGAGGGAGGTGGGTAGCTCCCAGAGGAAGCCTGAAATTAGGCATCACCCAGATGTTCTGCATGAATCCAAGCCACGTGGTAAGCAAGCCATTTAAAAATACTTCAGGAGAGAGAGGCTATCCTTCCCTTTTACATGTGGTGGGGTAGTTTTGCTTGGAAAATGTGGTGGCACTCAATGGGGCACAAGGTAGCACTGACCAGGAGCAGCTCAGTGTGTGCATCTGCTGTACAGGGAGATGTGTTACCAGCTTGCACCCCTGGCTCCATGGGCATTACCAGCAGCTTGCAAGAGCGGAGGCGGTATTTTGTTGCTGTAGTTGAGTTTGGCAGGTACAGTTATCAATGCCACCATGTCTGTGTCTTCTCGTTTATCTGTTCGTGGCCAGGCTCCTCCTACTTTGTCAGATTTCACTTGGTGAAGAAGAAATAGGGTCTTGATTGTACTCTGGTGTTTGCAGGGAGCATATCGGCCTGGGGAGTCCCTGCTGGCTCCTGCTCTGTTTCCATCACCTGTGCTGCAGCGAGCTCTTTGCTCCTGTTTGCTGGCACACGTGTGTGTGATACCACTGCTGCAGGCCGAGCTGGGGTACAAAGGCCACAGGAAAACACAAATAGCACACCTTACTTATCCCTGGCTCTTTGTGTCCATCTGGGGGGTGGTTTTCACCCGTCTGTTTATAGCACAGCTCTGTGAAAACTTTGAGCAGAATTGCTGTACAGCAGCACGGCGTGCGGGGCTAGGATGGAGGATTAAGATTAAATTAGGATGTTACCCCCATCTGGTCCTTGTTCTGCCTGCAATGCTTTTTTGGGCCACTAACTTAGCTCTTGCCTGTGGAATTGAAAGAAGGTACAGGTCTTACCACTGCGCTGTTGCATCTGTCAGACTTCATACAGTGTGCCTTGCCTTCTTTGGAGGCAACGTGCACAGAGTTTGAACCATGCCCTTGCAAAATATAAAGCAAAGGTGACATTGGGGTCATCCTTGTGAACCCTGCTAACGAACTGATTACTGCCTTTCTAGTAGCTAGAACAGCAATGGAGGAAAAAAATCTGTTTAAAAGCTTGGAGACAAAAATCCCCTGAAAGCAGGGTTTTCACAGGAAAGGCTGAATATGAGGTGAAATACATTTTACTGTGATTCTCTCCACTTGTTCTGCACATATAAATATTGTATGGGTAGTCCATATTAATTACCTAGGGGTCTTCATTATACATGTAGTCTGAGGAGACCAGGAATAGCTGGTAGGATTATGCCTGTTAAGGAATGATTATACCCATTCTAAAGATGTGCAGTGTAGATTAACAAAAGTTCTGAGGTTATGGTAGTTTGGCATCCTTGCATTTCCCAGCAATATCTCCCTAGCACAGGAATGCACCCAGCATTTTGCTTGGAGACTAAAGGAGAGCATTAAGGGAAAAGGAGTATTTAAGCTTGCCAGCCAGAAATGGTGTCTCACGTAGCTGAGAGCAGTCAGTGCCATCAGATGTCTTGGCTGGCAAGCACACAGGAAGATAAAGAGAACAATCAGATCTTTGTGTGGTTAACAAAACGGTCAGCAGTGAAAGGGGGAGGACTTGGGGGAATTTTGGAGGGACAACCCTCATGGTTAAGGCTACCAAACAGCTTGCAAAGGAAGAGTGTTCCTTTGTAAGGAAGAAATTTCCCCCAACAGCTTTTTCTGCAGCACTTCTTTCACTTCTTTTGCTCTGGAGAAGCTGGTGTGTGTGCTAGCTCCACCAGTGTTTGTTCTGAGTCACAGTGGTGCTCCCTGGGCCTGGCATTTCAAAGCCTTGCACTGCTGCCTTTACAGCTCGCGATATATTTGCCTGGAGGAAAACATTGCATGGGCATACACTGGTGTGTGACTCCAAAACGCTGCATTTAATATTGTCTAAGACCCCTGCAAAGTATTATGAGAGCAGATAGCACAGCTCGTCTGTTCCCCTGATAACCATGTATTCTTCAGCTAGCAGTAGCTCTGAGGCAGGTTACTGCAGGATGATGAAATTAAATAGATAGTTTAAAATTCCTGGTGTAATCATTGATTTTTCCAGTCCTGGTTTAGACCAGGAAACAAGGGAGGTGGGAGCCTTTGTGAGCTCCCGTGGCAATTAGCAGAACAGCCAGGGCACCTGTGTGTAAGTGGCGATTACCTCTGAGCCCGGAAGATCACCACAGACCTTCCTGGGAGCTCAGTCCTGTCGCCCACGCTGTGTTTAGTGAAGAGGCTCAGTCAAGCAAGACAGAGGAAAAGATGCTCTCGATGGTGTAGCTCCCTGACTACAGTAGTGCATGTAATTACCTGGAAAAAAATAGGACTGTAGATACCTCCCATAGTCACAGGCAATATTGAACAAGTGGTCTGCTTAACAGGGGCTGTACATACAAAACCATCAGCCTATTCAGCTACGTGGATGACTGGGCCCTTTTTATGTATATAAATCAGAAAATGTGTAGTAGGTTGTAAAATTTATGAGCACTTCAGCCCTTATAAATTTTTATCAAGTGTGGCCTTTAAAACCAAAGGTTTTTATTAGTATTACATGCACATTTTCATTATTGTTAACCCTCTGCTCACTCTTAGCGTTATGGAGGGAGTGGGAGTAGGGAGAGAAAATAAACCCTAAAGAAAAGGCAAAGAGAAGATTTAGTTCATTGGATGATAGTAGTGTAACCACTTTCAGGCCCACAGATCGGTGGACTGAGGCCTGATATTAAAGATTATATAATCCATATGGGAAGAGTTTGGAGGAGAACATTCCCATTAAATTTTAACTGCCCAATGTAGTGTCACTAAACTAAAATGTGTATCAAATAAATCACTGTTTACTACAGCTAGATGGAAATCTAATGCTTTTTTTTTGGCCAGAATTTAACCCAATAAAGAATGTAAGACATGGTGATGTTGAAATATGCTGGCCTGACATTTTGAGGAACGGAGTAGTAATGTAAGCCTTAATTCTGCATCTTGTTGCTCCTCCTTACCTTTATCTGTGACTTGGATGTTGCCCAAAGGAGTACAGCCAAAGCACGTGCAGGGCTGGGGGGTGCCTGAGACCAGGTGGGGATGAAGCAATGTGGAGCAGGGCTGCAGGGCAAAGGCACTGCAGATCTCCAGCAACCATGGGGAGAGTCACGGGGGTACGCAGGACATTGCATTCTCACAGACTTGTTGATGGGACACAAAACCTTATGCCAGTGCAGTGGGAGGATATCCATGCTCTGTTGTAGGCTTTGGATTGGTCCTCATTCCCAGGAGTGAAATTCACAGCATCATGGAGTGCATCATATCATAAAAGTTCATCGTATGTTCTTATGCCTCTATTTTCCTCTCTTCCCATGCTTGCTTTTTCTTCTGCGGAGTAGAGTGGTTTTTTTATATATATAAAAAAAAAAAGGTTTAAACTGCTAGGATTATGTCCTATTACTTAAAGTGCTTGTTCTGCTACATGTACACGTAAATTTAATTATATTGGCCATATGAAAGATGCATGAATGTTCGGTTTTGGGAAGTATGCCAAGGATATCTTCTGCATGTGTAGCTGTTTGATGTAGGCTTGTGCATGGTAATTGAATTACTGATCAAGTACTGTATCAATGAAATAATCTTGGTAAATTCTGTGTACTTAAGTAACTATAGCCTTGAGGCTGTAGTAATGGGAGTAACCCTGTTACTGATTTCTGTTGTTCTTGAATATGCATATTTCATACCTTTTAATAAGAACGCCCTTTTCTAGCTGCTTCCGTGCCCTTCAGAACTCAGGTTTTTCTTTCAGTCACTTGTGAAGGGTTTTCCTGTCGCTGCTTATACTGAGGGACTTCTCAGATGTCCTTCTCACAGTCTGCGGCTGCCTTCCTCTTCAGCCACAGGGAATTGTGCTGCAATGTTGCTCTGGTTAAATGTTCCCTCTGCTTTCCCCCTCCCCATCCCACAGCCCTTGTGGGATAGGAAAATCAGGACATTCTCTTTTTCTTCTCACTGCTTTCCATACAAAAAGTCCTTACTCTAATTCTGCAGGGTTTTGTGGGAAAGTCCATTTACATCTTCATTCTTTCTGCTCCATCTGTCCTTATCTACCCTTCATGTTGTCAGGGAGACTTCCTGTTACAGGACAGGGACATGGCAGTTGCAAATATAATCCGTCCTCAATGTGTCCCGGGAGAATTATTCCAGGCCAGAAGTGTGCATTGTGCCAGATACAGGCTCACAGAGAAGTGTGTAACTCCTTACTTAATCTCTAACGGACAAATGGGACCAGGAGAAATGAGTCCATGAAGATACTGTTGTTATTATTATGGTTTCAAAAGTAATTAGTTTGTCTTCCCCCTCCTTTCTTGTATGTTATTTCTCTCCTCTCCACTAGGCTGCTCAGTAGGTAGGCTCTGGTCCAAGCTAACCTGATGTTCTTCACAACGTCACTATCTAACTGCAGAAAAAAACATCTGAAGAAACACTGAGCGTCATCCTGGGATTACTCTCTGCAAACTGTTCTTGAAAATGCTCCCAGACAGCATAGGATGGCAAAAAAGCTCACGACTGTAAATCCATGTAGATAAGATGCAGCCCTCTTCCATATGAGGGTATGTATGGTATGCAGTGGATAGACGGTAGATAGTGGGTAGAAGTTATTTTGCAGGCCTTCATTATGGAGTTGGTCCAAATCCCAAAGTGAGGTCTGAGCACTTTGCACTTTTCTTAGAGCAAAGCTGTTTACTTCACCCTTGTCAGTACTAGACATGACTTACAGTTTAAATGGCAATAAACTAAATGACTGATAAAGGTCATTCAAACTCAGTTTTGGACATAGGCATTGCACATGAATTCCTATGGTATGCCATTGGCAAGAAAAGTGGTCTTTAAAAATGGACCCAGAGCTCCTGTCTTGAAATGCATGATTCATGAAATGCACTTAGTCGATTCCTTTTGATATTGTAGAGACTGAAGATTTGAAAGAAAATGTCAGACTTCTTGAAATCATTCATTGTTCATTGCGCTATGCATTGTATTGTTACAAGTTGGATCTGATACATTCCTTTAGCAGCTATAGTCCCTGGTGGCATGTTCCAGCAATTTCTTCATGCTTTCAGGAGGTTTTCCAGTAAAACTGAACCTCAGCATATCATGCTCAAGAGATGTGGTGTGCAGAACCTGCCTTTGCTCAGCTGGAGCAACAGCGCTTGGGGATGTATTAAAAATTTCTCTTGGATGCAGCCGATGAGTGGGGAATTGAGTGACCACTCTTCAGGTTTCATGAGCAAAAACTTGCCAGTGGATGAGAGCCACCTGATCCCCGGTCACTGAAATAAATCCTTCGGGGACTGGAGTCTCCTGGCAAGAGGTGAGCAGGTCTTGGACTGCACAGCCTGGCTTAGGAGGGAGGAAGAACGTCAGGCAGATGTGGTGAGACCTCCACTTAGCATTGTGCTGCCCTGTCCAAGGGAGAATCGCACGCTTCACTTTGCATGTTGCTAATAGGTCTTTTTCAGCAGTTGCAGCTGCCAAAACCAGAGGGTTGGGTTTTATTCTTTCTCTGGGATCTTGTTGCTTTTGTGTTCTTCATTTTTTTATTTTTTCTTTTCTTTTTTCCATTTAAATAAAAGAGGAAAAAGAAAAATCGAAATAAGCAATTACCAGACATTAGTATGCTTCCACTTGCTGCTTCTGTCCACATTTTTGAGAACTCAGATGCAAATCCCCCGCTAGCAAGAAGAATCCACTGTTAGTTCTTTGATCCCTATTAGGGCTGATGTGTGAAACAAAAGAGGGAGGAATGTTTGATTTTCTTGAACTTGGTTGACCCTATAAAAGAGACACTAGAAACAATGTCTTCACTAATAAACTGAACAAAAGTGATGTAAATACTTGCAAACACCAGTTTCTAGATAGTTATCAAGCAAGCTGAACACTGCAACTGTTTGTTCTATGAGGTGAGAAAAGCCAACATTTGACATCACATTCATAAAACTAACATCCTGTTTCTTGTCACTGATAGTAGGTAGTGCAGGAACTTAAATTTCAAACTCTTTTTTTTTCCACCTTCTTTTTTTTTTCCCAAACAACTTTTTGTGGCATTCCACCTTGATGCAATCAAGCTATAGTTTCATTTACTTCTTTTTAATGTTTCATATTAAGTAGAGCAACCAAGGAAGAAAAACAGCCATCTGAGGCTGTAGTGTATCACTCTTGGTCCACTCCTTTAAATCCTTGTTTTTTTCAAATCTTCAGATTATTTAATTGTGTTTTCAGGTCAGGATGCTGTTAGGACAGAACCCGTAGTGGTAGCTTGAGTGTGGAGGACACTGCACGTGACGGGATGTCTTGCTTTCCTTGACAAAGGTGCAGGCATGAGCCTCCCAAGCATCCATCAGCACTCGGCCTCTCCCTGCTTCCACAGACCTGCATCAAGTCTCTGTTTTCTCCCGCTGCTTGTGTCTCCCACATGTAAATGAACGCAAATTTCTTGCGAGGGAGTGAGTGCTGCACAGGCCAGCTGCATCACCAGCATCTCTAACTGCTGTGAGGATGCCTGACCTCAGAGGAACGTGTTGACTCAGAGCAGCTGGGGGCACAACCTAGCTCTCTGTGCTTTCTCTGTTTGCCATATTAACTTGATTCAGAGTGGCAAGGGTTATGGTTTGGGGACTGCTGCCTAAACACCAGGCAGAAGGCAGTAACAAAAATGCATTTATGGTTATTTTTACACAGTTTCGTGGCCAATGAAAATTTCTGAAGTCTGTATAATGCTTTTCACCCAGGGTCACTGATGTACAGATTCTGCTAGACCTTTAAAATCAGCAGTGCCTCAGGCTTAGTGGTGCTGTCACTTCCCTTTACCCCTGGCTTTTTCCCAGTCTCATACAGTTCAATACTTGCATCTCCCTCACCGCTGCTGTGCAATTTGGCTCCAGTTGCACTAAAGCCCTGAGGCCAATTCTTTATAAAAATCAGCCAGTAGTACCACTGGGTACTGTTAGTTAAAATGCAGCCTTGGCTAGCTTTTTGCCTCAAGAAAACATCCCTGTATGACCCGGACCTGGGAAAGGGTGGTTGTGCAGCTTCCCCTGGACTTCTGTGCCATCTGGGAAAGGGGAGTGAGACTACGCCAGACTTGTGCCCTCTTCATTGCCTCTGTCCTCTTGCTTGGAAGAGGGGTGGTGGCCCTTGCAGGTAGGCAATCTCGCTCCTGCAACAGGGAAAAAAAATTTCTCAGTGTTAATCAGATTTTGAGTCCCTTTCGAGTCATGGGATGTAATTTTAATAGCACACAATTATCTGTTTTTAAAGATGCCTTTTAAACTATGCTTTCTCTAGAGGTTTTAAAGAGGCCTCCTAAAAGGCTGTGTTTTTAGTTTTTAATAAAATGAAAGTTACCTTACACTCCTGAAAAGGCTCTGATTTCCTATTGCCTCCCACCTAGAGAAGATGGAGAAGAGATGCCCAAGAAGATGAGCTCTGTTTCCTCCTTTGGGAGCATGGTGAAGGACTGGGTAGAGCTGGCGCTGCTGGAGCACCCTGTGCTGGCCTGCGGGGAACGTGTCCATGTCCAGCGGTGGCCAGGCCACAGGGGCAGCAGAGATGGGCTGGTGTTAGACTGCCCTCAAATCATGGTGTACCTGTTAGGGTTTCCTAAGGGTCAGGATGTTTCCAGTGCACAAAACTGACACTGAAGATGTGTTAACTTCACTAACTCTTTCCAGATTCATGGCAGGTGTTTTAAAAAGGGAAATACATAGCAAAAATAACCAGTAATAAAGGAAAGAGAAAGGAAAGGAAGAAGGGCTCCCCCCACCACCCAAGAAGTTAAATTGTTCATGCAGAGCTATGAATAGATTTCAGGGAATTGCCCATTCGAGGGATCTGCATTATTCTGAAATTAGAAAAAGCAGTAAATGAGTTCATTAAATTTCTTGGAGATTCTGTTGTTCTATATGTTAATTTCAATTTCTAATCTAATTAAAGTATTTAAAGTGCCGTAAAAGGAATTCTTGAAATGCTTTTCGAGGCGTATTTAAACATTAAAGAAAACAAAAGGACAAACCTTGTGATGCAGCGTGTCAGATTGTTGTCTCAGAAGGAGTATTTCAAATAAGTGGTCATGTTTAGAAACCTGTATGAACAGCACCCTTCAAAAGCCTGTGGTAGAAAGGTAGTCCATGGAGATTGCTACTACAGAAAATATTGTGCTGCTGACGCTTGCTTACACTTTCCTCAGCAAAATGAGCTAATGAGACTGTTTCAGCTTTCTGTGCTCTTCTGAATGCTAACTTAATTGTTTAAAGCGTAACTAAGAGTGGGAGTGGTATTAAATAAACATGGTAAACAGTTTGGCTGTCCCTTAGGGAGTGGTTGCTACTGCAGTGTCCAAGTGGAGGTAATGGGCAGGTTTAGTGAAGGGAAGCTATCATCAGTGGTTTCATTTCACTTGGAGATTAATAACCGTACTTTCTATTCCCTTCTCGTAACATTAAAATTTAGTTACAGAAGCAAATAATAGTATGTTAATAATCTGTTTTTATGGGATAAAAAAACAGGAGAATAGAAGCTCAGGAGCAACTGTCTTGAGGTAACATGCAGAAGGGCGCAGTTCCTAATGCAGATAGAGGGAAACATTTATTGGTTTCTTGACCCTAGAGCTGACTCAGTAGAAAAGTCTTGGCTAAATACGTGCTTGTTTGTGTATATGTGTTCTTAATAAAATCTTCACTGATTCTATTCTCCTTGCAGTTGTGGACTGAAGACAAATATCAGTGATAAAATGAAGGTCAGCAATTTAATAGCTTCTTGCAGAAAAGATTTTGAGGTGAGTGAAATTAACAGTTATCTGAATGAGATATTTTGCCCATGAGGAGCTGAAAGCTCAAAAACTCTAATGTCACCCATAGGCACAGTCAGGATTTTCCAGAGTAGCAGAATTCATAATTTTGGGAACAAACAGAGCAAGTGGGAGCTCTGTGAAAACTCATGGAGATCTGAACTGATAGAGGGGCCAGTTGTGCAAGATCATGCTCTAGTCTCTAATTTACCAGGGAGATCAAGTGAAGTGCCAAAGGATTTTCTTTCTATTCAGTGGATGTGAAATACTTAGAGCTAAGCTAAGTTTCTGCTGGCTCTGAGGGTACAGGGACAAAAAGTGGGAAATCGTAACAGCAGCTGGACTGGGACAGATCAGAGGCACCCCAGAAAGACACAGCCTGCAGAATTTGAGTGTTGCTTCATCCATCTGGGACAAAAATTGTTACTGAAAAAAATTATATTACCTGTACCAAAACAGTGGCTCGCAGAGGATGGTAAAGGCAACTGTAAAACTGGTTTAACGTATGATATGAGATGGTTAGCAGGAGAGAGTTCTGTGTGAGGCAGGGGCTGGGGAGCAGACACTAAAGGTGGATGCTGCTCCAGGCCAGGACTTGGTCTCTGACACCAGACAGTGCTTTTCTTTGGGTGACTCCTCCAGCTCTCTGGCTGCAGCTCCCCACTGTCACTTGCTCAGGCTGTCATCTGGTACTGTAAGCTGCTTTTTGGGAAAGAGAGGAAACAAATTCTTCAAATATAAAAGAAAGCAGAAATGTCCTGCGGCTTCCAAACATTTGTGCTGTGCCGTATGGGAGGATTAGTGCTGTCTGGGTGTATGCCACCAACTGGTGTTTTTACTTTGTTTTTACATTTGTTTTTCTGAGTGTGTGAGCAGGCTGTGACTCCTGGGAAGCAGAGCTGCCTTGTTGGCTTTGGGTTACAGCTTTGGGAGATACAGGCCTGTGTGAACAGCAGGAGTGCTGCTTGTTCTGGCTGTAGTTTGTTTTTAAGATGAGGTTATCCCAGGAGAGGCAAACACTGATATGGGCTGAAGTTTCTTCAAAGAAAGACTGGCTTGTATGTGGCTGGAAATGTGGGTTGGTGTAGTCATGTAACGTGTTTGTGTGTGAGGAGTCTGCTGTGCTGTATCTCTGTTCGCAGAACCGTGTCTGCTACCAGCTGAAAGACAGGCAGCATTTGTAACACAAGAAGGTATGAAACTGGCTTAAACTGACGTGGCTCTTAGCCCATAAACTCGGATATGAATTAAAAGCAAAACTTGGAGTATTTTAGCATGGTCAGGCCTACGGTTTTACTAAGAATTTTAGGACTGCTGTAATAGAGGCAATGTCAAGGGGCTAAATTTTCAAAAAGTGCTCTCATTGTGTCCTCTCAGTTTCACTATTTAAAAACTTCTCTGTTTAAAATGCTTCTTGAATGAGGGTCTCAAAAGATTTGAAAAAAATTCAAAGTAGCAAAATTCTCAGTAATGTTTTCATCATTTCAGGCAACTCCAAATCTCCGGGGTACTATAGTTACTGCTCAGGTCTAGGTCCAACCACTGATTATCTGGATTCAGTAACTGCAGATCAATACAGTATGTGGCTCTTGTGCATTATTGTGCTGAATAATAACAGTTCATAATCTGTGTAGCTCAGTTCTCTATTTTGTGGCTCTAAAAATTAATACAGCTTTCTGCTCAGTAAATGCTATCATCACCTTCTAGTTGTCAGAGTAGTTTATCTGCTACTAGAGTAGGATACATGCAGAAATGTTATTAAAAATCTGGCATCTTCAAAGAGAACCACAGAACAAATGTAATGACAGTCATAAGCATTTGATATTTTCAATACAGCCTTCACAAATAAGCTGCTCAAACACCATTTTGCTGCAAAACTATAAATGTTATGAAGTGCAAACGTTACATCTCTAAGTAATGAAAGGGAAAAAAAGAGAAAAGAAGATAATCAGATCCAGCAACGCATGTCAGATAAAACATTAAAAGGATTAAACATCAGCTGTATAATAAATCCTATTTATTAAAGTTTTAGATAAATAGCCTGGCCCAATATGAGCTAACTGGGGTCTTAAAACACATCTGAAGTTGTTTGTTTTTTTTTTCCTGTCTGTATGACACTTAATGAGAGTGTAGCTGCTTTTTATAAATATCTCTCAGCAGGCTATCAGTAAAGGGCCACGGTATTCGAATTTGTAGTTGTGGTGTCCCTAAACCCATCCATAACATCGTCTACCACTGTCTGCCACGTGCCTTGCTTGCCTGCAGAGTCCCTTAGCCATTCATGACCTCTTAGGGAGGGATCCCTTGCCTGCAGCAGGCTCCTTGGGAGCCCCATTCTGTATAGGGTAGCAAAGCTGCACCCAGGGAAAAAGAGTCTGAATTTGTTCAGAGCCTCTTGGATAACAGCAGACCAGAGAAAACAAAAATCCCTGTCTGCAGAAAGCATGCGGCTGAGCAAATGGCGTTTACAGACTCTTGTAGCTTCTTCATGGTTTCAAGTTTGAAAAGAAGTGTACAACGTTATTTCAGTGTGAAGTAAGAGAGACCTTTCCTTTCCAATGTGGTCTGCATATCTGTTGGCTTCATATAAAATGCTAGGTGCAAGTCTGTAAGCCTAGTGGGAAGGGTTTACTACTGAAAGGTTGTAAAAATAAAAGGATTCGTAAAGATTCTGTCCTCTCATGTGAACTCACTGGCTTTGTGATCGATGTGCTTTACTTTCACGGCATGCTGTAGTGATTTGTAAACATTGGGATTGCTTATTGGATCAAGGCCCATCAATTTTTGCCAGATGAAATGAGAACTGAGCAGGTTTCGGCCAGTCCTTGCGAGGAGGTGAAGGTGGTTCTCTGTGCAGTCCTGTTACCTAGCCGGGCAGAGGGCTGAAGTGGTAGGACTTGGTCCTGCCTCCCCTGAGAAGGGAGCAGCCAAAGGCCCTCGGCGAGGTGCTCTGCTAGCCCACTTCCCTCTCCCAGTTAATTACTGGGAGAAAGAGAAATGACAAGAGCTGCGTGATGTTTAACTCTAAACTAACTGGCTAGGAAGCCCGCCGTCAGTTTGTCCTGCATTCTCCGTGTATTTTCTTGACTGCTTTATCTGGTGATGCTTAGTATTCTTCATTCCTCTGTCATCTGATCTGTTGGATGATACTAGCAGACATCAAAAGCGAGGATTTTCTCTCAGAAACCCTATCGAGGACAGCACTGGCTTGATGTGGCAGAAGCAATAATCTCTGCATCTGCTGGCGCGCCAGGAGAACTCTCTTATCAATTAGTCCGTCACTTGCAGCTTTGTGCTGGCTTCCCAGCCCTGCGGCATGTGCTGGTAATAGCAAAGTAACGATGGAGATAACTCTGCTTTCTGCACTGGTAAGGTTGTTTTGCTGAAACTTTCTCCCCCTCTGTATTTCTCTGCACCCGTTTTCTCATCATCTGTACAGCTCTTTGGACAAGGACCATCTTAGAATTGCACAGAGGGCAGTGGTCATATGCTAAGAGCTGGGTGAAAATCACTACGGTGGAGCTTAAGTGTTGACATGAGCAGGACTTCTGTCCAGTTAAGTAGTCCCGGTCCCTCCTTGTTTAACACACCACACGGTACAAACAGTCTTAATCCCCCACTTAGCATGCAGGTGCAGGAGTTTTGCTGCCTGGGTCTTGGTTCTCTTTCTGATGGAAATGGCCACGTCCAAATACACAACACAGCTGTAGCAGAGGCCAGGCAGGTGTCCCTCTGAGTGTTTCTGCTTGGAGGACAGCAGGACAAGGGTGGGCTGCGTTGTGCCCCTGCATGAGGTGCTTGGAGAGGCAGGTGGGCTGCTGGCGCATCCTGGGCAGCATCCTGCAGCCACACTGGTGCTGGTCCAGAAGCCCTTCCCAGGGCATTAGGGACTGGAGGGGAAGGAGACCGGCACCCTGCTCCTCCCTGAAAGTGCCCCGCGTTGGAAGGGCTCAGGGGGTGTTGGGTGGCTGCGTGGCAGAGAAGGGCGGTCATTAATCCCAGCCGTAACAGTAGCATCCATTTCTATTTTGAGCAAAGAGATATATTGAAAATAGATTTTTTCAGCTTTTAGAAAATTGGCCAGTTTTCTGACCCGTCCCTGGACAGTTACAACCTAGTAGCTGTTTTTTGTGGCCTTCTTAGAAGTAGCCTGGTCCTACCCCTGGTTTCACTCCCAGGCAGCTGAAAACCGTGGCTGTCAGCCTTGCTGCATGTGAGAACAGGATTTCTTCGTAACTGAAAACAAGGGGCTGGAGGCCTGGGACTACAAACTGGCCTATTTAGAGTGTACTGAGCTCCCTGAAAAACAGTGTTTTATAGAGTTGGTCAATAATAAAAAAAGCCCCAGCATAACACTATTAACTGCTGCTTGGAACTGAGCATTATGGGTTGCAGTCTAGACAAGCTCGCAGACTTCCCCAGATCAATCCCATTCAATTCCATGCTGTTTTACAATGATTCTTGTAGTTCCCACAGATTTATATGTTTAAATCCTTTTTCAAAACACATTAAAAGCTGAGCTCAGCCTGGGTGAAGGTAGACAGAGTTCCCACTGGAGTTTTTAGTAAGTACATTGCCTTGGCTTACAGGCCTGTCTGCAGGAAAGTGCTGCAAAGCATTCAGCCTGATGCGTATAATACTAAAAGTGCCATGGATGGGATTCTCACAATATAAACACACGTGTCTTGGGATGGTTTCCCCGTCTCGTTCCAGGTAGAGAGCCAATCAGGTCAACATACTGCTTGTTTTCTTCTTTACGCTGGAAGCGTTGGCACAACATGCTCGTCATGTAGGCTGGCAGGGGTCATCCCTGCTGTGTGGCGGGGAAGCTCAGGCTGCCTGCACACAGGTTGCTGTTTCATCCCCTCTACAGCTTTGTTTTAAGGACATTGATTCTGGCTAAACATGTCCAGTGGAGTGCTGGATGTTCCGTGATGATCACCAGGATTTACACAATCCTTTCTAGAACACCTGCATTTAATGTCTTATGTATAACACAATTCTAGTAATGCATCTTTGTCTTATTGTCTAAAATGCATCTTTTTTGTTTTATTTGCCTATTCTGCGGTGGTAACACTATTTCAGTTCTCAAAGCAGCAGGGTGGCTGACTCTCTTTACTAGAAAAGCAGGTATTTGAGGAAAAGTCCTGTGTTCACTGGCTGCCCTGTGCCCCTGGCAATTCAGCCCATACTCCTTGCCAGCCTCTGGCCAAAGTTAATGCAGCTCCTCCACTAGCTATTGCAAACTTGCTGACAGGGAAGCTGAGGTGAGGGCAGTCGTCCCAGAGAGTGTTCCCTGGGTCTGCATCAGTGTCTTGTCTTGTCCCATCTGTACCAGCGCTGTCCTGTTGCATTGTGTTGATGCCTGCTACACTAATTACTGTAGACCAGAGCTCCTATAAAGGTCCTCATTTGCTTTGGGACTGGAAAATCGTCTCTCTGGGATACAGTGCAAAGCACTACCTCAAAGGAAAGCATGTTATTTCAAGATGGAGAGGCTCAAAGCCCGCTGTGAACTCAGATGGCCACGTTCTGTTCATTGGAAAGGAAAGTGGGAGAGGGGAAGAGAGACTCTGGTTGGCAGCTTTGAATGGCTCAGCTTAAAGTCCTGCTAATGAAATGGGTGGCATCTGTCAGCATGGAAAATAAGAATTTTATTTTTGAACTAGCATTCTTTGACTAACATAACATGTGCTTCCAAACCTTTTTTTTTTCTTTTTTCTTTCTTTTCTTTTTTTTTTTTTTTTCTGATTAGCCAAATAAAGTGACATTTCCCAGGAACAAGTGTGACTTCCTCAAAGTTCTCATGTTCTTCATATTTCAGACTATTTCCCCTTTCAGGCCTGTATTATTTGTCAGACTTGTCTCGAAGCCTTTCTCTGTCTCAGAGTCTCTGTGTGCTAGTAGTACAGTTATTTAACAAGCATGGTATTTGTTTGTGTGTGAAGCTTGAATGCTTTCCTGGCATGGGAAAAAGCTCTGCCCCGAGGAGTTCAAAGACTAAGACTAGAAAGGCTGGACTATGAAGATAATAGACTGTTAGTCATTTCAGTATTACAGCCTGACTCGGGTGACCAGATGATATTCTCCTGCAGCTGCAAACCTCCTGCTTGGCCTTGGACAGGTGATGCAGATCCAAATTGTCACAGATAGGCAGACAGCAGTGATGTGGGCATAGCTCCACTCATTCCTGTAAGAGGACTCTGCTCCCACCTTCTTGGAGCACTTCAGAAATAAATAGGTTTCATACAGCCAGACCTCCAGATACTGTAGCAACAAAGAACAGATGAACAGCATTAGCTGGCATCAGGGAAAGGGAATCTCCTATGTGAAGGACCATCATTTGTTGCAAGCTGGAATTAATTTTTAAAACACAAGAGAGGTGGTTATGCTGCGAGCTCCTTCACAAAGCAAATTGGCATGTATTGAATCTCTGCTGGCACAGCTGAACAGCTTCCTCAGCCCGACCTTCCCCTCTGTGCTGACGGATTAGCTCTTGCAGTCAGTGCAGGGGTTTTGTACCACATCGGCGGGCCAGACAGAAAGAGGAGATTGCAAAAAAAAGTGTCAGAGGTGTGAAGAAGAGAAGTTCAGGTAAGACATGAATACAAGACATGCTAAGGAGGGAGACGAAAAGGAGACCAGTAACTTTAATCCACAAAGAAGCTTTGTGAGGTGTTCGAGTATGTAGTCCATGCTGTATATTCAGCAGAGGTAAAATCTTTTTCTGCAATCCGCTATATTTCAGTGATTGCCTCACTGAATTTGGGTGGGTGTAATGCTGCGTTCCCTGCCAGTCAGCCTGGAATTGGCCATCTATCCACTGGAAAATGACCACCAGGCAACAGCATTGTCTTTCCAAACTAGGTGGACTGCCTGGGCTTTGAATTCGCACGACAGGCAAGATGCCCTTTTCTTAATCAGGCAGCCTCAGTTCAGAAGGAATAGGGTTAAAATGAAGGCCAAACACCAGGGAGTGAATATGTTCCTTTCCTGTAATACAGTCTGTCCTGCAAATCTCTTGGGGTGAATGATAGACAAAACTGGCAACATAATAGAGCAGTAAAGGACTACTTAACCCAAGTAAAGTGGCAGAGCAAGTAGGTCCAGGGCTCATGCTCTGCATTTTGCATGTATACGGAGAATCATACCCTCAGGACTAGCAGGAATAGCATGTAGGAGATGTATCAGTATTACAGTGTTCCTCTGAGCATCCAAAGACTGCCATACGTTGACCACACAGCTGGGTAGATGCTGGCCGTGGTGAGTGCGCTGGAGGGGGCTGTGGAAGTTGCCATTGACAATTGGTATTTACAGTGCACTGTTCCCTCTTGTCTTCTGTCCAACAGCTCTGAGAATTAAATGGTTTTAAGCAATGGCCTGGTCTGTAACAATTGATTAAGCATTTATTAAAACATTTATTAAGCATGTGTTACCTCTTCGTAAACCATTTATTAAAGGACTGCTTGTGCACTGTGTGTGTGTTACTGTTGCTGTCCATATACTCCAGCGGAGTTCTTTTGGGCGTAAAGAAGCACAGATGATAAAACGTCTCATTATATATTAGCCACATACATCTGGGTTGTTTCTTCTACAAGGAAGACAAGTAGCAGAACAGAGTGGTTCAAAGAAAATGTGCCTGCAGCAAGCTGTCTCGGAGAACATTTTCTGTGAAAGGGGCCTTCAGTTTCCATTTTAGTGCAGCATGTGTATGCAGTGAATGAAATAAAACTTTGGGGAATGGTCCATTTTAAAGAGTTAAAAAGGACCAGAAGGTCAAACTAATTTTTAGGTGACATT
The DNA here is from genome assembly GCF_047663525.1 of Anas platyrhynchos. Taxonomy (NCBI): domain Eukaryota; kingdom Metazoa; phylum Chordata; class Aves; order Anseriformes; family Anatidae; genus Anas; species Anas platyrhynchos. The sequence continues at coordinate 32,910,939 of NC_092593.1, read as the reverse complement.
GGATTTCTACCTTATGTTATTTAATTAAACACCGTATTTTTGTAATGCCATTGTATTCTCTTTAACTACAATTTACTTGGTTATAGGAACCTTTGAAACATGCTGGCAAAATCTGATGAGAAGGCAGTAGCGTGCTTGAAGCAGAAATTCCAAGAACGAAACTGTAGCCATTTCCAAGAGATGCTAAGAAGATGCAGCTGGCAGGGAGGAACAAGTAGGTAATGGGCTGTTTGTGAGGGCTCATTGTTACTGCTTTAAGATACAGGTCCAATGCCATTGCATAAGCCATGATCTCTGCAGCCTGATGAAAGCAGGGACCCCCTTCACACATCTTCAGCCTCTGGGGGTCCTCTGCTTCTGTTGGCACTAAACAGTGGGTCAGTTTGAAGTGCTTCTTTTTCTCAGAGTTTGGTTGTGACTAACAGTGTAATATTAACTGACGTCTCCTGTAGAAGCTGTGATTTTTGTTGTGATGAGTATTTGCACATGGAAATGGCCAAAGTACCCCTCAACAGAAGGTTTTCTGCGCATCTGATGGTCAAAATACACTCTAGGGGCAGCAATACCCTTTCACTCCCGGATGAGACCCTGGAGCCTATCCGGTATGCCTTCCCTTGGTGTCCTCTGGTGCTCCATTGCCTTTTCTCTCTCTTCCCCTGGTGACTGCCTGCAGGAGGCTCTGACTCACTCCCTGTCTTTGCCCTTCTCCATGAAAAAACACACCTCCAGGAGTCACGGGGTCGATCCTTGGCTGCCATGTGATGTTAGTGATTTCAGGGGGGCAGCTGTACACCACCATGGGCCCTCCGTGTCCTGTGGCATGGGAGCACGGTCATACCAGCTGGGCTGAGGTCTAAGTCACAGTTTCTCTGTCATACTACCCCAGCTGCTGATGGGCTGCTGCAGAGGGAGCTAACCTTAGGAAACAAGGAGAAACGTGTTGCTTGCTCCCTCAGAATTTTATCTTAACCCTTAACAGAGACTAGACTAACTCTGGACATTCTGTGTGAAGTGATTGCTATAATGGGGAATGTTCTCCTTACCCACCCAGAAGCTCTGTGTTGGTGTTAGCACTGTGTCAATCTATTAAGGTTAAAAAACAAAACAAACCCTGCTAATGTGGGCAGACTTGTGCAGTGGTGTTGCCCTGGCTTCACACAGCGTGGAGCCCCAGGTCAGCTTAGCTCTCCGTGCCACACAGCCTGTGCAAGGGTGCCGTACGCCTGGCGAGGCGGAGGTGAAAAGCACCTCCTGGTTTGTCCATCCTGCATGGGCCGGGGCTGTCAGGAGCCATCCCTCTCTGCTGTTGGGCAAGAGGGGAATCTCTGTCATAATTAGATCCTCATTAGCCCTTGGCACAGCAGAACTTGCTGTATTCTGCATGGAAGCATGTGAATTTGGACGGGGGATTGTTCTTGAACTTCACTGTAACTTTACACCTAACTTACTCTCTGAAAGTCTTCCACAAACATAGGGCAGAAATCTGGAAGATTCTGTTTTCAAATAAATAGCAATATGAGTACTGAATGCACTCTGTGATGAGGCCAGCAGTGAATGTTCACAGGTCTCAGGTATTTCCATTTGAATCCTTATTCAGGTGGCTTTGAGGGAACCATCCATAATGTGCCTGAATTTCCAGTGTGGCCTAAATAAAAGAGAAAAAAAAAAGTTGGAAGCTGAAGTAATTAAAGTGATAGTTAAGCCCACACTGAAGGAAGTGTGGGGTGCAGAAAGTCTTGTGCCTTTTTTATATTTTCTGGAATTTTCCTTTTGTTGCTTTCTTTCAAGTGATTTCAAAGGCTTTTCAAAGGGAAGATAAGTGCTGTTCCTGAGTTACCCTCCAAGTTAGGGCAGTTGTGGGGGATTTGTTTCACCTGGAGTTCCTTGCCCAGCCTCCCAGTGCTCAGGCCCTCTGCCTCAAAACCTGCTGCCCACTGGGGTGTCCATCCATGACATGAATGCTGCTGTCTCTGTCTCCCTACTGTCAGGGTCAAAAGCAAAGACTGCAAATCTCTCTCTCTTCTGGCCATGCCTCTTTGAAAGGAAGCTGAAAACAAGTTTATTATTGCCTTTTATGTTTTTGAATCATAGATCCAACATCCTCCTCTGACCTCCTCCTTTTGCCTGCTGTGCAATAGGCTTTGCTAAGTAGTAGCTGGCACCCTTCAAAAAAATGCAAAACAATATTCCCCTTGGCTTCCTTGCTGGGGCTGCCCACGTGGGTAGTGCTGGGGCTTAAGGCATGGCAGTCACAGGGGAGAGGAAAGAGACTGAAATGTTTCTTGGGCTTTAGGACTCACTGTGCTCTCAAGGAAAAAAAAAAAAAAAAAGCATCAGCAAAGCAGGAAGAACAGTTAATAGAATTTGTAGGGGAGGCTTACAGAGTACAAATTAGCCATTGCGCCAAATATCTCATTTGATTGTTTTGTCATGCACTAGTTTTTAGTATTGCTGTTGCTGGAACCAAGCAGGAAATAAATGAAAACAAAGATGCAAAAGGAACATTTGTGTATGAATTAATTCAGTTGTCTCCAAAGCGGCGTCTGTTCTTATATTTCAAAAGCTGCAAAAAGTGCCTGAATTTTTCTTTTTCCCCCCTACTTCTACAAGGTCATTCAGGCTTCCCTCTTTGTTGTTTCCTACCCCATTTGTATGAGTGAGCAGTGTACTGCTTGGGCAATATGTGGGAGTGCAGCTCTTACTGGAGACAACTCGAAAGAAGCTGGTATGACTTTTTTTCCCTGAAGCCGAACACTTTGCATTGAACTAACATCATTTTACTAGTTTTTGGTGCCAAAGAAATGGAGAAGTAATTAGGGGGAAAACCACAAAACCTTTTTCAGACTTTCAAGTCATTGAGCTCAAAAAAGTATGAACTGAAATGAACAGAAGCTCATCATTTCTTTCTCAATGAAGTGTCAGTGCCTCCACACGATCCTGCAGGACCTGTGCACAGAGACTCGTTTAGGAAGGGCAGCAGCCTGCGGTGGATGGTAACATTAAGGTAGGGCTGTGGAGGTGATGGCACCAAAGTGAGTGTGGGTGGTGCTTTTTTTTTTCTTTTTGCTTGGAGGAGGAGGAAGAGAGGCAGATAATCACCTCATTCCTGGTATTGTTAATGATATTCTAGAGTCAAAGACATCAGTCCGGAAAAACAACCAAGCAGATAATAATAAATAGCTCATGTTGATGGTGGCAGGAGTATTTGTTTACTGTGAAGTTGAGCATGGGCTCTTCTCGCTGGCTGTATTCAGGCTTACTTTAAAATGTAAAGCATGTGCAAGTACAGTTTTACAGAGCCTCTGCTGAGGAGGGGTTGGGAGCTGAACCAGAAAGCTTAGAAATTTGTCTTTTATTTATTTTGTGTGTGTTTTTTAGGTAGTTGTACATTACTTTGTGTCATAGCGTAATAGAATTGATGTATTTTTATTTTCAGCTCTCTGTAGAGAGTTGGAATTTAGTGATGATTGAAATATTTAAGTAGTAGCTGCCAAAAATTGTTTTAAAGAGAATTATTTAAATAGAGCATCATTTCATTCCAGTAAAACATGACAGTAATGGTTGTGTATATTTTGTAGAATGCACGTATAAATACAGAAGTGAAGGAGAAGCATGTTATTCTGAAGCTCATAATCTTTGGATGTGTTCGTTTTCAATCTGTATGGGAAAGAAAGGAAATGTTGACATATCCAGATACTCGGCAGACCAGAAATCCTATCATCTAGCCAAGTCTACTGGTTAAAAGGAAAAGAACAGTGAAAGACAAAAAGTAGAAAGCAAAGTTTACTGAGAAAAAAACAAAGTCTGAGGAAAGATGAGAGAGAGGTAACAGAGCTTTTTTGAAAATTAATATTCAGTGTTAGGCAAAACAGTCTGTGAAAGAACAGCATGGTATTCCCAGAAGGAATCCAGAGAAGTTCAGTTCCGCATATTGTACCTTTTCAAGTCATAGTCAAAGCAGATATTTATCATATATATTTATTTTTTATTAATAAATGATGGCTGGATCCTGCCACTTCACTTGCAGCAGGTGAACAGTTTTACTGAAGTTGCTTCTCACTGAGTGTAAGGTCTGTTTACATCAACCTGGGAGAGTGTAGCAGCCCTCAAAGTTACTCAGATCCACACAATACGGGTGCGGGAAGCAACTTCAGATGGAGTTTAAGCCAGATGTTCTCTACTTCAGCCTGGCAGAGTGTGAAATAGCATTAAGGGCAGGAATTTAGTGCCCAGGATGGGTGTTTGTGGATCTGCACGTCTCGAGGTCTCTCACTCTCAAAATGTCCCCAGGAGAGGTTGCTGTCAGCCTTCACACAGGGCAGTGTCGGAAGATCAGAGCCTGTTTCAACTCATCCTTTCCACTTCAGGTCACTAGTGGGACTCACAGAAGTACATGTTAAAAAAAACACACTACTGATCTGTCTAATGCCAGACTTCCAAGTGAAAGTTGAGGTCAGTTATGAATTAGCCTGGTTGCTTGTGTCCAGTTGTCTTTGTCCAAGAGCAACAAATGGCTTTCAGCACCAGGGGCTTTCTTTCTGCTCAGTGAGAGTCTCCTGTCTGTGTTAGGCATTGCTGGAGGAGAGGGCAGAGGCACTGCAGGGGGATGTTGGTCGGGATGGTGTGTAGTGATCCAGGGTGACAGCTCCTGCCTAGAAATCTCAGTGATATGTACTTCTGCTGCCTCGGAGTGCGCAAGTTTGAACTGTGTTATTAGAGGAAGGGGTGGAAACCTTCTCTCAGTAATATTGACAGTGCTGATTACTCTGAATGCAGGTTAAATAGACAAGTACTCCCTCCCCATTCAGAGCCCTGTTCCTTGCTTTTCTTTCTTTGTCCCCATTCCTTTCTCTCCGCCTCTTAACTGAGGCTGGTGTTAGAGAAGCACTTTGATTGAGCAGCCATGCAGTTTGTGAAGAACAGTGGGGTTTCTGGAACATCTTTCTTCTTGGAACATTACAAATTAATCGCCACAAGATTCAATGATTTCAGCTGAACTTCACATCTTTCCACTTCATGGATAGCAAATAATGGTCAAAACAGGAATAAAAAGATTAGTTTGACTCTCACTGAAGTTTCTCCTACATTCCTTCACCTAGAATTTAATCAGGGACCAGACTGAAAACTCAGCGAGCTGACATGAAACACTGACTTCGCTTGAGTTGTCCTTAAGCCCTGGCATTATTGCACCCTTGTAAATGAAATTTGAAGCCTGATATTGAGGACAAACAGGAGGAGCACTGTAGAAATTGGAGAGGTAGGCTTCAGTGTCTGTGCTATTACTACTTGTTATGACAATGTTTATGGTTTCCCTTCATTATTACCCTCTTTTGCACCCAGATTTATTTTTTTTTTCAGTTGTTCTTTTGATCTGAAGGTAGGGTTGATAGACATCGTTCATCCAGGGAAGAGACAGACACTGAAGTCTACAGAGAGCTCCAAGCATCTGTCTCTCTCTGTAGACGTACAGATACACTGCACCTCTATGTTGTGTGGCTCAGAGATCTCAAAGACCATGTTTCCATTCTTTACAGCCCTTCTTTTTTGCCATGCCTTTCTCCTGCCCTTCACTGTCACCTAGGGCCTCCTGCCTGCTCCTGGGAGTGCACAGGGAAATGCTGTGGGCTCAGTCTTGGAGGTGGCTGCTGCCAGGCAGCTGAGTGGGGTCTGTGGGGTGATGGAGCACCCAGGGAAAACTTTTGTGGTCCGTGCTTACTCGGGGAGGGATGAGGTGCTTGTTTCTCCTGGGGCAGGCCCCGGATCCCCCATCCTCTCCCTCTCCGCAGGCCCAAAGTCAGTGTAGCTGCAACAAATGTGAGTGAGTTTTATCAGCTGCAGCCAGCTGGAGGCCTGGCCTTGTACCAGATAACCACGGTATAACTCAGGCTGCTTTCCATTCTCCCCTGCCTCTCCCTCTGTGAATTAGTAGCCGTAAAGCACAGCTATGGGCAGCAGCAAATCTTCCCATAATTTCTGCCTTCCAAAGCCAGGTAACGGTCCAGGTTTCTCATCCCCTTTCTCTCCCCCTCTTTCTTGCTCTCTTTTAGGGACAGGTAACAATAATACTACACATTACATGTCCTCCTTACAGCTAGATAACTAATGATTGCCATTATATCTCTGTCAGAACTAGGTAACTGCAATACTCTTCATTATATATCTGTCTTAAAGCCAGTAACAGCAGTACTCTAAATTATGTACCTTTCTTCCTTTTTCTCTGTCAGGCAGGTAATTGTTATGCTCATCTTTATGTGTCTTTCCTGGAGCTGTAATAGTTTTCATTGTATCTCCTCAGAGCTTATTATGGTAATGTTCCTTACTGTATATTTCGGAGTTAGAAGCTGATATTTTTCAGAGTCACCTCTGTAGTATTTTGCCTTCTGTGTTTCTTAAAATTTGAGTAATTAAAATACTACTCATAGATTAACAACTTTGAGAAGGATTCTGCTTTTCCTCTCAGGATCTTTCTAGGGACTGTCTTGGGGTTGGAGGAGTGTCCTGTAAAGTGGTGTCTGCCCCCTCTTGATCCCAGGGCTGGGCGGTGCCTTTCCCCCTTTGGATTTCAGCAGTGCCAAGTTGCTGGGACTGGGAGTCCGGCCATGGAAGATGCTGAAAAGGCTTGGCATCTCCAGGCACTCGGGGACCACCCTTGGATATTGCCATCTCATGTCTCCACACTTCCATGCCCAGCATTTTGCAAATGGAGATGCTGAGTTCTCTGAGGAACAGCTTGCTCCTCTATAGTGCCTACCACAGTTTCTCCTGATTTTGATTTCTTTCTTACGTCATAATATAAAACCTGCTATGCATGGGTAACTGACACAAATTTCACAAACTTGGCTGTGACTCCTTGATTATTATTAAGAATTACCTTTCTGGGATTTCAGTGTTTGCTCTTCATTTTTCTTCTGACAGTATGATGTCTCCTGTGAGGACCTGGTGGAGCAGAAATAATACTGTGTGTTTTAGGAGATCTTCCTCCTTGTAGCATGTATACTAAACAGGTTAATAAACCAATAGCTGGTGATCAATTTATGTAAAATAAGCAGCAAGCCCAATCTGAAAATCACTTGATAAACTATTCAGTAAATGTATCTGCATAAATAACACACAGGAATAAATTGGAACCAGTTTGAGAGCATAAAAGGAGGGCTACATTTGCAGCATGGTTCAGAGACTGTAAATCAAATCAAACCAATTTTGTCTCCTGTTCCACCTTTTATTAGATAATCAAAATTCAGATCAGTCTCATGAAAAGATTTCCTTGTACTGCTTGAATCTCATAAGTAAGCCTGGCTCTGCTTGCAAGTGAGCACCACCTCTAAAAGAGTGGAAACACTGCCTGCTCACATCCCAAGTGTGAAATAGCTGAAAAGTAAAATACATTTCAAGAAACATTTTGTTTGAATTTTGAGATGAACTGGAGGAGAAGGTGCTTAGAAGAGTGATGGGAAGTGGCTCTGTGTTAGAGGCATAACACATGGAGAACTCTTAAACTTCATGGGAAATTAACAGGTGTAGCTGGAGTGGGTAATTTCAAGAATGCAGCCCTAGGAGTTGATGCAGGCCTGTGAATAGCATTACATCCAAGAGCTGTGTTATTGAAATTAACACATTATTGACTAGCATGGAAAAAAAATGACAGAGGAAATCTGTCAGCAGCATGAAAGTCTGATCATGACAGGCCGGCTCAAATGGTGGGTGTTGTGCAACGTGGAAAGAAGCTGCAGGATCTCGGGGACAGCTTGGAGAAAAGAGCTGCTGAAGAAGAAAAAAGTTCACTGCGAAGAGCAGTGCACGTAGGAGAAGGGCCTCTAGCAGAGGCAATCTAGTGAAGCTGACTTCAGCTTAGACAAGAAAGATGTACTTGGCAATATTTTGTCATACAGAAGAAAATTGAATTCTTACCCAGAATAAGGAGAAAAATAATTGGAATCTAGTGTGATTGTGAAATTCCCTGTGTGGTAATCCGGTCTGGAGACAATCAGCCAGGTACAGCTTTATCTGTCATTGCCTGACAAGCAGAATTTCCAAAGCAAGATTTCCAAAGGAGCCAGCAGAGATTGCTGTTAGCAGCAGAAGTCCATCAGCTGTCGTAAGGGCAGAGCTGAGCACCTCCTGTGGCAACTGTTCACGCATAAACTCATGTCCTTGGGACATAAAGGCGTTTGCTGTAAATTGCTGTTGGTTTCACTGGGAGTAAAGCCAGCCTTTATAAAGTTGCTAATAGACCTCACATTGACCAACTGTAACTTCCTTGGCTCTGTTTGCTTACACCATCAGCTGAAGACTCCACATTAGACAAATTTTAATATGAAGTGGCCTGCTGGGATCTCTAGTGGACAGGGCTGTACATGTGATGAGCTTGAAAGTAAGATAACTACCTGCTGCCAAGATGCTGCGCTTGTCTGTGCCTCTCTTTCTTGAATGAGATGTTTTGATGTCTTATTAGCCCATCGGTAAGGAATGCAGGCACTCACTCCTGTTGTGATTGGCAGTGAGAGGCTGCCTGCTTGCAACAGAACTTTCTATGTGAAATGCTCAATTTATCAAACGGAATCAGAGTATGAGTGATAGGAAGTATCTGCAGTACAGTTCTGCACAGTGCTCTGCACAGCCTATATATACCAGGTCAGTTTTATGTTCTCCAGAAACTAAACCGGCCATGAGTTCACCAGGCCTGGGGGCTCCTAGGGTCTGTGGTACACGGCACCAAACAAGGAGGTTCTCTGCCTCAGAAGAAGCCCTGTTATGTTACAAAAAAAAAAAAAAAAAAAAAGTGCTTAGTACTTGTTACGTTACATTGACTACATTAAAGGAATGATTTATAGGTAGAGAAAAAAAAAAAAGGCAAAGTATGCATCTTAACAAGGTCTACCAAGGTTACAAATTCTGATAAAAAGAAATGATTTACATTGAGGCATTTGTTTAATTTATTTCAGGTGAGGTCAGATCTTTGATTCTTTCTTTAAATAACTGGGAAGTTTTTACAGATTCCATAATGTGTTCAAGGTAGGTTATGCTTTTGCAAGAGAGCTGCTTTCAGAGAGCTGCAAATACTTATGTTCTGATGGAGGTGGTACTAAACAAAGAAGAGTTACATAAATGCCTTGTAGCATTGGCTTCATGTGTTAGGAATATTAAAAATAACTCCTCAATGCTCACAGGGTCTTATTTCAGTAAAGCGTGCTGTTTTCCATCCTTTTATGCATGACTTCAACTACAAAACCATTATGGAATTGATATGTATCTGAATATCCAATCTACAATGCCCCTTGGCAAAACCCAAGTGAAAATAAGAGGTCTAAAGAGGGAAAATGCATTTAATATTCATATACGGATTCACTATATAGTCAATACACTGGCTTGCCTTGTTGCTTAGCCTTCTGTTAAGTGTAACCATTTTGTGTCCAATGACCATTAAACATCAGTGAAGCAGCAGACAAAAAATGACATTTTCCTAAGCAGAGAAGTGGTCCCAAATGTAAATCTGACTTCTCAGTTCTGTTAACGAGACCAGGCCCAGCTTCGAATACCTGCATGCAGTCTTCCTAAGGATTCAAGGAGTGTCTTGAAGTCAGGCTCTCTCAACTCTGCTTTCCAATTTTATATGGAATCATAGCAAATCTCTTCCTGCCCTTTTAGCCTGGCTTCTTGTGTAAAATGCCTGTGCGTATGACGGAGTCTGTCATACACATTGTTCATTGCACAATAACTTCTGAAGTGGTCCAGCTTCAGTGACATTTTCCCAGGAATCAGAAGCCTCAAAACATAATATTCTTACAAGCATAATGAATATAAACAGCTGGATGAGGAAAGAAGTGTCCTCCATTGCAAAAAAAAATGGTTGCAGTGCAAATTCCTCATAGGCACCCAGGAGTTAGTAACCATGAGAAAAGTTCAGGATAGAGCCCTTTTATTCATAGGCATCAAAAATTTTAACCACAAGACATGGACTTACAGTAAAATAGGCTGTTATACAGCTGTATGGGATCTTTTACCTGTTTTCTTTGCTAGTCTGGGAAAATATTTTTCAGGTTTCAGCACAAGATTTGCTCCTATCTGCGATGAGCAAAGAGGATTTGCCAGAGTGGGATAGGACCTTTGAAGACTGATGTGCAAATGCAAACCAGTTCCTCAAAAACTCAGTAGACACCTGATTCACAGAGCATGCAGGAGTAATTGCAGCTGGATTGTAGTCCTGAAGAAAATAATTTGGGTTTTGCTTTTTTGTTTTTCTGATACCTATTTTTTAAATCTAATAAATTGGGAGGAAGAGAACAGAGAAAGATCTCTCAGGGCCTTTTGACCCTGTGTGGAGATGAGGAACAAAACCTAAGTAAGTAAAAAATTTTGACTATTAAAGATGTTTTTAGGAGTTACTGGAAAATTTGAATACCACAAATTACTTATGGGCAACACAAATTCCCATGTTTTTATATTCACAAAGGCCATAAAACTAACGCAGGAAACTTAATTTTCCTTAATCTCACATACAGTGTATAAATCAAATACTTTTAACAGGAACACTGTTTTTAGCACATAAAAGCCTCTGAGAACTTCTGACTGTTTAAAATCTCCAAGGTGCACGTCCCCGTGCTTCCCGTTATCTTTCTCCTCTGCATGGCAAGCACGGGGTGCAGACTTCCAGTTTTCATCAGACATCTCCGAGCCAAAATACACTGAGCTGGTGTCAGCATAGATGGTTGCCTCACATTTAACATTGCAGCAGAACATGTAATTATATTCGTTTGAAGTTCTATGAACAAGGCAGTGTTAACAGATGTTTCGTCTTAAGTGCTGCTAGGACATGAGAATGGATGAAGAATATTGGGGGAAGGAGCAGCCTTGGGACAGTTGCGATGGAGGTAGCATTTGGCTGACATAGTTTATGTCATTCAAGTCGGATTTCAGTAAAAGGTTTCCAATTCTGTTAAATGGGTCCAGCAACCAACAGTAAGGCTGAATCCATGTAAGGGGAAATCTCTTGAGATTAGTGTTGCAGTGGAAAGTAGATCATGAAGATATTTCAGATCAGGAGTATGGTAAATTTATGATTCCAGAAGGGAAGGACTGAAGAGAGTAGTTGTCTTCTGAATCTGTTCATAGCCCACAGCGAGGAGAGACAGGCTTTTTCTAAAGTTATGGCAGACGTTTGTTTTCCATGTGTCCCTCATGGTAAGGCTAAGGTTTCTAAAAGAAAGAAATGAGAAAAAAAAATGTGAATAATTTTTTCTGTGACCCTAAAAGCTAAGCTGGGAAATGACATTTTTTGAGAGAGAATGGCTTTATATGAAGTAAATTGTCAAACAGGACTGCTCACTTAGGTGCAATTTACCTCGTGTTAAGGTCTTGGGTGGGATTTCTAAAAGAAAACAGCACATTTTTATTCCGTATATGTATGTTTGTACTTCTATATGGAATTCTCTCTATATATATGTATTTCAAGCATACATAAATATATATTCATAGGTGTGCATTTAGTCTTTAGAGTTGCGATGAGAAGGGCCATTTTTCTGGAACATTTTTCTTGCTGTTGTTTCAGAGGCTGTCTGTCATGATGTAGTCGAAGATAAGGATGAAGAGGAGAGTTGTTCCTCCAGCAAGGTGCACAAAGAGTGCTGCTAGAGGTGAGTTTACCAGCTGTGAAGATAGCACAAAAAAAAAAGCACTTATGGAAGGGAAAGACTTAGACGTTTTTGTAGAGGCAATGCCAGCCCAGAGTTTTTTTTTTTTCCTAGGGTTATGGTTAGGGATTTAGAATGAAAGCAGATGAGATCATTGTCTACAGATCCTGTTGTCACCAAATAAAATCAAATAGATTTCTGTTGGTCTAGATACAGATATTGCTATTGCGAATACATTTTTCACTGTAATTAGAAATAAGTTTTTTAAAATAATGTGATGCGTGGAGCAGTTTTCATCTATGCATGGTACGATTTAGAGAAAGAGCAATCCTTGTAGGATTAAATGCATTTATATTATTTTTTATGGGGGCACTCCTTACCTGGATGTGTTTTTTGCCAGGGATTTAGAAGGAAGGCAATGAGGTGTGAAGTTTCCTACTGATTATTTTATGGCCCATGGAATTAGGGAGAAAAATGGTGTTTGGTAGGAGCAAGCAGCCTCAGATTAGTTTTGATGCAGGGACTGCATAACTGAGTATGGTTTTCTTGGGGATTGCAGTGGAGTGCAGCTTTCTGAGAGAAAGGTGATCTTCCGTGACTTCTGCTGTGCCCAGGGTTTTGTAGGAGCTCTGCTGACACAGGGTAGGGGTTTCCAAAGGGGAGGAGAGTATTTTTCTTCTGACACTGTTGGAATTGGATCAAGAGGACTTCTAGGAGCAAATGGTGAATTGCCCTGGTGCTTAGAGAGAGGAGAGAAAGGGACAGATACAGGAATGGTTTCATCATTCTGCTGGGGCAAAACTGTTGTGATTTTGGTTTGCTTGGCTTGCATTAGCTTTCTGGTCTTAGAAAAGGACCTCTTAGCTGTAGCAAGTGCTTGAAAATTCTTTTATGGTCTATATAGATTCATAGACAGGGAGCACATCTGTAGGAGTGCATGGCTTTGTATTCATATTGGTGTAGGCACTGTTTAGTTTAGGTTTGCTTTCATTAAGTTTCACACACATCAGCTTAGGATTTCAGAAAGGAATCATCATGCAATTTTCCTCTTACATTTTTCTGTACTCTGGTTGTTAGAATGCAGAACAATGCTTTGTAGGGTTGAATAGATATTCTTTCTTTATTATGTGTACTATCCGTGCAGGTTTATTTTGGTCAAACTTCAGGATAGATGTCAGGTTTCAGAAAGAATCAATTAGGAGAATGGTTCTCCACTGATGCTGTTTGACCCACAGCAGGTACCAGTTCTGAACGAGGTGATGTTTTTTGCAAACTGTAGTTACTTAAGTTTTGTTTTCCTCAGGATTTAGGTTACATGCATTAACCTGTAACACTATGAAAAGCAAATATTAAAGGAAGATGGTTGGAATGAAAAATTGTATTGGAAGAAACGAATAGTTTTGATTCAGCTCCGTGAGCGATACTTCTTATGCCAAGTTTATGATTGACGTTGGAGTTTCAGAAAGGGAGCAGGGAAAACTTCATTTTCTTAGAGTTGAGCGTTCCACCCAGTTCAGATAAGGACCACTGTTCACAGGGTAAATGGCATTTACTTCATTTGAAGTAAATATCAGCCAGCCAGGTTTAAAAGTATCATAGGATTTAGGTCCTAGAAACAATAAAAAAACCTCTGTTTTCCTGCTGCTTCTTGTATGGGATAGGCTGTTTGGTAGAAAGCTTCTCCCGGTGCATTCTGTTGAATATGTGCTTGAGGATTTGGGGTTGTTTTGTAGCAGAACAGGACTAAGGGAGCACCTGTATTTTTTGTAAGTCCCACTATTGCACTGCAGTTTGTGGCACCCCCATCTGACTGAAGCAGATCACCTTTGAGGGAAAAGGCAAGAGGAGGAAAACCAGGCTGGTATGTTTCCAAGGAAAGCCATAGTGCTTGAGACTTTCAGGCATCTCTGAAGGCTGGGCAACCAAGGCACATAAAGAACCAGGAGCACTGGGCCAGGGAATGACCCCTTCTCCCCAGAAAGCCAAGTCCTACTACTCTAAGTGAGACCCAGGGGTCAGACTCAGTGTGTTTGCCCTGTGTCTTTCTTAAAGCTGTCTGGAGGAAGCATTGAGGTGGGGGTTGCCCTGCTATCGTGGAGTCCTAAAGTGACAGAAAAGCAGGTGAGCTCTGTGTGGCCCTGCAAGCTCAGTGGCATGATGAAGGCTGGTAGGAGCATGCAGCATCCAGAAACATTGTGTGCAGAGAGGAGGTTATGAAGAGTCACTAAGAAGTTGCTCTATAAGCTAAAGGCAAAGCCCAGAGAATAGAAAGGTGAAAATACGATAGCAATGTGGCATGGTTGCACCCAGGGGCTGATTCCAGGACATTTACTAGATTGTAATTGGCTCTAGGATTATTAATGGGGTAGTGTGGCTTAGTAACTCCTAACACACTTGAGCAGGGACTGTGTGAGACCCTGCAGACTGTCTTGCCATCACAGCTATGCTTAAAGGCTTAAAGGCAGTAAAGCTTCCACATCGGCAGCAGATTTCTAAAAGTCCATCAATGAACAAAGCCAGTGAAGCAGCTGAGTTCACCCCTGTCCTAATCCCCGTGATTACAGCAGAGTAGCACCGAGATGTGCTGGAGTGAAATGAGATCATTAAAAAAATAGCAGTAACTGAGCAGCAGCAGATGTGTCAGCCCAGGGAGGTAGCAAGAGCTACAGCAAGGAAGGGCAGGGTGGTTTGGGGACAAAGCCTGTGATATCCAGAGCTCTCACAAATGCTGGTCATTTTTAATGGAAGCTGCTGGAGCTCAGCAGCAGTAGAGCTTGTCATTTCAAAAATAAATGTTGTAAAGGTAACGTTATGCCCTGTTTCAAAAGGAAATGACAACAGTTTCCCCTTTGGAAGACTTCCCAGAGCCGAGCCGACGATTCAGTTTTGCATGAATTAAAGCATATACAGATTCATTCAGAGGGGCAGTGAAGGTGAGAAATAAATGCTTCAGAGACAGAATAAAGCAAAGACAGATGTGGTGTGTATGAGGTTGGCAGCCCTGCACAATGCAGCAGTGTAGGCACGTGGCCTGCCCAGAAATATAGAGACTGAGTCAGAAAGCTATCAGAGCAGTCCTCGTCATCCCTTGGAGGTCAGAGAGGCTCTTAAGGATGGAGCTAAGCAGTGGACTCGCCTGCCAGCTACATCCTGCTATACCACAACAGCTGGCAGGAGGCAAATAGCATTGCAAAATTATCTCTGAAGGGGAACCATCTGAGCAAGGAGTTTAGAGACAAAGTGTCGGACATACAGGCCAGGTCTGAAAAAGAGCCCTCAGCCTCCTTTCACATTGTACTGGGTGAGATTCCTGTTAGAAGTAGCCCTATGGTGGATCTGCTAGGTATTGCAAAAAATGCTGAATCCATCTGCAGCCTTTATTGCAACAAAGTTCTCTTAATCTTTTTTTTATGCGTTTTATGGGAATTTGCAAGGACTCTTCCAAAAAGCACATGAGCAAGGCAGATAAATCTGTCTGTGGTTTTGTGTAGTGTATGCAGTTGGTTTTCTGTAGAGGTTTCTAGTTGGATGTTATTTTGGGTAATATTGATTGGTGTTATTTTGCTTTTGAGCCTGGCCAGGGTTTTGTAAAATCATACCTGTGTGAATTGAAGTCCCTTCTTTAAGGCTGAGAAGGGCAGGAACAATGATGGAAGAAAAGAGCTTTATGATTTTATTTTTTCCACAGATCTGGAAAGCACCTTGTGCTTTTCTAAGTGGAATGTTCTTATAAGAGCAGTGCTTTGGGGACAAAAGACAAGCCTGGAGGGCAGCGACCCAGCAGCAGCCCCGCTTGCTGCTCCAGGGGCTGGTGAACTCCACAGGGAGCCTTCCCTGAGCAGAGCTGTTCACTGTCCCCAGTACAGGGCACTCGGGGACACTTCACCTCTCCCTGTTCCCCACACTGCACTTTCTTAGTCTTTTTGCACCATTTCCTTCTTCAGGGCACACACAGATGAGGCTCTGTTTTATTAGCGGCGCCACATCCTGCTTCAGCATGTACCATCTGACCACATCTTTGTGGAGGGGTAAATATATTTTATTTCTGGATGGAGAACTCTTTTAGTTGCTTCTTGAATTACTAGAAGGTACTGCTTACCAGTAACAAAATGCATTAGTCGTATGTACAGCCAGTTCTGCTTCAGAGATTTCTCATTTGGCTATGATCATTTGGGTAAGTGATCTGTGATATGTACCTGAAGAGTCCTAGAAAATCTTTTACTGGCAAATAAGACGTAGCTCTGACCTTCAGCAATTGGGAAAAATAGGGAAATGGAACTTAACAAATCTATACATGTTTTTACAGTGGCTCTCTTTTTATTAACTCAGTGAAGCCATTTTCAAAATCACATTTCAGAGCTTTTAAATGACCATAGTCTCTGGACATGTCATTATTTTTTGGCTTTTCAATACATATGTACTGTATTTTCTCCACAATATACATTTTTCGGTCCCTTTTTCCTCTTGTTGGGAGAAATTTTGATTTATTCAATGAAAGCTAATTAATTTAGGAAAAAAAACATGTCATCCACAAGGGAAGAACAGAAAGCAGGAGTATTTGGGCAGTGCATGTTTAATAGAAATCGTTCTTTGTGTAGTCGATTACATTGAGGTTAAAGGGAATAGAATTTGGACATCAATTTGATCACTGAGTGAGGATAAGGTTTCCTGAATCTTTCTACACACCAGCAGCTGTATGGACATTGAAATGCTGCTGGTCTTCTGATGCCAGTCTGGGTGTCAGGGTATGGTCACAAACGCACTACACTGTATTTGTGAGTTTGGTGCCCACAACGTGTTTCATGCAGGATTTCAGCAAATGTCTTGAGAAGGAAAGAGTGAAGAAACCATGACATGCAAAACTCCTGGCATGATGAGCGCCCCATGCTTGGTCTGGGGTAAGAGATCTGCCACTCTTGTGTTCATTGCAGCCACACAAGCCCCTTTGTGTGGTCCTGCCTCTTGCAGGTTGAGTGCTGCTCTGAGGTTGGTTATTCTTTGCGTGTTTGTGCCTTCTAGTGGTTTGGGGTGGAAATAAGGCAGGCAGGGAGGTGCTGGGAAGGGGGTTTGACTGCAACCAGTTGGCTGCACTGTGCAGAGGGGTTGGGAAGTGCTGCAGAGCTGCAGTGCTTTGGAGTTTGAATTCACCTCCTTGGGCTGGGAATGGCTGTAGCACTCACAAGACTTTGGTTCTGAGTATTAAAATAAATATTCTGTTCTATACCGTTCTCTTCCTGGGGGCCAGACAGACGTTTATCCCCCATGAGGACTTGTTTCCCCTTGCTCTGCTGTGCTGATACAGTGAGTTGTGAGGCTGTGCTATGAACCAGACCACCAAAACCTTCTGGGTGAAAAGACAACCTCCTTGCCTGCACCTCCTTTTGTAGCACATGTTGTTCCCATAGACATGGTGGGTGTAGACAGATAGCAGCCTTTTGAAGGCAGTGAGGCGTTATTGCTCTGAAATACTGATAATACACAATACAACAAGAATCGTACTGGTTAGCATGTATGTATGTATTCTAACACACATATATAGTTTATACGTCTATTCCTAGATTTGCATCAAGCTTGGGGCTCACACAATAGCCAAAAGATGGTTAGTCCAAGATCTCCTTGGACTGTAGGGCCTTGGAAGCAGCCAGCACCAACACAACTCATCTACCCTGGGAAATGACCGTCTCGTTTGCACGCAGTAAAGCTGCAGTTCCTGTAAAACTTGAGCACAGACCCTGTTTGTTTGCTTTATCAGTGTAAGTGGGGTTGGCACTGGAGTCAGTACTACCTGCCTGCTTTGGAGGTGTGCATATTTCCACTGGGGGACTTTGGGAGGAAGATATGAAAAAGGGGCATGGAGGTCATGAAAAAGGGTCATGAGGTCTTGAAAAATCCTCTTTCCTTAGCAACCTGGATGTTAGATCCTGAGGCTTACCCAGGCTCGACGGTGCTAAGTGGGTCTCTGAGTGCTCCGGGCACAGCCTGCCGCCTGCCCCAGCACAGTGCTGTGCCTGCCCCACTGCTGGCAGCCCGCCTCGTGAGGAGAGACATCCAGCTTCAAAGAGCCTGTGGTGGGAGAAGAGGGTGATGTTTAGTTGGATAAATCCCCACTCTGTCCCCTCATGAAGGCAGCCTGCACAGCAGGCTGATAGGCAGCCGGAGGCAGGGAGAGGAAATATTCTTGTGCCCCTCCTGTGGCAGAGCCCCCATCGTCAGAAGCCACCCTATTTCCCCAGACCCTGCATCTGAGCGATTCAGGTGCCTTTGCTGTTGCAGGAAATGCTGGGAAGGTATATTTGTCTTTCATTTTGTGTGTGGGTTTTTTTTTCTTATTTTAAGTATTAGTGTTTGTTCTGCTTTTCCTTTTTGAGGGGGGAAATTCTGTCTCGCGGAGAGATGAAACTTGACATGCTGCAATAAACAGCCGGTGGGCTAGCTATAAATTTAGACAATTTTGAAAACTTGTCATACCGCTTGTATTCTGAAGTTGTGCTATCTATCGCGCTGGGTTAACAGAGAGCTGAAATAAGGGCTAGCTGCACACTGGGTGATCACAGGAAAAATACCACAGTGACAGTGGGCACCACAACATTTTCTAATGCAGTGTTTTGTGTCTTATTTTAAGGTGACCTCAAAACCAAGCCTGTGTGAGGGAATGTGTAGGTTTAACGCAAAGTGTGACTGAAATGGATGGATGTTTAAGAAGCTCCTTAGCCCTGCCAGGTGGCCCCTTACTGCCCAGCAGTTATATGGGCAACCTCATCTTCTTCATCTTTGTCACTGCTCTTGAATCCATCGAGTTTTGGTCCACAGTATAATAGCAGCCTAAGGGGACTGTCTCTGGAAAGTATTTCATTTTATTCTCTGAATCCAGGTGGGCTTTTTTTTTCAGCGTGACCTCTGGAGCATAGTACAAAGATTGAGGTAAGTTTTCTCATCTAAAAGACCAATATAAGGTCTTTGTTTGTGGCCAGAACAGTTCTTTCTATTCCTACCTCCTTCGCTGTCTGCTGGAAATGCCCCCATGCTGCACCATTGTTAAAGCAGCTTTTTGCCAGTACTTGCTGATGGGAACCACACCAATTACCACCTGAGTACCTGGGATTGTTCAGGGAATCTCCTGGCTAGGTCAGTAACTGCAGTGGAGCTGGGCAGGGAGGGGGAACACTTTGAATTCTTGGTGAACTTTATTGTTTTGGATGATCCGAAAAGGCCAATCCCCCTCATCTCTTTGTCAGGTCATATTTTTAATTCCATCTGTTTTTATTGTGATTTATTTTGGAAGACATACAGAGGCATTTTGGAAAAGATGAGGAGGGATTCAGCAAGCCAGTATGGTTCTGTTCCTCTGGTTTTCTTGCAGGCCTGCTCATTTTGAGGGGAAAAAGTAGAAAAAGGTCATTTTCCAGGAAAGATTTACCCTGCAAGACCTGAGACATTTTAGAGAAGGGGTCAGTGTGTTGTAGAAGTGTTTGCATTTTGTGTACAGGCTTGGCAAAAGTAGAGTGAATTATTTTAGGCCCCAAGATGAGAATATATGTGTGAGAGCTGGTCCCAGAGTTCATGAGTAGTGGTGCTTAGGTTAAGGAGCTAATGTAGAGCTTCTTTCAGAACTGTATTTGCAGTATTTGTTACGACAGGATGTGGTACTGAAAGGTCTACAGGGTTTCTAAGGCTGCATGTATCTTTTTTTTTTTTTTTTTTTTTGTGCCGTATGTGAGACAAAGCTATTAAAACCCATTTCTATCACAGTCTGTTCCCAGCATCACAATGTGGAAATACTGCTGCAGCTAAATTCGATATCCGGTATTTTGGTGGTGTGAAGAGGGCTGTTTTACCTGCTTCTTCCTGACTCTGAAACAGCACCACGAGAGCCATACATTTCTCTGCCAAAGTCTAGTTTAGAACTGTGAGAAGAAAGAAATTATCCTTTTCTTTCCTTTACTGATATGCCTTTAAAGTGCCTTTCTCCAAATGGCTCGAGACAGTTTCCCTACAAACAATTAAAATATAAAGGAAACCAGCAAGTCTTGAAACACAAAGGCTAACTAAAATAAATCAAAACCCATCTGCCTATGCAAAATAGCCTTGACTAAAGCACGTACTTTCTTATGAAATGTAATTTACCAAATACTTAGATAAACAGCAGTAGTTTGCCTATTTTGCAGCATCAAAGGATTTCCTATGTTTCTTGATCTTACTTCAGCTAGTACCAACTCCTCTCATTAGTTTAAACCTGAAGGGGGTACTTCTCAGAATTGAGGAATACGCTTGAAATGGTTTGAAATAAATGCAGGAGATCACTTCACTTTTTAGCTCTGTGTATATAAGAGATACCCAGTAGTATATAAACCATCCTTCAGACGTGTCCAGCACCTGATGAATCTGGGTTGAACAGAGCGGCCTGGACACGCTAGGAGGGAAAGCATCATGTCGGTGGGAGCCTGGGCCTCCTCTGCTTTCAGTAAAGCTCGAATACTCATCTGCTTTCCAGGGGAGAGAGGAGAATGCACCGGGAAGATGAAAAATTTTGGTGTATATAGAGAATAATAATATTTTTCTTCTCCCTGGGCCTAGGCAGCTTGGGTAAAGGGGAGGAATTTGGACATTAGCGAGAGCCCAGCTGATGTTAACAATGGCTGCTCTCTTGACTTCCATCACAGCAGATAGTGCCAGCTGAGAACGGAGGCTGTGCTTGCAGCTCTTTGAATGATATAAACCGGCCATTTTCTCTCAGTGCTGCTCCCGTCATGAGAAACCATCTCCCAGAGAACAGCTGGGAAAAGCCACAAATGGGAAGGACAATGGGGTGACAGGAGGGGAGGCTGTTCTGTCACCAGTGCAGAGGAGCTGCTCTGTCATCAAGGGTGGCCATGCAGGGAATGGGATTTTTCCAAGCTGAGATGTGGTCAGCCCCTTCGTGCCACATGGGACAGGGAGGCACAGCTGAAGCCTTTCTCCACGTGGTTCTTGTGATATGGGTGAGCTGAGCTTTAGAAGTATAATAAGGGTAAGAAATAGATTCAGTTACTTGTGGCAGCCAGCAGCACAGGAAGCAGAGGGAGATCAGGCTCACAGGTTTGACTGTATTATCACTAAATACTGTGCCCTCAATTATGTATGTAGTGGAGAAGGGAAAGAAAGTCCATTTTTTTTTCCTCCTTAGTGTGAAGAGAGCCTTCATTAGCTGTGCCTTGACATGGTGATTTCAGCACCAGTGCTTGCATTAAGATTTCAGATTTTATTAGGGCATCAAGCAAAGACAGTAAGCCAAAGGATTTTTTTTTTTTTTAATTTAAAAATTAGATGCAAATGCCTTTATGGCAGTATCAAAATGTGTTGCAGTTACAGTATTTCCCAAGTGGATGGTAGAAGTTATTTACAAAAGCTTGTTTCAAAGGCTAAGGGCTCTGCACCTATTATCTTGTGAACTTCCTTAGATGACAACAATAAAAAAGGACAGACTCCTTTGTTCGGCAACAACCTGTGAATGGAATGAATTCAGGAGAGACACTTTGCTAAGGCAGCAAAGTCCTCAAATATTACAGGCAGTGTGCCAAGTTCAGTACAGCAATTGCATTCACAAAGGCTACTAAGAAACAAAGATAAATGATCACTTAGTGCACCAGAAGTGCTTATTTTCTCTTTCCCTTTCCCTCTCTTTCCCATGAAGTGTGAAGAAATGCTCTCACTTTAGCATTTCTGCTGGTTGTTTTAGTTTCCATATGGAAATCTACGGGTGTAAGGATATTCCTTCTGCTTTTCCTCCTGCTGTCAGTGAGGCTGTCAACTTGGAGAACATTGGGGTAGAAGTAGGAGTGGATCCTTTCTCTCTAATTAAAAAATAGTCTATAGGAAGGCTGCAGCTCTATAATGTGCTCCGTGTTGTGCTCCCGTGTATTTTGCAAGAAGATGCTGGTCATTAATTGGAAAACATTAAAAAACAGAAAGACCACTCACTGCTTGCCCCAGGCATTTCCTATGGTAAATCTTGTAAGTTCTAAAGATGTGTTTCTTTACAGTTTGAAATAGGTGTTTCAAGCTCCAGATCGTTGTTCTACCCTTTACCATTAGTTAAGAGAGTCCCTTAGTGCCTCATGTTTTCTTCCAATTAAGTGCTTCTTTCACATTCCTGGAACAGTTGTGAAGTTAAAGGGGAGAGCACTTCTGCCAAGGGATCCTCCCCTTCGGTTCTGGGTGAAGATGTGGCAATAGAGAGTCCCACTTGCCTGAAAATGCCTCTTGAATTGGTTCAGATGCCTGTCACATAACAGAAGAATCCCACTGGATTCTTTGGGTGAACAACCCTTCTCTTTTGTGGCGAAAGGAGTCCTGTTCTTAGTGGAAGGGTTAATAATTCATTCTTTGAACCTAATTTTGATTTTGCTTAAGCCCTTCTTCTGCTCAAGAAAAGATGTATTATTTTCCAGTACCTACCCTATCCTATCCCAGCCTCTGTATTCCAATATGGAATAGGTGAGATCTGTATTCATTTTGTGTGTGGTAGTCATAAAGGCAATGCATGGCTTTGGGACACGCTTCTCAAAGAGCACATTCCCAGATGAGCCCGTAAATTCTGTATCTTAAATCCTTTAGCATGTGGCAAATTTCCTCTCCTAGGCAGGTAGAAAGATGGGTCATAGGGTTTGAAAATGTAGACGGCAATTAATTAGGACTGGCAGAGAATTATTTGAATTTCTCACCTTTTGTTGGGTCGAGTTGGTGAGTTTTGGGTTTGACAATGAAAGATCATGAGGTGTCTCACCCACGTGTTTGGGCATTTGATGTTTCAGCCATCCTTGGGAAACACCATCAGAAATTGGTCTGTATGAGGACGTCTGGTTTGGAGATCACAAGAGAGCTGTTGCCAAGCTGGAGCAAGTCCAGTGGAGGACTGTGAAGGTGTTTGGAGGCTGGAGCACAGCTGGCAGGGAAGTTGGAGGGGTGGGTTTGTTCAGCCTGGAGGGAAGAAGGCTTTAGGGACAGGGTCAACTAGTTGCAGATTGCTGCTGCTGAGGGAGGGCGGTTACAGAGGTGGTGGTGCCAGACCCTTACTAGGCATGCACGGCGACAAGTGTCATGGTTCCGCTCAAGTGGGCAGCCGAGCTTTACCACAGCCCCTCTCTCGCTCCCCCTCCTCAAAGAGGAACGGGGAGAAAATATGATGAAAAGGGCTCAAAGGTTGAGATACGGACGAGAAGATCACGCAGTAATTATTGTAACGGGCAAAACAGACTTGGCATAGGGAGATAGTAAGATTTATTGCTTATTACTAACAAACTAGAGAAGTGAGAAACAAAGGAAAGAAACCAAAAGCACCTTCTCCCCCCCCCATCCACCTCCTCCCCCCGAGCGGCACGGGGGAATGGGGGTTATGGTCAGTCTACAGCACTTCTTCTCTGCTGCTCCTTCTCGGTCACTCTTGTCCCCTGTGCTGTGGGGTCCCTCCCATGGGATGCAGTCCTTGATGAACTGATCCGGCGTGGGCTTCCCACAGGCAACAGCTCTTCCAGAACTGCCCAAATATGGGTCCGTACCACGGGGTCCATCCCTCAGGAGAAAACTGCTCCAACCTGGCTCCCTCATGGGCAGCAGCTCCTGCCAGGTCACCTGCTCCTGCGTGGTCTCCTCTCCACGGGCTACAGGTCCGGCCTGGAATCTGCTCGGGCAGGGGTCTTCCACAGGTGGCAGCCTCCGTCGGTGCAGGTCCACCTCCTCCACCGCGGTCTCCTCCACGGGCTGCAGCGTGGAACCCTGCTCCACCGTGGTACTCCATGGGCTGCAGGGGGACAGCCTGCTGCACCATGGGCCTCACCACAGGCTGCAGGGGACTTCTGCTCCGGCACCTGGAGCACCTCTCCCTGTCCTTCCTCACTGACCTTGGCGCCTGCAAGGCCATTCCTCACTCCTCTCACTCTCCCAGCTGCTGTGTGGCGCAGTTTTTTTTCCATCTTAAATATGCTCTCACAGGGGCGCAAAACAACATCGCTTATTGGCTCAGATCTGGTCAGCAATGGGGCACTTAGCAAACATGGGGCAGCTTCTAGATCCTTCTCACAGAAACCACCCCTATGGCCCCCTGCTACCAAAACCTTGCCACGTAAACCCACTACAACAAGACAAGAGGCAGCAGGCACAGGTTGCAGCAAGAGCAATTCTCGTTGGGTCAGTGAGAAAGCTGCTCACAGCGGGAGTGGTTAGGCAAGGGAGCAGGTTGTTGTACCTATTGGTCCCAGTTCCCCTACCTGCTGCGACTTCCATCGCAGATTTTGAGTACTCGTCCAGAGGAGGTTCTGAGCAGTCGGGTTCTGGTCTGAAGTTAGCCCTGCTCCAAGCAGAGGTTTGACCGGAGACCTCCGGAGGGCCCTTCCAACCTGAGTTGCTCCGTGCTCACTTGGCTGCATGCAGTGAGTGCGCTGCACATTACCGTAATGCGTGCTTTAGACAATGGTTACAGCCCTTGAGCAAAGGCAAATACATGTAAGATCTTGAAGCAATATTATCATCACTCCTAATGAATTCACTGCCTGTGTAAATATTTATAAACACACAGCTTCCACAATGTAGTGTTGTAGTTTCCTAAAGATCTCTGGCTAGAAACAAAAGCCTTAAGAGCTCCCCTGTCCCTACTTAGCACGGCACTCTTGGCTTGATGGCGAAACCTGCCCGTTGAGTGCCCATCTGTATTCGTTTTGTCCCCCTGAAGTGCTAATCCTGTTTATCCTGTTGCCATAACCCCACTAAGTCTATTTATTTGCTGATTAGCACTAGGCTTGATTATTTCCTTTAAGTACTGACAAAACATGCTGAAAACAAGGTGTACACACGGCAAAATTTGGATAAACAGAATTATCAAGGAAATGCTAGAGGAAGTCCAGGACACAGCACCGAAGATGCTGAGGGAGGGAGAGAGAGATGTCTGTACACAGCTATTAGTCTTAGCTGGAAATCAAGGGGAGATTTAAGTGAATAATGTGGGAAAACTGGGAATTACATAGGTGCCTGAGATAAGGGACTGAGATTTTTCATCTCATGACAGCTGATCAAACTCCACTTACTTCAGTGGAACTGCACCGATATATTATAGCTGAGGATCTGCCCTTGTGGTTTGCAAAATCAGCTGCGAATATGTAATGGGGATGGCTTGTGTGCCTTCAGAAAACCTGAGACCTTTGAAATAAATCTTCAGCACACTTCATCTGCTGCTAGAGGAGGACCAGTTGCAGGAGAACGGAAGGACCTCATGCGGCGTCAGAAAAGACAGCTCATACCAGTGGTGCCCTGTGTCTTTAGAGTGACCTGGAGGACAAAGCAGCACGTAGCATTTTGTCCTGTGCTCATTCCTGTGTTGAGCTGATAACGTTTTCTGAGATACCACGGAGCTTTTAACAGGCAGATGCCCCACCTAGTTTTAAAGACATCAGGTGATTGTATCAAGTCCCTAGTCCAATTTTTTCAATGCTTAATTACTCTTCACTATTAAAGGAAGATAATGCTTAATGAGGCCTGAATTTATGTGGCATCATCCCCTGCCCACTGGACCTTTTTATGTCTTTGTGTGCTAGGTTACGGAATTGCTGGTGTCTGAAATGTTCCCCCTGGATAGTTGGTTAGAGACCAGCAAGATTTGGTTAAGATTTTAGGTTTCAGTTGTGGCTTTCTTACCAACGCTTATGTCTCCCAAGACAACAGGCTATACAGCTTTAAAGTTGTTTATGCAGCCTGTGTTTACCTGGCTGAATTCCACCCAAACCCTTGTTTCCATTGGCTTCAGCCACCTCTGGCCCTGCAGGTCGAATTAATGACAACCACAAACATGGCTGGAGACAGAATTTAAACTCGTGTCATCCAAAATAAACCCTAAACAAGGATGTCAGGGTCTACTCCAGACAGGATTGTCATAGCTTGTTTGGGGATTTCATTTGCCTGTTATCTCTAATTCAGCTACAAATAACAATTTCCTAAAATCAGTTCATGGGAACATACAGAGACGCTGTGCAGTAGTAATGAATTCACCTCATTAGTGCAATGAAAATAGCAGTTGTCTTAATGAATATGGAAACATATTTATTTAATGCAGACTTCTGGTGTCAGACTTCTGCACTTTTTGGAAGTGGATAATAGATGTGTTATCTGCCCAACTTATTCTCTCTTCCTTTTTTCACTCTTGTGGTTTCTTTGGTAAATGTATGGCATTAAATGATTGGAACAGCTTCAGTCTGTTACCCACAGAGCCAAGCTGAACCTTACAGCTGTTCTGTCTTGCTAACTCCCCACAAACCAGTCCGAGGGTATCAGTACCCGTCTCCTGCTACACTCGTGTTGTCTGCTAATGCAATTAACAAACGTCAAAGGATGGTCCCTGCATATGGTACCGCCTTTGGTGGCAGTACTCAAGCCTGTTCCTATTCAGATATTCATATTTACTGAGTTTTATGCCTGGCTTCACTCTCAGTGCCTCAAACTCATCTTTGGGGAGGCTCATCTTTCACATGAAAAAGCATAAAGTGCTTTTTCTCCATTTCCACAATTCGAAAATGGTCAGCTAGATTGAAATTTGGGCCCAAATTGGACACAAATATATCACCTGCAAAGACATCTCTTAGGAAGTACAGCTTCATGTTGGGCATGGAGGGGTCAGACAAATTTTAGATCATATCCAATTTAGATCATAACCAAGTATCTGGAAACAAAGGAGAAATGAGATGAGTGAGAGGCAGGGACAGGCAGGGAAAGAAGATTTGCTCCTGTCCTCTCTCAGGCAGCATGCTGCCTCTGAAGGTACTGAGTTACTAGAGTGCAAGCCAGGGTTGCAAGAGCTATATATATGTATATATATATGTGTGTGTGTGTATATGCAGGAGGATATTTTGCACCCTCGAGCTCACTGGACCTTCTGTGTGGCACTTTACTTGTAGACCAGCAGATAAATACCACCGTGTATTTTTAGCATCTTCTGCCATCGTGGATACGAGGCAAGAGAAGGCCCATTTGCTTTCTGCACAGCAGTAGTTCCCCCCGGTGAGGGTTAGGAGTAATTAAAATGGCTGCTCCACAATGAAAAACGCATGGTAATGCCTAATTACAAGAACTTCTGAACTAGAAGCCATAAGATGCCTGATGCTCCCCACCACCCTCTGACAAAGGTGTTACTGTGGGACAGGCTTTGCCGCCTTTCAGCTTCCATAGGGAAGTCTTATCCTAATTGCCCCGACGTGTGCAGCGGTGTTTTCCCTGTGGGAAGCTTCGTGCCTTCATTTCGTTGGCGGTCAGTGGGGACCTGCTGGGGCTGAGGAGGTGATAAGAGGGAACGTGAAAGGCCCACATCGTGCTGTCCTGCTGTCTGTCAGTCTGGGAGGCACTTGCTGGCCTCCTTGCCAGCCTCACGGATAAATGAGGCAGTGGTCTGGCTGCCCACAGTACCCAGCTTCCTCTACCTCTTAAAGAATGCAGCAGAGTGCGATAACTTCCAGTGCTAATTGCTGACACAACCTGAATTATGGAGTCATAAACAGAGAACTTTTAGTATTGCATGGGGGATTATTTACAGTGGAGAAGTGTGTGAATACTGAATTCTCTGAGTGATTTCTGGGTGGATTTCACATTTAACTTACGATAACCACCTTGATAAAAGCCCTGAGAGAATAATTCCATCTTGTAGCTTTTTCATGATTGCTATTGTACGGGTTATAGATCTTACACTTTTCATTTAGATATGCTAAATAGGTTTTTTCTTCCATTAATAATGAGAAAATTTCCCCTTTTTGTATGCTTTTCAGAATTAAAATTAGTATTAACATTATTTGGCTATCAGGTTGTGAAGGGAATTTCAATGATATGAGCAAGAAAGTTAATTTCATTTTTAAAAGGATATTACTGGGTGAAGAGCCACGCGAAGGAGAATTTATGGGATCAGTCTTCTCTCCAACAGATTCACGAGTGGTCTACAATTCTTTTCTTTTTGTAGAAGATGAGTTTTGGACAACCCCAGCAAGCTCAATATTTAAATTTAAGCTGCTGAAAGAAGCGCATTTTTGTAGGCTGTTAGAGACCTCAGATGGATGGTGAAGGAAGGGCCAAGCCATGCCCTGCCTCAGTTTCTCCTGAACCACAGCACAAATGAGTGCAGCAGCTTTCAAGTGGTCCCTGCTGGATCACAGCAGCTCTTTCTGGAGCTTCCCAAACTGACTGGGCAGCTGTTTTTGTGTTTCATGGCTGCTTTGTATCGCTGTTCCCACTGCCCTCAATGGGTATCTGGCTTCCTGTGATGTGCCTGGCAACTGTTTTCAATGGTTTTTTAAACAGCAGTTAGCAAATATGGCACATTATGGCTCTCTGGCATTAAACAACGAACTCCTTTCCCTGGTCTTTGTTCCTTGGGTTCTCCTTTCAGCTCCCACCCACAGAGCAAAATGTGGGCTCTCCCTGGGGAGCCCAGGGGGGACTGGTTCCTGAGTCAGTAGTTACCGTGTTAGTCCAGTGCCAGAGCCTCTTCTGTCCATTCTCAGCCCTGCTCTGAAAGGCCTTGTCCCATCCATCACAGTAGAAAACAGGCATTTTGCCATACCTGAAGGCTGTTAATGCATCCTGCCCTTGTTTTCCCCCTTTAGGGTAAGATGTTCAAATTCTAGCAGTCCTTTCCTCTGAAGGAAAGGAAAAAGGAAAAAAAAATATCTTTTTTTTTTTTTTTTTTTCCTGTATTTTTTCCTGGACCTCTTAATCTTGTTCGGCGCTCCCAGGTGGCATCCTATTTGCTAGAAATGCAGAGCCCAAATCTGGTGCTTCAGCCAGTGCTTTCACCCTGCTGGCGAGAGCAGAAGGATTGCTTCATGTACCTCACAGGCAAAACAAACCCTCATTCCTGTTAAAGAGCATTCTGGTGTTTGGGACTAGAGCTCTCATTTGTTAAATCATTTTCAATTCCAGGTCTGTTCTCCAAAGGATGTGTTGCTCTTCCTTGATTGGCATCATCTGCAGACTTAATAAGCACACTCTGTTTTATCATCCAGATCATTAGTGGAAGTGTTGAATAGTCTTAGACCCAGGGCAGCTCCCCGTGGAGCACAGGTCCATCCCGCTGTTTCGTCAGTGAAACAGTGGTAACAGCTTTCCATGTACTGCTTCCCAACCACTTTTGCATTCTTCAGCAGTGTGAAACTCCCTAGCTTCCTTAATTCAGCTATGAGAATGCTTTAAAAAACAGTGTCTAAAGTTAGGATATATGACATCTGCTGCTGTTCTTCTATCTACAAAACCTATCACCCTCTCACAGGAAGAAATTACATTGTTTTGACACAATTTGTTCTTTAGAAACCCATGGTGGCTGCTACCCAAGTCTTTCTTTCTCCTAGGTACATACAGTGCAATGTGTTCAACTATTTATTCTAGTTTGGTTTTTCATTTTCTTTTCCCAGGATTTCATGTTACTTCTATGTCATTTTTCCTTTCAGAGAAGGAGCCAAAATCAAGGATTTGGAGGAATGGATGCTGAGAACGCCTGTCCCACACGTCAGTGCTGTTTGAGGTAGGAAAAGGGATGGTTTTGAGCAAGGGCCTGAGGTAGAAGCTCTCTGTATGAGTTTGCCACATTTCATGGGTGACAAATCTGAGTGACCTAAGGCTCTTTGCAGAAGGTTCGCAGATAGCCTCCCCTGCTCACACAATTCTCGCTAGCGTTTTCCTTTTTTTTTTTTCGCACTCAAACTGTGAGTCAAGGACTACCAGCACAAGAACTCAAAACTGACCCTGATTTTTAAGTGTGATTTAGTTTCAGGTATAAACTTCACAGGCAGTTACAAAATGAATGCTATCTGTTACAGAAAATGGTGCTGTTTTCTCTCTTTTCCTCAATTCCCTCCCCTGTAAACGAGGTCAGGAATGTTATGAAGCTAACATCATTAATGGTTGCAAAGTGTTTTGAGATCCCTGAATGGAAGGGCTTATATAAGCGGGAAAGTCTTATTAGGATAATTATAATTGCTAACCGTAGTGGCACAATATAGATCACTTAATGAATTATTTGGCTTTTCCTTTCTTTCTCTCTCTCCCCCTCGGCTCCCCAGAGCAACATAAACAGACCGATTTTAATTGGCAACCTTCATTTCTAGCAAATGGATTTTTCACTGAAGTTCAAACGCAGCAGCAGCATTTAGAAAATGCAAGTTGGTTTCAGATCAATTGGAATTTGCAGGGCCACAATGAAGAGGAAAATTTCCACACCCTTTCAACTAGAGAAGCACACACTGAACTTGCCTTTTGAATTATGAGCACTTCTCTCTCCATTACCTTGCGGTGTGTTCACTGCAAGAGCTGTCTGTGCTCAGCTGTTGACAGATGCTTGTGGCTAATATGATGAAGGTGAATTGATGGCTTAGGCTGGTGACTAACATGATATAGCTAATGGTCTCTGTGGAGGAAAAGAAATCCCCTTTATAGCTTGATCTCCCACTGCTGTGATTTACTCCCTCAGCTTCACCAGCATTTCGCTTGTGTTGGTTTGAATGTGTGGTCTTCTAGAATTGACCTAGAAGTGGAATGAGGAAACCAGCCGCTGCTGTTTTGTCAGGACTTACACAACTATTGGTAATTAGCTACCTTCCTTCCTGTAAGACAAAAGGCTCAGCTGCAGTAATCGCTCATGTTCATCCCTATGACCTAGAAGTGCCAACTTAAAGCTTTGTAAAAATGGCTTAAGAAAGCCATTAAGTTTTAGGAAATTAAGATTCCCCTTGTAGGTATTGCTGCCTTGCAATCAGTAATATAGGTGCTTAAATCAGTAAGGGTTTACTTGTTGTTGAGCCCTGAAAATTGTTTGTAATGTGCAGTGTGGACCCATTTGGAAATGTGAAGTGCTTTGACTGCTGTAGAGATCGCCTTTCTTTACTTTCTTACTTCTCATGGGTTCATTAGAAGTGGTTTCAGTGTTTGTTGGCCCATCCATTGAAGCACAATGCATTCAACTTGTACAATTGCCATAACAAGTAATTCAGTACTTCATTATTGCTACTATGATACAATATCTAGCTGGAACTTATAGCTACAGATTTGTCCCTTTCAGCTAAATGGCTTTCAAATTTGCAAGGAGTGAAATCTCCACTCTATAAAACAAATAATGTGGCACAAGAGGTTGTTCCCTAGCTTTTCAAATTCACCTTTATTCCTCCTGTCAGCATGGGGGGAATCACAGCTCTTGCAGCATGAACCAGGGGCTCCTGGGCTGGGCAGTGAATCCTGGTGTTGAGAAAGTGCCTTTGCTCAGCTGTGAAACCATGAGGAATGGGTTACTTTGATTGTCACCACCTGTCCGGGCTTAACACTCAAGGAGCTGTGAAAGAACTCAGCACCCATGAGCAGCCTGAGGGACTGTGTGGCCCTGCTCTGCCTGCGTTTAACCAACAAGCTGAGAAACCCCCATGGAATGCCTTAAGGTGAGGTGACGTGCAAATGAGCTCATTTATGGCAACGTCAAAGGGTGGTTGGTGATGACAATTTTGTATGTCCTGAGTGGTGTGGCATAGCCCTGTAGGAGGCTGGGGGAGGAGGCAAGTCCCAGTCTGTGTTTGCTGTGGTATCAGTGTTTCGTTTTGCACAGCGCTGGCCACCTTTCTGCCCTGCACAAAGTGAAGCCACGGCTACTAGTTAGTTCAGCTTGCAAGAACAGATTGAGTTGTTCATGCACTTTTCTTTAGGATGTTGTGTTTGCCACTGGATAAATCCCAGTGGGCTGGGTCATGCTTTTAGAACACGGGAGATGTCAGATGGCTTAATGCTGAATTGTGTCTCAGGGTCCTCCTGAAGCAGCAAAATGCGCTGGGTTTTGCCTGGTCCCCTTCCCACCCCAAGCACATGCTCGGCAGAGAGGACGATTTACGCTGTAGAGCTGCTGTCAGGTTTTTCCTAAGACAAGTTAAAAATTTAAATCTCGCTGTCTTCCTTCTTAAAGATAAAGCTGATGTTTACAGCCCCTGGAAGCCCTTAGATAAATGTACTCTGCCCGTGTTGCCTGCCCTGAATCCAAAATGCTACAGCACGAATCACATCCCACACAAGCCTGTTAGCTATAGTCTTGCTACAGCAGAGCCCTCTTGCATGTCTAATTAGCTTTGTATCTCACTTGTATGTGTGTGTGTGTCAAAAAATGTCCTGACATGGAAGTTCCAGAATATCACTGGGTCTCTGGGTGATCCTGCCTCATCTCTGCTCTCTGTTCAGCCTCCTTCCCACCCTGTGCATGCTATTCCCTGTAATGTTCCTGTTGGGCTGTGGTATTGTCCGGACCCCTTGGCAGGGTTTAGCCGAACATCTCAAGAACAGCTGTGGGGACGTTTGCTTCATGTACCTGTGCCTGCAGTGAGCTGTTGGCTGGGGAGATGCGTAGTGCCACTGTGCTGCTCTGCTTCGTGCGCCCTGGCTGTGGCTCAGTGCTGCCCAGCAGCCCCATCTCCCTCCAGCCCTCCTCAGCTACCCAGAGGGACGCGCATCTGCAAGGCAGCCCTCAGTGGGGACTTTGGGTACCTCGAGATACCCTTGCTCTGATCAGCTATGCCAAAGAATGGGAGGAAAAACAAGACTGGAAACTCTTTATGTCTCAGAGGGGTGCACAACATGGCTTCACCTTCACTAGGCCAGGTGGCAGCAACCAGCCCAGGACCCTCCTCACTCACTCGGGAGTTTCAGTCATCGCTCCATCTGCAGGAGCGTCCAGCCAGCTCCATCGCCGCACTCCCAGGGTCACGCAGACACACGCCGTGGTGGAGCACAGCAAACTGGGCAAGGGCTGGAGCCCCCACCTTATACCCTGAGGGTGTTATCCCCAGTGTTATCCGTGAGACCCGTTAGTGTCTGGCTGGATAGCTTGAGAGAACATAGCCTGTGTGTTTCTGGCTGCCTCTTGTGACTGAGATCATGGAGGGATAGCGAAATAAGGAACTGAAGTTAAGTGGTTAAGTTGCACCACAAAACAGCAGAATCCACTTTCTGTTGCATTCAGAATAACCACAGCATCCGTTTTTGGATGGGGTCAGGTCTCCATCCTCATAATACAACTGTGAGCATTCTTTTTGGCGAGCTGAGCACGTCTCTCCCCGTATACCCCATGTGCTAGTTTCTTCCCAAGAACGTGGAAGTGGATTTGGGTGGTTCCCACTGCTGCTAGTCAGCCTGTTTCCAGGTAGGTTGAGAGTGTCAAGGTGGGGTGCAGAGCTATATAAGCAGCACTGCCTGGCATGGGGAACGCTTCTTTGTGTGAGAGGTTGCCAGTCACGGTGACAGCTCTCAGGTTTTCTCAGCAAAAGGTTATTTTTAAAGCCTTTCCCTCCAGTGGGAACAGAAGGTTTTAAAATTGAAGATACATTGCAGTTTTTAGAAGCAGAGGAAGAAAGGGCTTTGAATGGCCAGTGGTGGCATTGTGCACTGCAACCAGTGCCGCCAGTCTCTGCGCTGAGCTTGTTTTCCATTAACTGCTTCATCCTCCCGATGGCTCAGCGGCACGGGGACCCGTGTGGCAGAGCAGATTGCTGTGGTTACGGTCTCAGTGCCAGTCGTGGGGGCTCCAAGCACTGTGAACGAGAAGGCTTTTAATCAATTTGGGGACATGCTGCCTTCTCTTAGCATGGAATATTCCTGAACCCTTAAAATACTTAATTATTTTTTTTACATTGGTTCTTTCACTGAGAACTCTGGTGGCTTTGAAAGGAAGGTTTGGCTTCTGCTGTTCTGCAGAGGTGATGTGCTCATAACATCCTTTTTCACCTCCTTGCCCAGCTTTTAGGGCTTTCAGGAGGAAATCGGACCAGGACTGTGCATCAGAGGTGGGCAGTGGGTGGCAGATCCGGGTGGTCCTTCTGCTGCTGGCCACAGACTGCCCGGAGTAGCTGCAGGAAGAGAACTGACATCATTTACTGGTTCAGTGGGGACCTGGCAAGCCCCAAAAAGGGAAGGAGAATTTTTTGAAATTTCAGGTCTTTCTGATATTCCCCTTTTTATTGATTACTGTTAAAGAAATAGGAAAAGCCTAGCCAATTCATTTGGGTTGCAAACACAAGTTGTTCATTGTTTTGCTTTCCTTTCAGAAAGAGCATTTCTTTATTTAAATATTGACCTCCCGATTTACAAGGAGAAGAGGTTTAGAAAAAAAGATCAATAATTTGAAATTGAGATGAAGGATTTTGCATTGGACTGAATGGAGCATTTTACCCAAAATGACATTTTGAGGTGTATTTTTTTTCCTGTGGTTGGCTGAAAGATCATTCTTGTTTGGGCTGGAGTTAATTGTTTTGTTTCAGCATTACAGACTGCTGCATAATTCCAGAGAGACGCAAGCAGGGGAGACTCCGATAATTGTTTATTAGCTATGGACACTGAAGCTAAGGGAATTAATTCTTAGACAGGGATTTTTTTTCAGCTATTTTCCCATGCTTTATGCGTTTTGGCTAATCTCTGTTTCTTGCTCCCTTGCACTAACCTTCCCTCTTTAAGTACCTGCTGTAATACTGCCTATGGTTTAATTGTGAACCATGCAGCAGTTTTTGTTTTCTCTGTGCTTATTTTTTTAGTGCAAACTGGTGAAACTCAGGTATCTCCAAGGAGAGGGAGGCAGGGATCAGGAATGGGTAGCAAGTGCTGCTGGCTCATCTGTGGCATTCCTGAAGTCGTAGCAAACTGGACACAAGTGAAAGTAAAGGGAAATTAAAGGGAAATTATGAATGTTAGATGCATTGCCATGGCACTTGGGGCCAAAATTCAGTTCAGGGCAGTGTTATGCCCAGCAGGAGTGCAAGAATTAGTCCCTGTTGTGGACACCTCGTACTCTAGATAGGTGCTTTGGGATGAATATGTAAAGGGAGTGTATTAGGTGGAGCTGCAGTACTGGGATCTGGAGGCGCTTGCTGGGAGTTCGGGGGTCATCAGCAGTGCGATGCCAGCCGCAGGGCCCAGGGTGTGTGTGTCTGTGCTGCCAGGAGGGACGAGATGCTGGGAAGGCGCTGCGGGAGATCCCCACTGTCCTCACCAGTTGCAAGCAGAAAGCCAGAAGGCAGCGTGCCATTTCGTACAGTCAGCCTGCTGTTATCCTGATCTAGCATGACAAATTGGTGTTCCCAGAGTGGCAGCAGAGTAATCAGACTGTGACAAATGGTTTACTTAGAGCAATTTGTTTTCATTTTACTGAAAATTTCCGCAGTCTTAACAAAAGGTTCCCCCCACCCTCCCCACTCCCACCTCCTCCCTTCTTCCTTTAATGGCATT
Organism: Anas platyrhynchos; assembly: GCF_047663525.1. NCBI lineage: Eukaryota > Metazoa > Chordata > Aves > Anseriformes > Anatidae > Anas > Anas platyrhynchos. The sequence continues at coordinate 32,876,071 of NC_092593.1, read as the reverse complement.
TGCATGATGTTGAGAGGGGGCTTTGGATCTGACCTGCAAGAGGGGAGCGTGGCAGCTGGCAGGTCATGATTCTGGGGACCCCAAACTTTCCGGGGCTGGAAGCAGTTGCTGGAGGCATCATGCTGGCAGGGACAAAGCTCCCTGTCCCTTTGCTGCAGGGCTGTACGTGCACTTTCGTCTGCCTGTCTCTCATGGGACCTCAGCTGCCTCTCACCTTCATCGGGTTGCTTCCTGGTAAATGAAGGAGGTGTGTGAGCGTGGGTCCTGAGGGTCCGAAAAAGGTGTCTGCCAGTCTGGCACCTTTCACAAGCTCGAAAAACCAGGCACGGCACCATAGCAGTGATGTAGCTGGGAAAGGGGAGCTGTGTCTACCTGAAATGTGGCAAGCTGAATCTGCCCCATCCCCATTCATGGCACGGCTGGATCTGTCTGCTTTAATGCTCATCCAGAAGCTGGGAGGGGAAAATGGCTACAATAAAAACAGTGCCCCAAAAGTCATGCTTAATTGGAGGAATTAGGGAATGTGTGGGTCCCTGTCTTGCTGGTGCCTCCAGCTGGCCCTGGTCCTGGGCACGTCTCTGCCTTTTCTGCCCAGTCTTATGTGGAATTTTTCAGTGTCACGGTGCCACTGCAAGGTTAAAACTCGGCTGGATCCACCTGCAAGCCCTTCTGGCAGAGCTGAGCAGCGGGTAACCTGCACTGCCCATGTAGCAGGGCTCCACCCTGTCCTGCTGCAGGCAAGTGATTGCCTCCAGCCTGACCCAAGAACAGGCTAAACTCAGGCTCCTTGCCTTCTGCCTGCTCCAGTGGCTGTAATTTATAACTACCTGCTGATTCCTGGCGCAGCTCTTGCAGTTCCAGCAGCCGGTGCTTTCTGTAGGCTGCAGGGAAGGGAGGCGTGCTGGGGCCAGGGACTCTGTGCTGTGGGGAAAGCGGCCGGGAGGACAGGGCAGGGTCAGGCCGGTGGCAGGGGACTGTACGGCCGTGGGGATCTTAGGACATGGGGCATTGATACGACTGAGTGCCCACCCAGTCCTGTTCCCTGCGATCACGCACCAGGATGAGCTTGGAGGCAGTTAGACCTCTGCCATCCAGCTCTTCTCGGGTTCTGGCTTCTTTCCTGCCTGGTCCTTTCCCAAAATGTGTCACTGCCCAGGGCAGGGTACTTGTGTCTCTGCAGATGTGATGTGTTGCTGCATACCTTTGAAGCAACACCTAAACTCCCAAAATTAATGATTTGGGGCATGCTGGGGTGCAAACCTTGCTTCTAGACAAGTGGTGGGCGTGGAGCACTGTGAAGTGTTGGAGCCATGGATTTCTTCCCTCACGCTGCCTGTAGTTGCTGCTTTTTTTGTGCAAGCTAATGGGATGAAATGCTCAGGCCACTCATATGAATGGTTGGCCATGATGGTCTGTCGTGCTTTCTTTTGGCTCCGATGGCTGCCCGTAGCCTCAAGGGCTTGACTGGGCAACGTGCTGCATTAGGTGCTGGTCCCACGGCAGGAGCCTGGCAGTGCAACGGCTTTCCTTGAATGCAATTCCCATTCTGTTGGCAGCTTGTTCTTTGCTGAAACCCTTGGAAATAGTGCAGCGGTGTGTGACTGACTGTTGCCCACTGGAACGTGTCCCCAGCCTTGGGTGGAACGAGCTTTCTGGTATTTGCTCATTCCACGAAATGACTGAAGTAAGACCATTATCGCAGCACGGATTTCGTCATGTATTAGCAAACATAATAAAGCGATGGAAAATTACTTGCGCTAATCGGACATCCATAAATAGGCTCAAATAGTATGTTTGACTCTCAATTGGAGTGAATAATTTATCAGCTGATTAAATCTGATCATTTTGCACAACCTGCCAGTAGTTTTCCAGTGCATGTTTTTACTGTCCATATATCTCCATTAGATTGACAGATTTGGGTGGTTCGGAATGGTAATAGTCAGGGAAATGCCGTGTGTAAGTAAATAAGGCTGGATTTACAGCACCGGGGCACCGTGCTCTGGTAGCTTAAGCCAATGTGGGGCGATGGTACACATTTAAATAATAGTGGCTCTGCATCTCATGTATGATCTCTTAAGACCTAGAGAGAAAGAAGGAAAAAAAAGAAAAGAAAAAAAAAAACAGGCACAGAATGTAACCTCCCAGATGCTGTAGGTCGGGCAGGAAAGCTGCCTGGAGCTCCTGTGGTATTTGCTGGGTATGAGAAGAGCAATGGGGTGTAGTGGCAAGCAGAGCAGCTCTCAGCGCTCAGTGTTTGAGTCCCACCTTGCTGGTGGCAATATGTCCTGGTGGTGAACATCCTTCAGATGCTGTCTGTCTGCCTCTGTGCTCCTTTGTCCCCCTCTTCTCTCACTCCACCTGCTCCCATCCACGCTTGCACACTATCTGCACCCGCATGGGGATTTTCTGAATGTCGTGGTGTTTGCTTTCTTGCCTTGATGTTAAACTCTAGTTCTCTTTCGCTGTTTGAATATAAAACGTTTCCCTTGATGACACAGCAAAGCCTGTATTTAGGCACAGAATCCCACATGGATGCAAAATTTCCAAGGAGATAGGATTAAAAAGAAATGACATCTGCGAACAGAATGAATATTGGATGGCTGCGGAGTCCTTAGACAAAGTCTTCTGAAAAGTACGGCTTTACTGGAGGCCAAATCCGAGTACCTGTGCCCTAGTTTGCTCTGCGTGGCCACCCCATCCCTCACCAGGCAGCCCTGAAGCTGATGCACAGCTTTAGAGGCTGGTGCAGGATCTTGGGGCACTGGTCCTGCTCTGGTGCCCTCCAGAGCTGGCATCATGCCCTTGTGTGGACTGGTGCTGGGGAGCAGCATGGGGGCAGCGAGGGGAGGTGGAGGCCCCTCTCCTCAAACCCGTGCAGCTTGCATTTGGTCTGTGAGATCGCAGGGCAGTCAGTCGAAAAGGGTGATGTCGATGCTTAATTGGTCTTTACTCGTACAGAAGTGCAAATACAAGTGCTCTCCAGATCTGTCTGGGACCTGTCATGACCCAAGGAACACCGGTTGCAGTGCTTGGTGTGATTGTCCCAGTTCCGAGCTCCTTTGAGAACCCTATCAATGAAACTCCCACTGTCTTCCCTTGGAGGAACGGGAGAAACTCAGCATCAGACAGTTTGCAGGGTCGCGTAGCAGTAATTTAAGGGAATTAAAAGGAAAAGCACCAATGGGATGAACCAGTCAGCCAGGGAGCATTTGTACTGAAGGGCCAGCTGCATGGGAAGCAGGGCTAATAACTGTTGTCTTTCCCCTTCACATTTGTAGCTGAAATTTCCCTGCTAGCCCCAAAGGCCATCAATTCAGTTTATGACTAAGAAAGGAGAACTGGGAGAAAAAAAGCAAATTTTCAGCAGCAGATCAGTACTTTGCTTAGGGACTTTCCTGCAGGCAGATAGAAGTGCGGGTGTAGACTTAAGTCTAGAAGTCACTGGGTATCATTGTATAAAAGCAAGCGTATGAAATACACAGCTTTGGCAGGTTGATAAGTTAATGCTGGCATTATTATTTAGTACTGGGAATATTTCCTGTGCCTGCTTCAGAGCGGTGGCAGGTTAGTACCCATAACAAGCAACATTCTGTAGGAAGAAAATGTTTTTTTTTCTTTTTTCTGTATTATATTGCTGCAAAATTAGATCCCAGCCAGGACTGGCACAGAGCAGGGAAATCCCAGGGAGCTCCTAGGAAGGCACAGTGGTTTTTGAAGGGAGGGAGGGTCTGGGGACGCCAGGAACAAAATTGTTTTGTACTCAGTGACAGGGTTGCGTAGTTAGAAACCCAGCATAGTTTCTGTAGCATTTCCTTTTCCTTTCGAAAATAGTCAGTGCTCAGATCAGCCCAAGGCACAGCGTGGGTGAGGGATGTGGCCAAGCAGGGAAGGAAAGGCCAAAGCTGAGGAGCTGGCAGAGCATTATGCTGCTTGCATTTCTTCAGCGCAGTCCTGGCCCCAGCCTGCCGGAGGGAGTGCTGCTGCTGCCTTCAGCAGGCCTAGCTTTTGTCCAAGCCTCTGGATAATTAGCACCGCTGACAGCATTATTCTCCTCATGTACACAAGCCAAATAATCACTGTCGTGCGGCTCTGGGCTGGCAAGCTGGGACACTCTGGGGATGTTATTCAGAGCCTGGAGTTGTGTCTTGCCTCTTGCCAGTCCTCACACAAGAAGAATTCATTCAAACCCAGATTCACTGGATCAGGTCTTCCAGGAAAGCACAAAAGCAGTGATCCAGAGCAGTTTCTGTTCCCCCCTCCCTGGCTTTGTGTACACTAATGAAGCTGAGGGGGGTGTTAGCCCTAGCACATGCCTCTGTGTCTTCTGGCCATGATTACTGTGAAACGAGGACTGGTTCTTCCAAAATGTCTTTCTCAGCTTGAAGTGGACAGTGTGGATCATCTCTTTCCTCTCACATGGAGATTAAAAAAACGTTATCTTTTCCAGTTGATGGAGTGGAATGGCATGTGGGAGTGTGTGCCAAGCAGGTCTTGAAAGAATGCCTCAGAGTTCAGGGGCAGGGTTCACAAGCTCTAGCATTTTCTTTGCATCATTAAATATCAATCTTGAGGATGCTCCCTGGGTTTTGTTGCTTATGCATTGCTAGGATGACATTTGACACTTCAAGTAGGAAAGACAAATTGCAGTCTTTGGCGAAGCTGCTAAATGTTCATCAGTTAGTGATGAACTAGGTAGTGATAAGAAATGGATGCTCAGATGTTTGGGTAGTATCCAAAGCAAATGGATAAGGTCAAATCCTTTACCCGTCCGCCTCAGCATACCTCTGTTGACTTAAATAAGTGGGGTTAAGGCAATTTACCTGCTCTGTACCTCCAAAGAGTATTTATTTCCTGATATGTTAGCAGCAAGACCAGAGTCTATAGAGGAGTGACTTAGCTGTGAATATGCAGTGTGTTCAGTGCTGACTGCCTGCAGGCTGCCATGTGCTTGGAGGCAGAGCTCACTGCTCCCTCACAGCCCAACGTGCATTTCAGCGTCTGTTTGCTGTGTGCTTTTCTCCTTCAAGCCTACTGGTGGGTTTACATGCCCCTCTCTCCCTACCCCGCAGAAGGAGACCACAAGCTTCGAAATCAACTGTGTTTTGTTGCCTTCATTTAGAAAACAGAGAGCAGCTGCAGGTAGTGCCACAGCACATTCAGACTCCTTTCAACATGACACCATTTGGAACTGGAAGGGAAGGTGGTTATGTGAGGAAAAGCACTCGGTTTTGGTTTGTGGCACCGTTTCCCCAAGGAAGATACTGCGTTTGAAACCCAAGGATAATGTTGCCAGTTACTACAGGTGTAGAGCACAAAACCTTAGCCATTTAGCACAGCCGAAATAAACTCACGGGACTGAGGCAGAGGAGAACGAAGGTGCCATCCATCTCCTACCCCAGGATGCTTGGGGAAAGGTGGACCAGGGAATGGGAATATGGAAACGTGTATTTCATCTCAGTCACAGCCCAGTTATCATTGACTTGAGAGCAGTACACAAATGTGTTTGCTCCAGAGACAAAACAGAAAAGGTACATTTTTGGAGAGCAGCATTGGTGCTTTTGCCCAGCATTTTCTACGGCGGGGCTCTGACCTGCCTCTGATACAGGAACAGCTGGAGAAGGAGGCTGATGTTTAATTTCACTTGTTACCCAAGGCTTGAATCCTCTTCTTCAGCCTTGTACACCTGTCCATTATACGAGCTACAGCCTGCTCCCTCCAGTGACCTGCTGAAGCCACATTGGCTTTAACGCAGCATTGCTGTCTTCTAAACTTGCTTTTAGGATCATGCAAGAAGAAGGGATGAGGGTATCACAGGAAGGCCTGATTTCCAAAACCTGAAGCAGCATTACTGGAGAGCTCTAGAGGTAACTGTGGTACTGAGTGAGCCTGGGAGTTTGATGTTTGAGCCTGCACCCCCTGAGGTGCCTGAGCGTGCCTGGTAGGGAGAAGCAGTGGCTGGGTGTGCAGTGTGGGATTTGTGTCTCCTAAAGGCTTGAGAACATACCAACCATTGAATCCAGAGAAGTATAAATAACACTGAAAAATGTAGACAAATAGTTGTCTTCATTCCCTCCAAGGCGGGGAGGACTGAATGTCTGCAATGTGGTCTGAAAGAAAAAAAATCTTCATTTTTACTCTTTAATACAATAAAACTGAAAGCAGCCCACATTGTCTCTGAAATGGGAAGCATGAGACAGTCAGTATTACATTTTCTTTCTGGATGCAAGAAAATGACCTTCATAGCTCACTTGAGGCTTTGTCTCTTTAGAATTATGGGCCATTTCCTTGTTAGTGGTAATAAACTACATTATATTCCACTTCACACTGATGGGGTCTTTCTACATAAAGCCAGGGAACTTCAAAAAAAAAAAAAAAAAAAAAAAAAGGAAAAGGAAAAAAGGTCAGTGAATTTCAAAATGTGCTTTATTAAAAAGGATATAAAAGGGAGAGAGCTCGTATCACTTCTCAAATGTTATGTGTTATATTAATAAGCCATTATGTTTTAAACACTATTTGTAAGCGACGCGCACACAGTTTGGGGTGTTAGGACACCGTGCACATGGGTACCAGATGTTCAGCATGCAGAATAAGCTGGGACAAAGACCAGAGGGGTCAGAGGCAGTGGCAGCTCCCAGTACTGCAGCCTCTCCCAGATTTTGGGCCCTATTTTTCAAAGACCCTGCTTGGTTAGCAGAGACCAGGACAGTGAACCCCGGTGAGTCGGTGCTGTGCCTTTAAATAACGTTCAGAGATCCCCTTATTTCCCCTCTGCACTTTTGGCCTCCCGACAGGCCTGTAATTAGCACAGATTTTTCACATTCGTGGATAGATTGGAAATTTGGAAGCACTTAATGGAAGAGGTCAGTCACCTTGACCAGGCTGAAATTGCCATTAGAGGACGTCTGCGTGCTCCCAGGGCTGGCAGCACACAAATACATGAATATTAATGTGCCGCATGCAAAAATGCAAACACCGTTTGCCACATGGGCAGGGCTAGGACCTTGCATCCAGCGTGACACCAGCCTAAGGGCTTTCAGATCTTCTGGGGATGCTTCCATCCCCAGATGTAATGTAGCCTTACACAGGCAGGGCTTGCACACAAACCCAGTTCCTTCGTAGTACTGCCAGCACCTCGCCCAGCTGAGCTTCTGCGTGGATCCCAAGGGTGGTGGTACCAGAGCCTGTTTGCCAACAGGGTTTTGCCTCGGGGAGCTAGTTCTGCTGGGCAGCCAGGCCGTGCTTTGGTTTGCAGGCAGAACCAGGAGGCTGGTTTTCCCGCTGCAGATGGACCAACCTGCCTCTCTGCTTGGCCTGGGACATCATTTTTTGTATTCCCTTTGGTTTGCTGGAAACTGCTGGGGTTTCCATTTGTGTAGCCCTGGTAGGGGAAGCTGCCTCCAGAGCCTTACTTGTAGGCTGGGAAGTGATTAAAGGAGACCTGTGAATATAGAAGGAGCTATGGGAAGCATAATGTGATTTCCTTTCTGTCCCTATAGTTCATGAGTTTAATGCAGATTTCTAAGACACTGGGCAGTAAGTGTACAATGCATTTTTATTTATCTGTTTTAATCTCTCAGACCATTTTAAATGATGATGGAAGTAAAATAAGAAACCCACACAGCAAATCCTCCAAACAACAGTTAAGTTAGGAGAGCTCGGATCCTTTCATTTCCAGATCTCCTAGGTGCAGTTAATACTTAATGGGAGAAGAAGCAGGTCCCTGGCAATAATTATGCAGTTTTGGATTGAAGCTTATGATCCTAGCAGCAAGGATTCTTACAGTAAGGTGCAATACAACAAGCCCCATTCTTGTAAAAAAACAACACCAAAAAAAGCCCATGTCTTTTAAACATTTACTGTGTGTGTTTAATACTAAAAGTGATTATAGCACATTGCTCTTCACCTTAATTGTTTGGCAAATGTCACACTGTAAAAGCAAATCCCTTTCTTGCACTTCCAGAATACCGTGACATTCTCGTGCTGCCAAGGAGCCCCTGCAAGATGCTTACGAGGGCCCCTTCCCTGTAGCACGGTTTGTGAGCATTTCATAAACCTTTCTACACCAAAGCATCCGTCGGGGATGAGGAGATTATTTTATTCCCACTTTTTTCCTGCTGGAGAACCAAAGGACGGAACAATCCGCAGATCCCTTAAGGTCTTCAGGTGCATAAATCTCCTGTGACCAAGCCCAAAGTTCAGCGCACCTGACTTTCAGGATGCGTCTGACTAGAGGGTTATACTGGAAGTTTAATTGTCCTTAAAAATCAATCTTTAACCACCCAACCACTTTGTTGCTTCCCCTTCCAGCTCTCTGCAGCCCTAAAGCTGGCTCGCCCATCAAACGCAGAGCTGGAGCTCCAGCAACACACGGCCAGATTTCCACAAGCCATCAGTGCCAGTTACTTGAACATCTGGCACCATTTGGATCTAGTGTTTGTTTTGCTTTATTTTGGTTCTTGTTTTTAAAGTAATTGTTCACAGCAAGCACACCATGTTTTCATTAGAGTAGAAGAAAACCAAGTGTCATGAGCTGCTCTTCTTAGCGAGGAGTAAAGCAGAGCAGAGTAATGCCCGCAGCTCGGCATGGCCAGAGCTGTCAGAGCAGAACCAGCAGTGTTGTGATGAACTGGATTGCAGGGCAGGGCCAGGGCCTTCTCCAGGGCTGGCTTGCAGTGACGTGGTAGGTCACTACCAGGAAAGGAAATTCACGACCTTCAAACTCATTGCATGTGTGAAAGTTACTGCCTGGCTAGCGGTGCTCTTTGCTGTTGTTTGCTGGTTGTCATTTATAGAGGAGAGCAAATAATCAGAGCTAGCACTGTCTCAGGAGATGCCTGATTCCTTGCAAGATCAGGTTCTGAGAACAAGGAAAGGACTTTATATCACATTGACTGTCATCTGCACTCTCCGCTCCACTAACTGGATTTATTGTAAGGCTGCATCAAACAAATGGAGTCATAAGCTGCACCAGCCCCAAGGCGCCTGGATGAATTAAAACATCCAAGACAATGACGAATGCTGCCAAAGGGTGTTGATATTGGGCTGCCAGACCTGTGGTCTCTGGCAAAGCCCAAGAAACAGCCTTGTCACACAGGGACTCCAGAGTTACCACTCTCAGCACTGGGTGGGGACCGAATTCCCTTCTCCTCTGCCTTTGCTATCCAAGTGGCAGCCACGCTCTGCGGTACAGCGTGCTGCCTCTCGTCACGCTGTAGAGAATGAAAAGCTTTACGTCTCAAAATTTAGCTTTCACAGGTCTCACTGCCTCCTTCCCTCCGCTGCTCCAAAACTCAGCAAAACAAAATACAGTTCAGAACATGGCAAAATACGGAGGGACTGATGCAGTTCCTGCTGAAATCAGCCGTGACAGAGAGAGCTCCTTGTTGCTGAAATGCCATGACGTGGGGCACGTGCTTGCACATTGTGGCTGGGCATTGTTATAATACTCTTTGTGTGTGTCCATGCATGTGCACTGTGTGCTGCATGTGCTTGTTATGCAGGTGTGTGCACTTCAAGGAGACGAGTATCTGTTAATCTCCAGACAGCAAATATATATACATAGGTCTGTGCACATACGCATATATGTGTGTGTGTACGTGCACTGCTACCGTATGTTTAAACTGGCATCAGGCCAGTCCCATGCGTCTTCATAAAGTCTGTATCCCTGCATGTGTACGTGAAAAGCCAGCCTGCTCTCCAACAGCAGGAGCCAGCTCCAGACGTAAGCTGTACTGGAGACCTTTGATTTATAAGACCTTCTCTCTTGGTGGCTCTTTGCGTAGGATTTCCGTGCGAGGCGAAATCTGAAATTGGTGATGGATTGTTATCTGCCAGGCTGCAAGGAGAGAGCGCCGTGTGTAGCCCCGTCGGGTACAAGCTCCTTGTGCAGCGCCGTTTTATTTGACAGGTGGCAGCCATCCGAGGGGAGACTTTAATTTGAGAGTCTGTACTTAATAGTAGTGGTCCAGAGCCCTGCCATGTCCTTTCCATTGACCCCTTTTGTTTCTTTCTTAAAAAAAAAAAATGATGGGGAAGGGAGGCCAAGAGTGGGCTCCCAGTCTGAGGAGGGAGCAGGGCTCACGCATGGGCCCCGATACTTGGAGAATTTCTCAGTGGGCAGGGCATCAGCTCCTACCCAGACGAAGTGCCATCCATTGCACCTATGTCAGCTCTTCTGAACTGGTCGTGCACCCACGGCCACGGGGCGCTGCACGCTCATACACAGCCCCGTTCACACCTGGTGTGCATCTTCCCCATCCCCAGCCTCCTGTTTGCCTTTCTCTGGTTACAAAGAAATCACTAAGGGAGAGATACATTTCTTACCAGCATCATGCTGACCCCCTTTCTCCTCCCCCCAAGCCTTGAAATTAATTAAATGATGTCACGCTTGATTTTATCTGATTTGGAAGCAATTCATCACCCTTTTGCTGGTTCTATTAGTCCAGGCGATCAGCACATTAATTCATTTGTGAGACTAAGCTCAAGGGTAATTACAGTGAGGAAGCTTAATGCCTAAACGTGTTAATGTCTGTAATCAGAACTATTTTCTCAGTGCGGAACAATTGTTAGACAATTACACTTGGATATGATTGCCCTGGTAGGCAACAGACGCTGTGTCAAGAGGGGAATAGCAGAAGCTTGTTTTGCAAGTACTGTGTTATCAGCAAATTCGTCTCTTTGCAATCTCTCTCCGCCTGGATTCTGCGCAGCTCGCCCCTCTCTCAGGTTTCGCATTAGTAATTAAGTTGAAAAGTCAGCTCTGCCTCTTTTTCAGACTGGGTAGTGTGGGGCACAGAGGAAAATAGACACCTTTGCTTTTTTGTAACATAAATGTCACAGGCTTTGGCTTCTGGTGTCCTTGTTTATGTCTGCAGAGAGAAAGCATGGCTTTCATAGCCTGCCCTTTGCCTCCCGGTAGGCCTGATGTGCCTTTTTTTTTTTTTTTTTTTTTATCCAGCAAAAAATGCTTTCCAGTCAAAAGAAGTCTAGGTCTGGATGAACTTTGGGGTTGAGATTCTCCCTCTCCTGTCCCTCTCCAGACCCTTACAGAGGGCTCTTTGTTGACTTCATGGTGGGGAAGCATCCTGCCAGGGTGATCCTGGACCTGCCTTAAAAGAAAGGTGATTGAGGGACCCGTATGGGCACAGTGGGACCACACAAGCATAGCAAGGGGGCACAAAGTCTCTGTTAGGTTGGTTTTCTCTGCTCTCCCCTCCTCTGCCTGAGCTGTCGGTGAATTTGTCTGACCGGAAAGCTTCTAGTTTTGTGTCAGGCTTCCTAAACATGTAGCTCTGTGCTGCACAGCAGGCATGTATGCTATCCATACGTACGTGTGACATGTGCAGGGCAGTGATGGGGCCATGGCTTGGGGAGAGGCTCAGCAGTGTGGCCGTGAGCACGCAGTGCACACAGCATGGATCCGGGGAAGGTGGGGGTGTCCCCAGCCAGCTCAAGGTAATTCAGCTTCGTGGGACTGCTGATCCCCCCCCCCCCCCCTTTATCCCCTCCTCAGGCTGGTGTGTGCAGGCAGGTTTCGTTCAGCCTCTCTGCTCCTGGTGTGTTCCCCTCTCACAGTGAGGATGAATGTGCTGCAGCTGGGTGGTGCGGCCAGGCAGCAGGACGCCAGGGTCCCCACAAAGCCATTCCTCTTCCTCCCCGGGTGCCCACGGTGACCTCCGCTGTCACCAAGCGAGTCCGAGCACTTGTGCTGTGCTGCTGGGGAGAGATTGTATTCCAGCTCACCCTGGAGGTCCTCCAATGCGCCGGGCACTGTACCTTGCAGAAATTCTCATTTGGGGTAATGTCCCATACACCGCTGGCCTTGAAAAATGCATTTCTTGGTGTTTGAAGAAAAGCCTCCAGCGGTGCTGTGGAACAGCAGCGTCCTCAGAGGCCCCTGGGAGGAAACGAGTTGGCCATGGTGTGTTTTGCAGATACGGCGAAGCTGTGCCAGTGACAACCACAAGAAGAGCTCTCTGATCGGATGGTTTCAGGGGCTGTCTACGTCCAGAGGAAGGTAAGAATAAATGTAAAGTGCCTGTTGCCATTAGAGATGAAGAACAAATGTTTGAGAGAAATCCTCGCTGGTCTCCAGCTGGACAGGGGCTGTGGCTGTGACCTTCTCCTGTCTCCATGTCCAAATTATCAGGCCTAGAATTAGCACCTCCACCCTTTTCCAAAGCCTGGGATCTAACAAAACCATTCTGGGGTGCTCCAGAGAGGTCTGAGTCCTCTCCCAGCAGCACAAGAGCAGGATGGGCAAGATGGCACGGCCCAGGCCGTTGCAGACCGAGCCCTTTCCCTGCCACTGACTTGCTTCAGTGTCCTGCCTTGCCTTCCTCATCTGCGCTTGTCCCTCCTCCAGTCTTTGGGCTGTTTCACTTAGGAGCTTCCCAGGAAACACAAGCAGCGTGCTGAAGGTCTCCGGGTGGGAAACCAGCCTGGAGGGGGTGAGGGTCACAGCTTCGCTGGTGCAGCATCCTGGGGACGGTGGCGGCTCAGTTGCTGTCTGTCACCCCAGTGCAGCCTTCTGGGGCTGGCTGCAGGTTTGTCAAGGAGCGTGGCACAGCAGGCACGATTTGTCAAAATGGTCTGAAAACTGACAACGTATCTGTGGCATTGAGTGAGTTTGTAAAAAAGTAACAGCCAGGGTAATCTGACATCTGTTCTCAGCCAGCTATCGTGTCTGACAATAGGGAACGTAAGCACAATAGCATGGCATGTGAAGAGGTCTGAATTTCGCATTGTTTCTTCTCCTTTGTGCTGGAATAACTTCTTAGCAGTGTAGAAAACCTATTTCTCACCCTTTCACATTCTCCTGGCAGATCTTTGAATATTAATGCTGTCTCTGGCATCCGTGAGTCAAAGCACTCTGCGCTGGGCTGATGAGGGTTGTAGGGCACAAGCGACATCCCCGTCTCCTGCACGGGTGACGAGCAAAGCCCCCGGGCTGCGGTGGCACCTGGTGCTGCGGTACAGGGTGGCACTCAGTCGGCAGGACCCGGCCTGGCCATCGGGAGGTCGGGATTTATCAAGCAGCTCTGGCACTGGCTTCCCTTTTGTCCGCGCTCTGCTGGTGACCTCAAAAGAGGGGCAGTGTTCAGAGGGGCGCTGAAGCTCGGGATGGCTGAGCCCATTGTACCATCCAAGGCCTTTGACTTCCTCTGCTATACCAAATGGCGAACAGGAACAAGAGACGTAGCGCCATCATCGTGTTAGGGACCCTAATCCTCAAAATCAGTCCCAAGTTACTGTAGGTACCATTTAAAACTACAATATTCAAACAATAGCTTCTAAAATATTCACCTCCTCCTCCTCCTCTTTTTGTCCTTATTAAAAGCTATAGAATATTTCTAATGTGACAGGAAACATCCTCCATTGTTTCGCCACTATATTTGACTGAAGTGAAGCTGCTTGCTGCACAGACGTACCCACCTCTGAATGTTTTGCTATTCTGGGCCTTGTACAGGTTGGAGCCTAACTTATTTTAACCATTGCAGTTTCGGCTGCCTTGTAGAGTTCTTCCAGGCCATTAAAGCTTGATGCGGTTTTACCCTCTCAGCTAACAGAGACCCCATACAATACATGGATTCTGTTGAAGTACAAAACGCAATCATTGTAGGCAATTAGGAGATAAACTTCCTCCTCTCTTCTGTGTTTGGCAGTCAGATGCTTTGAGATCCTTGCTGCCCACCAGGACATACTCTCTGCCACCCTTTTAGCCAGAGGTCATGGACAACAGATGTGGTAAGGAAATAAAAATTGAAAGCTCCAGATTTGCAGCGCTCGAAGTGAAGCCTTGAGCCCTGCTGTGCCTGGCGAGGCTCATCCCATGGCCCCATCCCTGGGCATGGCTCATGCCCCAGGGCTGAAATGAAAATCCTTGCTCCCATGCCTTTCTATGATGCAGGAACAGTGATGTTGCTGAAACTGAATTGTTCTTGCTGCTCGCACGACTGCAAGTGCTGTAGGACCTCACCAGTTTCAATACTGAAACACTGTTGGGCTAAAAGCTAATCTGCTGAGTCCCCGGGGCTGTGGATGGAGGAGTGAGATGAAAGACAGCTCCAACTGTGCAGTGGCAGACCTTGTCATTCCTGAGCCACTCCCAGCTAAAATGATCCTCACCTCCATCTCTCCCAGCTCACCAGCGTGCAGTATTTCACCCACCAAAGGTTCATCCAGCCAGCCACGCACCGTTCGGCATGGCATACTGATATATCTGCCTGGGCCCTGTTCCTGAAGTCACCGAGCACCTGTAGGTGTGTTGCTGAGGGCAAGCAGGGGCTGCCTTGTAGCCCTCCTGATTTCCCGAAGGACCTGGGGGCAGTTTAAGCCATAGTAAATCTGCATTCAATCAGCACTAGAAAATCCCCCAGTCGTTACTCCTGCCTTCCATGCACGATCCTTTTCTCCCTTGCAGTTACAAATACGTTCAATCAAAACGAGCGTGTTTTACTCCTCTTTGTAAACAATGCAAATGCAACGCAAACATTTCACTGTCTGCTGCTCAGTATTTCTGCATAATCTGGCAATCCTGCACAGAGCAGATAAAATGGTAGGGAAGGAAAGTTCTTAGCTCATTTCTCTTTTCTGGCAAAGGCATTCTGTCTAATGGCAGGCCACTCAATCTGCCTGCCCCAGATATGCAAACATCTCATGTCTAAGTCTTGCTGTAGTGTCACCTCTGTTGGGGCCCTGGGAGGTGTTGTAGCCCCCGGTTCCTGCCCAACTCCCTGTTCCTGGTTGGAAGCCATCACCACCCCATCAAACACCAGTTTTAGCAAATCAGCAAATTCAGACAGGAAAGTCTTGAACAATTACCCCTTTCCTCCTGCCCAGCTCAGCTCGCTGTAGCTTGGCGCACCCTACAAGGTGCAAACACGCCTTCCTGCAAGCCTGCAGCTGCAGCACACCCTGACAGGCAGGCTGGGGGTGTCTGCCAGCTCTGGGTTTCCCTGTAACATCGAGGCAGCAGGTTTATACATGCCGTGTTACAGCCAGTAGGCAGGTGGGGTGGCTTTCACAGCACCATGGAATAGAATCATAGCGGGCTTGTCGCTACTCAGCCTTAAACCACATTCAGCACGCAGTCCTTATGTTCATTTTCCTTGGTTTGACAGGACTCTGGGGTGCCACAACTCTTGTTTGAAACTTAAAGCAGCGATGTGGCATTCAGTGCAGCTAAGGACGGGCAGCCCGACCCTGCAAACTGCTGTGTTAAAAAATAATGGAGGAAGGAGAAGAAACACCTGAAGAAGCTGTTCCACATGTAGTAGAGGAGGCACAGCGCGCATAAAAGTAATATGGTAAGCTGCCCTGCAAGTCACCCGTTAAGTGCCATAAAGATGGGCCAGTCTGCGTGTTCCCCAGCTCCTGCAGCAGTAGCATGGGCCACCAGTTTGCACTGGGAGGTATCCAGCTCCCTCCTGCTGCAGACGGCTCATGGCACAGCACCAAGCCCAGAGACCGGTGTGGCGTGCCCCGGGCAGGCTGTGCTTTCCTGGCCAGGTCTCTCTATACCCAGTGCTGCTCCACGCTCCTCAGAGCCTGCTCAGGACTGCTCACTGCTCACCAAAGCAGTATTGGAGCAGATCAGCTGAAAGAGATCAGCTGGCTCTTCACGCGGTACAGCTGTTTCTTTATCCCTCCTGTCCTCCACTGGTTCTGTCCCCTCCCCAGTCCCTGTCCCTGCCTTGCCAGGAGCACACTTTGGTAGAAAGGTCTGAAAAATCAGGGCCATTTCTATTCTGTGGGACCAAAGGGTTTCCTTTGTTATAATTCCTCTGCTCAGCTCTGTGCAAGGCCCTCACATGGGGCACTGCGACACACGCCCTGTATAATGGAGACAAAAGCAGATTACTGTGGGGATGCCTGAAAAGAAACCATGACTTGTTCCCTTGTTGCTACAATCTTGTTTACTCGCTGTGCTTTGCAGGAAGCAATTCATACAGGTTTCTTTTGCATAACAATAGTAAAGGCTTTTCGTGGTGAAAAAAAAACAAACCACAAACAAAATAGGGAAAAAACGGGTGAGAATTTATCACAGAGACGAACACAGCCTTGCCTGAAACAGTTTATGCTGTTCATGCCATTTATGCCAAATGAAACGATCAGTTTCTGCTTCCTTAATGTTGTCTCCTGGTGTCATGGCCCTGATTGATGCAGTGTGACGGAGGGCTTGAGGGGAAGGGCTGGAGGCTCAAAGGCAGTGTTAAACTCATTTCTCTGCTGGCCCATGGCAGGAGAGAGCAGGGAGAGAGGACAGCAGCTGGGCTTTGCTAAGGCTGGACTGCTGCATGTCTTGGCTTGGTGTTGGTGGTTTGGGTTTATTTTTTTGGCAAATACTTGGAAGAAAGTGGCCCGGGTTAAAGGTCAGGTTTAACATGCTCTTGGTGTCTCTTGTGTTTCTGTAGCCTCACCTTGCTGCCTTCATCTCAGCCTGGCCATTTTCTGCACTGAAACGAGGCTTTTGCAGTTGTGTTGAGTGTTCATCAGCTGTTCCCCCCGGAGAGGTGAGCACACACAGGAGGTCGGTGGCACAGAGTGGGCATCCCTTCTGGAGGTGCTCCCTGAAACGAGGACCTCAGCAGGTGCTCAGTCAGCTGGGGTTAAACCCAGCTGTGCCCTGCTCTGCCCCATGCTGTCGCTTTTGCAAAAGTAAGGGGAAGGCAGGTTTGAGTGGACAGTTGCAGATAACATGGAAAAAGGGTTTTAAGTCTTGCCATGTGATCATTTTAAAATAGAGACACACAAAGACTCAGGTTGGCTCCCTGAGCTGGGCTAAGTGCATCAGAGGCTGCACCCGGCTGCCTGTTTTTGGCAGCATCCCCTCTGGGAAGATGCACAGTCCCCCTGTGGTCCCGGGGCTCTTCCAGGGGCACATCATTGCTCTCAGGGGCATTCAAGGCTCTGCCCATGCAATTCGGTTTAATCTTATCATGCTGTAACCCCCTTCTCCCGCTTTGTTCCTCTAGCTGCTGTTTCTCTGGTTGCTGGGACAAGTTGAGGCTGTGCCCATGCCAGTCTGGGTGTTACATAGTGGCCCCTGGCCTGGTGGCTGAGCTGGGGGCTGGGGGTCAGGTTTGGAAACAGCACTCACCAGGTGAGCACCAGAGATCAGTAAGGAGCAAAGGCCAGAGCTGTTTGGTTTGATGTTTTTGGCTCAATTCTGAAAAACCTTCAAAATCAGTTTTGCCCAAGGAAGGAGCAGGCTGAGAACAACAGATCCTGCCTTGGGGCTGGAGGGAAGGGGCAGGAACGTGGTCACCATGCCCCTGCAGCGTCCCCAGGAGCCTGCCTGGGACATGGGGTCAGAGAGAGCTAAAACGACCCCACACCCACAGCCCCTCCGTATCACCAAATCTTCAAGAGGCTCCATCAAACATCTTGAGTTAGTCCAAAATGCTCCTGGCATTCCAGCTGGCAAACATTCGGTGATGCTGTTGCAAAAATGACTCAGGAGGACACGTTTCCAGCTCAGCCTTCCTGGGCTGAGAGGCATGGGCAATACAGAGCGCTCCGGCCACAACCTTTAAGGTAAGACCTCAGCTACATCCTCTCGCCCTCTCACAGCACTGGTCTCAGCTAGCTCCTACATTGAGTCTTTTTTTTTTTTTTTTCTTTTTTTTCCCCTGGGATCCCCACAGAAGCTGCTCCTGGGCTCTTTTTCTACTCAGTTTATTTGTTTTAACGTGTTGTCCCCAGATAGCCTTGTCTTTCCAGTCAGGTTTGTCTTTCGCAGCTGCTCCCTGGGCCTCATTGGACTTTAACTAAACCAAACTTACAAACAAACAAAAAATAACAGCAACAAAAACAACAACCAAGCAAAAACAAACAAACCAAAGGCCACCAACCACCAAGGCGTTGTAGCCTCTCGGTTAAATACAAACATATGTGGGAGGCTCAGGCCTTGACACTCCTGGGCCCCACAAGGCGCCCATGCTCCCCATCCCAGGTCCAACTCTGGGTAGCACCCCCAGCCTTCACTGAATGCTGAAGTTGCTGGCATTTGAGGCTGGTTAAAAGCTGAAGAGCTGAGGCATTTCCAGGGAGTGAGTGCTTTGCACAGCCTGACTCTGCCTGTGTGATAGGCACTTTGTAATCCTGGCAGAGGAATTTAGTTGAGAGAGCATTATGGGCAGATTAAAGTAGCCAAGGGGCAGTTCATTTGCTGCCCTCTGCTCTTCTGGTTTGACTTTTTCTAGCGTCAGGCAGCAACGTACAAAATATTTCCTGGGCTACTCAGAGATCTACACGAGATGTATTCAGCCCCGTGACTTAGCAGTAGCTGCCGTGACTTCAGTGCTGCTGTTTATTTTTCAAAAAAAATCTTCTGATGGTTTTTTACTTGGTACAATCTTCTGTACATGAGGGGTGTTTTGTTTGTTTTAAATGGGATATTCAGCGACTTCTTTGCAGCTTTCCAGTTGTATATTTCATAAACTGAGTGCAAGCTTTAAAGAGCTTTGTCTGACTTCTGGGGCTGCTCCATGGCTACTGAAATGTTGACCCAGCCTCTCCTGCCTGCGTGGTCCTAGACTTTACCAGCGGTGGTACAGGGCCTGCAGCTGCTGCTCGCTTTGCTCTTGGCGAGCCCAAAGATCGGCAGTGCACTGCCCGCCTGCGCTCAGCACCCAGGGGTGCAGCTGGGCCCTGCTGGGACAAAATGCTGCTGCTACACAAAGCAGCCAGGGCTGCTGCTGCAAGCCCTAGCCACCCGCTGGGCAGAGCTCCAAAGCCTGCTGCTGCTGTGGTTGTGGTGGGTCATCCAGCCCTGCAGATAGTTTTTTTTCTTTTCTTTTACAGCACGATCAACCTTTATTCTGAAATGAGTCTTCATGTCTGAATAATTTCATATGCACTTGCCCATCTGTTTCATGAAAGACACAGATAACCTCGTGCAGCATGAAACTGCCTGCAAAAGCTAAATTGTGCTTTTCAGCAGCAGCTTAAACACCTGAATTTAATAGCCTTTGCAGGGCTTGTCTGAATGAGTGGCAGAGGGCTTTAAATTAATATTGTTTCACAGGAAAATAGCTGGTTGATTAATCCTTTTTTTTCTTTTTTTTTTGAGGGGGGGAGGGGGCAGGTAAATCAAATCCACCTGGGGACAGTGAATTGGGGTGGGGAGGGTGTATTTAATAGCATGCTTCTCTTGTCCATCTCGTGTCTGGAATTTATTTGTTCTGAAGCATCGCTGAAGTTTTACAGCAATGATATCAGGAGTTTTTAGTGCCATATCTCAGACTTCGCATCAGACACCATTTCCTCCGCGCCGTATTAGCTCAGCCGCAGTCTGTGTCGGTGCACGTCCTGGTGTGCAGAAAGGACTCGGTACTCCTGCTGCAGCCAGGCATTGGTGCTGGGGCCCCACTGGGTGCCAGGAGGGTCCACCCTGTCTCCAGAGCCCCCCCGGGAAGGCAGGGGCCTGTGGCAGCACACCTGTCTGCTGGGGAGCCAGACTTAATCTGTCCCTGCGGAAAATGCGGGTCATAATCCCTCATAATTCGTGGAGCATGCGTGCTTAATAACATAAAACTGGCAGCTTTGCAGCAAGCAGCGCTGGTACTAAGAGCTGTGTTCCTGATGCTCTCCAGCTGAAGCCTTCGTCTGCCTTTGTGACCATTCAGAGGGGCTCCACGTGCACACCCGGCACAGCAAAGAGAATTGTACGTGGCTGTGAAATGACCTTTCTAGACTACTGGGTATAAAATGTTGAGGTCATTCCTGAAACAAATAGTTGCAATCCAGGGAGACTGGAGTATTTTAAAATGCGCCTCAAAGAGCCAAATGACCTTTACTGTTTTGCACTAAATTTAAAATGCTCTCTGGAGTCCCGGTAATGCGGTTAGCCAAAGAGGCAGATCCAGGGCAGTGAGAGCGTTTTGATGTGGGGTGCGTGCCAGAACCCGAGGGATTAACCCTGGCACTTGCAGCAGGCAAGGTGCTGGGAACAGGCCGTGGGACCCTACGGGGTGGGCGCTTGGCTGGGGGTGCGCCTCAGGTCGGCCCCTTGTGTTGGGGTTTTCTGTTTTAGTAAACTGCACCCTCGACCCCAGCGAAGCTGTACACCAACCTGACTCCGGCTGGGGCTGCCCTGGGGTTGAGGAGGACCCCATGCAGGTGAGCTGGCACGCACGGCAGCAGGACTGGAACCATTCACAGGCTTTGTGCACATCCCACGATGGTCACAGCACAGAGCCCTCTGACATAACAAGGGGGTGATGGTGTTCCGGACGCCGAGCAGCAGGGAAGAAGGGGGTTGCTGCTGGAGATGGTCCCTGCCTGCAGCTGTGGAGGCTGCCCTGAAGCTTGCTGGCCTTCACCTGGCTCCGGGCCATCCCGTGTGCGGGTGCCTTTCCATTTTGCCAGGGGTAGCCCCGAGCTCCCAGAAGCCCCCCAGGCAGTGCCGCCTGCAGGTAAGGACGGGGCTGCCCCAGCCCAGGTGCCCTGCACAAGGTTTCAGCACGTGAGGCCAGGACGGGCACGGGAGTCATGTTGCTGGAAATGTTCGATCCCTGGGAAGAAATTCCACACGGACACAGAGGCGTTTTGTTTCATATTTTATTGAATTTCATTTATATTAAATTAAAAATATATTTCTGACAGATTCATGTAACAAAAAGGCAGAACAGTTTTCAAATTGTTCAGCTGGGATGAGCGTGGGTTGATGCAAGGTGGGTCGCAGTCTACATTTGCCTTAACAAACAGATAAAGCTCTACCCCAAGGACCATGAGGAGAAACTCGGGACTGCACACAGGGGGGAAAAGTATAACCACACAAAAGAGAAGATCCACAGGCTTCTCCCCAGCCTCCAAACAAGACAAAAGGGGAGGGAAGGGGAAAAAAAAGAAAAAACAAGAAACCATGAAAAGAAGGGAAATTATGCTAAAATATGTACCTAATATTAACCCAGGTCAGTAAGTATTTTAACAGTGCGTAATCCTCAATAGCTAAAATATGAGAAACAAAAGGTTAAAGTAACATTACGCCACACACAATTGGCATACCCTACTGTGTAAGCAAGTGCAGAAAGTCTGAACACACCACAATAGTGCTAAAACACAGAATCACACAGAATGCCAAAAATGGTATTTCTAATCAAAACCAGAGGGTGGGAAGGGAAAGAAAGAAAAGGGGAGGAGCGGCATAAATCACAAGCAAATTACCTATATACAAATCAACCCTAAGGACAATTATGTTCCAAATAATGGTGTCCACAAGGAAAATAAAAGCAACATTATCCTTATTTACAAATGCAACTAGCTGTGTCTTTAACAAGCTATAAAAATACTATTCACATTTTCAAAGTAACATACAGTAGTTTTTGTATTTTTGTTTCAGAAAGGCAGCTAACTCTGAATGCATCACTCTGCACGAAATGAGTGTCTTCCCCAACATGCTGATGCTTCTCTTCTTCCAAAGGTACTTCATAAGGCAGAAGTAGTTAGTGTGTAACACCTCTGTGCACTATAAACACATGGAGAATTGCCTAAAAACCCTCCTCACTCCTGCCTCGCCTACCTGCTGGCAGGCAGCTGTGCTGGTCTGGGAGGTGCTGCGAGGGGCGCCCACCTCGCAGGAACTCTGTGCTCTTCCTGCTTCGCCTCCCAGACCGGGCCCAGCCTTGGATTTTGAGGGGGCAGCAATGTCGTCCTCCAGGCTTGGGAATTTGAGCCTCACCATGAGGAATACGTAGTTTGAGACTGCAAGGTAAAGAAATCTATTTTGGATAGGTTGTTTTGGATAGTCTGCTCTTAGAAACAGACTTCTTTTTCCCCTCAGTTTCCCCTCCATACACTAGGGCTGCTACCTCTTTAGAAATTCCTATTTAGGATGTTGGGGAAATTTCAAAAACTGGGCCAAAACAAAATAGGTGAAAACCACTGTGGATAATGTACAGAATGTGCACCAATTTCCAACACGAAATGCTATTAAATAACTGTGATTTTTCTTCGATCTGCATTTTCTCCTCAACATACCCCACCATGAAGACACGTACCCAGCAAATACCTTCAGTCCCTGTCTCCAAAGGAACACTGGTTGTAGTGCATTCAAAGTTAGCTACCCCTTACACAGCTGCTCAGTTAATAATCGACCCATTTAACAACAGTACCAGTTTATGCTACATATGTCATAGTACCTTACCTCAAAAGAACGGCATACATATCTACACTTACTTATAAAATACCATTCACAGTTTCTTACTGTGGTTATCCCAAAAGGGTTAGTCTTCGGAGTGCTATGGACAATACAGTGCTTTTGTCCCTAAGAGGGCTCAAAGCCTGGGCAGGGCGTGGGGACAGTGGCGCTGCGGTGGCAGCGGAAGCTGGATGTACGCATGTGCCCTGGTTGCAGCAACCGCCCTGAGCTGTCAGCAAGAGGGTGCTGTGCAAGGTGCACCTCTGCCCTGGTGGCTTCGTGCACGATGCGCTTGGAGCACAACTTCATGGCTTTTTTTTTTTTTCTTTACTGGGGAGGGGAAAGAACTGGGACGTAACTACTCACATGGTGTAATACCTTACAAGCCTCTCTTCAAAACCCTTCTCTACCAAGGTCCAAAGGGCTCTCTCAAAATAAAGGAGAAAAAAAACATAGCACTGACTGCTCTCACTTCCTCATTGGGGAAGCAACCTTAGCTGCTGCTCTCACACCTCCTCCTCCTTTCTCAGCACAGCCCCTAACTGGAGGATGCCTCGGGTGGGACCGCTTCTTCAGCCTGGTGCTGGTCACAAGAAGAACCTGCCTGCAGTTCAGGTAAGTCCCACCGTGTCCCAGCATCACCAGTTGGGCTTTAACACCTGCCAGCTTCCCCAGAAGATGCTCTGCATTGCCCAGACCTACGCACTGATCCCAGCTGACGCCACAGGGCAATGCAGACAGCCTTACCTTCAGTCCTGTCCCCAAGAGCAGTGAGCCTACTAGCATCATCAGGTCCTAATGCACAGAATGGTAGGAGCATGACCTTGTGCTAAAATAAAATGAGGGTGGACACAAATCATTTTTGCACATTTCAAAGTGGTGCTTCTAACTATGGGACTTCGTTATTTATTCCTGGTTTGTAACGGTGGCCATTTCTACTCGCATACCACTTAGCAAAAGAGAAAAAATGAAGTGGGGGCATGCTCCAAGCAGCCAAGCTGCAGAGGCTGCCCTTGTGGATGACTGTGCTTCCCGTCCCGTGAGGAAGCGTGAACCCTGCAGCCCCCCAAGCCCTGCCCATGCACAGCCCTGGCTTTCTGAAGTCACATCCGAACCCAAATCCAGGATGTGTAACAGACGAGCTGTTTTGTCAGCAGCAGAGGTTTACAATCCAGGGTAATGGGAACATTACAACTGACAGATCTAGAAATGAACAGTCTTTTTATGTTATTGCATGTAAAAACATCTTGTAGAAAATACAGAAGAACTCCGGGTGATGCTGTCTCCTTTAAGGTGGTCTTTAAGAGCCAAAGAGGTTACCAATAACCTGAGGCCTGACTCCGGTTCTTGCTAAAACCTATTTTGTACCAGTCCCCCTCATGCTAAAGAGCCTTCGAAGCAGAACACCTACTTGAGCTTCCAAAATCTGAAATCTGATTGGGTGGAAAACCTGATTCCCCACTTGTGCAGAACAAGGGAGAATAGAGCCCAGTGGGAGAGCGGCGCGCCCCTTCCCGCTGAAGCAGATGCTCCAGCTGCTGGTCCTTGGGGCAGTGACATTAATTCCCACTCCCTGCCACCAAAAGGGTGGACAGACAGACGTGTGTGCCACAGTGCCTGTTGGTTTCTGGAGAGATTCCTGCCCGGGGTGCACAGGGCTCCTCGAGGCAGCCAGGCTTTGTTACCTTGGGATTTGCAGGACCAGGAGAACCCAGCACTGCCTTGTACCAAAGCCTCATCTCCTTCACAGCCCAACAGAGCCCACGTAGGCCCTTCGTTTGCACCACCACCGTAACACAGGACACCGCACCTCCACAGACACCCCATCAGAAAAACAATATCAGATTTTTTGTTAACACCTGAGTTTCCCATGTAGGCCTAGCCTCAAAAAAAAAAAAAAGGACAAAAAACAATCAAGAACATATGCACCAAAAAACCCACCCCCCAAGCTTTATTTCCAGGCCCATGTCACAGCTGGCACTCCCCACCTGGACTGCCCGGCTCCAGCAGGTTTTGGAGCAGTCGGGGCCACGCTGGTCTTTCAGAACTGCCGTTTTCCTTGTGTTGAGGCTGGGCCTAGTGGTGGCGGAGGGCAGAGGAATGCTCCTGTGTAATTCCAACCCAAATCTCGATTGGAAACAAGCCTGCATGTGTGCAGACTGCCTGGCCCCCACAGCACGTAAACACAACTGCCCCTCGCACCCAGTTTCTGGGCTTATCAGAAGTTGCCCTTTGGACAGGAAGGGAACACCTCTCCTCATTAACCCAGAGAAACACAAGAAATGAGATCACTGCATACAACTCCCACAGCCAAGAATACATTTTCTACTAAGTGGTAAAAAAACAGGGTCTACACAACCTTTTTTTTCTGTAGAAAGATCTCTGGGCTGAGCTTAAGGTACCTGACACAGATCCATGTGGTAGCTCCTACCGCTGATACACACTCAGATTTATTTCCATTGCTTGCTACCTGGGAGGGATGACCTGTTTGAAAACAAGTTGTAAATACTCTGCTACATCTGAGCAAATGGCCATGTAAGCACATCTCCTTAGCTATTGTACAGAAAAATTTGAAAAAGAACTGAAAAAGGAAGTTAGGAGAAGTTGATTTCAGTCAATTACATTACAGCAAATCAATCCAGCTTCCACATCTGTTTGAAATAGCCCTCAGCTAGGCAGGTAACATCTAAGACAAGTATCACTGCAAGAGATTAGGTAGAAGAAGCTGTTGTTCTCCTTCATTTAGCACGTGTGCTTTGTGCCTTGGACAAAGGCTGATACACATGCAGGTATCTGCTCTTGAAAAGTTATTCACTGCTCTTCCATCGTACGTGCTATGATAAGCGAAAGGAAAACATTTATAAATAGGTGTCTGCATTATAAAATCCATAAAAACTGACAGTGGTGTGTACAGATACCATTATAGAACCAGAGAATTTATCAGAGCTGGAGAAAATAATTCTGCCCATGCTCTCACCTACTGCTTTGTGCTGACAAAATGCAGTTTGTGGCTGAAAATACCCCGTTTCTTCCCACAAACCTGTGAATATTCCTTACAAAGCCTGAACTTCATCTTTCACAATGTAATAGTTGAATGTTTGCCCTGTTTTTTCATGTATATTTGTCTGAGTTCCTTGCTCCAAAATAGCAGCTATAACCACTAATGCAAACACACGAGTTACGGCCAGGCGGGTATTTTTGCTGATTAGATTAAAAAAGACAGTTTTGCTCTTAGTTTAGCTGTTTCTCCTTTAACCATGGTTCAACGCAATTTTTGGCAAAAGGACAAAAACCTACCAGTTCTGAGAAATTCCTGTTTCAATGGACAGGCATATGCTTAGGGGCTGTGTTATTCTTAGTGGGAGGAAGAAAATGGTTAACCAGGTGCTCAGCACCATGCACGTCCATACACTGCAACAAAGGACAACTACAGGCGCAGCAGGAAATGCAAGGAACATTTTTGGTAATTGCAACTCAAACCAAAAGCTTGGAAAAAGAATGCCCATTTGTTAAGCTGCAGTGTGTTGAGTTTTCCATCATCACAGACTGCTGTGTTCATTGATCCCTTGTGTGCCCTCTGCATCGAGCACTACTCAGCCTCACTTCAAGGAACCGCTGTGTTTCCACACTACCTAATATACTACATCATACCCATAGTCAATGATTAAATTTAATAAATAATTCAAGTTTTCTAAGACATGTTAAATTGTTAAAGAACACAATTATTTACATATTGACTATTCTAATACCAGTACTACTTAATTACCCGAGAAACAAGCAGGCCTTCACCTTCCATTAGCAGCTACACCCTAGCACCATCCTGTCGGGTTTTGGGGATTTGAGCACGTCTCCCCAGTAGCCTTTGCATGCCCCTCTTTGAATTCAGACACAAGCTTACCACCAGGTTCTTTCTCCATTAGGAGTTACTCTGTTATAAGGCCTTGCTGCGGGACAAACCATCCCGTGCCTTCTCTCCTCTACTCCACCCACCTGTATCACCTAAGCTGCTGCCGTACTGCCAGGCATCCGTGCTCGTGCCGGTTCTTGTCCCCAAGCAGCTTGGCAATTGTTGCCCAACCTCCCGTACCTTTGGCCGTACTTCAGATGACACCATGAGCACTACCAGCAAACCTTCCGGGAGTGATGTCTGCAGGACTTCCTGCCACACCTCTGCCATCCAGCTCCCTGCCTCTGTCTCCTATCACAAATAATGAGTAGTTACGGGAGGGCGCTGGGAGGAGACAAGGCCTCTGGGACGCGTGATGCTCACGGGCCATCGATCCCACCTCAGTGCTCCGCGGGTCACTTTGTTCCACCACCACGCACCGCCTTGGTAGCACCTGACCCAACATCTCCTTCCAATAGCTTCAAAGCTCCGTACTTGCCCTTGCAGTTTTCGGGCTCCCCAGCTCCATACTGCATTTACAGGTCTAGCACCTGCCCCGCAGCTGGAGTGCAGCTCAGCTGGCTTGAGCTGGCCTCAACACACGTGGCACAGAAGCAGGTTGTTGGCAGAACCAACCCTGACTGATGACACACATTTGCTTTCCACCTCCAAGCCTACCAACCAACCCAGGTTTGAAATCTCTTCATACCTTTATCAAGCTGACCCTGAGCCACCAAGATTTGGGTAAATAGTGCATGTCTCTTACTCCTTCCTCTGCTCCCTTATGGTTAAAGGTGGCAAGCTGTTCATATGGCAGGATTCTAGAGGAACTTGGTACAATTCCAAGACCACCAGATATTGCTGGTTTTGTTTCCAGATTACCCCAAGGTCTTGACTTTAATAGTAGTGAAGTGCATAAACTGAAATACTGTTGCATCATTTAACACTGCTCTCCAACTGGTATTATTCGCTTAAGATTGCCCTCCAACAGGTATTATTTCTTCCCCTTTAAAAGCCTTAACGGATAGAGACACAGACAGATCTACAGGGGTACTTAATATGTCCTTAAGGTTTTCAGTGGGAACTAGGTATGCAAATGCTCTTATGCACAGGTCTCGGCACATCAGGAGCCAGCCGTCAGTGTCACTGGCCCCTTCTGCACCCTTCCCAGCTCCATCTGCCTCAGGTTGCTAAAAACATCCAGCACTGTGGCTGAAAGTTATTTCCAAACAGAGGAGGGTGTGTGTGCGGGGTGTCTGCCTAAAAACTGAGGCTGATGAAAGCAGATCTAAGTGCAAGGAGACTGAATTATACTTATTTACACTTTTTGACTGAAAGCTCTGCAAGTCATGCACATTTTGACTTCTCAAACCTCGTATGCGCTTTCTTCTGTGCAAGAGTAAGCCTCCTGTTAAAAAAAAGCATTCTGTGCTGTACTGCAAGCCGGAGCAAGGCATTCATCTCCACCGATCCCTTTCAGGGCTTGCTCTGCTGTCACTTGGCAGCAGTAAGGTGGTTGCTCTGTCACTGTATTCTCTGAAGCAGTCAATGCAATGGCCTCTCAGAACTGGTGGACATTGTTCCAAAGACTCGGTTTGCTTCATTTTGGCATTTCCACAGTCATCCTTTACATATAATTCACTTTTTTTTTTTTTAACTTAAAATTATTATTTTGTATTTTGCTGGTCACTTCCATATTGCTTCATTCAAAATCCAGAAAACAGTTCAAATAAAATCGGAGCTTAAGTGCAAACTAACTTTCCAGTGAACTGCTATGTGCGTTTTCTCCAGTCCAGTGTCTTTCTTCCAGTTTGAAGGACCCTTCCCACCGCCACCCCACAGAACACCAGCAGGCTTCGTGACCCACACCAAACTCTCCAGTTCTCCATCTGGTCCTCAGTGTTGCCTGACAGCATCCCCTACTCCCGTCATGATCGTGAAGAAGAAAAAGAGGGAAGAATTTGTTTGGGTCTGTTTACGTACCTATGTTCAGCAGGTATAAACAGGAAAACAAAACTTTTTACATACAAATCTTGATTTCTTGGCCTGTCTTTTAACTTCAAGAAGAACAGGTTGGAGATGGGGTCTTCTTACTCCTTTCTGAAAGGATTTTTCTCTTTAAAACGTTTGTCCTGTTGGCAGATATACAAAAATGGTCATGTCATGCACCAGTTCTGAGCTGGAGTCCCCGTGGTTACCGAAGTGGCACAAAATCATGGTGTGGCTCAGAATAAGGGTTTAGCCGGCTATTAGAGTCACATCATCATTTCTTGGAAAGCCACGATGAAGATCTGAATGATTATGAAAAGCGAGGTTAGCCATTTCCGGTCGCTGGGATAGAAAGTGTTAGAGAAAGAAACTGGATTCTCAATCTCAATTACTATGCTATCACACATGATATAAAAAATGTCCGTTTTTCCCCCAATGGAAACTGCATTGAAATTTCCAGGAATGCTGTACAGACTCTCATCAGTTCCTCCTGACAGAGACAGCTTCTCTGCGGCTTTCCCTGCAGTGGCTGGGCTGAATCACTGAGAACCAGCTCGACAGCAGGAACACTGCCACTGCCCTTACGGTACCGCCTGGCTTTCTCCGACCGTCTGACCCTCAGATCTGCGGGAAGCGAGAAGCGCCAGGCTGTACACTCCTCCTTTCAGTCTCTTTCCTTCCTTTCAGGTTCCCAACCCAAATCTGCAAATGACTCCAAGACATCCTTTGACTTGGAAATATCAAAAATGAGTGAACTGGCAAGTAGAGGAAGCTCATGGGAGAAAGAAAGGGAGGTAGGGAGGGGAGAAGGGAAAAGGAGGGAGAAAAAGAGTGAGGCAGCTAGAAGGGGTTGCCTTTCCACTTCTGTAAGACCGTGGTTACTACACCACTGTATTTCTGTGTCTGTAGGGTGGCGGGGGCAGCACAGTGCCAGGCTTCAGGGAGAACTCGGAGAGGTATTCAGGATTCTCTGCCACAATTGGCCGGATCCGTCCATTCTGTTTGTAAAAGTATTTTGTGCTGTACTCTTGCAGGTAGTCCGGGTGGTGGAGGGTGCTTCGAGGGGGCAGGCTGTGATTCCAGTAGTCTGGGTTGTCAAAGGCCTTCTTGGCTTTCTCTGGCAAATTGTTCTTCAGGTACTCAGCGTTTTCCAAGGTGTTTGCAAAAGTGTTGAGGTACAATGGCTCATTCACGTACTCATCCTCAGCTTTGGGCTGCCCGTTTGGAGTGTTGTGGTACTCTGGGTTGTCCACAGCTTGGAGATCTCCGTTCTTTCGTCGGGAGACAAATGGGTTCTCTTCCACTGGGTTTAGGTAATCTGAGGAAAGATTAAAAAAAAATCAATAAGCAAAGAGGGAGAGTTGTCCATCCATGTAGCAAGCCACATTTTTATGTAACTGTGAGACTGCACAGGAAGAAGCCTGAGGACTAGCGCATCCTTCCACCCAGCCATCCCTCCAACAACAGATGACATCAGGCACCAACTATGTTGAACACATACTTGCTAGAAGTGAAAAATTTACAACCTAAACAGACAATATGGGTTAAAGTGAAGATCCAGGACCCTGGAAGATGGAGTGACTCATCAAAATGACTTACAAAGCTGGAAACTGAACTACAGGTTGTGCTGAGCCAAAGCCTCATCTGATCCTGGCCTTCCTGTCCGAGTAAGATCTGCAGAGCCAAACACGCAGAGACACTTTGTCTTTGTGGCTGACTCTCCATGAAGCCTTGGATATGTCTTCCATCCAGAAAGCTGTACAGAAATCTTAGTTAAGCCTCTCTGCACAAAGAGCATCTCCAAGGGCTAACTTCTAAGACAGCTTCATTTCTAACAGAACAATTTGCCTGATTAAAAACCTTCCATTCCTGAAGGACAAAGGGCCTTGAAGCATTATGAAAAAAATGATTCAGATGGGTCCTGGAAGCGGTATAAGAGTGACATCAGCTCCAGAAGAAGAGCTGGAGCAGGTTACATACAGCTCCTTCAAAGCACTTGCTGTGGATTAACACCACAAAAAGCTCTGGAGACAGGTCCACACAGTGCCCTGCCCTGTAAGGAAATGGACCCCTGCCTGCAGCTACTGTGGCCAGAGGGTCAAGGAAACACCTGAGAAAGGACACAGGCGACAGTACTGGTCTGAACTTTTGGGTAGACCTGTGTGGTGTCAAGAGTTGGACTTGATGATCCTTAAGGGTCCCTTCCAACTCAGGATATTCTATGATTCTATGATTCTATGATTCTACATACAGCGCTGCTGTACTGCATGGAGATGAGAGGGTGGCTGTGGTCTTCACTTCAACTCTGGTTTTATCCGGGAAGGGGCCAGAAACATTAAATGCCAATGTTCAAGGCTCAGCAAGATTATTTTGAACATGTAGCTAAAACTTTGCTGAATCAGTAAGGGGGAACAGGCACATACGGCTTGCCAAGAGTGCAGTAGGAACTCTGAAGCAATGCCAACCATATTGTGCTTTCATCTGAATCTCCCGAATGGCAGAGCGCATGCAGCATCGTGACCACACCGTGACGTCCCTGAGTTTGTGCCCGGTGAGACAGGAAGGAGGTGCTTTCTCCTGGGCTGCCACTACTGCCTCCCTGGGGGCTTGGGCAGCTCCTGTGAAATGTTATGCTCTGTGTACACTGCCACCTGCGTACGCTGATGCTGCAACAAACTCAGGCATCCAGTCCCTTATTGCAAGGCCGACTGCTGAAGTGCAGAGCCATGAGTGCACTCCCACAATTGCTACTGCCCGGGGTCAGTCCCAGAACTCCCTCTATTTCCACCATGTAACACAATGTGGCTTCCAAATTCTGAAGCAGTAGTTACTTGGCATTTACATTTGCATTAATTAATTTCTTTAAAGCTAATGCAAATGTTTGAAAGCAAATTACTAATGACACATCCCCTTACAGCAAAATGACTGCTGTCACTATTTGCAAAGAAAGAAATGAATGAAGGCCAAGTGGGAAATGTAACACTCCGAGCTGGCACAGATTTAGGCAAACTTCACCTTGCAGTGATGGTCTCTCTGAAGCACATCATGTTCTTTCAATCCTAAACTTCCCCTGGGTATAAAATGCCAACTGTGTGTATTGGTTCTGTGATATGTTCAACATGACATTTACCAAGCACAATGCCATGAAGATAAAGAAGATCAATAAACAAAGCAACGTGGAGACTATGGCTGGCCAAAGAAAGATTCTTCTCTTGGAGATAACCAAATATTTGTTCTTGGATAAGAAGTGGGTTTGTTGTTTGTTTTTTGTTTTTAAATTCTTCCTCATTCCTCTCTCGTTCCTTCCCAGAAACAAAGTATAAAGGGGGAAATACCAAAGCTAACATTATAGCACAGTTCAGTCTTTCTAAGTTGAAAATTAAGCAAAGAAAAGGGAATCCCCCTGCAAAGAAACATTCACCAGATCAGAACGTTTCAGTCTTGCTGGGTTAGTTGATAAATCCATTTTTTGGTGAGAAGGTCCTGATACAGAAAAAAAGAAAATACAGTCAGGCTAGACTAGGATCTTTTCTGGAAAGACACATTTTTACCTGTTTTAGGTTTGTCTCGCATCGGCGTCATGTACCCATCCTCATCCAGCTCTCCCCGGATGACCCGCTCAGGTATGAAGACTGTGGGATCAGCGCTGTACCTCTGGGTGCTGCTGTCCTCTTTTGCCAGGGTGGCCACTTGTTTTCGCAGCGTGCCGTTACAGCAGCTGTCTTCAAAGATCTCTGCTGTGGCCCCTTGAGCAACTGGGGCTTCTGGGATTATGCAGCCAGGAGCTCTGTATGGCATCGGCACTCCTTGCTCTGCAGCATAGCCGCCATCTCTATACACAAACTGGTTCTGTAGGAAAAGAAAAGACAGCATGAGAAAGGAGGCTCCAAAGGGAGGGAAGATTCAACAGCAAGTCGTGTCTGTGGCTCCCGTGGCCTTCCTGTCACATCTGCCCAATGACGCATTTCACCAGGCAGGAGAAGCCCCATCCATCCTGCAGGCTGCTGCATTTCCAGCGCTGCGGTACCAGCAGCATCACAGGCTCCACTGCAGGCCAGCAAAGCATCTGCCTGCCCAGTGCTGCTGAGCTGGCTTCCCCCCAGGGAGGCACCACCACTGCAGCAAGGGCAGCAGGGAAGTGAGCTGGCTGGAAATGGGGCTAGAAAACTTGTCTCCTACCCAGACGTGGAGGTTGGAGATGAACAGCTGCAAGAGACAAATGCAGTTTCTCCTCTTCTATTATTTTGGCAGCATCCCAGAACAAAAACCTTAAACCTTATGGTAAGGAAATATTCTGCAAAGGGGGCCAGGGATAGAGGACACTGTTGACCTGTTTATTCCCAGGGGGCTACTTTTCATGTGTCCTGCAGCACCAGTCACCACCCAAACACTATGTAATCCCATCAGGCAGGGCATTTCGGGTTGGTGAGCTGTGCTCTCACTGGCACCTTGATGCAATGGTTTGACGCCACCTACCATATTGCTTGTCAGCAGGGGTGTGCAAGGAAATTTTGACATCGTGACCTATAAATAAGAAGGAAAAACGGACAGATTCATCCACGTGTGTTTCCTACATGCTTTTTCAAGAAATGTTGGCAGTCATTTTGCGTGTGGGTCCATAGAGCTTGTGGATGAATCCAGGCGGAGTTCAGAGACCCCTGACTATTTGATGGCTTACACACCCACACTGCATTCACTGTTGGCTTTTGAGCTGTGTATGTAGGAATAAGGAGCTGTAAACAGACAACAGGTAGTGAAGGAAGGACGAAAACCTAAAGGATGAAGGTTGAATGTGAAATACTTACTCCTGACATAGGGGTGTAGGCAGGAGGAGGGCTGTGTCCAATTTCACTCTAATAAGAGAGAAAAATGGAATGATGGATACATAAAAAGAGATCACATGAATGAAACAAGTCACATGAGCTGTATGAGGTAATGGGGAGAAACATGCACATCAGATTTCCTAACTGAATCCAAAATCCAAAGAATTAAATGATGACAAATGTCTCACTGATGTCAGCAAGATGTGGTAGCCCACATGCCTCAGGGAGGGCTACCACATTCCCCTTGATGAGTAACAGCAAGTGCCGTGTTATCACCTACTGACAGCCATCCATATATGCTGCAAATATCTCCTGGCTCATTTTGGGAAAAGCAGAAAAAATGACAGATGGACAAGGCAGCAGAAGTGCAGAAAGCACCTAGTTCCAAGCAGTGCTTCCTATCCCAGGGACAAAGCAGGGAGGGCACAGGACTGTCATTAGTCTGTCGCAGCTAGTTTGAGTATTACTGGGAAAATAATCCTGAAGAGCTTTGGGAAGCCCAAATAGCACAACATTCCCTGGACTTCCACTTGCCAATGTCCCATGGTCAGGCTTTCAGCCTTTTAACTTTAGCTCTGTATCACATGCTAACAGATTTTACTGAGAATTATAGAGGCTGCAAATCAATGTCGCCATGCAGAGATCATCATTTTGAGATTGTGTTTTTGGAACCATCTTACAATGCCCTGTGGACCTTGAACTGCTGTAACATCAACAGCAGAGAGGCTGTATTTGTATCTATTAGTGCTGCTCAGAACTGACCTCTTTCTCACCGAGGAAACGCTGATTTTTGGAGGTAAATCAAAACCTTTTATTATCATGTGTTTTGCTACTGACAAAACGCTCATTTTTAGATTACAAGATCTGTTCTTCATAACTACTTTGTTTCTGATTTTGCTTCAAAAACTTCATTGCATTTCCCTTATCTCCTAACTTTGGGAAAGAAAAAGCCAGGATTCAAAAAAAAAAAAAAGACCACTGCTTCAGAAAATAAATAAGCACCCTGAGAACACTCCACTTCAGAAAAAAAAAAAGTTTTCAAAACCAATATCCACACAAGAAACATACCCAAGTTAGAATACACACTTCCTCAGTTTGTAAGGATGGGAGATAACACAGTCCACAGTCAAGCTTTCCCTTATAAACTTCTTGCTAGAACATCGGGATGGAGATGATGGTGCCTATTATCTTCCTTTATTTAAAAAGGGTTCTGGTTTAAGCTAAGTATCTGCATCAGGGAAAACCTTTAAAAACAAACTTTTTTTTTTTAAATGCTTGCTGGCTACCTGCCTGAAGCCCCATTTCCATTGATCAAACATGCTCATTTGCCAGTATCAGAAAAATTCCCACAGCCATTTTGTTACTTGGATCTAGCACCTGATGTCTGAGGCATTAGTGTGGTGGACAAGCCCTCGTTAGGGATACACTATTCTCCATTTTCATGAAAATTCATTGGTGTTTAGCCAAACTATGCCCTTCTAAAAAATGCTGCAAGGTGCAAAATACAAAAGTGCAGGAAAACCTCTGTTAGGTGAATTGCCTGTCTGCCCCTTGTCGTCAAAGCCTGAACAGGACTCTCTCCATACATGTTTTGTCCCAGGGAAATAAGGTTCTGGAAGGAAGCGATGGAGAGGATCTTGCCTGCAGTCTCAGAGAACCCCTGCCAGTGCCCAGGGAGGAGGAGGAGGAAGAGCTGAGAAGCTCTCAAGGAAGAGTGATGCTGGAAGAGCTGGCACCAGGTAAGTACAGTGATGGTCAGGAACAAGGGAACAGTGGTTTGCAGAAGATCATAAAGCAATGGCCAGAGAGAGACTGGGAGTCTCCTATGATTTCCAACGTGGCTACAGACCTTTAGAGAGTGCGAAGACATGTGGCAATGCTGTGGTAGTATCGAACGCAGGTCAGCAGAGTTTGCTGCTGCCCAAATGATTAGCACGCATCCGCTTTTCACAGACGCTAAACAAGTGAATATAACCACTCCTTTCCCATTTGGTACTACACAAGCTGTCTTAATCACCTTTAGCTTACATCCTTGTTTTCACGGAGGCACCCCCATGAATTTCCACTTGCGGTTCACTGGTTCTGGATGAGTAAGGGAAGGCTGTCTTGAACTACGTTTAGTTCACAGCCCACAGGGATCTCTTAAAGGCAACTTAGAAAAGCAAGTCTTTTGTCAACAGCCTTGACTTTGATACGTAGAGCTATGTGCCTCTGCCAGTAAATATTTAGATGATTAAAAACTTAAAATAAATTCTGTGCTAGGATGGCCACATCATCTATCTGTGGACATTCTTTGCTCCACCCTCATCACAAAAGGCTAAACCCACCGTCCTATCTTTAGATTTTCTTGGGCATGATTATAACATTTAAGTACACACTATGCAAGTGTAACAACATAATAACATGCCCTCTCAGAATAGCCCTGTCCCAAGACATCAGGAGAGAATGGACCAGCATTAACGCACTTAATGCTATTTTTGCTGATAAGACCCTCCCCAGCCAGTGAGCTGCCAACTGAGATCAGGATAATGGTATTTTCTTCATGCCTCCCCTTTAGCTCTGTACTAAACATAGCTGTCTTGCAACAGCTTCTCCTAACACAGAACCTTACAGCTTGGCTCTTCTCAAAACCACGGGTGTCTGCACCCATTTTAATTCTCTACCGTTTTTCCCCATGAGCTAATACCCTGTGGCCACCGTTCCAAAAAGAGGAGGCAAAGAAAACAGCTGCAGTGCCAATTAGTGGGGCTGAAAATGTGATATAATTGTTTAAATGTCTTTAAATTGCTTGCTAATTGCAACGTGATGTCATCATTTTGTAGGCTTCCAAGATAAGTACTGAAAGCCCCAGCCAACTTTTATTGGTCAGTACATGAATCACACTGTGAGCAGAAAATGCATCTGGATCTTAGCAAAAAAAAAAAGCTTAAATAGCTTGATTTGTATGTGTGAACCAGTTTACTTTGTTCTTTTTTTTTTTATTTTTTGATTCAGTTGCTTTTGCATTTTAAGTGCTATCTTGAAAGAGTAGCCTATGTTCCTTTACTGGGAAGACCTTGGTTTTTGGATCTCTGATGCTGAAATTCTGACCTGAATGATCACTGTCTCTAGCTTGTTGTGATGGACAAGGACTTCAAAAAAAAAAAAAAAAAGGAATCAATAATCACCCTTTTGATAGTGTAATATGCGTTGTATCTGTTAGCTCCAGAGTGCACACATCCACTGATGCTAAAGCTCTATGCAGCTTCCAAAAGGAGCCCAGCATTTTTAACTGCCCATGAGCAGCCCTAACCAGAAATGCCTGAGATTTCTTTCTTTATACTACATGATTCAATTTTCGGCACAAACGTGACATCGGGGAGAAACGATTAAAAACAAGCAAGCGTGCCCTAAAGCCTTTTTAAAGGCCCTTTGGTATTAAACACCAGTGATGTATCAACTACTGTAACAGCTAATGCACGTGTAAAATGAGCCTTGATAGAAGAGAGGTAAATAACACTTGAATATTGGCTTGTGTTATTGCTTTCTATTCATTAATTGCATTTTCCAATTCCTTGCTTCTAAAGTCTCCCAAAAGTAAATACTTCCTCCTTCATAGCAAGGACATAACATTGCTGGCTGCCTATTAAAACGCAATGAAATCAAAGCCACGTTGGGTCCTGCCGCTCATGTGTACGCAGTTGTGTGCCTCTGCCTTGCTTCTTTTCACTCAGGACCAGCGTTGTGCCTGAAGGAGGACACACAGGGCCGCGCTCCCGCTCCTGCCTGCACCGCAGCTTGCCTGCGCCAGCCTGACAGTGACCATGGCCTCCTCCAAAGCTGCACCCGCCGCACACTTCAGCTGGAGGAAGTGCTGAAGGTCAGTGACAGCGCTGCTGTGGGACTGTGGGTGGCTGGGACTATCACCCAACAGGTGACAACTCTACTCTCCAGCAGGATCTGGCACCCCCACGACTTGCTTGCTAGCATAGCCTCCCAGCAGCACCCTTAGTGCTGCGAGCATGTTTGACCTGAGCCTGCTGAGATTATTATAATTCCTTGTTCTCTAAGCAATCTGCTAAGCTCATGTGGCTGACAAATTTCTCTTTACTCAAGGCAAGGCTTTAGTAAACTGCACACACACACACGCCTGAACCCAGATAGTGCTCCTGGTCACACGAGCACCCAGCTCCCTCTCACTCCATCTGCTCTCGTACACAAAAAGCACCGAACCAGGCAGCAGGAGCAGAACACTCCCCCCACCTTCTCAGTCCCCACACGTACCGTCCAGGGGCATCTTGTGGCGCTCGCTTCAGGCAACTCAGTGACCACCTGTTTTGATTGAGCTCTGCATGCACTTAGAAGTAACTCACTTTCCTCCTTACCTGATTAGAAACCAAGCCAAACCAGGTTTACCTGATTTAAAACCAAGTCAATATCCAGGCGCAAGTCACCACACTGCAGCCTCCTAGCAAGCATAACAGGTCGAGTAGATCTTGCTGCAGCAGTTTGCCCAGAAAGAGGACAGCTGATTTATTCAAGTGGGTCTGAATAATGTACTGGGGATGCTCTGGTGGGGCTGCAGGCAGAGCACACCATGCAGAGCTGTACCACCAGCCCTGAGCAAACTCCAGTTACATTTCAAGGGAGCTGTCTGGTATTTACAACTGATCTGAACTGAAATGCAAATAGGAAAGACCACTGCAGGAGAGCAGTCACCTCTGCTCAGGAACAGTCCTGCTTCCCTCTGCCCTGCCTCTGAGAGCAAACATGTCTGAGATGAAAATCAAAGGAAAAAAAAACCCTGTACCACAAGACTGTTGTGTAATGCTACACAGAAATTAAATGCCGTTTGTATAGTGATGGCTAGAGGGCTTTGCAGAGCTCTGGAGGTTCTGGTCCTAGCCCCTGCTCAGAGCCAAGCTGTATGTAAAATGTAAAGTGCAGCCTGGCTTGACAAATCCAGCACACTGCTCACATTTGCAGAGTCACACACGTTTGTTGCTCCACCAGTACTCACGCTGCTTCCTCAGCTCTGGAGAGAACAGGTTCAGGGAACCTTTCTCAAGAGGAAAGTTTTGCTTCCTGGTGTCAGAGCAGCAGTGAACAGAGGCAGGAATGCAATACACGCAGGACAGCTTACCCCACACCAGAAGACCCCCTTGCTGGCGAACAGCTGGTGCACATGTAAAATGGATGGAGCACCCTGGTGATCCCTGTATGGGTCCTACAGGATCTGAGGGTGCTTGAACTTCGGATGCTACCACTTAGTATCTTCAAGCAAGCCTCAGGGCTCACGTACAATTAGATCTATTGACTTCTACAGGGATGGACAACTACCCTGACTTAAGGAGCACCCATGAGACTGAGCTTTGTAGTTTATCCTCTCCTCTTCTGAATCAGGGAAGTTTAATGTTCTACAAAGGTTTCCCACCACTCGTTCTAAAGATGGGTAAGTCTGGAGCATGAGGCAAACCAGAGAATCCACAGTGCTACTGGAAAGGATTGCTGTCTGCGGGTATGGTTGGAAGTGGTTCTGGGTACACTGAGGTCTGTGTTTTTTCCTTCATCAGCCTGCTCCTTCCATGCCCCCACTGTGGAACCACAGGCACTGCTCAACTGGTACGTGAAATGCGACTGACCGAGGGGCCCTGGGCTGAGAAGCTGTCACTTCTTTGCTGGCTGGACAAAAAAGTTCACAAGTCTGGCATTCCTCATGCTCTCTCTTCTGTCCAGCCCAGGCTCCTCATTGTACTTAGGAAAACTCCCTTCCCCACTGGGCACTTTCTCTAGGCCCATGAAGAAAAGTCCCCAGGTGACACAGCTTGGCACCAGGTATGGGTCATCACTGGCACCCTGCAGCACTTTAGCACAGAGAAAAAAATCACAACATACTGGAGACATATGTCTTCCGAAACCAGTTTGGGATCTGTGCATGTCTCACATCGGTTTTCTCAAGCACACAAACAGAAATATGTCCTTGGCTCAATGGTCATGAAGTCCCATGGGGAGCAATGAATATGTTGGAAATTACAAGTTCCCAGCCACTTTTCCAGCATTAGCCTTTTTCAGAATATGGATAAACGTTTTAACTTAAATATCTATGCACTACAAGTATAAAAAAAGCGTAAAGCACCATTCTGTGTGAGCCCTCATCTCTGATGTCTGCCCCTTCCATGACCAAGGTATAATCATCCAGTTTAGATCAGTGAGATGAAATGGGAAAAAAAACATAACAAAACAAAACAAAAAAGGACTAAGTCTTTTCTGTATGTACGCTTTTTCTGCTTGCCATTTATCAGAAAAAAAGGTGAGATGTGCAGGCGGTGTAAGCTCACAGAGGCTGCGGGTATGACAGAAATATGCCAAAGCATGTCCAGGCAGTATGGCGGGTTTATGACATCCCTGAACTTGTTCAATATCAGTACAGGCAGTTCACTGGTGACCTGGATTCAGTTCAGTACTGACTTAATTAATAGCTGCAGGTGACTCGTAGATAACATCTGTCTGTTTTCAGACTTCCAGGTTCTTCTAGAGCAATCCGTGCACAGTGGGATGCCCAAATTTCAACAGAGCCTTCCAGGAGTAATATGGCACAGACTGTGAACAGTAAATGGTGTAAATCATAAATGAAACATGCCTAACATTCTTGGCATAGGTCTATAGGAAATGAGATACCTAAATACTGCACAGACTATTTCCTGTGCTATTACTGGAAAATACCAGACATACACCCTCCTTTTTCTGTCTAAAACCTCACCAAGTAAGGGAGTCAAGGATTAGCAGACGGCTGATGAAAATAGCCCGTTAAGAGGTGCAAGATGTGGCCACAAAACCAAGTTTCCTAGCACACCAGCACAGAAGCGTAGGTGAAGTGCTCTGCCATAGCCCCACCTTCTGTACCTGGCTTGTGAATAAAAGCTGTGCTCCGCTATATTGCATCAAAAATCCTCCATGGAACCATCCCCCAACCTCCAAACTTCCCAAACCTTGCACCTTGCACTTAGCTTCAGGAGGGTTGGCAAACAGACTTCAGCTGGCAAAATCTGCGATTTGACCATAAGCGTGGCACAAGAGCGAAGAAATTTCTTTCCCCTGCTATTTTATATGAACGCACTGGAGTGTCAAGCAGACAGGAGAGCAGGAAGAGAGGCAGCTTGCATGTGTCTGTCTTCCTCCTTCAATCTCTTTTACTCCTGTATCCTCCCTGTCACCACTGACTAGTTTTCTGTCACTCCTTCTCTTTAATACACACTCCAAGATGTTTTTCAGTAAACGGCCCCTTTTAACACTGGGCCAGTTCCCCACCATTGGGAGGAGACGATGTACCATCGCCTTGCTACTCGCACAGTTCCCTGAGGGAGAGAAGGGTCCGGGCACTTCTTCTGTCCAAAACACAGGAGCAGCGGCAGCTCTTTTTCTGTACAAACCTCGAGCTTCAAATCCCCAAACAGGGAAAGGATGGGGAATGGGACCTTAAAGCCGACAACAGGGCCATGATTTGTGATTGCGATATGGCAGACCAAAAAAAAAAAAAAAAGCACAAAAGAAAGTTGATGAGCAACACTCTGAGCAGCAGCCCCCTCCTATGCTGCATGCTGCATCGCCATCTTCCCCAGTCTGTTTTATACAGTAATCAAAGGATATTCTGAGCCTCTCAAAATGCCATCAGCCCTCATTGAGAATGAAATAGAGCACATCTCCACTGAAGCCTTTACAGCAGTAATCATTACAGCATGCTGGCCTGAACAGGGAGCTCTTACAGACAAAGATGGGTTTTAAAAATAAAATAAAAAAGCCTCCCTAAAATCTGAATAGAAACTTGATGATAATCTCCCGATTTTATTATGCAAGGGGGAAAAGAAACCCATAATTGTGCACTCTTGGTCTCTTATAGCGAAGAATAGGCTTCTTGATGAAATGCTGAGTTGATTTAGAGCAGGGCTGAGGTTCGGGTGGCAATAATACTCTAGAAGAAATAACCATCCAACTGATTTGGATAAAATAATCATTTTTTAACATTCTAAATCTAAACTTCATCTGTGCCTCCTCCCACTTCTCCCCACCACATCTTTTGGAGAGTCTTTTTATAGCTTCCATAATTTTTCCTCCCCCCCTTCCAAACGACAGCATTTAACAAGAAAGGCAGACTCTTTACTCTGGCTAACAAAAGGAATTTTAGGCTGTGTTGGCATTTATCCCCACTGAACGTATGTTTAGAAAGTACAGTGTTTGGCACAGGACGCTCCTGAATCCTCCTGCTACCTTATGCTCCAGGCGTTACCACACGAGTCCCGTCGCCGTGGGATGCTGTGGATGTTGCTCTCCGGCTCATGAGCCCCAACCATCAAGGGCAGACAGGTGTTTAAATGACAACTTCTTGGAGCCTTGCCAGGTGCACTTCCAAATCACAATCCCTTGTATTTTCAGGTGTGGTTATTGTTTTAACAAAACCACGAACATGATTCCACAGAAGCAGAGGTTTTTCACTAGCAGTTTCTGTTTCAAACCCGGGCACTGAAGGAAAATTTTCTCCCAGCTCTCATAATTATTTCCTGACTCTTAGTCCATTTTTCCAACTACTGAATTATGTAGAGTTGTTTAGCTTGCTTTTTTCCAAGAATGCCTCATCAGTGAAGTGTAGAAATATTTATTACTTATTCTCTTTATATCTATTGACTTTTTTCTTTTTGGGAAAGAAAATGGATCAGCTGTGAGCTCTCTTGACTGTTAACACAGCCAGCAGCTATTCATGGATTACGCAGATGCTGCCTGATTTTAAACCAGTTTATACTGAAGCTCAGTAAATTTACATGTCAGATATCAAGGTTTGAAGCAACAGACAGCTACC
The DNA here is from genome assembly GCF_047663525.1 of Anas platyrhynchos. NCBI lineage: Eukaryota > Metazoa > Chordata > Aves > Anseriformes > Anatidae > Anas > Anas platyrhynchos. Next base: position 32,834,399 of record NC_092593.1, on the reverse strand, counting down.
GTCTCTTCCACTGATTCCACTGAGTGTTAACTTGCATTAGGTCTCACCAGGAGTACTGTGAGCTAGTGACTTGTTTTTAAACATGCATTAAATTAATAGAAAAGGTATGCTCAAACCCAAATGCCAGCCAGCACTTTGAGATTGTCTGACTCTGTGTGTCTGTATTCAGGAGCCTGAGTTTGACAGAAAATAACTAACACGTTTTAAAAATCCTGTTAAAAATTCCTGTTTTAAGGCACTTGACCTCCAAATCATGAGGCAATTTAAGAAGTTGGTCCTGATAGTCTATTCAGGTTGAGAAGGGCTTGGTCCTTGAGAAATTTCACTTATTTCAGCTGGTCTGGCTGCAAAGCAAGAGACTAATTGCCATAAAACAGTTTCAAAGATTTCTCTGTGAAGAGCTGGGCATCATGTATTCTCTTTGAGTTCTCCATATGAATTTTCTTCCTTTTTCCTCTGGCAAACTTAGCACGCTTTAAACAGGTATTTAAATACTCGTATTCTAAATATACACATTTTGAGAGAAGCTTTCCTTTTTCATGTAAATTATTAAGACTGACATAATTTTTCACCTAATGTATTTTACGGCCTATTTTTGCATGTTTATTCTTCCTACTTCATTCACCATGAGCAACGAAATAATGCTGACTAGTGCCACTCTGGTATTAGTCCTGCTTATCATGGACTATAAAATGGCCTGGTGCTATCTACATTTCTAACAAAGACTAGAAATAGACACACTTCAGAGAATACTTCCCAGAAGAAAATACTTGCAAGAAGAAAGTTATTGTAGGTAACACATTTGTGATGGTTGACTAGGCACCAACAAAACACGAACAGCTACTGAGAACTTCATAATGGAAAAGGCAGAGCAGAACAGACAGGAGCCTCCCACCACCAGGATGTCATTAAAACTTAGGGAAGCACAAAAGAGAAATGAGATCTTCCAGGAAAGCTTGGTGGGACTTGCAGAATTACTTTGAAGGTTTGATGGCAGCAATTGCAGTATCTGGTACACTGTTACATAGGCTCTACTAGGAAAATAAACCAAACATAGTATTTACTGAAAGATACAGAACAGATTCATACAGAGTTAGAATATTCCTAATAAACCAAGCAGTTTTTCAAGAAAACTACAGATATTTAAAAAAAAAAAAAAAAGAGGTAGAGTAAGTTTCTGAAATGCTATGAAACCCTTTGATACAACCTCTAGCTAATTTGCAAGCTCATCATTTATTGCAACACCTGCCTAAGGAAGAGAGATCCTTGCAGAAATGCTAAAGAAAGACTACCAACATTTTCAACATTTTTGATCACCTTTTAAGGAGAAGGAATTAAAGACACTAGATAGGAAGTAAAATAACAAAAATAACAACAAAACCAACAAACAAAACAAAACAAAACAAAACAAAAAAACCACAACCCAACCCAACATGAAGCGTGAAATCTAAGGAAAGATTTGGTTATTATTTGGGGGAAGATATTGCAGAAGCAGAGGGATGGCAAATGACACAAACAAGCCTAATAAAAAGGAGACATCAGTGGTGTTCTGCCCTAACACCAAATATGTACAAATGATACTATCCTACACAGCCCCCTTAGGCAGAAGAGATTTCTGGTAACCGGCAGCTCCTTAATCTAGCACTAAAAGGTGTATGGTGGACAGTTTCAAGATCCAAACCCTGCTTAAGTCCGTGTTAAATGCCCACTGAGACTCTTCTAAACTATGATGTATTTTCCATCCCAAATGATACGATCAAGATAATCTTTTGGGAAGACAAACTGCACCTCAAAGAGCATTTCTGCACTTGAAGCAGAAATTAGGAGACGAATCCCTGGCCGATGTTATGCCAGGAGGTTAGAAATACTTGTACGGCCCCATCTAGCCTTGATACCTCTTCACACAAATTATCTATTGACTTTGGGATGAAGTAGTTTTACTGCTATCAGCCCCACATGGCCAGGACATGACTGGAGAAAAAGTCCACTCAAGATCAGGGTCAATTAACTGCCTTTTCTTACAGAAAAAGAAGTGAGGACTAAGAAGAAAGTGATTGCTACACCAAAGCCCTGGGCACAAGGAGAATCACAAACAAATCATGACTCCCTCCTGAATTTTCTCTTTGCCAAGAGAAGAGGATGCTCGCTTTCCCCACCAGCAAGGACGGTACCCCACATACAAGCTCACCTGTGCTGGCACACTGGGAAGTGCCCCTCCAAATCCTGACTGCTCTCCAAAATCCCTCCTTCCAGCTCTAACTGAGCAGAGTGGTGCTTACCGTCCCCACCTGCTGGATTTCAGTCTATAAAGGAGGCCGTTATTAGTCCTCAGATCTGATCCACTACTGGAGCACTACAGGTACCTTGGAAATTCACCCATTACTTAAGAGCCTAATTAATGCCGCTGAATTCCGGCAGCCATCTCGTTGGATGAACAGTCCCTGTTGTCTGTGATAAGCTTTGGAAGGGAAGATGCCACACTGACATGAAATGCATCTACAAATCACTAACAGCCTTCTCCTTTATAATTCTGTAATTTGAAAATGGCTACTTCTCAAATTCAGAAACCAGATCATATTAATCGTAAAGGTAACTCCTTGCCCAGCTTCTCTCTGGAATGATCTTTTTATGTACAGACACGTACAGATGTTCAGCCGTGAGACATTCCCAGCCCTAGCGTTGTGCCAGGACTGCTGGGGTGGCATACCAGACACTACTCAGGGAACTAAAAGCTGGCTTTTGGCATACCAGACACTGCTGTAGCCAAGCGGAACAGTCTCCCTGGACATACGAATTAGACCCCTCTCCTAAAAAACTAGCTTGATATTTAATTGCAGGGTTGGCAGACATTCCATGATATACAGCGAATGGAGTAGAATTACAGAGACAGCATCAGCGAGTAACAAACAGTATAGACGTTTTTCAGGAGGAATTAGCCAAGGATTTAGAGCAAAAAGCACCACTGGGTACACAGAGTGCTTTCTGTATTAGTATTATCTCTGCGCACACAGGACAGTACTTGTTACAAATACCTGAATGAATCATCTAATGGCTGTGAATGTAGGACACTCAAGCACTAACTGGGGTACCGTGCTCCTGGAAACACTGCTGAGGATTCAGTTTATCTCTCAGAAGCACAGACCTTCTAAAACTCCATGTTTCTAGAATATCTCTAGACAAGGGAAAATAAAAGCTGGAAAAAGCCAAAGAGCTGAAATTGCAACTGAAGAGTTCAGATGCCATGAAAGAATTCAATTTAGCTTAGGATGCTAATTTTTACTTCAAACAGTCTTGGGATGGACTTTGTCACACAGGGCACTGCTATGGGCTTAGAGTATGGGCAAGCTTCTGCTCCCAGCAGCACAGGTCCTAAAGAAATGCTGGTACAAAGCCAGTCTGGGTGTGATACAAGTACTGAAGCTGTGTCTGCACCTTGCACCTTCAGTACATCTCTAATCCCTGGAGGAAGAAGGATGTGACACTTGCTGTGGAGCTGGAAACTTGCCTTGAGGCTTCCCTCTTTCCAGCCCTCTTGCTGTGAGCCACAGCTCTGTGCTATCGATTCACATCCAAATAGCTCTCACATGGGAGGGAACAGGCACACGCTGCTTTATGCATCCAACCAGTGCTTTATGCTCAACCAGCGGCGCCTCTCCTGGGCAAAAGCTGTAAGGATTTAGGGCTGAGATCAACCCAGAGAAACTTTAGCACTTTCTTTAGAAAGTAAATGCCCTCTCTCAGGCCTTTGAAGCCTAAGAGTTGGAGGACTCATCATCTCACTGCTTCCTCACTGCAAACTCTTGTCCCCAGCCTGTGGTCCTGTAATGTTAGACTACAGCCGTCAGAGGAGTACAACACCCTGCCACCGCATAGCCTGCTCCTCCCTCACTAAAATGACAATCAGAACAACTACAATGGGAAACACAGTATCTGTCAAGCTTCTCATCTCTGAAAATGACAAGAAGATTATGTAGCTCTGTGTGTTTTACTTCACCAAATTGCCTGGCAATCTCCCCATAAAATTTAATTTGCCAGACGCAGTGAACACAAACTACCTAAGCTGTATCAATTCATTTGGCATTTATGGCTGCAGCGGTACCATAATGAGTTTGTGTAATATTAACGTTCACTATACCAAACAAGCACGAATTGTAAACTATCCAAAGGAAACACAAAGAAAGACATAATCAGGCAACTGCAGGTGGAGAGATCTGCCCACACGTCAATTCTGTGTGATTCTTGTCACTGACATCCCCTGTACTGCACTATATACTACAGTAAGTGCACAATTACCTTATAGGACCTACCAGGTATTTTGTTTCAAACCAACACTAATCTTCACAGGAAGAACAGTTAACATACCAAGAACTGAGTGTTTTCAAAAAAACAACACAAAGGCATGTAGCCTTCTGTACAGAGGGAACACAAATGTAGTACATCCAAAAAGAAACTCCCAGCAAAGGAAACCATGAATGCAAAGATGCTGTGGGGCTTTCAATGCAGCCCGAAGCCCCTCCAGCAACTTTATGCTGTGGCCTTCCTGCAGTTTGGATGTGCATGCCTGTGTGGCAGCCCTAGCAGTGCATTCAGGAGATGCAGGGCTGTTAGCAAATAGAACTGAGACTTACACTAATCTGAGACACTGGACTAGTCCCTCTATATTATAAAGGTTAATATTGTTACAGGTCAGAAGTCAGTCTGCAGCCACTCCAGCAAGCGCTATTATAAATCAGCTGGGAATTCAGTGGCAACTTCTTTGCCCATCTGTTCTTTCTGCCTTAAAAATTACCCCTCCGTAAGGAGGCTACTGCAAAGAAGAAAAATGCTACAAAGCTGGAGGGAGTGCAAAGCCACAGAGCTGAGTGTGAGCCTCCTGTCCCCCAGCTGCCCTCTGTGAGCTAGAAAACCTGGCTCAGAATCTGGAAACTTTTGGCAAAGGGTAATTCCAGATTTAAGTGTTAGATTGTCATATGATTCCAGAGAAAAATTCCCAGCAGTAGGAGCTACTGAAAGCAGGATACAGACTTGCTACTGTCATTAAATTGAACTGCAAAGCAAAGCTCCCACTGACTAAGTGGGACAAGATCACAGTCTCAAACCAAGATGGGAAATTGCGAGCTGCAGAGTAGAGACATCACATCAAGAATGTGATGGAGCCTCTCTGTGTGACAAAATGAAGGTGTGGGGTCTCCTTCTGCAGTTCTGCTGACTTCAGGGGGATCACGTGTGCAAGCAGTGTGGCTGCAAGTTGGGCAGAGGCTGTGAGAAAGTTATTTAAATTTTTGCACAATAATAGTAATACATTTCTGGGTTTGCTTGCCATGAATTTCTTTGTGGGAGTGTTGGCTACCCTGTGTTGGTCTAAGTGTTGGCTGTGTAAAACAAAGTTACAGTGATCCACAGCAGTGCACAAGTGAGCAACTTTTGAAGGTAACTATTGCCATTTCCTCCTTTTCTCAGAAGCTGGCAGCAAAGGAAACAGAACCTCTCCAGAGACAGGTGAAGTAAAACTGACTTTTTTCAGATGAGCGTCAGCCCTAAAAAGTCTCGTTGCAATAAATGGGAAGTTTCTTGTTTATTGCTAAATCATGCATAATTCCCCTCTGCACTGCTGTCTAGTGATGCAGGAAAAGCACTGGGTGAATCCAGCTTAGCCATTGGGACTACAACCCAGCCTCTTCCTAACACTTCTCGAGTCTCCTTGCCTTTAAAAACAGTAGCAATTTCCTTATGAATTTATCGGATATTGTTTAGGGCTAGGTTTTGTCTTCCTTATTCCAGAATAATTTATTCAGGAGAGATGAAATAGCATCATGCAGCGTACAGTTAGGACATGAAAACTGACCTGGTTCCAGCACTCTTTGCTCCATCACTTACCTCCTCCCTTCCACACGTGGTGTAATCAATGAATGATGGTTTGTGTTGGATTCAGACCAGAGTGTGAATTTGGAACTATCTACACTATGGATAAATGTTTGATAGAATTCTAACCCATACAGAATAAATACCAGCATTTCAATGAGACTGCACTTAGTGGTTCAAAATGGGACTTTCCACTAAAAGCAGAGTGGAGAGAAAAATCCAACCCAACAAGGGAAGTCCCTAATTACTGAATACATCTGATGCTTGTGCAAATGTCCTGGCATCAGCAATGACATTTTACCATTTCTTAGTTTTGTGAGAAGGGGGGGCATCTACTAACTATTAAAAGGCCAGAGCCAAATGCAGCACTGTGCAGAGGTCAGAGCTGCAGACAGGGAACTCTAGAGTGAAAAGGAATTCAGGAAACCTGCACTCAGGTCCCACATACAGCAGGGCTTCTCCTGTGCTGAGGCATTTATGACAGAATTCATTTCACGAGACCTCGTGCACCAGGTCTGAGACTGCTCTGGAGTTGTCAGCGGTCAGCGGATAGAGAGAGACACCTCCAGAATGTGACTTATCCCACTGTAAACGTCCAAAGCGGGCAGAAATCATCACCCCCTGAATGTTCAGGTGAAGAGCTTAGATTGTATCTCAATCTTTTTGATGGTTACAGTTAAATAAGCTGAATTCCACCTGAATCCTCTCTGTGCCTCAGTTGTTCCTGTAAAATGATCATTTCCTTCCCTAACAGGGATGTTACAAAGATCAACATGCCAAAATCTCTGATATGCTCAGCCAAAACCCATGCTTGTGAAGGCGGGCCCTGAAAGCATCACATATAACAGGGAAAGGGGCTGGGTTTGAAATCTGGCTTGAGACACAAAAGCAGCATTATCTATATATTCCAGCTGCCCTCAGTTACATCAGTGCCAACCCTGTCAAGACGAAAGGATTGCAGGGACAGAGAATGAGAGCTATGTTCTTCCTGCCCAGGATGGTACACAACTGAGAAACAACACTGCCTGACTTCAAAAGCTTCAGCTGTGCTTTCAGGACAGGCAGTTCAAGTCGAGCCTTTGTTCACTCAAGGCTGAGCTATTAATTCAAAATTCACTTGGGCACAATGAACAGGGAACCCAGTGACAACATTTTTATAGTCACTCTCCTTACAATGGAAGCTTGTAATTCCCAAGGCAACTCTCACCTGTGTTTGATTAGTGTACTTAAATCTCCACCTGTGCTTTTATAATAACCAGTATTTTCTGTCAGAGCTTGCTCTTACCCTGTTGGAATCAATTCTTGTCCTGGAAGTGTAGATGGGAGGAGGGATATTGAAGGCTTGAGGAACAAGATACTCTTCAGCATCCATCATATCTTCCAGGTCTTCTTCATCGAGAAGGTTTTGAAAGAACTTACTGTCATTTGGGCTTGGTAGTTTCATACGATCATCTCCCTGAATAGGTTGTATGGAGAGAGGAAAACAGCAAAGAGATGGATTAATTTCCCAACAGGGAACTTAGGCCTTCTTCATGCCCTAGCAGCCAGGCTGCAGGGACTGCACATGCTGTTTTGATTGTTCTAAAGCACCACATCCACATCATTTGATTTTTTTACTGGGAGTATGATGACAGAAAGGGAATAAGTGCATAAATCAAGCAAAGCCTTTTTACTTTTTTTTTTCTTTTCTTTCTTTTGGCATTCTTGTGACTAAGCTTTTATTCTTTCTTCCTTTTCCCATACAAGCTCAGTTTCTGACCCAAATTCTGTCAAGGTCTGATGTATTTTGTGAAATATCTCAGCTATTTAGGCTTGCATGTTGGGGAAAATAACATGGCAACTGCTGTGTTTGGATGTTTGCTTTATTTTCATTTGTATTTTTAGGGACTCGGTGGGCTAAATTTCCCTCTCATCCATATGGAAAGTTCTGCGGAACGTAACAGAGCTGAAAGCAATAAAAATCAAACTGGGTAACAACAGCAGCAACAACGAGAAGTATTTTTTACTGAAACGGCATTTACAAGCCGGAGAGGCAAATCATGGCTGTGCTTTGCTCAGTGCCAAAAACCATCAGAAAAGGCAGCTCATGCCCTAAACGCCTAACTGCCCATAGAAATGATACTAAATTTAACTGCATGGATCAAGAGTGGCCTCCCCCTCCTCAAGAATTACTCTACCACGTGTGAATTCAGCAGGGAGTCATGGCTGCACTACAGCATTCATACAGACCTGTTTAAAAGCTCAACAGCAAGCTCATCATTCTTGATGGCCTCTGGAGGGAAGGGGGAATCACAATGGCAGAGATACCAGTGCAGTGGAGCTACCCTGGTTTCTCTTCAGGACGTACATGGCCCATATTGTCTGCAAGGATCACTGGAGAAGAAGCCTAGCGGGAAGGAATACCCACTAGACTATATGTAGTTGTAACAAGGGAGGGAAGGGCAGGGGAAAGGGAGGCAGGGAAAAGAGATTTTGAATGGGGAAACGTGTCCTTTTAATGAAGTATTTAAATCAGACTGATTTTTTCAGTCACTCATAACAGCTGAACCTACAATTTAGCACAGTGGGGAATACCACAGGAGAAATAAAACACCGTAATTCTTCTTGACCAGCATTGTACTTTCCAAATGTATTTTACTTCTCCTCAAGTTGCAGGAGAGTAGCATATGTTGGCGCTGTGCAGTAATACACCTCGTGCAGGCTAGCATGCCTACACAGTGAAATGAAACACTGTGTGATGAGACTACCACTAGTCCCAGAAGCAGTCAGGAGGCATGCAAGTGTCAGCCTGTGCTTCTGAAGAATCTTCAGCGTGAAGCTAAGAACCAGCTGGACTTACCTCCACACTGTACTCCATGATGTGGAGGTGATATGAGTGTAAGAGTACGTGTGTCAAACTGATTTCATGCTTTGGTCTCTGGTGTTTCAGCATCACCCTACTTCCTTTAGTTTTACTTTACTTCCATTCGCACTGCTCACACACTAGGACTTTCCAAAGACTTTACCAAATGGTTAGATTCATTTCCCATGGTTTGAGATTGAGATGTAATAAATAGAGAACTCCAGGTTTCTGCAGGATGTGGGAGCAAAAGATAAGTCTACACACATGTGCAGGGTGTATGCAGTTGTAGCTAGATTAGTTAACAGATGAGTCTGTGCTGGTATTGCCGCCGTGTCACAGTGTGGTTTCGTATGTGATGAAGCATGTTGGTGTGTATCACACAGCCTGTGAAGCACTACAAGCAGCACAGAGCCTACACAGCCTCTCCAGCATGAGGCACCCATGTGACACAACTCCCTGCCTTCTGAGAAACCTTTACGTTTAGGCAAAATATGCAAAAAAAAATATGCTATGCAAAAACAACAACGACAAAAAAACAAACACAACGCAACCTCAACAGTGCAGGGAAGTTTCTTTACAGGATAATCCCCTGACATTTAGCCTAAGCAACTGTAGAACCAAGCAAGTCCTTGCTCTGAAGTAGGTCCACTGATGGATAATATTTCCACCACTTTCATGAGAGAATGCAAATTACTCAGCAACTTGTGAAGATAGAGCTTGTGTACGTGGTCACAAACACAGACATAGGAAGTGAATTTCAGTTGTTTCTCCTAACTTCTGAGATACAGACGCTGGCTATTCTACTTTACTACTGTATAGTACTACAGTCACGGTGTTTGATTTAAGTTCAAGAGCATTCTGAACTCCCAAAATTCAAAGGCAATCCCCTTAATAATCTAGTTTGATAAGCAGATTTTTTTTTTTTTTTCTTTTCCCCTAATGTTGCTTACCTGAATTACCAGGTACCTTTGAGGGTCTCGAGCCATTCTAGAGAATTCAGCAGCCAGCTCCTTGAATTTAGGCCGACTGTCAGCATCAATCATCCAGCCTGGGCACAGATCAAAGACAACAAAGTAAGTGGTTACTTGTCAAGGAAAAAAAAGCATTAAGTTTTTAAAAATGCAAAAGTTTGAAGTGAAATGATGTCCTTGATAGTTCTTTCCTAGAGAAAAAATGCAATAAGGAGCCTGGGAAAACCAGAAGGATGGAACTCTGATGCCTCTAAAGTGAAAACATCTGGTCCCGGCCAGAGGAGACTGGATGTTTCACACTGCAAGGGTTTCTTAATTTGCTCTGAGTTCCTGTTCCCCATCCCAAAAAATAGTCAGTAACAAGGCCTTGAAATTTTTTTTATTTGGCCGTTTAGATGGCAATTCTGACCATCTTTTATTATGGATCTGCCTTATCTGTAATATAATTAATCTCCAATCTCATCTGAGCCTAGTGGGTTTATTACAAAGTCACTGTTAAACACATTTCTTTTAACTGAACTACTGTTCCACAGTGGTTTACGTTACAAAGAGCTGTTTGACAGGACGACTGACTTCCCATCCTGCCTTTCAGTTAATTCGGCATTCATATATCTGCATCATTAACACAGACCTCACACAAAGCATTAGAAGCTATTTTAATTGTGCAAGGGTGATTCTCTGCTCCTTTGTTCTCCCACAAACATTCATTAGGAACAACAGTTCTCAATCCCTTCAAGTGTTTTCTGCAAAACAAGCAAGTAGCATAGGCAGTCACTACTAGCAACTAGTTTATCTCAGCGTCAGCTTTTTCTAAGGGAAGATTCTCTCAGCAACTCCCCAAGAACGCGTTCTCATTTGTCAGGGAGGCAAAATGAAGCAGGCCTTATCTCCTTCATAGCCTTTAACTGAAGAAGCGACCAAAGCAACAACAACATAAGCTATTATAAAGAACTCCACACATGCATTACAGGACTAAGCCTGTACATCTAGCTGGGACTTCCCATCTTCCAGAACAGTCAGTCTACTAGGACTTCTTTTGTTCTCTGAGAATAACCTCATACTCATTAGAAATCCCACCAGCTTCAGTATATTTGCACTTGACCAACATGAACCCCTTGTACTGTTCTGGTGATTTCCCTACCTGCATGCACTTATGTTAAAAGGTCTGTGATAATTCAAGCACCTTTCCTCTCTGTTTCCCAGATCTACCTGAACATGTCGAGACTGCTAATTGTTGTATGCATGGTTCTGCAGCATTTATTCAGAAGTAACAGGAAAGTACCGGTGTACTAGTCTCCATCCTGAAGTCACCAAGACATGGTTTAATTATTTGGTTTCTTTAGTAAGACTCACAGAATTGTCTTTAGGGTAGGAATGTGATATGAAGGAGAACTGATCTATTAACTAATATCACAGAATTTCTAGGTTGGAAGAGACCTCAAGATCATCGAGTCCAACCTCTGACCTAACACTAACAGTCCCCACTAAACCATATCCCTAAGCTCTACATCTAAACGTCTTTTGAAGACTTCCAGGGATGGTGACTCCACCACCTCCCTGGGCAGCCCGTTCCAGTGCCTAACAACCCTTTCAGTAAAGAAATTCCTCCTAACATCTAACCTAAAACTCCCCTGGCGTAACTTTAGCCCATTCCCCCTCGTCCTGTCACCAGGCACATGGGAGAACAGGCCAACCCCCACCTCGCTACAGCCTCCTTTAATGTACTTATACAGAGCAATAAGGTCACCCCTGAGCCTCCTCTTCTCTAGGCTGAACAAGCCCAGCTCCTTCAGCCGCTCCTCATAGGACTTGCTCTCCAGGCCCCTCGCCAGCTTCGTCGCCCTTCTTTGGACCCGCTCAAGCACCTCGATGTCCTTCTTGTAGCGAGGGGCCCAAAAAAATACAAACAACTCTTTTCTAAGTAACATTGGAGGTTACCAAACATCTCCTGTCCTTGTATCAATATGTAACAGAATGGATAGCTGATGTTGAAAAGAAAATCCCTCTCTACCTCCCTATCACAACTACCTGGCTGTAGGAACCCAAGGGGGTTGGCAGGCACCAGGCAGTGCTGGTGATTCAAATCTTGCCCGTTTTTGGTATGCAGAGCCCGAATTACATTAAACCACACTGAAAATTCCCCCACAGTACTCTACTTAAGTGTTTGATGGAGTCACATTATTCCCCAGTCTTCGAACTACCCTGAGAACAGGGTAGAACATAGGATATGGGCAGTTCTTTACTGTCTTAAACTTCAATATGTCCAGAACTGAACCAGCCCATACTATAGATGTGGTGTTCAAATTCTTCACTACTACTAAGCAGTGTAAAGCTCAATACTTTAACAAAGGGTTGGGGTAGGAAAAGAAGAGATGAAGTACTGCACATTCCAAATGCAAACTCCTGAATGCATGAGGGCGTTCACACTACCAGCTTCATGAACTGCTAGCAACTCTACCTGTATTCAGAAAAAGCTTATTTACCTCTGTTAGTGTTATTTTCTTTGTGTTTTTGTGTACAAGGCAAAAGGGAAAGGTCCATAGAAGATGGATGAGATAGCTGTATGTTAATCTCACTTAAATTAAGTCAGAAACACCAGAGAGATGTCCCTAATTCTTTTTAAATTAGAAGCATAGCCTTAGAGAATATAGTCACTAGTGTAGGTATCTTGAAGATAAAAAGGGTAGGAAGAAACCAACTACAAGTTGGTTTCCTTTTTTGCTGAAGTAAAAATACCCATAAATTATTATACTGGACTAAGAATGACAAATCTCCTTTCTGTATCATTCCTTATATTAATTTTGCTTTTTATTATTACTATTACAATAATCAATTCTTTACTAACAATAAAACATTCATGCTTTCTTTCCTCAGTATTTGGAACTAGCATTTCTCCTCCCAACCTTCACTGGCTTAGTATCCATGTACCATAATTATGTTTAATACTATCTTTTTTAACATCAAAATCAATTGTCATGGAAATGACAAGGGTTTACAATAACAATGACACAATTTTGACTTCACAGCAAGAATTTGAGATAGCATCTGACAGTAATAAGAAGCTAACTCAACCCTTCATGGCTGAATTCTTATATTTTGCAACTGCAAAAAAATGTGTACACACTATTTAAATGGAATTTACAGTATCTTGGGAAGCTTTTGTTTTGAAACAGCTTGCACTATTACCCAGCACTGTCAGAAAATATAGATGCAAATATTCTAAAATAGCATTCTTCTCGCACTGAGCATGGATATTAAAAACTACAATTACTTACATTTCACCATCACCATATAAACGTCAATAGTGCAGATTGGAGGCTGGGGCAACCGCTCTCCCTTCTCCAAGAGGTCAGGGATCTCTCGAGTCGGGATCCCATCATATGGCTTTCCACCAAAGGTCATAAGCTCCCAGATAGTGACTCCTAGACAGAAGAGTGATAATATTTGAAGTCATACTACTCAGATTGACACACAATTTCTTACAGCTCAGTATTGTGGCCCAGTTCTGGACTGCAGTCTCTTCATTACCAGGGCCTGTGAAAATACTCAAAATTTGGTTTGCCATTTAACAAGCTCCAGAAAGTGGTGAAATGGCACTTACTGTTAGGCTACAAAAGCAACTTCCCTCATTTTTATTGGCATAAAAAGCAGCATGATAGATCTGAGGCACAACAGAAAGGTCTAAGACAAATAAATGTTGGGAAAGTAAATGGATGCAATATTAAGAGAATGTATCTTGCTCTTTTATCATATCAAAAAGGCAAATGAATAGCTGATGTACTCTGTTGTTTTCAAGGGAAAAAAAACCACAAAGATGTTCCCTAACTCAGGGCATCAATTTCTCACAAAGGTACAGCACTGAATAGTGTTATGTCATTGTCTTTGCCTTCTAAGTCATTCACAGGCACTTGTATTATTACTTTTCCTTAAAACACCTTATGGATTTGAGTTATGATACTGCTGTGCTTCAAAACCAAGATTCTCTTTTTGAATAGCCATAGGATTGGTTTTGGCATCAGAGCTGGAAATAAAGGTCATATATCATAAGCAACAATTTGTCACCAAACAAAATCTTAAATATTGAAAATGCTTCTTTCACACCTGTTTCTTTGGTTTTGTTCTTATTTTATTGCAAAGGTCATTTAAAACATGCCTCCAGATCAGTAGCCATATTTTGACAGCTGTCATACTAATGTGAAAAGCAGTGGGCAAAAATACATTATGTATAAAACACGTATTTAGTTCAGCCTCATTCACCTCTTTGCTGATGTTCAATAACTGTAACTTGTCAAGTCTTTTTGGTTTTGTCCTTTCTGATTATAAATATTCTAGGCTTCCTGCATTTAAAATGAATTTCATAAATGAAGGCGTGTTTTTTCGTAAGTGATATAGGTTGTGCAGAATTTGAGTAGAAACAGCAGCTTTACATGATCAATTTAATTCTCATATATTTTTCTTAGCTGAATAGAAGAGGGCAGCTACTCAGTCACAGCAAACAGTGTCTTTTGCTGCTACCCACAGGTAGAAGTGAGTAATGAATAGAGGAGTTGCATGGCTTTTTGTTTCAAAATGATATGGCAACAAGAAATGCAAATAGGAGTCTGTAAGCCCCAGATACATTCCACTTACAAAGGTATATAAGATTTTATTAGTAATACCTGTGTGAAGTAAACAGGCAGGGAGCTAAACACATACGGCATAGAAGTTCATCAGGATAACACCATTTCCAACATTAAATGAACATCTAATTCTCAAATATTATTTTTGTGTGTGTGGAGTTCACATGAACTGACCTGACTAACCAATTCCAAAGTTATCTGTGAAATTAAACCCATGCGTGTTTTAGTTAGCTTGGAGATACCGTCTCTTTCTCTTCTTTCTCTTACTATATTTGCTCTGTATTATGGCAAATTCCCTTTTATCTGACTATAGGTACAGAAATTCCCATAAGTCTGAAAATATTTTTTTGACATTCATGACTTTTATAGTTAAGATTTTCAAAGGACTGCTGGAAATTATGACCTGCAGCTGTATTTTTATGAATCTGTGGCTAAGCTGAAAGAAGCCTTCTTCTGTCATAATAATCATCCAAATTTCTACCAGTCCAGACCTTACGGCAGTCATCCCAGCAGGGACATCATGATAATGTATTTTTGTGAGCAGGGAAGTAAGGTAGGAGACAAGTAACAATTGCTGTTTAGAGTTACACATTATTTAAAAAAAAAAAAAAAAAGTAAAAACTACTAGAATTAACTCTTCTTTCTGAAAGAAAAAAGGCTATCTGTAACACAGTAACACAGCTTGGTTTAACACATAACAAGATACACATATTTAAACTAATCACGTGAAGATTTACCGTAGCTCCAAACATCGCTCTGATGGGTAAATTTCCTGTAGTGTATACACTCCAGAGCCATCCACTTAATTGGCATCTAGGAAAAGACAAGAAAAATGCAAGCTTAGAAATACAATATTAAAACAATAAAGCTGGATCGTGTACGTACATAACAGCTTTCTCCCCATTTTTTCTTTCAAGTGCAAGCTTAGAAAAAAAAACAGCACTACCCCACAGCAGAGGAAGTGGTCATCCCTGGGCTCTAGAATGGACTTTGACTCAGTGAACATACAGAGGTGAGAAATGCAAACCAGTTACCTGCAGAACTTTTCACACCATCTGAGTTTCATTGATTCAGGTAGAGAACAACTTGCTTTTTCATCATGCCTGTGTAAAGTTGGGACCTATGTAAAAATTCCATCCAATCCCCTTAAAAAGCGCAACAGAAGGTAGAACACAGAAGCTCTTCTGCCCAACAGTTTGCAAAACCTGGCTCTGCTATCTTGATTGCTCTCTAATGAGGCTAGTTAATAATGCAACGTCCATAATACTTCACAGTCCACATAATCATCATCAGGGTAAACAGGCAATAGGGAGGATTTACTGTGCTTAATTTCTAACTTGTAATATTCATTAGGAACTTAGCCTTCCCAATTGTCTGTATCATTACTGCAGTGAGAACTGTTGCTCTAGAAAACAAGTCAGAAGTCCCGAGATAGCCTCTGGCTGTGAATCATCACTGGGGGGAGCTTATCTCTTTCCTGATAGGAAAGGGTGTGTAGGCAAATGCAAACCCTGGTTTGGAATTAGGGTTCTCCCTCTGGAGTTTGTGTTAAAATGAAATTCCTGGTGTTTTCTATTTCTGACCTGGGCCTTTGAGGCTCAGTCTTGAAGTCCAGTAATTTCTAATAGACGGACACTTAAGTGAATCTTACCTGGCATGGACCCGTACAGGTCCCCTCTGATTTAGAGCTATGCAACATGTAGTGGAATAAATTGAAGAGAGATGTAACTGCATGCGAAATCTGAACAGATGGTGGGTGTAAAAGCAGAGGATGTGTCTTCGTTCAAACCCTTATGAAAACACCTTCCATGAAGTTGACTAATGAACATAACCTATACAGTTATGGCAAAAATAGCGCTCTATTAAATGGTGGCTCAGCACTTGTAAAGACAGTTCATCCTCCTCCACCAAATTCCACAGAAGCGTACTGCTTTCATTCCCATTAAACATGGTTGGGTTGTTTTAAACTGGAGCAAGTGTTAGAAAAAGCAAAGCTGCATTGTTCATCACGGGATAACTTGGCCTGGAAGGGACCTCAGGAAGTCTTGAACCTCAGGCTCAGAGCAGGGTCAGCAATGAGATCAGACCAAGTTACTCAGGGCTTTAGCCAGTCTAGTTGCAAAAATCTCCAAGAATGGAAACTGAGCCGAACCTCTCTTAGTATGCTTACAATACAATGTTAAACTGCAAGTGTTTTCTGGATCTAACGGCATGTTTCTGTGGAACTGGGAAGTGAAACATCTGATGTGTAAATCCAGTTCCAGAACGCCCAGCAGCGTGACTGGTCTCACAAGTCCAGGACAGGATCTAACAGCTGTCAGGGAACAGCTGGTTTGGAAGGACCAGCTCATTTTCTGTCATTCACTGCCTGATGGAGGCAAGAGACAGAGAAGAGGCAGAAGGGTTACTGAAGAGGGGATGAGAGAACTGAAAGCATCAGGGAAGAATGCCAGAACTCCACCTTCCTTGCCAGGAGGTCTCTTTACTGGGGGAAATGGGGAAGCACTGGTGACTCCTCTCAACCTCTCCTTGTTGACTGAAGTGCTGATGTAACCCATGCAACAGCTGCCAGGGGCAGCAGCCACACAAATAAGGCAGCAGCCCAGCCAGGAAAAAAAACATGAACTGGCAACAGCTGTTTTTCTCACAGAAGGGCATAAATGAGCACAGAAAAACACAGATAGAAAGTAGATAGGAAGCAAAATGAACACTGGGGAAAAGGAACGACAGGAGAGGCAGAACCCCTTGGGATTTTGTGACAGGTTGATTTGTGGAATTTCAAAATGTTGAGGGAGCAGCTGACATCAGTATGCAACTTCAGCCTTCCAAAATTTATAAGGTATTAATCTGAAAGCATTAAAGCTGGGGCAAGGCACTGTATGGTAGTTCTGCTGTATGCAGAAAAGTAATATGGGCAAATACCTGGTTTCAAAATTATCCTGAGGAAAGCTTTTTAGTAGTCTGGCATCCAGCATGGTATTGCAGACTTGAACTGGACATGAGAAATAGCATCCACAGGCTCTTCCATGGTGACAGAAGGGGTGGCTCTTTGCTAAGCAGATGTAACTCTCATATGCTACAAAAACAAGCATGGGCTGTGGCCTTCCTATTTGTTTTCTGTAAAATAACCTGTCTGGGAACCTGGGACTGCAAGTTGTTGAAGTCCATCCTGACCAGAGAAAGGGACTTGGCAGAAGTGCCCTAGAACATCAATCACTCACTGAACTGACTTCAGAAGTCTTCAAGACAAGATACAAAATGGAACTTAGGAGCAAAAGCTAATTCAGGGTGTGGAAACTGTTCTGACAATTTTATTTCTGGACCTGGAGAAGCTTACTGAGGAAAAATGAGCAGATTTCACACGTACAGTTCACTGCCAGAAGACAGGGCTTTGCTAAGTCACTGTCAGACTTCCTTACAAAGATACAGTCTGCTAAAGATACACTGTCCTAACAAGTAGCTTCAGCAGATTTGTAACAGTGGCATACGTTTAATTCCAGACAAGGAAAATCCTCACCTTCCCTCCATCAGCATTATATTCCTTCTCATCCCCTTCCAGAAGTCTTGCCAGGCCAAAGTCAGTGATCTTCACGTGGTTTGGCGATTTCACCAAGACGTTACGGGCTGCCAAGTCCCGGTGCACAAGTCTCCTCTCTTCCAGGTACATCATTCCCTGAAGGAAAAAGAACAGTAAAATAATCTTACTTTTTTTCCTTTTTTCTTTTTTTTTCTTTTTTTTTTAAATAGAATCTTTGTAGGATCTGGTTCCTTTAATATTGGTCACAGTGATTAAGTAACAAACAGAAATTCAGCATTGCCCTTGCTCTGAGCAGGAGGTAAGATCACATGACTCTAGGTTCCTTCCAATTTGAACAATTTTATGGTAATTGCCAAAAACTAACAAAACAATCAAAAAACAGCCACTGGTATCTTACTCAATCAAGTTTAGAACCTGAGAAGGTGAGACAAAGGAACTAAGTATTACAGCCCCTAGTTTTCAGACAGGAAATCTGAAGACCAGAAAGATTAAGTGACTCAGCCAAAGCCCCAGGGAAATTTGGCCAGACTGGGAGATAATCCCAGATCTTCCAAGTTCCAGGCAAGTACCCTCAATTCAAGACAAAGCTTCTTACCAAATATTTTGAGCTGGACACAAATTTTCAGTACTCAAAGTGGATTATAAGGAAAACAATTTCTTATCCAAGGGTTGCAATCCACTTGCCTTTTTAAATTCCTTTTACTTTTGCATGTAGTAGTGTGGTAAATCACTAGATCAACAGATGTTCGGGTTTTTTTGTTTGTTTGTTTGTTTTGTTTTTTTTGAGCATATACGTTCAGGTACAAGTACTATCGTTAACAAGCCCATCCAGCTGCCTGTACGTGTAAGGAAATATGCCTGGCTTTAACCTTTTTCTTACTGTGATGGAAGACAAACCACGTACTGTCAGTATGGCACACAGTTGAACACCACAGCTTGGTCTTAACTAATTATATGACACATAAAGGATAGTCAGGTAGGGTTACAAGCCTGTTATTTTATTAAAAGGCATTTATGACATTAACCATCATTATAAGAACCTACAGATGAAATTACACACTTGATAATTACCCTTAAGGTATCTCTTAATATATTAGCTCTGTATAATATATATGGTAATTTTAAAAAAGTCATCGTTGAATACCAGAGAGATCATATTAGCCCGTAATACAGATGATAATTCAGAAAGTCACAGGCAGTGATTAAAATAACCAGATTACTCAGTGTCATGGGCCAGATTTTATTCCCTCTAGCAATGAAAGAAGCTCACGCATCCCTATCTCTCTAGATGTTAGAAGGACAGTGCATATGAGTAAGCTGCTGTTCATGGTCACCAGGCCAGAATGCAGCCCGTTCTGACAGACCGTGGATGTCTTTATGAAAAGCATCAAGTGGAGTTCTGAACTGCTCTGGCATTTAGGTGAAATATTTCAATGCAAACACCACTGAAAGATTTGAGAATGTGTGGGAGATCATTTGGCATAAACACTATTTCACTGAAAGGGGACACGGGCTCTTTGGCACACAGCAAACAGAAACGTTTTTAAAAGCACTGCTTTTTGAAGCAAACGCCCTCTTGCCAACTGCAAATCAATGCTTTTGGCTGGTTCTGTTCTGAGAACATCACAACTCTACGTCTTTGAAAGCTTAATGGTTTTTGACATCAAATTAAAACCTGTTGGAAAAGGACAAATCTTAGGGGTCAAACAGTTGTGAGTTATACAAACACCACATCATGAAACCAGAGGCACCGATGGCTTAGCAGAACAATTGCCAGCTGAAGAAATACAACCAGAAAAAGACCACGCGGTCAAACAGCAACGACACAGTGTAACAGAGGAATAACAACCACAAAAGTGGTCCCATAAAATCCAGATGAGAATTCGTATGAGTCCTGGTTTCACATCTCTGATGCCATGCAGTAGCCAGAAATGCCTCAAGGCAGCATCAGCACTGCTTAGAAGTGCTTTGTGAGGCAGGTGGAGGACAGTGGCCTCCCAGCCTCACGTCCCTGCCTGGCATCTTTCACTGCAACAACAGAGCTTGTCCCAGTGCAGCACGTCCAAGGTGCTGCTTACACTTCCTTTCTACTTAGTTTGGAAAATAACTCACATTGTTAGAATGAACAGAAGTATCTCTAAAGCATCAAAGGCTTGAGAGAACTTCCCAAACCCTTATTTGGTCAAAATTCTCAGAAACGCCTCAAAATGAGGGGGAAGAAAATGAAAGGCCCAAACTTGTAGAATGGTATTTGCGAGCAGAACTTGATGAGGACACAAGACCCTGGAGAATCTAATGAGAGAGTTCTGTTGATATCAGAGCACACTGGAAGCAAATAAAATTGACATTTTTAATAAATTAATTTGTACCTAGCATCATTGAAATTATATGAAGATATTGCAGATTTCTTCTGGCAGAAACAAAGAAACAGTACTTCACTCTTGTTCAAATAGATGGCTTCTGCCAAGGTTTACCCTCTTTATCTTTAGCTAATGACAGGAATGGATGAAAAGGAGTCTAGAAACATCCTTCACTGAAAGAGTTAAACAACCAAACCCTTAAGCATGCCTTCTTAGCCTGATTTTACCATCTTTACATACTTAATTGTCGAGCACATCTTAAACCTGTAGAGTAACACTTTAAGATGTTTTACTGTTTATTCTACTCATTCATTTCAATCGTACACTATTATTAAGTACTTCCTTAGTAAAACTACATTTATTCAATCTAATATCATATGATGTTATGAACTAGACAGATTTCTCATCAGCAACCTGAATACTGTTCCTAACCAATACCGCACCTGGTTTTCTTCTTCTGTGCAGGAGGGAAGAAATATCTGTGTATCATCTTCCTTACAGTTTACTTCACCTCTGTCAAACAAGCTTCTCGGGACTTCTTCCCACCTGTGTTATTTGCAAAGCCAAAAACAAGCTGTGTAGAGTTGACAGCTACAAAATCCTCTGCAGGTCCATGACCTGCAGAAATGTAAATGCTCTTAGGAATACCCTGTTGTGAACATGTTTGATTTTCCTGCTATCCTACCAACAAGCTCTAAAAGTGGATGATGTAGGTGGAAGAGAAGTGTAGCTATAATTGTTTTCAATAAATGAAATTATACAAGCAGAATGAAAACAATCTAAAACCAGAAAGCTTACAGTATTCACCGCAGCAATAGTGTCAAAACATATACTGTGACAAGAATCATCATTTGAAGGCATTTTCAAACCTAGCAGGAAAAATGCTCTATACGTATCCGTAATCTTTTTACATGACACACTGAAAGGGTAATGAAAAAATACCATCCGTATTACACAGCTGGTGCCACCACCACCCAGCAAGCCCATGATCAAATACCAACAGGACACTTTGTGAGAGTTACAAGTAACCTTAGACCCAGACAATGAAAAGGGATCTGTTTGTAAAAATGACACTTTACAGCCTGATCCAAAGCACACCATGCCGTGCAATTTGCAGTGTGATCTGCGAGGCTGGGGTTCTCTAGCTCCACTTACGACTTGGTACGTCCAAATTAGAGCTATGCAGATCTCAGAATTATTGAAGTATAAAATGTCCAGACAGTAATAAATGTCTCACCAGTAGATTAATCAGAGGGTCCACAGCAGAGCGGGACTTTTTTGTTGAAACCACCAAGAGGCAAAAATTGAGTGTTAAGCCATTCGGGATCAACTGTCCCCTTACCTCTGAGGCCAGATTCATCTTGCACAACCGCAGCCATCAGCCATGACCCACCCATTGCCGGTACTTCCCCCATCCCCGTCATGACACAAGTTTCCTTGCAGAAGATGTCACTAGAAATGTAATTACTACTAGGATGCCTTAACATGAAATCACTCTCTGAATCAGCACCTACTGCTATTAAGAAGTCAAACAGTCACTGCAAACAGCTGAAACATAGATGTTCAGGAAGCCCCTTTGGAATTGCAGTATGAACAAGGAATAGCCTTTTATCTTCCTCAGCTGCACCCCACTGCCAGAGTCATGTATGATAACAAACCTGTGCTATACAAATCCTTACCTGATATAAGTAGCATTAAAAACACACAGATCCTTTCTATTCATGTGATAATGCAACTGTGAAAATGTAAATTCTCCTTTCAGGAACAGACACATGCTTTTGCCAAGGCTTCAATTAGTGCTAAAGGTCTTTTGTCCTTGCCTGCACAATTACTAACCTGACCTGGCTGGCCCACGTGTTATACATTTCACACTGCAGCAGGGAAACTAATAGCAATGCTGAGGGGCAGAAAAACAGGCTTTAGGTGAAGGCGGCTTTGTTCCAAGAAGGGAGGTGGACAGGAAAGATGTAAATGGGCACTGGGAGCTTAACTCCACTAAGAATTTCCTTCCTATTACTCTGCAGCCTTGATAATTTTCTATATAATAGCCAGGGGAGAAAATCAGCAGTAAAACTAGCTGAGGTGAATCCTGCTCTCTTCCCACTGGCTTACTCTCAGAGCTGGCTAGGAATAATACAGAACAGAAATTGCCTTGTTGAACAGACAATGAGTTAGTAACTGAGAGCTATAGGAGAAGAAAGACTTTCTGATTTTGTTATGGCTGTTTGTGAAGTCTCCAGGACTGTGGACAAACAGATCACGTATGGTCATTTCAGGACAGTCAGGCACGGCCATGCTCTTTCCACAAGAAAAATGACAGCCTGGAAAATGAGGTAATATGTAAATGGCAAAAAGTGAGGTGGGACAGTAGAAAGGAGACTGTGTGTCAAAAAAATCCGAGGGAAGAGAGAAAAAAACATGATGGGACAGCTCTGTGACCTACCAAGTGCTGCGCTGAAGCAAGAAGTATCAAATCGGTTCATAAAATACGAGGCCTTCTAGTGCTGCGGACATCTATAGAAGACTCACCAACATGGAGTTAGTGGTGGAAATAAAAGAATGAAAGGACTTTTTAAAAAAGCACAATGAAGCTTTTCTGGGAAGTTATGGCTCTGTTCCCTAGGATGTCTTGCCTTTAAGATGTGGTCACAATTTGCTGTTTTCTTACTTTACCACCAACATTATTTTCTGCAGCTGTCATTTGTCTCCCAGTTCCTGAGGGCAGTTTTTGAGTGCAGCCTCCATTTGTACAGCTCGCAGTGCTAAGAGCTGCAAGTACAGACTGTTTCAGATGCTGGTTTTTGATTTCTTTCACTTTCCTGGACTTTTCAGAGTCCCACGCTCCAGCTGAGGATGCTTCTGGATTCCTCACAAAGGTTGCAGCTGTAGTTCAGGGGATGTCCAACTCTCTGAATTGACAGCCTCGCCTGAGAGCTCTTTCCGTGAGGCTCATTTCAGGAAAAAAGGCATTCATTCAACAGATTTCAAGCAGGTATGTACTTTCATTAAATGCAAAGTCCCTTTGGGATAATTACCAGAGAAGAACTGAAGTGTGTTGAATCACTAACTAAAGTTTAAGCATATACATATGGCTTTGCACGATGCAAGATTTAATTTTGCAAGACAGTTCCACTGAACAAAATAAGTATAAAGAGATTCACCTACCCCAAGAACTGTAGCAATCAATACTAGCAGTCAGGTATACTGTAAACACTTCCTTTGTGTGGCTTTTTGCCGATTTCAACAATAAACATTATTTTCTCTCTACACAGAGAGAATGTTGATCTTAACCCATCTTCAGCAAGCATAAAGAAATTAAGAACAGACTTTCTTCAATAATAACTTCCACCCACCAAAGCCAGCACACATGGCAGATCCATCAAACAGGTAATGCGAAGAAGAAAATTTCAAGCCCAACTCAAATCTCACGGACATTAATCTCCAGCCTTGGAGACTGCCCTCTTTTCATCCTAATAACTTGAGGCTAGCTTAATAACAGGAATCACTACAGAAAGCTTGAAATGATCATCTTTCCCCCTGCTCACCCCATGGAAGAAGTATAATTTTACCCGGGGCTAAATATGCTTTCAAGGAAAACGCGGTGCCCTTTGTTGTCATGAGCAACCAGAATCATCTAAGTAGCTGTTACTCCAGAGATAGCTGTGGGAGGGAAAAACTGACACTGCTCTGAAATACACTGACTCAGCTGCAGAGGTGTGATTTGTTATGTAGGTCTGCTTGTGAAGCTGGGTCTGAAGGCCGTCCTCACAGCCAAGGGGAAGCGAGGGATGCTAACAACTTTAGTCCAAAGCTGGCAGACTGAGCTGGGGACTCGCACCTTCTGCTATGTGCTCTTCCACTGGATTAGGTGCCAAGGTTTTCTGAAAATTTCCAGAGTTCAGCCAACTCAGGTAAATTGGCGAGGGAGATCCACTGCTGTATCCTGGCCTGGATTGTTGGCCTTTTTGGTAAATGGTAGACAAAGAAAACTTCTGTCTAGCGTATGACATAGCCATGGCCAGGAACAGGCAGTGAAACTTTGCAAGACTTGCATGCCAAGCTGTGTGACAAAAGCAGTGTAAAAGCTGTGTATTCATAGTCACTGATAATCCCTTTTCTCAGAGTCCTGCAGTGGCTTTGCTAAATGGCTTCTGGACTACATAGTTCAGAGAACAGAAAAGCTATCTCAAACCTATCTGTATTTGACTTAGGAGACAGGATGCCAGCACAGCTGGATTATTACCCCTATGGAAAGATAACTAGTATGAATACGACTCCTGGGCATCTAACTCAAGCTGGTTCTGCCATGAGAAATTAGCGGTGATGTTCTGCACACAGGTTAATCCTGTATCTCTCGTCTGTCTGCTCACACACAGGAGTATGACTGCACATCACCCAACTCAGCCGAAGCACAAAATCAACATGAGCTGGCTTCTTACCAACCACAGGAGGTCACATGCTACCTGTGGCAGTATAAACACGCTGGCAGTATAAACACGCATCAAAAGAACAAACTTTTTGGGGGAAGAAAAGTCTATACCAGGTCTATGCTCTGCATCATGCACCTGCTGCGGTATATCTGATCCAGAAATAGGATTCCTAAAGCATGATTTACTGCTTTGCTGAGCTATGGCCCAACACACAAAATAAAAAAGATACTAAGGCATAACGCATCAAAACAAAGTCAAGAAGCAAAAAGGAAAGGAAAGAGGCGATGAGGCTAAAATTTAGATGAGAATTACAGGACAAATGCAGGCTACTCCACAGTGACGTGTGATTCATAAAGGGGGAGTGAGGAGGTAGAAAAAAGAGAAGCAAGTTCATAAGCTTATGGCATTTCCAAGCATAACTGACTGGGCTGAGAAGCCATTCTGATGGGCCCAGACCCCCTTCAACCCTAAATTAAAATCTCAGGAGTGTCTTCTCAGCCCCTTCAAAGCACAGATAAATGGGTTACCACTGAACTGAGGTTGTAGTGTCCTTAAAACTAAGCTATCTGTCCCGGGTGGGTGTTGAGTTCCTAAGGTGTCACCAGAAGGAGAGAGTGTTCCACTGTCATCATCAAACATCTCCCCTGCCTGACCTGCTGCAAGAAGTATGAGTTGCCTCCCTGCCTCCCTCAAATTATGCAGATATCTAGATGAGCTGGTGCTGAACATAAGAAGTCTGCAAAGCACTTCATGTTCCTCCCATGAAAGATGTTACATAAATATATAAAGCAGCATAAGTAATGAGAGACAAGGCAAGCATTTCAATACTGCCCGCATTGTGTCTCTGAGTTCTGGTCCCATGTACAGGCACAGCTGCTACACGGGCTTTTAGGAGAAAATTCACTCTTACACATGAAGTTCCTCAGGGAGGCAGCTGTGGGGTTGTATCCAATCTCTGTTTTGTAGTTGACCCAGACACTCACCGCAGTGATTCCTTAAGACAACTGAGCCCAAGGTGCTCTCCTACAGCAGTTTTAGAGCCTCCACCCTGAGCAAGCTGTGTATGTGACATGTCCCAGCCTCCTGGGCTGAGTGGACACAGGCTACAGCAGTCTCCTATTCCCAACGTGCTCAAGAGGACAGGGATGTTTTCCTTTTACCTCTGAAGAAAATGACCAGGGCTCAGCTTACTGCACTGCAGCCCCAAGAGGTGAGAGAAACTGCAGGATGTGGCTCTGCTTATAATAAGGGTATCACCAGTAAGGACACGGTAATGTGGATACAGCTCTGCAGCTCCTCCACACCCTCGCTAAGCCAACAAAGATGAGATGCACAGATGTGCTGTGCAGCAGAGACATGCCAAGAGGGTTTCTGACCCTCCAATTACTGCCCAGGACCAACAGCTGTAATAGCAAAAACTTAATAAAGTCAGGGACTTGTGAGTAAAGGGTCACCCCGGCACTTTGATAAAGTACTTAGCATCTGATGCCTCCCTGCTAGCTCTGCAGTATCTGCTTCTCACAAGGGCCTATGAAGGTGACCACACAAACCAGTCAGGTGTTTTCAAGAGACTGTCCTTTGGGTGCACTGCCCATGCAAGAGGCGAAAAAAAGCAAGACAAATGTACCAAGGGTCCCTGTGTAAGCAGAGGACCAACTGCTCAGACACAGATTTCTGTTCTACCATGGGGATGCCCTTCCCTAGATGTACCGAAGGACCTGGGCTCTGCGAGTCAGAATTTAATGCCTGCTGTGTCTGGTAACACTGACACAACTCACCTTCATCCAGCAAGCCAAGAAGTACTTAGCACTGCTTCAGCTGCTATGTGTTGCCAACATCCTTCACTGTAAAAAAAGCCTTTAAGTAAGAACTGCCTAAAAACAAACTTACCACTGCAAAACTCCCCTTGCTGGGTAATAAACACTCACTGCCAAGTAACTCCAGCTAAGAGGCTGGCGGGAACACAGACCCTATGACAAAGATTGGGAATTACTGTTTCCAAAGTGAATCCTGGTAATCTGGGCTACACATGCCAGGAGCAGAATGTACCTGTCCTCTGATCTGGGGAGTGCTCGGAGACTTCAGGTGTCAGCTCGCAGTGGGTCACCAACTCCTGACAAGTGTCTGATGTTTTTCAAAGGGGCAGCCAAAGGGAGAGGTATCAGTGCATTAATGGTTTCAAAGAGTTTCCGACTGCTGTTCTCTCTCGGCCCCAATGCTAGAGCTAGCTGAGCTCCAGCTTCTTGCTCTGAAGCAGCAGACAGACTGAGCTTGGAGAGTTGGCAGCATCCGGAACAACGCCTTTCCCACCCCTACACTGCCCTCCTGCCAATACAATTACAGTCGGGAGAGTATATTGTGTAGTGCGTTCACTCTCTCCAAGAAAGTGTATTTAAAATGGATTACTTCTGCTCCTTAGGCAGGCGATCAATAGAGATGTGTAGTGCAATAAGTACAGAGATGTCTGTGGGCTGCAGCACTTATCCTTTGTGTCTCTTCAGAAATTAATTAAAAATCAATGAAGTGTGCAGCCTATTAATAAGGAGCCTCCACATTAACCAGTACAAGCCCAGCCTTCTCTCAGTTTCAGAAAGAACGCAGCCACCACGCAAACACATCAGAAACTCGGCAGTGCTTCAGACAGCACGGCGAGGACTGTGACCTTGCACTGCTGCTCCCTGCGTCTGGCTGCACTGCGATATTCTCAGCTTTATGCACCCCTAATAAACTATTGGTGATGTGTTTCAAGCTGGTTAAACAGGCAGACTTGGGGCAAGCATTTAGTCTTGAGAGATACCGTGCTGGCTTTCTAGCTAATGGTTGTCACAAAGCACAGTCAGCAGCACAGAGATCCAGCAAGCACCTAACGGAGGGCTAACTGCACCTTGTAATTCCTGGAGGTCACTCGTCGGATCCGAGAGTACCTGACACATTCAGCTCTCTGACTTCTTTTCCAGCAACCTGAGGACTACTCCTTGCCACCTGCTCAGTGCTTAATTACAGCGAAGGATGGAATTTGCCTGGGCTTAAAAGCATCTGGGCAGGGGCTGGAGAAAGGCGTTCTTGTCACTGGTTTCCAACGGTCAGGACCCTACCTCTGCTACTCCTTCACAGCCCAGTGTGTGCAGCGGTAGCACACAGGGCACAAAATACAGAGCAACTTGTAATGAAACCAGCAGTGCCAGCCCAGCCCAGGGGCCCTGAACAGCAAAGAGCAACACATAAGCAGAGCACGAGCTTTTCCCTGCTTCCTTGAGATGAGCTTCTAATTATAAACTGTGTTCATAAACACAGTAGTATAATAAATAAAAACAACCTTTAATAAACAAGGTTTTAGAAGGTGAAAGACCGAACAGCTTAATGAGACACAGCCTGGGACTGTTCCTAGGTCTTGGGAACCCCTAGTCCAACACCTACCTTCCCTTATTTACGAGCCCACCTTTTGCAGACTTTTTGGGAAACAAGCACTAACCCAGTATCAGGTAATCATTTCACACTCAAAGTGCACTGATGGAATGACAGTATCATTTGGATGCAAGGTCTTCCAGCACTCACCTTAAGCTGCATGTTATGGTAATAAATATGTGACAGAACAGGTCTTTCCTACACTCCATGTACTCTGCCCATTCAGATGAGACATTTTTGGACAGCTGAACTACTTATTTTTCCCATCTCTTGGGCAGTGCCCACTGAGCATACAGGGAACGCTGCTACCTTGTGTGTTCAGACGAAAATTCTGCAACAGGAGCACACAGCAGCTCCCAGCTTTGCACAAAGCAAATATGCACGTAATTCCACCAATGCCGCTGGAATACCCGAGAGGGGAATTTTTTAACCTTTTTTTCTTCTCATTAAGCCCTACTGATTTTTTTTTCCCCTTAGCAGACACAGCATAGTTGGGGCTGAATTTCTGAGGCTGGCTCCTTTACTTGAGAGATGCCCCTGAAGCACAGCCTGCTGCAAGGGCTTTGTAGGACCACCTCTGAAGGCATCATTTTTGCATAAGCAGGCACCCAATAGAAGGGAAGGGCTGCTTCTAGAGGAAACCACCGTCTTCACAAGCTATTCCCCTGCAAGGGCTGCCGGGCTCTTCAGGAAGAAAACTGGACCGGGGCATGTTTACCCTCTGCTGATACCATTTTCTTCTCACGTGAGCACAGCCAACAGTCAGACTACTCTATATGATGGCTTCTGCTTAGGATCCAAATATTGTTTTACAAAAGAAAATGGTCTGAATTTATTGCAGATGCTTTTGATACTCTGATTCAAGTGAGTTCTTGAATAAATTAAAGCTTTGAACTTCCAAACTCTGTTGCCACTGGGTTTCTGAGCACTTCTTAAAAACCCACATCACAGGTAACCATAGTTACCTATTTCATACTTTTTTTTTTTCTTTTCTAATTGAGAAGCTTATGACAGCTGACAGAACTGGAGAGGCCAGCTACATAAACAGAGTGTGCTAGCTGATAATGGCTGGAAAAAACTGCTAAATAATCCATTAATATTATTCAATAAATCCAGATGAATGCTAGAGTGGGGTGGGTGGAAGACAGAAATTTGGTTTTGAGAGACAGGTATTTGCCCCCAGCTAAAACGTCACATTATTATTAATGCTTCGCAGCATCGCTGTGTTGACAATGAGAGCCCACAGAGCGTGAGTCAAACTGCCACTGTGCCCCGTGAGCTACGTGCGCTCAGCCTGAGCATCCTTTACAGTGCGGGGGGGTTAATCATTAAATACGGCTTGTCACTTTTCACTTCAGGATGCTGGGGAAGATGTTTGTAACAGATAATTTATCAAGAGCTATATGAAATGGCCATATCCTCCTTGTGCTTACCAAAGCAAGGCACAGTGACTTTGCACTTGGGAAGGAAGCTAGAGCCAAGCACTGCCCCTTCCCTGCTTACCTGCACCATGGCAGCTCAGCCCTCCCTATGCGGTAACAC
This sequence comes from Anas platyrhynchos, assembly GCF_047663525.1. Taxonomy (NCBI): domain Eukaryota; kingdom Metazoa; phylum Chordata; class Aves; order Anseriformes; family Anatidae; genus Anas; species Anas platyrhynchos. Next base: position 32,804,830 of record NC_092593.1, on the reverse strand, counting down.
CCCCTCCATGAATGTGTGGGGATAAAGCATCCAAAGCAAGGTTAGAGATGCCCTTGCAGTACGGCTGGCATACCTCACTCACACTAAGTAAAACCTACTTCTACGCTTTAGAAATACGGCGTGACATGGGGAAGCACAGAGCACTGACTGCAGCAATGTTCTGTGCCGTACAGTTGCTTCTGTAAAGTGGGTCTGGTCTACAGCTTTACCAGGAGACCATGATCCTACACAGGTGAGAAAATACTTCTTAACTTGTAAAAGCCTAAAAAAAAAGCCTTCATAAAGTCTTCAAAACAAAATTGGTTATCCTTTTTGCCTACAACCCAGAAATACCTAAATGCGGTTTGACTCTCAGGCTTTCAAAAGCCATTCCCTTTTACGGTGAAACACAGCACTACAGATTTCAGTTCCCAAATTCGAGAAACTTCTCAGGAGTGAGAACTGGCTCCTTCAGTTGATCTCTGTACACTTCCTGGCTACAGCAAGTACTTCAGGTAAAACTCCATTTTTGTCAAGCTGTCTCAGAAATCATGGATGCCATGATGTATTCAGAAAGAAAGAAGACAGACTCATGGCTTTGACATCTCCAGATTTCAGCACGTGGGTGGGTGAATACATTGGAAATGTGAGAGCTGCTGAGCTGAAGCAGGTGACCTGAGTAGAACGAAGCAAAATGAGAGCAGGTGCATTTCCACTGACGCTAACGTCCCTAGTGTCTCAAGACTCAGCTCCTGGTTCACTGAACTTAAAAGGGAGCTTTGCCTTTTATTGCAACAGAGGCAGGTTCAAGCCCTGGGCCAGTGCTGTTCCCACTGTGCAGCACCAAGCTAGAACCTGCCAACTGTATCAAAGTGGTTTTTAACCACTGCCAAAGTAATTCACCAGGGAAGCAGAGGAAATCTCCCTCCCTTGGGGACCTCTGGAGTCCCAAATTCTGAGAAGACTGCAAAAACTCCTATTTGACCTTTCTCCCCAGCAGTAAATCTGTACCTCTTTGCCACTCGTTCTAAACCACAGCCAAGAATTTGTGTATGATTACGATGATGAACTGCTAGACCTGCCTGCAGAGTCTGTGTATCCTCAAGCAGTCAAAGGCCTTTTAACAGGAATCAACTTCTGTCACCAAGACCTTGTGGGACCAGCTGCTAACACCCAGCCTAACAAGCTGTCCCTGCTCCTCCTGCGGTTCTACAGCAGCATTTCCATGCTCGGACTCCTGCACTGCCGACCTGCCATACCGCCAGGCATTTTACACGAAGATTCTTCGTTAACTATTTTCTTACTACTGAAATGAGCAGATTCACAAGAACGGGTTCGCTTACAATAAAATTATTGCAGTGAGTAAAAAACACTCCTGTTGGTTTTGTTTCATTTGCATCAGATCCAAATACGTAGGAAATCTCTGGGCAGTTTCCACATCTCTCCTGGCTCCAATTTTTCTGCCATACCTCTGCCTCTTGGCTGCTCCCCTCAGTTTCCTCCCTCTCTCTCTCTAACTGTCTGGGCGTTTTGAAGGCTTGCCTGTAGAAACTCACCATTTCCCCAAGGACCCAATCATGCTGGTTTATTTTTTCCTCTTCAATTAAAACTAACTGGCACCAGGCTTAAAATGTTTCTGTATCTTGACAGAAACACATTGATTAAAACAGAGGCAAAGGTGCAACATGACTCTCGAACAGAAACACCTTAGAAAAGCTCTTTATGCTAAGGATTCTTCAGACACATGGCAGGGAAAATTCATCTCTCACTGAGGAAAGCATTAAAAAATCACATCAATAAATGCTGCACAGTCACCAGGTGCCACGGATTGTAATTGTGAGAGCTTCTTTTCTAGAGGCACTGAGAACGCCTGGAATCACATATGCACACCTATCTTCTGCCTCCTTGCACGTAAGATTATTATTAAAACTCATCTACATATGATTCAGGCTCTACCTCTCTAGAAAACTCATACGAGCCCTCCAAATTGCACCACTAAGAAAAATCACTTTCAACACATCAGTGCGCATAGCACAGGACATATATGCACCTCCAGTCCCAGACCCTAGTAATAATTATGACTCATTTAATAATTTCTAGCCAAACACATAGAATGAATAGTACCAACAACTTCCCCAAACCCCCGCTACATCTGCTGAGAGTCACAGCAATGGGTTGGGATGGAATGCAGCGGCTGGATTTCTCTCAGAGCTCAGAAATGACCACTATCCATTTTCATGTGAATTGATATTTACAATTTTTTCCCCATTTGATCTACTTTTAGCTTGATTCTCTGAGGAATCAGGCTGGTGCCATCACGATGTGTGTGCCTCTCTCTGTCCCTCTGCAGGAATTTTTGATGCTTTCCATGTTTTTCAGCCTGATTTGGCATGACACTTGTCTCAAAAGTTTTGCATTCTTACGAGTTTCCTGAAAGCAGATAAGCAAGGAGAGAAGAAAGACTGCAACAGTTTTCCTGCTATTGCGACTGCAGTCTTTCTCGGGCACTTGAGACTCCATGTAAGAGAGAGACATTATTGGGGATACTTTAACTAGCACTAGGAACATATTAAATTCCAGATAACCTAATCATGAGACATAAATCATAAGCAACCAGCTCTCAGCAGCTCTACTGCTCATAAAACTGCTTTTCTTAAGAGCTCCAGGGGGCCTCGTTGATCACAAATTCCATGAAGTTCTACTGGAAGAAAAAAATACAACCCTATTTACATACACTTACCTAGACTAAAGCTAGGGCTCGGTGTACCTACTTTGGGGAGCTGCAGGCCAGCACCCAACTCTCCACAGGACACTGACCCCTCTTTCCTTTCGGTTGTTAATGACATCAAAGGACAGCTACAGAGATGCTAGCAATGGGGTCAGGGAGTGCTTTTTTTCAGGGTAGTTTTCCTGAAAAATTTTGCCCTTTATGAGGCAATTTGTCATCCTCACCCACGTTTTCCGAGCTGTTGCTCTACGATAACAAGGTATAGTCCCTTATGTGGACTTGTGCCTTTCTACACTGTCTGCCACATTGCAGAGGGGATACGAGCTGCAGACCTTAGGACCTGCAGCATGGTAACATCCCCAGACCACAGAAAGGCTTCATGAAGCTTGTCACATATTTAGTCCTCCTTAAAAGCCTCAAAGCCTCTTCCAAAGCCAGCTCAAAGCCCCTTCTGAATGTTAGTAGGGTTGGGATCAGTCAGTTTTGGGAGAATTAGATAGACCTCTTAAAGTGAGGCCTATCTAAAGGTCCTGATATGTCACATTGATGCTGCAGGGGCTCTGGTATCCTCCTCTAACAGAGAGGCAAAAGTTCGTTCAACTCTGCTGCTCTTACCACTGGGCAACCTGGATAGGAAAAGAAGTGGAAGAAGGAGCAGGTGGGACTCTGAGACCACCTGGAGGCAGGTTTTCCATGGCAGTCCCCCACGTGGACTCTCAGCTGTTTAATAATGTGGTTGAGCCTACAGTGTCTGTCTTTCTTTTAGCGGGAGTACTAATCACAGTCTCATCTATCTAGATACCTATTTTTATGAAACTCATACAAAGATAATATCTTTGAGACCTTTTCTCCCTTGTCAAATCTGAATAAATTCAACCAACATTTCAAAAAGTTATTGCAAGGGAAACTGAAGACAGATATTGAGATTGCAATGAGGCTAATTTCCATAGAAAACCATGCTAAGCCCAGAAAGTTTTAAGAAAACTCAAGCCCTCAGACCTTCCTTTCTTTTAATGGAAAACATTTTCCCTTCAGTCCTTTTAAAAGAGATTTACAATAACCATCAAGTCCTGTCCCAAGAGGGAAAAAGTCTGAGCTATATACATACACTTGGGGTCTTATTTTATGGCTGGCATATATCACATAGCTCTGGTAACTTCCATTGCTTCATCTCAACTGTGAACTGCTGTTCAGGAGAGACCATGCTGGAGCATCTGTGTCACAGACTGGACCAGAAAATCTCTGGCAGGTCCAGGCCTGTGAACTTGGGCAGCATCCACTGTTTTTCTGTTGTCTTGTTTTGTTCTGCCAGGAACAGCTCCCCGATCCTTTCACTAAGTGCAGCAGTGCTGTAAATCCCCAGCAGTGAGGCCTTCAAAGAATGAAGTCCCTCAGTACTCCAGGAGGTTGAGCAACACACTTATTTAGGTAAGTTTCACATCTCGCTGTGCTGGGTAATTACAGCCAACGTAACAGACACAACACTGTCGACCTTAAAAACCAAGGGTCAGAGCCTCTAAAAAAAAATCAATGTTTACACTTCCAAAATCCTGGTATTGGAAGTACTTTGGGGGTTCTGTTCTTATTTGCCCTTTGGCCTACAAGACTTCAGGGCATACTTTCACCCTGTTTGCAGGCTCATCCGATGATTGATTTTACTTTAAAAGAAAACAGAAAATCTCAGCATGACTGGCTAGAGGCCTCAGAATATCTTGACGAACGGTGGTGTATGACACAACCATTGGCAAGAGGGTGGATGAGCAAGCAGACATACACAGATAAAGACACTCCCCAAATGACTGACTCTCAAACTTCTTGAAAGATCCAGAAGTTTAGTCCATCTTTTAAACCTGTTATAATTCATACTGCAGTATTCATGCTATCCATTTCCAGTTTCTATCTCCTAGCCTAGCAGCCTTTTTCCAACAATGAGAATATAATCCCAGGCCAATACTAACACATTTGTTTACATTTCAACATGCAAATAGCTGAGACTTGGTATGTGTTGGACAAACAACAGGTAAATCACAATGAGCAGCAGACCCAGCAAACGCTAAATGTTTTGGAAGCATCACGTTGTGTGCATTTTGAGAAAGAAGTTGGTTTTGCACAGTTCTTAGGAGTGTATTAAGTGAGGAAAGGAGAATGGTAATACTATCCCAGGAGCTGCGTGAAGCAGCACAGAAAATAGCTTTCATTCAGTATGAGTGTGAGAAGGGGTTCAGTCCGCTGAACGGATCAGACGGCTGAAACAACAGAGGCCACCATGAGGAGCAGAGTCAGGATGCTCAAATGTTTCCTGCAGGGTCGAAAATAGCCGCGGAGTCATGGAACTGCCTGAACTCCAGCTGGCTTTCCATATGACAGGAGGGATGCTACAGGATGACACTCAGAAGGACAAAGAAAGTTAGAACAAGACTTCTGGCATGACTCAAAGGGAAAACCTGAGGATGACTGCTTCTGCACTGAATTCAAGACTGGAAGAAGCCAGGGACTATCTCCAGGGCAGGAGGGCCTTTCCATACATTCCCAAAATCAAGTAAAACTCATTAGGAAAAACTTGAACATCTCTCTCCACTATACTCATGGAGAAAACACAAGATATCTCAATTGGTGTACGTCACTAATTACTAGTGTTCAGTCTTTGCATGTCCCCGAGGTTATGAGGCACCATGACACAATGAGAAACACTGTTCTTGGCGGAGGGGTCACAAATGTTTCTCAGAGACAAACAGGAGAAACACTTGCATACAAACTGCCCAAGCTGCCAAAGGGTGTGGGATTTCTCAAACGCAAACCCAAACTTCACAGTCAACTGCTATTTCTAGTTCTGACGACACAAGTGGGGTAATCATAGTTCTTTTCTGCCAGCTTCATTTATTCTCCTACCTTGAGTGCCTAGCCTCCTGCGGGTCCTGCCATACGGCTGTATTTTCTACTGTGGGCAGCCCTGCACCTGCTTATCCTGCAAGGTGCATCAGTCCCTTCGGAGACAGGGAAAGCTAAACAGCAAACGGCAAATGAAGGGCCGGGGTGGGGAAAAGTTCAGTGTTTTTGGCAGAACTCATTTGGCTACAGGAATGTTTTTCAGTAACAGCCAGCAGGATAGACTGTAACATCTGGTTACAAGTTCCTAGGTGAAAAGAAAGAAGGCAGAAGATGGGAAGGGAGGCAGAAGGAGGTGAATTTACAAGGGCAGCACCTTCGGTTTTCGAAGGATGTCAGGTAAGGTCATTTTAAATGATTGCCATTGTAAAACTAATCGTTGTATTTTCTGCTGTAATTAGCTGAGTGTTGGAATCAAAGCCACACAACTTCCACAGTTGCAATGTGTTTGCTGTTCTGTTTGTTTATTTGTTTTAAATATGTCTAATGCAGTTGTAATACTTTTATCTTTTTTGACATGACTTGTTTCAGACCAAAATAATCACTGTATTAGCATTTTTTTCTTACCCATTCAAAGTAGTTCATTACTGTAGAAACAGCAAGCTTCCCCAGTTCGTCATTAATTTCTACTGTTTTAATTATGAGAAAGAAAAAAAATTCTCTATGGAAGACTTTATGCATAATGACACTGTAAATACAAATCTTAACGCAAAGCTACAAAATACAAACCGGACAAGTCAGCTGCTAAAGTAAGATTCTGGTAAAGATCCACACATTTTATTTAGTAGGAACTTCATTTTTCACTCTGCCAAACTATTCTTATGTTGCTCTAAACCCTCTCAAATTAAGTGCATCACATCTGCCTGGAGAAGAACGAAGCCCTTAAAGCTGTCCTAACAATGAGTTCAAACTACATCCCCATACCTTAATTTGACAAAGTTCAGGGAAATGTCAGCTCCGAATGGTGTGGAGAAGACCTCTTTCTATAATGAGCATGAATCAGGATTCTAATTCCAAACAACTCCTCAACGTGGGGAAAGTTTTGATGAAGATCTGAACCTGGACTCATTTCTAGTTTGGGCTAGTTTCTTTGGGTACTTCCACAACAGGAGACGAACCAAGAAACCCACCACTTGCAGACCACATCTATAATAATACAGATAAGCTGCACATCTCAGGTGGATGGGATTGTCATAGGTATGAACAGACTTAATTATGAGTATTTTAACCTAAATGCTTTTGGATCCAAAAACGAAGCATAAGACAAGCGCCATAACATAGAAACCGCAGGTCCATATTTGCAAAATGGAATATTTAAAGTAAAGCACATACATAATTGGTAGCTCAGAGAAAACAAGTTTGAGTGCAAACTAGGAAATTCAGGAAGCTTAAGCTGATGTGGATGGATGCACTACACAAATCTAAAAACATGTGAAAAGCTGGAGTTTTTTTTTTTTAATTTAGTTTTGGCAGTAAGTGGCATAAACACCATGATATTTCACATTTCAAAGTGGTGAAAATTAGCTAAAAGAAGATAATGTGGGGAAAAAAATAAGAAAAAAACAAAAAAACACAACACAAACAAACACAATGTTACACTGAAATTCAACAATTCCTCTATGTCTAGGTTTCCATTAACACTAGCCTCTGAATCTTCCAAAAGGAAACACAAATGACCACAGATAACTAACATGCAACCCCACAAGAGAAAGATACAAACTGAAATGCTTTGTGTGTCCATTCCTAATCCAGCCCTGAAACCTTCTCCCTGAGAGTTACACCTGACTCAAATTTATTTGCTTCCAGCCACCATCAAGTCCTCCAATACTGGGAAATGGATGTGATTAGACAAATACATAAGATCCTCAACGGATCTTGTGAATGACTGTTTTTCTCTGCTTACTCTTGACTATTTTAAAAGCATACCAGCAGAAGCAAAGAGGACAGCAAGAACACCTGACATGCACATTAATAATAAAAAATTAAGCAAAATCAAATAATAAATTAAAGCAAAACCAGTATCAGAGAAAAACTCTGATAAAGAAATAAAATTTTGTTCTAACTGCTTGCAGCAGGACGTTTTCTTTGCTTATACCCTCATTACACCATGTTCAGCTGATGTGCCGAATGAGCTAGCAAGCTTACTGTTACTGGAAGTATTACAGTTTTCTTCAGGTGACAGAAGGGAAAAAGCTTCTTACATACACATTCATCTTTCCTGATCAACTGGTCCTAGCAGCAGCATCTGGAGCAACAGTGACCATTCCAAATAACTCCCTGAATAATTATTTTCTCATATATATGCGCTAAAACATCCCCAAACAACTATGAAATGTTTACTGTGACACAGAAAAGCTCTTGAGAACCTGATCTGACATCAGTGAAAAGACTTTTTAACTCCTGTGGCCTTTGGATTAAAGTGAGTAAAGTGAAAAAGCTAGAGAGCAGCTGAGAAAACGCATAATGCGCTGTCACAATGACCTTCAAATGCTGCATAATTATCAGGTTCAGCTTTGACAGATCAATACTTGAAAATAAAAAATCTCAAATTCTGCATTGCTACTGGATACTTGCTGACAAGTCCACAGTAGATTTTGCCACAGGGCTTTACCACTTATATGAAAATCATCATTCAAGCTTGACTGTATCACCAGTGACCAAAACCATTAATGGAAATTGCTGCATGAGGAATGAGCATCTTCATGGCTTTTGGCATCTTTGCTGGTGATGTGAATTGAATTTGGCCTCTGTACTCAGCCCCTACCCCTTTGGCAAACACCTGGGGAATGTGGGCATAATGAAACTTGAATCTCTACTGGGCATGAGGACAACAGCCCCCAAATCCTACATTCTTCTAACAGTTACCATAGGTCCTTCCTTTGGCTTCATGAGGTGGAGCCAAATCAGATGTCGTTTCTGCTTCTGCATAAAGTCCAGGTAGACATCCCCAGTGCATAAAGCAGCATCCCTTGGTCTGGGTTTCATTTCTGGCCTCAGGCACAGCTGAACAGCAAGGCTCAGGAGCATAGGCTGGCTGGAGTCAAGCTGGCCAAGAGCTTGGTCTGGTAGGACTACAGTTGGATCTGCCAGTAAAGCATGCCATGAAAGGGATGTTTTCTAACAAAAACAATAACAACAAAAAACATGAACAGTTTGTACACAGATGTGAGGGCTAGGGCTGACTACCTCCTGCGTGGAGTGTTACTCTCCTTCCTGATCCTAATTAGTAGTAATTATGTGATCAAGAGGCCAATCAGACCCAAGACTCCAACAGAGCCTATTTGAGTGCATTTCCAGCATGGATGTAATGCCAATCAACACTATGGAACAAAACCCATCCCCAGTTGGACAGAAAATAAAATTCTGCTGCCCAGACCAATTTCTGGACAATACTTTTCATGGAACATGCAGTTGATGAGGAAGTTAGTACAGACACTTACTGCATAAAAAGCAATAGTTTGTACAGAGAGACCACCACACTTGGAAAGAAGCAATTTAAAACCAACCAGCCAACCACAGCAAAGAAAAAACAGTGTTCCGGCCTTGAGCTGTCCCTGTCAGCCTGGCTGTATTTCAAACCTCTTTCCACAGACACTCTCTTCCACAATATCTAGAGACACTGTTCACAAACATGCAGTCACTGTGAAAGCTGGCATGGAACAGACCTTGGGAGACTATTTCTGAAATCCTGGAGCCTAAGATATCAATAGAAAAATGCTGTTAAGATATAGTTACAAGCAGTCCCTATTTTTTTCAGCAATAGCAAAAAAAAATTGCAGAAGAGAACCTTCCAAAGATACATTCATAACTGCATTTATTAAGATACAACAGTTACAGTTATGTATCTTTATTAAGATACCACAGAAATCATAGACTTTCTTTTCATCCTTCTCTTGTAAAGCACGTTTTCTTTCTTACTTTGTATTTACCCTCTCAGGGCTCAGAAGCAGTTTTCAGCTTGATGAAGAGTACTGGTTTTCCTTGTGACTATCCAGGGGACCTTCCAAGGCCCTGTCTCCCTTTTCTAGCAGTGTCACACAGCTACTGTGAAGACACGCCAGGCTAAGGCCTATCACGGGCATTAACACCCTGCCATTTCAGACAAGGAAGCCCATTCATTGAGAGAGGCCCATTTCCAGTTCACGTCTTAATTTATGTTTTGAGCTGCTATTCACAAACAAACATTGAAACAGAATTTCAAGGCCGAACAAGTCAATAGGAAAGGTAACGGATCAGGACTTAATTCACTTCCAGGGGCCTTTTCTTCTCCCCTTGCCCCAGTTCTAATTGTGACCATGGTAAATGCCACTGTGCAGTGGGGAGGCATCCTCAGGGGTGCCATTAGCTTTTTGGGATGAGTGGCAGAAGCAATCATGTCAGCTATTAGGGGAACAGAAAGAGCAGCCAGTTCTCACAATGCTTGTCAAAGCCACCTGAGCTGCTCTGTCCCCATCCTTTGCTCAAGCTATTTGCTGGCTGGCTGGCAGAAGTATACCACTGACGCTTGCTAGCTGGTTTGAAAACATTTTTCCAAAGGGAAAAAGCATGCTCCCTTCACCTCTTCCCCGCCACAGCTGCCCCCAGCTCCCAAGCAGCCATTCAGCTGCCGGGCTGCCTGCTCTCCCCTCTCCTGCCCCCCTCTGCTTCTCTTTGACGGGTTTTTAAATCCCCTTTAGTGTGTTTCCTTAATGCACTGTCACACATTTTAATTCCAGTTCTTAGTCTGTCAACAATGAACTCTGCCAGCTAAACAGAGCTGAAAGTGCTTGCAGTTGGCGGTAAAGATCTATTGAAGTGGGGGGTAACATTTTTTCAATAGCAGGCTTTCATGTAAAATACCAAACTGTAGTGCAGTCTTTCTACTATAGGCTGCGATTAAACTGTAATTCCCTGATAGACTTATAGCCATGATTTCTTACCAGCTGCTCTGGGAAATTATTTCTGTACTTCACCCAACAGAGCTGTTATTTAGATGGCGCACACCACAAATGCACATTCAGATTTGCAGTGCCAGTGGCCGGAGGGCAGCCAGGGCAGGTTTCTACAGTAGATGGCAGCAGCCAGGAGCTCTGAGGCTTTCCTGGCCCCGTCTGCTGCCTTACTTCACTTCCATACATCCCCATGCGGAGATGTGCTCCTCCTGCCCGGTCCTGGCTTTCAGCAAACAACTCAGACTGCAGGCCGAAGGCAATGAGATGTGAGGAACGAAAGAGCAGCAGACAACCGCTCCCCGCTTTGCACGCTGAGCGTGTGGCACGAGCTGTCTGCAGTACTCACCCACTCTGGCACAGAGCTGTGTGTTAGCACCTGGGCGACACCTCCTAGCGCTCCCTGATGAATCCAGGCCAGAGGAACGGGAGCCACCTCCTTCCTGAAAGACTCCCACACTTGGCATTGACACAGATTAGGAAATCAGCACCAGTGGCAGGGTGACAGCCCCAGGGGAGGTGACCCTTTCTGACAGCACAGGCACAGCCAAAGGGGACTGTCCCCCCCCCCCCCCCCATGCACACCTGCAGCAACCCCACCGATGCTCTGCTATGCGCATTCCAAGTGGCAGTAACCAAGGGATCATCACGCTCCCCCAGAGCAGCACCTCTACGTTTTTAACATGGAGATAAGAGCACTGAAGTCCTCAGCAAAAAGGAAGGGATGGAAAGGAAAAGAGCAGAAAAGAAAACACGGTGATGAACATACAGTTCCAAAGCCAGAAACACCAAGGCATGCTGCTGCACAGCAACTGTCTGCTGGGCACCTCCGCACTACAAGGCAAAGGGCTGTCAGCACAAACCTGCCGTGAACCACATCACATCCAACAATGGCCACCACATGAGGCAGATTTTAATGGGAGAGTAAGAAGACCCAGAACTGTAATTTTAACAATACCTATTTATCTGGATCTTTTCCCCCTACTACTGCCTTTTCAAACCTCAGTGCCCCAGTTCGTGCTGATGTGGCAGCACAGGTGTTAAGAGATGTGTAGTCACGCTGATATGTGTTTAGAGCAGTACTGGGTGTTTGCTTTGTCCTCCAGATTGCCGTGGTGCAGTAATACAGCTAAGGAAAGTACTGTAACACAAGACCTGCATGACCAGGGAAGGTTAGGACTACCAATTTAAGTGTGTATAAACTGACTTCTTGGTACAAATGCAGAAGCCATCCCTCCTGCAAATGAAGACCTGTGACTGTTTTCCCGGTGCATACCTGCTGATTTCATTTTAGGCCTTAGATTCTGTGAGGGCACTTCTAAACCTTGTTTTAAGTGCTCAGACCTCTTTTCTGTCCTCTGCATTCAAAGGTGGTAGCGTAGAGACTGAGGACACAGAAGAAAGGGAACAGAGAGCTGTATGCTGTGGCTTTCATTCTGCTCCATTCTCAGATGAATGCAATAACTTTCACTGCCACTTTGTCACTGAGACAGAAATATGCAGCATCAAACATGCCATGTTAAAGTGGTGTCTGGGATATGAGCTGAGGGAGCTTGAGTCTTTGCTTGTGTCAACAGCATCTTTCACATCTCACAGGCATAGAAGATGAAGGTCACTGAGGAAGAGCACTTGAATCAACAGAAACCCAACTGACAAAGTCAAGCGAGAAATAAAAAAAAATACTCCTGATTTTTTTCCTAATTTCTGAACAAAAAGAATAGAACAAAAATACCTGTTTAAAAATATCCTACTGCTAGCAGCATCTCACCCCCAAAACACTTGCACCCTTCCGATAACCACAGTACTCTTCCTCCCCAGGACCTTAGCAAATGTAAAAGCTCCCAACTCACCAGCCATAGCTGGCACTGCACACAACGGAGCGTCTGGGACTGGAATGTAGTTTTCCTTCTCTTCTAAGCCACCTTGCCAGCCAGACATTCATTACCACTGAGAGAAGTCTCCGTATGATATATCCAGTGGATTATCAGAGTGACACTGGAGGAGTGGAATGCACGTTCCAGAATGGTTCCGTTCCAGAATGGTGCCGAACACCATTCAAACAGGGAGGCACACTCTGAATGAACAGAGGATCAAGTTCTTTTTTTTTCTGTGTGCTTGGAGGTGAGTTTTAAGGTTGAGGTCCAAATATGTATCTAGTTTTAAAATATACATATATATATGTACTCATTTTTAAAATATGCAGATAATATCATTGAGCAGTAAGAATACATGCCTACAATATCTTCCACAAATGAGTTAGGAGAACATAAAAAAACACACAATGCATCACTACTGTTGTTTATAAATTAAGTAGATAAGGACTGCTACTAGCATTGCACAGAGGGGACTCTGAAACACAGAAGGAATTAGGAGGCCTGCAAAAGGTGAGACAAAGTCCACGAATTAATCAGAAACACTGCACCCAATCTTGTGCTGTTATCGCTGCCTGAGGGCATCCCACACTTGCTGGACATTATGATCTGCTCTTGATACAGCACAATGTTAACAATGTCAACTCAAGAGTGGGAATATCTGTCTTCTGAAGCACTGGGAGTTTACTCCCCTCCCTTATAATAATCAGCACGATAGCCGCTTGAATGTACCATCAGAAGATTGTAAATCCTAGCACACTACTTCAAGAGAAGGATAGATCACAGCTAAAAAAGAAAATTTCATGTTTACAAGATATTTTCAGACCTAGCTGGCTCTGTGGAATATGATCTCTTGTTAGTGTTTAGCATGGAAAAAATGTACAGTCTCTGTCGCATACCTTCAGCATCCATCACAGTAATGGGGGTAGTTACATTTATTTTTGCATTATAAAACTCTTCATTTGCCACAAAACCAGATATAATCAAGTGCAACTCTACACAATGCTGCCCACAGAGTTGGGGATTTCCTTTTCTTCCAATGCATTCTCTTATAAGATCCATGCTGACTGGGAGCCCAAAGCTGGGGAAGGCATCTGGACTGGACTGTCAGGGATCCCCACCCAGAATCAGACAATCCTGCACCATAGACAGAGGATGACCATTACAGCTCAATAGTAGATTCCAGCCCCCTGTTTTTTCATTCCCTTTGCCAAAGGAATATATCCGAAAGCATGTTCCTTACCTAAATATTAAGTGGTGACTGGAAGACAGAAAAGCAACATGCTGCCAAGAGTTTTGTTGTCAGGGCAATGTCCCAACACCATCTGGACCTCATCATCACAGTTCTGCTCCCCTCCAGATGAAAGGAGACAACATACAACCTCAAGGCATGAAATCACAATCCTTTGCACATTTCTCACCTGAAGGAAAATTCACATTGCAAAGAAATGCCAAATTGCGAAACTGAGTTTGGAAATGCTTGGTTCAGATAGCAGGACTCTGTAGTGTTTGTCTGAACATGACACTGAACACCAGTCAGCACTGCACCCTTGTAGCAAACCAACCACAAACTGGGCTGTATGAGCAAGAGACAGCCAACAGGTCACGAGCAGACATTATTCCTCTCTACTTATTTGAAATTCCTTATGAAATCTCAGGTACCTCTCTCACAGATCACGAGAGAACTGCCAACAGACAGGAGAGAGTCCAGCAGAGGACTGCTAACATGGCTGGGGAACGGACTCGAGAGAACACTGAGAGACCGAAGAAACTGGGTTTGCTGTACCCTGGTGAGGAGAAGGCTGATGAGGGAATCTAACTGCACGCTTACAGTACCAAAAGGAAGGTCACAGAGGAAAACAAAGCCCAGTGTTTCACAAGCCAACTCTGGTACCACCTGGATTACAAGAAGAGAAATACTGCAGGGCCCAAGTTATTGCATGTGAAGAAACTACAACTAAACTATAGCCTCTGACATAGGGAGTGGCTGTCAACACGCAAACCTGTTAAGATATCAGCTTATTACCAATATTATAACCCAAACACCCACTTGCATATCTATGAAGTATGCTTGTATATACTATTAAAAAACTAACAGGAGGATTCCATGTAATCTGCAAACAGTAATGCAATACTTTGCAGAGAGAACCTGGTAGGAAGATGTCCTGTTAGAAAGCTACTGGCCAAATGATGGCCTACTCCAAGACAATGTGAACTGTGCAGTGCACTTCAGCTTTCTACCTCCAAGGAAGGACACTTCCTTGAAATACAAATATTCTCAAAAGCAACACAATGTCTGTTAATATGAAAACAAGAGAGCTCAGAAAAGCAACAAGAAAATAAGATTCTGTCATTATGATCTCAGGTGCCACTGTTTACAAGTTCGGCTTCAGCCACTGATGCTCTATTCCCTTTTCTTGGAAATGTCTTCTTCAGTACCCCTGCACAGGGTACTGAACTACGTAAACATGTTTTTCCTGACATTTGGCAAAAGACTGAAAGCTGCAAGGTTGAGTCACATGTGAGAATATGGGTCATCATAAAAGCATGCGGGGGTTCTTCTCATCTTGCCACGAATAAAAAACATTTCAGCAAGTGAGGCTGAGCAGCCCTTGAGAAAGGTTTTATAAAACCTTTGCACAGAATCACTTTCCCGTAGTAAGTTAGCATTGTTGTTCAACACAATGGCCTTCACTTAGCAGGAGCCAAGGGTCAGCAGTCTTTTTGTGGAAGGTAAGGAAGGTGCCTCAGCTCTACAAGCAGTTAAGTAGATAAAACATTTTAGTTGAAAGAGGAAAATACCTGCTTGCAATGACATATGAATGGTTTTATAGCTGGTATTTTGTGTGCAGCTATACTGCAACGTTGGGTTCTTCTGAATGCTCCTTCAGTGCTTAACACAAGGGAAAGGGGCAGGTTCATAGCTTCCTTGACTTCAAGAGCTCATCTCAGCTGGGTCGGAGATTACATGGTCAGCGTACAGCAATGATGTGACTGCAGCCGGGTTTGCCTTATGCCTGCTCCTCCACTGGCTCCCTGCAGTTTCTGTGGTGTCATGGCATCTCCTTGTCAGAAGCGCAAGGTTCGACAAGTCCTGGATTTCACCTTACCTTTTTCAGCAACTCAAGTTTTGTTCTGTTCCCACTTCCAGAATCCCTCAGTTCTTAGAATCAGGAAAAAGAGAGGCTGAAATAATTAGGCCACTATCACAGTTACACTTTCGTGGAGAAGGCAGAGCCTTTTTAGCTATCACCCTACATAAACTTCTAAATTCAAAAAATGCACTGGAGTATTTTAATAGTATTATCTTGGGTATGCTAGTCCCTTTCTCTGGGAGGAGCTGGTCTATCAGCAGGCTCCCTGAAAAGATGACTAACCTGAAACAGTTTCTGAGTTTTGCTTCTGCTAATCCAGTAATCCAAGTAGCAGGTTCTGTGAGGAATTACAGCATGAAACAGCATTTTCATATCAGCATTTCCCCCTCCCCTCTCTTAATTACTGCACTCTGATCCCATGCATCTGAACTTTATAAACACCCTGCAGAATGACTTTGCATTACCTACATAAATGTGTTTTAGCAACTTGAGTGATACACAGCAGACAAGAGACTTCCCAAGGAGAGACAAAAGGCTATTAATTCTATTTAGTTGCACATATAAAATATGCAGCAAATAACAAACGTGTGCACATACACAGCCCTCCCAGAGGACAACACTCAAAAGTAAAAAACAGGAATGACAGGAAAAATATAGTACTGCTGAAAAAACATTAAGATTTAGAAGTAAAGATCAAATGTTTGCCTGTGAGAATAGGAGAAAAAAACAACACAGCAGGATCAGAGAACGCTCTCTTGTGTGTGGGGCTCCTGCCGTGATACGGAGCAAGATGATGTTCAAATGAGATGGTTATTTTGACAATAAGGAGTATTGTGCTAGTAGGTGTTTCATATGGAAAGCAGGAAGTACTCTCCAAACAACAACAACTTCAGGTGTCTGGTGGCTAGCACTAACATTTTCCTTGGTATGAAGGAACATATGGATGCCTGCTTTTATGATTATTTGTTGGGAAGGAAAGGTGTCCAGGATACCCACTGATAAAAAAAAAAAAAAAAAAAAGGTATCATGGAAGAAGCTGTCATTATCCACAAAATGACAAAGATGGTCAATGATAGTGACTGACCGATTGAAAAAAGAGATTTATAACAAAGAATCAGATGGATTGCAGTATTTCATCTGTACAAGCTAACAACACATAACACACCAGGGGATTTATTAGTAAAAACCAATTTAATTTTCTAAGCCTTAGGTAATTTAGAACCTGCAAGTGAATAGGAAAAAGGTTCTTCTCCTCTATAAAGTATTTATTCTGACAAAAATAGAAAAGGGAAAAAAAAAAAAAAAAGAAAAAGCCCACTAAACATCCCCCACGCAAAAACCAAAACAGAAAAGGAAACGGGGAAAAAAAAAACAACCCTTAAGGTAGCAGAGCTCTATGCTTCATAACTTCATGTACTGTGTTGTCAACCAGACTGGCAGATATGAGAAAGCTGACAGCTCTCCAGAGGACCCTGGCTGAAGCCGCTGCGCAGAAGTCTGGAACGGCACAGACCTGATCCCGCATGTAATGAGACTGCAGAGAGCTGGAAGGTAAACTCCCTCCCCCGGCTGCGGGAAGGAGCAGACAGGCTGTCTGCCAGAGCCTCCCGCATGCCCCCTGCACACGCAAATGCACGGGCCCTCCTTCCAGGGTGGCTTTGCCTGGGAGAGGCGTCCTTGTGGGTAGGGCCAACAGGGAGGTTTGGGTTCTGCTCGTCAGAAATGCGCTGCAAAAAGCACTAAATTACATTACATTAAAAAAACTTGCACTCGCAGCATCTGACACACGGATCCAGAGAATATACAGTCAAATCAAGGAAATACTGACATGTCTGCAACTCCTCCTTTATGCCCTAGGTTAAGCACACTGGAAAAGCCTCATTAACTGGTGACAGTTTTAGCTGAAGGTCCTGTGCACCAGGCTGGCTGAGAATATTAGGCCTCATTAAATTAAAAAAAAAAAAAAAAAAAAAAAAAAAAGGAACAAACATAGCTGCTCTAATACTCCAGTCAGTTTGTCTAATTCTACTTTAGTCAGTACCTACGTACGTGATCTCTTGCAGTCATTGTGGAACCATCCCAAACACAGACATTTCATGCAACTGAGTAACTGAACGCAGTCCACACAACCCATCAACACATCTTTTTTTTTCCCCCCTTCTTGCAGATGTTAGTCTTTCAGGGCTGTGGAGGAACAGAGGGACTGTGGCTGATGATTTGGTGGCAAATCTGGAGGTGCACAGCTCAAAGGGAGGTGTCAGAGGAGCGATGGACAGTCAGTAGCTAATAATTTCCCCTACTTGTGGTATGACACAACATATGAGCGCTTTCCCCCTTGCTGCAAATTCACCACCACCACCTATAATGAACAACCAAATCCTAGCAACACTACGCGACTTCTCTTATTGAACGCATCCCACTACTGTGCTGAGGTCAGCTCACAGCACTCTCAGACTCTCTCTGATCTATATTGGAAATAAATGGCCTGCCTCTGCAGGCCAGCTACTCTGTAAATCCAGAGTAAAGCTGCTGAGGAGGCCGAGGGTGCTTGTGGCAAGCTAAAGAGAGAGAGAGCCACAAGTTGATGCCGAGTTTTGTGTTTGATGCCTACAGCAGCGACTATCTTGCCGTATCTGCTCATCATTTCTGACTTAATGGGATGGAGGCTCAACAAAAGAGGCTGCAAAGGACAGCTGCCACCCCAGTGTAACGCAGGTATCAGATCACTCCTACTTCAGTGAAACACTTTGTATTTCCAGGGGTGCGCTGGCATAAAAGGCACAGAATGGGAATGGGTTGCAATCTCTATGCTCGTTTCTGACAGAGAACCAGCTTTTTTTTTTTTTACAGGAGGGTCACACTACCTCCACATATGATGGAATTCATAAAGAGCTGTGTATTAATATACATACACACCTAGACAGCACGAGCACAAGACAGAAGACACAAAAGAACATCTGATTCTTTGCGTAACGCAACCTGCACAGATGTGACTCATTGTACCTCCCCTGACATGTGACCTCTCTGACTACATCGCAGAGTCGTACCTTCCTTCAAGGTGTGGGAATTCCTTAGGAGAGGGAAGCAGGGCAGGAAGAAGCCAAAGAAATCAGCATCAAATGGAGACAGTGCTAGCTTGGAGCTTTTTAAAGTATCTCATTGGCATTCCTTTGTGTCCAGTATCCTTCAATTAAAATCACTCACCGTGCAAAAATGAAAAAGAATAGAAATATCAACAGGAAAAAAAAAAAAAGACTGATTTTATACCCTCATGCTTCTGGTGAGTGGGATGTATGTGAGGATTATGGTAATTCTAACAAAATTAATATGAATCAGCCCTCTGCAATTTGGGAAAAGGTAACATATTACTAAAATATACTGCAGATGACACTAATAGACCATGCTGGCACCTTGGAACAATGGATGGAAAGGTTACGGCCAGGTCTGTGCCCCTCCCTTAGGGCTCTGAGGGCTGACTGGCCCTGCCTGGCCACACTGCAGGACAGCCAGGCTGATCCCACTGATGCGGGCAGCCAGGTCCCAGGCTTGTAAGGTTTGACTATCAGATATCTTTACAGGCAGTAGGAGGAAGAGTCCTTTTATTCATCAAGAGTTTAAGCTCGTAAAGAAACACTTGAGGAAGAGAAAGGAAGCAGAACTTCACTTTTCAAAGTGCTGAGACAGAATCTTTTATTCCCATTAAAGAGAACTTCAGTGGCATTGCCGAATGACTTGAACAGGGGAGGGAGTGCAAATTTTCCCTCTGCTCATCCTGACAGACGTAAGGAAGGTAGGCGACCCAGCACATGCTTTTTACTGCACATCATGAAACCAGACCCCGCAGCTTCCATTCATGTGCTCATTCTTGCTAACGTGCCACATTCTCTTTTTCTATCCTACTGTTCTAATGTGTTGTTGTTGCCTTTTCCAGGAGATAATTAATGCATGAATTATAGCAAAATTAAGCAATCAGAATACAAACACAGAAGTAACAGTGCACTGGAAGATATTAGTTATTCCTTTTAAACATCCATCTGCACATTCATCTGGCTTCCACCGGCCAGAGCCAGCCAGGCCTCTAGCACCTGGACCAAGAAGACACTTCTTTGGAGCAGAGGTTCCCAGGAGGGAGAACCCACCAACGGTGATGACAACGTTTTGACAGATACAATGCTTCTGTGGTGTTACCATCACCCTCAGCCAAGTGATCTCAGACACTCAGGCACAGACCACCTCCTGTGTATGGGAGCGTTTGGGCAGCGCTGGGTGAAACCACCAGCCTGGGGAGACTGCAGCTTACTCACCTCCATCATGCTGCTCTCTGCCTTCCCTTGAGCTCATCACTTAGCAAGTCACTCACAAAAACTGACAGTGGCTTAAAGTGCTTTCTGTCTCTTTGCTTTCCTCAAAGGCACCAGAGAGACAGGCTCATTCAAAGGACTGCTCAGAGCACGCCCCTGCTACCTGTGATCTTCCTGACCCTCTCCAAGTGTGCTTCCTCCATCAGTTACACAGGGCCAAGAGGGCTCTGAACCTCTAGGAGCGACCTTTTGCAACACCCTCCTGTACCATTTGGGCACCTGCACAGCTCTATCTGCCCTGATTCGACCCTCCCTGCTCCACCCCTACGTACTGAGGCGTGCACACAGACACATGTAAGCATTCCCGGTTTCACTGCTGCAGCTTAGGCTGATGAAAAGAGCAGCTTTACAGAAAACCCCTCTGGGACTGACTGTACATTTCTGCAAAACTGCCTCTACAGCACGTAAATAAATAAATAATGCGGCCCTTGTTTTTGATTTAGACAGTAATTTCCTTTTTAATAACTATCTGCTTTCACAGCACACTCACCAGCTCAACAGTATTTAACAGGAGGCTTGTACTATTTTCAGGGGACTTCAATTATGAATTAGACTGTAAACTTTTTTTTTCCCCTTTTCTCTAACACTTCACCAAGTGCCAGCATATTCAAATTCCTCTTCAAACAGATGTATTACTTCAAGTTTGTACATAAGGGAATGGGGCTATTCTCTCCCTGCCTGATTTTACTGTTCTCCTCAAGACCATCAGATTTGAAAAAACAAAAAAACAACAAAATGAGCAAAACAAAAGAGCATGCTAAAAAGCCCAGGTACCAAACAAACACTGAGATGAATCCCTTGTTTCAATCATCCAATGTTCCTTCATCTGGCTACATACAGCGTATTTGGTTGAAATGATCAGAAATACTTTAATATCTGTCACCTCTGCCCATTTTAAATGCGAAAACATATTTGACTTTGTAATGAACTGCAGAGCTGTTTATACAACCTCCATGTTTTAGAATTAAGCTATTATCCCCACAAAATCACTCATTACCACCAAGTTTGGTATTAGAATCTATGGCAAGCATGAGGACAGTTAACTCTCTAACAACACGACTGTTACGTCTATAAATGACTTATTCCCAGAGCCTTCTTCTGTTAGATGCTCCATTCCTTATAGAGGAGAGTTCTAGAAAACACTTTAGATGTTACATCTCTGACTGATTGGGAATTAGTTAACGTCAAAACTAGATGGCATAAAGTTCCCAGGAGAAAGCTGTACCCTAAAAGGGCCAAACAAGAGGACAAGCCTCATTTAGATGTCAGTCACCACCTGCAGAGCAGTAACAACAAACCTGGTGAAGGGGAAATGCTGTCACAGAGAACCACCCACAACACATCCCAATCTGGCAAGACAGGTCAGGAGTGAAGCGATGCTCTCACAACACCACTGCCAACGAGCACTGGTCAGGCACAATGGGGAGCCAGCCAAATCCTCTGGCTTTCCACTCCTACAGAAGGCTATTGACAGCAGACACAGAAAGCACAGATATTCCCAGCCATTTCAGCTCCTGTCATGTGAGCAATGCACAATCTGCTGGTTAAAAATGTTCAGCTGACTGTCTCCCTGGAGGCCAAAGCAATAAACCTTACTCTCAGTTTAGGAAGAGGGCGGAGATGTATTCTGACACTGAAAATGAAGCAGAGATGAGTTACGCTTCAGGACCTCCTTTGTCACATGGTCTGAGTTTTGAGAATAGAAATGTGAACGGGCTTGTATTTTGCTTCAAACCCTAGCAGCATCCATCTGATTAAAGGGGAATCTGTCATCAGGTGTCACTGTGGGCCACGTGGTTGGAGCTGACTGCAGGTAACAGGCCAAATTCATGCTGCATTTATGAGGATGGAACTCAAGACAGAGAGATGCTTCCAGTTGAAGTTGGTCTGAATTTTGTTTCCCACTCTTCATGAATCACAGGGATTTCGATGGCAACAAAGGATGCTGGCTTCCTCGCACGGGGAACTTTACCTCCATTCTACCACTTACTGAAGAGAAGGGCTGGGTTTCGCTGGGTTTCCCACAGCCCTGACCTTTGGTCAGTCATTGGCAGGACTGCAGAACTGTGTCCTGGTGTGGCAGGATATCCTAAAAAGTCAAATATGCCTTAATTTTTCTGCTTGTATGAATATCTCATTAGCCAGTGAACGCCTCAGTACATGCTACAAAAAGGGGCTTATTCCCTGAAGTCTACTGGGAAGTGTGGGGAAAAGGCAACCCATGTTTTGAAGCACGGCAGGACATAAGCTGCACTTGCGTGTAAAGCAAACTGCTGTAAAACAGATTTACAAGACTACCTTCAGAAAAGGAGTCAGAAGCTGCTGCTTCGCTACTTAAACACATTTCTAAGCAGTGAATATGTTTATAATTTTGTTCATCCTATATTCAGTTAACAGGTATATATAATTATACTGTTACATAAATTTCAATATTTATATACTATTTATATTTTGTAAATAAACATATGTTACAAAAATACTCTGTGTTAAGTTCATTTAACCAAGAAGGAAGATTTGCCTTTCAATTTTAATTTTTACACTCTCAAAGTTCTTCTAATATTAATATTGGATCTGAGTGACTCTGCTGGAGAATGCAGTGCTGAAGAACTACCAGGCTTTTAAGATGATGGCTCCACATCTGCAGCTACCAAGCTTTTAAGACCTTGGTTCTCTGTAAGTCGATTTTCAGTTTTTGTGTTATACACCCGGAATCAACCATATTTCACAGTCCTGATACTAGTGCTCAGACTTCTTATCAGCTCAAAGTTTAATATCACGCGATAACATCAGTGTGTGCTGTCAATGGAGTCAAAATATGAATATATTGCTAGACAGCAGGAGGATTTATTTTCATCCTCTCTGAAAACAAGCAAGCACAGCTATATGTATGGTACAGACAGGTAGGGAGGGAAGAGTGCTTTTTCAAAGATAAAAAAGCAAACTAGTTGCCCAGTGCCTTCCCATTATATAAGGTATGCATTTGTATATGTTACTGACACATCTCTCTATTTAGCTGCTCTAGGAAGAACAATAGGTGCACTGCCACTCCAAGACAGCGTCTGTAACACCTCCATTGTACTAGCACTTTCAAATTTTTCTGATAGGAAATGAAACTCAGGTAGTAGTAGGAACTCTTAAAAAAAAAAAAAAAAAAAAAAGAAAGCCTATTTTTACTCTACTACTGATGTGGAAAAGAACAGCTTAGAGCAGAAACACACACGGTAGAAACAAACCCATCAGGCAGTGACAGAAACAAAATTACTCGATCTCTTTCTGGTAGACCGCAACTTCAAGGAGTCACCAGTATTAAGTGGCGTTTGTACATTTTCACCAGCCACGTATGCAGGTTGCCACTCACTTGAACTGTTGATCTGGTAGCTGAGCTTGATAGAAGAACAATAGCACCTTTTAATTCCACATGGGCCGAAGTCGAGCAGCAAGAGAGCATTATGCTATTACTGTAAATTACACTGACAGTGGAGGGCTGCTGGGGTTATATGGAATAAGCAGTGCTGCACAGCCACCAGTAGTAGAAGTAATTAGCTGGTGTAATGAAGAGCGAGAAAACGTAAGAGAGCGTTGGGCAGCAGCGTTGTGCTGTCAGCATTATCATTCTCCAAGGCTTCAACAGAACAATGCACTGCTGAGCCTCTGGTAATCTCTACACATGGCTACCCATGAAGATAGTAATTAAGAAATGTCATTGCCTCCTTGGGAAAATACCATCGCGTCTCAAAAGAATGATGATAATCTCCGTAACAGCCCTGTTCTCTCTCTCTCCTCTTTGTTTTGGTGGGGAGTAAGAATGCATGACAATGCACTTTAAGCTAAATGTGCTTTTGTTCTTCCCTTTGTTACACATCAACCCAAACAAAGTGCGTTGAGCCAAAACAAAGCTAGATTTAGAAGCAAGTGCATGCACCCTCAAAGCCCGTATTACCAGGCAAAGCCAAATCTGTGGTGGGCATCCCTACTAAAGAGGGAGAAGAAATTTTAAACTCCTGGAGAAGGAATTCAGCATCTTAACCAAGAGAGGCAAGACCTTACAGGGTTAATTCCCTGAAAGCAAGGCCTTTAAAGGTACTTCTGGATGTGACTAGGACTGAACAATTTGGAGAAAGAGGCAGAGCCAGAGCCTTCATCCAAGGGCCAGAGGAGTCAATGCAGGACCCTTGTTTCAGGCCTGACTCCGACTGAAGAGAAGCAGCCCTGCAGTAGTGTTCTGTGGCATTGCCCAGGAAAAAGATCTGTACTTCCAGGCCAACACAAACAAGGTGATGGCTAGTTTTCCAGTGCTGGTCCAGAACCAAGTCATCCTTTACTAAGCCACCTTTGTATCATACTCATTCTTTGTCAATCTGTCACGCAGTGCCTGAAAACCTATAGATAAAATTGATCTTAGAGGTTACTACCTGAAGTTTTTCCATGTGAATTTTTAAAAGAACTTCCATACTACTTGGAAACAAAGCAGGAGGCTGTGTACTGCCACAGAGCAAAGCAAGGCCATTGTCAGGATTCGCTGAGGGAATTGCTAAAAACATTCACTAAAAACATCTCTGCCATCCTGCCTCTCCCTGCCTACTTGTTATAAACCACTGGAAATGCATCAGAACTGACACATATCTTCCTTGTCACAGTTGTACTTGTATAAATATCAGAAATCCCCTTACAAAAGGTATGATTAATTACACAAGCAAGGATTTCAGACAAAATCGGAGAAAAAGCTTTAGTGCAGCAGTCTGCTAATGAGGCTGATCAATTCAAATACTTTTTTCCTCCCTCAAAATTTCATTCCGGGTTGTTTACTCTGCTCTCTGAAATTAAGCAGTTGTGTCTACACAGCTAACATACCTTTGATTCTCCAGTTCACTGCTCATTTGGATTGTAGTGGAGGTAAATATTTGTGGCTGGAAAGTAGACAGTTGAGAGTTGAAATGTAACAATTGCTATTTCTGTGTATTCCAGCTTGCTTCTCAGAGAAAATGGAAAAGGTGAGATTAGAAACACTTTCACGTAAAAGGTTGCTTTCAGGTTCCGTTACACAGTGTAAAAGGTCCTGGTTCCTCACTTGGGCTTCTCAAACACTTCTACAACTCACGATCAGTACTGCTACTCACACATCTTATTCTACAAACCTTTGGTCAGAAACACAGCATGGGTTGGTGTGTTCTGAGATTCTGGGCAGTTTTTCTGCAAATGCGATTACATACAGAATGTTGGTGACATGCTGAAGGAATAAATGAGGGGAAAAAATAAATAATATTTCATTTTCCAGCCTCAACTGATTATGGTAACTGTCATTCTCCAAAGGAGCCTGATGCAGCCCTGTTAGCTATCTCTAGCTTCCTAATTTCAAGACATTATCCAGTGACACTGCTGGTTTAGTCCGGTATTCCCCCTCAGGATACATCTGAAACCAATCAGGTAAGTAACTAAGCAAAAGATAATCACAGCGAGGTTAAAAATATAATGGAAAAATGAATATTTAAAAAGAGCTGAATACACAGTTTGGAGAATGATGGAAAATGACATATCCTCATGGGCAGATTCAGAAAGAAGGGGTAGAAAAAAGCAAGACTTTTTTTGATGGCTATTGGAAGAGAGGCCAAGTATTTTTAATTTTGACATTAAATTATTGCAAGTATAGTTAAAATGATTTTTTTTTTTAAATAATAAAATCTATTAAAAAGTCCAAATGGAGAATTGCTACTGCAGTAGACTCATAACCTTGCCTGATAAAGAGTTGCAATCCCTGCAAAAGCTGTATTAAGGGCCCTCCTCTATATTTTTTTCTTTCCCTCTATCTATAACAAATACCATTTTTTCTTCAGCTACAAATTATTGATTTGTACGTACACAGAAAGCATTTGGCACACAATTCCCATATGTTAATGTCTCTGAGACTTTTCCTGTGAAAGCTGCACAAAAATATAGGTATGACAAGGACTTACTGAACTGATAAAGGCTGAAAAAGCTGCAAGGATCCTAAAGCTCCCTTTGATTTCATGTACAACATAAATGCTAAAGCAGTGGGCTATGTACCTTCCTGCCCATTTCCACTGATCTCCGTTGTTCTGCCATTGACTTCAATGGAACCCTCATCTTAATCCAGGAATGTCCAGTTATGGAAAAAGGAAAACCATTTTTCCTCGGATTACTAAACCTAGAAGTGAAAAATCTCCCCAAGAATTCATGTGCTTAAGGCCCCGAGCCTGGTTCTGAAAGCCAGCCCAGGCAGTCTGGATGAATACTTATAAAGCACAACTGATCAGGGAAGTGTTCTTCACAGTAAGCCACATGCTTTAACACCTCTGGCAGGCCTAACCTCTAGTAGTACTTTCTTAGCTTGTGCAAATCCCCACAGATGCTTTGACTCCAGTGAATTTGCACCTACAAGGAACTCACATTATTTTAACGGGGATTTACAATAAGACGTAAAGCCCTGAGTCTGCATTATTTTGACTAAATACCAGACTGAAGGGAAGATCCAACTTGATGCTCACCGTTCTGTAAAGCCACTCCATTGTCTGTGATGGCTCCCCAGGAGCAAAGAAACAGACAGCTTCAAAACGATGCAGAAACACTTATCTTGAATACTCCAGGCCCCAGTGAAACTGACTTATTTTGTGGGCTACTTCACTAGGATGCTATAAAATGGAGAAAAGAGAGAAGGCTAAAAAATGCATGTGGTGGAAGGGGGCAGAGGGGAGTTACATTTAATAGGCTATAAAATTCTGCCTGACTCAGATCAAATGCTTCTGTCATTGCTGTCAGGGAAAATTACAGCAGATCAGTATTAACAGTTCATTCTTTTGAAGCTACAGTCCTGCTTCTTATATTGATTTGTGGCAACGGGTCAATACAGAAACCGCTACAAAATGCATTTACATGTGCGTATATGAATCGTAGCCAACAACGTTAAGTCTGTGTGCATGCATGTGAGCATTTTGTTTCATTTTTCTCCCATTTGCCACATGAATGTCTTTTCAAATACATTCATTATTGTGACAACAGGTTGAATCTGCAATTCACCATCTGCCTAAAGAGCATTAACCTTCATGCAACCTCATATTATCATTGTTAGGCTTTGTCTGAAATTTAAAATCTTCCTAATATAAGCTGGGGGCAGCCCTTCCCTTAGCATCGTCCCTTCTATGCTATGCACAACCATCCCTGAGTGCAACTGGAAACCTGCATTTGAGGTTGATTTTATTTACAGAAATGTGCTGGGTGTTAGTTATTGCCTTGTACCACTGGATGGTCTTCGCACACCCAACTCTGCCTTGCAGTGGCTGCAGCTTCTGGGCAGTGCTGCTGGGCTGCAGAAGCACATCACCTAATTTCCTTTCCTCCCCTTCTGGAGACACAGGTACAAGATTTGCCAACCACTTTAAATAGCACAGTGCTATTCCTACCAAATCTTTTCAAAAGACTGCAACTAGTTCTGGCCATTTAGAGTGCCCTCTGAAAGACAGTGAAGCACCCCTAGTGGGAGCATTAGCACAGCTTTGGGATGCAAGGTTAAGCACTGTAAGGCAGTGGGCACCACAGCCTGTGTCATTCCTTGCCAGCAACAATACAGAAAGAGCCTGAGAAATTTCAGGGAGCACTGAACTCACCCCACCTTTTTTCGCATGAGCACAAAGCCAGACCTAAATCTAACGCACCTGACTAAAAGGTGATGACAGAAGCACTTAAAGCATGTGTGCAGCTGAGTAAAGGATCAGCTTTATTACTTTACAAAAAAAAAAACAAAACAAAACAACAAAAAAAACCCTTGTATCAAAGACAGTATTTTAAATCAAAATCCAATTCAGAAATGTGTCTCTAAAAGTGCCTCATAGTTTAATAAGCCAGGTTATAGCATCTCTGCATCACTGTTTGAGAGGGGGAAAACGGTAAGCACCTTCTGTGTTTCAGACACACAGCATGTGCGTGGCCCAACCTGCAGCTGGCATGTTTGCTTCTGCCATTCACTCCCAGCATGATCCAGTCAGCAGAGATTCCAGTTCAGACAAACACCCTGTATGTGAAGGGGCACATCAAGCACATGCTTAAGTTTGAGCACTTGCTCAAGGCCCCTTCCTCAATCCCACCCAAAGGCAAAGCTCACTTTTCAGTTAGTGAATTTAGAAGCACGTGAGGTGGGAGCACAGCTTTCTCTGACCTTCAGCCAGCCAAAAGGCTTCACAGCTCCACCTTCCTGGATTCAGTACACAATGAGACAGAGACAACCCCGCACACTGCTACCTGCTACTGCTCCATGTCTTTCCTACTCAAATTGCCTACACAAGGTAGCACTGGAGATTGATTTTTTTATGGTCCTGGGCACAGTAGCTGAAGAACCACTGACAGAGCGAGCAGCAAACGTTAACATTAGAGACACATTTCTGAATAATGTTTGCATAATCCCCAGCCATGATGCTGCTAGTCCCCTGCTCAGTTCTAAGCAGTCCTGTCTACTGTTGCTACCAAAATCCATTAGCAAAATATTGCACTACTTACTGTACAATTTACTTTCACTGTCCATTACTAGCCTGTACTTTGCATTCAGAAATTAAGCTGGTAGCGAACGGCCCCCGTTCACACTACCTTTGAAATCTAACCTTTAATCAGTGTGTGCCTTGGATGGATTTTTTCCACTGATGAGGTATGATCCTAACTGCTCCAATTTTACCATTTTTCCCCTTTGTAATTTTATTGCTGTAAGCAAACACTGCTATGGAAATAAAATAAAAGTTAGCCACTAGAATTGATCTCTCAGACATTCCCGGATCATTCGGAAAACTGGATCTGGGTCCAAATTCAGCAATTTCTGCTCTCTGGCCTTGATCAGAGCTAAGTCTTCCTGCACTGAATGGAAGTAATCACACCTACCAGTAATTAGTGCTGCACAGGGAATGCTGGGGCCCCGGTCCTGCGGAGGCTGAAGGACGTATCTGAGCATTTGGATACCAATGATGGCAAAGATGTGTCATTTTGAAAATAAACATCTTTGTTTTGTTTCTGCACACTTGTTGTCTATAAATGCGTTAGCTAAGCCTCAATAGCTATATTTCAGTGGGAGAACATTATCTGTTGACAATTATGCAATTCTATTAACATCATTGCCTTTTTAATCTATGAAAGGTTACATTAAACAGAAAGAAGGCACACAGGAGACTACAGAAAGGAAAGTACCTACCCTTTTAGGAAAAAGAAGATTATTCAAATGATCATCCTGACATTTATTTTTATATGAAGGAAAATAGAACAAGAAACACAGCAGGGTATTTTGGTGACCTGAATACCAACAGAAAGTAAATTAAAACTCATGCAATAAATGCAAATGACAGGACAGACTCTTTCCTCTGCTCAGAATTGTTTACAAGGGTGGGGTGAATGAGGCAAAGTGAAAACTGATTATTTTGTAGACTTGTCTGCACCAGCTATGGCTGGAACTGCATGACAAAATAGGATGAAGATTGAAGGTGAAGGTCTAATGCAAGCTACCTTATTGCAATCACTTAACTGTTCACAGAAGCTAGGAAAACCAAAAGCAACAGCTACTTTTGAACTATTAGTAGTCTATGAACACATGTAAAGATACACAGCTACCAGCTGACACACACACCCTGCAGTGGTTGGGATTTCCAGCAGCAAAGCCAGGAACACAGCCCTTCCCGTGGGCACAAGCCCTGGAACCAGCTCTCCAAATCCAGGTACCTAAGGGAGCCTCCCAGAGCAAAGAGGAGCTGCAGGGTTTATCTGCACCTGGAGCTGATGTGTTATACTGCTGATGGAAACATGATGTGAACAGAAAGTTTTGCTTCTTAGTTCACAGAAAGGTGGGAAAACAAGGTTGTAATTAATCTAATAGGTTATACAGTCTGAATACTGCGCTCAATTCTACCCAGAAGGCTCCCTAATCAGGATTAGGATTCAAAATTGTCTTCGTGTCTGAAAAAAACAGAGCTTTAATTGCTTCCAAAATGTTGCCTTTCATTTGGAGTCTCTGTCTGCAACAGCACACTAAGTTCTGGAAAGCGGTAAATGCCACCCTTACTGAGTACTCGTGGCTTGCAGTTGTTAATCAACTCTGGGGGGAAGAATGGGCCAATACATGGAGAAGAATGGTGCATTCTCCTTTCCAAAACTGAAATTCATGTGCACATATACGTATGTTTTTCATCAAGCACAGGCAAACAACAACTGAGACAACAGAGAATTTACTGATGCTTAGGACACTCTGCAATTGACTGACTTTCCTACCTTAGAGACCCCATTAGTTATTAGCGAGATTTTAGAAAAATCTGTTTACTACCATTATCTATTCAAGTACATCTGGATAAGCTTGTGACCTATAGTTAAATGGCTCTTTGCATCACTCAAGTACTCTTTATCTTCCCTTTCCAACGCTATGCTTCCTATTGTACTCAGTACAGGAGGGATTTGTAATCACAACCCAGACAGTAGAGAGAAGGGGGTTATTTTTTTTTGCACGTTCTGCAAGTGCTTGAAAGGCTGTATGCTGAACAGAGGGGGCACCTGAAGCAAAACATGAGGACATCTTTCTTGAGAGCTGAGACTGTGTTTTGCAAAAGTTGAATGATGACAAAACTTCTAGAGAATTCTAGCAACCGCACCCCCTTTCAACAGTAGGGCAAAATCACTAAAAGCCAGATGAAGACTTCCTATGGATGGAAAAAACTTTGCTCCACGGGTATGAGCAGAAGCATTATAAGCTAGTTCTTGGAATTTACACCCTTACCAAGGAAATCACATCTGTAAAAATGTGTGCATGCAGACCTTAGATTTTTCACCGTCCCTCCCCTGCCCTTTTCCTACTTCTCATCTTCCAACTTGTACTCCGGCACATGGCTACTGTCAGATAGAGACAAAGAAGGATTAGTAGTTCAGTATACAGAGCTAAGGAAAGGCGGGAAAGTAGAGGAGTATTTTTTTAATACTTCATTTGGTAGCTATCATGGCTATTTCTAATGGTGCTGCTCACAGAAGCTTTTGCTTGCCTTTTACTTAGCAGTTGGAATTACTCAGCCTGGAACTGCACTTTCTTGTCCATTGCTACTCTACCTGAAATGACTGTTTAAACCTATTTGTAATATAAATGATGGGTAATGCCTGCTGGAAGT
The DNA here is from genome assembly GCF_047663525.1 of Anas platyrhynchos. Taxonomy (NCBI): domain Eukaryota; kingdom Metazoa; phylum Chordata; class Aves; order Anseriformes; family Anatidae; genus Anas; species Anas platyrhynchos. The sequence continues at coordinate 32,773,850 of NC_092593.1, read as the reverse complement.
CAGTATCTATGTGGACCCAGTACTCAGAAAAAGCCTGCACAGAATCTTATTTCATTTTTGACCGGAGGGAATGGGATTCAGGCTTATAATAAAAGCAATTACACAACTGAAAAAACTTACATTGGCCTGCATGTTCTTTCCTAACTGCTCAGAGGTGGTAAACATCGATTAAGTCATAGAAGCATCAGTTAGAAGGGAGGTCTGGACATCCACTACTCCTATCTCCTTTTCAAGCCACGACTCTTACCAGTGCTCTCTAGTTCTCCAGACCATACTACTAATTTGCAAACACTGTTTTATAAGCAATTCATTTTTTTCACAGGTAAGTAAAACACTTATAAATAAAACCATCTCTGAAGAAAGGCCACCCTCCAGCACAGTGAACACCCTCCCTTTATCATTACACAAACACAGAATGGTCTAATATTGGTCTAAGATTTCAGAAAACATTGAATTTGGCTTACCATTGTCTTTACCAGAAAGGCAGCATTGATACTGCCCTCACCTTACACAAGCCTGAGCGAGGGCCAAGCCCTTGAGATCTGTGCAGTTCCCAGGAATGTGTTCTCCTTGAGTGCTGTAGCAACAATCTAAGATTGCTGCTTTACGAAAAGGAAGGATATAGTCATTAATAAGTTTTAAAAAAAGGTACTAGAGATTACACATCACTGTCTAGCTTTTACCAGTTCTTTGAATGGACTAATTGCTGCCATTACTTTAACTTAAATTGGCTCAAATCATAATCCAGTCTCTGTCTGGTCCTAAACACAGAGAAACTTGGCTGAGGCACACAGCCGTGTTCAAGGGAACAGTCCCATGCTTCTCCGCAAAGAAGACAAGGCTATACCACTGAGCCTTGCTTATGTTCTGGTCAATACCTACCAAGCAGATCCCATATAACCAGGTCAGTGCGTAGTGGGCTGTTTCTATGAACTTAACTTTTTCTATGAAAAACAGCATTCCCACTTGCATTCATGCTATTTCTAACAAAGTCTGCTCTGAATAAAATAGAGAAACTACTGGCTGCATCAACAAAGCAGCGTTTAAGACCAACAAAGACAAGTAAGCTCTGGCAAACAGGTTTAGCTTCCACTAGCGGCTGCCACATTTTCTGTGTCTCTAAGCTAATATTTTCACCCAAGTCTAGGCTATTTAGGCACTGAAATTCCAACAACTGTGTTGGAGAAGTGTCACTAACTTGCCAGCACCACCTACACATGCCAGTGGCCAATAATCATACACTTAGGCAACATTAATACAGCCTGTAACTATAGAAAAAATAACTTAGCCCTTGCAGGGGTATTAGGGGGCTATAATTCCATTTCAAGTTTCTATGACAATAACAGCCAGGAGATTGAAGCCTGAATCAGACTGAACCTAACTGAAAGCGACGTGCTTTGGAAAGCCATCTACAACTTTTCTTTTAAATGGCTCGCTGTACTAACAAATGAAATAGTTTTATATGCCTTTTACCAGTTTCCACTAAGGCTACTTCAATTTCAGAACTCATTCTTTAATTGTGATGCTATCTGAGAAGAAGCCTTTCCAAACACCAAGATAAATGAGCATCAGCAACATGATGGATGAAAAACGGAACTTGCTCTGTAGAAAGACATCAGTGTATGGATACAGATTTAATTAAATTACATTTACCCGCACTCTTATGTTCCAGTCCTGCTATTAGGTCACCATATTTCCACCTGCACACCTACAAAAGATTGTAGCTGGCCAGGAAAATCTGCTTTATGGATACATAAAATTACAGATTAAGTTTTCCTCTGATTGCTAACTAGCCATCCAGCTCCATATACTATCCAAGCGCATCAGCAGCCTTGCAGCAGGATTGCCAGACTGGTGTAGTAGAAAGCGTGACTCTTCTGGAGATTGCTCATGTTCAAAATGAAGGGTTGTCTTCCCCTCCCACCCCCCCAACCCTTTTTTCCCCCTTTCTTCCTAAAACAATCAGGAAAAATACTTGGCAATAAGCCAGGGATTCTGTTTTAGAAACTGTACAGAAGACACCCACATGAAGATGTGTTTTTCATTACTGAACCTGTACTGACTTTTAGTAACTTGGAAAAAAAATAAGTGTATTACAAATCTACTGAAGCTAAAATACCTGTTGCTCCTAACAACCTCCAATTTTCCGTTTGGCTCAAAATATACATTAGCAATCCCTCTTCAGGGCACTACAATTTAGACTATCTATTACAAAGTAGACTCCTTATTAATATCTGCTATCCATTTGTGATAAGTATGTTTTTTGGCTTTATAAGCCAACAATAGACTGCAAATGATGTATTATGTCAACTGTATCTGGAAAGCCAAAGGTGGTGCAACACCACAGATAGGTGTCTGTGTTGCTAATTGTTCTTACCCACAGCATTTGTAAGCCGGCTCAAACATTTTTGATTTTATCTAGTGGGAACAGAGAAAGAGAATGAGATTTTAACAAATGGCTGAGATGGAAATAAAAGTATGTCCATGTAGACTTTTATTCATATTCCACATTTTTAATACAAATAGTAGTACATCTCAGACTTACCACCTCTCAGTTCCGATTTAACCTCACATAATCACTTTGCTGTGCGAGTAAAGAAACGTATAGTTGGTTACCATATGTCAGCTAACAGGTCAGCAGACAAATGTCTGAAGATGTGCCAATTCATATACTTCAGGGTAATATCAAAGGTAAATGATTTGTCTGAAAAACGGAACCTAATCACCACACTTATCTCAGGTTAAGTTAAATGAAACAAACTTGTGACAGGTCTCTGATCCATAATATTATGATATTCTCTTAATTTGAAACAGTCAAGCAGTAACACCTGGCACTTTCGTAGTGTTTGTCATGACAGGACCTCCAAATGCTTTGCTTCATTATGGGCTGCAAGCTAATATGCTGGAAAGAGTTTTACTGATGTCTCAAACCTCATACCAAAAAATCTATGGAAAGGCAAGGAATAGAAGTCAGTCCATCCTAACTCTGCCCTGCCTTTTAACACAAAATGACTCCTATTTGAATCACTTTGCCTTCCAAATCAACTCTGAGGGCAAGCGCCAAATACGAACACCAGCAACTGGCTAGAGTAGGCTTCTGCCTAAGAATCAATGGCATTTTGCTACCCACTGCTTTAATTTAGTGATCTTTTATTCACCTTAATCTACTCTGGAGCAAAAACATTCATGTGGAAGATTAAACGTCTCTCTCTTTTCACTGCATGCAGTCTGGACAGAATGAATGATTTTCATTCATGAAAATAATGAGAAACTGGAAAGCACTTCCCAACAGGTTCTGCACACAAACAGACTTAAATCAAAAATGGGCTAAGGTTACCTTTAGTGTAAGGGCCCGATGACTTCACCTGGTTTACTCTTCAACTGCAAGCCACTATCCATGAATTTGTAGCGTAATTCCGATACAGCATAAGCAGGCAGCATACACTTAGCATTTATGCAAACTGTTCTGTACTGCACCTGCTTTTCTGCTTCTCATTTTGCAGATTTCCAGTTTAGACCTATTCATTGTATCAATCAACAGAACATCCGATCTTACCAAGAAAGTTCAGGAATGTCATATGTGATTTCTTTCTTCATTTGCTGAGCAAAAAACCAAGATGTCTAACACTTTGCTAATAGAAGAATGTGCATATACACGCACTTAAAGGAAAGGAGAAAAGTAAATGAATGCATCAGGAAAAAAAAAAAAAACGGAGCTTGAAACATACGGTTAATTAGCAAGTTGTAAGAGGATACAGACATAAGCTACATCATCCTAATGCATCCTATGTGTCCATCAGGATTTTCTAGACAATAATATAGGTAAATGTGCTCTGGAGCACAAATATGGTAAATCAGGTATGCCCCATATACATCATCCATACATGTTCATATCAACACTGTTGATTTGACACATTCGGAATGTGTTGCAGCCTTGGGCATGCTGTGCAGTCTGCATGTGTCCAGAAGTACAGGATTTCTGGACTCACACAACCTGGAGGTGAGCTGGCCCCACAGAGCACCCACTCTGCAGTGGCTGAGGACTTCAGCCTCCCTCAGAATATTACTGCAGGGTTTTTTGATGCTCCACACAGCTTTTGGTGTAATTATTACAACTATTCTGGCATACAGTACATCATTGTTAAATCCTGGTATTAGTCCTTCATATGCTTAAGCGCTTTCAACAATTTTTATTTCTCTCCCTTTCATCAAGTAATTGTGTATCAATTTCACATTGCTATGACACATCACAATGTGACATCGTATCATATCAAGTAATGATAAAATGTAATAGTTAAAGTATCAGCTTCTTTTTATGAAATTTTACAATATTAGCAAGCGTTAAAGGCAGCTGCTACTTAAAGCAAATTGCAAAAGCTTATTTCTTTGATCAAAGCATCCCTTTGTTTATGTTGCAACAAAATAGGATCTAATCAAAAGTGTCTTCAAAGTTTTTCAGGTATTATGTCAGAATCAAATGTGTTATTGCACGATACACATGACATACCGTATTATACCTTCCAGGCAATAAAGTAAAAATATGAAATGAAGGTATTTAAAATGAATTTTCTTGAGTTTATTTCAAGATGAGATATGCTAAATGCATTTTTGGAGCTTCATTTTCAAACTGTAATCTTGCTCATTATTCAAATGTTGAAATGCTGTAATTGGCCAGCTCTATCAGGAAGGAGCTTCCTCATATGTTTTTCATAATTTTTTTTTTAAACCCATGCATGCAGCGGCCAAGGTAAAGCCTAGAAGTCAAATCAAAACCAGCTCCAAACAACGTCAAACAGTATGCAAGCCATCTTTGAGACTTCTATAAAAACACAAACCAGCAGCTGAACTGGATAAAACCACAAGCTACTTAAAAAGAACAGTTCCTAAGTCTTAGGTAACATTTTATTCCATAGAGCAGGCCTTTATAACTCACTTTTAAGAGAGAGAGGGAACACAGAAAACAGGCCTCGTGTAGGACTGCATTAGACAAAGGGTCAAAAGCCTGCTTTACAGTTGACTTATTTATTACCATTTTCTGCAATTTAATCCTGAAATAAGTGTGTTTCATGAAATCACTGGCTGGCCATCATTTAACTCTGTCACAATCCCTGAGAAAGAACAGTGCTAAACCAAAACCAGTCTCTACAAATACAGAAAAGCAGCTGAAAGTCTTATCCTAGCAAAGGGGATCCCAAATCTCCACCTAAAAAGCAGGGAAGGTGGGGGGTCGGGGGACTGCTGTGACTATGTCACAGATGTATTTCACCATCAACCTTTAATAAAGGGGAGGGAGAGGAATCACTGCTCAGTATGAAAGGTAACCTCCTGCGGGTAAAATCCCACCTCGTTGGAAGGAAATGAGACAGAGCTGGGTCTGCTTGTGGGGCTGGATTTCACAGAGATAAAAACCCCAAGAATGCTTCCCCTGGTGCAAAAGAAAACTCTGGAAAAGCAAAAGCAGGCTGTTAGTGGGTAACTGAACTATTTCAGCAGCTTCTTTCTGCAGGACTGCATTACAATAGTACAGATCAGTTCTCCCTAAAGACAAAATAAAAACTTCCTAAAAACTGTCACCTCAAGATTAGTTAAAGCACGGTGAGGAAAGTGAATGATTCAAAGGTAGATAAAGTATAAAAAGAAACAAAGTAAAATGGTTGAACTTCGATCATAAACTCTGTTTTAGCATGTAACTGAGACACACCAATGAAAGGAAGCTCTGACGAATTAGATTAAAATAACAAGACTTGGCACTTTTTGAATAAATGTACTGTTGCTCTTCAACTATCAATTTTTCTAATGTGGATGATCCTAAGTAGGCTCACAATGCCTGGCTTGTACTAGAACAGAGGTTGATGAGAAAAATCTTCATCTACCATGAGTCTAAGATTCAAGTTGAAATGTACCTTTAAATAAGGTTTATTTAACGCACAGGTACCAGGCAGCCCTTCCTGCTAGTGTCCTCTCATTTCTTTTTCTTTCCTTCTTATGTTTACATGAAACGGGTTTAAAGAAAGCTTACTTAGTACACATGAAAAAAAAAAACAAAACTTGGATCCTATCCCCTCAGGTAGCATGGGACATGGCCTCAGGTGACATTGCCCCCACCACATACAGGCATCTGTATCTAGCCCCTGGAAGTAACATCATGCAACAAGACTGAGCTGTGTCTGTGTGAGGTACCAAGGAATCTGGAATATTTTCCTCTTTCTCAACTCTAAGTTCATCTGCTTCAGAAGCACAGGATGCAATTCGAAGACACGGGATGTGTTGCTTTGTTTATTGTAGTGATGACTGCAAATGAATTTGCAATCCTCTATGAAAAAAATCACACAAATTAAATCAATGCTTACCTCGGTTTGGGAGAAAAAGCAAAACAATCACAACATAATACCAGTATAGAGCTGTCAAAACAAAGGTTTTTCACTGTTTCTATGATTACATTTCTTTTCTTTGTGACAGTCATGGTTTTGAAATGAGACGTAAAAAGAATTATTTTTAGTCTTGCAGTTCAAGATACACAGCACTGCACAGAACACAACACCATTATTAACGTTTTCGTCTTAAAAAGACAGAGTAGTATATGGGAAAGAAAGTCAAAGTAAGAGCAAAATTGGAAAGATTACAGAGTAGGAGGTAACAAGGTGTACTTGTAAGAAGAAGAGTAGAAAAAAATCATAACTAATGGGAGGGAGGTAAGAACCATGGCAGACAAAATACGAGTCATTATTCTGTGAATGCTAGTATTCCATGAAGATGTGTAGGACTGAATATCTTATGAGGAAAATGAAGAGAGCTGGAAGGCGAGATACGAAGGAAAAGACTGGGAGAACATGCGATAAATTCTCTCTTCAATAAAAAATATTGTCCAGGTGGGTGAGCTCCAAACTATAATGAAAAGTTTTTCAATATAGACAAAACCAAAGACACTCTGAATCTTTTTTGAATCTTTTTCCTGAACCACCAGTTTTGCAAAAAGAAATGTTGTGGGTCATTAGTTACTGACACAAACTAGAACACTTATGTTTAAAAGTAATAAAGTCTTCATTAAATACTTCCATTATGAGTGTTTTCCACCTACTGTACACATACTATGAATTACTGATAGCAAGCCCTAGGCAAAGGGGAAAAGAGGAGAGAAGAACTGAAAACGTCATTTTTTCTTTCTTAGGGTGAAGCAGGCTGAACACACAGGAGATTGATTCCGATATGTTTACTCACAAGAATAGCATCATCATTGCATGAATAGGCTTGCTGATTTCAATGAAAACTCAGAGTAATGCATTATTCAGTTCAGCTAATGGAATCAGCATCTGATTTAATTTGAATTAAGAATGAATAAGGTGAGCAAATAAGAAAAAGAAAACAAGAAACAATCCAAAGCGAAAAGCACAACTCGATCTCTATCTCCCGAAGTCCCACATCTCAGGCCTGGGCTGTCTCCCAGCAAAGCATGGGAATGTTGCCTGTCCTTGTTCATTCTTGCCAGGTTACTCAGCTTCAAAGCAGGGAACTAAAAGTTACCATGTCACCAAACTCAGCCCCTTGAAAACAACCACATCTGCTTCATCAACACAGCAAGCTCCATCTTACATGTAAAAGCCATCCATTATTTTGTCTGCAGTATTTCTACCTGAAGGTTTGAGAACCTTACTGCTACAGTAGTTAGTAACTTTCTTTTAATCTCCATTCTAAATTGATTCATAGTCAGTTAAAACTCATTCATTCTCATGTCAGCGTCATCCCTCGCCTTACATACTTGTTTTCCTCTTGGGTGTTTGACCATGCTAGGTTTATAGCTAACACTCAGCACACAAAGCCTTATCCAGGTAAACTAAATATACACAAATGTTTTTTTCTCATATGGTTTTGGGTATACCACCAAAGCACTAGAACTACTGCAATTTGATTCTCTTTTTGGGTAATGAGATGACAATCTAGAGAAAGTAGAGTCAGAGCTTCATATAGTGACAATGACACATCCTGCCTCTATCAGAAGAGACCTGGCTGGCATATTTTAAAGTTATTAGCTTTATATGGAACTCCAACATTTGTATTTAAATCCAAACACAGAATGGGTTTGCCATTTTGGGGGGTACTCTATGTCAAAAACCCTCACCAAGAGAACCAGCAGGGCGCACGAAGGCAGTGCACAGAGCCCCAACACCAGCGAAGTACCATGTGCTCCACCATGCGTGCTGGCAGCCCGAGGTGCCACAGCAATTCAAGGAGGTAGCACACCACGGCACCACACTCTTATTTCTGCCACCTCTGAACCTTCCATGTAAAAATTCCTGACACCTGCTATTTGTAGTGTTGCACTGTACTGTTCCAGCCCACTTGTGATGCCAAACTCCTCCTTCATTGACTACTAGGTCTTCAACTTTCTGCACTCCTACACCTATGGAAATTCAGGTACTCTCTGCCTTTTCAAGTCCAATTCAGATAGCTCACGCTTCATTTCTTTCTCCCTATCTAATATATAGTGCTACCACACAATTTGCATTTGGTTATGAGTGCTGACAGGGGAGACATTGCTGTAGAGAGGTCCCTAAGTAAAAGAATTCACAATGCAAGTAACGTATCTTGAGTGTAGAAACAAAACCAAATTCTATTAGCATAGCATTTTACTTCTGTACATAGGCTCCTAGGAAATGCTGGTCAAAACAATTTTTTTTCAAAAAATAAAGCAGCTTTCACTAAAATTGACTTTTGCTATTTTTTGAAATATTCTTACAAACTAACATTGGGAAAAAAAAAAAAAAAGGAAACAACACACACAACCCTTTATGAAAGTCAAATGGATTTCTGTTTCAAAACAATTTGCTTTAGAATTAAAAAAAGAAAAGAAATTAAGTGTGAAGCCAAAGCTAACATTTCAAAGGTTTTGGACAAATGGCTTAATTTGAAACTATTCAGCACTGTTTTCAGTTCAGGGCACTGCATTTCATTCTTTCTGTAAAGCACAAGATTTTTTTTTTTTATGGGATAGATAACCCCATCTTCTATCACCTCCTTCAATCGGAAGATATTAAAGCACTGCAGGCCTGAATTGTGCACTAGGCAGAATATGATCCCCTGTGTTTCTTTACTAACACGGGCAGTTAGTAAATAAACAGAAGCAACACAGATTCTCCTCTGGCACACAGACAAGGGTAAAGTCTGAGGAACCAAGAAGGTCACAGGATGAAGAAAGAAAACCAACCTACAGTGAGAACTGCTGCATACTGAGAGCTCATTTGCACAAACAGGCTGGACAGAAACAGATGGGAAGTGGGAAAGAGGGAGACTGTTGACTAATGACACCCGACTGCCAGATGACCCTGCAGGTTTGAAGGCTGGCACGGCATCTGAAACCATGCCAGCAGCCCCCAGAACTGCCCTCTCCCCTCTCACATTTCATGAAACAGACTAACCTTGGTCCTCTGCATTGCACAGAGATCACACAGCATCCTGGGAAGCGTATTATTCATCCAGCTATGCTACCCCTTCGTAGGGGAGCTGTGTAACTGAGCGCCGTTCATTGCTGCTGCTGGATTCACCAGCACATCTCAGAGGATGGACGCATCCTGCTCTGGTGTGTCTGTGGAACTTTACTTTGGGATGGAAAGAGTTTACCCGCAGAAGTACCAAGACATAAGGTGCCATCTTCAGAACCCATCCACGGCTTGAGATGTGCCTCAGAAAGGTTTCATGAAGGGGTAGCGTGTGACTGCTGTTCCTGTACTTCGGTCACAGGCTTCTGATACAGCAGGTCACACTGGGGCAGGGCAACAGGCTTCAGCCACTACTACTCCTGGCTCCCACTCTTCTGATTTTTAAGACATCTGAATTTTGGACACAGTCTTCTGCTAACAGTCATCTGCTAGGTTTGATCTTCCGTTTATAGACTGCAGCCCTCATATGGACTGGCTTCTTCAGGGCGTCTCCCTTCCCTTTCCACAGGCCAGCTCTTTCCTTTCCTTTCCTTTCCTTTCCTTCTTTTTGAGCACCGGATTGCACAGGAGAACTCTGAAATGCAGCTCCTCATGAAAGCTAGCCTTCACTCAAATGTGGGCACATACTGCACAACCCCACTACTTTTTTCAAATGGCCTGGCAGAGCTTCCTCAAGACTCTTAAGTAGTTTTAGGAGCACAGTACTGTTTTTGTGGGGCATGTGCACACTGTGTCACTTTGTAAAAACAAAGTGACTGTGTCTTACCTTTAAATATCAATGCCTTGGCCATTCAGTTTTTGTAGTTATCCAAGCAGGATAAGTTACTTTATAAAATCAGATGTTGAAAGAAAGGCATTCACTAGGGGAAAAAAGGAGTTTTAATTTATGTATATAAAAAGAAAGAGACCCAGCTTTTGTTTCTCAACTCTACCAACTTAAAAATAGCCAAATACATATATTTCTTGAATAATAATAAAAAATATGCTTGGGGCTGAGACAGTTTATGCCAAGTCACAGTCCAGAGCAGAATTTTATGGTTGAGTTATAAACCTGAAAAATATGGCTTTATAATGGAAATCCTGACAGACCCTAGTAGGTGCTCCTATAATATCCTGAATCTGATTTAGGAGAGGTTTTCAATAATGCTTTCCCAAGCCGGTCTGTTGGGGACTGCTAGGAAAAAAATCTAATGGCTGTTTTTTGTTGTTTTTTTTTTTTCCCCTCCTTTTTTCCCCAGTGGAGCTGAATGTACTTGATGAGAGTGCTCATCTGGTCAGGCCAAGTCAGCCTTCGGGCTTTTGTAGCCTGCAGCTGTCAGGTCCCCAATATCAGAGACCCTATAACTGTCAGTGCTTAAGTGTACCTTTCATTTAACAAAACAATAAATTGTCTATCTCTGTGCAATAGATTGCCCATTTCTGTGCCTTTGCAATGGCTGATGTGATTTGTAAATGGCTGAAAAATCTCTTGGCTGTTTTTCTAACAACCATGAACTGTGGAACTGCTTTTGTGAACATGGGAATTTCAGGGGAGTGGGAAGCCTCAATAATCCACAAGGGGTCGGATCAGGGCTGAAAACAGGATGACTGCTGCTCCTTATAAACCCCTTCCAGTCACTGGCAAGCTGAAAGCAAGACATCATTGCTCCTCACAGGCCCTTACACAGCACAGCTGGGTACAGCTCCCTAACACAGTATCTACCACACTGAGCAGAAAGGAAATCCAGCAGCTCTTATGTTGGCTCTAAGTTCAGACCTTAGCTTAGTGCTCTGCTACCTGCCTTGTCCCAGATTCCCTGTGTGTTCCTGTCATCCTCATCAGCCTGCACATTTATCCCCCCCAAATTAAGCTGTCGGAGAGCTGCAAGGTTAGCCCACGCTTGTCTCCTAGACTCCCTCTGTAGTCACTGGAGAGAGACACTCACCTTCAGAGGTTGAGTCATTCCACCCAACGCAGATTCCTCTGGAGCTAATGAGCAAATATATATGTGTCTATATTATACACACAGCCATGAACAACTCGAACACCACCGTCCGGATGTTACTATAGTATGCAGTACAGTGTTAGAGAGTCAGATGTCTGAGCACAAAGCTGTGAAAAAGATGTCTCTAAATTTTTATTTTTTTTTTTATATGTAAACCCAATCTTTCATTTTTGCCTGATGCAACCTTACAGATCCAAATATCCCTCCCCCACAGGCTGCAGTCATCAGCTAGCTGGCACCGAACCCTGAAAACCAAAAGCATTGTTATGAAAGAAATGAAGAAATTTAGGTCCTCTCCTAACCCTCTAATGAGACGTGACAACGTTGAAACTGGTGGCGGACATCATGCTGCTCCTGTGCTTGTTTCAGAGCACTGAATGGCCACCAGTTAGAGGGAGCCAGGCAGCCAGAGAATGAGGGAGAAGTGATGACACTATGGAAAGAGCAACAGCAAACAGGTTGATACGAAACTGTGGAAGCCGAGCAAAGAAGTAACAAACAGAAGGACAAAAACAGAGAAAAAGTGAATTTGGTGCGCAGACAGTATGAGATGGAGGGGGAAAGAAAGGAAAAAAATGTGCTCTAAAATTTACTAACTGAATTGTATTGAGTGTTCCTTTGTTTTAAGGCTTTTCACAAGGAACTTGTCCTGTGGACAAGTAGATTTGTTAAAAAAACATTTAGAAGTTTCTAAAATGGCTTAAAACTCTTCAATAAGCTCAATGAAACAACTGGTGGGGAAAAAGTGGAAGAACTGCATGAAATTCTCCATAAATATGTACATAATCATGCAGGGAAAGGAGGAATACTGTGCCGGCCAATGAAACATGCAATTAAAGTGCAGAGATGCTGTAATTATTTTTAATGGGATCCAATTCCCTGATTTATTTGGAGAATTATTTCCAGAAGAAATGCAAAACAGCCATGCTAGCAGTCACGTGAAGTCACCAGGCCTTAAGCCCACGCCTCCATGCACCAGCAGTGGCTGCACACAGTGCCCACCCACATTCATCTGAGCATGACAGATTGGACACCATTACTTAAGTCCATATGTTTATTCCCTGTCTTTGATTAAAAACAAACAAACAAAGCACTTTATTATCTAAGAGGACCGAAAGGAACTTCTTCAGCCTCTCACAAAACTCCAGGTACTCCAAATAACCACAGCAGGGAAGAAATCTGTCCCCTTCTACCAGTCACAAGCTAAGAGGATTCAGAACACTTCTGCAAAGTCCACCTGAATTTTGTTCCAAGGGTTTCTCAAGTTTGTATGAATCTTTACAACCCAGTGAGCGACCCAGCAGTGTACCAAAAAAGGCCTAGGAAATGGACAGGGTGGGGTCATTCCCCTCTGGGCCATGATGACAGATCCTCCTTCAGTGACAGCTCTCCAGCAACACCAGAATTGTCCTCAATTTCAATCTGCCATCTGCATCCAAGCTTTCCAGCAAGCATGAAAATGTCATGATAAATAGTGAAAAGGAAAGGAAACTGCACAGAGAGATTCAGGAGGGTAAAATCATGCTTTCCCCACCTATTTTGATTTTGCTCCTCCACACAATTAAAGTCTTGTCTCAATATGGCTTTAATTTCATACTCCTTGGTTTAGATCCTACTCTTCTATGCACTGCACTTCCTAATAGAGCAGCCCCATTAGTAAACTACATTTATGCTAATGTACTTGCTCGCAGTGATAATTATCACAGCCCTTAGCCCTGGTCCTTGCCAGTGTGAGCACGTCAGGAGGGGTTGGTATAGCATTATAATTATACAATTAGCCTTGTCATGGCACGGAGCTTTGGGAATAGAGACATCTTGAAGCTTAAAATGTGGACAGCTGATAGATGACTGTCATTAAGCTCCTTTGTTCACTCCGTGATGGAGTAGTCGCTGAGCTCTAGGGTAGGCTTCTTTAATGAAGAAGAAAGACCTTGAACCACAGCCACTATCCTCTACCTCTTCCCAACCTGTCCAGCCATCCCCATTGCCTCCCACTTCACGCAGACTCCATCTCGCGCCCCGTCTGCAGGAGAATAACAAAAGCTGTCTCCAGCAAGTCACTCCTAATCCATCACGGCCTGATGGAGGAAAAAGGCTCTGCTCCTTGCAGTGTGGCTGAATGGACCTCATTTGCCTCCGGCTCTCCCTGTTTAGAGCCTCTCTCCCCCTGCATGTGAAGAGTGCAGGCTGGAACCAGTTTAATTTAGGATGTGAGGTGAGCCCTGCACCAGCTTCTGGGGCAGCTTCTCAATTGCATAAATCAGCATAGATCCTTTGAATTTCACACAGCCTGCGAATTTACATCCAGCTGAGAAGCACTGCCCTGGGCAATAATAAAGTACGCCTTTCTAAAAAGCCTGGCATGGAGAGAGGCTTCAGGAGCAGACAGGCTATCCTTCTTGCCAAGAGAACCACAGAAGGCCACAGAGGCCTGTAATGTGAACCAGCTAAAGGGAGAGATAACAGAGAGGCACACAAAGCAGCAGCGAGGCAGCTTTGCAAGTGCCTTTGCTTGGATGGCTCCTGTAGACTGCTCCCCCAGCAGCAGATCTGCACTGCTGGTAGAAAATCCTTGAAGAGAGCAATGAGTGCAAGCGTGCTGGAATAACACGCAGCAGACACAGACGTGCATCTGCACTTCCCCTCATAAGCACCATTAAAACTCCATCCCTGAGTTCCCCTCCCTCCTTTCCTACAGTGTTTTCAAACATTGTTTTCTTGCATACCTGGATAAGTGATGCCGTGCAGGGCTTTAGTTAAGGTAATTTGAGAGTTCTTTTATATTGAAAAAGTATAAAAAGTAATCCCCCTTAAGTACTTGATTTTCTTTCCATGACATCCCACTGTATCAACCTACTTTTGCCTTACCTCATTACTATTCTGAGGTGATGTGAATGAATTATAATAGCTCACAGCACCAAAACCAGATCTAGCAGTCCAAAGGAGGAGTCGGGACCTAACAGAATGGGGTACCGGCTAAGACCCAAGAGAGCTGAGCTCCTTCCAAATGGTAGGTGACCTTAGGTGTGCTGCTTTGTTTTAGGAACATTGCTTCCTTTCTCCCAGGGCAGAAAAAGTTCCTCTGCATTCCAACACTGCTCAGCAGAACTGGTGCACATGTAATGTAAGTCACCAGCAGCTGAACAAAACCTTAATTTTCGCCATACAAGAATAGTAGAGCAATAGATGGGGCTACCTGGGTTGAACTCCTATGTTGAATTTAGCAGGCTTTGCACGCCAAGTTACAGTACCAAAAATCTGTTTCTATTTGCTCGGGAGACAGTCTAGCACAGCACAAAGGCCCACTATAATAATCACAACAGACACAGGCTTATTTTGCCATTAGAATACCAGTGAGAGGATATAGGCTTAAACAGATGCATTTTAAAGGTAACCTCCCTTGGGGGCACGGTGTAACCAACTCTTTCTGACCAGAAACCCCAAGTTCATCTACTCTGGAATGTGTTTCTCTGAGAACCACCTCACTGCACCAAGGTGTTAGGCAGAGGGTTTAGGCAGCCCTTGTTGACAGAAATTGTATCAAACACTGAAATATGAATGCATAAAGTACTTCTCTCTTTTTTTGCTTGTTTGTTTGTTTAAAGTCTTCCTGATTTGCATGCATCTGTCATACACTGGATGGCAAGGTCAGAATTTATCTACTGAGAATTCACTAACCTTGCAAGAATTGATTCTCTATCTGTTTCTCAAGCAGCCAACACTATGGATGTTCATGAAGCATTCCTCCATCCTCCTGTATCCTAAGGCTACCAAACTTGTCACTCTTACTCTCACTCTAAGGGTCATCTTGATTTGCACAGGTAGCTTACTGCCTTACTGGACACCAACTCCAGACAAAATAACTGAGCTAAACTCTGCCAAACTCTTGAGCTATAAGGTTAAACATTCAGTTCCTAAGCTAGATGCTACACATGCAAGCTAGACACACGGAGATGCCTTGTGTCCCTGCAAAGCAGAAGGGAAGAACCCCCTCAGACACAGCTTCTGTCTAACAACCACGTTTTATGCAGAATGCTTGGGGGCTACTCTATTTTTATAACTTTCATCCATAAAATAAGAAGCTAAAGCTTCTGGAAAGAGAACACAATTACCCTACAATGATCTAACAGTCAGAATAAATTCAACACAATCTGTATAAGCAAAATGAAAAAGTCACCCAAGCTTTTTTTCAATTGGCAGTAGATAATACTTAATAACTGCCCTATCGTCAACCTTCAGAAATGATCTCCAGAGCCATATGCAGGTTGGCAACCAGGCATAGTGCCTAACTAGTTTTTGTATCTAGTTTTACAGAAGTAGAGACATATGGAAATGAACAGCCTGGCAGAACAAGTGAACTCTGAAGCAATGACTTCGATAAATAAAAGCCTGCACACTGGCAGATGGAGAAAAGCGCAGTAGGGAGGAACTGTATTGCAGCAGCAACTTGATTTTAAATGATTCACAAAAAAATCAACCTCAACTTCAGAAACAAGGCATTTCCAATTCCTCCCATCATACCCTTGCTGGGGAAAATTCTCACCAGAAAAGGAGGGAAGGGGAAGGTAGAACAACGTTTCAAACAAAGGGCAGGTACCAGGAGATGTTTCAGGAAGCAGAGAACAGAACTGGGAGAACACTAATCATTTTCACCTCTTATTATGCTGCTAACCACGTTTTAGGTGCCTTTCTCAAAGCTACAACCAACAACTCCCCAAAGCAAGATGTGGTGATGCATTCTTAAGCCAAATACTGGAAACCAGAACGTGAGCACCGGGAGGACAGGTACACAGGATACACAGACCCCTCCCTCAGCAAACCACAACTTGTGCTCAACGCAACCACCATCTCCTGCACTCACTCCTGTAGGGACTGGTCTATTTGCGGGCAAATCGAGTCTTTCCTATTTGCAGGCTGCAAAGTGATTCCTAGTCATTGTTAACTGTGACAGATGAGTGGAGAATCAAGCATTACTACTCCCCCGCTGCTAGACTCCAACCAGCATGCTTATTCCACTTTTTGGGATAAGGGGACTCCTTGTCTGGTGATCTCAAAGACTGTTCTCCTCACTCCTTCTGAAACACCTTTCCACGGACTTACTGTAGCACCAATCCATATTACAGTCTGGGAGCTAGCAAGGGAAAAGGCATCCCTGTATCCCATCAGGAAGTGCAATGTAATGCAGAGAATTCTGTGCAACCTTCTGTGTACATCCCTATCTCTTTCCTAGCTTCACCGATAGCTTCCTATTTAATAATTAAAATAAGTTCAATCTATACATAAAGATACACGATGGGGAAGATTTTCAACACCCAACTGTCACTTAACGTCTCCAAAGACAAGAATAAAATAAAGGAACTCATTCTTTGAAGTCTGCTTCTGCAATAAGATTGTATCACGGTGTGCAAGTACTTGTGGTGACCTTGTCAACCCTAACAAGCCAGCCCCACTAAATATCACTGATCTGTATGCAAAAGCAGCAGAACATCCCTGTGTGATAGGTACTGATTCTCTTCATGCCCACTACAGACCACTGCAGTAAAAATAAGAGAAGGGAAAGAGACATTAAGAAGCTGAGGAAAAATCCCCAATTGTGATTGTCCAGAACTAAGGAGCCTGCCATAGGTCCCAAGTATTGTTCAGTAACACAGTCACTCGTGCTGTCCCCAGGTAGCTGGGGACAAGCTTTAGGATGTAACGCAAGGCCAAGACAGAATTAACCTCCAGACTATTGTGATGCAGAAGAAGATGAACTTAATTGAATTTCAATGAGCTAACTGAACTTCACTGAACTTCCCCTCAACAATAGGCCACCTTTTCCTATAAAGCATCTCCCTTTCTCATCCTGACAGTCCATCAGTTGGTCTTAGGCACGCAATCTCACTTCTTCACACCATCTGGTTACCCACCATCTCAAAACTCAAACATCTCTAACACCTCACCTGCTTCACTCACAGCCCACACAGATCAAGACCACCTGCAGGCAGATTTACAAATGAGTGTAACCACAGATCTGTTGGCTCTATAAGCCTCTAGTATATAGCAGGGCTTCTCTCCTTTCCTGATCAGCTGCCCACAAAGTCCAGAGCACAGCTAGCACAGTTACTAGCACAGCAAGTCAATGGCTGTATGCATGCACAAACGGCAAATAAAGGTGGATTAGCTTTTCGTGTGTGGCACTGGGTAAATGTTTTGAAATAAACAATAATGGCCACTGTCCATCAAGACAGCAGCGAACAGATGGCAAGGAGGTTGTGTTGCAGGAGAGGTCTCAAACAGTAGTATGTATTTTCTCCCCTACCTTCCTTGTTCTGGTAACAGTTTCTGTCTGCTCTTGCACATCTCCAGCTACATGCAATCCCCATTACCATGTCCTAACATACCGTGCAACTCTGGCTGCTTTACCATCCTAGCACTGCAGAATCACAGAGAGAGCACACATACAAAATGCTGCAACCTCAGAATGGGGGCATTTTTTGCCCTATTCATTTATTTCAGTGCGTTTCTTTCTTCCTGAATTACTATCTTCCATCTTCCCACGCAAACTCTGAAAGTTTCACAAGTTAGTGACAGACCACTGCTACGGATCAACCCCTCTACCAACCATTATGGTCATTTAATCTACTGTCACCTTCAGGATGTGACAATAAGGTGTAATCCTGGGGGGAAGAAAAAAAAAAAAAGAAAAACCCCAAACACCTATTAACAATGAGCCTCAAATGCACCTCCTCCTCTTGAGCAAAACCTCAGAGAGGGCTGAATTTCTCTCTTTTTTTTTTTTTTCCCTTTTGTAAGGAAGTTTTTAAAAAAAGTGAATGCTTACTTGACAGCTACCACTCTGTCTAGCAAAACAGCTACTCTATCTCCATTTTTTTCTCCAGTGTTAGAAGCTTAACACTACAACTTGAATTAAGAATCCTTAATGGATATTATAACATTCACTTAAGGCCACAGATTTAATATATGAAGGCAATGTGTGGCATGTTTGCATGGAACAAGCATTCTCACCAAAGCAGTCCAAACATATTAGTGATTTCTAAGCAGTTGTAAGTGAGAAGTGAGTTCTAGATTTCCATTCATGGTAACTCCATTGTATGCAATTCTGGTTGGACAGCAGAGCCTTTAAAATGGATAAAAAACGCAGCCCTCTACACTTCCAGAACTTGTCATTTTTTGCAACTGATTATCAGTAACTTGTTAGTACAGCACTGAGTATCTAAACATACACAAAAACACACATTGAAGTCTGTGCAAGGATTACACCAGGACTGGTTTTGTGACCTGTTTTGCTGTTCCACCTCAGCTGGTGTACAGCCTCTATCTGAATGGTAACAGCTGAACTCTTACTCCTAAAACTCCCCAGGAAGGCAGAGAACATTACGCTAGGGCACGCAAAGCAGGATCTGGCCCCTAAGCATTCCCATTCTGCAAAGACAAGTGATATTACCCTCCAGCCTCAGCTGTTGCAATAGGTCTTAAACACAGCAGAACCGCAGTGGTTCCCTAAGGACTGACATGAAGTTACTGTTTATCTTCTCAGCAGTGTGTGGGCAGACAATAGATGGCATATCAGAATTTAACTGATTCAGAAAGGTTGAAAACTACAATGTACAATATACTACAGTATCTACAAGCAATCAACAGCATAAGAGGCTGAAAAATATTTCCGTGCTCAACCCCAGACATCATCATACCAGGGATTTCTTTCCTCACCTTTTTTTCCTCAAAGGTCCCCTTAGCACTGAGCTGGAAAGGCAGTCACGAAAAACACTTTGGTTTATGTATTAATGAGTAATATACAATATTGTAGAGGCAGCCAAAACAGTACACATTTCCAAGACTATACACACATGAACAAAACAATCTTTTTTCCCCCCCATGGTATGCCATTTGGCTAGTTATGAAAATAAAAGAGAAAAACAAAAAAACATCATCAATTACATACCTTGGCTATTTGGACACACCAGTTTAGCAGAAGCTGGGAGCCAATATTATCCTTATGTTCATGAACATAATCCAACAGGCAGCCATGAGGCATCAGCTGAGTGACTAGTTGAATGGTCGGGCTCAAGCAGACACCCAGAAGTCTCACCAGGTGGGGGTGGTCCATGCTAGCCATGATCAGAGCTTCCTGTAACAACAAAAGTGACCCAGTTACTCCAGTGTGCTTAGAAACCTTACGCATAGATTTCCCAGACAGCACCTGAAAGGGATCAGTGACCTCTAAACACCATAAATGTTTGTTGTCTATCCAGTGTGAAGCATACCTAGACAAAATCCAGTCTAATGTGATGTATGCTTGATATAATGAGCCCCAAGTGATAGAGCTCAGACTATCCAGACAGATCCAGGGAAGGCTCAGATCAGAAGTTATGCACTGCCTTAACATTCCCCATCCTGTTACAGCCCCAGAATCAAAGATGTATGACACGCTTGACTTTGTTTGAAGATCTCGTTTTTCTTATTTCCCACTTAGTTTCTTGAATTTATTTTTCCAACTGATGGTCAATGTATTAGGTACCAATTTTATTTTTTTTTTGTGCAAGCAAACTACACCACTCGTATATAGTTACATCCCCAGTTTGGCCTTCTCTGTTAAGGCTTTTGATTAAGCTGCGTTGATGTGCTCCACAGGATCAGAAATTTTAGTGGTTAGTATTTTACAGGCTTAAGTGTTAACATTTAACTAGAAGCACTTAATGTTGTCTAAGGTATGCAGAGTCCTAAAGTGCCACAAACAAGTGGCACAGGAACTCCTTACAAAAAAATGAACATCTGCTCATCCAGGTAATGCTGCCATCACAAACAACTGGCACTGCAAAAAAACACAGGGGGAAAGTTTTTCTCCCTCATTCACAGAGCTGAGTCCTCCATTTCAAGACCACTTCATCATGGCAACAGAACAATGAAAAGTGAGATGAAACTGCAGCTTTGTAAAGCTATTTTGGTTCTCTTTCTCCAAAAAAACCTATGTGACATCCTTCTGACAATTTAACAGCTATAATAGTGCCAAAGAAGGAAAGAAAAAAAGGCTAAGAAAGTTGGCATCAGAGGAACACAGCATCTTCCCCAAGTCCTAAGTCTCTTTTTTCTTCCCTGTATTAAGGGGAAAAAAGTCCTGGCAAGTAGGCTGAGTTTGTATTAAAGGAAATTGCTCATCATAGTACAAAGAATATTTGAAACCAAATTGCAGAGTATTTGCATAATAGTTGCCTTTCTTTCTCTCTCTTTTTCTTAAAACCAAAAGATGAACGAGACACTAATTGTAGGTTCGCCCCCCACCCCGCCCGATAAGAAAAGAGCAGATGGACTCCATTGGGGGAACATCTCTTTCGTTTTTCTTCCTAAACATATGTGAAGAAGTAAATCAATCAATAGCAGCTATGTGATTGGAAGACTGGAGGAAGAGCTCTGAGGAAAATTCCAATGAAACTGAGATAAGGAATCATCATTTAAGAACTTTTGCTCTAATTCAAATTAATACAGTCCTGTCTTATTCAAGTAGCATGTGTGGGGTCTCCTTCAAGCAGTTTTAGCCTCTTCTGTGATCACCAGAAAGTGTCAGTGAAGGCCACCAGCATAAATGTGTGTTGACAGGTGCATTATCCATTTTCAGAGAGCAGAATGACTGCCTCTTTTTATTTATTTTAATTCATTCCATTTTTACCCTGCAGATGCATAAGGGGATAGCACTTGTTGCCCTCTCCCTCAGAGTGAAGTTTCTCCAGAATTTCCAGTGGGAGCACTTTTCGTTATAATGAAGACTGATTAGAACAGAGACAATATATTATTTTTCCTCACCAAGGGACCAGATGGAAAGCTTTGAAGCATGTGCTCCATTAGTCTCCAGCTACTTGCCATTTATAAGTCTATCTGAATCCAAAGGAAAGCCACTTCTGTACAATAATAAAAGCAAGCAGTGCCATTTGTCTCATTCTGGTGATACAGGAAAGCACATATCCCTTCCAATAGTTTCGGGCAACAGTTCCACAAAAAAAAATCAAAATACGTGTATCATTAATAAAATATTATACACTGCTCTGTAATAAATTAAGACACACGACAGAGCAGCGAAACCTTCATTATAGATCTAAGTCACTAATGGGTATTAATTTAGCATGAATCCTGGCTTCACATAGTTCACATTCTCATTAGTAAAAGTATTGTTGTTTTTATTGCACTAGCTTCTACAAGAGAACTAAATTCAGGGTTATGTCTATCTGGCACAGCATAAACACAAAGTAAGAGAGATTGTCTGTTTTGTCTAATTAGACTCTAGGAGAAAATTACAAACAACAATAGAAACATTATGACTTAGTAGCATTTTAATAATCTGTTCATCAAGTAGGGAGTAAGAGTCCCCCTTTTTGGACACTGAAGACCCTAAAACCACGTTTTCCATGACACTTAGGCACCTTGCAGCGTGGTTCCCAATCACGTTTTTAAAACAGTTATAAGGTAAGGCACCTAACTCACAGACTTGGCTGCCTGACATCAGCACCTCTGAAAACCAGCCTCTGGTTTCCTGTATTTCTTGGTAGCCTTGTCTGCAGATCTTGTCTCTCTCCTCAACTGGAAGAATTGCACAAACGATTTTGAAAACTGTACCTAATAACATAATTTAAAGGAGAGGAAACTGAGGTACAAAAAAGCACAACCTACTATCCAGTCACATAGGAAATCTAGAGCAGAATTGGAAATTGAGCCCCAGAACACTTTATCTTTCTTTCCTGATACAAAAAGAAAACCTTTGAAGCTTGACATACAGAAGGGGTGAGGGGAGAGAAATGATAAAAAATACTTTATATTTCCTCCAGAAGTCAGAGTCTTTCTAACATTGCATCAGCATCTGCGAAATGGCAGGAGAGGGGACTGTTTTGAAAGGCTCCTATCAGACATCAGGCACTCTCTATCTGCAGATGCACAAAATCTTATCAGAAGAGGAACTCCTCAGCCAGACCAGATCTCTTCCTGGAGATTGTTTTCACGGCTGTTCCTTCTTAGGTATCAATTATCGCAGCAGTGTGTGGCAGTCAGACTCAGGACAGCTGTAAGCCAGCCAGCCTGGACACAGGTAGCACTTGCGGAGTTCAGCTTGCCCTTACCTCTAAGATGCATTTTGCCTTCTGCAGTAAGCCCCAACCAGCTGAGACTAGAGTACTGCAATATGCCAGGTAAGTTACTTACCACCAAGGCTACGTACGTATATTCTACTCACAATAGAAATGTATCTGAGGGGAAGGGGGATAAAGAGAGGCTTTGATGCAGAAGGCCTCAGGTAGCTATGGTATTTTAAAGAAATCTCAGGTCATGTTGCTCATTCCTGTCCTCTGTCCCTTTTGAATGTGTTTATACTACTTCCACCAGATGCATTAAACTCAGCTCCTATGATTTATATTCACAAGCCCATATTAAACAGTTACAGAAACATTATTTTAATGCTTTACACTGCTCCGTCTCTCACACGCGTTCAATAACACAATGTAGTACCCAACAAGAAAGGTGAGCACGTAGGCTCCGGGGAGCCATCGCCAGACCTATGCCTGATTTCTCTGTGAAGGTCTGAGGAAGGCAATTGCTCATGGACAGAGGCCAGAAGCAGCCCTCTGAGCACATGTCATTAGAACAGCCAAAATACTCTTAGACAGGTAGAGCTTATTTAAGTCACGCGAGCCAGCCATCACTGTAAGGATATAGTGCATAGTTACATCCAGGCTAAAAGCACCTGTCAACACAGGTGATGAAAGGAATTAGCTGCTCACATCTCACAGGTCACTCAAGTCACCTTCATTCCTTAGATAGCTTTGAAAATCCCAGCTAAAATGTTTTTTTGATCTATCCACACGGTGCAGTCCTGTTTGAAGTGCCATTTCACAAAAGTAACTGAAAATGCAACTAAAGGATTTTTATTTTGGCCTTCCATGAGGAGGAAGACCAATTCTTGAGACTGTGGGAAGGAGGTATTTTCACTGTGTGCCAACACCTACAGGACATCTTACAAAACATTATTTAACTTCCTCCTTTCATTCTCTGAGGTGTTTTTGTTAACATTTGCAGCTCACAAGTAACTGTAAGTACTAGCCAGCATACTGCCTCCTGAAGAGCATGCTTTGCCACTGGCTTTGTTTCTCTGACCTCTGAATTCGTAAAGCAATGATTCAGCAAGTTGCCCTGGGCCACTAGTGGTAAAAATAATACCATACTCATAGCGATGTTGAAGATTTATTCTCCACCCAGAGTGGTCCAGGACACAAACCTCCTCCAGAACTAACTTCTCCATTAGTACACCAGGAAGCAGCTCACTACATGGTCGGGCATCCCCAGCCAGACTGTTCCCAAGGTGCTAGAGATGCCATAAAGGCCATGCAGAGCTGACAGCAAGCTACCCCTTATCAAGTGCAAAATCTGGCTTGGAAGGCAATATGATCATTTTAGTAAGTCAGAAGACCTCCCCTCAGCTGCTTGGGGAGGGTCTGAATCCTGTAAACAGGCTGCCTCATTAAGACAGCCTTGCACCTCTTGGTGGATCCCAGCACTTCCTAATGCAATGCTTGATGACCTTATTTTCTTGGTTGTCAAGACTTCACCTAAAAACAGAATCCACAGGTGAAGCAATATTTGTTTCCTTATATCAGACTTAAATACCCGACAGAGGAGAAAAGCTATTCTTTCTGGAGATTTGTTCTTTAACACAAGCTTCCTAAGTGCTGATGGCCATGCAATCCAGAGCACTGGGAGGAGCTCACTTGCATTGAGCCCGTGTCCCCTTCCAGTGCTCCACACACACCCACCACATGCCATCCCTCTGGGTCAGTGCAGGAGAAACACGGTCCCCATTCCAAAAAAGTGTCAGGGGTGTGCTGCCCCAAGTTCAGCAAGCTGAGAGCAAATTCTACTGCTCCAGATGAACACATGCACCCAATGGAGTTTGGTAAGCCGGGCCAAAGTCTAAGAAATCTTTGGTTTCCTTCTAACTGTTCTTGCCTTAAAATGCCCCAAAAGAAAACAAGTTAAAAAAAAAAAAAAAAAAAAAAAAGAACAAACACCCCCTGGTTTTCCTCATCATCGCTGAGTACATAGAAGTACTTAAAAGCTTGCTTCTTACTGTGTTGTGCATTTTTCTGAAATCATAAACTGTGCTCTGGTAACAGGAGAGATACTATTGTGAATACATTGCTTTTTTTCCATTCGTTTTACAATGCTTCTAATGGCTAGAGCAAAAACCTGTCTGGAATGCACGTCTGACCTGCTTCAGGGCAGATCCAATTACAGTCCAACGTATTTTCAATGCATTTTGTTTGTCTGCTAGGCCTCACAGATTTCTTAGGTTACAGCCAACTTAGCATATGCAGTTTGCACAAATATTTAAGCTGAGAGACAGCACCAGACATATGTTCAAAAACATATATGCCCATGTTTATCGTTTGACAATGATACCCATTATTCTATTTCCCCTATGCCAGACGTAGCTTTCAATTCCTTTGCAGCACTGCTACACATCCAACCCCTGGGCTTCCGTTTTTCACCAGTCAGGTAAATCCTCTCTGCAAAGCTCCTGTCGAAACACCTCGGCCAGTTCTGAAAATGAAATCAGAGATGCAGCAACAGGAACCAACAAAGGCTGTCAGAGTCCCACGGAGGGACAGTAGCAAGCAGAGGGAGCACACTAACATCATTAACTGCCACAGCTATTTTTCCAGGAACTGCTCTACAGTCATTAGAAACAGATGCATTTAACAGGGCACTTTGGGGCAAAAACTCTTATTTGGAACCTGACAACAGCTTATATAACCAACACTACTGCTCCATGACACAGTCAACAGCACTTCAATGCTTCGAGGGCAGACTAAGCCCTGAGGTTTCTAGGGCAGGACCAAGCTACATGCTTTAACTTGAATCATGCGAGTACAGTGGCGTGTCCTGTGCCCCACGATGAAACAAGTTTCTGGCCTGAAGAAATGGTGAAAACACATGGCCAGTAAAACAAATTCTCTCAACTGCAGCACACACCGAAGGACAAGTGTATCACACCACAAAATGGTGAGATTAACTTACTCCTTCAGAAAAGTCAAAAAATACAGCTGACCGGTCTGTCATTACACCATAAACTTCCAAGGGTAAAAATTAACAATGAAAAAAAAAAAAAAAAGCACAGCAGGAACCACACAGTGCAGTACACCACACAGCAATGTGATGGAAACACAGCATCCAGCAAGAATTGCTCAGTTGACCAAGGCCCTGACCAAGGTAGTGCTGCAGCGTGGGTGGGGGCGCAGTGTTGTGCAATGTGATAGGAAGGGTGCTCCTACGTCCAGGAGCAGAGCTGGTTTCCAGCTGGGGCACTGCTGTAGGGGTGCACAGCCTTTTCTGGAGGTGATATGTGCCTATGTGTGCTGTATTTCTCAGTGCAGTCACACCCTCTGAGTCTCCTGCGATAGCACTCTCGCACAGCAGAGAGGATACATAGTCTTACTGCCACAACTGCACTGCTGATGACGAATGCATCTGATCACCCCATGCAATTCAAACCCATGGCAGAGATGCCCCACTTGCCTCCAGACACTGAGCTGAAAGGGACCAGAAGTATCTCCCTCCTGAAGGTGATGATTACAGACTGCTGGGTCAAATGTTCTGTGTTTGCCTCAGAAGAGCAGCAGGTCCCATCCTTGCAGTAACAGATACGTTCACGTGTTTGTAGAAGCCAATCTGGCTCACTACACATTTTTCAGAAATTAAATAAAGTAGTACGGCGATCCCTGTCCTGCTGATACTGAGGGCACGGACAACCATGCTGATCCCAACAGGGCTCAAGTGCTTAGAGTTATATGCGTGCTTAAATGTTTGATAGAGTAGGAGATACATTTTGCAAAACCCACACACCATATGCTTCTGACTTCTCCCTGCTGCCTTTGTACCAATTAAGTCTCCCGATTCATCAGAGCCTGTGTTAAGACAGCTGAGGAGGAATCTCGAGCCTAAAGGAGCAGACCTCTTTGTGCACAAACTAAGTGAGGATTTTCCATCTAACATCTGGTCAGGAGACAACTCCCACCAGCCTTTCTGTGAGCCTCACCTGTAAACGTTTATTTCTGGCAATTAGAAAGCAAAATCTTGCCTGCTTTCAGTTGAGTTTCATGCATAGATGGCCATGAGTTCAAGACCTTAGAAACCTGAACAAACCCTTATTTAAAAATTTCCTTGGATAGCAGTTCAGAAGTAACAGCGGATTTCAGACTAGCAATCCTCTCGGCAGATCACGTGCAAGTGGTTTAACAGCACGCACACCTCTCTGCACGGATACCGTTTCATTCTGACATGTTTTA
The DNA here is from genome assembly GCF_047663525.1 of Anas platyrhynchos. NCBI lineage: Eukaryota > Metazoa > Chordata > Aves > Anseriformes > Anatidae > Anas > Anas platyrhynchos. The sequence goes on along the minus strand of NC_092593.1, from coordinate 32,747,108 downwards.
CTTAGCTTATGACACGCATCATTATTTGAGAATAATCTGTCAAAAGTGTTTTGTTTCTTACTATTTTCATGCAACTAAAAAAAAAGTAGTTTTAAAAGAACACTAAAAAAATAATCATTTCAGCATTATTGGAACAGGAGGGTAAATCAACCTAAACACAGACCGGCTGAAAAACATTTCCAGCCTTAACTACAGATTCCTTTCAGAAGAAGGGAGTTATTGCTTTCATTTTTGATGCAAGATGATTGATGGCAAGGCCTCAAGAATGAGTGATAGAGGGCGAAAAAAATCAAGTTCTTTCCTTTCTGAAGAGTCTTAGGACATCGCTTTGAAATTTTCTAATATCACTGCAAAGCTAGACTTTATAATCACGCACTCAAAGCCCTTTCCTCCTTCAGGATCAATTTAAAGGGACAGCATCAGACTGAAACCTAATTTCATCAAGTGTACTATCAACAGTAAGAGTTATTTTAATCAAAGATACATTTTACCAATAACCAAGGTAGTTCATTGATCACAATTGAGAATTCAAAACAGACTACTCATTTTCATGTTTCCCCCTCGTCTGTATTCAGTTGTGTAAGAGCGTCACACTCAGGACTCAAGTGCTGCAAAAGGAAGATGATATTTAAACAAACAAAAAAAAGGTTTAAATAGACTGTTTGGTTCACTGTAATGATTTTTTTTTTTTGGCCATCCTGGCATCACTGAACCACAAACTCATCAAACGCTGACACACACTTCTTGTCTTACTTTCATGTCCACATGGAGCCATGTGTGGACTGCCACCCACTTTTTCTCCACTAACCCAACGAAACGAGCTTATGGTGACACAATGTGCTACACAACACTTTCTGAAGCTTTAGGACACACTAAGATCTTGCCAAGCCATCACGTAAACATCAACATTGGTAACCTTTGGTAGTCTACAGTTTCACTTGCATCTATGTTCTCATCTGAATGACAGCACTGTCAAGAATGCAATTGTCCTCTAAACTGAAAGAACAGAATTAGAGAGGGACAAGAAGCATCTCCCGGCTCTGCTTAAAATCAGACAGGATGCTACATTCATATCCTTAAAAGTGACCTAATACTGAAAACAGCTCCCATCCCTTACTCAGCTTCATGAATACCCCCCATACTTCTCCCTGTTGTCCACAACTCATTCATACAAGAAAAAATATTCAACATTCCAATTTGGATTTGACCACATTTTTGTCTTTATAATATACGTCATTTTAATTTTGAAACAGCTGATGACCGCAAAAGGGAAATCCACCAGGGTTCATTCAGAAAAGGTCAAAAACATTTTTTCAATCACTGTGGTATATTTCTAAAGCAACTTCTAGCTGAGGAATTCACTGGAATTTCTGACTGAAAAGCTTCAACAGAAACAGTTATGTTTAGTTTGAGCAATTTAATGTATTTTAAAACCCCAATTTATTTATTTTTAATTTTGCCAAGAAAACATTTCACCAAATAAACTCACTTTCTTGCCCCATTTTGAACGCTTTTTCTTTCCAAACATCCCCCAAACACTTGTATTACTTAAGTAACTTACCCGATGAAGTTCCTTATATTTTCATCCAAACTACCGAAGGTTCATTTATAAACCAACTGTTTCGCCTGGTTTCAGGGAACATACAAAAAGCTAAATTCCACTTTTATATCTACATATAAATCATCCCACCAACCTCCTTAGGACACCGCCTAGTTAGAAAAAGCATCCTCAACACCAGGAACATTTCCAAGCAGATTCAACCTGGTTACCCATCTGCTGACGTTACCTCCAGTCAGTACTAATGCCTGGGAACTGTCCTTAGCAGGTCCCTGTTCATCGGACCCCTCTTGCACTGAAGTCTCACATTTCCTTCAGATAAAGTGCTGCATGACCGCACCTCAGCTGTTTCCTTGATACTGTTCTGTATCACAGGATATACCTCCGCAAGTCAATCAACAAACACTTTTGAAGCTAGTATTGAACAAATTCAGCACAGCTGCCATTTGTTAACATAGCTGAAAACTTGCCAAAATTATTTCCTCAAACATTGTAGATCATCTGGCTTGCAAAGCATTAAGAAAATAGTAAACCCTGGTCCATGTGAACACTAATTGTGTTTCATGCAATGCTGATTTATCTATGCATTTTAAAACCTCATATTCTATATAAAGCAGAATCCTTTATGAAACAAGCGTAATCACCTTGTAAGTAACTAAGAGGTGAGAATACCTGATTTCTCTTCTGTTCCTAATACATGATTTGCCTTCTATCAAGTGTAATCTAACTTCTTTAAAATACCTGACTTGTTGGCAAGCACTGACTGATAACAAGAGGCATTTCAAAAGAACATCTCAGACACGTTCTCGGTGGGTAATTAGAGAAAACAGCTTTGTTTGAAAACAAACCTCATATCTGCTTTTCTAGGCAAACAATCCAAGCCAATTTAAAACCAGAATCTAATTAAAAAGAAAAGATAATAATAACCATTAAAGAATTTGCTCTGAGATTGTGAGCTCTATCTTGCAATTCACAGAGTCCCATCTATGAATGGTGGATAATAATAACAATAATCATTCCTCTGCCTGTTATCTGTTTTGTCCATCTTGACTCAAAGTCTTTCAGGGTAGGGACAAGCTCACCATGGTTTCACAGCACAAAAGGTTTCAGATCTTAATAGGGCCAAGCAAGGCTGTATGTTGCAATAAGCATCAATGCCAAAGTTAATATAGAAAATACTGCTGTGTAAAATCTTTTTTATTTTTGGAACTATAGTTTCAGTACTGGAGGACCAAGCGTTTCAAGCCAGCAATTACTGCTCTGTGATCTCACAGCCACATTGCGACCTTAGCTCCAGCTCTGTTTATCCTAGTTATTGCACTGAAGTCTGAAAGGTACTGACTGAATATTACAAAGATCATCAACAACCCAGTCATGCACCGGATTTGCTCATCTTATTTCTTACAATACAACTATGTGACAAGCAGCGACAGGGATAGTTGACTACCTCCTGTAAATAATATGTAGAATATTAATATGAGCAGATGTTAATTATTCAGTTTTTGTCAGTCCGTGACAGTTGCTGATGTATCTGAGGTGTCAGGATCAGCACTGAGACATGGAAAACAATTTAACAATTTAACTACAATGAAGAAATAAAGGAGAAATTCCAAACTTGATTTTCTTAGCAGATTTTAAGACAAAACTTACTTGATCAGTGATACATCAAGTTCAGTTCTTACAAGCCTGCACTTCCCTACTCCTACACTTCTATTAAAAACGGACACAGCATGAGTATTTGTTTTTATAAAACTGTCCTGTTTTCCTCCTGCCCCTCACTTCATCGCAAAAAAAAACAAACACACCTTGTTAATCCTTAACTTAAAGTTGACTTGGCAGTATAAAACTAAGTATGACAAATACAATGCATTGATCCTTCAGGGCCCTTAGCCCTCGCTCAGGTTGTGCCTTGCTGCTGATCTGTGAGTTGCAGCATGTGCTAGTGCTCACACCGCCTCATCAGCCAGTTTTCATGAGAAGTCTGATATGTAATAGCCTACCCATCTGGCACCGAAGTAAATCACAAACAAGTATACTTCAAAAATGATCAACCAGCATATACATACAGTTTTACAGCCGGCTCCTTTGACTTAAATCTCGAGATATTTCTTATTCAGTCTTTCCAACAAACCTAATTAGGCTCACTATTAACCTTGAGCTAGAGATGGCTTGCTGAGGGAGTAGTACAGTTAAGTCTGTGGAAGCAGTACCTCCTTTTTATTGGCAGAGGTCCTACAAAAGCCAGGTTATACATGGGGGGTTTTATGTGTGTGTTTTTGTTTTGTTTTAAATCAGTGTGGCAACGTTCTGACACATGCACTGCACTTCAGAACTTAATGTGTGTTTGTCTTATATTGTTAACGAGCAGGAGGCACAAAGAAAAAAACGTAAAGCAACAGGAAGCATCTTAAATAAAAGCTTTCAGTTTCTTTTAGTCTTAGGTCAGCATTAATTGGCCAGGTTTTGGTACCGAAGTCTGCTTTAAAATTTGCTAGGTGGATCAGCTTCTAATAACATATCACATTATTCAATAATCTTCTATTTTACCAAGTTTTGTCATAGTTTTTTTTCTGCACTTGGCATTTGAAGATGTCTGAAAGGCCCCGCAAAGAACTACATTGGTCCCAGTCACTTTGCGTATCTTTAAGGCAGGCTGCTTTGCACATGTGCAAGTATATTTTTTTAAAGCTGATTTTTTTTGGACACACCCACTTTGTTCAATTTTAAAATGCTTTTTACCAGAAGGGTCTCCTCTCATGATTTTCGTAACACATGCAGCTACGCAAACAACTGTCTTTAATGTACACTCCAAGGAAAACATACACTCCCCCCCCCCCAAAAAAAAAAAAAAGCAACATGTTACTGGCATACCTCTTACCTTTTAAAAGACATCACTACAAAATGTTTCCATCACACATGCCCTTTATAGACAATACTACTACTTGAATTTCATTATAATTTTTAATAGTTTCAATTAACATACATCTGTGTTTTTCAGCAAATAAACTAAACTAGCATGCCTTCCTTATTTTCTCCCTACTCCCACGTTTACCCAACCATATGCAAGGTTTCCAAGTTATTCTGCAATGCAAACATTAAATAAGGAGTTCTGCTGTTGCCATCAACCAAAACCTTCTGAAGGTACTTCCGAAGGCATTCAGGAATACCTTGTAACATCAGCCACTCGCTAAAGCACGTGATTTTCCCTTCAACTTGGAAGCCTTCTCAGAAGGATGATTGCAGAGGCCAAGACCTGGCCCTGCTGAATTCACCGGCAAATTCACAGCTCCATTCATTTCAACTGCGCTCCCTTCCTCCCCCCATCAGCAGGAGCAGGCAAACTCTCCCCCTCTCACTGCATTTTTCAGTTACGGTGTTATGCCAGCAGGATTGTTTCCAAACAGCCTGGCTTGTCTGGCTATGCTTATAAGCTCAGCTTGTCTGGCTGTGCTTATACTTCATCTTTTCTCTGTACTGACACATGTTCTTGCATATGGAAAATTAACACACACCCCCACAGACGCACACACATCTTACCCTCACATACTGTGGAAGGAAAAATTATCGAAGTAAATACTTAAACAGAAGATTGTTACTTAAGATGGAAATTGAAGTTAACGTGGTCTTGAAACAGTTAAACTTCAGATGACTAAAAGCAGTTAACCTTCAGTAGTGATCAGATTTCCAGCTTCTGTGGAGCCTGATCACTCTCGGGGCCTGTGCACGGTATGCAGAGTTCTCAAGGACAGCTTGATTTCTGGCATCTCTGGACAAGTTGGAAATTGTAATTGCAATCACAGTGAGCTTCTGTGCCTGGAACTGACAGGCAGGCAGGTCCCCCTCCTAAGAGGCTACACTTACAGTGTACGTTAAGTGAGAGGAAGAGGGGAGACTGCACAAAAGGGAATCTACAATCAGATGAGCTAGGTCACCCTTTTGCCCCCCCATTCCCAGCAACTTCATGTGATGGAGAGGAAACTGTTAGAACTGCAGCTGAAGCACACTGCCAGGCAGGTGCAGCAACACCACTGTTCATTAGCTGCTATTTTTACAGAGACCCCTTATGCCAGTTGGAAAGAAGGATGTTTACATAAATGACAGCAGAGGAGAGTAAGGAAAAATGTCTTGCTACTGCCATAAAGAATTTCATTTGATCCTAAAGCTGCCCTTTAAACTGAGGTTCAAGATTAACTCAGTGGTATTTCCCAAGCAGCCCTGCAGTCAGTAGAATGACTATGGAGTGAGTGTCTGCACGTACCACCCAACCACCATGACCTGTACTCAATTTTTTGGTCTTTCTGAAGCCCCTACAGGCACTGTTGAAGACTTGGGTCAAACACTTTGCTAGGCAGCAAGAGATGCATATAAGAAATTAAATGTAATCCAGCAGATAGACAAGACTATTTCCACCATCACTCATATACTCAAAAGATAGGACCATACAAGGGTCCCCAGTGTAAAGGCACTGGTATTGACAGAGAAACTTCACATCCTGGTATGTCTGGGGGGGGGCCCTGATAATTCTGTGAAAGCTGCCAAGGGCCAGGGAAGGGAACCAGGAGCTTCAGCTTAGAAACCTGCTTTGACAGCCACAGCAGAAACCAAGGGAAGTCTTCTCTTGCCTTCGCCACCTGACAAGCTGCTGTACTTTCTACAAGGCCTCCAGACGTGCCTGATGAAACAACATCAGAAGCCAAACCTACCCAGATCTCACCCAGTTTCCAGCTGAACCTTTTTGGCTGGTCAGCTATGTGACCAGTTCTCTTGAAGCCTCTGAGCCATAGGTAAGTTTGGTATGTCTTTAGTTGTCTTAATTTTAAGAGGGGCTCACAATTTAGGAAAAGCTACTTTACCTTTGTGCAGTATGTGAAGACTGACTGCTTTGTTCATTTAGTTAATTAGGCCATATATACAAACACAATGAAATAAAAGATGTGGGTATCAGCCCAACATATGCAGCTTTAATTTGTTTGCTGCGCGCCTGGTGGAGGTCATTGTCACTTATTACCTTTATACTTTGCTTGACAAATGCTCTCCTGCTCCATGAACGCTGCTACCAGGGATGGCAGGGAACTACGCTAAGTCCAGGCGAAGTCAAGAAGCCCCCTGGATCTTAATTATAAAACCATAAAAGAAACCAACTGCCTTTGAAGCTCTCTACCAGGAAACAAATGAGAATGGGAAATTTATTTCCAACCATAAATCCCAAACCCTTCAGTTTAATTTTTCCCAAGTTAACTTTCTCACCTAGCTAAGCAGCACTGCCTGCTATTATTAGCTTCTGGCCCAGTATCAGCTGACCACCATTAGTCAAACTGTCTTCATCTCAATGAGCTCAGGGACTCCCAAGGAACTCTGTGTATGCAGACTTGTGCTTGCAGCCTCTAATTATTTTCTAACAGATAATGGAGCATTTAAGTTCAGAGAGAATAGATTAAACTTGTAAGTGGATCAAAACCCTGGACAGAATCAGAGCTCACAAGATTACTTCCTGGAAACATCAAGCTTAGAGGGCTACAAAAGAAAGGCCTTCATCACTTGTCTGTTTCCCCAGGACACGTTAGTTTCAGGATATTTTTTAGCCTCAAAGACGGTTTGCTACACTTTCCAATTGCTGCATGTCTCTGGAATGTATTACATGATTAGCTGAGCATTTGGTTTGATGTTAAACCATCTGATCAGGCCAATGGCTACTTGACTTACCAGATAATCGTAACAGCCAAATAATTTGAGGTTAAGGAGGAGAAGTCATTTTCAAAAGTGAAATTACAACTCCCTGTTCAACCGTCAAGTAGCCTCTTAGCTGCTTATTTGACTTTTCTCACAATAAGCATCCTCTTATACCTCCACAGAAGCCAGGACCTTCCATCTTTCCTTACAGCTGCAGGCCTCAGGGTAAGGAGCAGGATATCCTTCCCTCCAGATACCCCTGCATCCATCCACTCATGAATCTCCTCGCGAACATGCTTGCAGGCAGGCCAGTAGCAAGAATGGCTGCACTCTGAATTCCAACTCCAGGGCCCTTCTGGGGACCGTGAAGTGTGATTAGCTAGGCAGTTAGGAGAAACAACGCCTCACAAATTAAGCAACCAACCATTTTGACACCCAAATGAAACGCTTTAGACTGTGAAATTATTCCAGACCTAAATGACCACAGATTTGAACAACTTCAGAAGGAATTGGAAAGAAACACAGGCCTAAATTATACAGAACAGTGGCAACAACAATGGCAAGGTTAAAAAAAACCACACAAGTAAAACTAAAAAAAATTTCTCTTAGATCACATGTACATTCTGTTTCTTCCCTGGAGAAGGCAATACAGGCTATGTAGTAGACTTTGGACTGCTTTATTTTAACAGACAACTACAGTAAAAAAAAAAAAACAACACTATGTAAGAGGGCAAAGAACAGAGTAAAAGCAAGATGTAGTTGGGGTTTCTGGAGAATGCACGGAAAACAGACTCTGCTGCAATTCTGTGAAGAAAAAATCCAAATAGGGGATGTACTTTTTGATGACGGCCCATTCATCATCCCCTGATGGGAGGGTGGGAGGTGTTTGGCCATAGCAGGCCAAACATCATGCATTGTATCATTATAGTCATTACAGATCCATTAGTGGGCGTTCAAGGTGCTGAAATGACAGCCCAGTAGCCAAATTGTTGTTCTTTACTCTTTTAGCATAACATTTAACAGAATTTCAGCAGCTCCCAGAGCACTTTAAGCACTTAAATTCCCCAATGTTACAAGTTTAAACCAGAGCCTATGCACTATGCCACAAACTTCTCTCCCATCTATTTCTGCAGATGGTGCAGAGTAAGTGTCCCAAGTACCCTTCATGTATGCAAACTGGTGTGTACAAGAGCCTTTACATTTTCCAGAGCCTCTCTGAAAGCAATACCAAGTTCTAGTTGCAAGTACAAGGACATATACAACTGGGTAGAGTTACCAACAAAAGCTCATCGGTATTTGACAAGTTCAAAAAAAATGAAAGCCAACTGAGTGAGACTTATAACACCTTCCCAATGACCTCCCCTTTCTATTAATAACTGTGTCAGACATTTAAGTCAACGCCCACTGTGCTCCTAAGCACCATTAGCCACCTATACACCTTTAACAAGAATCTGATACAACTGCTTTTGACCAGCAAAGACCATTCATAACACTCGTCTTACTGGAAGCACAACCGATGGATTTTGTTCTCACATGTACTTATGAATGTTCCTAATAAAACAATGCCAATGAACAGTTTCAAGTTTTATCAAGCATACTTATGCATCGTTTCTACGAGGCTTTGGTCAGTATAAAACAGTTTCCTGCTATACCTTACTCTTCAATGAATGATAGACATCGCCTCATAGTACCTCATCAATTTAAAACTATGCCCTTTCTGGGACAGGAAGGAGTGGTCACACTGAAAGCAACTATCCCAGGGCCCTTCTTTTACATAAACATTATCTCTTAAAATGATGGTTGTTTCAAGAAATATATGACTGGGTTAGGAGGTGAGTAAGGCAGAAACTTCTGTATGATTGCATGAAAAATTATTTCAAAAGAATAAAATTAAATCTGCCCTCTCATCAGTTCTGTACAGCAAAAGATGTTACAGACCACTGCACATATATCAAATGCAGCACTGATACAAAACATCTTATTCCTTCTTATTGTCACTTACACCAACTGATGATGAAGTCCAATTCTCTTTTATTATTATCAAAATAACCTCTAGGTTGTTATTAACCTGTAGGACTCACAATGTACTTCACTATTCCCCCAACTTGTTACAACTGGATCAGAGGCTTATGAGAGAATGTTAATTTAAAGAGAAACTTCTCCTAGCATAGCTGTATGTTACACAGTTAAAATCCCCATAGTGTCCAAAAAAAACATCATTTCTGGGCTGCTCATCAGATGCATGAACTGGAGGGAAAAGAGGTCCAGTGAATTAAGTCAGCAGATCAAGCTGAGCTACGAAACCTCACACTAGCAACTGTGCCTTTTAACAAGGACCTTACCTTTCCTCCGTACAGTGCATCAACATTAATATCAAGTAAGGAGCCATTGCTACTAACTCCTCGATCAGAGAACCAGATCCTCCTCTGGCAGAAACAGCACAGTTCCAGTGACTTTCATACAGTGGCATCAATTCCCTCTGCATCAGTGTCCGCTGCCATCAGACACAGTGCATCACAGCTCACAGTCAGTGGTCTTCTACTCCCTGCACATTCACTTCAACAGACTGCTGAATACCAGTTCTCTATCTGGAGCTCTACCACTAACAATGCTCTTCACCATTATTTTGTCCATTAAGTAAATATATGTAATCCTCTTTATCCCTTTAGGGCAACTCATCTCATCCAAACAGAGACATTTTTTAATTTGTGCACAATTATTCAGTGTTATCAACATAAATGTGTAGAGCTCTGTGAAATGCAGAGGAAGCACCTTGATCTATACAGCGCCAGGTCAACTGCCTGAGAACTCACGTATGATCATTTACCTGAAACAGCTAAAGCCATAGCTGTATGTTCCTATTAACTTCTAGATGTAGGAGTAGATTATACAATGGGAGTACTGTCTCCTTGTGCTTTATACCCTCATTAATGCTAATCTAATTAAGCCTGTACACTGAAGAGACCTTCAAGATTTGAAAGTCCTATGTAATTTTCAAGTTCATGAGAGCAATTTACAAAAAAGTACAAATTTCTGAATTGTTTAGAAACTGAAACTGAATAGCACACAAAGTTTCAGCATCAATAAGGCTTGGGTTTGACACAGAGCTCAGGACTCAACATAAAACATCCAAGAAAATGATCTTGACCTCTTGTTAAAAAGTATTTTAGATTAGTAAGGCAAAAGGGATTTTATATCCAGCATATTTTTTTTCTCCTTGTTATGCTTTTTTTCTGCTGACAGCTCCCAGACTCTCAGTGCTTAGTTCCCAGGGAAACTGAAGCAGAAAACAGTTAAGTTTCTGTCCCTGCACCAGTGGAGACCTACAGATGGCAAGATTTTCTCCCACAACTGCTCTCATCTCTAAACTCTGCCACGGAAGTGGAAAATATCTGGCACACGAGACATAGTTGTTTCAGCTTTCCACTGATGGGATGGCCACCTGTAAGAAAATTCCCAACGGGAAAGTTCATGCCTTGCACACTGAAAAATCCAGCCCTACGTCATTTTGGCACTGAAGTTACCCTGGTAGTCCACATACCTGCGGTTCTGGAATGCGATGATCTACATGCAGCAAGCCAAACAGGGCACAGCACTGCCTTATACTGATTTGTCTAGTTCTTCAACTTCAGAGAAACAGCACTGACCAGATGAGGTGTAACCTTGTTTTTCTGTTAGCCTTGCTACCACAGAAAATGCTACGGATATGCATTAACACGGCTTGTCAAGGACTAACATAAGAAAGGAGACTGACGACATGAAAAATCCCAGCAACTGGTTTTCTAGGGACACTGTGTTGTAGCACTCATTAAACATCAGCACGATATTGGTACTGTGTACAAATCTCCTTGTAATATTTAAATATAAGGAAAAAGAACTGACAGGAATTCTTCTTTACAACCTCTGTGGACTGAAGAAAGATCCCCCCAAGACTCGAAGTAGCTGATCATCTCCTACTTACATCCATAAACTCCACATTGGCTTTGGGACCAGTGGTCTCGTTAAGGATCTTAATGGCCACAGGAATCTTTACAGTTTCTCCCTCGGGGACCCAAATACCCTAGAAAGACACAGAAAAGTGACAGAAGACTAATAAGACAACAATCATAAAGATTTCACTCAGTTACATTTCTTTTTGATGTATTTTGTCACATTATGCATCATTATGCAGTTCAGTTGCAAACATTGGGACTGAGAATACACAAAACAAGCTATAAAAGAAACAAGGAAAAAAATCTCACAATACTACTTCTTACACCAAAACTCAACCCTTACGTAAAGTGGAATGTTTTATGCCAGTGAATGCCCTTCTTAGCCCACTTAATTTTCCTGCCCACAACCAGCCTTATATGGAGCAACATAAGCATGTCAAAGAGTTTTGCACTGCCTATTACTTCCCATAAAATTGAACAAGAATCTTGATTTTCTGTTCTGGAGTTTGATGTTAATCCCACTGAAGCTATTGCAAACTCCCACTAGTGAGTATCACCAGCAATTAGGTCATGCCATCATGCAGAAATAGGACACCTTGAGAACAATATATTTGGATTGAAATAGTTAAACGTTATTTCTCTAAGTAACTGTTATATAAGAATTAAAAGCTGAGATAGCTAAGAAGCAAACCTTGTAATTACAATTCAGCCTGTCTCTTGGGCTACTTTACCATCGCTCTTATCTAATCTATTCTGTGTTCCTGGGAATCTTGTGTTACCTGTCTCTATCATTTTATTATTTTCAAATTTATTATTTGAAAAGTGTTGTGGTGACGTTGTTGTAGTCATCTGATCTGTACCTCTTCCATTGCTGCCCCCAGTTTGGAGACAGACACCATACATGTATCTATGCTCCTTCACTGCACTGGACTATCACTTTGATTTGACAGGTATGGGTTGCTCCCAGAGGGTTTAGTGATCGGTTTGACTTGCTCCTTAAGCCCTACTTCGTGCCTTTTGAAATTGAACAGGACCAACAGATCTAAAAAAAAAAAGTAAATAAATGAAGTGTTTTTCCCTTTGTATTTTTCTCTTTGGGTTCTGCTCCTTTATCCGGATTGTTCTGGAGTGCATTAACATAACTAGTATTTCCTACGAAATTGGAAGAAACAGAAGGTACTAAAATTTAGATAATACTGTATAACATCATATAACAGCTATTACATGACCTATTTGTGAAATGAGAGACAAAGTTTATCTACCTTGTTAGAACTGTACTGTAAAGCCATCACGTAAGAACAGAACATCCAACATCAATACTGCATTTAAAATCAGTAGCAAGATGTTCTGGCTTGTGTGGTCCTTTTGCATGCAAGTATGCTCATGGCTGACACTCCTTTTCTCACCAAGCAGTCATGTACATGAGCCTGCCTAACACTGAAGTCTTAAGTCCACTGTTCTATTAGTCTCCCAAATACATAGGGCTCATGAATCCACCCACAATAGAAGATGCCTTGCTGCAATGCAGAACTTGACAGTTCCCAAGTTAAATGAGGCCAGTCACCGCTGCACAGAGGGGTCTCTTACCTTGTATACAGTTCCAAAGGCTCCAGAGCCAAGAACTTTGACTCGTTTCAGTTCAGTTTCCTTCAGGATACGAAGCTGTGCTTGGTTGGGTGCTGTGCCACTTGGAGTTAAGGGTTCCACAAGCTATGAAAGGAAGTCCTACAATGTTAAGTATCTGAAAGTGTGAAAACCCATCAGAAGTTTACACTGAAAACTATCAAGCCAGTTTAACACTGAAATAAGACAGTGAGGACTACTGATCTGCCAACTTCTGCAGGAGTCTCTCACCTTTAAAAGTAAATCAATCAAATGCTAAGAAACTGAGTGACACGATAAAGAAAGTCCTCACTCACCATGTGATAATTTCCACCAGGAATTGCATGATGGAATTATGAACCGGAAATTGAATTGGTGTCACAGTAATGCACCCAAGGACTTTCACTAATGGAGGCAGTATAAATATTTTCCACATGACAGAAATACAGCATTTATTATCAGCACACCACATTCTATTTTTGCCTATTTTAGTGCCTTTTAAGTTGGCCATATTTCTTCTAAATAACTCTGACTTAATGGATCATCACATTCTTACTCTGTTCTGGAGAAGGAACTACTCTTTTGAACTTCTGCTGTACTGTATAAGAGGACAACTTTAAGGAGAAAGCAACTTAAAGCAGACAAGCAATTGTAACAACCACTAATTTACTGGGGGGGGGGAAGGGGGGAAGGCACAATTAAGCAATTTGCCCAAGATGACAATCATGTCCCAAGAAACCTTTAACTGAATGTGCTATTGTGGTTCATTTATAAAAATGCTCTCAGAAATCAACATGGTACCGTGTCTGCCAGGAAAAAACAAAACAAAACAAAACACCAACCTATGGTTCTTAAAAATAAATTAAAAGTAAATGAAAAGGACAACATTCTAAACAATGAAAAATAGCCTGTTCCTTTACAGGATGAGAAAAATAATTCAGGGCTACTCCTACTCAAATTGGTTTCACACTGCTGCAGTATTTCAAAGTTGTCTGTTTACAAGGCTAAATGCTCTGTGCTCTGCAGTTTTCCAACTGCTGCTATGGATCTTTGAGTATCATGGACTACTTCATCAGTTGACCAGATTACTCTGGCTCAGGTAGGAAGACTGTTAACTGGAAATTATTGGAGTATGGAAACATAACAAACCCAAACAGAAACAAGACAGGTCATCATAGAAATTATTTTTTGAGTTGTCTTTTTTTTTTTTATATAAATAAAATAATTCTCTTTTGTCCTTCCTGTTTAGACACCCAATACTAATGCAATGAAGGAAAGAGGGCTCACTATAAAAGAGAACCAGGCAGACTGGTTCTTTCAGTTTGTGAAGAGTGAAAACAGCTTCTGTGCTACAGGCCACCAACACACGTACGGCAGGGAGAAGTAGTATTGTGGGCCCTAAAAGAATTCCTTGTAGAGTATTACTGAGAATGACTGATAGAAAGATAGGTCTGTCATAGCCTGCAGCTAGAAACAGAGACTCTAGCTGAAGCTGTGTGTGTTTATTTCAGGATACTCCTGATTTAATTTTCCATTTCTAAGCCAAGACAGCAGCCTCCCCACAAATTCAGTAGAAGACCGTAGTCCCTCAGTAAACATTGTCAGCCACAGCTTTTATCTGATCAGAGAACAAGGACTTCAAAGCCAGTACCTCACTTATGCAACACAGTCTACTTGCTTTTGCCTAAATAGGGGCTGATATGATGTCAACATTTACCTATCTAAAAGCACTTAGTTAAGCTTTCCATAAACCTGAACAGTATTTAACAAACAACACAAATTCTAGGCAGGCATAAAGGTATTTAGGAAAACAGATTAGGGATGCATAAATCATTTGCTCCAAGGCACTACAGTGGAATTAAGTGGAAGCAGGACCCTTAAAATAAAAGAGAACAGCACTGTTAACAAAGCCCTACTGAAGTATCAGTAGTTAATAGTATTTCCAGGTTTTATCATCTCACAGGCAGGAACCCTTATTTAATATTATCATCAAAGTGTCTCAAAGCACAGGACTGTGTAGACGGTAGTAACCACTTTTGCTGTAACTGACAAAGACTAAGTATTATGGTTAAGAGTATTTCCTAGATTGCCTCCTCCACTACCTGCAAATTGAAGAGCAGAACAGAATGGACGCAGCTTTCTGTCCTATAGAACTGTTACGTGCTTTTGGCAGTAGAACTGTGAATCTTACTTGGTTATGCTCTGGAAAACGTCTTGGCTTATTAAAGCGCATTATTACTACTGAACAGAACTAGAGGCTTTGACAAAATTTGGACCACAAAGGCAATACAAGTAGTGGAGCAAAGAGTGAGTGGCAATATCAGCATCTAAGCATTCCTAATGAACTTAAGCTATTACCAGACATCATTAAAGTAACCTACTTCAATCAAAGTTGACTTCAGTATGCACTGGATGAAATCTTGTCATTTTAAAGCATAAGAGCTACTGAATATATTGACGAACTGGGATAGAATTTCAACAGAGAGTAGGATAAGAGCTTAAAAATCTGGTGGAACATGGCTATGTGATCATGTGGATCTTTTTTAGATATGCAAAGCCACAGATCCATGTATGTACAGAAAATTAGCACGTTGAAATAGCATCATTCACTTCATCAGTTCAGTCCTGCACAAATTAGCAAAAGATTTCTACAGACCTTTACGGTAGCTGGATTAGAGACCTCAACATCCTTAGTACAGAAGCAGAACAGTTTTGCACACCTTCCCAAATTTAAAGTATTTTGTGAGAAGGAACACATGCTCACCTCAGTCTCCAGGAACCTTCGCAACGCTCTCTTCTTCTTAATGCTCTTGCGCCGAACATACACAGCAAATGTCAGGCCCACAATGACGATGATGAAGAGGCCACCAATAACTCCAGCAGCAATCAGAGGGGTTCTAGCAATCAGAACCAGAGACTTCATTGTTAGCTAGGTGACGGACCAACGAACGGCTAGGTACATAAAATATAATCACTCAGAAAACAACTTATGTTGTAACTGTTTTACAACAGTTACTTAGTCAGTCCAAATAGCAAGTCAGGGGAAACACATTAACATGTGTTACAACTATTCTTGTTTTTTAATCTATATACCAGGTTCACTTTTTTTTCAAACTGCCATGCACATGTGAAGAGTTGTGTGGACAAGGAGACACAACATGCACTTTGATGGCAAACGCAAATCTGCAATGGCAAAATGAGGATACAAGCATCTGGAGTTCTCCTGCAAGAGGTTTACCCATGCTTACTTTCGGGTCCAACTAGATTAACTCATGGAATTGTATATTTAGAAAACCAAAAACCAACTAACAAAAATTGCCTAACCTACAAAAACATGATGTGCCTTCCTGAGTCTAGGGAAGCAAGGAGCATCATACACAGACCCTTTACTCAAATGGAGGATATTTACACTTGAACAAAGTAATTCATTACTAGTACCACACACCCTCAGTTCACTACCATTGCACAGGACTATTTTTGGTGATGGTTGCACCCATCTGGTTCTGCTATTAGCAAAGCCAAATCCCATATCAGAAGACAGCTGCGTGGGAGCCAAAAAACTTCTGTGTGTAACAACAAGCTAGGGTCAGCATTCCCATAAAAAAGTAGTTATCCCCCCACAACTCCTTCAACACCTTTCATCTCTCCAGGACCTTGAGCAGCATCAGCTGCAACTACTAGCTTCTTTTTCCCCCAGACATAAGATATAATAGGCTGGCACGGTGGTAGATACTCCACAAACACAAAATAAAAACCGTCTCAGAGATCCACGCTGACTTAGTCGTGCACATTTGGAAATCCCCCCCCCAATCAGTGGAAAAGAACAGGCTCCTGACAAAGAAAAAGTGAAAGCAGCATGTGCTCTCAGTTTTGTTTGTCTCCCCTTCCTCTATAGGTTGTACAGCAGCCTCCAAATCAACACCTTAAATTAGGCATTTTCACAGAATGCCAGCAACTTACTAACATAAACACTTAGTGTTTAACATCCCAACAACGATGGCTGGACAGCAGCTGAAAAGATGGCTAAAAAGGAGACAGTATGACAACTGCAGAACATAAGTGGTGCAGAAATCACTGCCTTTTAACCATAGGAAAGAGGTTAACAATTGTCAAGATTGTGGAAGTATCACTGCTGTGGTTTAACAGCCTCCCCCTGTTAAGCCTGGATGATGACGAAAGATACATTATAGATTATTAATATATTTTAAAAAAAAGTAGCACACAGGTATTGAAAATTTGAAGGAGTCACTGATGGAAATAGTAAATTGATTTACCTGACCCTTATTGTTTTTTTATGTCCTATCACACAGCTGAGCAGTGGGACACAAAGCCATCTTACCTGGTTTGCTCTATGAAGGTGCATTACCACTGCAGACCATTCTGAAGCCCACGTCTGAACTGTCCTAATTGCCTGTCATTACTGCACTTTGCTTCAGAGAGATCTCAAAGCCCTCAACCTGGATTCCTTTCAGATACCAACCAGAAACGTATTTCTGGAGTGTATTTAACATGCTCCAACTCCTAACTGCCCTTAAGCCCACAGATCCAACTAGAGCTTACACAAAGAAACATGCCCAGAAGCAAATGTAGGCTAGAGATTCGGTCGACCACCTGTTTAGTAGTCCAAATCCAATCCTGTTGTGGCATTCACTTCACGTTAACCCAGAAAAAGCCTTATAATGGCACACCTAGTTATTAAAACACTCTGTTTGAAGCACCATTACCACGTTTTCTCAGGTAAAATGTATTAGCAACATGGAATGCTTTAAGGCCTATTATAGTTCCAAGACTATTACGGAAACTGTAATGCCTGCAAATATGGAAGCTGAATGTTGTTTAGGTATAAAACAGATGATGATGTTTGGGAAGTACAAATACAGTACTGCTAGACACTGCTTCTTCACCTAGTCTGGCCTTAACACACATCTTCCTTTTTACTCTCATCGATTACTCTGCCAGTGGAGTGCAGAACCCAGGTTAAAGGTCTTGGTATAGCCACCCGAAACAGCATGCCTCTCTTCATTTTGCATCTGCTTTCCATGATACTGATGCCAGGAACTTGTTAATATGAACAAGACAGGCCACCAAAAGACTTTTATGAAGCTATTACTAATGCTCTTGAGCAGCATTCTTTTCAAACAACGTATGAACAATCCTAGATTTTTTTTTTAAACACTACCAAACCACAGAGTGGCAAAACCAGGAGACCTCCTGACTTTGAAGTGCATTAATAGTAACCATCGTACCAGCTGCCAAAAACTAGTTTTATGATACTACATACACCAAAAATGCTCCAAAACAATGTTTAAATGAAAGACTATAAATAAACAATTCCTAAGAGGACATAATGCCTAGTCAAGAAAATAAAAGGAAGTTACACATTTCTTGCATCCCTTTTATTGTTATAAAGTACAAAAGTTCAATATGAATCTTTCATGATCCATCGTGTCAATTCTTGCTGACTTAAGAAGGAAATCATTATTTTTAATGGTGAATTGAAAAAAAGCTAGTGTTTGGTTTTGTTTTGTTTTTGTTTTTTTTTTTTAAAAAAAACCACAAAACTTCAAACAAACAAATCTTTAGTCACTAACACAAAATATGCTCTAATTGTTTATTGCATCTGAATTTTCAGGAGCTACCATCTAAACACACTATTAAGCTTAAAAAGGCAGCAAAACGGGAATGAAACAGCATATCAGGAAAGATGTTTTTCAATGCTGGAAGAACTACAAAAAAGTTCTATGTTTAGCTCAAACAATGATCAGCTGCCTTCACTCCTAGGTCCACCATCCTCACATAAAAATCATGACACATACAAACATCACAGACCTAGAGGGATGCAATCGTACACCATGCAACTTCTCCTCACCCTACCAACACTGAGCTAAGTCCCAAAGTCAACAGCCATGAATTTTATTTGATACACTAGCAAATGTCAAGTCACTGGCCTGAAGCTTTCTGGTATCATCAGCACGCTTCAGTACCACATCTCACTGGTGTTTCCAACCACACACAGAGATTATTTTCTAAGCATTTAAGCTTTTCAGTTGTCACTTTCCCCATTTGGGTTATTTTTACTTATGTTACTTAGGCTGAGTTTGCTTTTTATATTTTCTGCTAACATTTTCTGCTCTCCTGTATAATTTCTCCAGTGTTTTTGTGTGTGCAGTATCTCACGTTTAATACCCTGCTGTATTTCATTAAAATGCTGTTTACTTCTCTTTTAGATAACTGTTAAAGTTGTTTAACATGGATCCTTGCAAGGTGTTACTGACCAGAGAGACAACTGAAGAAACAAAACCTTTCTCCCATTCTTTTTTTTTTTTTTTTAAATCCAATCTTTTTCTTTCTTTTTTTTTTTTTTTCCACATGCACCTAACCATCAGTTCAGCTTCACAAACAAGCTGGACACGCACAAAGCTCCTTATCTCCAGTGGCATTAAGGATTTAATCCATTTATATTACTATTACTGCCCCACAACCACCTCTGTGAATCCAAGCGGCTACGTTAGACCAATGCTAACTACTTTCCACTTAAAATTACTTCTATGAAAATTTACAGGAGCAATGTTAATGTTGTGACAAAAGCATCACCGTCAAAAAAGACATTTTCTTAAAGTCACCTTTAAAAGCAGAGAGGTCATATTTCTCTGTTAGGACTCAGAAAGTCTAAAATCAAGTAAAGGGAGTAGTCATTTGCTGGTCCTGCCCATCCAGCATGGATATGGACAGCCAGAGGTCGAATCTAGCTCATGTTTCTTTCAGCTTCACTATGGACTCACCAACAGAAACTGCTGATACAGAGGCCACCTTCCTTTACAAAATGAAAATCTACCCCAGAGGGCATAAAAAACCCTCTCTGCTAAGTGTTTCTGGATTTTATGCTCATCAAAATAGACTTAGAAGTCCAAGAAACAGGGCCCTGAATTGCAATTCAAACCCACATGATTTGCTATCCCTCACCCCTCCACCAGCTGAGGACAGAATACCCAATTAAAGACTGGAAAAGAAGGCAGCATGGGAGGTGGTGAGAGGGGGAAAAAAATCACTACATGTGAAAAACTCAGCCTTCTCAACTGGAAGCCGCATCTATCTGTGGCTGAAATTTGAAAGTAAGATTATAATATTCCCTTAGGAGAAATAAATAATATATTTTTCTTTTTAAACGTACACAGTGTTTTCATATTTAGAAGCATGTAATATAAACTCCTGCGCATCAAATTTGAGACAAGAAGTTCAAAGTTAGCGTTCCAAGATGGACAAGGATGCTCAACAGGGGAGCTTGTATCATTTTACTCCAAAACATCAAGACATCTGCAATTCCCAAAGCACAGAGAGTCAGGTATTAAAGCCTAATTACTGATTTCGATGAGTACATGGTCTCATACTCTAGACTGGAGAACACAGCAGCAGGAGGAAAGGAAACAGTACTGTGGTCCACGAAATAAAGCTGAGAAAGAACACCTGTTTTTGTACCTTTGGCATTAACCCATGTAATACAACATGTAAATGAACTGAGCTTGGAAGCCAAGCTGCTAGAGAGCTTTCAGTTCCCACCTCAACCTTCCCAGCCTTCCCCACTTTAAGATTTTTTATCTATACATCCAGACAGAAATCATTCTACCTTTGAATATTTGTGAAGTGGTTGCTGCTGGGAAGTTTTCTTTTTCAAGGTAATTTTTTTTTTTTCTGATGGACAATTCACACATTCTGCATTCCTCTCCCTTTCCCTCAGAAGGGAATTCAGGCAACTTTCAAGCTGCACTTTCAGAGATTTAACAGATTCTGTTAATCCTGGAATGATAATCTTTGTATTTAAAACATACAAGATAAACAACCTGAGTGAGAAGCAAATCTGAATATGTTTTAAGAGCTTCTCTCTGCTGTGCAGCACTTCTCTGGCAGACCTCTACAACCGCAATTGCTCACAAAACAGTGCTCCTCAGGGCAGGAAGAATTCATCTACTATTCTTCACATCAAGATGTGCTCTGCTTTACATCTTTCCTTTCCAAGAACAAGACTCACTTCTCGCTTTCTCCGTGTAATCCGAGGATGTTTAAACACTGAACAAAATGTTCTCTTATGTTCAGATTAGCTTTTATCTTGTGTAAACACAAATTATAACAGCTGATCTCAGGATGACTACCAATCTGACATTTAAATGTAGATATTAAAATCTAGATATGGCCTAAATGTATTCCATCATACCATCAACTAGCTGTAGTTAAACTCTGGTGCCAGGTAGTTTTACCCAAGACTTTTCAACATGAGCACAATGTTGTAGTCCCCATCTAGGTCCATTCAGCAGCTGCATGTTTCTAGATCACTCAAATCGTGCACTTCAAAATTGTCACCACCTTTTTCAGCTGAGAGCCAGAGTTCTCAGCCACATGCAGAACAGACATGCCACAGATCAAGGTGTCTTGTTGAGAGCAACTGAGATATAAGGATGTATCAAAATGCTTAATGCAGTGAGTGACATAATTTTCTGAAGGCTTGTGCATATTTTGGTTATCAGAAAGCATTTGCTGAAATGACAGTCAAAAGACAAGTAAATAAATGTGTCAATTCCTTGAATTGTAAAAGTATATCCTACCTGTACTCAATTCTCAGTGTGTTTTTATTTCATTTAAGCAAAGATAGGATTCCTTATTTCACTCAGCAAAATAAATGGTGGAAAAATAAAAATTGAGGATAGCTTTTAAAATGAATTCAGGCTAGAATTCTGAGAATTCTAGTGTATTCTGAGAATTCTCGTGTATTGAGAATAATTTTTTGACATCTTTATTATCCTTAAGCACACACAGTACACACTGCATTTCTTGAAAACTAGTTAAATCCAAATGGTGATTTAAGTATTTTAGGAGAAAACGATGTTTCTGTTTTCACCTTAAGTTACTAAGAACTCTGTTTTACCTCCCTGTTAATATAGCTGACCGGGAATAAATACTGAGATCGCTCTAACTGCAGTATTAATACGGAGGCTTTTTGTGGGCTTCTCTCTCCCTATGACTGAAAGTCTATCTGACATCGCTTGCATCCCTGATATTTTCAGCCTGAGATTTTTATCTTTTGCTACAACAACAACAACAAAGGAATGCTATTGTTAGGAACTTGCACGGTGACTTTGTTTTGAGGCTTGTGCTTTAAGTAAACGGATTAATGTTCCTTGTAAAATATGCCAAGTCAGGTCCCACATAATGTGGATTGATTTATCTGTGACAGAAAGCCGGTTAAATCCACTAGACCGGACTCACAGGTGAAGCCAGTTCATCAAGTAAAAGAACAATCCTCTTTATAAACTTGTCATATTTCCCATTTTCATTGCAAAGAGTAATATTTTGCTTCAAATAAAGAAAACCAGACCTGTAATGACCATGGGCACTGATGGACTGCTCTGAAAGTAAAACCATCAACATTAGCTTAAGGAGTCTCTCTCTGCATAAAGCATTCCTGTTAGAGGCAATAAACTCAGGCAGCAGCACACAGGCTTCTCTGCAACCGGCTGTAGTCAACAGGTTCTACAATTATTTCTGTGTGCACACAATTATTAATAAAAACACATGCTTTTCTCAAACAGAAGCATAAGGTGCATTCTCCTGCATGGTATGACAAGAGACCAGTCTGTCTGGCAGCACTGCTTTCTGTTCACAAACTGTCAAAGCTAAAAGCACCACAGAGCTGAAGCCAAACACGCCACATGGCTCGGGGAGCTGAGAAATACAATGCATTACATCAGTAGGTAGCCAAACTTTCAACAGGGGCTGGCTGGGTCAGACAGAGAATAGAAATCGTTGCACAAATTTGGCCACTGAAACAAGGCAGGAACCCTCCTTCACTGTGCAACTGGCATTCAGGGCATATTTTATCATGTTTGTATCATGGTTACATTTTGGTACCTATTGCATGTTCTAGCAGACACTGGAGGCCCATTACTGTCACCCTACACCTGTACAACTTTTCAAGCAGACAGCTAAACTCAAGCCTTGGTGAGCTCAATGTATCTCAGCCTGCTTTTCAGTTTTGCTCTGCTAGTGACAGTACAGGGGACTGAATACTGCAGCCAGCACTAACAGCAACTCGTTAGTATTTCAGGTGATAGTTTGATTCACTCTTCTGTGCTCTTTCATCTTTACACTTAACAAACAATCACAGAAGTGTCTGCTCACACAAATATGTGGGAAACAATGCGTGGGGGGAAAAAAAAAAAAGAAAAAAAAAAAGAGATCCCTGAGGACATGCACTCATGATGAATTAGTCATTCACTACTTGATTCTCTACAATATCTGGAACCCATCAGGAGAAATTCACTTCAGTTAGGTGGTAGCTCAAACTGTAAAGACCAGAGACCAAAAAGAAACATTTGAGAGTATTTTAACTAACCAAGACAAGTAAACCCATACAAATACTGTGCTCGTATTTTTCCTCAACACTTTGCAAATTCCACTGGTAAGTGGAGTTCCAGGTGAACCTTAGCTGTAATTGAGCCATTCAATACATGAAATACCCAAATACATACACGACAAAGTGAAATTTTGCTTCTAAGACTGCAGTGGTCTTTCAGAAGATTTAAGGAGCACAGCACAGTTTCAGTAGGTATTTGGCTCAGCGGTTGTGCACAGCAGACTCTTTCCTGTTTTGCTTTGAATCATCTGGGGCAGTGTTTGCTTACACAAGCTGCAAGAACCTTTCATGGCAGCGAACTTTTATGGACTGTATTTGGGGATCAGGTCTGAGATTCTGTCATTGATTGCCTCTTTCTGAAGACTTCATGACTTCGTGTTTCTCAGAGTCTGCTCATAAAAGACAGCCCCAACTCCCACCAGACCATTTCTGGTCCAGCAGTGCATCTACACTTCTCTGAGCAAGCCTCTTCACATGAGTGAGCAGACTGAGGTAGTACTAAGCTCAGCACTGGACACTGGCAGAGGGGGAAAAAAGTCAAAACAAAATGGGACATGATAAACTGATGAGAGCAGAACAGTCACACTGTGTTCCTGATCTTCAAGCATCATGTCATATCCAATCACTTGTTCTGTGATAAATGGAGAGCTTACATGGGTTTCAGCTGAGTTCTTTTTTTTAACAAGGGATGACATTAGATCATCTTTGAAACCTATGTTCAAGATTGAAATTAAGAGTGCATGAAGATTTGTAGGTTCCTTTTTAACTGTGTTTGGAAATTTGCACCCATATATTGTGCATGTATTACATATATAAAGGACTAAGACTTTCCTTCAAAGTTTAAAGCAAAATACTAACACTTGATTCCACATTGGCATAAATGTTCTCTCGTATTCGAGGCAAAAATGCCTCAAAAATGGCCATGTTCCTGCTGTTAACTTGAACAAGTTATTTTAGCCTCTCCTCATTAAAGTTTCTAAATATGCAAAATTTATCTTTGTGGAGCATAGGAGGGAATAAATGCGGCCAGTGCTCATAAATATCAAGCAAAATCCAAGGTAGATAAAGATCAGGGCATAAGGAATTTTTATTTGAATATTCCTGATGCTGCTTTGGGATTTATAACAGTAATATTACAAGGATACTATCATGTCTGTTTAAATGCCCTACATAAATTACATCAGTCGTTGGAAAATCCCACTTGATTATGAGGAAAAAGTGGTAGAAGAAAACCGAGATCCTAATTTTGACACAAGGCTTAAACAGGACCACCCCCTACACCAGGATATATAACATACCAGCCCTCTCCAGTTCTTCCATTGTCAAGAGGAACAAGGATAAACAAGTAAAACCTGCAACTCCTCTTCTAGTCATTATCACACCACCACCATTTCCCTACAGACTACTCAAAACAAAAAAAAGTTCAGCTTAGAAGTTCCAAACCCACCCATCTTCACTTATCTGCTCCGTCTGCACAGCCACCCAAAGGGATCTATTTCACTTCACTGTCTGTAAAGGCTGCTAAGGGAAACCAGTCTGTGAATATTATCCCTACCTTCTATTCTCAGCCCTACCAGTGAGTTTTGTGTCCATGTACACAGCAACCTCCTATCACCCTGATAGTCACAGATGTGACTTGATTAGAAAAACAGCTTGTGTCCATGGTGAGGATACTGCTGAGCATAACCTAGACTCTGCAACAGCTGTTTTATTATGATTAGTTTGCAGTACAGTATGGCCCACATAAAGGCCAATGATGATTTAGTACAACAGCTCTCCTTTCTCCCTAATTTCACTACAATATAACATTGCAGAATTTATTGCATATACTGCCTTATCTATGCATCTTCCAAACATTTAAAATACTTCTCTTCCAATAGCTGTTAAAAGCCCTGAATAGAGCACACCAGCATCTGGGGAAAAAGCGATCTGCATGAACACTCAAAGCCCTGTACAAGATGCACAGAAACCTGCACACCACTAATGCTGCTTTTGAATGCAGTTTTTTTTTTTGCAAGGGACTGACCGGAAACAAGAGCACATAGAAACCATGTTGCAGAAACAACTGAAGAACATCACATTATTGCTTGTGTGAAGCAATTTCAGGGCGTTAAGATTTCATTAACATTTGTCATACTGGAAAACAGCATCAAGCTGTTTTTTTGTTGTTGTTTGTTTGTTTTGACAGAAGTATAGTCTTCCTGAAAGGAAGCTTCATTTTCATAAGTTACATATAGACTAAAAATAATCCATTATCTAAATGCTGTTCTTCCTAAACTTCACGTTACCGAAGATGCTACAAAGCATCTATTCCAGGAAAAAGTGGGGAAAGATGTCAAGAAGAGAAAGAAAAAAAAGGGGGGAGGGGAGGGGGAAGTCTGTACTGCAAAGAAGGATTAGATGCTTAGTAGCTTGCTAGCATCTAAGGCTTAGAAAACCTGATAAGAGATAAAAATGTGAAGATCTCCTTCATCTATATTATTAATGCCAAAAATTAGTCATGGAAAGCAACTTGCCTTCAGTTGTACCACACTATATAAAAATGCCAAAACACTAGCATGTAAAAACACTACTACCTTTATTCAAAATAAACTCACGGTTGAAGTGAAAAGTCACAACGCAAGAGAGCTCAGTCAATGACCATCTCAATCAATTTCTCCCCTCCCCTAGCAAAGGTTAGTTTGAAAAGTCAGAAGTCCTTTAACTGACCTAACTGTTAATCATCAAGAAGATGGCCAGTACAACAGAAACCCTGTGTACAGTCATTCGGAGCTCTCATTCTGTGCCTCAAAGCTGACAGGAATCAAACCGAAGCATTCAGTAGCTAGAGCTGCCAATTCCAGCAATCAAAATTCAAAGAGGAACCCTGGGTGGTAGGCTTAGAACACGAGCCAGGAGACAAGCAGAGCAGGAAGCGATCATTGCATACCTGCAACTGTCCTGGCACACGCTGTAAACAAGGACAGAAGGAACCAGCGGAAACAGAGGAAACAAATCCTCCACCCTGATACCTGCACAGCCTACAGGCTTGGCACAGATCAGTTCTTTCCAACAGCACACACCCGCAAGGAAAAGCTTTAGTTTTGATTTTAGAAGCCTAATGCTAGAAAATTGAATGCTACCAGGGAAAAATCACTCCAGGGATTAATAATCCTTAATAAAAATACATTGGCATGTCGCTACTTTGAACGCGTCTGTCTTCAGATTTCAGCCATTTTATTTTCTCACAGAGTCCCTGTCCTTTTCCCTCTTCTAGACTAGTGCCATTTGGTTTATATACTAGTACCACTTGGTTTATCTAACCTGGAGAAAAGATGGCCATGATGCAAGCTTACTGCTCTGCCAGGTCCTGAGGAGGGAAGCACCAGTTTCTGCTCCCTGGTGTCTGATGACAGCATGTGCAAGAACAGCACAAAGCTGCATCAGGGCTACTTCAGACCAGATACAAGGAAAAAATCCTTTAGTCTGAGGTTTGTCAAATGCTACAACAGGCTGTTCAAGAGACATTCGGACAATGCCCTCAATAATGTGTTGTCATTTCCATTTCTGCACAAATGAACAAGATGGACTATGAGCTATCATCACTGACAAGGTATCCACTAGTTCTGATACTGCACTGGAAAAGCTCTTGCAAATTAACTGAGAAACAGAACATACACTTGTGTAAGAAAAAAAAGTGACATGTGACATATTTTGCAAACTTCTTTACATACAAATTGTCACCTGCATTAAGTGCTCTAGGTTTGATCATTCCAAGAAGTACTTAACTGGTTTTAAATAGGCAATGGAAAAGTGCGCATGTGGTGTAATTAATTCCTAGAAAGGAATAAATCTTCCCCAGCTCAAATACAGACCCCCTCCTACAGTGGATTATGTGGTAGGAGTTACTAACTGATCTGAAGTGACGCTATTAAGCAGACTTTCACTGTACGCATGCTTCCAACACAGGTACAGCGCCACCAGCGTACTGTCCTAAAGAACCCCTACCAAGACTCAGCCATTTATTGTAAGAATTGCAGCTCCTTTATTACCTGATGGGGCACGGTGAGTAAGCCAGAATGAGAAGAATTAAGTCTTGTCTGGACTCTGAACTGAAATACGTTTGTCATGTAAATTGTCTAAATATGAAAGAGCGACAAATCCTGCATTATGCAGGTAGATTGGAAGTAAGACCGCAAGCTTTAGTTCTAATTTATTATATATTAAATATTAATGATTTATTAAGAAACCATTCACTGAGGTTTAAACAACTCTACATCTTACATATTTCTAAAGCTCTACAAATGTATTTTTAATAATAGATAATTAATTTATAACAACATTAAATCTAAATTAAATCCTCATTTCAAGCCATAAAAGAAATCCACTGGAGAGTGGTGACATATATACTGTTGCTCTATAATAAGGTCACTTTTTCACCATATCATTTTATTTCTCCATCATATATTATTTGCAGAGCCAAGCCAGTACAGACACCACACAAAGCTTACGTAGCTTGATGAGTACGACAGGCAAAAAAAAATAAAAAAAAATCTCTGCAATAGGACTGTGCATTGTTTTCCATTCTAACAAACCATCTGCAATCTGGAGTTCCCTAAACGCTTGCCTTTCAGCAGTGACCTATTTGGTCTAGTATTTCTTATTTCTTCTGCTCCAAGTTTCAGTACAGTAATTTGCCCAGTTTTTAGAACAAAGACTTTCCTTATTTTAAATGTATTTTATAATATATTTTGCAACTCATGGTAGTATAATCAAAGAGCACAAAAAACAAACAAAAAAAACCACAAACCACTATACCACCACATCTGAAACAGACCAAATGCGTGTCACTGTACATTTCTGCAAGAAATCTGCTTGCTTTTAAGACTGAATGGTGCACTTAATGTTCTTTCAGAGCTCATCAGCTGAAGAAGACAAATGCTGGGATGCACCGCATGATACAGTAAGGACTGCTCTACCTATACCCACAAAGTGACACACTAAGACAACTTCTATACCCTCACTGTAGTGTTTCTGTTTGGCATGCACCACTATGCATTAACAAATTATTACTCAAACCCACTAAACAGCAGCTCTGCTGCTGAGAAACCTGAACTTTGGCAGCAAAAATCTCAACAGGCAGCAAGAGCATTCCACTCATATTCTATTGCTTGTAGAACTACAACAAACACTGAATTTCTTGCCTTATTCCATCTTGTGCAGTCTAAACAGGATCCTCAAACTACAGGAGCCACTGAACGGATTTTAAAAGGCACGTGCATGATGACAGCTGCCTCTGGTTCCTTCACATGGGGAGATGACAATGAAGGTGCCCACAGCAAAGGTATGTTTGAAAAACAGTTTAGTAGCAGCAGTTCTCATACAACAGAGGGATTTCTCTATCCAACTGTCTCATATGGATCAACTGTGAGCTCTATTCAACCCAGAGAGACAAGACAAAACCCAGTAATGTTTCTAGTCTTGCTTCTTAAAAAAATATAGTTTTTAAAAAATAGAAATTCTTTCTTATCTGCTCTGTTCTGATACAGCAGAGACCTCTGTATTACAAGTGTCTAAAGAGCAGCATCTTTTACCACTCAAGTTAAGTAAAGCAGCTTAGTTCGTACTCACAGATCCTATATTCCCTCTTATTTTATACAGAAATTCTCCTCCTCTTCCCCTCCAGAAGTTACTATAATTATTCTATCAAAATACAGAGCATATGGGATGCTTTCCTCCAAGCAATGGAACAGAGCTCCATAAAAGCAATGAGCATTACCAGTTTATTAGAGGTGTTTCCCTTCCCCACCATCTAGTGAGAACGGCTGCAAAATTCTATTGAAGTCATACTGTGCGTGGGTACAAAACAGCTATGAAAGGATTTGCCTGCATTACATAGGGTTTATTGTTAATTAGCTCTTGTACACACACACGTGTTTTTTTTGCTTAGGAAGTGATGATTTGTTTAGAGAACGTCCTTTGTTGATACAAAGCTAGCATTAGGATTGCAATTTGAGTTAACATCTACACTTCATGTTATGTAACCATTTGACAAAGGTGGTCCTGGCTAATTAAGTTTCTGTTAGTTAAAAACAAAACGTGAAGTTATCTTGGGACATGAATCAATAGAGACATCAGCTTACATAGACCAGGGTCATTAAGGTGCTAGTTCGTTCCCATCATAACCACCACATGCTTCCCATTATGCCTTCAGATTTACAACCTCACACACAACAGAAAAAAAAAAAAAAAAAGTTTACTCCTGCTTTAATAGTCTCTTCCTAGCTTTAAGTTCTATGAATTACTGAAGGATAAACATATTTGGAATTCATACTTTAAGTCAGAAACACTGTCCACAGCCCAGCTTAAACAACCAAGTTAGACAATTTTCTGGATATGGGGTGCACAGAAGAACCAACCTTATGTGAGCAACTACAGTCATTTTCTTAATGGATGGTAGAGCACTAACAGTTTTTCAGTCTTCCTTTTAGACAATGGTTATCCAGCTCTTTGAGGCAGACTCCTCTTTTTGTTCTCTGCGCTGCACTCACTGTGGCTCATGCTGTATCCAGAGCCTCTAACAACTATGCTATTCCACTCAGAGAAACCATTGAGCGCAACTGGCAGAAGGTATTGAATGGCATGTCAGAATAGTGACGGGTGGGAAAAGAGGAGTGCTAACTCCTCTGGGCACCCTGGGAGATCCCAGCCTCCACCTGCTCCTTTTGCGCCACAAATGTGAGCAAAGGTTTTCTCTACCAAGAGTGTAACAACAGCTGGAATTTGCAACTAACTACAAGCAAACGATGTGCTTGGTTGTCCCGCACTTCCGACCATGTACTGGTTCTCTTATGAAGACTTTTACTTATTCACAGTTTGCATTTTTCCAGGCAGTTAAGAATATGGTAAAAGCCTTTGTGATGAAAAACTTATACCAAAAGTAAATGCGAGTTCTCACAGGAAAAAATAAGAGCATGAGATCTGACAAGTCACCTAACAGTCATCTGAGAAATCTATCACGTTGTGTAGAGGAAACAAGGTCTAACAGCCCTTATAAATCGCACTAACGTGGAAATAGGGAAATAAAAGGGTTTCTTCATCCTGTGAACTGCACTCTACTGTTGTTAAGGGTTAAAAAAGAAAAAGCTATGCAGGAAGACATGGAATAGCAAAAGTAAGGATTTTTTCTACAGCATATAACAGACAAAACATAAGCAGAAAAAATCAAGTTTCACCTGTCATTTGGAAACAGGCCATGTGATGCACATCTGATTAAACTTCATTAAATATGACAGTAAAAATTCCTCTGCTATTCTACCATGCTCTTACAAAAGCCCTCATGTCCATGGATCATGGCAAAACCAATTTGCAAAGTGCAAAACTGTAAAAGAAAAGTGGAAGAAATTCTAATCAGTGGGACACGGATGAAACTAATGATTAATTTTAAAGTCTGTTAGTCTAGGGAGGTCCCACAACATTTAAAGGGATCCAAAAAACATTCTGTTTAAGTATATCCTTTTATATTCTATATATCCTTTTTTTGATTTACATCCCTTCACTCATAATAAAAGGTATCACTTTTGCCAGTGCAGTTTTGCCTGTTTTCAGCCCAAACACAATGAACCATTTTCACCAAAATTGTGAAATTTTACAGATCTAATAAATACAGAAGTGTGAAAGCCCGAAAACCTCCTTCATTGTTCTGAAAGGGAATAATGCACACATACTAATATTTAGTCACATTTACAGTGCACTAGTTTTCCTAAAATAAATTCAGCAAAGTCAAAACAAATGAAATCCATGAGATCTAAATGCACATTTGAGGGTCCCTCCCTTCTCATACTGAATCAAGCAGGAAACGCTTTGCTTGAGCAGAGTAAAACATTTGCTTTCCTACCTGGACAGCAGATTCAAGACAAAAACCAGAATTTGCACAACATAAAATGCAAAACAAACCCTGTCTGTTAACACATGGCTTCAGCCTAAAACCCTATAGCCAACACTATCTTTAGTTTTGTGGTATCGTGTCCAAGGTCCCAAGGGCCAAGGTAACATTCACTGTGATTAATGGGAGTCTTCCCCTTAACTTCAGCAAATACTTGTGGCACCCAGAGACTTCACTGCTACCTGACCATTTTCAGAACAAAGTTCTGGAGTTGTATCAGAGGAATTAAACAGCGGATAAGCTCTCACTAGTTTGGGGCTAACAAAGGAAGCTAGAGCAAGCAGACCATAACACTAAGTTACAAAAATGTTGTCTTCCTAGTATTAAGCCCTTAATATTCTTTCAAAAGCTGACTGAAATCCAACTGATGAAATACGTGCTGTTTTTAAATTGATTACTAAAGCAAAAATTGTCAGCATGGTCCTCATTCCCTATAGTATGGTACACCCCTTAAACTTACACAATTAATACATTTTCTATATTTGTGCTTTGAGTAAAGTTGACAAGGTGAAGACGTTTAAAACTGATAGCGGGTTTTCAGTAACTCATACTCAATGAGTACATCCGAAAATGAGTCCCCCACAGAAGCATCTCAAACCAGACACCCCAAAACAGAACGATTAAAAAAATATTATAATAAGAAAAAAAAACAAAAACTTCAGTCTTCTTCCATTGCCTAATCATTGGTCTAAGAATTTCGTCAGAACTGATACCCATTTAATTACACAGGTGTACCACCTGATAGCATTTAGATTGTTTTTCAAGCCTAAACATGTTCTCCCTCAACAACTAGAAAACAGGTATCTTCACATTAGGTATGAAACTAGAAAGGAAAAGTAACTTTAAAATCTTTTCTTAAAGAAAATAAAAACAAAATAAAATGCTCAGTGAGATGAAGCTGATTGAAAGGACATATTTCTTATCTAATCCTAACTCATGACAGTAACCCCAAAGCCTGGAAGTCATACTACCCAGTTTGATTTTAAAAATTAACAAACTCAATGGCAATGAGTGGCTTTCAAAAAAATGAATGTGGAATATAAATGCAATGCTTTGGGATTCCTCTTGCATTAATTTGATAATCATTACTGGAAAACAAAATTGCTGCAAGGACAGGTTTTTGTTTTTTTTATATATATAAATATATATATATATATATATATGAAAACAGAAAATTGAAAAAAAATCAAGACTTACATAAATTGAGGGAGAAATTAAGTTTTACTTAAACATTTATTTTTTCCCCCACAGGAAAGTATGGAAGAAAAAGCTCTGTTAAGTTCTGTCTTTAAAAAAAAATGCCAAACAGAAAAAAAAAATAAATTAACTTTAACCAGAGGTTTTCACTGTGTTTAACTTCTAGTAAAATTTCATCAAGAAACATGTATTTCTGCTTAAAACTCCAGAATTGAATTGTTTCTGCTTTAACCTTAGGGGAAAAAAAAAAAAAAAAAAAAAAAAAATACATGCTAAGATAAACATGTAAGATATTCAATTGGCTTTCAAATAGAGAAGCAAATTTGGATGTTCAGAGGCATAAATTACTTAAGAACACATTATATTCATCCCATACTCCTCATTTCTGAACAAACTGGACAGTATAACGTTCCTATGGTAACTAGGGAAGGACCTGGTGTACAAAAATGGAGAAGTGGTGGATGTTACCTAGCATGTTGTGGTAAAGTGGACTGTCGTGTCCATGGATAGTAAATGCAGTCATGACTAGCGGGACCTCTACACCTGCAGGCAATTACAGAACAAAAGACGTCATTTGCCATTCACAAGGACATGCACACGCATGCGCCCTTGTCCACACGTGGAAGATGGAAGACACACAGGGAACGATCACTCAGCAAGTACCTATCCATCAGGCCGATGCAGTCTTCAATACGTGGACCTATGCACCTGCAGCAAATCCAAATTGAGAACAAGGAGAGAAAGAGAAAAAAATATTGTTATTTGCAAATACAAGGAAGCAGGAATCCCCTTTGTGCCACATTCTTAATTATAATTCTCAAGACAGACCCAAGTCACCACTAAATTATAGCTTGTGACAAAAACAAGCTTGTGATGGGAACAATAATAGCAACATAAACAGCATTCCAAGGTTGGACAAATCTTGACTCAAACAATACTTAATGTAGGTTTCACCTGCATACATGGGCGGCCTGACAATAGAGTTGCTTTTTCTGGATGTTTTTTGAATCATCAAACCAGTGATTACTGCACAGAAGCAGTTGATTCGCAACAAGAGACCTCTGGGAGCAAAAAGCAAAATTTTTATTTTTTTTTTCCTTCTTTCTGTAATTGATGCAACTGTTCATTCTGTTCTAAGTTTCCAGCTAGGGCATATATTTTGGAAACTGACTGTACTCATCAAGGAAGCTGAAGATTCACATAAAAAAAAAAATCAACAAAGAACATCAGAGCAAAATGCCGTGTGCTGATTTAGGCACTTCATTCTGCTGTCTGTAGATGCTGCCAGAAGTCCTCCACCTGCAAATTCAGCAGGTGCTCACCAAAGGCAATGGAATTACAGGGAATCACTTCATGCAGCAGCAATGAAGCATAGCCATGGGGAAAAGAGCCTGTGTGCAAAACACAGGTATTCAGGTATTTGTGGACTTTCCATGCTCTCATGAAGAACGGTAATTGAAATGGTGTGCTAGGCCCGCTCTGCATTCACAGAGAAAGCCAATTATACCTTTCACAGAGTAGTTAAGATTATCAAAGACAGATGAAATTAAACCTTCAGGGTCTGAGACAAACTGACACCCTTTAGTGCCGAATGCCCAGCCAGTCCCCCCTTATCCATAGCAAGCATCTAGCCCTCACAATTTTAAGGAAGACAAACCACTAATTTCAACTCTTTAACAAGATCTCAGGACCTTCATCTGTGAGGCTACTGATGTGTCAGATAACCTGTTCCTGTGGAAGACGGGTACTCCCTTCAGTTGAGGCGTTTTGAATTTAAGGCATAATCCCCAATTCTTTTTTAATGTCTCCCGCTTCCAGTTAGGCTTTGATAAAGGGAGATGTCAGAATCTCTAAGAGTTCAAATATGCTCCCGAGAGATCTCCATTCCACTTCACCATCAGTTGCCACTCATCAGCTTTTGCTGCATTTAAATTAAGCTATCACTCTGCCCTTACAACACAAATTCAGCAGATTCAGTTTCACCATCTTCCCCCTCCTAATCTGCCCATCAGGGAGAGCAGAACAATAGTGAACCTTACCTCTTGTTTGTTTAGTTGAATTTTTATTTTTACATAAAAGCTGAGACATGCAAACACACTTTGTATTTCCTCAATAATGTTTTCCTTCAGCAAATGCGTGGGCAAAATGGATTTGTTAAATACCCACATGGCCAGATAACACATGAAGTGGAAAGGGTAGATTAAAAGACAGTTCAAAAACATAGAACTTTTGACAGGTATTTTTTTTTTTGAAATTTCAGCTGTTCTTGGCTTTACAAGTCTGACTTCACTCTCAGACATGCCCAGCATTCTTTCTTTATGGCATTCTCAGCAATTTTCAGAAAACCAGTTCAGAAATGAAGAAGGCAGAAAAAGTTGTTCAAGATCTTCCATTTCCTAGCATGTCATGAGAAGCTGAGTTCAGACTCTTGCTATAAATAAAAAGAAGGTCCTCTTCAAATTAGAGGTCGGAGAGCCCATTACTAGTTCAGATAACTAGCAGATTCAAAGAGCCTATTGTCTTGAAGTCATTTCACATCTGCACATTTGTTCTCGCAGACTTTTGGAGAATAGGACTTGAATCTAGAAGAGGAGAGGTGTTTGGACCTTGCCAACCAAAGCTGAAATACTATTGATTTTTATTTAAACCTGTAATCATCTTCAGTGGATTTCCCAACCTCAAACAGAAAACTCCGTCCAGGTGCAATTTCTGTTACTCCTAGTCATGGTGAATAGCTACATACTCTATTCTGGCTGTCCTGATTTAAATGCAGTAAATACAATGTGAGTAATGGCAGCAGACGTTTAGTTCTATTAACAAGTTAATTTTCACCATGAAGTCATCAGTTACTTTTCCTCTGGAAATAATTTCCTTGGTTTCAGGCTTTTTGACACATGGAAGTACAAGTGTGACACAATCATGCATCACACTGGTGCTCCACTGACCCCCAGGCTTCCTCCTTCTGCTTGGAGTCTGGATGGAATGTTTATTTTCCAAGTTCTCTCTGTAAAATGAACTGGTTAATTGACATGTTACAATTTATTAACGAGATACTCAGTAACTTACAACAGTCCAATACAGCTTAGAAGAAAGTTACACTTGGAGCTCACCTTACCTTTACAAAACCATTTTCTGAAAGAAAAATAGTTAAAGCCATTTTGAAAATGAGAATAACAATCATTTTTTCCTAAAATAACCCTTTTTATCTCCAACTTTTGTAAATATTCTCATCAGTTTTCCTTAACGTTGAGGTAGGGACTTAGCTTTTCTCAGATTTGGAGTAGCAAAGCCATTTTTAGTCAGGTGAATTCTCAAAAATCCGTGTTATTAAAAACAAACAAAATTGATTATGAGATAATATAAATGGATTAACTCTGGACAGAAGAAAACCTTAGTTATGGCAATGACCTGCTCATCCAACTATTGCTATGGATAAAGCTGGATGAATCAAAACCATGGGCTGATTTAGGTAACAGGGAGTAAGTATATGCTGACAGTGATAGGAAGGAAGTTGAACTGGGGCTGAGGAGAGGGAGAGAATTTTCATCAACAAAATAGTAACAGCGTCTTAGCTAGAATTTGTTGCCATTGAATTTGCACTATGGTGCCAATTGGAATTTACGACGCCTTTGGGGCAAGATGGTCCTTGTGCCTTCAAATCCCTTCCGGACTGTGCACATGTTGACTGAAGCTCCCATGACTTCTCTAGTTTTGGCTTACGAGGGATAATAAACTCTTGGTGAAGAGTAATACCTTTCCTTCCATAAAACAGAGGAAGAAAATGTCTGATGAGAGGAGGTGTCCAGTGAAATCTCCTGTTTGTGTCTTGCCCAGGGAGGAAGCAGACTGTCAGATGCTATTATATAATTAGTATTTTATTTCTGTGAAAGTGTTCCATTTTGGCTAGCTCAGCAAGGAAAAGTGCCAAATGCTTTCTGACTCTCTTGAATTAAATGGGATAGCTGTCCTATGGGCCTCAGATCTGCTCCAAACTGGCTTCAGAGTAGCTGATGTTTATCATGGGAATGCAAAGCCAAAAAAGCAAAGTTGTTGCATCCAAGGAAGTCACTCCTCGATAGTTTTCTTAGTCAATGTAAGATCATTAACAGGACTGCATAATGACACACCTATTAATGGGAGCAGCCATTATACTTGAATAAAGGAGGAGAATGGTATTACCTAATTCCATGCTCTAGTGAACGATCATCTGCAGGTACTGCTAAAAAACTGCCAAAACGTTCACAGAAAACACAAAGGTGGACAGGTATCTTTTCCTGTGACAGCAACAGCTGGAGACGACAGAAAAATCTTATGGGGACTAACTACGCATTTTAGCAAAGACCCTGATTCACAGAGCAGCACTGCAGGACTTCGACAGCACTGCACTGGCAGCAGTGC
This sequence comes from Anas platyrhynchos, assembly GCF_047663525.1. Taxonomy (NCBI): domain Eukaryota; kingdom Metazoa; phylum Chordata; class Aves; order Anseriformes; family Anatidae; genus Anas; species Anas platyrhynchos. Next base: position 32,710,422 of record NC_092593.1, on the reverse strand, counting down.
TCTGCAGCAGCTCAAGACTTTTTGACAAGTACCTAGCCTGTACTGCTAGGGCACTGGTTTTATTCCAGCAATTGGTCTGACAGAGGAGAACGCACACGGTAGATGAAGTAAATTTATGGTTTCTCTGTACCATTCAGTTGTGAGTCAAATATCAAGGTATGTTCCCTCCGCAACCTATTTCACTGATGAATCCTGATTGAGGGGAACTTAAATATTAATTTCTAAAAGAGGATATGAAACTCGAGAATGCAGCATTGCAGGAGAGACTGACTTCCTTTTTCTCTGTGGGCACATTCAGTCCCTGACAACCTTGGCAAGAAGATGGAAAACCCATAAACCCCAAGCATCTGGGACAATCATTAACAGATTAACATAATCACATGCCAGAAAGTCTTTAGAAATACTGGAAGAGAATACCTGTGTTTATCCAGACTGGGGCATACGTGTGTTGTTTTCATGAGGGGTAACAAAACAGCTAAGAACAGACCCATCAACCTTTTAGTAAAGAGGATGAGGATTTCTGTGAGGAATGGTATGTGACTCACAGTAAAGGTAGAGCTCTTCATCTGGGAGATAACTACATTTTTGCGTATGTAACCCAGGAGAAATCTTTCGCCCTATTACCAGCGTACCTCTGTCATTTCTCTGGGGATTGGCATACTAAGCTAAATGAGACATTCTTTCACCTATCAGCTGGACCAGACTTCTGCACAAAGAAGGGAAAACAAAGTTCAAGGATTATATGATATCAGAGCTTAGCATAAAGGAACCCTATGAACGAGAATGTCAGACTTCCACCAGAATGTGTATAAACCTTGCTTCTTGATCCCATTCTATCCAGTGAGACAAAACCAACCACAATATTGATGCATATAAAGAAGCGATAATGAATGGAAAACTTTCTGCTCCCTTCCTGGTCTCCAGGAAACACAGCTACTCCTGGACCATTAATTACATTTAGATCTCCCCAGAAAAGAGGATGGAACGGGAAGAAGAGTCACATCCTACTCTTCTGAGAGGCCAGCAAAGTTGCAAGGTGCTTCTTATGCAGGGCAGACAGTAAATCTGTCATTCATAGCTGGGCCTGTCAGACTCCCTCAGAACTGGCATTTCCACCACCTCTTAAAGCCAGGACCAGAGCTCCTGAAGTGAGCTCATCTTTTCAAATAGTTTCTTCTTACACTCTTCATCTACAGCGGCAGCATTTTCCTTTTATTGCGTAACTGATTTAAAGGGTCTGAGGGGAAGACAAATGTGCAACAGATCCTGGCTGTGTCTTTGCGATCTCACTTTCATTTCCCTAATGGCTCTATTGTAATTAGATTTGCAAAACCAGCAAAAGGTCTCATTTTGAATGGCAACAGCTGTTGACATCAAGATTACATTGAATAATTTACTGGTTTAATTTTAGCTGCTAAACAGTAAGAGCCTCTTGTGGAAGATTATTTCACTGGTTGAAGTTTTCTCTTTTCCCTCTGGCTGCCTCTTGCTTTCTTTGTATGCTGGACACCACTAACCATCTCATCAAAAAGACACTTCTTACTGATGCAGCCCATGCAAAACAACGGTTACGTATTCGACTAGTGTTATTTTGTTACACGTTCTTAGTTCTCGCTCAGATATGTGGTCTATATACTTCCAAGTGTAAAAAAGTGATGGTGGAGATACTTAGACAGGACTTGAGAAATTGATCATCAGATTCAGGTTTCCAATAAACCCATCTCATCAGTCCCCCTATGAAAAAAGATGACACTATCATTTCAGTCTCATGGAAGTGCTGCAGGGTTATTTCAGCAATACCAAGGAACTGAAATGAAAATTCCATCTACAAACAAATACTAAAAGTAAAGTAATTGTACATGCCTACACTTAGGTGCAAATGGAAGCATTTGTTACAAAGCAGAGCCAGCTGGTAGGAAAGCTAATTGTGCATTGCTTTAAAAAGAAAAAAAAAAAAAAAAGTTCTGTGTGGTTTTCCAGAGAGGCGTAAACTTATTTTCTGATAAGCTGCTGGAATTTTATGACTGGAACCTGAATGTCATGAGAAATCCTGGAAATCAAGCTACATACACTGCTGTAAACACTCCATATTCAGGAGTGGAACAAGTACTTTAACAAGCCAAACTGTAGCTAAATCAGTGGTCTATGAACAGTGACTAGGATGGCTCACTTCACAGAGTTTGTACTTACCCTTGGGTGCAGTTTGGATGACACGGATGGCACTCACGATCCTCATCGGCGTATTTGAAAATGAAACTGTTTGCCCCCTGTAAGCCATCAGGACATTTCTCCACACAGTTCGGACCATCCTTAAAATGGAAACACTTTGTGCAGTGGTCAGGTCCCTGGAGAATATGGAAGAAATGCAGCACATGCTCAAGTTACTCTGTCTTCTCCTGCTGCACTAGAATTACAGATTCTAGCATGACAACACACTCAGCAGTAACTCCAGTAGCATTTCTTTCCCAATGAACAGTGAGTTACCTGCATGGCCCCAGTCACAGTTCAGGAGCAGCACGCGGAAATCCTGGCGGCTCTGGACAGAAACTTATTCTGTAGAGCTTAAGACTTAAATTCTAGCTTCTGAACAGGTTTCTCCACATTACCGGTGTGCTTAACACAACAAACTTCATGCCCACTTTAAATCTACATGAGAAAAGTTTCCTGCAACACTAATCAGTACTGAACTGTGCTTGCAAAGCAAGTGCAGTGGTCTTACAGTAGGATACGCTACCTCTGCAAGCCAGAATTATTCTCCAAACTGCATTCTCCCTGCAGCATCTGGTCACAACAATGCTGAAGGACTACAAAGCCTCCTTCTTAATACATACATAGACTGGACTGTTAAAAGCTATAAACCAAGGTCCCTGGAACAATGTAAATTGAACATTTTAAGCCAGTGGAATGAAACAAATCTGGTGTTCAGTTTGGGCACTGGTTTATGATTTTACATCCAGAAGTCCTACTACAAACCCAAATTCCCCTCCTTGGCTGAAAACTTGCAACATTAGCTTCTTGCTTTGTAGTATCAGAAAGCACAGTAGTGCAACAAAAATGATGATGAGAATAATTAGTAGTGTAATGCCATTGTTTTGTTTCTAATCTGTAGGTTAAGCCACGGAAACAAAGAAATAAGCTACAGGTTAAGTTTTCTCAGTGATGAAGAGCCTAAAATACAACTCCTCACTATCCTGCATGTTTCTTTTAATCTTGGCAATATACAGAAGACCAAAAGAAAGGAACAATTTCTGTCTAAAAATGAGCAGTAGTCCTTGAAACAGGACTCACTGGACATATAAAGGTGACAACTGCAGTTAACATTCATTTTAGGATGCATGCAAAAGAAAGCTGTATCAAAACAACGTCAAAGGCTGGCCTGTGTAGGAAAAAAAACACATCGCTCAAGCTTTCTGAGAGATTGTGACAGATTTCCACACTTTTCGTGAAAAAAGGCAACTGAAATTACAGTAAACAGCACAGAATTGAATATAACGAATAAAAACAGTGATAAAAGAGGACGCTCAAATTGCAGCTGAATACCTTCTGTCATTTAAAGACCTTGTGCATCTACACCGCTAAGGCATTAAAACAACTCATGAAAGAAAAGGGCACACATTTTTAAACCATCTTAAGGAGTCAAGGGAGTTTACTCCTAGCATCTGTTTAACATGTGCAGAATTCTGACCCACAAGCAGAGTGTGTACATTTATATTTATTTATTTTACTTTTGTTAACATTGGTTTTCAACAGCCACTCTAAATCCTCCAAGCAAAAAAATGCCTGTGGCTTTAGCACACTCTAACAACCAGCTAGGCCACAATACACCAAAGGTTGCTCTTACCGGCCCGTAGCACGTGATCATGTTGTCTTCCATCTTTTCACACTGGGGATCACACTCCACACAGACAGATCCATTTGCAAATTCACGAAATTCCCTAGAGAAATATTTTGCAGGCAGGTTAGGAAAAAGCAGAAGTGAGACAGAAACTGAGCTAAAATGGCTGCCTCTTCACCTGGTAGAAAACAGCTTCACTAAGGCCAGTGGACTACACCAGCTGAAATCACTTCTAATTGCATTTTGCTGCTTTACAACAGCTGAAAATCGTGCACAACATCACTCACAGCAACATCACTCACAGGCAGGTGAAACAGTAGACATCTTGTTTACCAGTATCAAACCTCAGTGTTTTTCTCCTTTTCCCTTAAGAAATAAGATCCTCATTCACACTAGGGAATGTAGTATATGAAGTAACTCATTTCTGTTTTTATCTAAGGTTCAGGAAGATATTCGTTACATGTAAGACATTGCTATCAGATAGGAAAACATTAGGAAGTGCATCGATTACAGTGCTCTTTATGTTCTTTTAGTTAAGTCTCTGCAAACACTCATACTTCAAAGCCTTTCTCCAAAAAGCTCATAACTTGGTTTTCATAAACAACAATTCTAGACTGAAGTCTGAATCTAAAAGTGTCAAAAAAAAATAGTTTTGCTCATTTATTTCATGCATTCAGACACAACTATCAGCTAAGGGATCTTTTTTTGTCCTTTTAAAATTATTATTATTATTAACCACTTAGAAGGGGGAAAAGAAAATGTTCTGCTAATAGTTGGATAGGGATTTCTTCCATCAAACATCAGGTGTCTCAATTCAGCTGCCAGCTGCCTTTTACAAAAAGCTCCAGCACCTTCTCAACACTATTCACCTCACCTTATTCTAGACTGAAACGAAGTAACACCTGAGAGGTAGCCTCCCTCCCCACTAATCGCAGAGAAAACCTACGTGATAAACTCAGACAGGACACCTAAGCTTTACAGATGGATCCCATCTTGTTGCACTATCCATTTATAACATTTGCGTTAATTAAAGATGTGCTGCCCACTCATGCCCATGGGTGAAGGCCTTTGTGCTTAGTTTACTGATGCCCTCCCTCTGCCCCTCTACAACCATCAGGATCTACTGCACCAATACAGCTAAGGAAAACCTCACTTGACCATTCCGATTAAACTCATCCTTCTCTAGCTTTGGAGACAGGGCTTTCCTGCTGAGGACTTAAAGAAGTTAAATACATTTGACCCTACCCTGAAATACTGTTGTTATCCTTCAAGATGAACATGCAGAGCTCTCAATCAAACAAGAATACTTCTCCCCAAGCCCAGGTCACACATCTCATATTTACTGAGGAGCTGAGCCTGTGTGAAGTGCAAATACCATTCCCTAGTCAATACAGTTCAGAACATCCCAACTAAAGGGCTGGTTAAGCCATCCAAACACAGAGCCTCCTTGCAATCTTAGCGAGACAGGCACCATGGCAGGACCAGCCTCCAACTGCCCCAGAATTTGTGCTCAAATATGTTCTGGTGCATATAACACACTTGCGATCTGAAACTGTTTAAGCATATAGAATGGTAATCTGTCAATGCTTTTTGCATGCCTTGTCTAGATAGAAGAATTTAGATTATTTTCATGTATTTACGGGAGTTCATTTAATACTCTCCCCATAACAGTTCCATGAGTTGGCAATCAAGGCAGGAAAAGAAAGAAACCATGCAGTGATATTATTTTCAATTAGCACCTTGAAGGAAAAGATGTAATTACAATCATTTTTCTCTTTTTTATTTATCTTTATTATAAAAGAAACTCTAGGGACCTTGGTATACTGTTATTCAGGTAAGTCAAATTCTACCTGCTTCCCCCCACAAACTAATTATGAAATTATTCTGCTGCAAGTCACATAAACAGCTTAGCTCTACTTCCCTGTCTTAAGGCAGACTCTGCCGACTTTGTCTGTGCAGTGTGTAGACTATCCACCCTTTGGAAAAGATGGTGCACGTGCACAAATGGAAGGAAAAAAAAAGAATTCATTTTGGTTGTATTATTGCTATTTGTGTGTAGCATACAGAATGTTTCATAAAGAAAAGAAAAGAAAAGAAAAGAAAAGAAAAGAAAAGAAAAGAAAAGAAAAGAAAAGAAAAGAAAAGAAAAGAAAAGAAAAGAAAAGAAAAGAAAAGAAAAGAAAAGAAAAGAAAAGAAAAGAAAAGAAAAGAAAAGAAAAGAAAAGAGAAAAGAAAAGAAAAGAAAAGAAAAGAAAAGAAAAGAAAAGAAAAGAAAAGAAAAGAAAAGAAAAGAAAAGAAAAGAAAAGAAAAGAAAAGTTGTCCTACTTTGGGGTCCTTACTCAGAATTTCCTGACTACATGCCCAAATCTAACTCATCTGAAAGAACGTACCTTATGTTTTTCTGAATAGGGGTGTCAATATTCAACTAGGGCTAAATGTTTTAAGTCTTCATCTAAATCAAATTGTTCACATTATCAGGAGTGTGACAGGTGAAACAAACTAATGTTGTATGAAAACTTGAGGAAGCACAATACTAGATAAATCCTTCTACACAAGTTCACATTATGAAATACTTAGAACTTATCCCATAGTGTATTTCACACACAAGCAACAACATTGGCAGTGGAACAGATACTGCTTATTGTACAAACAAGTCAACTTACACATTAGAATCCTGAACAATGTAATCAAGCAGCTTCAGAGAAAAGTGCAAGGGGAATAAAAGGAAATATCTTACCCATCATACAGGTTACAAGACTCTATGCAGGTCCTTCCCCTGATGAAACGCTTGCAGGAGAGACACTGGTCTGGCCCTGGTCCCCAGCAGCCGTCACTTGAGCATAACTCATTACACACCATCCCATCGGCAGCTGCAGAGAGAGAGGATACTGCCATTAAATTACATAGTCCTCTAAAATCCAAGGGACAGTTCATCCACCATTCAAAAAACCACGATATTCCCCTCAGAAACATGGCAGCAAAATCCCTCATAAACCAAGACCCAACTCTTCCTGCGCGTAGCATAAGCCAGTACACACAGTACACAGACATGCTGCAAAATTCCACTTGGATTCTGACTGTGTTTGCAGAGGGTAAAAAGCCTCTGACTTCAACAGCCTTGAAGATGTTACTAAATTTCAGTCTCTGAAAAGGAAACACATCGTCCAACCGCATCAATGTTCCTCCAGAGCAGCAATCTTTCTTTTGCCCTGATGAACAGTCTTCTCAAATCAGACCTGGAGTAAAGTTAGCAGAACTATTCAGCACTGAACCCTTACAATAAAGGAGCAATGATGGGTCAACACCACTGTTATTAAAGTGACCATTCTAACTCAAGCTGTCTGCTGACAATCCATCAGAAAATGAGTTTTCATTGTTTTTGCAATTTTAGAAAATGATTCTAGAGAGAAGGCTGAGGGACACATGGATGTATATCACAGAAAAATAGTGACGACTTCAGTAATCAGAAGTCATGCCTCACAAAACAGAAAACTTGCTCTCTGAAGCAGTCATATAGGCAAGAAGACCTGCTTAGTATAGAGTGGTAAATGCAAACTGATGCAGATGGGAAGAAGAAAAAAAAAAAAAAAAGATATTTTCCATACAGAATAATGCTAGATTAAATGTTTTTCTCTGAGCTGACTACTACAGCTGAACACAAGAATTTCGTGTTAACATCAATAGTGCTGTGAAACACCAATCTGATACGCCATGCTCAGTAAAGCATACCCAATGTTCACATGTTCTAGAAACAGGACAAAAGGAAAAAAAAACAGAAGTTAACATCTTACCACTACAAAAACCTGCTGTGCACTCACAGTCTGAGTACTACACCCCATTATGGTTTGTTCCTTTGAGAAAGGATAAAGTGAGAAAAAGGGCGCTGCAGGGCTGATCAGAACTAAGGAATAAACAGACTAGCAGCCCGAAACACAGATGAGCAAGGACATAATAAAGCCCTATGAAAACACGAACAAGAAGAAGATAGACACAAAACAATTGTCCACTGCTTCTTCCAAGTCCCTCAGGAACATTCAAAAAGACAGGAATCCAATAGGGTTCAAAACAGAGATTTTTCTTACTACCAAGTATAGATCAAGCTGCAGAATTCCCTGACACAGGACACGGTAAATGCCAAAGACTTGCAAGATTTGAAAAGTTAATTATCCAAGTCCACAGAAAAGCTGTTAAACTAAAATATAAAGCACTACAGCTGAACCAGGAACACCCTGAAATTAAGTTTATGGATGGTGGGGAAGAATTTGAAGTATCACTATTAATTGTGTCTTTTAAAATTCTTTAGTGTAAAAGCACCTGAATAGGCAAAGAGCTTTTTATATTAAACACACACACACACACAAAATTGTCCCTGTCTCAAAACCAAAATTTAGCTTAAATAAACAAAATGAAAGAGGGGTGAGGGAAAGGTGGTTTCAAACAGAATTGTGTGGTTATATAAACTTTGAAAATGAAAGACTGAGAAAATGAGCAAACAGCAAAAGCAAAACCCTCTCTCTCTCTGCAGAATTTGGGTGTCCGTTTAGCAAAACAGTAGCACGTGGAAGTATAGACGTCTTAATTGGACTTTACTCTTCCATGAGGTAGTGTTGTATGCAAGTAGCTTATATACTAGACTGAGTAGATTAAAGATATAAAAATCTCCTAAATACCAGAGATGGCAAATACACATACACCTATAAAACAGCAACAACATACACACAGCACGCCTTTGCAGTGGGGCAGTAGCATAACCAACAGCAATTTCTCTCACAAAAGACAGAAAGCCCTCCGTCACCTTGTATTCAATAAAAAGACAGTCTTTTTGTACACTGTTTCTCTGCACTTCTTCCAGTATAGCAGCACACCTGGGTGATGGGAAAAAAAATACCCTATTTTCATTTCAGAATACCTGATGGTCTTGTGTCAAGGCTGGAATAGGGCAGGTAAGTACTAGCTGGCCATGCAGTCTACCTTAACAATTAAAGAGTTTACTGAGTTTTATTACCTGAGAGACAGTACGTCCTTATAGACCATTAAAGAAACAGCAGAAGATGCTTTCTACACTCTGCAGCATGTTTTCACACTGGTTGTTCTGTGCTATGGTGTATAACATACCACATTTGATCCAACTGAATACCTGCCATAGCATCTAACTGTATGGGAGAGCACACTGCTCCTTAATCGCTGTGTTTCATCATGTAGCATTGTTTGATGCTGGAACAAGGTTCATCAGGCCCATCTTTCTGATCTATACAGCATGCCTCTATCTTCTTCTGTTCCTTCCAAGGGAACTCGTACACCTTCTTTGGCCTGCTGAGATGCAAGAAGTTCATGTAACACTGGTGGGATGCTCTCTTTTGATATACACTACTTGTCCTGTCGCTTACTGTCACCCTGCTTCTGACCACTGAATTTACTGGAAAGCACTTCTTAGGAAGAAACACACAACAACTGTATGTGTGGCACATTTAAGTATTTCTCTGGCAGCCCATGTAGCAAGTAGGCAAGAGGCATCTTCTTTATTTCCTTTAATCTTGCAGTCGGGTATTTTGCTTTATACAGATTGAGAATGCCAGCTTCTCTCTTCTTTTTATTCCCTGAACACTTTCATAGTTCAGTGCCAAAAAGGACATCTCACCTTTACTTTGTAGAAAGAAGCATAGGAACCCAAAGATTTGTTGTCCTCTGGCCCTTGCAGGCAAACTGACCCAAAAAAAGCAGATTCATACTTTCTACTTGTGCAGCACTGCTGTTGACGCTTTGGAGCTCTGCTACACAATGTAGTAATTGAGCAGGTAGATGAACACTACTACATGGTCACTACAGTACCGCAAGTAACCTAGGATATGACAAGTCTGCACACTCCTGTCCTTTAAACACACACACACACATATATATAGATACACATGTAAATATAAATATCAAGGCTGGGGTGCCAAAATACATATCACATTTTCTTAATGACAACAAAAAGGATAATTCTGCATGTTTTCTGGTTGTTGTTCTTTTGCATCAAAACTCAAGTCTGTCATAGCCGAAGGAAAAAAAAAATTATGAGTAACTAATTTTGCAGGTGGTCATTTAATTTCTTTTGGGTTGAACTAATTCCTGGAGATAGCAACACAGCAAGAGACCGGAGCTATTTAGCTTTATGCCATTGCATAAAGACATCTCGTTCTCTTTGCCTGAACTCTGCTGTAAATCAGGAGTCCTTCTGCTGAAGTGAAAGGAACCAAACCACACAAAGCCAGTGTGAGCACAGATGAAAAATGCAGATTTACAATACTGTCCTAAACCATTTATTTATTTATTTTACAGCATGACAACATTTATAGAAACTAGAAGTCAATAATTCCACTATGCTGCTTCTGACTGAACTTCACAGAAGCTGGCATTTGGCAAAAGTTTTACATCTGTAAATGCTACATCTAGCCAACATTTCCTTTTTCACCTACTTTTAGACATTTCAGTCTGATGCTGGCTTTGTACAGTTGGTCCGCACACGCACTGACTTGGTACTGAAGGCCAGTTTGGTCCTGCTGCATGTTCATTGCCTGCAGAAGCACCCAGCAAAAAGCTCAACGTGACGCAGCTGCAGCTGGTCATTTCAGGGGAACCCCAGTCATGCCATGGGATTTCGGGCACACTCGAGGTCTCCCTTAGAGTAGACTCCAGGGCTTCATGCCTGGTCTGCCCATCTCCCTTGATCTCATACAGGCTGGTGGTGACGTGTGACAGACCCTGACCAGACAAAGAAATGAGCCCTGCCTCACACTGTCTGCCACAAGGACATCTGGGATTACCAGACAGCTTCAGGCTCAATCTGCAGAAAAAAAGGAACTGCTCAATCCAACCCCCACCTGCCCTGAGCCCAGAAACTATCACAATTCAAAATAAGCAAACCTTTTGTAAAAATAGTCTCATTTTTCAGTCAATGACTGGCTTTAAGTAGTAGTCAGGCAAGTAAAAAAAAAATTGCTTTAGAGATACCTTTGTTCTCCTTTTTAATCCTAAGAATAATTTAAGTTCTAATACTGTTTTATAAACTCTTGTCATTAAAAGGCAGTTTCCTATTTTTCTCAATTTTTAGTAACTTGAAATCATGTTTTTATTACTAGCCATTTCTTTTCCCCCCCTCGACTATTAGAGTACTCTGAATCAAGAATTTATTTACGAAGTGTTGCACTAAAATATTCCTTGAAATAGCAAGGAATGCTATTACAAGATCACTCAAAGTATACTGAGTGAACGTTATGCAAATGAAACGAGAGCTATTCAGTAAAGAAAATCAAGATTATCCTATCGAAATCTAGCCAACAGTAGCTGTAGTCTATGAAAAAAAGCAACAGTAGAAAATAATAATTAGAAAACACTATTTCCTTCTGCTTATTTCTAAATCTTTTAGAAATCTTTTTTTTTTTTTTTTTTTTTTTGCAAGCACTATGCTTGCGGATATGCTTTCTTCCTCGTCTTTAAGTATATGCTTAAAGAGATGTTCCAATTTTAGATGTATTATTTGGCATTTTCACACACTGAGAAAGTTCTAAAGCTCCAGCATATCACACGGCCATAGGTGCAAGGAAAGAACAATAAAGCTTTTGACAGGAACTCATTTTGATTGGGAGTTTTAGAACAAATGCTCATTCTTTATCAACGGGGTCACACAGGTTAGAATTAAAAAGGCTCATTGTTTTTTCACCAAACCAGTTAGAACTGAAGAAATTCAGCTTAAAAAAAAAAAAAAAAAAAAAAAAAAGATAAGTTATTTGGCTATATAGTTAGGGACCTGATCCAAAGCTCCTTGAACTCGACAGAAAAATTCCTGCAGACTTCAGTTAGTTTTGCATCAAGCCTGACAATGAGTGGAATCATTTATTCAAGTTGTTAATTGGTGGCTAAATTGACATAATTCATAACAACCACATTTGTAACAACCTTTGCCTGGAAAGGTTTCTCCACACACTGCAGGTGTCAGCGGAGCTGAAAGCAATTATTTAAATAACTTGGTAAAAAAACACATTTTTTCTGGGTTTATTTTGTATGCTCTCATATTTAACATGAGTCACCTCTGACTGTTCCATAAAATAACCATGCTGGGCAAAAAAGGCCAATTTTTGACTTCAGCACAAAGTAACAGTAAAATCTAACCACCAGAGCACATTCCCTAACAAGTAACTTTAACTCCGCATTAATTATCTTCATAACACAATAAGGTTTATGAACATCACAGGCTATAGCAGGAAACAATTAAAATTACACATTAGATGAGAAGACCCAAGGGAATGGAATGGAGCTGTGATGGGAGCTTCAGGCTGGGTGTGAGGAAAAGGTTCTTCACCAAGAGCTGGCCAGGCACTGAACAGGCTCCCCAGGGCAGCAGTCATGGCCCTGAGCCTGATGGAGTTCAAGCAGTGTTTGGACAACGCTCCCAGATACCTGGTTTAATTTTTACGTAGTCCTGTATGCAGCCAAGAGTTAGACTCAGTATTACGTGCAAGTCCCTTCCTACCAGAGAAATTCTGTGCTTCTCTGAGAGCTCCGTGCACTGTATTTTGGACAAATACATTCCAAATAATTTCCTCTATGGTTATCCATTTAAAGATACCCATTTGCCATATGAATTCTTAAACAATTTTGGGAGACACTGTCAGACTGTGCTAGAAGCACAACGGCTGTCAAAGTTTCTACTTAACCTTCCCTCTTCTCTTGTAACCAGCCTCCATGCCTAGGAATCTCTCAAGGTCCATGTAGTTCACAAATCCCTCACTGCTAATCACACCCTGCAGCATTTTCCACTCACTGAAGTCCATTGTCATCATTCTGATCGAAAGAAATCAGACTTGCACGAAACTGTTGGGCCAGCGTTAGCTCACAGATGAAGCACTACTGTAGACGGAACTTTTATATGAATATTTAACTTCCTCAATAATTCTTCAGTGTTCAGCAGAACACAATATTAAATGGTATCAAAAAGATGCATCACCATCTTGTGATGCATAATAAAAGCCACTTACTATATGAGGCTGAGCAGGTGATCTTAGGAGCTCTCACATGGGTTTTAAGAAAAGCTACATGTGTATTAAATGTTTGCTGTCATTTGTTTTAAGGCAGTAATAATCACTAGGCAGTGAGGAAAGCAGTAACAAGCTGACAGTGCCTCAAAATATAAAAAGGATTAATAATAAGCACACCAAAATGTGGCTGTAATAATTAACATGGTCTGGATTGGTTTGTTTTGTGGGAAACCATATGAAAAACAATCTTTAATAGTTATTTTTATAAATAATTGACACACCGCTTGATACCACGCAAACAGACAGCATTTCTACCACAGAAGCTAGATTTTAATCCTGCAAATACTTAGAGATTTACATTTGCATTTACCCCCCCCCCCCCCATTCTGATTAGCCTTGTTTGTCACTCAGAGAAGCACATGCATATGCACAAGCACCCATGCAGGATCAGGGCCTGAAACAGGCAAAACAACCAGAAGGCAGACATGGAAACCCTAGCGGCTTGCCCTCAGCTAAGAAACATTCAGGCAGTGGAAGATTCGGAGAAAACTCCCCAAAACCCCAGTCTGTTGCCCTACCCTGAAAACCACAGATGTTTCAAAGAATGCTGGAGAAATGCATCTGGCTCTAAGGAACACTTCTGTCTTACTCAAAGTAATTGTGAAGATTTTAGTTAGACATCTAACCTGCAGCAGAACCTATTTAACCCCAGAGAGGTGCTGACTGACAGGCGGAGTTGAAGCAGCAGGATAGCTCTTCTCATCTACTGCTGACTCTCAGAAGGCCACAAAACATTAATCAATTCATTCACACAGACGTTCACAGAGAGAACCGCTGCTCCCTTTTAGGATTCAGGAAGTAAGCAGTCTAAGACGTTGCTTTCTGACCTGAGTAGCCTGGCCTGCAGCCTATGTTCATTAAATACAGTCTGTTTAATAAACACAGGTTAGAGTCCATTTTTAGAACTAATCCCTTGGTAGTGTAGCTTACACTACGGCTTCTTACGGAGAAATAAAAGAGATCTGTTTTCCTCAGGAAGATTCTCTTGGCGTTAAATTTCGTAAAACATCTTTAGTAGTAGTTTTTTTCCTAGCAAGTAAAAGCCTCTACTATAGCAAATCCTCAACAAGCTGAAAGTCAAATAAAGTTTACATTTTCCGTTTGTGTTCAACTGTACTGACAAGACACAGTGTAAGAGGACGATTTGACAGTCTCTTCTCATTTCCATTTGCTCAGCAAGTCTGTGTTTCAACAGCTGGGGGCACTTCAGAGACACCCAAACTTAGTGATCATAGTAAAGGGCAAAGATATTTGACAAAGCAATCCTGACAACTAGTACAGGACTATACTCCTAACTGTTGTTTTCAGCTAGGTCTCCAAGCTCTCCAAACCAGTCAAGTAAAACACTGCTCCATGAAGGGAAAAGCACTGTACAAAGTTCACTTCTGAGTAGTTTTTCATTGTCTTCTAACATGTGTTCTGTACAGAACTTGAAGCGAAGAGGAAGTGCTAATGTATGAGGCACAAAGACTATGCTCTACTCTATTACTGCTTTATTTTCATACTGAATTTCTCTGGACAGAAGAGAGCCACTTTTGTTGTTTCCTTCAATGATGCATCATTATCAGACAGCTAGCGCCAATCTTGCTATAAACAAGCAAAGATGTGAAAACAGCAGAAAGCACCAGGAACAAGACGCTTCTCTCCTAGTTAGCAGTTTTTCACACGGTGGAAAGGAATCCTGCACCTTCCTCTGAAAGGTTCATAGATTCTTATCTCTCACAGCAAGACTGGACTACTAAGATCCTACTGGAATATATTTCAGCAGCAAAAGGCATTTATTTAACTCATCGGTAGAAAAAAATGGTAAATAACAGCCAACAAAATCCCACGTAGAGACATACCAAACAAGGCTTTACGCTTCGTGAAGCTCTCACCCGGCAGAAGAAATGAGAAAAATAACCAAGCAGAGGCGATTGATATTGGAACCTAGCCTCATACTACAGCAACAAGCACAGCCACGAAGCCTTTCAAAGCAGAACAGAATAGTACTTCAAAGGGTGGAAAAAAAAAAAATAAATAAAAAAGAACTAAAAGGTTAACTTGAAAGTAAGACCACAGCCTGAAAAAAACCCAAAGCATACACTTCTGGCTGGCCAAACCCCAAAGAACAGACATATCATTTATACATATACAGCAATTTAATGAACTTCCTCTCTGGCAGCCTAACAGATGCTCAAAATGAACTGCGTTGCTGCTACAACATGACTGCATTAATGCAAGTCATTGTGTCATTTCTGTGTCGTTTCAAATTATTTCATCTCCTACACAGCACTGTTTTTCAGTACAATGACCTTAGGCCAGGTGTTAGCACATAAGCCTTCCAAGGCAAGCTACCCCAGCTGAAAGTCTGCTAGTAATCCAGTATCAGATAGGCTGAGTACAGAAAGGAGAATTCAATTACCAAAAAGAGTCCCAAAAGTCACCTTTCTGGAGTAAGATAGCACCACTCTGACAAAGCAGAGTAGGAGAAGCAAGAGATGCTAAACTCACCCCCATAAAAAGAGGGCTATAATTTTCAAAACTGTCAAATCAATGCCTTCCATGAACACCATATTTGCTACACATTTATAGCCTTCAGAATCCCCATTTAGGAAACTGGATCTCTTCTCTCCAACGTTCACACCACAGCAAGGAAGCGGTGCTTTCCCTCCCCTCTCATTCCTTCATACTTAAAAAAACTTTATTTGCCTATAAATCTTCTCAGAAAGGCTGGGCCATATTTACAGATTGTGTAATGATCACAGACCCACTGATGTTCACAGAGCTCATGCCAGGTGACACCAGGTGAATTCTGGCCTGCCCACAACAGCCTATCCTCAGTAGCTCCACCATTTTCACCCCAATCATAGCCAGTTATAAGCAAGAAGGCCTGCACTGAGCGGCAGTACTTACTGCAGTTCTCTGCTTTTTTATTTCGGTGAATCACCGTCTTTTGACTGGGCGTACTGAAAAGGCTGGTCCAGTTGACTGTGTGGTAGTAGCACAGATTGCTGTTGTCTGTTATGTAGATGTTGCCAGCACTGATTTGCTTCAAGGACTGGAACTGCAAAGAGGTAATGCCTTGTTGCTTTAGGATGAGTAAGGAAAGGCCACTGTGACAAAAACAAAAGAACAGGAATGAGCCCCAGGAGGTGGAACTTCCAAAGGCTGGTTGAGAACTTCCCACTAGAATTAGTTTCTAACGGCAGAATAACCTTTTTTTGCAAAGCTGAAATTTGGTCAGAAAAACATTTCTTTAGGGGTGACATAAACATTCTGTGAGTCAAAACCCTTTTTTTTTTGCCCAGAAAATTACAAGCCCTGTCAGAATCATGATAGCACAAACTGTGAGGCTCGGGATGCAGCCAGCAAAACCACTCGATTAAGTCAAACACAGTTCGATTTTGTATGTTAACTTTTTTTTTTTTTTAAATAAAGTGCAGTTAAGAAAATTTTAGAAAAATCTGTTCCTCCCCCAAGACAACAGAATTAATACTGTGATAGTTTATGTGCTAAGGAAAAATTGACAAAGTCATGCAAAATGTATTAACATCTTCTGTCAGGCATCAAATTAATGTCATTTATAGTAATACAGGCAGAAACCGTTATTTCCAAGGAAATTTTTCCACCCACTTTCTACATTTCATTTTTCTTTTATTGTAATATATGGTTATCTCCTTTCTTCATCAAAGGAAGAGGCAAATGATTGTGTGTATAATCTGTGAATGACTGCACATATTTTATGACTGACGATGAGTAAAGACAACAGCCAGTTTCTGGGCAACCTTTAAGTTATTGTATTTTAATGATTGTAATTGTTTTCCAGCTGTTCTAAATAAAAACTGCTGCTTCCAAACAAATGCTGGGCTGTAATTCAATCTCAAGGTTTCACTGCTATTCATAGTCTGCTTGGCCTGCTGTTTAAGATGCCAGCAGAATCCCATGACTGATTTACTACATTTACACAACTGGGAACCAGAGTTTGCTCTATACATCATTCCGCTATCTTGTGCTCCTCCATTACTTCTCACTGCATTTTCTTCTCTTCAAAATCAATTCTTCTGTACGAGTGTTCATATTGAAACATCTCTGGTAAAAGTGGCACTACACAGCTAACACGTGCCCCATCTGTGAAGTACTTCAGTGTTCTTCCATGTATTTATTATCTTTTACGGCTCCTTAAGAGCAGATTGTTCCTTGGACGCGTGAGCCTGCACCTCCGTTCGCACCCACAGAATCTTCCAGATAATGAGGCTAAGTAGTTTCTTTCAGTTTACATTTCACATTCATAACATATTTTAATATCATAGGAAGTATTTGCTGGACAATGATTTAAGAGCTACAACAATGACCCAAGACATTCTAAGTTTTTTTTGTTGTCTTTATTTTTTTTTAAACCATTATAAACAAGTGCTTATCAAAGATACTGTTAACGAATAACTTGGTAACACAGAAAACATACCAGTTTATGATGCCTTTCCAGAAGGATGTCGCAGTCTGGGCTACCAAATAAAAGGCTAATAAAAAAAATATTCCATAAACAGAGAGAGTACCTTACCTATATAGAGCTCTTCCACCAATTGTAACCAAGTTAGAAAACACCCTGAAATCTGTCATATTCTCAGGCCACGACTGTATATTCAAATACCCTGGAGGAGGTAAAGGCAAACAGGAACATCAGTCATTTCAGACATAAAGACCGCTTGATCACGTACATGAATTAAGACAGGCCTAACCTGTAACTGAAAGACAGTGCTGGCCTGAGTAAAAGAAAGAAATAAGCAATGAATGCTGCACAGTATGGTGTGGGAATTCATCAGCCTGCTCCGCACTGTCTCCTCCAGGAAGGCAAAGGAAGACTTCAGCAGTGTCACAGCAGCAGTGTCATAGCACTAAGTCCACTTCCAACAGCCAGACTTTCAACAGCCTAAACACAAGCTGCAATCTGCAAGGCCTGCCAGCCACTTCTTAGAATTTGACAGAATTAGGATTTGCCTTAATTAAGAAGGATCAGTTTAAAATGTATTGCATACTTTGGACAGAAGTTGAGAGATCCTTTTTGAAGCATACAAAGATAAGACTTCCCTGAAACAAAGAACTTGGCATTCCTTTCTGAGTGTGCGTGAGGACCAGTCACCCCTGGAAAGCAGTCTCTGCATAGGCAGAAAGTGGAACTACATATTTTGTTCTACAAAGACATCTATACGCGTAGTTCCCTATGATTTTTCAGTACAGGACTGAAATGCAGTACATCTGTAAGCACAGGGATAATGCCACTTAAGTGGTAGAGCAGACGCTGTCACAACTGGTGTCTGCAACACTTGTCTCACTTTGCTAGCACTGTGCCAAGACCCACAGCCCACTCAACAGTAAGGTCTTGGTATTCCGGTGTCTGTGTACCCCAAATGCAATGTTCACTCTGTACTCATTAGAAAAGGACAATGCACTTGTTAATAATATGTGATACTGGAGCTGTTCTGTATTAAGCTTTGTTAAATTGACAATACGCTGCCTTTTAAGAAAAAAGCATGGTATCTTCAGAAAAGACACCAAATCACAACCATAAATGCAAAATGAGAAGAAATTCAGATTGTACGAATCAGAAGTGTTTGTTACCTGTTATTTCTCTCACTGTTTGGAAGATATTTAATTTCTCCGGATTAATAGCGGCGATTGTGTGGTATGGATCCCTGAAAGATTAAACGGACAAAATGTGATACAATGAATAAACAAAAAAGCCATGTTCACAAAGCTATGCCATGTAGAAATAATTATTCTTTCAGAAAAGGAAGTCAACATTTGGCTTTTTGGTAGCAGATGTGGCAGGTTTCTCCACTGTTTTCAATTTTTTCAGACTGTTGATTCTACAGAATCTGTAGAAACTTCTCCTAAGTCATCTTGAGGGGAAATAATGGTGCTCACTATCTTGAAGGATCAAATCATCAATATTTGAGTAAATACTTATGCTCTTGGAAAATTAATGGATTCTGAACAACTATGGATGATATCCCTAAAGGAAAAGATGCATGTTTTCAACATTTTTTCCAGGAAGGCAAACTTAAATGATAGTTTTAATACCGCACTGCCAGGACTGTACTTATAAAATCGCTACTGAAACAAGTAACAAGCTAAAACCAGAAGAAAACTAAGAGCATGCTGGCAGTGCCTGACCTTGGACATTACAAGGATGCACTGTTTAGAAGGTGTAAAATGGAACATCAAGAAGCACACACAGATCTTTGCCAAGCTAGTTGGTCATTAGAGAACTGAAATACCCCCATCAAACATGAGAATCTCTAAGTCAGGCATGCTATAACATGAAAAGATGAAATTGACTGATTTGACAGTGACGTTATTTAGCTTTTCTTGTTTATTTTTGTTTTAAATTTTAAAGGAACAAAGAGCATTTGCCTGGACAACGTCCACTAGGAGGAAACATACTGTGACACTCCCGTTATTTAAGGAATAAAAGCCTAACTCAAACAAAAAAACTCCTTTAAAACTCAATACCACAGTGTTATGGTATTTTTATAGGGTTTGTGAGGGTAGCAAACATCTTCAGTAAAGGTGGAACATGCATTTCCATCTCTCCTCCTTCTGCTTTCCAAGAGCAGAACTCCTGGAACTGGAACACATTGGTAATCAGCCAAGCTGTCTCTGGGGACAGGTCTCACGAGACTGTGCTGTGGCAGACTGATGGGGTCACTTTAACTATTGTGGAGGTGACTCCAGGATAGTGAAAAACAAAATAAATTCTTAAACCTCAATACAAAGTCCAGTGGACCACAGAAGCATCATATAAATGTAATTCTAACAATTTGGGGCTCTCAAAAGTAGGTAACAAATTTGTACTACCTAACAGAAACAGAACACTTTGCTTTTAAAATGCATTACTAAAAAAGGAAACACCACAACTGTACTGAACTTGAGGCTGCTGAATTTCACCTCCAAATCCTAAGATAAGGTGGTCTTTAAGGATACAAATTTAAACCTCCTTAACAGGCAAATGCCTGACATGTTTTTATCAACTTCTAAAACTGCAGACTAATGCAGTTATCTACCATTCTTATTAGCAGAGACAAGATTTCTCAGTAGAACAGGCTCAGCTGGACTTCACAGCTCCAGGAATAAGCGTTTCAGCTGATTGTGGAACTGTAGACAGACAACAAAAGGGAAGATAAAAAGCTGGCTAGCACTGAGGGCTTGTTGCTCCTGCTGCAAAAAGGAGCATTTGCTGTTAGTTAAGGCTGTCTGTCCCCAAACTACACCCCCTCACAGGCAGCAGCACATCCAAAAGGCAGCTTGGCTTTTTAGGACCCCAACCACAAAAAAACAATCAAAAGAAAATTGCACCTGAGCTGTAGGGTTCCTCACCATTTTCTAGCCAACACGCTCCGTCTCGGGTCAGAGATGTGGATCTTTAAGAAGATCCCTTCATCCACACGCTTTGGCAGAGTACTACCTCAAAAGAACGAGCACTACTAACTCACCAAAATTTAAGGCCTACCTTTATCCCACTTCACATCTAGACTCTAATTAAAGTCAATTCAGAATTATATAATTTCTACATAAATAACCATAAATAGTTAACCCTGGAAACAGTTGCTACTTAAACACATAGTTTGCATACACATTGTAACAAAGGCATAGAGACTAAGTTTAAGAGCTCAGACAACAGAAAGGCTACAAAATGATAGGATCAAAAACATGACAGCATCAATTGTAAGTACAAAGTTACGAATCAAAACAACAAAATCCACTCTTAGCATCTTTCACTGACTTCTCTGCTACTACAAAACATCTCTCAGTTCCCCAGGCAGCTAGACTTGAAGTCCCTACAATCTGAAATGCTGAAAATTCACACAAAGAAGCGGCAGTTCACTGCGTAAACAACTTTGTAACAGAAGTTAATTAGAAGTTCAAATGGACATATTTTTTTAAAAAAAATTATTGTTTTTGTTGATCTGCTCATCTATATAATAAACTACTTCTGTCGGTAGCTAGTGCTTTTTTATTTCTTTTGTGTACTACTCATTTGCAAAATTTACAGGAATATTAAACAAAATTCTGCCCCAGAGATACAAAGTTATTTTAGCACTCATATTTTTTTTAGTACACACTACCACAATTTATGCTGTGGAACAATTCAGGTTTGCAGAACTTGGTGTCTTCGTGCTTAAGACTGGTTGGAGTGAGGTTTGTTCATGAAGAATGAGACAAAGCTCTGCACAATTTCAATATTAACTGACCTAAAAGGTTTTCTTCTATTAAAATACAGCAACATATTTTAACTCCCTGTTTTATAGTCTGTAATTTATTTTTTCTTTTTTTCCCAAGGGACATGGTTTTATTCAAGATTGGTTTTGCTCCTTTTAATTTCAACAGATTTGTTAATGTGATCCACCTTGTAACTCTACAATTAATGCAACTTTTGCAACAAGTGCTCATCTAATTCTGAAACTTGCATTTCACTTAGTACACGGAGAATTGCTCAATTCCTCCAGCTGCCTACCTTGCATTTACTGCGTACTTCCTGCCAGGTAGGATTCAACAGATTTACAGCCAACCTCATGGCCAGTCATCGGGACAGATGAGGAAGCATTAAGGTGCAAGCACTGACTCCTGCGTGACCTTCTCCAGGCTTCCCCAGGTCCAAAGCAGCTTTTCCTTAAACCATTCAAACTAAAGTGTTTCAAACTATGCTACATTAACCTTCCACACTGTACTCCCTGCTGGAGAGATGAGAAGGCCAACTATACAGCCAAAGCCCACATTTGCTGGCCTTTTGAAAATGAGCGAGCTGCAGAGCCCCCACTGAAGCAGATTTTCAACCTTCACATGGCTGGAGTCAAGCTGTAGGTGAAGAAGCATTACAACCAATCACCACATCAAATCTAGGAAACGAGACCTTTCTTTCCACCTCATCTAGTAGGCAAATTTGAGCCATACAACCTAGTGTCAACCACCTTAACACACCTGAACTTAAGACCAACAAAAGATCTGCTGCCAGAATTCCACTTAAGATCTGCATGCAGAAGTTCAGTTCATTACTCTCACACTATGCCATGAAATTGCAAACATGGAGTTAGTCTGGGAATTTATTTAGTATCACAAAGCTGGACAACTAATTGCAACCAGTACAGAAAGCTCTGAGAAGCCTAAAAAACATGGTAAAACTTCAAGGCTAATACAGTGGTAGAAGTAATGGAATACTTTGTACTGTTAGTGTACAACAAGACGTGTAAACCTATTACATATGGAGGAAAAAAAAGGGTTTCATCTTGTTAGCATGTTTTGAGAATTCTGCCCATTTTAAAAGGACCTGGAATACCTCAAAGCATCGCATATAATTTACCATGGCCAATTACATTATGAAGGCTTGAATTAGTCAGAAAACGCAGTCGCATGTGTGATCTCGGTGACAAAGAATGCAAAGCAAGAAAGTGGCTGCTTGCACTAGGCCTCCCCTGATCAAAATAAATTAACCCTGCTCTCCCTGGACACATCCCATCCTTTCAGAATTTGTACCATGCATTCACTTCTGATACAATGACACAAAGTGCAAACTATAAACAGCAAGAGGCTGGGTATTCGGCTGGGCTCTTTCTTTCCAAAAGAGACACTGGTGAGACTTCCAAATAATGGTTCTGTACCTCCACATGACCTGTAATTAAGACTTACTCAACATACAAAGATATTTAAACCGAAACACCATAGTTAAGTACCCCTGAGTTTTGCACATCTCTGCAATCAAACCTTTCATATATGTAATTTAAACCAATTGACTGTTTTTTCATACATGAGCAACAACCACCAGCCAGGCTCTGACAATTTATGGTACCCAAAGATCACAGTAGGCTTTTCTCCTTCTAGTGCCATCTACTTCATCCTTTCTCTTCCTATAGGTTGAATCATAAGAACGCCATTAACAGTTCCCTTCCTAACTAAGTCAGAAAACTTATTTACCCTGGATCTGCTGTTCAGCACAAGAAGCCTGCAGCCATAAGTAAGAGGTGTACGCTCCTGGTTTCGGCTGGCACCATGCCATAACATCTTTCCATTTTGTCACTTACCCGTGAATCCCAGTAACGAGGAAGATAAGGTTGCCATTGATCTTGGTACAGTTTATGAACTTGTCAATATTGCTGGAATCCACCGTCTGAGCTGACACTAAACTCCCTGTTCCAATGCCATCACATGCTGCCAAAAAAAGGAGTTGGTGTCAACAACTAGGAAAAACGATTACTGACCCAGAACACATTGGTCTTGTAAATGCGAGTCCTCGTTTCTTTCAGAGATAAAGCTGAAGAGATGTGTCAAAATGGTACTCCACCCATATTCCCCCAAACCATGTGCCCATTCAAAACAATAAGTCTAAGTACCTGCCACAGAAGGGCATCCCGGCAAACACCTTGTTTCACAGTGCTCTCAAGGCCAGTATGAACCCCAAAAACTCCCTCTTGAGCCCTCTGTGAACAGAGGCATGAGGACTTGGCTTAGAGCAGCTGGCTGGGTGGTCTATCTGCACGCTACTCACTGCAAATGGAAGGGGTCCCACACTGCTAGCTCAGCGGGTCCCATGGCTCTGACGGACCTGGGAATTTCACCATTCACACGCTAGAAAGCGCCTTATACAGGAAGTATGAAAAGTTCTTTCCTCATCAGCTCATTAAATAAATTAAGAGGCCTGAAGAAATTTTGGTACTGTGTGACAGATCTCTGTCTGGCCTTCAAAGGTAATTCAATTACATTTTCTGGGACACGTGATGCACGAAAGAATAAAACCTTTACAACTTCTGTAAGATAATGCATCTATCTCTCTAATGAAGTCTTCAAATGGCAACTATTAACACCACACCTGAACCTTTTACACACATGTAATAGCTTTCCTCTGTCCCATTAAGCAAGGCTAAGAGCTTGGCAAGAACAATACATATGTACTGACGTGCATGAACATGGACCTTTCTGGAGGGGGGCGGGGGTGGATCTGTTTACTGCAATTAGGTTGAAGGATAGAACACTACACACACTTAGAATTCAGTGTGTAATTCCCCAGCCTTGGCAGAAATATCTGTGTTTGTCTGTCTCAGCCATGTGGAGTGACTGCTGATTTACAGGGTTTTCATAGCTTCATTGTGAATTCCTTTTCAGACAGGGCTTCCACTAGGACTGAAAAACAGCATAAGCCCATGCGGGAAAAGTGATGGTGTTTTGCTCCTGAGACATTCAAGCAGGGAGCAGAAAGCCTCCCCTAGAGCTCAGGACAGCAAAGTAATCTGTAGTACTGATAAGGACTGACACCTGTCACTGAAAAACTTCTAGTCCTCTCGAAAGACTAGAAAACAGTCTTCTGTTTTCCGGGAGAAGAAAGATATGGGAAAAACATAGATGTTCTGGGTAAACATAGATATTCTGGGAAAACAGAGATATTTTTAGAGAACAGACAAAGTAAATGGAAACCTAATGCTGTAGTGACAAGTGGGAGACACACCATACACCGAAGGCAAAATTTTAGTGTAGCCTCCTTTGGGATGACAAAAGGAGAGCTCCGAAACTCCTCCAGGAAATACAAGTCATTAAAATGATATAATAAAGAATTCCTTCAGATTTCTCTAAAACCAATGAAGAAATCCCCCTCATTTTTATCTAAGCAAAAGTAATTGGCTTAGTTATATTACCATTATAACTGAATAAATTTTCATTCCGTTGTATTTAGGAACACATTTCACACATAGCCTACACAGTTCAAAGTTTTGTGGATATCCAAAGGCTATTAATATCAAGTATTCTACAGCATACTCATACATATTTCATCCCAAACTAACACCCTGCTTTGGTCTACTAGAGTATAGACTACATTCAAGAAAATTTATACCAAATTACTGCCTACCTTTAGGACAAATGTCAGTGCAGGGCTTGCACATCTTAATACCATTTTCTTCAACCTCCATCTTAGAGCTCGGACACGCACGAACACAAGAACTGGAATCGACCACGAAGTTGTCTGAGCAGAAAAAAGAAAGATATTGGTAGAAAGTGAACCACTGGGCTAAACAATACTGGAACATACGGGTTTGGACTCTACTATGTCAATACATATTCTTATTTACCTCAGCACTTCCACATAAACACCAACGTTTAATATTCAGTGTTTTCAAAAGCATCTAAATAAGGAAGTTAGGCATGGCTTTGGTCACTCACGAAAATCTATGAACTGTCAGTTCATAATACCCCCCTGTCCACTCCCCCTCCCCCCAATTTGGTTTTATTATCATCTGTGGAAAAAAAAAAAAAGAAAAAAAAAGAAGTTATGGGAATTGGAGAGAAATAAAACAAGATGCTCTGCCCTCTTTCACACACACACAAGTATATTTATTTGTCTGGGGTAACACTCCATGGGACAATGACAACTATTTCAATTTTGCCTTGTCAAACAACTGCCAAAGGGGCTTTAGACTGATCCTACTTGATTGAAAGCTTAATGTCAAGAGGGAAAAATAAGTCAGAAAGTTCAATGACGTATTTAGACAAAGGATCACATCCCTTAAGTAGTACAAGATATACCAGTGTTGTTAAAAATAAATATAAATTTGGCTTGCTTAGAAGTTCAACACTATTATTAGAGACAGAATTAAGCCTTGACAGTCCTAGTCTTACCCTACTGTCAGTGAGAACTTTGTCACAGAGATTCGAAGTTTGGACTTAGCTTTGTGTTGAATTATGACACTATTTTTTTTTATATATCACCCATTTTTCTCACAGATAAATTACACATAAGCAATGCACACCACAACTAGAAATCATGGTGGAAATTAAAGGGAGAGCAAGAACACTGTCTCCCTTATTTTTCTAACTAAAATGTCTATATCAGACTGTATCAATCAACTCTGTAAGTATTTGGGACTTGTCATCTGGCTTGCAATTCAGAAGCATGTGTTTTTCACATGCATGGATATTATTTTTTTTAAACACCCCCCTCCTCCTTGCTACTGTAATTTTACTTGTGGCATTGTTAGTATAGCATGTCTTCTTCCTCACTGGGAAGAACTGCAGAAAATGTTTATGGTAACTTGATGTCAGTCCATCATCATTCCAAGAAGAGGGCATCAGCATCATGAAAGCATTTGCTACCAGGTAGTACTGGTGGTGGACTAGTTATTTTTCTGAAACTGTGATTTCTACACTTTTACAATCCCACTAATAAATACAGCATTTGGCACTATTTTAACACTTCATTTCTAAACATACAAGGGCTAATCAAAACCATGACTATAACAAATAGTTCTGTCTTCATGACTATAACAAATAGTCATGCAGACAGAAACTCAGTGAATTCCCTTTCTTAAAAAAAAAATAAAAAATCACTCTAGTATAAGACACTTGGAAAGTGTCAGCAACACAGAACATCTCTGTCTTCAGTTAACATGTGACTGAGTTACTAAAGACTGCATGCACACGCAGAGCTATTTAAGACTATTCACTTAGCTCTCATTCTCTCATTGTTTTGCGAGGTTCTTGAAATGCAACTCAAAATTTTCCATCCCTGGAGGAAAAGGCAGATAACACAGCACTTACGTGGGCATTTCTTGACGCAAAAAGCCCCATACGTGTACTTGGCATTGTGATTATGTTCCAGTTGGAAGGTGGTGGGATTGTACACAAATGTCTGCGGGCACTGCGTCACACATGCACCACTGTCATTGAAATTCATGCAGGCCTGCAAAGCAAGAGAGAAGAAAAAAATCACCTTGATTAAATCATATAGTTGGTTGTGGTTCGTTTTGTTTTTTTAGCTTAACAGTCCTGATTACTCAGAAGTGTTGCGACAGTGAGAATTAAGACGCATGTTTTTCTAACCCCCGTTTTGTCTACTTAGATTTCTTGCTAGGACCTTGGCAAATACATGGCACATAAAGGAGGGCTCACAGAGACCCCTTAATTTGAAACACTGCTGCCTGTTACAGCACTTCCTACAGAAACATAACGGAACCGTAATTTGTTTCATAACTATTGTTACTACTACTAATCAACTAATTCACAACTCGATGGGACATTCTAAAACTGCCAAGAGTGAACAGCTATTTATCTTAGTCAGTCTAAACAAATGCTAATGGCTTTTCCTTAGAGGTCCAACCTTTTGATTTCTTACAGCATGAGTCCATAGTCCAGCTGAAAACTGAAATTCCCAATTAGAAAGCAAGAGGGATAAGAACTTCTTTTGAGCTAGCACAGGAGGGGGTCATTTCCCTAAGTGGCAAGTTTAACAAGGTCAGTTGCTTCACACACTGGGAAAGGAAAATAGGACTTTGTATCACTTAGCATTCAAGCTCAGCCACCCACAGCTGACAGAGGACAGGGCCCTGACAAATGAAGAGGCAAGCGTGTGGATAAAAAGAGTAATGGTATGCAAGGAAAATAATTGACTGTGAAAGGTTGATAATTAGTAATATTTAAAAAAAAACAAAAAAAAAAAAGAAAAAAACAAACACACACACCACTGATTTTGACATTCCTTATCACCGTGAATCGTATCTATGGTTTTAACCACAGCTTAAAAAAAACCTGTTGGGAGTAGCAATCACAAAGCAAACTGCAAATGTCTAGTGTCAAATCTCATATGAATATGAAAGCTGTAGCCTGGCTTGCATCCCACTAGCATTTTAAGCAACCACTGCTACTGGATTCTGCCTCCCCACTTACCAGTCTCTAGCAGCCACACTGCCTTAGAAATTTCAGTCTGGGGATGAATCTGGGAATTTTCCTGGTCGTCAGAAATACCAAGGTGAACCTGAATCTTTAAAGAGGCAGCAAGCACACCAGTGAGACCCTCCCACCCCACCAAAGGCTGGAAGTTAAAGAAAAGTGAAAAAATTCCCCTGTTCTTCAGCTTATCTCCATTCAGGTCATGACAGAGGTTACCTGTCAGGTCAGGAGATTTCAGGAAGTTAAGGCTAGCAAAGTAACAAAAGAGAAGGACACACACTGCTGAAGAACGGGACAAATAGGGAGTTCCATGATGAAGGCACCATCCTAGCCTGAATATGAACTTCCACTGTCCTCAGGAGCTTGCAGGTAGGCCAAACCAGTCCTGTCTTTGCTGGTTCATTAAAAGTTGTATTCAAAAAAATAGTAGTTCCTCAGAGAACCAGAACTATGATAAACACAGTCAGTTTCTTCCTCATCAAGAACCAGACAGGAAGTCCACTCTATGAATAGGGATTTCTGAGTATTTAGCCAGGCCCTGCTATGCATTTCAAGTTTTAGATCCAGTTAGGTTTTGAATACAAGATAGAAAAACATGTCTAAAACGTTGTTTTAGCATGTTTGCTTGCAGTTATGTTGGATGATTATTGTCTTGCTTTTATATAACTGAATATCCAAATGATCGCATCGCAGCATATGGAGGAGGAAGATAATTTTATTTAGAAATAATAAAGCCACATTTAAAACAGGATGCTGTTACAAGCTGCCATACACTGAAGGATTTTTAACGTTTCATAAGCTGTGCTTTTGCCTATTAATAAATATTATTTTAGTTTGTTTCCTCAACTTACTTTACATCCATGTTGACTTAGGAAGTGCTTTGTCAAGTACATGACAATCCTCTGATGATGGTGTAGCAAATGCAAAAAGCCAAGCACGTCAGTGCTCTTCACAGAGATGGCACTTCTCCGGAAAAGCCCACGTGGAAGACTGGAGAACTTTTAATTCATGACCATAATATTTCATACACATTTGTAATTGCTTTACAATTAACATAAACTTCTAGGATGTGGTGCTAGATGTTGCTAATATGTGAATGAAAGTATGTACATAGGGAAAAACAAGTTAAATGAGTTGTATCCTTCAACTGACAACTAAGCACAGCTTTCACTGCCTAAAGGGTTCCACTTTTCACCCAGTGTGGTGTAAGCAAGTAATGGCTAGTCTTGAAAGACCCCTGCTGAATTTCGTTTACATTGCTCTGGGGCCAGGAGCTTATGAGACTGATGCCCTGGGTACTTCTCTGCAGGAGCAGAACAAACACACTAGCGTGATTTTTAGCATACACATTTCCACAGCTGCCACTGTTCAGGAAATCTAATTCATTTCCTTTTCTGCTGGGGTATTATAGAACATGGACACACAAGCTGTGGGTTCAACACTTCAGCACTGGAAATGCTCCTCAGCTGTCATTATGGAAGCAGTAGCTGCATTTTTACCTCTTTCCTTTACATACATGTATTGACGTTATATGATGACATGGGCAGGATGTTGTTTTCATATCTCTTCTCCAAACCATTACAGAAGTTCCAAAAAGCTTTGAATCAAGCCTACAACACACACTGATTACATATGGTAAAGTCCCAATTACAGACTTGACAGTGACTGAAGGCCATCACTGCATTTCCTCAGCAGTAAAAGAATACCATTGAGAACGTGTTTTGGGAGCACAGCACCTACCACTATCAAACGGTATCAGAATAGTGAGAAAGTTTGAGTTACAGATAGAAGAAGATTCATTTTTGCCTGTTCGCTGCGATCCTCTTGCCTAGAGTAGCAAAACATTTGCAATTGTCCAAACCATATGATCTCTCCTCCCAGCCCTATCTGGCAGATTTTAGAAGGAGCCCACCCAAGCTGGTAGATGTAGATGTTTGTCTCCTCAATCACTTGGGTACTTCCAAAGATCCACTTCTCTGAACCCATTCTAGTTCTTGGCTTCTTCAGACCTAGGTTTGCTACCCCTGAAAACATGAGCAAAACTTGCCTCTGTAACACAGAGATGAGCTGCATGTTTTTTGAGATCAGTGTGGGGAGCTGAAGCTGCTGACACTACTACAAATACAAATGGTAAACAAAATAAATATGGCTAAAGGCCTGTATGTACAGAATGCTTGTTTTTTAAGGAAAAAATAGCCTTTTATTTTTTCTTTTTAATCTTAAGCACATGTAGTAGAATACATACATTGGGGTAGAGTATTTTGGGAACTGCTTTTCTTCCCAGTATGGCTAGTAAAAAAAAACTGAGTTTAAATCAAGCCTGGCAGTAATAGGGAACATCTTTCACAAAGAAGCTAAATTGTAGTCTTGACTTTCAAATAAAAAGCACACCGAGCAGCAATAAAAGCTATGCTCAAATGTAATGATAAATACTTCTAAAAATTCCCTATCACCTCTAAAAGTTAATTTTAGGAAAGCAAAAGATAAAAATCACAGAGATTAGCATATTAATGTTTCCCAATCTATATTTACAAATCTCATAAATCTTTTAATGGGGAATATTAAGTAGATAAGTGATGCTAATATAACGTGAAAAATATTAAATGCTAGAGTTCACAGTCAAAATCTGGGAGTGTGCATGCAATACATTATAAGGGGCAGAACTGTGAATTTCATGGATTAAAGCATTAAGAACTTTCACTGTGACTGCCAGAAACAAGAAAAATGGGAAGTCTCACACATACAAAGCAATCAGTGTCTTTAGGTCCGGAACAGCCTCCAGCGCATTCCCGGTGGCAGCAGTCGCTGACGTAGGGCCCATAGCACCGTCCATCACACTGCTCTGCACACACTGTCTTGGTTACTAGGAGGAGAAAGGAAAAATTATCGTGTCAGCATCAGAACCAAGGAGACAGCTTTTCAGCTGCACACTGAGGAAAACAAGCAGAACAACGCCGTACTGAAAAAAAATACAAGCTTTAAGGCAATTTTTTTCAATGGCAGTAGTAACTGTTTTCCTCCATTATACCTTTACAATACCTTCTTCAAGAATGTACCGTTGCCAGAAGACTGCAAAGGAAGATTTTTTTTACAGTGTTTATTTTCACCCTTGGAACATAATGTAGAATACTATTTTCAAATGACTGGAGCTTAATAAATAGCTGATGGACAGCTATGGAGAGAAAAATAATAATAATAACAGAAGAGCTCACCAGTTCCACATGAGTTTTTCCCCATGAAAAACTGCAACACTGAGTAAAAAGCATGTAGAAATTCAATGAGGCTAGCAATCTCTGAGCCAAAAGCTGTTCTTGATGGCAATCAATTTGAACAAATTGGCAATGAGAACAGAATACAACCTTCAGACTGGAACATATTTGGAAATACCACTCATCTTTTTCTAGTAACACAATCCAGCCTTCACTCACAGGTAAACAACTATAGTCTACCAACTGGCAGGTGCAGCAATCTAAGTGGAACCACACTGCTGTACCTCAGGGCTTAGTCTTGGACAAAGAATGGTCAGCAAGTGGAGTAACTTCCTCCCCTCAGCCATCTTTATCTTCAGTTTTTATTTTACAGGAAAGGGAATGAAAAGTTTCTGCAGGACTATACCAACCTAAAGAAGGTTGAGGAAGCTGTGCTGTCAGCTCTTTTGATAAGGAGCAAGGAAGTTACACTTCTGTAATTAAACTTAACCAATTATTTTGTTAAAAGCATTTCACTAGTTCTCTATGGAAAACACTTTTCAAGAGGCCAAAGAACACAAAATTTCGTCCAACTTCTTGCTCCATTCTAACGTGATGCATCGGTGATTCCTTTTTATTAATGCTTCCAAACTGAATTCCCTCCACCACTTGCTGGAAGTACTTAAGGTACCACCAAAGCTTCTTAATATACACAGTATTTATTTAGGAGATTAAAAATGTAAATAACGGAAGAGAAGTCATCATTTATAGTCTACAGAATAAAGTAATGCACTTTAAGAGTAATTCCAACTTGCTGATACCAGAGACTGCACTAGAAGACACTTCTATGCCTCACATAGTAAGATTTTAAAAGTAAGGGAATTTTTTGTAAATGCACTGACTGCCAACATTACTAAAGAAACAGATTGAAGGCTTTTACTTAATAACTGTACTGATACAATGTTAGGACTGATATGAAACAGTATCATAAGGTAACCAGGACAGACACAGACTCTCCTCATGAAAACTAAGGACTCAGTAAGTCAGCGTCTGCACATTGTTCAGACAGTTAGTTCAGAACCTGGTCTATTGCATTTGGGTTTAGACTGGATTAGGCTCTATTTGTCTTAACTTCGAAGGGAGGTGAAGCCTCCTGACTTAACACAGAGCCGTGTTTGCTAGAGACTGTTTGGGTCCCAGGGTCCCCCCAGTTGGAAAGGAGAGGACATCGTGGCACGGCACGGCTGCTTTCCTCACTGCTGCTCCACTGCAATTTAATGTTTTGTTTAAATCTGGAAAGTTTTGGTGTATGGTACCTCTGTGTAAAAAATTATTTTGAATACCTAATTAGCTCAGTTATAATTTCTTCCCCTGAGTGCAGCTGCTGTTGGGATGCCCACCAGGACTCCGCAGCCATTGCTTCCCTGAGCAGACAGCCTCTCGGCTGGCTTCTCCAAGGGCTGCTGCAAGTGCCACCCTGTCAGCTACAGATAGTGCCAGGAATCTGCAGCATCACCCCAAAACAGGCCGGGAGGAGGTGAATCCCCACCTTGGCCATGCCAGGTGTCCTGTTACCATGCCATGCAGTGTATCTAGACTACTCGTCAGCTCACTGGCTCCTACATTGAGCAAGCCCAGATCTGCATTTTAAAGGATTTCACGATTCCATCAAGCTGTGCCACAGGTCCCAGCGCTTCCCAAGGCTGCGTAGTTTAAACAGCAGTAGGAAGTGATCTCCAGTAACAGCAATAGATTTAAGCAATTTACTGGCACCTTTTCAGCAGTTTTTAACCTACTAGTCTAGGCTCACCTAAACTATTCACCCTCTTCGAGAGCCCCCCGTAAGTCTTCTGTCACGTGTAAATTTCCAGATACTGTTTTATTTATTTATTTATTTATTTATTTACAGTCCTTAGCATTTTAAGAGACTACAATTTATTCCAGAACATGTTTCCTTCTAAAAAGAAGAGGAGGAGCACAAAGACTGATGTGGTGGAGCACAGCCCCTTTCCAGCACAGGACAGGAGCAGAGTGCCCTCATGAACTCTGCTCCTCTGCGTGTGAGCAGGCACTGGTTTAACGCAGCCTCTAGCAAGCTGTTCAGGATAGGGCACGTTTTGAGTTTTCCTTAACACTGCAAAGATATAAAGTGGTTTGCAAAATATATAGTTGTGAAGGCTTGTTGCTGCTTCTCCCTAATTGTTTATTTCATGTTTATTTGACTGGGAAAGCAAACAGTGCCAACAGAACTGCCAACATTTCATTATAGGAAAAGGCCACAGCACACCTTATTTATCTTTTGGAGAAGGAGCCATAGGGCATCTTCAGTGGCAACATACAAAGACAGAAAAAAAACACAACCTTAGCTCTGAATTTTTTGAAGGACTCACTCAAGACAGTTCACAGCAAAGGGTGTTCCCCAAAATAAAACAACTACAAGGCAATACTATGTCATAATAATAATAATAATCTGATTGTTCAGTGTAACCCTGCAGAAAATGAACTTTGCTGCACACATTTAAAACAATGGCAACCTTTCCCCAAAAACTGCCTCCAAACACAGACAATTTACTGTAGAGCTGCAGCTCAAGACCTATCATGACAAAATGTGCCATGCATTGGGGCTGGTTTCTGAAGAGAAGAACAGAATGCTGACTGCCAATCTTCACCGGTGTTTCACTACAGTAGCAAAAAGTTGTGCTGGGCATGGGGTGGAATGGACACTTCAAGTGTGTGTGTTCAATTAATCAGTCTCTCTTATTGTTTCCCTTCATCTTTAATTATGTCAGGGCACTATAAATCTATGAAGGAAAAAATGGAAAGTAACTGAAATCAATGAAAAACTCTTATGAACATGCAAAGTTATTAGTGAAATACAAGGATTTTAATTAAAGATGCTGGCTCCAAGCAAAAATGCTGGGTTACCCTGATTGATCTAAGCTGCTGGTTCAGCTCTTTCCATCTCCCCCACCAGGCTCCCGCTTGCCTTTTGCTGCTCTAATTGGGTAATTCCTGCCTCGGCACCTTCTTTTTCTCAGAAACATCAGCTGCAGAAAGACTGTATAAATACAGTAATGCTCAGGCCAATCTCCTGTACATGTACACAGTCACACGGTGTTTTATGTTTGCTGAATGCTTAGGTTTGGGGCCTGATTTAAAGGTTATTTCCCTTTTTTTGCCTCCCTGTAGTTTTAATTTAAATTGCTCTCTTTCAGTTTCATTCCTCTAGGACAAAGTGCATAATCTGTCATTTTAATAAAATAATGCAGTCAATTTATAAAGCTTTCAATTTCTTTTCATATGAAAAAGAAAAAAACCCTTATCAGAGACATCAACAGCAAAAGCAGTAACAGTCTAACCACAGATTTTCAAATTTGACTAGTAACTTCCAAAAGCTTTTGTTCTTGTGCTTATTTTTAAAAGTGGTTTACATAGTGGGTGTGCCCAATACTCTGAAAAACATTCTTTTTAAGAGCTATTCCACGTTAGCCTTTCCTGACACTAAAACAAAGAACACTCTCTAGCTTTTGTTTCATATTAATATTTACTAATATTTTAACTGTAAAAGAAAAATGGGTTGTTAGCTGCATAATACAGTATCCTGAAATTATCTCTGTTCTAAATCCTAATGGAACAGCTTATTTAAATTTTCCCATTAATTGCCTTCCTAAATGCATAAATTTTCTTGTCACATTTAGAGAGATGTTAGGATAGAGTTAGATGCAGGTGGTGTTTCAGACAGAGTTATACATACAGAGAGACATAGCTGGAAGGCAACATAAGAAGACAGGTAGATAATACTCATGCAAAAACAAAACGATCTCTGTTTTTTTTCCATATGTAATTTGAAATGAAAGACACGGATTAAGATCTTTCATTTTTTATCCCTTTCCTAGGAAAATAATTTAAATCTTATCTTGGGAGGGGGGCTCATCAGAATTTTTTGCTTCAGTGACTGGATAAAAAAATGAAATTATTAAATACAAACATGCTTATGTTCCTTCTGGTTCTACGAACAAAACTTTTTGATGCTGGGAAGTAATAAGGCCAAAGTCTTTTCCTGCAGGTGTTTGAAGGCTGCCCATCCTCAAGGTGAATAGGTGAAGGTATAGGCTGTTTGCAATACTGTTCTTCCTGTCTCCAGCTTGTGTCTAAAAATCACATTAATTAGACTGAAAGCCAGGGCAGAACAAGTCAGAAATGAAGGCAGCAAAAGTTTAACACCACTTGGATTTTTATGTTTTGATTTCCTACTCATATTCTAATTCTTTGCTTTAATGTTTTTTAGAAAAACAAGTTTTGTGGAAATGTGATGAAGAAATGCTCATTGCTAGCCCAATATTCACTCTTTTTATTAAATCCTGCTCTTTACCCAAGGCAGCACAAGGTCAGGTAGGCAAAAGGAAAGCACACAACCTAAAATTAACTCCTGTCCCTGACAATTGCTGCGGGAACTATACTGACAGTGTGTTTCAAGGTAAAAGGCTGTAAGTAGCTATTTCAAATTAGGAATGTGTGATCCGTGCATCTCCCTGGAACTTAGATAACATATGTCTTTGATAGTTTATTAATCCATGGTCATGCCTTAGCCTGTCCCCACTGTTTGGATATGAGAGGGCAGTCACTGTGAAGAAAGTGAGAGCTGTCACTCTGGGAGCAAAGCTACTGTGCAGCTCTGCTAAGCTTCTGACTTTGCAACACTGCAGATAAGTTTTGCTCTCTCTGGTATTATTACATTAATCCACCAAATCAGTTTGGTTATCTGAGAGCAGCGCTCTGGGGAGGTTGAGGCCATGTGAGCTGATCCTGCCACGTGGGCTTCTGCAGCCACGCGGAGTCCAGCTGGGCTGTCCAACACTGCATACGGCTGGAGCCTCAGCCTGCACGAACCAAGGCTTGAGCCAGGATCAGATCATCCTTATCCAGCAGAATCGCCAAGGTTTTGCACTATTCCCTAGTGAGATAACCACATAAGGCCCAAATAAGTCTGTCCAACTTGGGAAGAATTACTCAGGTCCTTACAGAGATGGACAAACAGACCTAAGAACCATCATTAATTAATTCTAATCTGGCCATGATATAAAATAATTCCAGCCAACTAGATTTCCGTCCCTTTCCTCTATGTGCTTCAGTACATAACCTTGCTGTAAGGAGGTTTTCTCACCACTGAATTCTTTGCAGCATTCATAGACTGCTAGAAAGAAAGGAGAGGTACTAGCTCAATTCAGACAAACAAGAATACACTTCATTATACAGTTATTCCTGCAACCTGTCCTGAAGCACTTTTAATCACACCCGCAGATAAAGTTCAATATGAAAGAGCAATATAAGAACATGTTAGCTTTAGCAGAGCTATAATTGTCATCAGCTTTGCCAGCAACATCAGCTGATGTACCTGAATGCAAAGGAGCGCAGGGGGGCAGAGCCTCAGCAAGCACCGCAGCTCTGTCACCCGCACCCTGTGCTTTGTCACGGGCAGGAGGTCAGATTGGATTTCCTCATCGTGGTAAACCCTAAAATGTTTATGTCAAGCTCTCTGCTGTTTCTGGTTTCCCACAATTTCTTCCTCTGAATAGTGGGGGAAAAAGGCATTGTTGCTCTGTTTCCAATATTTCCAATGAAAAAGATGGCTAATGTTGGGCTATCATAAGTTCAGAGAGTTAGCTGGTACATCTGCTTGGTATCAGTTAAATCCCAGCTACAACACAGCCAAGAAAATGAGCACAAGCCAGAGCAGTGCTAACTCAGGGGTGTGAAGGTCTCAGCAACCATTTCATTTCCTGGGGGGAGAGACTCCAGTAAACCCAACCAATTTTCACCATCCTGAATTTCAAAGAAGGAAAATGTAAAGGATAGCTCTAATGCTGCAAGAGGAAAAAGGAAGAAACACGTAGGAAAAGACAGCTCTCAATTTTCTCCTCTTTTCTATTTGCTAATATTGTAACTGCACTTCTAACTCCTTAGTGCCTGTCTGGAGGAGCTGAAAGCACACAAAGAATCTCAATATAGTTCTTTTTCTTATTCATTTTAATGCTGTCTAAATTCAAGAGGACAGACAGACATTGTGAACAACCCTTCACTTGCTACTTCCTTCACAAAAAATCATTATTCTCTTTCAGTATAACTCAACTACGTTCTGAGTTATTATAAAGAGAACAATTCTGCAAGATAATTAATACTCCCAGGCTCCCACTGAAATAAACAGAGTACTCTGGCATTAGGAACTTTGCAGCATCAGGCCATCATTAAACATCTCCAAATCCGCCTTGTAGACTTTTCTATTCCTGCAGTATTCATTTCAGTGTATTCCAAAATAACCATCAATATTCTCAGGAGCCATGCTCCATGTTGCCGCCACGAAGTGAAAAGAAAATTCAAGTTAGCTTAAGCATTTTTAGAAAGCACAAGGGAGGAAAGAAAAACATAAATTCACATGGGGGGAAAAAAACAAGATCATCAGTTGGCAAAAATATACAGAAAAAACCTTGAAATGTTTCAGAACTGCACTAAAAAGAAAATGTATAGTATCTCTTCACAATAATAGTAATAAAAAAAAGTAGGATCCCTGTTACATCATTTTTCAGTCCTTTGTTTCTCAGGGTCTTGCATACTTACAGGTCTGGCAGTGATTTTCTGTGGGTCCCCAGCATCGGCCTGTGCAGGATTTGTGGCATCGACCACCTTTGGGAATGAAAGAAAACAGGGAGATTAGAAATGTGGCTTCCTTTCATTTCTTTACCCTTCGACAACCACTGAAGAGAAGGGTCCATCTTGCCTTTGGAGAGCTTCTATGCTTTACTAAGTTTGAAACCATGCCTGTAAAAAAGTCCAGATATATAGCCAGAACGGGTAGCAAACGTATGGGTACTTATCTAAGTGCTTTATACCCTAAATCCCTGTGTGCTACAAATAATGGCTGGCACATTGTAAAACCAAAAAAGATGAAGTGTGGAGGAGCAAGGAACAATTTCACCGCCCATTGCTGTTGCTCTGTACATTCTCCATAAGACCCGCTCATTCCTCCCATAGGATGAGAAAAGGCTGAGCAAATATCCATCTCATCTTGTGTTCAATTTCACCTGAACAATGGGGCAATAAACTCAGTGCCTTGGCAGGAAAGTGATCCAAAACCCATCCTTCCCCCTAAAAGACTGTGCAGTCTTCATGTCCAAAATCACCGTGAAGGAAATTTGCTCTGTGCAGCCACCTCTCCACAGTGACAGCTAAACTCACAGGACCTTGACTTTTCTGACTGCAGAGTCTCTAGCTGCCTGTGGTTGTGGTTCTGCTTCTGAAGGAGCCTCGTGGAGGAGATGCTCTGCATCGTCCTTCCACGTGCTGACAGGCTTAGTCCCTCAAGACAAAAGGAAACTGAAAGTGCCTGCATTGCAAATACATATGGGGGAGGAAGAGTTAGCAACAGTACCTTTTCTAAACTTTTACAAACTACCTGGTAATCTTGCACTGAGGAGGGAGAGGAATTCACACCTTCCATTTCATGGCTAACCACTAACCACTGTGCAAGGAAGTGAAAGCGGTGGAAGGACTGGCACATACTCTCACTGCATCTTTTGTTACCTGAGAAAACACCCAGCCAGTCCCACGCCAGTTCTGACGGTGAGCGAAGGAGATCTCATCCTGCAATTCCATGGCCAGAGCTCAGCCATGCTCCTTCCTCCCTCCTGAAGTGCAGGAGCCTTACAGCACCGCATGTCCCAACGGCTATAACATGGGTGCTGCTGGAGCAAAGCCCCTTACAGGGAACCAGACCTGAAGTGATGAACTGAGAAAGCTAACACAAGCATTGGGTACGACGCCACACAGCCCTTCCTGAAGCTCTTCTGACCTCAGTAACCTGACCTTGCCTCGGATTAAACTTTTATTCATCACTGAATACTGCTGAGAATCTATTAAGTGAGTTTCCACTTTGGACCTGATCCAGAAGCTTACTGAAGTCATCAGGAACCTTTCAATCCTGTACTAGCAGCAGTAGCCGTTAATGCTGCTCTGCTGCACCCTGCACTAAACCACATACTGCCCACAAGCTCCCACTTGGGAAACAAGGTTGGAGAAAACACAAAAGCAAAGGTTGGATCACCCCAAAAGACGAGTGTACCTACCAGATGTTACACAGTTAAACAGAACCACAGTTAGAGTAGCGTAAAGTCAGACTTTGTGTCGCTACTTCTGTAAAGCCAGTGCTCTCCTCTCGGGTCTCACGCAGCACTGAAGGTGCTATTGATTATGTTGTGCAGTAATTACGTGCTGTGTGCCAACTACCTTGTTAAAACCACCGGCTCCTCACTGTACTTGTGTTCGTTTAAAGCAATTATACTGGGGGAGCACTGGTGCTGACATCACCAGCACATAATTTGCTGTCACATGCTGCCATCTGTTTATTTAGTTCACAGATACACTATAACTACTTAATGCAAACTCATTCTGGCTGACAGAGAGGGGACTCCATCTGGCATGAATAATGCAACTTTAATCAGTAATAACGATTATTATGATTATTAAGAGGCTACTGGAGCTCCGTGCAGAAAGCTAACACATCCATATTGATTTATAAGAATGGAAGTTTAAAAAAAAAAACAACAGGTGAGGTAAACAACAAATTCAAGGAAGAATTTCCACAGAAGAAAGCCTTGAAATGACACAGTTTGCTTGCTGGGTTTGGTGAAATAAAAATTGCTGAATAAAAATGATGCCCAGGAACTGGGTTGTTATAAGCCCTGACCAACCGAACAAGTGGGAAGGAGAAAGAGCACGGCAGGGAGCGAACATTTCTGTACCTGCCGCAGCATGGCCCTCACCAGAGCATCATGGCTGGGGGAAGGTAGGGAGGAACCACAACCCAAGGACAGCAGAGCTACCACCTCCTGCAAGGCTCCATTTTATGCCTGACCCTAACTTACGGTCAAATCTGACATCTGTCCTGCTCAAGGGGGCTGGGATTCAGGGAGAAAGCTCCAAGGCTGGCAGCCAAACACAGGGAAAAGCATTGCACAGACCACTCGCAGCCACGTATTCCTGAGGCAGAAGAAGGCACCAGTTCAGCTCTTTCTGCCCCAGACTTCTGCCCTCTTCCAAAATTTACTGCAGGCACTGGGCTTTCCTTTGCAGTTTGTGCACTGAGATAACAGAAGATACTTCAAACATACTTCCAAGATACCTCTTACTAGAGAGGCCTCCCACACTTCTGCACAAACAACATTTAAAATGAAAATCTTCACATTTCAAACTCCTAGATGCTGAGCTGATCCTCAGCAGGCAACCAAAATGTGCTCAGCCAACTCTACTCCTCCTGGAAATAAAAGTGATCCAGCATCTTCAATAATCATTATTTTTTTATTTAAAATCTTGCACGCCTGCTTCCTGGTACATGACTTTGTTTGTCAGTGTCAGATGATCATTTGCATTTAAATAGAGATATTT
The DNA here is from genome assembly GCF_047663525.1 of Anas platyrhynchos. Lineage (NCBI taxonomy): Eukaryota > Metazoa > Chordata > Aves > Anseriformes > Anatidae > Anas > Anas platyrhynchos. The sequence goes on along the minus strand of NC_092593.1, from coordinate 32,670,201 downwards.
AACAAAATAGCAAGAAAAGGCTGCCAGTTTTCCTTTTTCTCATTGGGAACTCAAAGTCTGTGCTTCATTGTTTTCACTTTTCTCAGCTGCACAGACAAAACAAGGAGCTGAGCTTGTAGGCAGCACACCTCCGAATTACATTACATGTCCTTTTGAAGGTCAAATATACCGAGAATTAAAATCAAAAAACAAACTCCCTCCAAACAGTGTCTCTTTATTGGTCTGTTTGTTCAAAAAAGAAAAATAACTTTGCTCTCAGCACGAACTGGTCCAGATTCTGCCCTCACATAACTCACTATTTCACCTGGCTTTCCCACCATAATAAGGACAGATTGTTACCCATTAAAGATCAACTCTGTAAATCTTATCACAAAAATAATCCCATGGAAGTAACATAAGTAGCCAGGAGCATAAGGAACATCCATGTGAGGAACAGTTCTCATGATGAGATCTATATGCCAGGCTTAAACAATAATAAATCGATCAGCTCCGAGACTAATAAAGTCTTTACAAAAACTGTACTACTTCTCACAAATCTTTCCATATGTATTTCTTCTGATTTTTAGATTGTAGCAAGCCAACAGAGATTTGAGAAAAAGAACATCAAACAATTCCTGGCATAAAATAGATGATTCCTTTTATTCTTTGTGTCTCTAAAATATGCCAAAACCTACTAACGTATAGAAGCAAGGTGTAGGCGAAAGAAATAATGAAGAAACGGCAAACTGCAAAGGTATTTTTCCTTTCATCTTGAGACAACAGCTAATAAAGACAGAGGATTCCTTCCTACGATTTCCACCGCTGGTCCTTGGCATCAAGATGCTGAGCAAACTGCAGTCTTAATGGCAACCAGGGGGACCTAGGAACACTCACCACTAGTAGTGGAGCAGCCCAAACCACCCAAAAGGAGTACGAGTTCACCTGTAACAATTCCTCATGCATAGTCTTACTACAATCAAATAGTGAGTCAAGAATTAACTGGAATTTGCCCAAAGGCAGACTTCTAATGGACTCTACCTTGTAAGCGCAACCTTACCCATTTGCTAAATTCTTGTACATTAGTGAAGGCACATAAGCAAAGAATTTTTTTCTTTCCTAGTGACATACGGAAAGGAAGAACCTTGCTCATTCTCCTGCCCTCTTTACAGAAGCAATGCTAGAGTACAGTTCTGCTCTTGAACAGTAGCACTGCTTGGAATACGTGATGACACTTGATTCAATAGAATGCAGAGGAGGAGGGAAGGAGTTAACAGGAGGCTTACATAATTTTTACAGACTTTGTTATGAAATCTAAAGTTAGAAAGGGAAAATTTCCACTGGAACATAAGAATTAGTTTTGCTTTGGCAAATTTCATGCAGACAACCAATGGCTCATCTCCTGGGCTCATCTTCCCTTGGCCGATACTAATGTGACTTACCTTCATTGTGGAGTCCATTGCAGACTACCAGTTGTAACTTTCAGGATATTTTATTTTTTTTATTTTATTTGTGAAAGATGCCTCTACTCTCCCTGCCTCTGCTGGAGAAAGTCACCAGCAGAAAGCATTTGCTCGCTAGGCTGGGAAAGACCAAGGTTACTTTATCCTTGTGCTTTCCTAAGAATTGAGAACGGCTTTCCTTTGTCTCCAGACTGACTTTATTATTTGAGGAACAGTAAAACCGCAGAGGATTAAGTTACTGACAACACAAGAAAAATGAAGTCCTCCTCTTAACTCTTAGCTCAGTGTAGTACAGAGAACGCTGCTTCTTCCTCATCAGCTATCCCAGCTGCTTTAAGCAGACCTCTGTCAAGAGGCCTGGAAGGAAAGCATAAGTAAGACAAAAAATGGTCTCACCTTGTACAATGCTTGCATCTATGGATGGCTTCTACCAGGTTAATAAATCATTAATAGATGTTAGCATATCTGTAACACACTGATATTGGAAGTGTGAATAAACAGGCCAAAAAAATAAAATAAAATAAATTGGTTTTCACGGTTACATGCCATGGTTATAAGCCATGGTTATAAGCAGGCTCTTTACTCATCCAGCAGTCTAAAATAATTAACTATCAAAACATCTATAAATCATTTATTAGCTTCTGTAAGCTACTTGTAGTCTCATCCTTAACCTAAAAAATCGGTTTTGCAAAAACGCTAGAGACATCCCACAGATGCGTCTGGACATAACTCCCTCTAAGATGCACAAAGTTCCAGGTACACTATGCAGTAAGATCCAGTCTCCTTTCTCCATTGCTTAGGTGGGACAGAGGGTTTAAATAGGCTCGCATGTTGTATTTCTAAGCAGCTAAAACTCCTCAGTTATGTGTGAAAAGATAACACAATCAAAATATGATTCAAACACCATGGCACAGCATTAACAAGAATTAAAGATACTATTGTTGTGATGGATTGTTCTGCCTTTATCAGGCTGTAATGCCTTCCGTGTCCTTGTCTGGCAATTCCTATTGTCACACGCTCATTCATTCACACTTCTTTGTTAAGTAAAAATCATTTTACATTTCCTACCAGCCCTACGCTAGCCATCAGATCTCTTCTATTGATTTGAAAGTTAATTACCTCACACAGACTCACACGTTTCAGGATTTCCTTCCTTTATGGCAGAAGAGAGATGCCTCGTAAGAGAAAGTACAGCTTTCAGTAAAAGAAGAAAGCATCTGATAGGAATATCTAGCGCTCATTTTCTCCTCCTCTCTGTGGAAGAGTTATGGGATATAGAAATCTAAGGGCCCAATCCTCTACTGCCATCAAATTATGTTGCTTTCATTGATTTCACATGAGCTCACCTCGGGGTATTACCACTAATAGTTTTCCAACACGGGATTAGAAAATCCCCTAAAATCCAGGCTTTTCTCTAACAAGCTGTTCTTGCACTGAAATTGTTATTTTGTTGTGGTAAATGGCAGCACATTGACTGACCTTTCCATCTCGCAGCTGTATCACTGCTTCTACCCCAAAGTCTTCATGCCCAGTACAGGTACCCTGCACAAATGTTGGAGGCGTCCCTTTACAGTGAAAACTTGTTTGGACCCATGAGCTGAAAGCAAACTGCTAACGATCATTTCCACCGGGGACTTCCAAATCTGCCATTCAGCCCCATTCAACACCTCTATCTTTCCCTTGGCTTCCTCTGCAGATAGGAAGAGAGATGCACACAAACGGAGAGGGACTCGGGTACAGGCAGCTGAAAAGAAAGCGGCATGGGAAATAGGTCTGCGAAATGAAAACAGTCCAAGAGATAGGCACTGAAAGAGCACGGCGAGAGATATGGGGACAGCACAAGGGAAGGCAGGGGGGAGGAAGCAGAGATAAACACGAACCAGCCCAGAAGAAAACAAAACCTCTGAAGGGGGATGCATTTTCAAGAGTAACGTCTGATGGAGACAATGCTCGCATGCGCACAGGGACTGGGAATCTGTAGAGAACTCTGAAATTACAGAGTATCGCTGGATACGCTGGTGGCAGGCACTTTTGATTTTAAGAGAGATTGGCCACCAGAGGTAAAGGAATAAATGGAAAGCCAAGAAGAGCGTGTCAGCAGCACTGAACGGGCTCAGGCCAGTGAATTTGTATTTATCACTGACAGCTCCGAGCTGATAGCAAGCTCTCTGTAATGTGACTTCAGCTGCTACAGAAAAATGTCTTCGGGCCACAGTAACGACTACAGGAAGGGACCTGAGGGGGGTAATGAAGACACTAGTTATTTTTCTCCGCCTGGAACTGACAGCGCTGGTAAGGCTGTGCAACTTGATGCATTAATTGGAGGTTTATTCATCCACACAACATAAAAACGTTCACATATGACATAGTGTAAAACTTTACACTGATTAAGCAATTAGGAGCTATTAATTATCACTGCTTATAGCTGTTAGCACAGAGCAATGTAAGTGAATTCCCCCCACTGTGGTGCTGAATTAGCTCCAATCAGCATCAAATGCATTTCTGAACACACACATAGGGATCCCGAGCAAATTGGGAGACACAGCCAGAAGGCAAAAAGGATAGGTCAAGTTATACCTGCTGCTTGGCAGGCTCATCAAGAACAACAAGCCCTCAGGAATCTTCCCTTGTAATCATTACTGTTAAGAAAATATATTCCCCTCCGTGAGCCATAGACAAAGAGCCTTGCACACTTGCAGCAGGACTTCTGCTACTAAATGACCTGGCAGCCCCATCCCTGGCTAACAGGGGTCTACACTGGGATGAACGTGCAGCACCACCCCTCATCAGGCCACCCCTCAGCACACGGAGCAGCAGTCGTGGATCCCTTCAAAACCCAGGGGGATTGCTCGTTTTGCCTCTCCTCTGTGCAGAAGGAGGGTGATGTTCCTGCGGCTGCAGCCACTACCCTCACTGGCCCAAAAGCAGGGAGCTGGTACAGCACATGGCCGCTCAGTCCTTACGTGCACAGATTGCCCATCTACAAGGCATCCAACGCAATGCCTGACTTGGGACACCCTCACCCCTCCTTGCTCCAAGATATACCCGGTGGCTCGCAGCCCTGCTGCTTCTTATTCTGGCCCACAGCAAGGGCTGCTTCAGTCTGTGGCACGGCAAGGCACGATTTAAGAACCACAAACAAGCCAGGCAGCAGCAGACTCCTACTGACAGCAATCACGTGTGCCCATCATCACACTCTTACACCATTTTAACACGGAAAGCTGAGGTGCAAGTTTATGATGTCCACTTGTGCCTACCTTAGCGTCTGTAATAAATCTTAAGCCAGATCTCTTTCTTCAGGTTCAGCAGCAGACCTGCTGCCTGCTGCCTAATCTTGGCTGAAAGCTGAAGGACACAAATACAGGTTTCTTTTTGGATGCAGTGCGTAACACTGGGAGAGAAATCTTGGTGCTGTTAGAGGGGATTTTTCAAAGGAGGTGCTCAGCAAACTCAAGACACATTAAAAAGTAAATGCCAAAGCTGGGGGTGTTCAAGTGCTTGTTTAATACCAACTCCTCCACCCCTCAAACAGATCAACTAAGTCAATACCGCATAAATCAAAATAATGCCCTGTAATAATGTTCCTGTAATGCTGCCAAAGCAGTAATAAAGTTTGAACAGAGGGGCATACAGCTTTCATTTTTTAAACAAAGTAATAACCTCGGAGAAAGGAAATGAGAAGTTAGAATTGAATTGGCTTTTAAAATTCATTTTACTTTTTCTTGATGCCATGTAATACTTGGAGAGTCTGACTGGGGGCAGTTAGGTGCACTGACATTTTAACTAACTTTTGACTCAGCCAGATGGAAATACTACAAAGGAAGTCCCCAGTCCCACAAAATTTGGAGTCCAGTTTTAGACAAATTCTGGATAAATATCATAGTATGCTTATTCAAACATCATTGTTTATTCAAACTGTATCGCTGGCTGTCTAAACAAAAGTGATTATTGCAAAACAATAACTGGACAACAGAAGCCCTTTCTTTGTAGGAAAACAATGCTTGGGTATATACTCTACTATTTACATTCAGTGTTTGCAATCCACAAATGTACAATGAAAATAATCATGCAAACAGATTTCAGCCTGCAGTTTCCTGGATAATCTTCAGTTACCAGAGCTCTGCACAGAGGTGACCCTGTGGACATCCTACAACTGTCACAGAGATGAAACGCAATGAATTGGGTAGGAAGCCAGACTTTATACATAGCCATTTGTAGAAAACAACTTGAAAACCCTGAATTATCTTATTCTGCAACTATTCTACTCTTTTTGACTATACTGTAACACTTCACTAATGATACCTTTTATGAGGTTTTGAAAGTAAATTACAAGTTCCTACAAGGGGACCAGAAAGAAGACTTAGAGCTGTGAAGGACTTGTTGAATACAGGCCCACAGAGATGCAAACATGGAGCTCCTACACAAAGGCACAGTGTGTGTGACGGGCTGCAGGAGCACAAAATACACTCCTTTTTTTCCTTTCCTCCTTTGTACACTGTGCCCATTGCTTATACACAAACTTCCCTCCAAGTCACTCAGGATGTGAATGCACAGCACTGCCCACTTTCCTGCAGGAGGCTGAGCGGATCAGAAGGAACCTCCCGAAACAGCCATGGGTTTGTGCAGCCGGCTGGTCCAAGCTCTTGAACCAGGCTGCCCATGAAGGCTGGACAGGAAGGTTAGTGACAGAGCTGAGAACTTCTACTAAAACAGACGCATGGGACAAAATCCTACAAAAATGCAAATGTGACAGCAGCAAAAGCTTGGGGCGTTTATGTGTGTCATGTGAGCAGCAGCCTGCCAGGAGATGGCCATCATGAGGCCAGCCGGCCAGCCCCCATGGCAGCCCCCCGGTGCCGTCGACCAGCACGCCTCTCCTGGCGCCCTGCGCAGCAGCATGAAGCGAGCCGGCTGAGCTGGTGGCTGGGACACGCATCTTGCTCAGTGAACAACAGACAACTTCAAAAGGGTGGGAGGCGCACAGCAGCTTCAAGAACTGGTAGATGCAATTAAGCAACTGATTTTATAGACTTTCTTTTCTTCCTCTTTCCCTAAGCAGCTCTTCAAAGGCAGCTAGCTAGAGCAGCTGCAGCTTGCTGTGAAAGACCAATTCCACCCACCCACCCACTCACTATAAATCTGCCAATTACCATTCAATTAGACTATTTTAACTATTCCGAGTATTTGGGGTTTATTTCCTACTTTCAAGAAACACCGGTGTTTGTGATAAAGCAAGCTGCTTATAATGGAAAGGGATGCTTTCATTTAAACTGAAAGTCTCCCCCTTGTGTAATACAGTGTTTAAACGCCAATCTGCTTACAAACAGGTGGCATACAGTAATATGTTAAACACACACAGGTTGCCCTTAAAAGATAAGTATTTACCAAGAGTTGCCACACGCTACTACGTGGAGCACTACTTAAAGTCTGTAGCTACAGAGCAAGTACCACTTTGTAATATTTTTTATACAGTGGCATGATAAGCTGTCCCGCTTGATGGGTGACTTTCTCCCCACAGCTGCGGTAAGGAGGGAAGATTGTTCATTGCAAAGAGATGCTTGTGTCAGAGCTTCTTCAGAAACTGTTAATTGTGTCTTTCTCAGTGCTGTCCTTTCTGCGCCCATTACTCCTTAAGATCCCTGGCTTTGTAGCAGTTCCCTTGCTAGATCCCTGGATTAGGCTCTGACAGCCTGAGGACTGCTGTCCCTCATGGCATTATTTATTCGCATTAGCCAGGTATGCTTGTGTTCGTTACTTCTTATTCAGCCGACTCAACTGTTAGAGGCATCGTTATTTCCATTAAATGCCATGTCGGCATGCCTTTCAAATCTGTTTCAAGGACGTTCGCCAATTGACAAATCCCTTCTGAAAACACAGGCTGAAGGTATTTATTAGGAAACTAAACTGATTCCCTTTATTCAAAACACACTGTTCTGAGTTGATGAAAACATTACCATCACCTTCAGGCAGTTCAGCTTGCTATACCAAAGCAAAACCAGTCCTACATCTCATGTATTCCTCCGTCTTCAATTGTATAACCTGGTAAATGCTATTCTTTAAAATAAATTCCTTCTGTTACTATATTTGTCTTTCATTTCCAGGTAAATAAACAAATTCTGTTCTGAGTAGAGATTCCTTAATGGTAGGAAAAGCAACCTCCATGTACAGCAAACAAAAAGTGGTTGCAGGACTTGCTGGCTGCCTACATTCAGCTCTGATTTAAATTTTCTTTCCAGCTGAGATATCCATGAAACTGTAACTGCTGCTTAAATGCCATGTTGCAAGCCTTTGAAGCGTGCTCCACACAGAAGGAGCTTTCACAAAACGGTTTAGTTATTTGTGGCTTTTTACCTGAAAGAACAGCTTCTCCTCCTGGCTTTGCCCTGGTGACACCTGCGGCAAGGAATGTATTCTGTGCCGAGACCACCTCTCTGCAGAGGCCCCATTCGCTGGTCTCCAAACATACATTTAAAATGTTAATTGAACTTCAAGTAATAACCTCAGTGAAAGGTTATAATTTAACCAGCTCCGCAGTAACAAAAGTCTTCAGCGCATACTTTCTGGAATGCCATTTACTCTGTAGGTAGTTTCCAATTTAGATGTACACCAGAAATGATATGCTAGCTGTTCTGAAAGCTGGCTTTAAGCATGAATTAGTCACTTCCCTTCCTTCCTTTAGCCAGGACACAAACATACTGCAGTTATTCTGGCCTTCAGAGCAAAATCCTTGTGCTTCGAAGAAGAACACAAAACCTTGCAGGGCTGACTGGACAAAAGGCTGACGTGTGCCTCGGTACCAAGGGCTAGGCGGTTGATTTACATGAATTCACAACCGAACATGAGGCACCTCCTGGTCTAAAGGAAAGCTTTCCACGTTCTTTTATCTATACTGCATTCAGCTCTCCCGAGTCTTTACTAACCAACAGCATTTTTGCTGTGACACCCGAGGAAATAGGCCCCATCCTTGCTCCCGCACTGACACCTGGCTCCCAGGGTTACCAGGGTGGCTTCCAGCTGGCATTGAATGAGGACTGGTCCTGCCCGAGAGCGTTCTGGATGGTCCACTTGGGAAAGCTGGTGTGCACGCATCTAACTTGTCACACAGTTCAGCCACAACATACCTGAGAACTTGTGGAAGGGCGGTATTTTGGGAGAGATTGCAAGGATCTGAGGCATTCCTGTTCTTCGTAACTATCACATAATTAATTCAGAATTAATTACCCCATGGTTTGAACCAAGTATAAATTTCCAGATACACCACTGAGGTAAAAATAATCCTCTTCTAACATTGAGACTACTTGTACCAAAAGTGAGTTAGTGTGCCCTGTAACCAACAAGGCCACTGCTGAACACTATGCCATGGCTGGACACAAATCCACCCACTTCCCTTGCCAGCCACTCCAAACAGTGATTTTTATTACGTGATGGAGAACAGGGCTTTAGCACTTACACAAAATCCCATGCAAATATTAACTCCTGCATTTTGCTGAAACACCTTATAGAATACACAATGTATGCTGAAAGGCATGTACAGTAACTACATGGCTGATTTTCTCCTACATGGATTTAAAAACAGTACAGGACTTTTGGCCTCAAAGTAGGCTGGCATAGAGAGACAATTTTACCAAACTAAGTTTTTACACCATTTTCCCCATTTCTGCAATATTTTTAGGTATCCTTTTGAAGCTGCATTACTCTTTTTGCTAGCATGTGGGAAACTCACAGGAGAACGTGGTCCAGCAAACCCTCTGGTATCAAGGCCAATGACATAACAGGTTAACCTAAATAAAACAACTCACAAAGAGAGTAGAAAAGAGTAAAACAGGAAGGAAGAAAAAAAAATATTTATGGAGCCAGCACTGATTGATATCAACTGAATGCACCCTGTACAGAGCCAGGTACATCAAACAGCTGTACTGCTGCCAAACTCACGTGCACCCAGGTAAGGTCAGTCGCAGCCTGGGGTGGCTGCTGCAGGAGGACGGAGAGCTGACTTCAGAAGCCACCGTGCAACTGGCTAGTCCATTTTCTGTTCCTTTAATTAAAATGCAAAGCACTGTCTAACTTGTAAACATCTAATTAGATTTTTGTCTATGTTTCAACATTAATAAAACACGTGAAAATGCATTTAAGAGCCAGCTAATTGGGGACTCTCCACAAGTAGCTGTAAATGAGCAATTACAATGCAATTGGGGTGTGGTTCCCCAGGGATCACCCAGCACAGGACTGATGCTTTTTAATATTCCAGACAAAAGTTCAGAAATGATTAGAAAACCCCAGGCAATAAAACATACAGGTGACAGGAAAACCGAAAGCCCAGCAAATGACAGTGAAGAGCATTCAGTCCTGCAGAGGCAGCCAGGTTGGCTGCTGGTAAGTAGGGGTCCCTCACACCAAATGTATTTCCTACAGCCAACTGTCAGCCTGCACATTTTAGAATGAAGTGTACAGGCTACATTTTCTGGAAAATAGGGAGTCTCTAAAACACACAGGTATCACAACAGACTGTCAGGATCCTCACGTGAAGCTCAAACACAAAGGATACAATTTTAACTTCCACAGGGTATTTGGTTAAATCACTAATAAAACACTTTGCATGCTTTGCTTTCCCCCTTCTGAAAGAACATTGGAAAATATTTTACATCGAAGGGCAACTGAAATTATTCTAGAGTTGGAAAGAAATTCCTCACAGTGTGAGCCACGAGACCCTCTATCTGTTTAGCTTATGAAAAAAAGATCAAGAAGTGAGCTGATTATGCTGTACATGCCGCTACTGCAGGGAGAAAACGCTGGGTACTTGAGACTCATTGAGCTAGTGAAGGTGTAACAAGCAATAACATCTGGAACTTAAAACTGTGTTCAAATCAGACATAAAGGCACCTAGTGTTATTTGTTTTAACAGTAGGGAAGTAATAAACTTCTTGAGGGACAACTGTGACTTCTGCAAAGCCTCAGAGCAGTGCCAGGAGGATGCACAGGGCTGAAGCCCCACGCTCGTGCAGCCAGGGGCTGTGGGATCTTTGGCACCTCCTGGGGCTGGGGCTGCAACTCAAAGCCGGGTTGGAAGTTATGCCGGGCTTCAGAAAGCTACTGTGCTCAACGCCAGGCAAACGGATGGCGTTCCAGGTCCTCTGCAGAAAGGAAATCAGAGCTAGTGATGTTTGAAGGCTTCTTTTGCCCTTAAGAAATCTATGAATCAATAAGTAAAAGAGAGGAGAGAAATTTTAAAGGAGTGTTTCCCTTGAATACAACATGGGATTTATTGAATCACAGGTACACAGCTGAAGACTAAGATTTTTCTTCCCATGCATCATGTTAAGAATGTAGAACTACTACTGCATAACTCAGAAGCTGTGGTTTTATGGTATCAGGTGGAATTAGAAGGCAGTGACAGAGAAGGACGATGTTATGAATAACAAGTGACTGAGGTTTCTGCTTGAAAAAAGTTCTGCACATCTCAGGGCACTTCAGAACCTGAGCAGAAACTCCAGTTCAGGTCAATACTTGAAACTGGGCCCAATTTTCAGAATTTGGTTGAAGCTGGACATTAGCTAACTTTTGTCTTGCGTTTTTCTGAACGGTTTGTTATAAAGCAGAAATAGTTTTAAGCTTGTAAATGGCAGATAGTCTTTTAATCTTTTTTACCCAGACAGTTACCAGCTCCATCATGAATATGCAGCCATGGATTTCAGTATTTTTAAATGCATTGTTGATTTATTTCAATCTATGCTATTAGCTACACCCAGTGACCTCAACTTGGTAATTCAAACCCTCTGGGCTTTTCTGTGAAACAAGAGCTCCACGTAAAGCTGTGCTGAAAATTCTGATTTAATACTACAGTCCCTGTCAAAACCTGCAAAGGAGCTCAGCTGGCGCAACGGGGTTCTAGCGCGCGTCCTGCTCCAAGCCAACCAAGGAGGTCAGTGAGGATACTGAGGACACGGATCAAAGCAGCCGAGTTTTCAGACGTGCTGCGCTTAGTCTCAGGCTGATCAGAGAGGAGGAGTTCTACCACTCTCGAGTCATTTCAGGCAAGAAGTTTACTCCTTATTCCCTGCTTTATTTCTTGCACCATCGCGGGTAAGCTGCACCTTGGGTTTCCAGTTCCAAAGGGCAGATCCCTACCTCTTTAACTACGGGACCAAATCCAATATCTGGATGTGGTAACAGGGGAACATGGTCTTGGAAGTGTGGCTTCAGCATGCCTGTCTAATGCCTGAATTCATGGCTTACTTTTGGAAGGAGAGAAGACAGATTTTCTGCACTGAAGAAACAAACTGAGTAACATACGCCTAACAGGAAGACTTTGTTCCGTGGACTGTTAAGCATTTTTGAGATTCCCAGTGCCATGCGTGCTTAGCTTAGAAACCTCAGGTTGAAAACACTGATTTCAGTAAATAGAAGCGAAGGCTATTTTCAATTACAATTAACTGTAAAAGCTTCATCTGTAAGATACCAGTCTGGAAAGTCTCTGCAAACAGTAAATACTCGTAATATGAGTCAAAATGCCAGGCACAGAGGAACCTGTCCTCAGAGAGCTGAAGTACACGTGGTCCCTGGTACAACATTTGTTTATGACACTGCAGCAGTACACACTGAGCTTTCTGCCCGCAGCCACCGGCTCTACTCATCTTAGCAGTAAGACCGTGTAAATTCCAGGGCTTCTAACACGAGCCTTTCTGCATGCATTTGATCAGAACATGGAGCAACGTGTAGAATGCATTTTGGGTTAAAGAACAAGAAAAAGGCGAAGCAGCATTTAGGATTCAGACGTCTACAGCACTTCTACTATTGTGGATAAGACACTAAGGCCTTTTCAGCTGGCTTCTTAACACTGATGTGACAATGAAAGGAGGGAACTGGAAGAATCTGTATCCCTGGAGTTCACTGGCCATATCCTCTTCTGCCTAGCATTGATCTAAATGAAGGGGAGTGCCAGAGAGCTGGCAGATCCATGGTATGAAACAAGCACAGAGACAGGGGACTGATTTTATTTCAAAGCGTTTTCATTCCTCTCCACCCTTTTGTCTTCCTCCTCTGCTGATTGCTGTGGAGCAGCAGGGAGGGCTGCAAGTGAAATTATCCCTGAAGTGGGACCATTATCAGCTGTTCGTTTGGCTGGGGAAGGGAACACCGGCAGGCAGCTTGCAGCACCGGCTGCCACAGCAGGGATGAGGCAGAAGGAGCACGGCTGAGGCCAGGCACATGCAGGCTGGTGCACCAGTGCTCCTGGTAGGACTGGAGTCCAGTCTGGCAAAGCAGAAAACCCATCAGGTGTTGCCAGGCTCCTCTCTGAAGGCAAGTCCTTGTTCTGGAGGACCTCAGGGGAGATTTCATGTCTGTTACTTATGGCTGGAAGCAAAACTAACAACGCTCCAACACTAAATCATGTTTTTAGGACCTGCCCAAAGTATTAAGCATCTGACTCTGATGCTCATGCCAGTTAGCATCCTTTTGTCCCTACAATATTCTCTGCCAGGGAGGACTACAGAGATAGTCACTGTGAAATTGCCCTAACAATTTCTGGGGCAAATGATATTCCTCTATTCATAGCAGACAGGGCTAAACATGACACGTAGGTTGGTCCATCTACCCGGATCTTATGCCAGCACATGTTTACAAAGACTTTCCTAAATGACTACTAGTACTGATTTTGTTGAGCTTGACGCGCGAGATCTGGCTGGTTTACATTCACAGATGGATGAAGCCCCTCTGACAGACCTCTTCCCTTTCCTGTGAATGTTTTCAGAAAAGCAGTAAAAAAAAACATTCTTTTCAAGATACTCTGACAGAGAATGCCCCAGAGGGCCTTCCCTGACATCTTTTGCACTTAGTGATTCTCAGTAACACCAAACAACATGTGCTTACTAAATTCCAGCGGACTTAGTCAAGATTTGCATTTGATAGAGGCACCTGAGACTTCAGGCAATTTAATGTTTGTGTAAAATAAACAGTAAAACTATATGCTGGATCCAAAAAGCGTGACTCACAGTCTATGTAGGAAAGTACCAAAGACTTTGTGATGCACTGAGCATCACTTGCTGCAGTGGAAAAATAGTGAGGCTGGGCTCAGCAAGCACCCACACCGCTTCACAGATTTTGAAAAGTGACATGTGAGCCAAATTTGAAAAGCATGTACCTTACTTAATGATACTCTATAGAGATTTCCATTCTAGGGTTATAATTCAATGTTCATTTCTCTAAATCCTTTCTGTACCAGCAAAAGTTACTTGCCTTTATTGTTTCATAAACTACCATTGTAACGTATTCCCTTTCTCCTACTTCTTGACAGGTAGTAATAAGGTTCCACCACTCTTTGAGTGATTTTATTTGAAGGCTTTATTATATACATGTATATATAAATGCACACACACGAGAAATACACGCACACACATGGACAGCTATTTAATTTTAGGTGTTTCTAAATGGTGATCCCTGTGCCTAAATTCTTTGTTTCCCAAAGCCTTAACAACTTTGTTAAACCATCTTACCCATTTTTGGACTTCTGTGTAACAGGGTTTAGATTTTCACCTATGTAAGTTGTGAAGACAAAAATAGTTTGGATAAGCTAATTAAATAAAATTTCACATGACTCTTGAATAGTATTGAAATAGAATCCAGTTTCTTGGAGAAAGAGATTTTTACTTATTAAATTAAATACAGTCCAACTGGGCTCTTCTCGATCCCAAATAAGGTAAATAAAATTTGGGTAGCTGTCTTAAAGAAGTTGCCTTACTACATAGCCCTCAGTCATCACTGAAATAATGCTGCTTATCAGGATTATCAAACACAAATGGCAAAGCACAAAATGTTGCTCCTTATGTTTCAAAGCAGCTCAAAAGGAATGATTTATAAAAAAAATTGTCTCCAGAAAACTGGACTGAGATACATACATTCTTGCATCCTGCTGGGGGAGCTAGCATTTGCCTTTATTACTTTCTGGTTGTGATTCCAAAAGTACTCAGCGCTGACCTTGTTCTGATTCCTCTGGAGCTACCAGCAAAACTTTTGCTAGCTCAGAAAGAAAGTATTGATGTTGGTTGCTTTTTTAAAAGAGCTTATTACCTTGGTATTGCAAAAGCATTTGTCTTGAGCTGGCAAAGGTTAAAAGAAAACCCAATAACAGAACAAAACAGAATAACAACCAAGTCTTTTTCGTGTTGAAGTAATGATTCATAAAAGGCTACATACCAGCATTCCTTAACCTTCAAAGGCTTTATTAGTTCTGCTTAGAACTGATCATCACCAGCGATGAGATTTTTAATATGCAAATAAGATATCTGGCTGTGTTACAACTATGTCAGGTTTCCAGCCAGAAGGCAGAGGAGTTGAGCCTCAGCTCCGGAGCTGGCAGACCCAGGACAAGTGGAGTTTGGCAGGCTCCTGCAGGAAGCTGTGTCTCAAGTAGCTCTGCTCCTTATTTGAGGGTAGCAGGTGAGACATACAAAAGGAAGCTGTCCTTATGGAAAACAATTATACCATCAAACAATCGGTTAAAAATCAGTTGCTGCTTATAAATTATGGGGATTCATCCGATGGCCTCTACCCAGCGTTTTATGTTTTTGCTGAATTCCAAACATAGTACTGAAGGATTTAAATTCTTTCTTGGTTGTTGTGGCAGCTAGAGGCACAATCAGCGATTCATACATCCTTGAGGGACACCTCAGGATACTGCAAGCAAGCCAGAATGTTCCTTTAGCCAGAATGCCCAGAACAATGTCTGCTGTGGTATCACGCCTGACATCAGATACAAACTTCTTCCCAGCCTATACCTGAACTTCAACCTCAATACATCCTGAGGGTACTGTTTAATGGCATGGTAATCATTCTGAATGCACTTTGCTGTACCAGGGAATATTTAACCTAAACACTTCATATTGCTGGATCACTCATGAATTCACTATTGCTCCAAAAATCAGCAAAATACTACTGGAGGTGAGTAACTCTAGGGAATGGAAACAGACCAAACAGATTAATGAAATTATATAGATACTAGGAGTTTGAAAAAGAGAGCATTAAAACAGAGAACACACTAAAACCAGAAATATTGGCTGTATTCTGTTTCTTTACCAATACACACAACACAACAGGCTAGCTATTCCTTTGAGGTTCATTTCTTATCTAAAGTCAGAATAGCCGTGAGCTTGTACCATAATTACTCCAGCAGCTAATTATGATGCCATAGGCAGAACACTGTGACTCAAGGACCAGACTGAGCAGCAGGAACAAATGCAAAACAAACAATAACGTCTGTGCTACCACAGTAGCACAGTGGCTTTAGCAATAAATAGAAAAAAAGAATCTGCAGAAGAGAGAAAGCAGATGAGAGAAAATTCAGAAAATGCATGATGTTCACAAACATGCTCTACAAAGTGTTTTTAAGATTAGACTAAGTGTTCCCTATATGCAGCACACAAACTTTAAAGAATGCAATAGGTGGGGAAATTTACAAATACAATTCTCCATAACAGAGTATCAGGGAAAAACTTGTGGTCATATTTATACCGTGTCATGCTGTGCTGATGACAAGACAAAGAATTAAACTGGTACTTACATCCCGAGCTGCCATTCGTTGGAACCAAAGTGAAGTTGGAGGCCCAGGGGTTACGCACAATATCCTGCCAATGAATGGTGTCTGCGAAGCAAAGAAATTTGTTCTGGCCAACATACACCCCTCCATTCAGTATTTCTGCACAAAAGAACAAGAGAACATGGTTATAAAGCTTTAGACGTACAGCTAATTAGGTTTATTGCTGCTGTGTGTACTGGAGAGAGAGGGCACAACATTCAAATGCAAAGATTCTTATGGTAACCTCACCTAAGACTCTGAAAACCGGATGGCAAGTAACATACAGTATTTGTAAACAGGAACCGTTTATTTATACACCAAAGAAACCTGATGAAGACAGCCACACAACTGCTAGATGATTTACTGGGCTTACTTGTTGCTCCAGTGTAATCGTGTGTAAGGGTATTGTTATTCGTGGGTAAAATAACTCTCAAGATTTAACTGACTTTAAAAAGCACAAGCAGTCAATTGCACCATGCTGCATTGCATTAATACATATAGATACTTAAAGCACACAGTAAACTGATATGCTCTCCTGGGGTAGGAATTTTCTGATCTCAGAGTAAATAAGTAAGGAGGGTTCATTTGTCAGGATGTTTGGGAAAGCACCCTCCCTGACCACACTGCCCTGCTAGCCAGCTCTGCAGTCTACTCTCTTCTGCACTAGCTCACAAATTTTTTATATCAATGAATCACTATCAACCTTTAAAATTTCGTAGGACTCCCTTCTCATCAAACTTTTAGTCATAAATCCTATTTGAAAAGTCAGTACAGGGACCATGTTCTTCTTATTAATCCCAGCCGTCCATCTATGCAGGTAATAGCGACAGAGCGAGTCAGGGCGACAATCACAGCCAAAGCAGGACCCAAACTCGCATCCTAACTTTTTTTAATGCTACAGCATCTATATTCCTTCTTCACAGAATGCAGGCATTTCAATTTCCTGCCTCTTCAGCCATGAATCTACTTTCTGAATGCCAAGACTGACCATGAGTAGTTTCAAAACTGCAAAAGGGACTCAAATTTAAACATGAAATGCCTGTTTTCCAAAGAAAACTTTTTTTTCTTTCTTTTTTTTTTTTTTTTTTAAGTTCCCTCTTCCCAAATACTGTGATCCCAAACCCCCACTAGCACATCTTGCTGGGAGCTTTGCATCTGAGGGAGACCAATTCTGAGCAGATGGAAGTTCCCATGATATACCCTAACTGGAAAGGTGTAGGCCATCACAAATTGGGGTGGTTTCTTTGAAGGAAATCTTAAAATTTGATAAATATGGAAAGATATTAGTGACCATTCCTCTATTTCAATGTGTATTTTCTTTCCTTTTTTTTCTAAATCATGTTTATCATGGTTATATCAGTTGGCTTTTAAAAAATGGCTTGTTGCCCTACCTCAAAGACTTCATTTGTCAAATCTCAACATAAAAATGATCTTATGGTTGTTAGATGTAGCACTGGGGTCTCCTTCGGAGCAGTAACGTTTTTTTCTTCACCCTCTACACTCTTGTTCATATTCAGCATTCCTCTTTTTAACCTGGCTCCTTTACTTCCAAAGCAGAGGATAATCCTTGTGTCTTTCATTGAGGTTAACAGGAGCAATGCAGCTAAAACCTCACACACCACTTAGTGTCAGAGATTCCAGCCTCAGCTAAGAAATGTTGAAGGTTAGCTACTAATGGCACTTTGCAATGACATTAAGTGGTGCTATACAGCCAGGAGTGTCACACTTCTTACAGAGACATTTAGAGTGAATCTTGACTACCAGTGGCAATGACTAGGTTGTCTGATAGTCCTCACCTCCCACAAAAACCTTTAAAAGCTGTAGAGGGAATACCGAATACCAACACTGACAAACAAGTAAGGAATGACTGTGTTTTTCTTTTAACATTTGAGTTTACAGCATGTGGAGGAGTTAGACCCTAAGAAAAGAATTATTAAATAAAGGATCATCTGTAAATACATCTTTCCACCATATTAATCAGTTCACAGCATTAATACCTATTTCTGAGAAACCTCTGGTTTAAAAGCTTGGCTTTTCATTGAAAAGGGGCTTAAAACCAAAACCTATAATAATAATCTCGTACAGAAGAGAGTCCACATCAGAGATAAAGCAATGATCTGTCTGTATGATATTCTTATGATCCCCGAAGAAAAAAAAAAAACAACCCCGTACAGCATCTGTTCGCAATTCTGCTCAGGGGAAAAAGTGGGACTCAGAAGCACACTTGAAAACATGATTAGTGATGATTTCTCTGTGTCGTCCCAGCTACACAGGATTAGCTAATCCATGATGGCCCAGATTTTGATTAAAAATAACATCTAACAAGCCATGAAAAACTGAGAAATCTACATTCAGAGCTTCTTAACCACTTGCACATGATTCCAAATAGTGTCACTATCAGTTGGTACATCTGAACACCTGCCGCTGGCATAATTTCTGCTTTTTAGAGCATTCACTCATGACAATACCTATCAAATTTTCTCTTTTCTCCAAGGAACTTTGATGTATTCTTGTATATCAGGCACCATCTCACTCTAAAAATAATTCTAATAGTTTCAGTTTGTGGAGAAATATGTTTTTCAGCATAAAAGTGACCAGAAACTGACCCCTCTTTACTGGAAGCTTTCCTTGTGGTTTACTAGGAGCACACATGGGAAATGCTCTGACTTCCCTCATCACTGACTAAGAAGCATCGTACCTGTTGTTTGAGTCACAAAACCTGATGTGATGTATTTTTCCCAAACAGTACCATTTTTTACAGGTGACAGGATTAAAGTTTACAGGTCTAATCACGTGGTGATGTTCTGAGAAACCTGGGCTCTTACAGATTTATTAAATAACCAGGAACTCAACGTTTAGTACAATCCTTAAGGTGCTTTTGCTCAACGCTTCCCATTCTGTTGGATCCAAATCCAGTTTCCTTCTGCCTTCCTTCCCCACTTGCTATTCCACTTTGCTTTATGCAGAGTCCTCGGCATGTGTAAATCAGCACAGATGTATTGGCTACACTGAATTAACAAACTCAAATGCATTTTGCACTTCTCTGCCCTCTCTTAGCAAGAACAATGCCTGGAAAGACCTAATAAACCCCATTACATGTTAAGCAAATGAAGCACAAATGTAATCAATATACAATAGAGTTACTGTATAATGAACTCATCATCATAAAGTCATCATCTCCTTTTAATTTACAGCACTGCAAGCGAGAGATAAAGTTAAACAATAAACAGGAGGAGAAAGGCAGGGATCTCTGACTACGCAGCTGAGCTAGGGAACAAAGCCAGCAGAAGAGCACTTCCTTCTCACACAACAGCAGAGGAGCCTTCCTGCCTTCAGACGCTGCAGGAGGAACCAGAACAAATCTACCACTGGATTTTCTGATTTCTCCTGCAAAGAAAGAAGCCAGTTCCTGCCCAGAAGCACAAAAAAGGAACAATTTGCAGTGATATATACCTTAAGTATCATTCTAGGGACAGTATTTTTGTCTTCTAACACATTTTTTGTGACTTTGGAGGACTGCTAATCTAAGTCCACCACCGCTGCCTGGGATGGACGGCAGGCAGAGCACTCAGCTCTAGAAACTGCTGCCTGAAATACCACCTGCTGTCTGCAAATGTTACCTTAGGGCTTCCTCACTTCTTGAGGACATAGAGTTATAAAGGGGCGTTTTGAAGCACAGGTCCTACTGGCTTTCATTGGGAAAGGAGCTCCCAGAGGTGGCAGATGATTCTGGAAGCCTTCTTTCTAAGCTCCTGATAGCCACACTTGAGTCTCACCACCTCCCATTTTGGCACCGAAGCTGCAGCTGGTGCTCTGAACAAAGGAGTAGCTCCAAGGTCTTTTGCCACTTGGTTCTGAAGTGAATGTAAAATCTTATCATCTTCCTTATTAGAGCTACTTCCCTGGCTTAAAAGCAGTATAATTCTGTCACCCAAGTTATGTGAAAATAAAGCAGCAAATGCACTTGCCACTGACTTGTGCCATTATTTTGCTTACTGTGTGGAGAGCTGCCAAATGATTCTGGGGAACTTACATCTGCATATTATTAGAATTCTATTAAATGGTCATTTATCCAGAGACTTGAATCAGAAATGCATTAACTATTTTATCTGTTATTTCCATGCTTCCATTAGCCAAGTGATGAAGCAGAGCTATTACCACATAACTGTGGTAGCCTACCATACAATACCTAAAATACTGACACCAGAGCAGTGATACATACAGGTCTCTGGCAGTCATCAAACATGAGTATCTTACATTTCCCATAAAGTGACAAGCAACATGGAGAGATACAGCATGTACAACTCACACTTAGTCTGCTAAGTTCAAAAAGGGGCAAAGCCCATAGCATTTGTTGCAATGAGATGAAGGGTTTGGGTGGGGTCAGTGAAACGGGGGTTATCAGCCACCAGAAGCTTAAGATCATTGTAAATAAGACAAAAAGACAGTAGCTCTGCATGTGCTTTGTCTGTTTAGACCAGACATGGAGAAAACTTTTATTCATCCATTTGTCAAAAGGGCATTTTCTTCAGCTTCTTTTTTCTTCTGTACAGTGTAATCCCTCAGGGTCTGTTATCTAACTTCTAACGTGGATTAAATTGGCAAAACATGTTCACATTCTGCAATGTATCTTTAAGTGCAAATAACTTGCACGTTGATCTGACGTGGGGGCTGTTGGCAATTATTTCACAACATAATCTGGTTCTAAAATTGTTCTAAAATTGGTTATAAAATTGCTACTGCAGCTGAAGGTTACAAATTAAAAGCTCCTCTCCAGGGGTATGAAGCCAGCAGCCACCATGAACTGGAAGAAGGCACAGAGAGAGGGAAAAGAACTAGCTCCAAGGTGGGCAGAGAAAGGGGAAGTAGCTGATAAGGAGCCCTGTTATGAACATCCACTATAACTACCTCAAAAGCAAAACAGAAGATACCTGACACTTTTCCACAGTGATTGTCTGCTAAGAAAACAGCTGTCTGTTACACTACACCGTACACAGGTGTACCCTGCACATACCTATAATATAAGGCACGTTGGCGATACCTTAATTTCCAAGGTCAGACTCTGTTAGAGCTGAGACATCTTTGCATGCTGGCAGTGCTTCCCCACCAGCAGCCAGATGACAGGGACCTCTTGTCAGATACTGTACCACTCTCAAAACACTGTCAAATTTCACTCTGGATGCTCAATGCATTACCTAAAAATGGCTTTGGCCCGGAAATTTCATGCCAAACCAAGTCTTTTGATCTCTTAGCACAGTAGATTGCGCTGATGACCCACTGGGAAGGCACTTCAGGTCTCTCATTAATAAGCTATGTCTTAAAGGGTAATGAGAACTGGGTGCTTTAGCAGACAATAGCTCATCCATCATCAATCAAGATCTGAAGTTTTTATACAGATGATTTAAGAAGAGTTGGACTGTGTAAAATTGAAATGTCACATTTGTATTGGGAGATGGGGGGAGCTTGATAATGAAAATGAGAGTTTTAACCTTCTCCATTTCAGCTCAATGACCATACTCAAAAGCTCGGGGATGTAGAATCTGTGTACCAGCTAGAAGCCCCAGACAGCCTTCGATCTCAATTATACAATTTCAAGCAAAGATTATTTGGGTCATTAGCTGGAAGTCAGTTTCAAGGCTTGATGGTAACAGCAAAATACTCTTTATTTCTATCAAAAGCATTTGGTGTTATGTGCGGGCTGCGGGTCTGTACTTCTAAGTGCTCAATAACTAAGAACACTGGATTGTAGCACCTGAGCATAAATCTTCAAAATCTACCTACCTATTTTGCTACAGAAATAAGAATGGGGTAATCTTATTCCTTTTCATTGAGTTTGATGGGGTACCTTTTCAGCATTTCACTGCAAAAGTGTGTTACGATGGATACATATAGTCCTTGTGAGTCATTTAGCTACTTCATTTAAGAACAGGCCTGGCCAACTCTTCTTTAGCAATCTCCCCAAAGCAAGTTTCTTTCATTAACAGGTTCAACCATATTAAACCAACTCAAAGAAGACATTTGTATCCAACTCAGATTATTCCTGATTTGGTGCATGCTCCGAGTTCTTCTTTCTCACAGACTTACATATTTTAAAGCGTCATAGCATATAACTGGTTACTTCCTAAAAGGAAACAACAGTGCAGATTATTCCAGCCCCTGGGGGCAAACACACCGGATTTACAACAAACGTCCCATGCCTACCCTACTCCCAGGGAACCACAAGTCAGCGTGTGGCTCCGTGTCAGCGTGATGGGTTGCATCTTTTCTTGTGCCCTAAGCAGCCACTGACCACTGGGCACATAAAACACAGCCTGATGGCCCCAAGAGCTTCAGTGCACGGAGAAAGGCACCCATGGAGCATGGTAGAAAGAGCTAAATGAAATAAGTCACTCAAAAAAAACTCATCTATTCAAAAGGAAAGAAAACATTTGGATATAATCTCAATTTAAGATGTCCTTTTTTCATAAAAAGTAAAAGTCTTGTTCTTAGGTATAATTTGCTTTACTAAGCACACTTGTCTTGTGCTAAAAGAAAGGGTACGTCTCCATAATCCAGCTAGACTGACTTGGACTAGTGGCCGCTGAATTAAATACATTTCACAATGATCACTGCTGCTTCTGCCTACTTTGATCTCGATTCCTCAAAGTGTTTAAACCCAAGTTTAAATTTAAATCAACTCCTTCCCCTTCATTCTGGAGGAGTTATCCTGCTCCTGTAATCATTTCTTGGCTTTGATAATGGAGAATAAAAGGATGTACTGACTCCAACCAACACAGCTTTCCTTAAGCGCGTACCTGCCCTTGATGCTAACTCACAAGAGGGTAGGCATAAAGCTGCATGATCAGCCTTAGCTCTGGCGTTTCCTTTGCAGATGTTATCTGCAGAAGCAGCGGGAGCTGTTTACGATGTTACCCACCTCACTTGTTTGGTTCTGTTCCCATCACTCGCTTCTGAAAGCTGTTTGACCCTGTTGACTTTGCAGGTGAGCAGCTTTAATGGAGCACATTGACTCTGTTACAAGGATATTAATTTTCAGGAGATGATAACTGCATCACTTTGCCGTCCAGTCAAATCCTAGTCGTGGGGTTAGCAGCCAAGTGCTTGATTTACTGCTTTCTTAATATAATTTCGGGGGAGAGCAGACTTACAGTATAAAACATACCACTGTAACAAATCACACAACTTCTTGTGGTGTCACCAAATCAGGGAGAGAGGTGGAAAAGGGCCTGGTCTTTGTGGCAGACTTGTCAGCAATGCCCCCATGCATGAAGGGTAACCATGCAGCGGGTGCATCAGCAGGAGAGGGAGCTTGTTATGCCCCTCTGCTGGGTGCTCACAAAGGTTCATCTCAAGCACTGGGGCCATTTTGGGGTACCCCAACACTACACAGCTGCTGCCAAACTGGAGAGAGCCCAGGGAAGGGCCACTACAATATTGAGGGGCTGGAGGACTTGTCATATGAAGAGATGTGAATGGACTTCACCTCGTCTGGCTGGAAGAAGGCAACTGGGGAGGCAGAACACCTGCCCGCATACTGCCTCTACGTAACAGAGGGCTACAGGGGAAAACTGAGCCAGGCTCGTCCCAGAAGTGCTAAGTGAAAGGACAAGAAGCACTGGGCACAAGCTGCAACACAGGAAACACTAACCAGACATCAGAATAACAAGTTCTTCACTGCAAGATTGGTTAGGCACAGGAGCAGAGTGACCAGGAAGTGGTGCTTTCTCCGTCTGTGGAGATTTTCGGAACTTGATTAAAGACCCTGAGCCATTTGATCCTCGTCTGATGTCGGTCCTGCTCTGAGCAGAAGGGTGGAATGGATGATTTCCAGATACCCCTTCCAACCCTCATTATTTTGTCATTCCATGACTATTAGCCATCTATTACCACCATCCTTACACTGTTCCACAAGAAAATCTACTGATGAAAAAGCACATGATGATGCAAAACACCCATCCAGAGTAAACCATGTATTTAAAAGCACGCCACGTGTGTGTATAAACAAGTGCTACAGTATTTGAAACACAGAACCCATGCCAGTGTCACCTGCCCCGTTTCATGCAGAGGGGACATCTGGACCTGGACGCATTTTAGTTTTCGTTACAAAAGAAGAGCTGCCCTTTGATTTTTAGATTTGTTAGCAAGAAAAAGAAGACTATCTTCACTTAAGTCACCAAGTCACCATACTGAATTACTGATGAATTTCAAATGACTGTCTATGGAACGACACACTGCTGGCTCACCCCAGAAGACACACTCCTGCACTCAGCGAGAGCAGCTACACCCAGCGGTCAGCAGTGAGCAGCCATTTCGCTTGCAGAACCCGTGGCTGCACACGCAGGTGACAGAGCACTCCCTGATGGGAACAGCTGCGTCCCGATTAGCAGTGACTGTGTGCTCAGGAAGAGGTGACGAGTCCTGCAGTGCACTGCTATGTGCCTACACAGCCTGATAATGTGCCACTGTTTGGTAGCTCTTGCCTTCTGGTTGTTCAGAAAGCCTTACCTTGGATTTCAGCAAGGGAACAGCCGTGGGCATGTGATGATTCAAAAGGTACTAAAACCTGCAGAATCCTAAATAAATCTCCCTTCCTCCCCACTCTTCAGCAGAAAGCCAGCAGAAGGCGCAGAAGGGAGGATGTTGTACCGAGTGCTGGCAGCATCACCAGGGCAAATACCAGCCTCCCTGGTGCCCCAGCTGCCTCGGTGTGCTCCAGAAAGCCAGGAGGCTCTGCTGGATATCCCAGTACTGGAATTAATTTCTGCTGCCTGATCAGCTTTAACAGGGAGTGTCCTGTGGGACATAATCTACTGTAATGGCCCAAAGCAGCTGTATCAAGGCTTGCCTTTCATAACACAGCCCGTGCTTTGTGTCAGGCACCCTCCAAAGGGAAGCCTGAGCAGACCCCAGTGTCTCTTCTTCTGCCCTCTAGAAATGTGACCTGTGCCCAGAGGCTGTCCAGCTGCATCAGCTCCCTCCTCCGCCACCCTGATCAGCCTCTGACAGTGCAGTGGCAGTCCATGGCCAAGCCACCCCTCCTGCCTCACCGTGTTGGTTCCACGGCCATCTCTCCTCACCACTTCTCCACAGCTTGTGCTGCAATTGAAGCGTTTCTGCAGATGAATGCTTTCTGCTCCTGAGGGGCAGTACGTTCATTCAACAACACTACAAGACTCAGGAGTGGCTCCCAGAAGGGTTTCCACAGGCATGCAGGGTTTCTCTAGCAGCCAGAGATTTACTCACAAACTCTAGAGAGCCACCAGTCAAGACTGCTTGGGGGTAAGACTGCAGACTGATCCTCCAACCATCCTCCTTCACCTACAACCACTGTTTCACTGATTCAGAGCCATGGTGTATGATGCTGGGACCAAAATCTTACTGCCCCACTGCTCCACCTGGGGCTCATCCCACATCCTCCCTTCCCATTTCTCAAGGGCAGGCTGCCAGTGCTGAAGGGAGCCTGAAGAAATGGGGGGCAGTGATGGAGAATGTCCTATTTCAGGACAGAAAAACTGGCAGCTGCTGCTCAGAGCATTACCTTTCATTTCATACCAACTATGTGAACCAGATTTGAGAAACAGCACTCAGCACTTACTTTTATTCTTTTCCCTAAACTTTTTCCAAATTTCTCTACGCATAGGATGTTCATATCATTTCTCCACCCAGGATAAGGATGTGTACTTTGATTGATTCAATTCTGTGTTGCCAAGACAGACACAAGCATTTTAAATGCCTCTCCTTGTCAGGACATTTGGTGTATAATATTTTGATCAAACCTGAAATGTTTCATGTCTGCTGGTGGCAGCTCTCAATTTATCTTTCCCATCTGCAGAGA
Source organism: Anas platyrhynchos (assembly GCF_047663525.1). NCBI lineage: Eukaryota > Metazoa > Chordata > Aves > Anseriformes > Anatidae > Anas > Anas platyrhynchos. The sequence goes on along the minus strand of NC_092593.1, from coordinate 32,644,358 downwards.
TGTGTAACTGTGAGACTACCGCGTCCCTGTTCTCCTGGCATCAGCTCTTTATAGGAGGCATCTTGCGAGTAAATGTTGCATGACAGTTTGTATGCCACTGCTGCACCCTTTCCAAGCGTGCTTTTCACGGGGAAGCTGTGCAGTAGCATGAACAGAAACTTCATCAGGGCCAGGGGCATCTGAACACAGCAGGGTTTCCCTGAAGCATCCCCAGAAGCTTCAACTCTGGCATTATTTGGTGGTATATTTTTCAATTCTTTTCATCCAACCACTGACAAATTCAAGAAGCTTGCTTTCTATCCCAAGCACATCTGGCACTCAGGCCGCATGCTTGGCAAACAGACTGATGGCCTTCTGTCTTGGAGTGTTAGTGCCTCAAGTACATCCTGATTGGCATCAACATGCAGAAATTCCTTCTCCCTTCAAAAAAAAATAGTTAAGATCTGGATGTAGTGGTAATTTCCGCCATTTTCTAAAAGGCTGTAAAAAATTACTGGCTCCATAGAGCCCTTCTCTTTCAAAACTGTCATAATGTGGCTTGGAATAATCCTGGAAGAGTGCCCAGACCCGGGTCCAGCTGCATCCTGCGTTTCAGTACATGCATTTGCATAGGGGCTGGTAATTGGCATGCAGCTAGTTTGATGCCAGCTACAGCAATTGCATAACCTAACTAATCTTTTTTCTGGGCTCGGAAGAGGAGCCTGTGTCCACTGAGCTTAAAATTTCTATGTGGGATCTGTTCAAGTATGCTCTCACATTTCTATGCCACGTTGTTAACCTCTCCTGAGATACAACATCGACTCTTCGAAGAGGAATTTTAATTGAAATCTGTCTGAGGTGGGAAGTGCCTGTGCCTTTTCCTGGCTTTCCTGTGCTGAAGCTGTGCGAATGACATGCTGACAATCCTCCTCCTGCACACAGGGCTGCCAAGTGACTCTTGCGTGGCTCCTACGAGCCCTAAGGACCTTGGATTGCATTCGCCCTCGCACTGCTGGGACTGGGGACAGGCAGGTAGCTGAGAGAAAGTCTGTAAGCTGAGGAACACGAACATTAATTACAGCAATCAGGAAAGCCTTCTTTGTAAGTTAATGAGTTTGATAAGGTCTGAGCCTCAAGTATCCCAACTCACTCTTTTTTCTCCCTTTCCTCTTTTGCTTCTGTAATTGCTAAGAGGTCATTGTCAGCCCTGCTCCTTGCTTTTGCACACACACTAAATTCAGGTTTTGAATCTGACAGGCCATCAGGGAACCCATCCATGCTGCTGAGCCACCGACCCTGCGGGCATGCAGCTGACGTGTTCCTGCTAACCCTCCTCCAGCCCCAGAACTCACAGGCGTTCTGGGATCGCCACATTTGGCCACAGCCCTTTTGACCTCAGTTACACTCATGTTCTGTGTACCTGTGGGAATCTAATAGCGAAACAGTGGCAACAACTGAACTGTGGCTGTTACAGGAAAAAAAATACACAGAATTCAGGTTAATTTTCCTTAAACTATTAACCATAAACCAGATGCTTAGGGGAGGCAAATAAGCATGTTAATCATGCCTATATAACCCTCTGGTCAGCAGGAGATACAGCAACAGGTGACAAGGTTGTCAGTACAAAGGATAGCTCAGGGTTAGTTCATTCACTTTCTTAAGACTACCGTCTCTCTCCTAGAGCGTTCTGCATTTCTTCTGCCTGCTCTTAAAGAAGGGCCCTTCTCACCTCCCACCAGTCCTTTTTATGAACGCCTCAACCTACCTATCCAGCTTCCTAAAAGCCACAATGAAACTGTCCTCTTCTTTCTTTCCCCCCACCAATACTGTGACTGCAACCCATGTGGCTGAAGCCATTCCCAGCACATCTTTTACTCTTCGCAGCAGATGAACTGCGCCGAACCCGACCTGCTCTCCGTTACGATGCAGTAGATCACAAGTGACCCCGTGGCCCAGAGCAACATGGAAGTAAAACCGCAGCGAGATGTGTGCCTGCATTAGCAGAGGACATCCTCTGCTCACAGCAGCGGCTTGTGGCATGGCAGACAGTTCCTTTTCTCATTTCTTTCTGCTCTGTGCCTATGCAACCTTGGCAGTACCGAGGGTTGCTTTCGTTGTCATATTTGATAGCAGAGCAGCGCTTTCTTCCTGGAAAAAGGATGGGTTTGCCTTCAGCACTTTCCCACTCTGCAGTTAAAGTAGCCCAACCAGTTTCTATCTGCAGGCAGCGGAAGTGCACCGTTTGTCCTTGTCTCCACTCTAGCTAAACTGCGCCTGGCACTGATTAATGATATCTATTTCAATGAGATCATTTTTAATAATGTAGACAACAGGAGGGAAGAGTAAGTGCCCAGACCCACCAATTCTGTCGTTACAACTGCTATCCTTAGCATTAAGAACAAGTCTCAGCAATTTTTTGCCAAAGAGCTTCCCAGCAGACGACGCGCTGAGCAGAGAGGAACTGAGGGCTGATTAAAGAAGCTGTTCTCCTACCTTCAAGGCTCGGCTCCGTGGTGTTCCAGACTGACTCTTTGCACCCTGCACTGCCCATGTGTAGCTTTGTGGCTTTTCTTCCCATTGCCTTTTAAGGTCAATGCATCACAGACGCAAATTGGAAATTAATAAATTAGCAGAAGAGATATCCTGAATGATAGTTTATATCTTGATCCACTGAGTGCTGTGGCCCAGAACCACATAAATTCTGGTCAAATTTAATCAAATTCAGGGTGAAGGGATATATTCTTCTGAGATATTTTAACTCCCTCTTTGGCATTAATAGCTTTTCTTTCTCTCAAGCTTCTTGCTCAAATTGCACATGAAGTCAGTGTAATGCTGCAGAAGTTACATACCTGGCTATTCCTGGTCTTCAAAGGCTACAAAACATCTGTTGGTTGGCAAGAGCAATTAATTAGTGAAAGGGAAAAGATGGTTCTTTTGTACAAAGGCTTGGATGGAGCAGAGGAGGGAGAGACAACTCGAGGGAAGCCAAGCTTTGTGAAGGCCTATAAGCTGTGTGCCTCTGGGCAAATTCCCAAGGCTGAAATCTCAATGCATTTAATGGTTCTTAATTCCACAGGATTTCTAATTACAGCCAAAGAAGGTAATGAGATGTGATGTCAATGTTTAAATGAAAATAAATAAAATAAAAAAGCCTGTCAAGCTTGCTAGCCAGTCTCAGACACATGGCAGCACTGGCTGTGCTGGGCAGCCTGTGCGAGCAGCCAGGCAGAGCCCCGTGGCAGATGCCCACGGGCACAGCACATATCCCGGAGCACCTCCCCACGCCACCTTGGAGGCCAGTTCCTAACCAAGAAGGCTTTTTCTGCCCATCTGCCTCTGGATATAACAAATTTTGGTGGCTACAACAGCTCTAGCCTAGCACCTCCTTATGTTCCTAGGAAAAGTTCTTTCCCATCCCAAATCTCGCTGCACACTAGCTCCCTGCTCTTCCTGAGGGCCTTCTCCTGGCTTCGGGGCTCCCTCACAAGCTCCACGCCGCCCCCGACAGCCCAGGGGCACTTGGAGCTCTCAGGCAGGGCCACATTGGGGGCGTTGTGCTGAACAGGGGCGGGCAGCAGAGCCCATCTCCATGGTGCACAGCAAAGGGAGGCAGCCTGCTAAAAGCCATCGCTGGTGTCTCGCCTGCTCTGCTAAGAGCTGCCGTTTTCCAGTCCCACTCTCTAATGAGGAATCCCGCTCCTGCAGGGCGAGGGACCTTATGGCAATTTGGGGAATCCCAGCGCTGCCAAGCACATCAGACAAAAGCCTGAACTCCATGAAGCATTTGTCAGGGAACGGATGGGAAAGGGCAGTGAGGCTGAACGCTGTGGTCTGTGCTAAATTCATTTCAGGGCTGTAAGCCTGTTCATTCCTTCACTAGCTTTCATTTTTTAACATGTGGAAGGATCTTGCCCTTGCCTTTTCCCTGTTTTCCACCATTCGAGAATTAAATGTGCAGAGAAGGCTCCTGCCAACAGTCCACGCATTGGATGGAAACATCTGTACATCACCAGCATCTCCTGATTGGTGACAAGCAAACAATCCCCCAAGCCCTGACATCTCTTCAGACACGAGCCACTGTGGAGGAATCCCCCCGGGAGCCCAGCTTGTGATGAACACGATGGCACAGCATTGCTGCTGTCCCCCGACAGAGCAGACAACGCATCTGCACCATGCAGCAGCTTGCAGGACTGGGAAAAAAGGGTCCAAGAGGTGCACCATTAAATCTGACCTTGGTTTTCTGGGCTGTGCCATCAGCACAAATCCTAGTCTGGAAAAAAATAAAAAATAAAAATAAAAAAAAAGAAATAAAAATCTCTCCTTGCAAATAATAAGAGGGGGTGTGTCTCTGGATGGTCTCTGGAAAGCACACTGCTGGTATGTGTGCATTTTGGAAAGACCAGCTACCCTCAGGTGAGTTAGCCCAACATTCACTTACAACCACCGTGGTATTATGGACTTAGTTACAGGTTTGGAAGGTCAGCACTTCTTTTTCTTTTTGGTTTCTTTTTTCCATTTTCTCCCACAGAAAATCTACCCACTCATGACTGTCCATCTCCTGCCTCTGCACCCTTCTACCAGCACACCACCCAGTGCCCCCACAAAGCTCCCCTGTGGGCACCGCAGGGGGTGCACACCCATTGCCATCTCTCTCTGCAGCTGTTAGATGTTGTTTTGTCACTCGGAAGCTGCCAGGTGCTTTCCAGGGGAGTTTAGAACTGCTGCTAACAGGATAAGGAGTTCTTGCAAGCAACAAACAGGATTTCTTCTCCCCGCCTTCCCAAGGAAAGACCAAGAGATTCTCAGGATCGTGTTCTTTACAACACAGCTCAGTGCTGCAAAGGCGCAGCCAAAGCCGAGCCCAGCTGAGGACATGCAAAAGGGGAAGAGCGCCATCTCTCCACCACATCCATCTCTCCCCTCAAGTTGCCTTGAGTAAGGCTGTCTCTGCGGGGACAGGCTGGACAGCTGGAGAAGGAGGACTTGACCACAAGAAGAATTTAGACAATGCAAGCTCAGCCCAGGTTTGTGTCTCTCCTTGAGCCCATGAAGCACTCCAACTGAGTGAATGTCAGCTCAGCCCGAGCCATCTCAAGCCTTTCTCCTTCCCATAATGTGAAGAGAGAGGAGAAAGAGTCCTTGACTGCCTGCCAACACTTGTCACAAGAGGGACAAAGTACTCAGGGCTCCGACAGGCACTCTAAGATCTCTGGATTCACACATTTACTGGCCTGGGTTGCAAAACACAGCTCCCGCTCCAAGCAGCTCTAAGCATAGGCTGTCAGCATCATCAGGACCCAAGGGCTGCTGCCACAGGCACTGATGCCCCACTTGCACTTGCTGTTCTTTGCCTGCTTCTGAGTTACAAGAAACGGAGATTTAAGTCCAAGCAAGCCTGAACTTGAACTTTCTGTTTGCATTTCCCTGAATCTGACAAGAGATGAGATCTGTTTCAAGAGACAAACGCAGCTGCTTCAGCACCAGCTGCCTTCCCCAAGCCCAGCGTGTGCCATACTGGATGCGAACTGCAACAGGCTGAACCCTCCTGAGCGCTGCCCACCTCGTCGTGCACCACACAGCATACTAGGAGCTGCCTCTTTGCCAGGAGCCAAATCCTCTGTTTTACCTCTCTGGCAGAGCAGACAGACATCGCAAGTCCTGGCAGCATCGAACTCGCGGCGTGCCCTGTTGAGACTTAAACTCACACCCTCCAACAGGGCAGCACCAGCAGGCTGCAGTAGCATCCCGCACTGTAAATTAAACCTGCCATATGGCACACGGACACTTGAAGGGTCTTAAAGAAATCTCAGCTACAAAAAAACACAAAGGTACTTACTGCACTCATTTATACGAAGGCAGGAGGAGAATATAGCCACGCACCATATATACAAGAGAACAACCTTATGATGATGAAACCTTTAATTACGAATTTAGTTGTTTTTTAATTTGGTGATTTTGATTCCCTTTCAGGAATAATTAACCTTTCCCAGCATATGAAATGCTTCTTGCCAGACAAGAATAAACAGGAGATTGAATATGTCTCAAGGCTGAAAAGAAATCATATGCTTCTGTTCAAGCATGGGATTCCTGTACGTTTTCCCTTTAAACACATAACTCAGTTTTATATTTACTTTGTTAATTAAAACTGAGATTTATTAAATTTGTAACTTAAAAATCCAATAAAGAAGAAACCACAATAGGCAAAAGGATTTCCCTTGGTAGAGCTGTTACAGAAGTCTATCAGTCTGCTATGAACATGGATACACAAATTGACTGTGCCTATCAGAAAATGATAAAAAAAAAAAAAACATCCCGCTGATGTAGGAAAGTTTTGCTTATCAGCAGCATGTGTCATTATTGCCATATAATACAGAATCATGTTCCATACAAGCAAATTCAAGGATGAGATCTTTTTCCTCTAAGGTACTTCCTAGGCTGTGTTATTATTCCAGTAATAACTATCTCAGAAATTAATTCAGTGCAGGCACCCTGGATGTGGGGAAGTGGGAGTAGATAGCACTCTATATACATAAGGGATACTGAAAGGATGATGTTCTATACCTCAGAATTTTTTTCAATAATCTTGAATTGTTCATTAAATAACCGATACTCTTTACCTGAGAGAGTAAGACAACGGAACTAAAAAGAAACCCTGAAGAGAAACAGCGTAAACTTGCCCTCAGAGCTTTCATGTGCTTCCCAGTGCCAAGGGGGTACGGTGAGCGCTTGCTCGGGATGAACGTATCGCTGGGCTAGACAGGAGGCATGGCAGGAACTGGACGGGATATTAAGAAGTATTTCTTCTGTGCTCTGCCTTCACTGCTTGGAAAATACTAAGAAAGAGAGAGGAATCTTCAACTTTTAACCTCGCTATATATTTGCAGAAAGGTGTACTGGCCTCTGAAGTTTCTGGTTGTTGAACCCTTGTGTAATTAACCTTCTGCTTACAATTCACTGAATTGCAATAAATCCTGCAGATATGAAAGTGCCTTGCTAACTAAAATACATTCAATGTTCTTAAATGGTATTGTACAAGTTGCAGTGGAAACCAAAGCCTGGCCTAATTATACCAATTATTAGAGGAAATGTTTAGGACTGAGTATGGCATTTGTGTGGTACTCAACAGTGGCTGAAACTCTTAACAAACTTTACCCATCCTCTTGCATGAAGAACTAACTTCTAGGCTTAGAGTTTCGTCACTCCCCATGCAAGTAAGATTTCTCAAAGACTATGAATATGTTTTTCTGTAGCTCCCAAATGTTCTCGTTCATTTGTTGTGATTGTTTGTGCAAGTAAATTTCTGCTCCAGAGAAAACCAGATAGTCTCACAGAGACCCTCATAAAAGAGCCTGTGTCTCGGCTTAAACCACAGCAATTCATGTGGCTGCCCTCAAATGTCACTGACTGCCAGTTCCTACTCATGGGACTTACGATCCCACCACCAAGCACCAGAAATAAATGCCGTGACCAACATGACCAGTCCCCACGCCCATCAAATGCCTGCTAGATTTAACTGAAGCACAATGACTTCATTAGCACCTCCTAGTTAAACCTGATCAGCAAAAATCTGATGTGTTATTATAATTGGAAGATAAAATCATGTTTAAAGAAGTTTTACAGGGATACATCACAGGGCATCAACCTGGATGTAAACTATTCCAAGCCACAGCTGCATCATATCTTCACATACTCTTGATCAGGGGGTCTCAAGCCTGCTTGCACAGCTCAGGCACACCCCTCTTCCCATTTTAAATGCCCTTTATCTTTTCATCTGAAATGAATATAAAAAACTCCTGGGTAACTTAAAAATACTTCTACCACCAATGAAGATTTCATTTGCTGAAATGTATCACTGCCTAGGTGTTGTACTAATGGATTGCTTATTAAAAATGGACTTAAAGACCAATAAATGGGTGGACCCATTTAAAGGCTAATAAAACACACCAAGGCAAATAAAGATACAAGGAACTTGTGTCAGTTTTTAAATAATCAAGGCTTTCAGGAAAACAAATTAATACCCAAATAACTGTCATTCCTCAACTGTTTCTTAGCCAAGATGACTTACTGACTCAGCTCCCAGACTGGCAATTAGAAATTGGCAAAGTACTTGATTGATACAATAACAGTACTTAAATTAATGAAGCAGATAACGCCTATAATCAAGGAGAAAAACCTAGAAAGGGTGTAGGTAGTATGTTATTACACCACAAAAGAGTTGATTTGTTTTGATTTCAGTTGTGCGTCAGTATGTTTACTAAATGTGCTTCATTTTATAGGGACTTGCATCTATTTATGCACGCTGCAGTTTCCATTAAAATGCCAACTTAGTTAATGATAAATCCCAGAGAATCTGCAAGTTTATGGGATGAGACTTACAGAAAATTTTGGTTGCCTCTCCCTACAAGGCGCTGCTGACTAGTTGATGGCAATCAGCTTGCAGACCAGAATTTCAGAAATGCTTGGATCTGGTGGAGATCGAAGATGCACTGATTGATCTATAAGTCAAAATGACATCTCTGGAAATTGTCCCTTTTTCTCAGTGACTTCAAATTCTGTTCCCAAATATTTCCGACAACTTAGCACACCCACAAATCTCTGTAAGCTTGCTGTATTTTCATTTACAACGGGTTTTAACCCTTGCCTGGTCTCAGGGATGGGAACTTTCTGTAGATTCTTACTGCTGACTACTCCAGGGCTTATTGCAATTGGCCTTTTGCCAGCTTCCCACAGGAGAAGGGGACTAACTGGGAGATAAGTCACCAGGCCCTGTCACTTCATATTTCTCCATCACTTGCAGGACCATCATCCTTCAAAAGTCTACTTCCAGCTGAGCTGTCTGAGAAGAATGAAAAATCATTCTTCTAAAAAGTCTAAGCAAGTAAAAAAAGATAAATGGATTTGATCTAATTTACCAGTTGTCAAAGATGTACAATGACACGAGAAGACATGAGTCCTGGTTCATTTAGTACAGCGCTTAAATGCCCATCTTTGGTACGCGCAGGCAAGTGGTCTTTTCCAAAGCTTTGCTTCTGTGTGGGGTTCTTTATTGTAGAGATAACCTTGGTATAGATACGGTGTCCTTTGCTCTAGCACCTGTCACAGACCCACTTTCTTGTCTTGCCAAGCTCTCGAGGGCCATGCCTGCTCCCTGGAGTAGCAAACATACGGCATCTGTCAGAGTGCCAGACATTGTCATTAAACACAAACAGAGAAATAATGGCAAAATAGAGAAACACCTACTGTTGGGTAAGCTCTCTAGTTTAAGATGTCACTCCTGCTGTAATAAAAGGACTAGATGGAACGCACATTCCTGTTTTGCTACCTCCCTAAATTGCTGGATTCATTTCTGGTTTTATTAATAATCTAGTGCTCTGCTATATTCATAGATTAAATACCACTGCTCAACTCCCCCCCAAACATCATAACCCCTGTTGAAAGTTTATTCCTCAAAGGATGCAAACTCATACCTTTCTCAAGTAGGTAAACCAAGTATGTCACGTAAGCTTTTAAAATCTAATGTTACCCTTTTCTTTAATTTATTTATATCCAGAAACATAACCAGCAACATGTATTTACCAAAAAAAATAAAGAAATTGTGAAAGAAAAGAGCAGTTGTACAGCCACTCAGAGCTTTGAAATACTCCACCTTTATATTATGCAGACAGAGCAAACCCAAAGGATTCAAACTAACAATGGCCCTTCCTGTAATCCAGGCAGATTACACGATCAACACCGTCTGACAGGAAGGATCCATTCAGATCACGTCTGCCAAAAACACAGGGATATGCAGCACCATCACATTAGCTATATGATCTGTGTATCTTTTTTCCTCCTGCCATCACTCAGCTGCCAGAGGCAGGAGCCCTGACATTCCTCTAGAGTTGCTCAAGTCCCCCCTCCACTCTGCGCCTCCAGCAGCAGGAGCAAATACCCGCACGACTGAAGCAGCTGGGCTGTATGGGCTAGTGCTGAAACACTACCGTGCACAGGCTCTGCTCTCTGGGGAAGCTCCCTTTCCCTCAGCGGATGCAAAGTGTTAGCTTCAAAAGACTGAGATGAAACCTGAGGTCTCTGAAGCACATCCCAGAAGCTGGCATCAATACTGCGGTCAATAAGGAGAGGACCAGTTCCCTCTCCCCATCAGTAACATGCCGTACTTTCAACTCACCCTGCAAGCGCTGCCAACTCTCCCTGCGTGCCTCGCCGACACACGTCCAGAATGAAGCTCCCATTGATTCCCACTTTCTACAGGCTGCTGAATCAAACACTGTACCTACTTATTTATGACCAAACGGTTGTAGGTAATAAAGTGAAGCAAAAGAAAATAAAACTCAAAAACCATTACACGTCCTCTTTTCTTCTTCTCCCTTATACACACTCACTTAGCAAAACTTGAGCCCAGGGGATCTGAAATCCATTCCTCCAAGCATCACCTAAGCCAGCAAGTTTAAAACTGGAAGGCGATAGCTACTGCATTCTGCATTGTAACACTTCTTGCTTAACACTACTTTGGGCAGACTTCCTAGGCCAGAAAGCTAAACTAGAAGCCATTTACCTGTGGTGGGTCTGGTGCAAAGGCCACAAAAAAGTTGGTGAGAAGACCCACTGTGAAGCAATTTCTAACATTACTGCACCGAGCCTGACTGAATTTAAGAAGAGATTGGACTGTGCACTTAGTCACATGGTCTGAACTTGGGTAGACCTGTGCGGTGTCAAGAGTTGGACTTGATGATCCTTAAGGGTCCCTTCCAACTCAGGATATTCTATGATTCTATGATTCTATGATTTCACAGTAGTACACATTAATGAACAACAGAAGAAGTTAGAGCTGTAGGATCACAATGAGATCATGAGAAGAAAACACATTCTACAAAGAGTAGTTTCTGCATGGTATTTCCCTTCTCCCTCTACAATTCAGACTGAAGTTTATACTCTAAGGCAAGTAAAAGAGCCTCTAAAAGAACCCGTCTTGGAGTGCCAATATCAACGTGCATGCAGTGAGGAAGCCATCTCCACCATCCTCCAGACTCAAAATGAGGCCCTCTTGGCAAGTTTTATTAACGGGTGATGTACAGTATTTTCATAAAGGTACAGCTGTCTGAAGTAAATAAAGCCGGTTGTACCTTGTATGATTTTAATTTCTTGTTATAAGAGGCAGAAGTAGTTATGATTTGTACACTGATTTTATCCTTTCTTCAGAAGTAGGCATAGGAAAGGTAGCAGCACCAGAATTTGTAACTTTCTGCAGCTCAGGAAGAGGTGAAACAGCTGATGCAGCCACGGAACCAGATGTTCTTGAGAGTACTAGTAAAACTGAGCCGAAGCCATCTGGTCTCAGTGCTTTGCCACTTGGAAGATGTGATACTGCATTCTCAATTTCCTCTCTTGATATCATTGCTTCTAATTGAGATTTCTACTCCTCTGAGGGTCATGGGGTGTTAAGTTTCTCCCAGAAATTATGCCCTGGTTCAGTAACGACGTTTTCTAATGTAAAACAAAGTTTGAATAAAAATTAACTAAGACCCTTGTCGCACTCTTAATCTCCGTCCGCCCTAGAGCAGGTACCGCTGGTAGAATTGGAAAGGGATAGCAAAATATCAATAACAGACTGGCTTTTGCTCCAAACCTCACCGCCTGCTTTTGCAACTTGAACTGCAGTTCAAGTTGACACTTTGTGGTCTTGACATCCAAAGGTTGGGAAGCAATGAACTTTGGCTCACAAAGCCTGGAGAGTTATTTTAAGACCTTCTGCTCTGTGTCCAGGCCGCCCTTAAACACTTCTGGCTGCCAGGGCTGTCCTGGTGGAGTTTGTTATCTCATACCAGAGTCCTCTTTCACAGGGATTCCTCGTGTGACATAACACTCCCAGGGCAGCCCTACCCTTCACCTTCCCGTACGCCAGCCGAGGTACTTGTCATAGAGCAGCTTTCATGCTGGATGTTCCCCAGCTCCGGTCCAGATGTGGACTCTGACTCAGGACTGCCCAACACGACACCTGGGCCCCTCAGAGGCAGCGCTGAACGCAATTTACCAATACCTCTCGCAATATGTTATGCTTCAAGCAGTGCTTTTGATTTCTGTTTCTTTCACAACTGAATGGGCTGCACAAAATAAGTGTCAACCTAATGGTTCATAAAAACACTTTTTTAGAGAACAAACATTAACCGTTCATCACCACTCAGCACAAAAAGTTCCTGCTTTGCATCTGCACAGGCTCCAGATGCTGGGCTGTACGGAAAGGCCGTTCAGGAGCTGGAGTCTGCAGCACGCTGACACTGGTAAAAAACAACCCACTCCCCAGGTGCTTTCTCTGGGTTAACTTCAAGTGAATCAGGACAAAGAATTTTTGACACTTGTGGAGTCTGTATCACTGCCTAGCAGGCTTTATGATTGGAAAATTTTTTTCCTACTGAGATATTTTCATGGCCAGTTGATTCTGATACTTCTAGTTACAGTTCATTCCCTGTGCCCAGGCTTTATCTTGCTGAATTTCAGTGAAGAAACAAGCTCAGCTTTCATTGCCGCGGCATTCACAGCCCTCCACAGTAATTCATGCAAAATTGAAGACCTTCCAAATGCGGATTCTTTTTGAGCTGGAAAAGTTCTACCAACATGAAGCATTTTCTAATATTCCCTGCTGCCACCCCCTTTCTGTAATGGCAGGCTTCCTTCCTTTGTAGTTCCTTATAACAAGGCAGAACAAAAACCACAGCACGTCAGGACGAGAAGTGTTGCCCATGTACTGAGAACATGCTGCTGTTCCCACATGAGTGCATATTGTTTCAGAAGAGCTTTGATGACATGGTGTCAGAAATAAACCAGCGGAGAGATTGCTCCTGTCAAGTAATCACAAATACCTAATTTTAGTGCTGCAGGATGTTTCAGCTCTAACAAGCCCCTGGACCAACCAGAGTGAAAGCTGTACCGCTGGAGGCTCTGCCCCTGTGAAGTTTCGAAGACAAAGGTGAAATCTAAGGTGAGCTGAGGTCGCTGGCAAAAAGGATCCGTGCTGAATGTCAGAACTGCAGCTTCCTGAGAGTCAAAAAGCTGATGAGCACCCCTTGAAAATATTAAGTGCTGTGTGTGTTGTGCCTAACTGTAGCTTTCTCTAGGGAAATAGGCTGGGGAGGGAGGGGAGCATTGTGGTAAAAGCTGAAGACCTGGTAAAATGAAATTTTTTGAATGCCACTGGAATTTAGCGCAATTCTGCGAAATATGAGGAGCCATGGGCTTGGATAGCCTGCTCAAGGCCTCTCCAAGCTCCAGCGGTGTGCCACGTGCTGCAGAGGAAGGGGAAATATCACCATTAGTATGCTGCCTGCGTGCTCACTTCTCATGGCAGAAGGGAGCACACTTGGGATGAACTCCTCATTAACTTCTTCAATGTTACATCACATAACATTCAAATCCACCGCATCACTCAGATGACAAACTACCCTTGAGATGATTAATTCCTGAAATCAATTACAATACTGGGGGGAAAGAAAAAGGATGTAGGAAAATTGAAACTCTTAGAGGAGAATTTCTCTCCTAGACCAAGAAATAGCAGAGGCAAATGAAAAATGCTTACATGAACAACAGGTTAGAAAAGCAGGAGGAGCTGATAGAAGAGGCATAATCATACCTACATCCATGAGGTTAGATGCTTAGCAGAGAAGCACAGAGGTCTAGATCCTCTCTCAGAAATATCAGATCAAAGCACAGAAAGATCTGATCGATTGAGTGCAGTATAAAACCCGTGAGATTTAAACAAAAAAAAAAAAAAAAAGCCAGATGAACTGTTCTTTCTGAGCTTATCCCCTTGTGGTAAATTGCAAAGTAAGTTTCACTCATTTGTACTGGACAGGTGAATTTTAACATAAGCATAACCAGTAACTGGTATTTAATTTATTCACTAGCACTCATCAGCAATCTACCAATATTCAGTATGTAGCACCGATCTCTGGTATTACTGCAGTACAAATAAAGAAATCACCATATCACATTTTCTGGATGCTTTACAGTGAAAACAGTAAAGCTATAATGAAAGAACAGACCCATCTGTACAGGCACAGGTCAACACCGACTGCTAGATGCTGCAACATGGGAGCAGAAAGCAAGGAGGTTTATACAAACACCTCTGAGGATCTGGCCAAAGCAATAAACCAGTGCAGGAACTTTATTTCACGGTATTTCCAAGAACTCCCAGGCTGGCCATCCCAGCAAGAAATACGGAGTTTTACTGTTACCAGCACTGTGCAATCACATGAAGGGCACCTGATTTAAAAATGCTGGGAGATGCAGAGTTGGCCAAAGCCCCAACGAACTCTAGTGGTGCACCACAAGGTCCCAAAGGAAGGAAAACTGTTTTTACTGTAATATGTATTTATAAGCTCTTTTAACAAATCCTGCTGCATTCAGACAATGCCAAAAGTGCTGTCTTAATTCTATTTGCCCATTACTTTTTCTATGCTAACGGGTTTGGCTAATGAAATATCCACTGCACAGGACTGCTGCAGGATGGAGATAAATCTTTGAGTGATATTTTGATTTGGGATTAAATCATCATCATTATCTGGCCTAGTTTTCTGAACCAGTAAGTGAAGAGATGTTGGTTTAGATCAGAAAATAATCCAGCTCTAGAGCTGCAACATAGAGGAAACATGGCAAAGCATTACAGAAGCACGTTATGTGAAGGCTGCAAGACCCGTTTTCAGAGGATTTGGAATTCTGAAGTGAGACTTCATTGTCTTTTAAGCTAAAAGTCAAAAATTTTAATTCCTCTGACAGAAAGATCTCTGTCTTGGACTACTTAAAGCATTTCACTTCAGAAAATGTAAATATTTCCTTTTGATTTGCCCTTGGAAAAATTTAGAATATATTACAAAGGAAAATATTCAAAGCTATCCGTATTTTTAAAATGAAAAGTTGAAACAGTACTTCATCAAAACTATCTCCAGAGACTCAGGAAATCCCCAAAGTTACTTCTGCTGAAACAGCCGCCCTTAAAAAAACACTGGGGCTCTGATGGAGGCACCTTCTGACACTCAACGTGATTCAGCCGCAGCTTTGCCAACAAAGTCCCACTTAGACACATCCCAGGCATTTACAATGTCCATGGGACGAGCTCTGAAAAGATGTGTCCTTCCATCAGTTAGGCTAAAAACATTCCGTAGAGCACAATGAAGAACAGCAGAACACGTTCCCAGGGAAGATCGAACAAAAGAGGTAACTTCTAAAGTGGGCTACTGTAAAGCAAGAACTAAATATCTTACGCAATTAGAAGACTATTTCCTACTATTTCTTAATATATTTTTTTTAATTCTCAAAGTGTCTTGCAAAAGACTGCAGTGTATGAAATCTGAAATGAACAGGTTTTACATTTTCATCATGTCCAGAAATAATTCTAATTAAAACCTTGTCTCGAAATATGCAGAATCTAAGAAGAAAACATGTATTATCTAGGGAACCTAAAAATATGCTTCCCCAGGCAATAGCAAAGTTGTGCTGTCAGAAAGCTCCCTCCTGCCTTGAAATCTTGACAAGAGAATGTGATGATGAACAGGATATTAGCAAATGCATAATAGTAGCAAAGATGACTGAAGTAAATTGTGTTAGAAGAGCGTCAACTACTCTTTCACATTATCAGATCAATTAGAACTGCATAAAAAGCCTGGAAATGTTTACCTCATCACCTTCACAAGAGAGGTCGTGAAAAAGCTTTCCAGAGCCTTTAAAATGAGGGAAGGCAGTGCTGTATGAGAAATTCTTATTTTCAACATGTTGTTCGGGATATTTGCCTGAAACTTTTGCATCTTTGTGAAGTTGGGCATGTTCACTCTGGGTAAATTCCAAGCTGCTAGTTATAGGTAATACACAACAATTTTGCACAGCAAGGTTTCGAGTTATCAAGAAGATACCGTTTTCAGAACATTACTACACGTCTTCGTTATCCCTGAAGTGAGGAGAGACGCCAGAATAGCTGTCATGACACCTAAGGAGAGTTCCTCATGTGATGATGCCTTCTGGGCCATAACTTGCAGAGTAACTTGTTCTCACTACCAGTAAATTCACCTCCATTTTTACTAAATGAATGGGAGCTGCAGTTGCCAGATTTGGCAGCTGAAGTTGCCTGAGAGAGCCGTAAGTAACTCCTGCTCCCCGAGCGGGTGGCTGGAACACTTCTGCCAAAAGAGGTTAATGGATAGCAGCTTCCTGGATGAGCTCGGGAATGAATAAACCCCTACTCAGAAAATCATTGAACTTTCAGAATTCCTGAACAGTTTCAGTCTCCCTCCCAGAGCAAAACGAATAGTACAACCTCCCAAAGAAACCAAAATGGGAAGTAGCTCATGGATTCACAATGTTACTCATGACTAACAGCGTGGCCTGCAGGCTGCCCTCCCGCCACAGCCACTCTCCTGGGGCTGCCAGCTCCCTGCCTACCTGCCTGGGGACCTGCTCTCCAGGACTTTGTCCAAGCCCTTCTGAGCCTCCACCTCCGGGTCTGCCTGTCTCCCCAACTGTTTGTCACCTCCTGAGTAAAGAATTTCTTCTTTAACCTCTTCTAAAGCAACCTCCTGCTCATTTCACCAAGTGCCCCTTGCTTCGGGTTTGGTGAACGACTGTTCCACATCCAACTTACACAGAGCCTTCATGATTTTGCAGATCTCAATCACAATCCCCCTACAGCCTTGACATTTTTTTGTTGTTTCCATTTGCTTCCCTACACATCTTGTCAACAAGCAGCTCCAGAAATCATGCTGCAAGAGGAGAGGAGATGTGTAATCGGGAGAAGAGAATGTGTTGGTGGCTGGAGGAAGGTCTTGACGCAGAAGATCCTGATGTAATTTCCTTGCCAGCCCACAAAGTATTCTGTGCCCTTGGGCAAGCCAACCTTGTCCTGGTTGTCCAACAGAGACAGCAGCAAATCCCTGACTCCTAAGGATACTGTAATGCCACAGACATTAACTGCTGGAAGACCCTCCATTAGCCAAATCCATACAAGCACATTAAAAAACAAAAACAAACAACAACAAAAAAACACCACAGCTGCTTCATCGGAGAAGCAAGGAGCAACCTCCTGTCTACAAGACCATTTTAAACCCTTTGTCAAACATGTAGGACAGCTCCCTGGGGCCTGGAGAACAAAGAACATTATCTTAACCTCAAATCGTCAAGTGCTCCTTTACATTCGAGCTGTAGGAAGGCTGTACCACAGGCTACCGAAGATCTGGAAGAAGAAATATGCCTCACTGTGTGTGTGACGGGTGGGCGAACAAAATCTATCTCCTGTTCTTTATGAAGCACTTGGATATCTCTACACCAAGCACCTACTAATTATTTATTGTTCCCATTCTCGAAGTGCACATCACAGTGGCTCTGGGGAAGATCTTTCATCTTCAGTGCTGTATATTCCTCTGAGGGCAGAGGCTTTAGTACCGCAGCGCCTCGAGACCTTGGTGCTCCCACAAGTGCAACAGAGGTTCAGCACTAAAACAGAATTATTAAGTGGTCTTATTAACTTGCAAGTTTGCTCATTGGCTAAACAACTAATATGCAC
The DNA here is from genome assembly GCF_047663525.1 of Anas platyrhynchos. Taxonomy (NCBI): domain Eukaryota; kingdom Metazoa; phylum Chordata; class Aves; order Anseriformes; family Anatidae; genus Anas; species Anas platyrhynchos. The sequence goes on along the minus strand of NC_092593.1, from coordinate 32,626,837 downwards.
CTTGGCTCCTTCCCCCCAGGGGTTCTTGCTGTCTTCAGTTCCCTAAGAAACTGGTTTATTCATACCCACATTGTTCTGGGAAGGCAATTGTGATTGCTTTTAATATAACATTAATGTTATGAAGTTTTGATTAAAGCTAACTACCATTACAGGAAGATCACTGATTTATTTTTTCTTAAATATGTTGATTACTTGTCTGTGAAGAGTATAATGGCAAGCAATTTTAGAAACCATACTTCCACTTACTCAGTACAGGGCTTATCAAATTTTCACAATCGAAAGAGAAAAAGCAGTCAACACCTTTCAAAACAAGTTACCATAAAACAGCCTATGAGATAGTTATTGCCCAATACCAATAATGGGAAATAATGCACCTCTTGCACTTTTAGTTAACAAGCAATATCCCCTTAACTTCCTCTGCCAAATAGGCACCCAGCAAAATGTTTTGCAGTTTTTCTCAAAGGCTAATTTCCATCTCAAAGCAGGCTGCAATCCAATATACGCATAAACATTCCGTTTCTGAAGATGTTCTTACAAGAAGTGGGGAAATGCAGGATTATTTACTGTAGCAAGAGGTAATGAAATAAAAAATACACAAGGAAATATTCTTTTCATAACGCTGGATTTAAATTAGTACTGTTGTGTTTCATAATATACCCTACTCCTTTTCACATTTAACACATTTCTGTTTAGTTGAAGGCTTTGAGCTCTTGTTTTTTTTAAAGCAGAATGACGACTGATTCGTATTTCTCAGTATCTCAATTCAATGATTCAGTCCAAAAACCACTGAAACTCCCCTTGGGAATTTCAGAACTTTTTCTTCTTTAATTGAAGACAATATTCCGTATCTACCCTATAGGCTAGAGTTTGAAATTAATGCTTTTGTCTTTTTTTCCCCTGCTTCTAGCAGAAAACACTAGAACAGAATTTGGAAACACAGGAATAACTTCCCAACAGGTCAAAGAGAATTGTTTACCTAAGAAACAAAAATTGCTCACATTGTATGTGTATGATTTATAACATCATTGACTTCCCAACCTGTAATTAAATCTTACTAAGTGTAATTAAATCTTACTAAGATTGTTTAACTTTTTTGCTGTATACAGGAAATCCTCTGCTGCTTCTTCAGAAAATCAAGACTAATCAGAAACAGAAAAAAAAAAAAACTCCAGGGAAGAAAAGGTACTCAAACTAAAACTAAAACATAAAATAAACCCCCAAAGCCAAATAACTACAGTTTGTTTGCTGTAGCTCAGTACAACATCAGCTGCATTAGTAAGAGCACACAATCTGTGTGCTGCTCCAGTAGTATTCACCAACGTTATTAGATGTAAGGGGAAGTGAATTCCCTTCCAAACAGAAAATCTCTCTACTCCTCTCCTCTCCTGCTTCCTTACCAGAGCCTTACTAGCAGCATATGCGAAAAGCCCTCTATGTGCCGTGACAGCATATGCACAAGAACTAACTGGAACTGCTGCACCAGTGCTGATGAGCAGGTCTGGATGCTGAGAAGAGCTGGAGACTGCACAGCCACCACCTCTGTATTTCCCCACCTCTAACCACAGTAGCAAGACCCAGAGGGTATCCCTCAAAAGCAAAAAGCACCTGCAATTAAACTTGCTCACCAGATGAACATATTTCAGTGTCACCATCAGAAATGGATACGGCAAGACAGTAAATCCTGTAGGCTAATGGCTTGGTGAGCCATGAGATGCATGTCTGCAGGACTGCTGCATGCCTCACTCAACACAGCTCTGCAAATCCAGCTGCAAAATCTTCACCAGCAGCTGGCTAGAAGCAATGCTCACTCTGCTTCCAGATCAGAACCACCACATTCCTTGAAATTACTAGCCTAAGGATTTAAGAAATAATAATAATTGCATTCTACACAAATAAATCATTTTACACTGACAGTGGCAGAGCACAAAAGCACTTTGGGAGGCAGCAAACACCAGGCAGTGGCTGGGCTGCATTACTTGCCTTCAGCTTCTTCCCCGTACAACAGTTCCAAAGGAGCTCTGCTTCCTTAACCTGCTATTGACAAAAGACACTTTTCATATGCAGGACCCAACGTTGAGAAATATCCAGTTCTGGAGCAGTTCTGGAGCCTCACGAGGTCTAAAGTGGGGAAATATTTTCCCCCTTGAAGGAATTCAGCATTGATAACTATAACTCACCATCAAACAGAAGTAGCAAACCAGCAAGCAGAAGTAGGCATGTCACAGACCTAATATTTTCAACTACATACATTTTCTTCAAGTACCCAGCTGGCACAGCAGCATTGTACCATACACACCAAAATAATCAATTTTTCCTACCGGGGCTAAATGCAGTGAAGTTAACAGCCTGCCTGCCTGTGTTTACAAAGTTTGCAGCACAATTTCTAACACAGAGCCAGTATCTCAATTTTCTGGTAGGAACTATGGAGTAGCAGGCCTTCACCTCAACTGTGTGAAGTTGGCTTCTTCTGTTTCTTACCATGCAAAAAGTCTTTACGACAATAATATTTACCACAGAGAAGCCTCTGTGTTGTCCCTTGCTGGGAGAAAATCAGCTCTGGCTGCTCCAATGTGGTCGTGTACTAGCCGTGGGAAGAGGTGCCTCAAGCTCTCAAAAGCCAGTGAGAAAAGCTTGGTGTCAACACTGCCCTCCCAGTGCAGACAGAAGCAACGCTTGTAGCTTGACTTTTCACACAGACTGACGCTTCTGAGGACCATTGGATCTGTCAAATCATGCTCGCCACCTCAATTAGGATTGCTGCTCTGTGGGAGATCAGAAGCACTGATTCCAGACTGGCGCTCTACCAACGTGCTCCTTTCTTCCGCCTTGATTAAAGCATTTCTATTCCCTGTAAGTACCTAAGGGAAGAGCTGCTGTGCCTGGAGCACTGCCTCCCGCCAGCCAGCACGGCAGGAGAGAGCAAAACATCACCAAGGTGTTCACCTCCGGAGTTAGTGGCTCGTTTCAGAAGGCTGAAACTTGAAAAAACACAAGCATCTTTTTTACAAAATATACATTCTTTTACCCCAGATGGAACATACAGTTGTCCTGCATAATATTCTCATAAGCAAGCTAGAGAAAAACAGTCCTGGGAGAACTTGGAAGTGAGTGAAAGCTGGTTGAATAGCTATGCAAAGAGAATAGCTACTGCTGGCTTCAGGTCAAAACTGAGCGATGTCGTGGAGCCCGTCCGATTCTCTGCAAGTACAGCCCAAGTGATGGATGACAATGTATGCTCATATGTTTGCAGACAACGTCAAGCTGTGAGAGACTTCAAGTAAATGGGGGAATAAAATTAGAATTTGAATGGTCCCAACAAATTGAAAAAAACGATCTGAAAAGAACAAAATTTCCACGGGACAAGTGCCAGAGACTATCCTCAGACAGAAGTAATCCACTATACAAACACTGAATGACAAAAACAGACAGGAAGAAGTTCTTCAGAAGATTTTGATGGACAGCCCTGAAGTATTGCTGCGAGCCAGCTGTGACACCTTGTCACAAAAATCAGCCAAGCCCATATTGCAGCACCCAGAGAGGCACAGAGCCTGCAGTGTTTACCAGTTAATGCTCCGATGCTGCTCGGCCCCTCCAAGCCTGCAGCCCAAATACAAGGCGGAGGTTGAGCACTGCGCTTCTAAACAAGGTGGACTCATGGAGAGCACTTAGAGGAAAGCAATGAGCGGAGAGCTGCAAGGGGAGGTAGGAAGTAAAGGAATAGCTTGGTCTAAGGAAATGATAAGAAGTCTGAAGAATGCGCTGAGGGAGAGAATTATCTCCTCTCATTCTCCGTGGACAGACATGGAGTAAAGAGCGACAGCAGAGAGAAGGGTTCAGGAAGAGCGAAGCGCTGAGATGATCTCCTGCTGGCCTGGAGGAATCATCTGGGATCTACGAGCATCTTCCATGTGTACCCCTGTCAAGGTGATTTCCTCCATGCAACCTCTGCTAAATCACTGCTAATTGCACAAGATGCTTCCTCAGCCCACTTCTAGCCAGGAGACTCAGACCTCTTAGCTGAGGAGACGTGAAACACTTGTCTTCCCATCCTCTTCGATTTAAAATGATGCAAAACTAATGCAAAACAGAAAAACAATGCTCCCAGTGAATGAAACCTCACCCATCAAATGACTGAAATTGAATGAATCACGTCATCTGTGAATAACAAGAGTACAAACCTGGTTGGCAAACTCGGATGTTCTACCTTGAGTCTTCCATACTTGCAAATAATAAAATAAACGAAAAAAAGAAAATAATGTATGTATAGCTAAGGTAGCTTTTTCCACATGCTTTGTCAAAACCTTCAGATGTTTTTTGGCAGCTATCAATTACTGTATCGCCAAATCCAGACAGCCGCTCTGCAAAGCCAGGAGACAAGCGGCAGGCCCTAGGAGGGCACTGATTGCAGCCCACAGTTCATGCCCCTTACCGATACGTACCACAAGTGCAAGGCTTCATTCAGCACAAACAAGCCCAAAAGGTTACAGTCACCAAGCAGAAGGGGGACTGTTACAAGCCCTTTATGTAAGAGTACTTTTCAAAGCCACCTGCAGTGATGGGTTCTTTTCTTCCTTGAACTTTATTCAAATTTCAATTAGTTATTATTTGCTTGGTTAATTTGTTTTCCTTAATCTCTTTTGAAATTAGAATAGCTTAAGGCTAAATTTCCCATATTGTTTAGTACCCCTAATTAAAAGCCAAGGTTTCAAAAGAAGTCTTGTTTATGCCACTGGGCCAAGCTTCAGCAGTGATAAATAACAGTGGAAGGGGTAAGCTGACGCACTGAGAGAGGGACCAGTTTTTAGCAGGCTACTTTGAGGAATTGGCATTCCTCAAAAGGAATATTTTTTGGAATAATTTTAGGAATAATTTTAGGCTACTTTGAGGAATTGGCATTCCTCAAAGTAGCCTAAAATGCAAAGCTCCTAAAATGCAAGCACCTTAGGAAAACAGGAGCCCAAAATAGGTCAGTGTGTTATTTGAAAAGACCTGTTTTGTGACAGGAGACGCTTGCTGAATGTTTCTGCAAAGAATACTGTTATTTACATGCCTAAACAAGAAAGGAAATCTACTGAAAACCTCACTTCAATCCTGAATGATGAACAACTGATATTCCAAGTGCAACAATTTTAAAAATCACACTTCTGCAACCATTCCTTTAAACAAGCCAGCTTGAGGTAAGCGGGGACAAAGCACAGCAGTATCACAATACTATTCAGGCACAGTAATTGAAGTAAATCATACAGGACTAGTAAAAAGGCATTTTAGTTTCCTTCTGCTGTTAAATGTTTATAACTAAACTCATTTTCAATGGCTACAAGATATATTAGCACAAAAGTATTAAATATATAGCCCTTCAAATGATTTGAAAACCCAAGGTCCTGGCAAATTAACCTTCATCAAAAAACAATCCTCCAGCAATTTCCCTCAACCCAGAATTACCACGCGCTCCCGCCCCTCCACTGATTACGCTCTGTTCGAGAGGATTTCTGCACTTCCACGTGGTGTGATTCTCTTCCACAGCAGAGGTAAACAAACAACTCCCCCCTCCATTTCAGCTGTTTGCAGTGAACCCTTTTAGGGGATCAAGGCTAGCCCCCTCAGAAAACATGGGCCCGGTGCCAACACCTCATCTCCCAGCAGCAGGTTTTTATCCTTCCTGTAAACCAAATTGCATTTAGGACTGAAATATGCTACCTGTGGAGCTGTTATTCATACATTTTTTTTACTGAAGCAAATTACAGAAGCAAAAGGAACCTGCATATAAGTAAGATATCTGATTAATCGTATCTATGGGAGCAACAAAGGCTTTAAAGGAGAAACTGGTTTCCTGTATAACAGTCCCCATAACTCCTAAAATATTCTGATTCCTGGAAATTTATTATAGTGCAGTAATTAAATGTTCTTCCTTCTTTTCACCCTAACTGTATTATAATTTGTGAAATAAAAAGACGGGAGAAGGACAAATACCACACGGCCTGTCACAGCTGAGGAGAAGGCCAGTTGGAGAAAGGTTGTTTTGCCAAGCTGATGTTTTGAAGATTTCAGACTAAATGTGAGGGCAGGCATCAAATCTGCAGAGAACTGATAGGCACTGCTACCTCTTCCCTTCCCAGCGAGACCGTAGTTCCCTTCTCTTCTCCTAGAGAGATATTCTCCTTTGGCCCGCTTCATTTCCTCCCTTCCTGCTAAACAAGATAAGCCTGGGGAGCAACAATATCCATTAACAGGGTGAGCAAGGCCAAGCTCAACTTTGCAGTGTAAAAAGGCCCCCAAACTCCCAGAAATGGTTCAAAATTTAGGAGCGCTTTGCTCTGTTCTTTTTTTTTTTTTTTTTTTTTTTTTTTTTGCCTTTTCACTACAGCCAGAATGTGTTTGTCATCTTGTTTGTGAGCCTTTGAGATATATGCTGCTTTGTTTCTTCTGCACCACAGAGCCTGCTCCTGCTTTTAACACGAAAACCAAGCATCACCACCAGGGCCCCAACACTGCTGCCTGGCCGCCAGGGCTACAGCCATGCCCCAAACCAGCATTAGCACGGTACTTGTGTAAAATCATGGGGCCTGGGCAACAAGCGGGGGGAATTGCTTTTGGAAAGCACCCCTAGACCCAACTTCACAGCTCCCTCACAGACAAACTTTGGTTTGAATATTTATCACGCTGCTTAAAAATGGCAGAATTCAGGCACCCTTCCCGTGTTCCCCCCTTCATGTTTCCATATGAAATTAATAAAATGCATTCACTGCCTGACTGCAATGATTTGCAACTCCAAATTACACACTAGGTTTACTTGTTGGTTTAATGCAAGCATCTAATTATATTTGGGAAAAGTTGAACATTAGCCTGGGCAAATCTTAATTTTTAATGCATGTCAGAGTGCCAGCTGTGCATTCCCAACCTAGTAGTGATTATTCCGCACGGCATTAATATCCGCAAAAGAACCTGCAGTATTATGCTGAACACACTGAAAAGCAGTACAATTCTCACATTTGACCACTATCTACTGGAAATTGCTTATTATCAGGGAATTGCCGCTAAGGGAATTGGCTGTTTCAAAAGCAAACCTATCTGACCCATCAGAATTAGGGAATTAGCTGATTTGGTTTGCTACGAGCCGCTGCTGCAAGCAGAGTGAAGTTTCAGAGCAGGCTGGCCCCTCTGCCTCCAGGAGCAGCGGGATCACTGGGCTAGCTTTGGGCTGAGCACAACACCCGCAGTTATCTCCCTTTTCTGCCCTTTATTTCCCATCACAGCAGAGCAGAGAAGAGGTCAAGAAAATGTAAAACTCTCGCTAGAAAATTATTGCCCAAGGACCTCAGTGATTTGCTTTTGTGACTGCTGCTAGCAATGAAGGGATGGCAGGATTAATGGATTTTTTTTCCAGGCGAAAATAATTATGCTCCTGTATTTTTTCAATCTTTAGCTCCTATGAATTACACGAGTTCATTTAAATACAAGGGGCTTAAGGATCTTTTTATTCTAACAAAAAGATACCGCTAAGCTCCATCTCCATAAGCACTATTATTGTAAGCAAAGCAATGCCAGACACAAGCAAATCCAAATATGAATTATTGGAGCCCAGCAGAGGACCATGGCTGTCCCCGGCCACATTCTCAGTGATTTGTAGAGCTTTGACTTCATACTGCCCTATCCTTGCATACTGGCCAGGAAAAGCAGACAGTTTCACCCCTGTGATGGAAGGAGAATACAGAATGATGGGGGGAAAAAAAGCGATGAAAGAATTACTGATTTGAAACAAACAAACAAACTTCACTCCATTTGTTTACAGGCAAGACTGATGAATGGGTCTAGAAAAATGGCTTGCCCAGGTGCTACCACTGGCTTGATGGCATGGCATTTTTTCCACTCTACCAACAAGAAAAATGACAGCCTCTGCATCCGAAGCCTGAAGTTTTTTGAGTTGAATGCTTACATCCACCAACACCCTCAGAAATGAAGATTATAAATGCACTCAGTTCCTGTGGGTCCCTGTGCATACCAGCTGCAAGGGGCTGATCCACCAGGCCCAGATGGCAGAAACGTGGTTAGTGAAGATGGCATCTCTTACGCCAGGATGTAAGTGCTGCGGGTGAGAGTGGCAGATGAAGCCAGGCCTTTTTAGCCCTTTCATTTGGTGCAGTGCTCCATGTGAACAGTTTCAAAGGCATCCACCACTTCCTACTGTATATGGATAAAAAGAGCAAATAAAGATTCCAAGTGCCAGAGCACTTCATCAAACAGAAGATATCTGATTAGATATAATGACAGCTGAAAAACATTCCCAGCACAGGCTCAGCTTGGTTCAAGGCTAAGAGCACACAAAACCCCACTTTAAATTCCCGCAGTTGGCTTGGAAAGACCTTCCCACGACTACAGCATTTAAGATTCCAGTTACAACCAAAGCAGTCCCTTTTTTCAGGCTGTATCTAACAATGAACGAGCCCAAATAATGTAGCCAAGGATATGAGATTTCCTCCAAGTCAAGTGTATTTGGAATGACTCCTCCAGATGTCTCCGTTATACAGAGAACTCCAAATTTCAAGACACATCTAAATACACCCACCCCCAGGCCCCAGGTCTTCGGGGCTTCTTTACCCTGAATGAAATCCCTTTGGACTTCGCAGCGTTCCAGGGGGAATTCACCTGCCTGCTATGGATTTGGAAAAGGCTGGCATCTAGAAATAGCAGCCAACCTGATACACCTACTCTAGTCTTAGAGAAAAAACCTTTCCCCCACCCCATGTTGTGTGTCTAATCAAAGGCACTAGATAGAAGTAAAAGAAATTAAAAAGTTCTTTCCCCAGGCATTTTTTTCTAATGCTGCTTTTGTTGTTCAGCTCTTTAGTTCTGTTCTCACTTTTAATGGTTTGTGAAGCTTTGACTAGCATAGAAATTATGTTAAGCATACTTTAAAGCGGTGGTACCTACAAAATATTACATTTACAGTTTTGGAACACTGGGAGTAAATAGTTCGTATCATCTCAAAACAACAAAACAATTACTACTTTATTTTGTACCTGGCTGAGTCACACATCTCAGCCCTAACAGCGTGTGATGACCTGTTGCTTAACAGATCAAAAAACATTAGCCAAACATTCCCCATTAGCACTGCTGAGATTACCCCCTGCGTACCAAAGGCGTCCCTAAAAGTGCACCTTGATCTAAAATGATTTTTGTCACTCCCCTTGGCTAAACCCATCACTTACTCTGTGCTGTAAAGAAGGTGCTTGCTGGAGCATGGCTGAAACCTGCCATGCAAATGGAGCTGCTGTCTCCAGGGCTCCTGTGAGAGCCTCACTTTTAGGGGTTAGGAGTCTGTGATTCTGTGCGTAAAGGCTCCAGCGTGTTGTTCACGCTCCTCACCACCAAGGAGAACAGAAGGGATCGACTCTCCTGATCCATGTGCATATGAGTTACTGCTCACACTTTCAACCTCATCAGAAGAGCCAGAGAGAAAAGAAACAAAGGAAAACCTCTGTCCTCCCCCATAATCACTGCAGATGAACTCTTTTTTAGTTACAGCACTGTGTTGTACCAGCTCCTGCTAATACCCTGCAGTTTGTTCACCTGTAGAAGCAATTGTCCCTTAGATCTCTTCTCTCTTGTCCCCCCTTCCCCTGGGCTATTTTGACTTAAGACATATCGCTTGCTAGAACAGACAAGATTAATATAGCTTTCCTACCAAATTTAGGCAAGAATATTCAGATGCTTTAGCAGCTGCCTGGGCTTCTTAAGAACTCAGTAATCCTTTAATCTCCAGACACTTTTTTTTTTTTTTCCTATAAAAGATTCACAAGCAAAACAAATGCAATATGGATCAAAAATTCAATCAGAATGCTTAAAATGCAATTACATTCATCAGGGTGTTCTGTTAGGTTGGGTATTAAATCTGGGTTTTATTCAATATCCTCCTTTTATTATAAAGCAATATTTTTCCACTCTGTAAATCATCTGATCCCTAGGCTAAAGTCCTCTTTGCCCAAAACATATATAAAAAATAGAGGGGGGGGGAGAAAAAAAAAAGAAAAAAAAGAGGTGGTTAGAGATTCCTGCACAAGACCGCTTCAGTGGATGCGTAAGATACAGACAAATAAGATGGTGAGCAAAGACATTTCTACTGAAGCAGGGAGGCTAATTTCAGAATCTGAGATTCTGCAGTTATGCCTTTAATAAGTAGTTGTCAAATGAGTTCCTTCTTTAACTCCATTTTCAAAGCAAATCCATGTGCCTGATAGCACCTCTCTGTGCACATTTTCCCCTTCTTATGGTTTTAAAGCAGTTCTGAAATTTAATCACATTGTTTTGCACCCGAGCTGTTTGGAAATTTTCCAACCCAATGGATTTTTCTTGGGGAAATGCCAACCTGTTTAAACCAGAACTTGTTGTGAAAATACAACTCCAACCAAGTCTTTCAGCTCTTCAGACTTGGGAGGGAGCTCCAACAGAGACCCCCCCCTACCCAGGCAGTACCTTCACAGGCAGCTTGGGTTCAGGCTTGAGGGCAAGGGGACCCAGCCCCCTCTCCTGGGACAGTGCTCCCACATTCAGACCCACAGCTGGGACACAGAGCTATCTGGGGAGCAGGCAGTAACACATCAGCCTTCGCTTCCCCTCCTGCCCCGTCCTCCCGTCATTCCTCCTACCACACAGGAGCACTGGGAAGGCTCTACGCTTTGAGAATCTACAGCTAAAGAACTCTGCAGAGTTCCCAACAACAGCCTGAAATGTCTTTTCCCGTCCCTGAGGAGGAAAGCATTTACAGATGCCCTGCAGGCTGTCACCATTAGCTTCCCGCAGAGCCTCCAGCGCAGCCAGCCCCAACCTGCTGTACACACACAGCTGCTTGCCCGTCCTGCACTTGAGTTCCTCGGCATTCAAACACAACCAAAAGCTTGCAGGTAAAAAGGATGACCAAACCCCTATGCTAGAAACAAAACAAAACGAAAAAAAAAAAAAAGGAAAACATCTTCCTCTCACCTCAACAGTGTCTCAGAATAGATGGTCTTGCAGAAAAAAATCTGCTCTAGATTTCCAGGAGGAGGAAGTCAATCCCCAGGCTGAACAGCAGCATTCTCCCAGAGAAGTGGCTCTACCTCAGGGCTATAAACATCCCGCAAAGTTGGTGTTGAAGTGCACTGTTTCTTCCCTCAGTATCCAGGGAAGCCCTGACAGCTGCCTGTGGCTAGCAGACCTGACTCCTCCTTGGGGTTTGTGATACCCAACTGAAGGCACACTCAGACATCTCAGCTGGAAAGGGTCAAGAGGAAACACAGGCCAGGTCTTAACCTACCTCCTTCCTAAGGACAGTGGGATCACTGGTTTTCCTTTGTATCAATCAATGCACACAGGTCGCCTTGATGACACTACTACTTCTCCCATGCTAGCTGATAGACCTTCAGCAGCTCTTTGCCATGCTCAGTGCATCAACAAAGAGGTTTGAGTGCTCAATAGCTTGCTGTGCACGACAAGAGAAGGCCAGGGATGGTGCTGGCTTAATGACTTGGATAATCTGCAAATTAGGGCTCAGAAATTAATCTAATTAACATTGCACTGGTCTCTTCAGTGCTTTGAGACAGGCTGGGTTGGTGTTTTATTACTGGATTAGGCAACATCCTGCAAAGTATGGGTGGGATTCCCCCTGCAAATACATAAAGAAGTCCACTGAGCCTTGAGTGGCGCAGAGGTGCTGCAGTTAGAGGCAGTAACTTGTAAAGCCTTGTGAGCTTTGCATGCTGCCCTCCCACTGTTTCTGTATAAAATTATGCTGTGATGCTGTCAGATGGCTGAAAGTTGCTGTCTTCTGTGACAGGTGGGCAAAATTCAGTACAGCTACATACAGCACAGCACAATGGTGTTTTACTAGCTGACATTCATCTCAGTTTGACTGGCAGCTGTCACAGTCCGGCGTCTATAATATCTCAGCTTGGCACCACAGAAGGGACAGGGATCTCTGAGAATCAGTTGTGTCTGAGCACACTTCACCAACCTGCTTCCATCCTTTGTACAAGCCACCGATCAGCAGTTTTGAGGCACAAGATATCAGCATCCTAAAAGCTCCTTCAAAAAGCTCTAGAATTGTATTTTAAACTCTCCAGATGCACACTGAAGTACCTTCTTCCAGCTGAGACAACCTGCGCTTCTCTTCATAGCTGCCTACTGTAACTCTATTATCAAGGGGAACCGGGTAAAGACTCCTGGAGATTTTAGAGGTATCCCAAAATACATCATTGCTGCCATTAAAAATTGAAGATTCTGTGCCATCTGCAAGACCATTTTTGAAATAAATTGTTTTGAAATGAATATACCAAGTGTTTTGTTAACCTGAACTATGATAATTGGCATTTCCAGTTCATCTACTTTATAAACTTTCATTCAAAACAGAAGGGTCATTTTGGGTGACAACAATTTTCTCCATTTAAATTTCCTGTTGACAACAATTAAATGAGGGAAATCCATCAAAATCAACCCTAACCTACACAAAATTTTGATTTGGTCACATTGACAACTTTGAGGGAGACACTTTATCCCCCTGCTGCTGGGCATGCTGCTCTCCTGGCTGCAGGGCAGGGCCACGTCGTAGCTGCTACAGCCCAAAGCTGCCCTGAAGCCCTGGGAGACCTGGGCTTCCTTGTCAGCTATTCTGTCAAGAAGGATGAGAGATTCTGCACAAGGGAACTGTGAGTCTCATTTCCAAATGAACGATAAACTATAAAAAGGTGTCAGTGTAGCCAGATGGAACAATTTGTATGTTGCTTCCAGTTAAAGAAACTACTGCTGTTCTGTAATTCTCTTCTGTTTATCTCTTTTTCCCCTTTTGTTTGTTCCAGAAGATGCAAAGACACTGAATTAGAAAAAGAACTTAGGTCTCCAAACAAATAGCTCTGCAAGGAGCATAATAAAGATGCTTTTCTCTTTTCATAGCTGAACTCATACATAGAGAAGATGGAAAATGCCTGCTTTCCAACACAGATGTATTAGTGATCACTAACAGTGTGAAACACAGAAAAAAATAATATTAATTATAAATATGCTGGAGAATATATATACGGTATAACAGAAAATCAGTTAAATATGAGTAGAGTTCTTTGATAAACTAGTTGCTAGTAGACTTAAAATGAACTCAGCTAAAACCAATAGCTTAGAGAGTCTGACTTGTTTCTCTTATAATGAAAATTTTAACTCTTTTTTCAGCTGGTAGGTTGTTACTGTCACACATGGAAAGGGCTACTCCGGATTTACAGATGTGGTACAGCACTTGTTGCTTTTAAAAACTTGCTTTGCAGAAACAATGTCTTAAATTATATATATATATATATATATATATATATATATATATATATATATATATATTCCATGAATGCAACTGAAGAAGGTCATAGAGTTTGGAAAAGCATATGTAAAATACCATCTCAGAAACATGAATATTACACTAGGTCCCTTCGATAAGGTCGGTGGATCACCAGTATGGCAGAACAAATTGCAAATCTTCATGACGTTGTTACGAGAGATAAGGATGTCCTAGAACAGCTAACGCTTCAGATTCAAGGATTCACATGATGTGAATCATCGCCCTCTGTATTGGGTTTCAAGCCAGTCTCAAACATGAGTGAAAGTTACTAGATGTCAGCGTCAAGTCAAGGGGTAATCATCCGAGTTCAGTGAGAGGTGGTGCACCAGAACCCAGTTTGCTAATCAGCCTGCCTCGTGGAGCCAGATATTACTAATGCTTTTAATACGCACATTTCCTACAGCACAGCTTTAGCTGTTCACCTGCATAACCTTACAAGATGCAGCAAGTTCCCTTTGCTTCATTTTACCTTTGCCTGCACCATTGCCTTCCCTGTTGATTTACAGCTACTTCAATAAGGAGGCAATCAAGGTCCATCAGGAGGTGAGCTCTCCCACTTTCCTGACCCTGCTGTAGGTGTTTCCACACTGATCGCAGAGCAAGCGATTAGGCAGTGCTACAGGCCCCCTTCATGTTTTAGTGAGGTCTAAATGCACACAAGGTCAGCGTTCGCGCACACCACAGCTCAGTTGCTCTCTGACCTTCACTCCTGTAGTCTCTTCACAGCCCCTGCAAACTGGAAAATGATCTTAAACCTGGGAAGTAGAACTCACATTAACCTAATTCACCGGCAGCAAAAATCCCTGCACAAGATGCAGGCAGGAGCAGTCCTGACCCAACATGCTGTTCTTGCCACAGAGTCCGAACTGGGAGGGTGATTCTGCCGTGCTCCTGAAAGCTGGTCTCCAAGAGTCTCATCTCCCCGACAGACAAGTTTCTACCACTCAGAGGTATTACGATACACACAATGGGCCCTGCAAAATAGCTTCAGCGTTAATGACAATCACATTTGTTAAAATTTAGTAAGCAGCTGAAGAATGAAATCAGATGTTCCCTGGCAAACTAACTTGCTTACATTTCACCTTCTGTGGCATCCAATTTACAAAACTTCCTTTATACTGTGCTTCATTTTCACAAACCTTGCTTTCTCCTGCCTGTATCTTTCTCTTCATATCCGTCAGGGTCGTTGCTGAATTCCAATTAAATCATAAAAAAGAGAGAGTACAAAAGGAAGAGCAACATAACCAATGCAGACCTGAGCAGGTGACGATGACTGCAGACTGGAGCTATCACAGGAAGGTAGTTTAAAAGTATGGTGTCAAACAAATGAACTAATTACAACATGCCTTCAATGAACGTGGGACAGAATTTCATGGCAAAAAACACCAGGTCTAGCATAAATCTGAAGGCAGGAAGAATAGTTTGTACCCAAACCAATGTTCTTGCAGCTACCCCTGGAAAACAACCTAGCTTGAGTTAAAGGTATACTCTCAGAAGGTCAAACAGGTGCAAATACAAAAATTTGGTCACAGAGTACGAGATGTATACGAGCACAAAAGCAGTCAACACAGCTTACACTGACTAGGTTTTCTCCTATGTCCTTCCTCCTTGTGATGTTACACTGTTGTTACACTGTGCTCCAAATAAATAACATTTTTTTGGGGGGAAAAAAAAAAAGCAGAGCTGTGACAGTTTCATGCTCTGAAGAGCACTTTAATGGTGAAAACTGGTTATTACTGACACCAGTGGCTGCCCCATTTTCAAGCCTGCTACGGTCTGGACTGCAGCAGGCATTGCAGCAGTTAGCTCCATACATAAGTGATTTGTCTACAAAAGTGTTTATTATTCCCTGTTTCATATTTGTGGTATAATTCTTTCTCAACTAGAGTGTGAAAAAAATTGTGACTAGGAGTGTTACAGAGCTCAGTAGTCTTAGTTGCTTGGTCCATCACTAAATCGAAGAATTACCCGAGTACTTCCAGAGGAAGCCTCCCTCCATGCAAGTTTCTTGGCTATACTCAGCCTATAATATAAAACAGAACAAAATACAAATCTTCAGTCTCCATTGGATCGTGGCCGGATTTGTATGAGATGCCTGGAACAACGCACACCTTTCTAGGTAACAGTGACCACTTGGGGATGGTACAGCCACTGATCAGCACTGTAATCAGCTCAGTACAAGAGCTGTAGTGCTTTCTGAACTACTTAAGTAGATGTTCTTTACACACGTCCTGATTTTTTTTCCCCTTAGAATAGCTTTGGGTAAAAAAAAAAAAAAAAAAAAAAAAAAAAAAAGCAAACAACAACAAAAACCAACACGGATGTCTTCACTGAATTGTTGATCCTTTGATAACAAAGCAAGTGATTCCTGCAACAGCCTCGGGGAAATTCACATTAGTTTTTAAGCAATAAAGCAAATTAGTACCATAGCTTTAAAGGTTAAGAAAGAATAATCCAATTCAATAATGAGACAAAAAGATGAAATGATTTAAAAAATCAATTTGTAGCTGTGTTGTGATGTTTATCATCAATAACAGCATAAAATCGTCTCCTCGACATTGCATAAGGACCTGATTCCTGCACATGCAGTTACACAGAACAGACTCTGCTCTGCACAGCTCACACAGGGAATGGCAATGAAAGGGGAGAAAGGCACAGAGGCACAGGAGAGCATCGCACGGTGGTCAGAGTGGCAGTAGCAACACTGCCTTTGGATGTACCCCTCAAGAGACAACTGAAACCCCCAAAAATGCCTGTCTTCTGTATCCACAAAGAGCAGCATAGTACAGACAGAATGCTGTTTCTCGAACTGCTGCACAACATCAGAAAAGATCGTGTGGTCCCTGAACTGAGAAACACCTGCGGCTCCCTGGGGCTGGCGTGGAGGAACTTGCTCAGGGGGACTGCGAGACGGCAAGCCGGCGCACAGCCAGGCGCTTCAAATGGGATGGGGTTGGTAGCTAAGCTGGTTCATTTAGAGCTAGTTCATGCACTTTTCTTAGTACTCCCCAATACAGATGAGCAAGCTTTACCCATGCTCCGAGGCCCCTAAAAGCTGCACAGTGCCAAAGCTGGGCTAATACATTCTGACGCACAGCTCAGCACGCTGTTACTGAAGGGAGACAGCTCAGACTCGGCTGCAGGCATGAGTGAAGCAAACTCATAGTGACCCGTAAAAGACTGCAGACATAACTTGAGCAACCCCACAGTTAGCAGCGTAAGCAGATCCCCTCCTAAGAAGTCAAGTCTGATTAATTCTCTACCACGTTTTTACTGAAACACCAGGCATAAAAAGAGAGAAGGACGTTCTCCTCCAAAAAGCATCCCCCTCCCATATTACCCTAAACACCTTTGGAGCATCACTTGAGCTCTAACGCACAGACATACCCACCACTGCAGCCTCTCAGAAAAGGCACATGCACAAGAACAAAAAAGGAAGAACCATAAATACCAAGGAATCTCCCTTTTCTTCTAGTGCACAGCAAATACACTGTGGAGCAGACCCCTTCCTTTTTCCCACCACAGCTCACAAGTGGCTTCTGACTGTAAGGCAACACCACATTTCCATCTCCTTTCCCTCAGGCCCTGATTCTTCTTCCCCTTCCACCACCAAGCGCTAGAAAAGGATGCTGGGGCACAAAAACCACAGCGCTGCTGTTCACCGCCTGCCGCGCAGGGAGCAGCATGAGGCTGAGCTACACCACTGCTCCTTGACAGCTTTGGGGAGCCAAAAGGGAGGGCCTGCTCCGTCTGACTGCTGTAATTGCTGGCCGCCCTCACGCAGTGCCCTGCAGCACCTGGCCTTTCTTTGCTGCTCCCTACGTGCTGACCATGCTTGGGCTCAGTGCCCTTGGGCACTGCTGAGCCTCAGGGGCCATAGCTCCTGGCAGCGCAGCAGCGTGTTCCTTTCTACAGCATTGCCTCTGAGATACCAACCAGCTCAGGAAATTCTCACCTGTGCTGCAGCTTTTATTTCTTTTGGTCCCTTGACAAGCAGCAGCAGTTCCAAGTTAAAATGAATAGCTTCATCAGAGTTTGGGAGCTCCCAGGCCCTTGCACGGGGACCTGCAACATCTCCATGGCCCAGCGTCCCTTTAAGGCAAGAAGGTGCTGTACACTTCCACCAAACAACCTGTGGTCCCAGAATGGCTGCTTGTTTACTGGTCTGCAGGTCAGGGGTTTGAAAAGCTATCCCTTCTGGAACATTTAACAGCCTTGGTCTTCCACACTGATGATTTTACCATATCTGAAAACTGCTTCTTCCATCATCCCACAGCAGCTTGCAAGTCACAGTGTAAAATAAAGTTATCTTCTTCCTTCATGGATAAAATATGCTTGTCTTGAGGAGTAAGTTTGTATAACACAAAGTGCCAAAACATACTTTCTTTTCCTTTTTAGGATTTATTTTTTACAAGGAGAGAACTACTAGCATTGCCTCATATGGTGTAAAAAAGAAAGAAATAAGAAAAGGGCGGCAAAGAGAGCAGAAAATGCCACGTACGGGAGAAAAGAAAATGTTTCCTTTGGCAAAACCAAGACTAAGTACAAAGAATGAGAAGAGATGAATGACAGATCTCAAAATGCAATGTGATAGGCACGGTGACATAGCTTATAGAAACTATTAGCTTTAGGAATGGAAAACTGCCAGGAGCCTCAGCCGGCTCCACACCCATGAACAAACAGAGTTCAGAGCCAGCTTGGTGCAGATCTGCTGGGTCTAAGAAAACCAGAGCTGCTACCTGACTGCGGGAGGAAGAGCTCAAACACAGTGCAAGGTACACCCAACCCGTCAGGAATGGAAAAAAGGAAACACAATTTGCCTGAAAGTTACACTTACGCATCCCTTCCCCCCTCACCACAGGCACGCTTTTGGACATAAACGTTTTTTCTGAAGGAGTTACTGTTTTTACCCTGCTGTTTCTATACCTCCGATTAAGAGGACAAAGGATGAGACCTTGCGTGAAACTGGTGGCAGCTGGGACCAGATCCTCCTCTCTCCAGGTGCCCTTTCTGCCTGGGATGTTTAAAGCTGCACTTGCAGAAGTAGATGAGGAGTCCCAGGGACTGAGAAAGCCCTGGCAGGAACAGCACTGGGGCATGTAGTTCAATGCATCTGGGACTCTCTCCCTCCTCAGTTTGGGCACTGAGCTACCTGGAAATGGGCAGAAGAGACCAAGAGCGAGTCAGTGGCAGCTGAGTGGTGCCTGGCCTCACCTTGTCCCTGGCTGTACTGGGGCTAGTTTGACAGCTTGCCACTCCTTCCTTCGCCTTAGGGCTGTTTGCCATGATGCCTGCATACTTGATAGACTTTTGTGGTAGGATCCTGCACCAAACCACACTGTTATGTGACTCCCTGCTCTACTGGCACACCTTCAAAGCCTTCCACATTGAAATGTGTAGGGAAATCCTTTTCTGAGCACGTAATTATGAGATATACTGTCTGCATACACCACCTTCTAAGTTTTCATTTAAGCTACTACCACAGAGTTTGTAGTAGTAGTTGTGTTCTTCTGGCACCTTTGAAATCAATGGAGTTGAGCCACCCTCTCTGCACTCAGCATTTGTTTAGTGCCTTCAGCATTACTCTTGGAGTAACTCTACAGGCACTCTGATGATAAATGCTCATCTGCTCTGCCATCAGACAGCAGCAGAGCTGGGTTGGTGCCTGACCCTTGCTCAGCCCAGGGGCCTCTCCCCCTGCTCCCCAGCACCACTTCTCCTGCCTCTCCACCGGGCTCCCAGCTGCAGGGAAGAAGAAAGATCGTACTGAAGCTCCTGGTTGCCCCATGGCACCCAACAGAAACCATGCCCACAGGCAGAGTCTGGTACTCCCTTCAGACTTGTTGTGGTAAAACAGCATTGGGATTATTTGGATTTCTAGGATGGAACTGAAGGTAAGATTGCCCCACATGAGAAACTCTGTATGTGACAAATCCACTGCAAAAAGCCATGCCAAGGATTGGTCTACTCCTTTTGTTTTTAATCTGCAATGAGCAAAGGTGTTAAACAATAAAGCACAATAGGAATAATACAACATTTCTAAGCTAGCTTTTTGCCATCTGTCAATTTTGTAATATTTTCAAACTACTCTCAAGCAAATTACTAATTCATCACAACATCTCTCCCCCTGTCATATGATAAAATAGAATACAATTGCTAATGCAGTATATTTAACCTCTGTCAGGAGTTTGTGTATTTGTGCAGAACCATAAACTGGTTGTTAGCGTGTGCCAGGAGGCTTCTGGCAGGCTTCCTAAGGATTTGTCAAAAACCAATTTGGATCCCCATTCCAGTAAATATGGAGGCACAGACCAATTGTCTGTGTATGTCATAATCTTGTCAAAAGCAGCCTGTTGCGATAACACCGATCTAACATGGTGGATTCAGCGCAGTGGACAAAAGCATCATGTCTTTTCCCAGTGTCTCCGCGACTTGATAAATACCACAGTTTTTTCCTCAATTACCCAAATTACCTCCTGATAGTTTGGCAGGTTGCTGATTGCTTTACAGTGAGCAGGCACAGGTCTTACCTCTTGTTTTACGTCTAGCGAGACGGTCGGAGGATACTCTGATATACTAGTGATCCAAGCGAGACCGGAATAACACCCCTTAAATCTCGAGCGGAGGAATTAAAGTGGCATCCTCCTTGAGAGGAAGAGCCGAGCTCATCGCTTTTTGTTTTCTTTTACATTAAACTAATGGAAG
Organism: Anas platyrhynchos; assembly: GCF_047663525.1. NCBI lineage: Eukaryota > Metazoa > Chordata > Aves > Anseriformes > Anatidae > Anas > Anas platyrhynchos. The sequence continues at coordinate 32,606,784 of NC_092593.1, read as the reverse complement.
CAGTTTATTTGTGTCAAATTTCCCATTAAAAAAAAGATTGTTCTTTTTAAGTGTTAACAACGCAAACGTAGAATGAATCACCCCAATTATTGTTATCTGTGGATTTTACATCATCCTACCTATCTAAGATAAATAATTAACTAGCCCTTCTATTCTGTAAGCTTTTCACAGATCTTAGTCTGCAATTTTCTGCTTTTCTGCCCCCTTGCTGATACAATTAAAGTTTATTGACAGTAAATACCATAAATTTTTATTTTCTCAGAAGAAACCTCTAGTGCTTTGGACCCTACTAAAGCTGTGGTTCTGAAGGATGATATAAACTTTGCATAATGAGTAACTATTGAATATTAACAACTGAAATATTAATAATTAAAGCAATGCCAAGTAATAGCAGCATTTTCCAGATTAGAGCCACCTAAGGATCACCACTGAATAGAAAGGAAATTTGGTGGCCATGGGAGCTTGAATAGAAGCAAAGCTGTGAAAATGCAGAGTGCGGAGATGGTGAGAAGGGTGGGAAAATTGATTCAAGGTAATAAAAGAAAAATCCGGCAGCGTGATTGAAGGAGAAATGTGAAAGCTAATCTGATACAGAGCATGCTTCAGTTTTGCTTTAAACATTTAAATATTTAAACATAAGGGCGTGCTTTCTTTCAGTACATCCCTAAATGCTTTATTTCTTATCGTAAGAGAAAATGCAATATTTTGCAGGTTACAGCTTTCGCTTAGAGAGCGGGCCGGACTGACGGATATCGAAACCACATTTGACCACTGGACTATTCCAGTAAGCAAGACTATTACACTAGTGAGACTGTGAAAAAGAGATGAAAATGAAAATGAAAGCCAACGTGCCTAACAGACAGGGCAGGGGGTACTAAAGCTGAAGCAAAGCTGAGTTAGAAACTGACAAAGTACTATATTTACAGAAAAGTTGGTAGAGGGCTAAGATTAGCTAGCTTAAGGAGCAGGAAACGGGCAGGAGGCTGCTGAGGATTGAAGCCAGGCCTGGTAAGTGAAAGAAGAGAATACAAACGATTAAGCTAGGAACAGAAAAACAACTTAACATGGATGTCAAGCATTAGTCCACTGCTTTTAACAAAGTGCTTACTTACAAAACACCACAGGTCAGCTTCAAATTTCCTATTGTTCCTGAGATCTTCCAAAAGCTTTTTAAAATCAGCATGCACCTTGGGACCATACTGCATTTGCACATACCACCCAGCCTGCCCCACGACAGTCAGGATGGAGCACGAGACATAAGTCAAGAAGCCTTTTAAAGTCTCAGCATGCTCACCTCCACAAGCTAATGCGGTGCCTCTGGTGGCTGTCTCATGATTGAGGTTGGCACTAGGGAAAGAGCACAGAGCAGGTGGCACCGATGCTGCCACCACCTCCATGTTGCCTCTGCCTTAAGGGCAGTGCCCCCAGGGTGCCTCAGCTGGTTCTTGCAACTGGATTACCAGAAGAGGTGCCATTCACAGCAGCAGCTCGTTGCCTGTCAGCCTGAGGAAGGACTAACAGCAGCAGCCAGCCTTCTCTAAGCATGAACACTACTGGGGACATCTGGTGGAATAAGGCCATGAAGATGCAGGCACTGGCTGAGAGCACCGACCTTCTGCTTGCTGCTGACCTGCGGTGAACGTGATCCAACTGCTGAGAAATAAACAGCTCTCTCACCCTTCCTTTGGTCTCCGCAGGTTCTTTTTTAGAAGTTACAGGCTGCATCTTCAGCAGACATAAATTTGCATAGTCCCCTTATAATCAGCAAACCATGTCAGTTCACACCAGATGAATACCTTGTCCTACACTTTCAGTGGCTTTCCACATTCAGATGTGCTGCAAAATTCAGATTTTTCAGTTCTGAATGCATTCCCAAACGTCTCTTCTTTCTAACGCGTTCCCCCCCACTTCCCTTCCATTTTAACCTACACTTTTTCAGGTCATTTAGTTCAGAATGCAAACACAAATGACTTATTAGGAGCTGAATATTGCCAACTGTGCATGTAATGTGACTTTGTTTCACAAGGCGTAATAAGCATATCTGCCCTGACACAAATAAGGACTCACAGTTCAGAAAGACATGATACAATGGAAGAGGATTAAGCAATCTCACAAGCAAGTGCTCTTTTGCCTAAATCCTTGTAGGAACTTTTTTCTGTAATTCTAAACAGAGGCTATAAGATGAGGGCAGCAGAAAGGGCCAGACCTGTGGAATTAACTATAATTTCATGTACTGCCACCACTACATCGTTGGGATGAAAAAAAGATCATTTAAAGGGGAAAGGGTAATAATGAGGGTTCTTTAACACGTCAACTACAAAATCCTGCAGAAATGTTGAGGCCTGGAAAAGGGCTAAGCTAAAAGGAAAAGGGTGACGGTCGCACAGGACTGAAGGTAGTAAAAGCTGACCCCTAAAAAAGTGCCATTTATTTTAGACAAGCTGATCCTCCGGGCTCAAAATTTAACTTGTTTTTACTGCTGTTTTATTACTTTTTCCATTTTGCCATGACAAGCTAATGATTTTTGCAAAAATGTGCCATGACAAATCTGCCCCTGCAGGTGGTTTTACACACACGCTGTTCACAAAAGACTTTGATCCCCCTTCTCTTTAAATTTTTCTCCTTGTGTTATGGGTTTGTGAGTTTGTTGTGCGCGTGTGTGTTTTTTTTCTTCCAAAGACAGATTGAAGGTGGGAAAAGCAGACCCTGAGGAATTTGCAGGTAGGACACAACCCAACACAGTCCACCTAAACCAAGAGACACAGGCTACAGGAAGCCTTGCAGCTGGACTTCCCTCCGCATCCCCTCCCATTAAACAGCAGAGGGGCATTTGCAGACTGGCTTGCCCAGGACCCTCAGTGCGACACGTGTAGGTCACAAGGCACTGAAGAGAGGAGCCAATCCCTCTGAGGAAGAATAATGTTGCTACCTGTCCAAGGCTCTCCCACGTGCTGTCAGGATGGCTGAAAACACAGGCAGGACAGCTCTACCGAATGGAGTCATCTCCAGGAAACCTCCAGTAAGCCCTTTTGTTGGGGGAGCTCTGAGTGCACATCCGTGGCATGCCCCGTGCATTTCTGATCTCTGTGCAACACGCCCAGCACCGGCGCTGGAGCTGCGGTACTCCACCTCAGAAGCTCCGCATTATGCCGCCGTCAGGACATCCAGCCCAGCCTCCCACCAAGCCCCAGGCAGCCGAGCACCAGCCCCACTAAGGCAGCGTGAGCTGCCCACCTCCTCAGAAACCCAGGCTCTAACGCCCTGCGTCATATTCCCTAATATAATTATTACCTGATACCTCTGAATGGCAATAACAACAGCTGTTGCGCAGAGGCTGGAAAGGGAAAAGGGAGGGAGGGAGGGAAGATGGACTTTATAAACACTTATAACTTCTAAAGATTATTCCTTTTGAAGCTAGACATACATTTTAATCAGCTACTTTCATCATTATTCATGAATGAATTATTAATTAGTCCTCTTGACTAAAAATATCATTTCCAGCTTGCTGCAAAAATACACGCACACACACACAAACATGAAAAAATAATACAAGAAAAGGAAGATATTCCACATCATTAGCACTGGTGTAAAGGATGGCTATTTGATCTTGGTTTAATTATGAATGCCTAGTTTGAAAGAACACTTCCACATCACCAGTCAATAACACTGATGTGTGCACTTGGGTGTAAGATACGTAAGAGGCAGTATTGGCACTGACTTAATTTGCAGCAACTTTGTTGACTGACTGTGCTGCAAATATGTGCACGTGCTAAGACCTGCACTAATGTATCTGTTGTTCAATTGCCCTTTGTCTCGTGACTTCATATTCAAAATTGGGAAAAACCCAACTACTCACCCTTGTGGTTATTCCTGGTTACACAGCAATCCAAGCCTACAGCTGTTGCAAGAACCCTGAAGAAAAGACAAACTTTGTCCCCAAGCTTAAGTGAGGACAAGGAAAAGAAAAGGAAAGTCACAAGAGGAGTACCACCATTTCACTTTACAGATGGGGAAGCAAGGTGACGATAGTGGAGATAACTTATCCAAGTCAGAAGTGATGCCTGAGTCCAGATATCCCAAGGAAAGCCTTTTAAGCTGCATGATTCCTTTGATATTCCTACCTACTTACACAATTCAGGGAGGGAAACCTCTCCACAACACACATATTCCGACCTCTCCTTTCATCCACAGGAGTGTGGCTGTCTGGAAGCTGCGTTTTGCCAAGAGGGAACCCCAGATGGCTCTGTAATGACCAATGTCACGTTTCCTATCACATACCAGTACACCATAAGGAAGCACCTCCATGGTGGTGTTGCTCACACAGCTGCTGGGAAAGAGAGAGCTGGGAGAAGAGGGCAGAAGGTGGTATCTGGGAGCCAGCAGCCAGGGATCAGCTTGCAGGATCTTTTTTTTTTTTTTCCCCCGTAAAGGCAGAGACAACTAACAATCACACCTTTTTGTTACCTGAATTGCTTTCCTTGATGAACACATCTCTTCAGAGTCTCTGCAATGTTAATTTCCTAAATGATCAAAAAGCTTCTAAACTAAGAAAATGCTGTATATTCAGTAAAAGAGGGGAAGGGTTCAGAGGAATAGGAAATGACTTGTTATTCTTCAAAAATCTGGGGCATCCTCTGAATGCTGTTATTTTTAAACAGCTTGTGTTGTACATATGTGAAAGTATATAAACACTTACAGAGCTAATGAGGTTGAATGATTCGGAAACACTCCTGTTTTGCCAGAGGCCTAGAAAAAAAATTAACTAACAGGTTTCATGAACCTTGTTTGGGCTACGTTAACTGTTACTGTATTATGTTTGTATCAAGCCTATGGAAGTCTCCAGGAAAGTAGCAGGTTCTTAACATTTATTTATCATGACCAGGGCAAATGATCTGACGTTATCAATCAAGACCACATCCAAGATGCTGCTTTCACCTCAAGTTATGTTAAGAGTCCAAGGCCAGAGAAGTACTGAGATAAACACACCCATGGGGGAGGGATTTGGAGTGTCTCCTGGAACAGCAACTGTTCACCTGCACAGCACTGGGCGCTGGCTGCTCTGGGGGGGCAGACCATTTCTAAGCTCTGCCTGTGGACAGTAACAAGCAAAAACTACCTCTGCACCTTCCCGGGTCCTGGAGTTGCAACTCATCCTATGCTGGACTGCAATTTAGGGCAGCCTCGTTGCAGCTCCAGTATTGTTATGTATAAAGACTTTTCAATTTTCAAAAAGTTGAAGAAAAAAGAAAAACACAAAAAACACAACAAAACACAACAGCAGATGGAGAAGGTACAGCCCAAAAATGCAAAAGCAAGGGTAGTAAACAGATCAATAAATGAATATTTGCCTAACTGTACAATTGTTATTGAGTTCCCAGAAAGAACTCTAAATATTTAGGGAAGGTGCTTCAAGCAGAAGTTACTGAACTTACGTCCTCCCCGGACTGAGACAGGCTTCTCTGGCAGTTCCAGCTCTTTCAACTCGTGTTTACAGTTCTCTCCCTTTTCCCCCAGACCTCGGAGGAGATTTTGTTCATTTAGGTTTAATCTTGCCTGGCGTGCTCTTTCAGGTCCATTTTCAGCTCAGCAGGTTTGCACATCGTGCTCCACTGCCCACACCTGACTCTGCTCTACCTGTGGATTCGTACTTGCTAACCCAGAAAAATCCCTCCCTGGGGCCCTGGGCTTGGCACGCTCGTGCCAGCGCGGGGCACGCACGCTCTGCCCTGACTACTCTGCTCGCAGAGCACAGTAAGTGCAGAGCATTCAGGTCAGGTTTTTCCAAAGTGGAATCATACACATCGCTTTGGTTGTTATTAATATTTCATTAATTTCCCAGCTACAGTAGCTCTCCCTTGAGAGATCATTAATAAAATACCACCCATATCAGCAAGATAGCAGGCAAAGTGACCAAACTGCAAAACAAGTTTAATTACCTTGGTGTTATACCTTTGCGAGCCCTAGCTTTAATTTAAAGAATTGTATAAACTGAAGCTTTGATGATTATGAGGTCTTCGCTTCCTGTCTTGTCATTTTAATTACTTCTCTAATTTTGCCCCACTTCCCCTATTTTGTTTGGAAGAAGAATGAAAGCGCCTGTGTAAGTTAATGGAGGGTTGCTGGGGGATTTGAGCAAAACTTCCCTGGCACAAAAGGCTGACAATGGAGCCACCTCGCCCACATGCAAACCTCACCCTGAGCTCAGCGCTGCCCAAAGCAGCAGCTCTTTCAGGGGTAAAGGAAAAGATCAAACTGCTCAACAACTTAAACCCTATTTCCCCTGAGATTATATTTGCCAGATTTAAAAGTAACCTAACCAAAAAAAAAAAAAAGGGGGGCCAAGAACATTTCTTTGGTCTCCTCCCAGAAATGACACAGCAACTGACCAACTAATGAGCAGGGGCTACACAAAAGAACTGCAGCAATGGGATGAAACAGCACAAGATAATTACTGCTTCCTTAAAAATACATTAAAATAGTGGCAGTACCACACACTAACAAACCTGCAGGAGATGTGTGCTCCTTCTGGCAGGCTTTGGGCTACAGCATATACGAACAGTCTGAGTTCTTCATAGGAGTCAAATCAAGTCCGTATGGAAATGCTTCAAAAAGCTCCCATTTCTTTATTTGCAGATTTTCCCCAGTTTCCTCTCCCCACTGGTCCCTTCTTCAGTTACTAACAAAAAACTATCTCATACAAATTAGTTACCTATCTCGTATTATTTCTATGTCTCTCTCTCCAACAAATATTTTCACATTTTAATTTTTGAGTCCTATCTACTTGTGGAATGCTCAAAATTGTATGGGTCTTTGTCCGAAAGTAGTCTACTGCGTAAAATTACACAACGTATGGAGACTGCTGCAGACTGGATTTTACGGGTTTACAGCTGAGGCCCTGCTGCTGAGACAACCTGAAGCAGCTGCATCTTTCCACTAAGGAGGGAGCTCCATCTCTCCAAAGGAACTTGGTGGGTCGGAACAGAGTAAAACAGAAGTGATTCCCTGGCACACTCGCATTACCTGTGTTTAAAAATAAATTTAGATGGAAACCATTTCACATCATATTTACTAATCACTAAAGAAAAAATACTTTACCTATCATGCATTAAATCCTCACAATGCAAAATATCATCAGCATAAGCAAAATTGTCAGAATTTGGCCTACAATCATTCTAATGCTAATTCCTTTTGTGAAAAAATAAGCAAGAGAAATGCATTACGCACTGATTCCTTCTAAACCTAAATAGCACTGTTTGTAAGTATCATAAAAAATACACGCCATGTATGTGCATGCACCTGGCTGCGTGGGAAGTTTATTTTATAGAAAGTTCTATTGAATCTGAAACAGAAATAAACATGCAGTGCTGAGATCAAGCCATGCCTTAACAGAGAGAGGGAAGAGGAATATACACCAATGTGGATCTCTCTTACAATTTCTTTCCTGTTGGAAGCGTTCTCTGTTTCAGCCTGGAATTAATTTACCCCAAAGTAGTCCCTACCAAAAGGTACGCTATTCAAGCCTAGCAAAGAAAAAATAAAGTACATTTGTTATACACAGAAGAAGCTGAAAGGTAAGCGCTTCTTCTGCCAAGATGGAAAGAAAGTCAGTAAGAGAATCTTTGATGGTTTACTAAAAGAGCTGAAACTTCAGTAACAGAATGGTGAAACCATTTTGAAATTGTACAGATTTCAATAAAGGCAGCTAGAACAAAGAACAATAAGAGATTGACAGATGAAATGAAGAAATAATTGTTGTAATCTTCTCTAATGCTTAGCGTGACTTTGATCATCTTCAATAACTCTTGTGATGCAAAGCAAAATCATTTCCAAAACAAATTTGCATACAGGAACCTTTTTTCCTTTTTTTTTTTTTTTTTTTTTTACAGTGCTCAAGATGCATTTCTTGAGCTAGACCAAAACCAACGGCAACAATTTAAAGAAGGGAGCAAATACATGGCACCAACCAAGCACAAGGAGATAGCACCAAGCAGAGCTGTGTTAAATTTTGCTTGCCCCAAAGAGGACATTAACTAGGTGGTTGCACAGTGCTGAGGCTCCAGAAGACTACCAGTCAAACACACATTAAAAACCTGACAGATCACTCCCTAAACAACTTTAGTATAGCCCAAAATGTCAAAGGATGAAGAAACAGGGCTCTGTGCACAGAGGGGGCTGCAGGAAGCCAAGCTTTCAGCATGATCGAGGGCTCACACAGGAGCCAAAGGCAAGTTCTCCATTGAGGGCTTTGCTTCAAACAGCTAATGAGTAGATGCTGGGCTCGGCCCAGTGGGTCCTTGCAGCTCTGGGCTCATTTCTGGTGACCAAATTGGAATAAAGACAGAGTGGTTCAGAAACAAGCCATAATGGTTAGAAAGCACAATTTATAGTGAAAGGCTTCTGGATCTCCATCTAGTCTCTCAAGTAGAGCTAAGCACTGACTTTATCACAATCCGTGCACGCGAACACAGGGAACAAGCACTTGGTCAGAAAAGGCTCTTCACACTCTAGCAGACGAGCATCGTGGACATGATGAGTGACGCTACAGGAATTCGCACAAGAAGCACTCCTCATGCTCCAAACAGGACAAGCTACTGACCAGCCACGCAGCCGGCCAAGGCTGTAGCAGCACTCTGCTGAGGATGCCTGCTTGTGAAAGGCAGAGGGACCACCTCCAGCACACCCACAGATGTGTTCTGGACTGTTCATCCACAAGATCTAGTAACATAACCAAACACACTTTGCAGGCTTCAAATATGATCATCCTTGGGAACCATGGGGGGAAATGGGGCTTAGAAGTCCAAGCGTTTAAGCATTTGAAACAAAATACACAAATAACATGGAAATCTATGGTCCTGCTCCTACAGGCAGATCTTTGCTAGACTGTGCTCATACCCTGCAGGAATCACTGGGGCCAGCACGTAAATCCTCTCTGTTTCCAGCTCCTTTACTGCAATAAGAAGCTAATGATACAATAATTATTTTTTCTAATACTGCTGCTGTGGTCTGAAGGGTGATATTTAAGGGACTGACCCATAGGACTATGGCTGCAAAGGGAGATGATTACTGAGCAAGACTCGTTAGGGTAGAAAGGAGCTGAGAGGTCCTGACAAAGAAAAAACAAAACAGTCTTACATCCCATAATATGGTCTCACAGGAACTGTCATGCCTGAAAATACAACCACAGCAAGAAGTTGCTTTCTTTTCCCCATTGCAATCACTGTGCAGGTGTTTGCATCTATGCTGGGAAGGGAAATACAGGCTGCTTTTGGAGTCAAGAGAACAACAAATCACCTGATATACTTATTCTAATCTTGTCCTTCAAGATGCCAATGGTTCTACCCTCTCATTAAAAAGGGTGACTACATCCCAAGAGGCTGTGGGTGGCTGGAGGGCGACTCCTGTGCCATAGATCCCCATGCTGTAGGGGCAGCATTCCTAGCAGGGATGTAGTGAGATTTTCACCAGGGACTTCAGCGCAGCAAAATCCTGCCATTATGACACCAACACTGATCTGCTTCAAAAATCCTGCAAGAACATAAATTTGTTTCATCCTGCTTTCACTATGTAACATGCCTTAAAACATTACCTTGGAGAGCCTGAAAAAATATTGCAGTGATTACACATTAATTTATGCAAATTGCTATGTTAATTTTGAAATCATTTCATTCTATAAAATGCCTGGAGTTTTTAGTGTCCCATTCTGAGTTGGCTCTCAAAACACTTCTCCCCAGGCGTGAACAAGCAAAGGTGTGTGAGCACCCCTGCAGCGCAGTGCCTCACACAATGCTGCAGAAGCAGTGAGGGAAGGAAGAAGATTCAACACATCCTCAAAGAGGGAGGCCCAAAGCATTTCCAGCAGAGAAGAAACCACAGCTGCTCTTTAGGGTCCCACAGTATAAGAGAAATGAAGAGCAGCAGTACCGTGAGTTGGGAGCAGGAATGCACAGGGCTCAGTGACTTGTCTGCTGTCATCACACAACCAGTGCCACAGCAAGGTGGCATTTCTCTAACAGAAGAAATTCCTTTTCTGCACCTCTTCCCACTGATTTCCTAACTCCTCTGGAAAAAAGAAAGAAAACTAAATTCACCTCTTGCTTGATTGGACTGAAGTCTGTAACAGAAGCTTTTACTTGTACTTTGTCTATCATTATAACCAGATCTACTTATACCAATTGTATTCCCCATTCAGCAGCCCTCCCTGCAGCACACAGGACTTGGGGAAGTCCAAGGGGAATGCCACTCCCTCAGCAAGGAGTGGAAACTTCTACCTGCTTTTTGTGAAGAAGAACGAATGAAGGGGGCTGCCCCAGTCTGCTGCAATGGGTTGGTCTTAATCACTGGGAGAGGCTCCATGTCCAGCAGCCAGAGACCAGTGGACAGAGCAATTCCCTTCAGTCTTGATTTCTGTGAAGTCCAAATTCTAATTAACGCTGGTTAAATGATAAACTCACTAATTATAACTACTTAGTCATTGCCTTGATGGAAAAAAAAAAAACAACTCAAAGCATGCAAGAAGCATTCACATGCTTTGAATAAGTCAGTTAAGAATAGAGATTTTACTGAGCAGCACATTAAAGCAGATGGACATAATGAAATAAGCTTCCAGTCTTAATTAGTAAGGAAAACAGTGACCTGCTTTCAATTTAAAAAATATACATAGCAATAATTTACAGGACACAGAGCATTCCATGGCCTAAGTAAACTCCAGGTCTGGCTGACAGTGAACCATCAGTACAGTATGACTTGCTAATGCTCAGAATATGCTTTTAATATGCTAAATGTATCCCTAAAAGGATACTAAAAGCCTTGCATTAGCATATTTTAGATGATCTTTGAATATGTGATCACTGCAAGACAGGCAGAGACTCACTGTCATGGCCTAATTAAAAATGAATGGTATAGCATATTGACCTAACAAAAGTAATTTCTTCATCTCAACTTACTTCTCCTGTTCTTTCGAGGTCTTTGGTTGGAGCCGGTGAAGAAAGTCAACGTGAACTCCTGCTAATAGCCAGCAGCTTTGGGGCGTGAATTTTTCATCTCAAACCATCTTCGCATTTTGCTAAAACCATCTTGTGTAAACTAACTGAACGTATCGTAACTTCCATTGCGAACAAAATTTAGTGCACTCATCAGACACCCCCCGGCTGTGCTTGCAGCACTTGGCTTTCCTCAGCCAAGGATCAATGCTTAATCCATCCCAGCAGACGCATAATAGATTACCTCTAAAGTGCCTATGCATCATCATAAATGGAAATTGAGTAACAAATGGCTGTCAAAAGCAATTCACCCCAAGTTATTTGGAAGCAGTTTCTCCAGCCACTACAAATAGCAATGTTGTTTCTGCCTAAGTTCTGGTGACCAAGCACACCTTTTTTAACTTGCACAACTCCCTCAATGTCAAATCTCCTAAATGTGCTGATGTGTGTGGTAGGAAAACCCCACGAGCCCTTTGTGTATGTCCCATTTCCTCACTGTATGGGTGACTACAGTGATAGGGGAAAGTGCAGGAAAGCAAGACAGAAGAACCACCTGCCCCTTCCCTCAGCTGCATGGATGGATGGAGCAAGGACCATCTCTCAGGCTTCAGCTTAGTCTCACCACTACGCATTGTCTCGAGGCACAGACAGATACCCTACGTGGGGAAATATCACTTTATAGTGATAAGATGGGGAGTAAAATCAAGTCTCATTTGACATGGTGACACTCCTCTCCTCAATTTTCCCCACTCCATAAAGCATTTTTTTAATTAAATTATAAAACAGTAAAGGTGAGAAAAGTAAATTATTATCCAGTTTATAGCTACCTATTCATAGGACTAGAATTTGTAACTACTTCCTCTCCTTTGCTCTTACGCTCTACTTTTTCATCTCACAGCCAGCCACTTGCATCTTCATTATACACCCATCATTACACAACAGAAGAGTGAAATCCAGACAAGACTTTGTCTTTTTTCTTAAACAGGGTCATGATGTAGAGGTGCATTAGGTTTCACAAATGTCTTACCAGTCCCTAGTACTTTCTGCAACTTGGTTTTGAAGCCCAGTTCATTTAAATGTCAGTCCTTCCATTTGCAACCCGTCATATTGACAAACACTGGGATGAATGCTGTCATGCAACATAAAGGAAAAAGTTGCAAACTTATTATTATGTACCTGTTTCTTAAGTTAACCAGAACCAAGCCACCAGTTTTTGCTAAGTGACATCTTTGCCTTCCTGCTAAGAAGAGAGCAGCTAAGCTAGCCAGGTACCATGATCCATGTAATTCAGGTCTGGCTCCATCTGCTGAACTGCTCTCAAGGTGTTGGAACTTCTGTGTCGCAAATTAAGCTTTCAGGGATGTTCAAACACCAGATCCCAGGTTTCTCACATACCAGAGCTGGCTGAGAATGAACTGTTCCTCCACAGCTCAGTACTATCAGACACTGAAATCATAGCCAACTATAATCTTCAACCCCTGGGAAAGAAAAACACATTTTCATTTCCTGCCAATAGTACTACGCCTTGCCAGCGCTCCAGTAGTGGTTGTGGCACTGTCTTCCACACACCAAGTTGTTTTTCATTCTATTTTAAAATAAAACTTGCCAGCTTCCCATGTCTGAGGAAAGTATCACACCTTAAAGGGCTTAATCCTGCTCAAGAAGGCAAAATATGCATTGCATTCAATGGAGTAGAGAGAAAGCCTCTAATATTTAGGTTCACATTGTACCTGGGGAGCTACAGATGGGTCCCTTGGCTTCATGTAGCATCTATCACCACTGTGGTTTAAGCTTTGCAAAGAGTAAGGCTGAAATGCTGTTACCTGCAAATAAGCAAGGAGCATAGAAGCAAGTAACAAGGGCACCTTGACATACTCCAGTCCTATTCACAGAAACCACCACGGAGCTTTCCAGCCTGCAAAGAGGAGGGGGGAGCACCCCATAATAAACTAACGTTGCATGACGAGGAAAAGGAGTACAAGTCTGATTCCTAGGCAGCTCTTCGGTGGGCATGGCTCCTTTCCAAACTGCTTCTGGAAGAGCTGAGGACAGTAATTCATGATTTTGTACTCGCAATGCAAGTATTTTTTAGAGCTTCAAGCCTGAAAACCTACCAGGCTCCCTGCACGCAGAACATACAATGCCCTATTTCAGATTCAAGCACCTCCCTTCAAGCACATGGTTTTACATAAGCATCTGACGCCACTTTCAGAATTCAAACTGCACCTCATGTAGGTACCACACACGCCCACACGCAGGTCTCTGGCTTGCCTAAAATCAGAGGTCCAGAGCTCAGCCACAGGGGCACATGGGGATACTGACACAGATGCTGTGGGGACAAGAAGGCTGGCCCTTTCTACTGCGCTACCCAGGTGTGAGCTGACAGCCTCTCCCCTCATAGGCAGTGACCAAGGAACCAGGTGGGCACTGAGCTTACACATTTCCTATTTTGATATTTATACATAGCACAGTGGCACTCCATAGGCAATGCAAAGAATAACATAGTGTCTGTGACAAGGAACAGGAAAAGAGGATGCATTTTCTGCACATGTCGTCAAAAAGCCACAGCATAAACAGCTCTGACACAGGTATGAAAGCTGAGGAAGTGTTACAGTTGTGGAGATATTTTTTCTTCTCCCTGACACAATGAGCTCGGCTGGGCTGGTTTGAATTTAGCAGGACCTGTCAAAGAAGTACAAAAGTGCTGTTCGCACTAGAATCACCTGGTAAGTGATTGGGCTTAACATGTCACGAGCGATAAAACGCAGACAAATTCAGTCTGCTTATGAGCAGGATGCATGCTCCACGGTGGCAAAGAAGTCCATGCAGACACGGCAAAGGCACACTTAGCTTCACTCCGCTTGGCCTGGGAAATAGCTCCCCCGACCTCAGCAAAGCCCTGGGTTTTTGTGAGAGCAGGTTTCCATCCCTCATCCCTTCCCCGAGCCGCTGTGGTTCAGCCTGCGCTCCAGAAGGTGCTGCTCTGTGCCCGCTGCTCCGCACCGGGGTCACCATCCTGACCGCCAGCAGCCACAAGTGTCCTTGGGCTGAAAGCGATCTCACCAACGAAATGCCTGCGAAGAGTGGGAATTCCTGAAAAAGACCCTTCTCTTGGCTTAGCACTCTTGTTAAGTGGCATCTATTTCTGGGCAGATTACAAACAGCAAGGACAGTTGTTGCCACATTTAAAAATAGCCCTGGAGAAAGGCTTAACTGTTCCTTGACCAGCAGTAAATTGTAATCGCTATTCCTAGATCAAAAAGACAATTATTTAGTGCATCTTAGAGAGGAATGAACGGATCAGGAACATCTCCATGTGAGATTCTCTCAGGACTTTCTCACCCCACCTAACCCTGAGTCTGCACCCAAACGACTGTCTGAGCACCTGAGCCCCAGAATCAAATCCTCAGCTCCTGACAGGGCTGTAGCTACACTCGTCGCGGTCCACCATTCACGCTTACAGTATTTATAAACCTTTGAGAACAGCAGGAAAAGTTCCTTGTGTCTGAAGCCCGCTGTACCTTACATCCATCTGGTATTTTACTTTGCAAATCATTTAAGCTGTGGCTTTAATACCAACCATTTGGTTCGTAATCCTCGTTTATAAGCAAAAGGCTTTACCTGTCTTAAAAACTAACGCTTAGTGGAGCTGCACCACTGCACATGGGCAAGGGCAGCATCCTGAGCAAGAGTTTGTATACGCTCAGTTTGTATATGCTAGCTCCATTTGAACTACGAAGTGAAGTGAGCGTGGTACCAAAGCAGAGCATGGTCACCATGGATAGTCTTACAGAGCATACAGGTAGCATCTTTCACTATGTATTTAAGAAATCAGGAACCGTTTTTATCTGTTAAACAAGCCCCTCTCCTATTGAAATTGCAGTGACTGTATGGTCTTACGCAAGTCTACCTCCAATAATTTAAAAGCTTATCTAAATTACAGCAGTCGCCGCCCTGCAAAATCTTACTTCCGAGCTGAGTGTCAAGTACCAAGATCACATTTACAGCAGAGCAGCACGCTGTGCATGGTTAACTACACTAGTACATCCGTGGAAGGTGGGAACCCAAAGCAAGCATCTCCCAGCCCCACGCTCTTGAAATTCCTGCCAGCCTCATATGAAGCTGCTTGACCAAACAGTTAAATCCAACCCCTTCAGCTTGCTGTGTGAGCAACATGAGCCTGCATCTGTGAGCCAGCACGCAGTCTTCTCTGTTCTTCCCTCTCTTTACATTAAATATAATGGAACTGCACATTGAGGGACTATTCAAAATATCTTTCCAGGAATAGGCTCAAATAAATGCTTCCCTTCCTATGATCGGATTTTAGAAGGCCTTCTTGAGCTACAAGTTGAAAAGCTTGGTCCCTGCCTAGTGCTGCAGGAGGCAGAGCTCCACAGCATGTGGGCATCACGCAGCCCCAGACACAGCCCACCGCGCAGCACCCAGAAACCACAAGAGGAAACAGCTTCCTCACAGGAGAATGACTAAAAACTAGCAGCAAGGTTTTCCATAACAAGCCATGGTACACGGGCTACCTCTAACAAAGGGCACTTCGGAATACTGCTTTATTTTTAATTAGAGCCTTCACATTTCATGTGTCTTTTGATTTCAGGAAGTGTATATACAAAAAAGGGAAAATATGCATGCAAAGCATACCTATACTTGTAATAGATATTAGATTTTTTTTATGCAAGTACTATCAGTAAGAAAAAAAAACAACTTAAAAGTGTGTAAGTAGATACACAAATCTTCCTTTGGCGCAAATATTGGCCTGCCTTGCTTCACACTGTAACTCCACCCCATTTTCACAGAGCACATCACTGAAGGATGTGAGGCTGTATAAGAACATCCTTCTTGTTCATTTTAAATCATTCTTTTCACATGGGAAATGTAAAACAATTTATGGAACTCAAATATATAATAGACTAATGATGAAAGGTCTCACCCGAAGTCAATGAAAGAGCCAGTTGATTTCATTTTGCTTTGCATTTATCTCAGACGTGTCACTCTGCTTCAGGTGTGACCCACTGCCACCAGGAGCAGAGCAGAGGGCTGGGCATGTGTTGGTGGCAGCAGCCAAGGCCTGATGGGAGGGGGCTGGAACTGGGCTCAGGCCATTCACAGGCAAGACTTGCTGGCAAGCAAGAGTGTTCCTGACATGGAAACCAACCCAGCTCAGATGGGTTTCCTTAAAGGAAAGCAAACGTAAGCACAGAGACCTGCAACAAAATGAGCCCATATATATGCCACGACACTAACGATGGGACCTTGCAGTCCCAGAGACTGTAGGAACCCTACACAGAGCTGGGGAAAGTTTAGAATAATAGATAACGACAGGAAGAGATGCAATCCTGAAAGCAAGAGGTCCTTTGTGCACACAAATGGTGTGGTCAACTGGACACAGCTTTACTAAACACTGAAACACTCCAGAGATCACAAAGACTGGATCAGAAGAAAATCATGCCTCTGAGCATGAAATGCCCCAAGGCTCTGAGATCTCCGTTTCTAACACAAATGTAACACCAGGCCAGAAACATGCAAGAAATCTGCTTGATATGTACTGAAAGCAGGTTTAACAGCAAGCTCCTCTTCTGGAGCATGAATTCCACAATCAGTGATGGTTATGAAGTATTGGGCTGAGGTTCTGCTACCCATTTCATACCCTGGGAATACAACCGAGGTACTGCCACTGAGTTCCTCCTGCCGCAGGCAGGACAGCATCTCACTGCGGGAGCTGACAAGTAGATAGGACTGAGAAACTGCTTCTTTAGAGCAGGAGAGAAAAGAGAAAGGCATAATCCTGCTACCGGCAAAGGCAGTGCTACACGCGTCTGGAACTGCAACACGAGTCAGAGAGTTCTTCGTTTCTTCTGTGCAACTTCACTGCTATTCTGGGACAGAGTGTAGTGCTCAGCAATAGCGCTGGTGACATGCAGCAAATAATTTCCATGGCAGTAATCTGAGCAGACTACTTGAGCAGGGATGATACATTTGTCCCTCTTTTGAAGATAAGTCTATACTCTGAGATACCGGCTTTAAAATATATTAGGCTGGCTGTGGGACCGCACTGGATTAAACTAGTTTTGAGCCATTTGTGAATTCGTAATCCCTTTGATACAGCCATATTTATCCTTTCTTCACACTGCTTTGGCAATCGAGGAAGGGTTAGTACACTGCTGCATATTTTCAGGAAAACTCTGGGTTCTCCCAAGAGCTGGGTGCCACAATCTGTTTGCAGGAATAGGCATTCTCCCACCCAGTGTAACACCTTTATTTGTCAACATGAGTTTAGGAGAACCAGAGAAGAAACACGCTGTTGTCATTAAGCACTTAACCCTACAGAAGGGCGGTCAGTGCCTGCACAATGCTGGTACACACCTGTACTGCGGGAACCTCACAGGAAACTTGCTTTTAATTAACACACAGGCTAAATGTACTCTACTGGCTAAATGGAAGGCCCAATAAAGAGAGGCAGCTTGCCAAAGGCTGTACAGAAAATGGGGGTGCATGCCCACTACAGCAGCCTGGGCACTGCTGCCTGACACACCTGATTGCCAGCCCCTGCACAGTTTTCAGCCGCAGGCGAGATGAATTGGCAGAGTATGCTGGAGTAGCTCTGAGCATATACGCAGCCCACAGATCTGGGAAGCAATGTGGTCAGGTGATTTCCAAATAAAACAGGTTTTATAAAACCTGTCCTTTAGCCAAACAACTGCAAATGAGCATTTTCTGGTGACATTTTATTACGTTTTCCGTTACTGTGCTTTCATGGTAAATTGTTCTTGCCAATCAGTGTTACAGCATCAAAGAGACTGTTAAAGACATCCGCCTGGAGAAACTAGAGATAAAAGATTTGACCGTCTGCATCTACAAAATGGGCTCGTTTTCATTTTTCAGTGCAGCTTAGCGTCCTGATTAAAATAATAAACCAATACAATGATCAATGAAGAGAATGGAGAAGTAAATATGCCAGTCAACACTAAAAGCCGTGCTACAGAAATAACTCAAAGTAACAGCAGCACTAAGGAGCAGCCTACCCTGAATGTTATACCAAGGAGTCCTGAAATTTGTTTTACAGTGGCACTATTAAGCATTTTTAGACCATCCTGATAAGGAAGAAAAGACCATCAAGGGTATTTTTCCCCACCTGCATTCTGTAACAGCATGAATTACC
Organism: Anas platyrhynchos; assembly: GCF_047663525.1. NCBI lineage: Eukaryota > Metazoa > Chordata > Aves > Anseriformes > Anatidae > Anas > Anas platyrhynchos. Next base: position 32,588,631 of record NC_092593.1, on the reverse strand, counting down.
CAATTTATTAATTCACAATTACCCCTATGTCACAGAATAGTATCCTCCCACAGAAACACCGATGTTTGCACCTTCACAAAGTTTCCAAAGATAGGAAAAACCTGGTGCCTAAAAACAAAGTATGTCTATATTGCCCTCCTGTACATTTTGTTTTATTGCTTGTCAACGTAATTGCCCAAGAGAATGCCAGTGGAATACACACTTTATTTCCACTTCTAAGAGACTACCCCAGGGTCACCCATTTTGCCACGCATGTGAGCCTGCTCAGCGAACACTAGGAACCTCTCCATGCCCTCCTTCTCTCTCATACACTGCTTTGGAGCTGGCAGGCCCTGTTAACCATTTGGAAAGCAAGCCTATCGCAAGGTTAGCAGCTCATTAACTGCTGTTCCTCAGAGCTAATAAACGCGCATTAGCTGAATCCTGCATTGTGAGTGACTGGCAAAGCTCAGCTCTCCCTGTTGCATTCCCTGGCCATCGCACAGCACGGTGCACTAGAGTAATTAACGCGAAAACACACGCTAATTCTGTTGATATTTGATATAGAGCAGTGTTGCCTCAAAGTGGTTGTCAAAACCATGTTTGCTGATAATAAACTGTTCCTATGCGAGTGAGTGCTGCAGCCTCCAGCCGCGGTGTTTATCATATTACAGTGTTACAGGCTCTCAACTCTGAATATTCATGGTCAGAAATTAAGCCATATTTTTTGAATGTTAACTGTAGTTGATGCTTAGCATCACTGGGTTTTGGCAATGCTTTATGTTGCATGAGAAATAATAAGCTAGACACATGATCCTTTTCTAAAATAGTAACTGAAAGCCAGCCACTTAACAGGTCACGTTTAGGTACCAAAATAAAAACCACCCAGCCACACATACAAACAACCACATATTTGTAGGGTTTAAAAATAAACAAAATAAAATACTTGGGAAACTACTATTGCATTTCAGTGCCTTGCTTTCAGCACTCAGTTTTCTAAACCCTAGCCCCACAGTCAGTTCAAATACACCTAAGCAAATAACAAAACAACAGAAGAGGATGCTATTTTCTCTGGGGATGGGTTTATGGCCTGTTTACAAATGGAAAGGCCCACATTCCTCCAGACTGTGTTTGTTAAATGCTTTGAAAAGATTCACTTTAAACAAACTGTAAGCAGGATAAATCAGATTTGATGCCTGACATGTCCTTTTGGGACAGAATCCTCAGGGAGGAGGATGGCACACACAGCAAAGACCTGCAGTTCTTCACGGTGGTCAGAAGAAGGTCAGAAGAGGAGTGCTCCCATAGGAAGGGCTTCCCTACCGCTCTAGGATATTTGACAGATCCGAGTGTTATCTGAGTGGCTGGGAACTACCCTACACCCTTTAAACAAGCACTGTACATGCACATACAATGAGGTTTTGTCTATTTGGCTCAGTGTCAATCACTAGATGATAGCAGAACTGGCACAGCAACAGAAAAGGAGAAGACAGCGTGGACCTCGTAAAGCATGAAAGCTCACAAAAGGTGCCAAGTCTGCTGTCCATTTTATGAGCCTCAACAGTTCACTGACCTTCTGGTGTCCCTGTCCTCCCTGGCCCTAAAAGTAGTTAAAACATCCATATATCCAAAATATCCAATATTTCAAATGCCTGCGAAATAGCACCCCCGAGAAACAGTTCCTAAAATTAGGAAACAGACATTTTCCATAAAGCAGGTTCTCTAGGAAGCCAGTCCCATCCCATCTCATTCTTCCCTCCTGTCCTCAAGAACGTGGCCTGGACATGGTGTTGTTGCTTTACGGAGCTTGTTGCTCTGGTATCATCCCAGAGCAACAAGTCTGTGGCTTTCAGTTGCTATGCAATTTGTAATCGTAATAAGGGGGTCCTTTTCTGGCATTGCCGTGTTGCTAAGGAATGTATGGTTCCTATCCTAGACCACAGTTTCTCACAACAATCCTATATTCCCTTGGACAAACACATTAATTAAAATGTCATTGTGACATTTCTTTCTGCGTGAGCTCACGGTTTTGTTTGTAAGAAGCACGCAGCAACAGGGTGGGAGAAAAGCAAAAGTGGGCTACGGGATGATAAGAGCATTACTAATTACATCTTTCACCTGCCTGCAATACCGCGATACTACTGCAATGTAGGCAGGAGAGCCAGCACAAGCAAGAGGCTGCGTATGGGATCCTGGACACAGTCCAGCTCCCCGTGTTCCAGAGCCACTGATCTGGATGACTTTATAAGTTGTTCATGCCTTTCAGCTCTTAGTCACAAGGTGCGGACAGAAGACAGAGATTGATTTAATGGAGAATGAATGTAATGCTCTGCAAGTAGCTTAGGCTGCATCAATTAATCAATTATCTGAGTACATTCCATTTTAAAATATTCATTACTATTCTCATCTTTAATCAACTGCTTGCTCCACACACTGTGCGCTTCCTGTGTTTCTGTCTGTGAGAAGAACAATATTCACTTTGCAAAGGAAAAACGCCTTTTCTAGTGCCAACCACAGAAAACCAGAAGTGCACTGGCTGCCGTGTAATGTGAACCATCTCCTAACGAACAGCTTCCAGACTACACTGGCACTTGCTGTGCCTTTGGTTGCTACAACCTTTACAAATTTTTATTGGAGAGTTATAGCAGAAACTGATCTCAAGGATGTTTTCACCTTGTCTCTGCTTGGCATATGCAGCACAAACTTCTACAACCAGCTACCCTGTTTCTGCAAGCCACAAGAGCTTTCCAGCTGTGATTTTATTTTATTTTTGAAAAGGAGAAGGAAAGTTTGAAAACTGTATCACCTGCAAGTCCTCAGCTATAGCACTACCCAGTCTCCCCCTCTTCTAGCTGCAGTGTAAGGTAACTCCACTCCCAGAGGAGACAGCCCACCCCAGCAGGGCCTGATCCAAAGCCTGAGGAAGGTCCTTCTGTAGGACAACAACATCAGTATGCAATGAAGGAGTGCTGGTGACAGAAGACCTGTGGGTGGGCTAGGAGGAAAGGAAAGAACTCAGATTGAAGGTAACGTGGATCAAAAATATCTACAACAGTGAGACAAATGCATTGTTGATAAGTCCGGTGTTTGATGTGCATACATACTTTATTATCTAGCCTTTCATCAAAAGCCAGAGGATTTATCCTTCAGGGATGAGAGATTGAACAGCTTAAAATGGTCAGTGACCACAGAATGGATTAGCACATTATTATCTTTTTAATCCACAACATTTACTTTTTCAGGATTTATTGGAGCTAATACAAAAGTGATTAGTGTTCTGGTTTTGCCAAAGTGAGGGGTTGTTTATGACTCCATTCCCACACATGGCCTGTAATAAACAGATAGTGCTGACTGGAAAGTGGCCAACTGGAAAGTTTCATCATCTATGAAATATTCACAGAAATAGACATGACTTGTGCAAGTCCTAATAAGCACCTGGACCTCCTAAAAGTGAAGCACGAGCATGTTGCATTACACCATCATGCAAGCACACAATAAAAGGTTGTGTGCAAAGTTCTTGCCTTTGCTAGACTTGTGCTATTTTTAAAAATGCGGGATAACCAGCCCCCAGCATTCCAGGGTCTTAGTCAACCCCCAAGAAGTCATGACTAAAAAATGCTGAGATGTTAAAAATAATCAATGTTATTTTTTGTATGTCTATCCTAGCTTCTGAGAATTCAGGATTCAGATTTTTCATTTTCAATCCACATCTGCAGTGGCTGGAAATGGTTATTTGCTCTTAACGGAAGCTGAAATTCTCAGGCCATCGCAAAACTTGAACACCTAAGGCTTTAAGAAGAATTGACAAAAAATGAGTCTATATAGACAATGCATGTCTATATAATTTAAGATATTAAATCTTTTTTTCAGAATAACATAGGAATCCAGGACTTTAGGGTTGTGTATCCCACCCTTTCCAAATTGGATCTGTGTTCCTAGAATGCCTACTATTTTAAAAGATATTTACATGGCTAAATCCTACTACTGAGTAGCTGCTTCTCTTTTTTTTTTTTTTTTTTAATACTTCGCATACTAACTTTTGAAAACAGAGTGTATTATTTTAGGTCTTTGGCTGCTTTTGAAAGTTGTACCTAAAATATTGTAACATTAGCAATAAAGTAGAACAATGCTGTTAAACTGGAAGGATTGACAGGCAGGCATATTTAGAAAAGTAACAGAACATTTTCTTCTTCCCATCCTTTTATTTACACTGATTAAATTTAGTGCATGTGTTTGGAGCAGTCTTAGAGAAGCAGAATTTGTTCTTGTTTTGGATTTCAAGCAGAAGTCAAGTCTCCTGTAGCTTCTACACCAACCTGCAGAGTCTCTGGTTAAGTTCTGGATATTTCCCTAACTTTTCCTAATGCTTCACACAATCGAACCAAATTCCACAAGTGTAACAACAGCCTTCCATGTATTAGTACATCTCAGCTCTTAAAAGAGTGAGATGTAGAAATGCCCTTTACTCTTGCAAATGGCAGGAAGTTAAACCAGGCAAATAGCACAGCTTACCCCTACAAATCTTAGGCTGTGATAGCTTTGTCTTGCGATCGATCCTCTTTGGTGTGTGATAAAAACAAGGACAGTGTGCCTCCACATACACAAGCCAGTCAGAATTCTTACTCCACCTGGTATGTTAAAACATCGCCCTTAGCGAATTTGCAGTGAGTACCTCTATTAAACCTCTCCAGCACGTAAATGTTCCTTCCTTAAGAAAGACGCTAAAATTAAAGGTGAAGAAATTTAACTGTGGGGCTGATTTTGCTTTAGTTCCTCATTCACCTTGAGGCCGAAAGGACAAAAGACAAGCTTGTGAGAGCTGTCTTTTCTTCCTCGGCTTGAACTGCAGATCAAATGTGAATTGCTACAGAACTTTGAAGCAGATTAGGATTTCAGAATGCCTTGTTCTCATTTACAGGTTACCTCTGTATTGCAATCACAGTATCTCAAGTAGATGTTCTGGGCTGACTTCAGACCACTTAGATCTCATACTGTGAACAGTGTGACTTGGGTAGCCTGGGGATGGCTTTAGGCCAGCAGCCCAAATGTTTACTTAGTATCTGGGGAAACTTTTGTGAACTGTGCTGGTTTCCCTTGCTCCACTGCAAGAGCAACTGAGCCAGGCAGCTAGCTGGGGTTTAAATCCCTGGCTTCCATAGCGTAGACGTGCACTTCAGCACTTGTGCTGACAAGACAGAGCACACAGGCACCTTGCAACTATCAGGCCACAGAAATACAAGATCTTCCATACATGAAAGACAACAACAAATGCCCTTCTTCTGCTCGCTATCATGGGATCCAAGTTCACCATTCCCATCTTTAACCTGGCCATGTGCTTTGTGTCATGTATGCTAATGTTCCACGTGAGCAAACACCTCTGTCAACCGCACACGTCAGTGAGTCTCAGTTTGGACAAGCCTTGCATGGTGCTGGATGAACACGTGGTGGTTGTGCTGCAAGGACACTGCCTGCTCAACACTAATCTTCCCTCTCCCTCCTTGGTGCTGGTGGAAGGCATCCGACTCAAAGGGAACTCCGCTGTGCTGGGCAGCTGCCAGTTCATCACTGCCACAGCTGCCCAAAGGGGCCAGGCAGGTGCCGAGCCATCCCTGGACATCAAATGTAAGAATATTTATAAAGGATTTAAACTATATTTAAATCAGGTGTCACTCTCTTTATAGCCCCTATATTTCTGACTGCACCCCAGTTTCCATTAGGATCATTTCTTGCAGAGCGAGGTTTTTAAGACGATAGCACAAAAGCCTCTCGCAAGGATCCAAGTAATACACTTCTCAATCACACAACAGACAGGTGGAAAACATGAAAGAAGAACAGTCAATAGCTGCTTGCTGTATCACCCCCTCTGAACTGCAGAAATGTCTTAGGGAGCTGTGAATTACTGCCCTATTGTTCTTGCTGTATCATTATTTTGAAGTGGCTCATGCCTGTGTCATTTGGTTGCCTGCTTTGTTTCCTTTATCAGTTTGCTGGGTGATGTATAATTAAAAAAGCCCTGTTTTACCACCTCACTCACAGATCTCTTTAGATAATACAACAAATGTGATAGCAAGAAAATCACAATATACACTTCAAGTTCTGCAGCTTCCCTGTGAATTTATTGAAACTTTCCCCTCTGGGATACATGCCTTTCATCAGAAATGGGCCTGTGCTCCGAAAGCCAGTATTTATTTCCTGGTGACATCAGTGAACATGACAGTTTGTTGACATAAGAAAGCACAGATTCAGATAGCAGGTGAGACTGGACAATCCTCCCCAAACATTCACCATCTGCAGCTCCTGACAAAACCTCCCTGGAGGTACTGTGAGTTTGGAAATACACCTGGAGATTGTGATCACAGATTAGAGCCGGACCGTACATGTCTAAGCACAGATACTCCACAGATGCCTGCTCCAGAGACCAAGCTCTGCAGCCCCCGTCCCACCGACGCTCTCTGCTTCACCCTTGCAGCCTCAGCAACCAGCGCTGCCAACTGCCCCACCGCCTCAGCCAGCCCTCCGGAGTCACTTTTTCTTTTGACCTTTTCTCAGTTTGGGAAATCCTGTCTACACCACCTCTGCTCTATCATGGCCATTTTGTCTGTCATTGCATCTACAGCTCCTGTCCAGGCTCTTCTCATGTATTGACAACACCAGCTCTGCTTTAAAAAAATGGTTTTTACCCTTCTCAGTTTCCTTCTGTATTCCACTTCTCTAGCTCACCACTCCAACTCTGCCTTTTTCTTCTCCCCCCATTTCGTATCTCCTCATCACATCAAATAAAAGTGAATTTTATTCACTCCCCAGATCTTCCAAAGCCTCTCATTCTCTCATACACTATTTATGCCTTCTCCCACCTTCAATAAGCCCGTCATGCCACCTTTCATCACACACAAGACATTTTCAAACATCTTTTGTTCTTTCTCTGTGCTGTATCTTATACAAAGATGTGGACAGCCAGCAAGTTATCTCATTGACCTCTTTGAAATACTTCCCTCAAACCTTTCCCTTCACACAGAAGCGAGAGTTGGCTGCCTCGGTAGCTGTGGATGTGCAGATCTGATACTACCCTGAGAAGCTGCTCTGTCTCCTTCGATTTGCTTGGCCCACCCCTCCGAGTCCACTGGTGGCCACCAGCCTTAATCACACTCAGCTATTTAGGGCAGGAGCTATTTTTGTCATTCTTCTGTAAGTTTATGAGCCATGACTGGGAAATTACGTGCTGCTTACAGACAGAAAACTAAATGATGAGCTGTGTTCCAGGGAAAAAAAAAAAAAAAAAAAAAGAAAAAAAAAAAAGAAAAAAAAAAAAAGAAAAAAAAAGAGGTCTATAGATTAATATTTACAGAAGTTTATGTTTATTTATGGACTTGTTACTTAAAATATGAACACTGTCCCTAACTTAGAAATGTCTGTACAGAAACACTATTTTTCAGTAGGTTAAAGAAAACTCAGTGTTTATCAGAGTAGTTTCAAGAGCTTGTACTGCTGCAGTTTAACACCATCCCATCATCAAGCCTTGGTAATGTCATAAAGCTATGCAAAAATAAGGCAAAACTCATTTCTATAAGACATTTGGGGAGCAAAGAGCATATACATTACCTGTTACCAGTGCTCAGCTGTCATAAGATAACTTAAAAGCAAGCTGTCATAAGATAACTTAAAAGCAAGCACCTTGTGAACCTGCGATAACTTGCACACCTGCAGCCATCTTCTGCATCTGATCTTCGAGCAGCATGAAGGGGAAGCGTGACCCTCGCTCCAGGCCCAGTGGCCAGCTCAGTAAGATTATGGTTAGTTTTCAGTTCCCTGCCAGGGGAGCAGTTTTGGTCACAGTCTTCTCAAGCGCCAGTTTGGGCACTTAAGATTAGCTCATGGTGGCCAAGATAAAAGCAGCCTGTCAGCTTAAGGGTTGGAGGAACTCTGGTGTATATAGGATGAGGAGTACATAAGCACACCAAAGCTGAAGGACATTGTATGGCAAGGGGAAGAAACATTTGCTTAAGGGCTCTTAACTATTCTTCCTGGCTTCAGGGGCATGAGGTAAGACTGCAGAGAAGTAGGTTTGCAAGTTTTTGTTTCCATTCCTCTCTCCAGGCACTTTGGTAACGGGGCACAGGAGAGCAAAAGGATTAAATAAACGGTCTTTTTCCAATAGCTGCCTTGAAGAAAGAAGGCTGATACTCAGCCATGTGGGCAACACTAGCACCACTTCAAGTTGAAAATAAGGGACAAGGTTAGTAGGGCATCAGAGTGTTACAGTCAGCAGGGCAGGAGACACATTTTTCCCCTTCAGTTGCATTTAATTTTCCCCTAAGTTGTCACATAGCTCTTGGTCAAAGCAGTAGCAACAAGTAAGAAAGGCCGATTCCTCACACAAGGCTTGCACTGGTTTAACTATAATCAGTTTTGAAGCCAAGTCAGTTCAGTAGGTATGAAATCCCAAGTGAATGCACTCAACTTAGTGCACAGACATCAATTTAGCTCATCCGAGTGACTGAAGTAGGCTAAATCAATACAAGGCACTTGTAAATGGATATAAAAGTACATCCATGTGGGGCTTGTTTCAATTTAGCAAGTTGTGTTAAGGAGCAATTTTAGTTAAATCCAGGTAAATTTTCTTTGCTGGCTATCGCTAAACCCTAGATTATGACACTAATCTCTCACAGCAGAAGCAACCCTTGCACCTCCAAGCAGGCTACCCCGAGTCTCTGCAGCACAGCCCAGGGAAGGTGGATGTACAACCTGCCATCTGAGCCTTGTAGCACAACCCCTCACTGCTGAGGCAGCAAAGGCACCACCACGCAGCAGCATGGCACGTCAACACCAGTCACATGCTAACACTGGGGCAGAACCAGCAACCTCCTCCAGCAACCTTCGAGATGCCACCAACAGTGCAGCTTCCTTCTTTGAGGCTATCTATCTGAGCTCAGGAGGCAGCAGCTTTCTCATGCTGATCTCGAAAAGGCCTCGTACTTGGTTTGGTCACCAACAACAGATAGGAACAAGAGCTTTGAAATGGCCTCGTAAGGCATGTGGACAACCAACACCCCCACCTTGCTGTAAACTGCTGCTCACAGGGACTCAGCACTGATCTGAATGGTCTCTGCAAGCACAGAGCCGTCAGCATGCCACATAGCACATGAACTCTTCATCCCCACCTTTTGAAAGTGTGAAGGAGGCTCCAATTCCTTTTGCCTGGCTCGCTATTCCCCTCCGTGAATCCACGCCTGGCCTTTGAGAAGGTTATAAAGGGATTGTAGATGACACAATGCTTATCTGAACCTGACCTGCCCCTTCCAGCCCTCCTTTTCTCAATAAGAGCATTCCTTCCACATCCCTTAGTTTCTTTCTGAGGACTGAAACAGTAAGGTGACCTGTGACAATGTGTCTCCGTACAAGCTTCATCTCTCTTTCCAGAAACACACGAAGAAAAATAAGATGGAGGACTGTGGACTCCAGGAAAGGATGCAAGAAAGAAGAAAAATTATCAAACAGGGATGCTGGAGGACATTCCTCATGGCCAGGAAGCAGGTGCCCCACTGGACCCACCTGCTGTGCCAAGCAAGCAGTGATCTGTCCCATCCAAACACTGCGGGATGTACAGAGCCTGAGCACAGAAACACACGGGATTCGTGGCCACTTCTTTCTCAGAGCAGTATGGTTGGACAGGCCCACTGGTAAACCAGTGACTGCAATTATATGTTTTTTCTATTTATATCAGAAGCTACATTAGCAGATTAATGTTTGCTTCCAGCCGCTGCTACCATCCTGAAGGGGAAATGGAGCAGAATGAGGTCGGCAGAGGTCATAGCTCATTCAACCCATCAGTACAGTTAAATTTGCTCAGCAGAGCTTTGATTACTTCTCCAAACTTTGAGTGTGGTTTATGGTAAGATTTGTTTTTTAAAGAAAAGGAAGAAGAAAAAGGCTAAAGCTAAGGCCAAGTTAAGATATTAATAAATCTCTCAACTAGCAAAAATATTACCTTTATTTGGGAAGCTGAATGCTTCTGAATATTAAATCAAAACCATTCAGCTCTGTACATGCAGAAGTCTTGCTCCTGAATGAAACTGGGGCTGCAGTGAGATTTACTGAGCTCGCATGGGGCTAACCGTACAGCCCTTGGGATTACTCCATTATGTAGTCACAGCCATTAAAATATCCCTCTCAGCTCTTCTTCCCACATACACTGAGGAGGAAGATGCCCTTGCAACCTTACCCTATGCATATTTTAGCTCAGTGCTTTCTTTTAAGTCTCACTTAAAGTCTCATTTAAAGATCAGCCTCTGAGTCTCATTTAAAGATCAGCCTCATTGCTAAAGCTTTTCATCACCATCACCTTTACCTCACAACTACACTGCAGTGCACACCTGCACCTGGCCTGGATCACCACCTCAGCGTGGCCACCAGAAGCATGGTTTCCGTAAGTAATCATTAACTCAACAGGAGAGGAAAACCCCTGCCCCGTGGCCATAATAGCATCATTTAAAAACTCCTACATAACCCTGCAAGGGCAAAGGAGAAGAAAAAAAAAAAGAAAAAAAAAAAGACAAGTTTAGTCCTGATCCACTCAATCCATCTTGTAGTGTTTCTGACCAACCATCCCCTCCACCTCTGACCGCCCCACCTCTCCCTGGCACAGACTGAGCTAGAGCTCAGACAACCTCACTGTTGGCGCTGGTTGAAGGTGGCTGCCTGTCCCTGCATAGAACTGCTAGCAAAAGCCAGCTGGAGACAACCCTTGGTAGCAGGGCTTTTACACCTACCTGTAGGGCAGCATAGCCTTCTGTTAAAGAAATAAATAAGCAGTGTTGTAGTCTGTAAGAAGAGCCAGCAGTGTGCTTAACATTTTCTGCAGTATATTTTATTTAATTACTATTACCATTGCTTGCAACAGTGTGCAAAGGATCTGTAACTGACTAAAGCTTGTAAGGAATTCAAATATTAGGGGAAATGAATCATTATTATTTCATGGAAATGAAACACAGTTGTTTTAGCTCTAGAAGAGAGGAGAAACCTGGCTCTTCTTTTTTCCACTTAGCTTCTCGTATAAAACAAGTAAAGAACAATTTCAGCAGGATATGGACTGGGCCCTCAGACCAGGAAATAAACTCAGCCATGACCTAAATCTCAGCACAAAGTTTGCCACTATCTCAAGGGTACTTCTCTGATGTTGCTTCGGCTAAAACCAAACCAAACAAAACCAGTAACAACCACTCCCTACTCCAGAACCAGAGACACACTGGGATCCCAGTGTGAGAAGCACGTACATGAGGGCTCTGCATCCACAAGTAACCCCATGAGTGATTACAGCACGCTCTAGGGACACCACAGTAGTCTGAAGCAAGGACACTGGGGTAAGTTCAGACACCACAGCACGCAGCCCTGCTAAAAAGACAATTATCCCTGCCAAAAAGCAGGTAGCTCACATAAAACTCCAAGTCAATACACCAGCACCACAACCTGTGGCCAAACTCAGTCATTTAAAACGTGCTCTGTATGTCTGTGCCATTGGACACACTCTTACAAGAAAGCGAAGATCTTATGACTGATGTTGGGATGAAGTATGAGCAGAAAACCACTTTTCCAGTCTCTAAATGCTTTCAAGGATTGCAAAAACCCTTCATTCCTTAAGCCAGGTAAAGAAGCCGACACTAGATACTTTTGCAAGCTGAAATCTGACAGAAAACATAGTTTACAAAAGATTCAGTTACTTTTGTTCAAGTATCACCAAATATTTAAATTTGGTTGAAAATGCAAATTAAGCTATATTAAAAAGCATGAAAAGCCATTTACTATCATAAGCCATGTGTGCTCATTTTAAAACAAAAGATGGTGTCTGACTATTTCATCATTTTTCCCTCCTTTCTAAGCTCCTCCATTCTTGCAGAAAACTTCCCCGATAACAGATTTCTATTTTTTAAAAAAGTGTCCAAAAATACTTTTGGCAAAAACATCTTGAATTCTCCAGGCCCACTCAGCCTCTGCGTCCTGCCCTCAGCTACCCGTGGCCCCTTACCCATTTCTGAAGCTGACTGACTGCAGCACTCCGTTCAGACACTGGTGACAGAACCAGCTCCCAGAGCTGTTGCAGCCTTTACCATCCATCTGAATGCATGCCTAGCTGATCCATTTAACAACAAACACACACACAAAAACCACCCAGCAACACAATCTCATCTCTCCAGCAAGGCAGAAAGAACCGTGTTTGATGCTGCCCTTCACTCCGTGCTCCCACATCAGGGGTACCTGTGGTTTCAAACTCAAAGCATGTGGCTACGCTACTTCTGAGGGGCAGAAGCAGAAGCCAGCTCCCAGGGGAACCCCAGCATAAGTACGGTGTTTGTAGGATGATCGGCTGGATGGACACCCTCTCTTCTAAACCTTAAAGAAATGAAAGCACATCTATGAAAGTTTCACCAAGGGGGAAAAAAAGGAAAAGGAAAAAAAAAAAAAAGAAGAAAAGAAGAAGAAAAAAGAAAGCAAAAGGGTTTTAGAGAAGACAGCCCCTAGAGCAATTTCCAAACATCAAAGAAAAAGGCCTCCAGCGTGTTCTCCTCATGTGATACCTTTGTTCCTCCCTCCCCGCCTGCAGGCGGGTCCCTACAGCCCCCGACAGCTCCGCATCCACACCCATTACCTGCCTCCTGCTCTGATTGCCTCCCGCTGTCACCCCACACCAATCAAGGTTCATTCTGCATGGAAAGAAGCCCTCACAAAGCAGGTGGGACCAGCTGGGGGGTACCAGAGAACTACAGCAGTTTTGTCTCAGCCATGTTCCTGTGCAGCCTGCCTGTTCCTTCATCCGTAACGCAGTTACTGCTAAGGTGGGTGCTTCTGCTTCCCCATTAGGCTGTGGGGGCCACGGTTGGGTGTTTGCCACCTTCTCACCTCTCTTCACATGGTGACTTCCCTTCTTCTACACCACAGTATTTCTGGTTTTATGTAGCCCTCGAGGTTATCTTTTCCTGGACGTCTCTGCATTTGTCTTAGCAGCTTTGCAGAGGTGCAGGGCAGCTGGCTCTGTGTTTCAGTGTTTAGAAAGCAGAGCCTCAACCACAGCACTCCAAACTGTCCAGAACTGCTGCCCCTGTTAGCCTTCCACTGCTGTGTGCAGGGCGGGGAACACAAAGGAGGCAGGCCAAAAAGGGGCTCTGGAAACAACTGTAACTGTCAGTTACACAACGCAACCTCCTAATAGCAGCATTTGCCTTTTGCAGCCCAATATCCAAAGCTTGTATGATCAAACTGAGTGCTGGATAAACTTTTAACGACCTGCTTCTCGCTCCTGCCCCTGCGCTGCCGTACTTTGTGGCTGCTGCAGAACCACCCGTGTTAAAACCTTCCCCACTGGTTTAGACAAGACCAGTCCTAGGCTGAGATTTGTGACACTGCATGGGCTAGGTGTGTGCACAGGGAAGGAAAAAGCAGCCTGGGATGGAGCTGGCCAAGCAGAAGGTGAGTGTTTGCCTCCTTCAACCAGTGCAGGCTCCATGACAGCCTCGTCCTTGTACAAGTGTACAGGAGGGCTTTTTGCCTCATCTGTCTGCAGGGGCTTCACGGGAGCTAGATGCAGTAAATTAAACAGTCTTCTGTTCATCACCTCTATGGTCCCTCCCCTATAAAGTTTCTAGGGAACCTCCCTCGGTAAATGACAAGAAAATAAACAGACTCTGATCCTAGGAACATCAATTATTTCCACACTGCAAACCTAGGGGCCCAATTCCATCTTCTTTGAACTTGATGAATGCTTTAAAGAATGGTGTCCTAAGCCCCGGCTCCTATAGGTTCCTGGAGAAGCTAGATAAGGGAGCTCACACTCTTGGACCAGGTTTAAATCCAGCTCTGTAGGCATACGCTGCCTTGTATGATGCAACGCCACTGAAATGCTTTCTGCTGAGGCCCAGATCTTTACTTAAATACATGAAACTTGGCATCTGACTCCCAGAGCTTCATTCCCATTTTGAGCCCTAGACCCCACAGCCCCACTGCCACACCAGTGGCTCAGAGCTCACAGCCCAGCGGCAGCAGAACTTGCCTACTCTACAACCTGCCCTTTAGCTAGGGAGTGCCAGAAGGTTACGTTCACACGTAACACAACGCTTTCATTATGCTACAGAAGCACCAAATTCCTTGTCAGCTGTGGCCTGTCAGAAGGAAATAAGAAAATCAATGAATTCAAGAGACTGTAGGGAGAAGAAAAAAAGAACAAGACAAAAACTACTAAAAAAATTAAAGCGCTGAAATTAATGCTTCTTTTCTTCTCCAAACTGAAGAAGATAAACCACTGGAGTGACAAGGATTTCCATTTCAAAAGACCTTTTCTAGACCAGACCCTGGCCTGAGCTGTGGCATACAGCTCCTTTCTGTCCCACGCAGGAGCTGGGATGCATCTTTCCAGCAGTGCTGCCACACAAACCACACAATTCCTTCCTGTCTGCAATGCTTATTGCATTTTACTGAAGTTATAGTGTAGCTCAGCACAGATCTGTCTGCCAAACTTGGATGTTTTGAAATGCCACCCATTCCTGACCTGTGTGATTGAAATGGAGGGATTACTCTGTTCAGATGTTTAACTCCCTGCAAAGCATGTGGCCAGAGAAGTCCCTGTGCTTTTAAAGCTCTCAAGTCACTGAAGTCAGGCAAAGCTACTACATTACTAGAAGGTTTCAGCATTACTGGATTTATCTTGATTGCCCATATTTCTAAAAAAGCTAAAGGGTGTTTCACACATCCGAAATCTGGAGAATTTCTTACCTCATAATTGAAAAACGCACAGAGAGAGAACTACTGCAGAGAGGTAAAAAGGAAAAACTGCCAAGAAAGACGGAACGAATGACATTATTATTTTACATGGCATTTTCAGGTGACAATAGCAGCACACCTGGATGTACTGTGTAGTAACATTGAAACTAGCATTTGATGGTGTTACCAGCTAAATTCCACATCACCTCAGGTCCTCCCTGACTAACATTTTCATACCAAACTCTCAAAAGCAGCCTAATTAAAGTGGCAAATGTTATTGGCTCTATTGTAAAGATGGTGATTCACAACAGAAAGCAGCAGAGGTGCAGGTTACCATAGCACTGGGAAGGCTTTCCTCTATCTGCTCTCGTCTCCCCATCCTTCTACCCACTCCACTCCCCTTCACGCAGCAGCCATTTAATTAAGATCCAGGACAAGGTGCTTCTGTTTCCCGGGACCATACTCAGGCAGGAGCAACCTGCTGGGTCCACCTTGCTGGGTTATTTAGCCCAGGCACAGGACCCCAGTGATGCAGCTACGCTAATTCTAAAGCCAGCCAGCCTGATGTTAGCTCCAGGTCCTACACAGAGCTCCGCGGCATGGTGCAGACATGCCTTGAGTCAGCTATCATTAGCTGGTATTAATCCTGACAGAGCATCCTGAATACAACATCCTTAAAAGGGCTTAAGTGGGAGTTAGGCACTAGTTAACTTATAAATTAAAGTGTGAATTAAATTATCCACTGAAGAAAGCAAGGGGCAATTTGAATTTCATTTCATTACAAAGTCAAAGGAACCATGCCACTTTACACCAGCTAAGGATTTGGCCTAGCTTCTCCTCCCCATAATTTTAAGCCCTGTTTTGGCTGCAGGAGGGGCTGTGTGATGTGACCTTACCCTGTTGTGTGATACCGGAGACTTGCAGGGAACAATCTGCAAACGACTTGCAATAAACTGTTTTAGCCTGCTTACAACACACAATGTACATTTCACAGTTTATGTGAAAATATTGGTTGGGCTGGGGGGAAGCAGCAAACAGCTTTCAGGGAGCAAAGGCAGGAGTTTAAGATAATCCTGTCAGTGGAATCCTTTGAGCATCTGATCAGAACACATTTACCAATAAATCATTACTCTAAGCTTTTACTTTTCTTTTAATTCCTTGCCATAATCATTCCAAACAAGGTCGCACATTTCTAACATCAGAGACAGAACTAAAAACAATAAAGTGCTTTGAAATAAAGCTGAGCATAAATTAGCGAACAACAGGTTGCAAAAAATCAGACATTAGTTATACCATTTAGCATGACAAAAGCATATCTGAATCCTTTAGAGACTGTAAAATTCTAGCCTTGCTGAAATTAAAAATCCAAAGCTCAGCCATTGTTACTGAACATTGTCAACTCATGAGTATAAATCTCATGGAGCTCAAAATCAGTATTTATTTCTGGCCGGGTCCAATATGCCTATGTGCCTCGATAGCACCTGTGAGCCATCTTCTGCTGGCTTGCAGGGGTTACACCTCAGCCCCGTGGGTCCCTTATCTGGGACTCCTCGGGGCCACGTCTGCAGCCGTGCAGCGAGGAGCGCCTGGAAGAGCTGCCAGGCACTGATGCCAACTGGCACGGCACAGGCTGGATCCACGCTGGTCGGAGTTTCTGTGCTCGGCACGAGGTGCCTGCACGCTCCTGCCAGCAGAGATCCATCTCCAGACTCCCCTGGCTACATGCGACAGTGTCAGGGGAGAGCACTACCTGCAGTGGGGCAATTTTTTTCCAAGACAGTCTAACAGTGTCCCGGGGGAGACGGCTGCTTGCTAGCTGGCACGTTTATTAGCATAAGGGCAGTCACAAGCCTTGGCCCTTCTTTCCATACAGGTGAGACAGGGGAACCCGTAGCAGGTCCTGCACCATGCCCCCAGGGGCTGTGCCGCAGCACTGAACAGCTTTCCTTTCCCAGGGGAAGAACAGCCGTGCTCAAGGTGTTCCTCTCTTTTCTTCTACCTGCTGGAGAGTCAGCAAAGATGTGCTGGGATACAAATGCCTCTGTGGTCTGTGCAACTCCAAGGCCACAGAGAAAGCAGCATGCCTGGGCAGTCGCTGAGCCACTGCAGCTTCTTCTGGGCAAAACATTTTAACTCCTGCAGCAGCCCTGACTGCAGAGGGTACCAAAGGGATTTTTTAAACAAATTTCTCATTCCTTCACGTATCCTAGCAACACCTCTCCGAGGTTAGAGATGCGATGCCTTGCCCACCTGTTGTATAGGAAGCCTGAGGCAAATTACATATTGCTTTCTTCCCAGCTTGCCCAGCTAGTAGGAAGCTGCAGCAATTAAGGAGTACACCACAACCAGCACACCCCAGCCTCATCTGCTCAGGCCAGGTGTCATGCTCAGGCCTTTGTACCTCTAAGCACTGTGAACTCAGCAGTGGCTCATGAAACGTGCATGTGCTCCAAGGAGAGGCACTAGAAAGGCAGAGGTCTTACCCCTCTGAAAGAACGCTTGATGTGCAGTCACATGGAGCTAAAGGAGCTCAGGCCCTGGGCAGGTATCTAAGTAAGATTCCCAAAAGCACCTTTGGTCCCAGATGTGCAGAGTCAACAAAACCAAAAGAAAATATGACTCCTCCCGTGCCCTTCCCTCAATCTCGACTGAGCTGCAGTGTAATGATAGTAAATGAACAGTCCTTGTTTAAAAAAAAAAAAAAAAAAGAAAAAAAAAAAGGAAGATAGAAAATCACTGACAAGTAACCTTTATCAGAGAAGTGGTCATTCTTTTTTTCTCCCCCCACCAAAGCACCCTTTAGCATTTTTGATTTCTTGAGGAAAAAATATATTGAAAATATACTGAAAATTATCACAGAATGTTCAAATTTTTTTTACAGAACAATTAAAAATGTAATCAAAACTTAAAACAAACAAACAAAAATATTACAAAGACCTGTAGGAGAAGGGAAAATTTACAATGGATCACTTTCTACACTCAGTGAAAACCATCCTTTCCCTTATCACTTTCCTACCAACCAAATGAGATTTCTTTGGCTATCACTGGCCAAATCCTTTGGGCTACAACATTTGCCACTTGAACCACAGTTGCCTTAATTTAGCTTTTATCTCCATTCCTGAAAGCTATCAAGTAAGAAACTACAAATTTTCCTGCTTTTATGTGTTATCAAACTAAGCACTCCTCAATCTGCTTTAGTCTAATACATTTAAGGAATTCCAGGGAAACTTCTATTTCCAAGGCCAATAGGGGAGATGATGACGTTATCTCTGCTCATTCAAAGATGCATCATTTGCTGTAGATCTCTGCTACTCATCTTCACTCGGAAGAAAATATGGGATGCTTCATAAGTGGTTCTGGCACTTGTGAGTTATCCCTCCTTCCCAGCTCATGAAGATAAATGCCATAATGAAATGCAGCCATCAGGTATTCTCTATATTTGGAGTACTCAAAGTGTGAACAATGATTATGCCCTTTCATTGGATAAGTTAAGGTTGACTGCCTAGCTACATGGGAAAGACAGGAATGATTTGCACTAGCTCATAGGCAGTAAATGGAAGAAGGTGGCATACCCTCAGCATCAGTTATTCTGCTAATCTCAGCCTGAATAATACGTTCAGTATGTCAAAACTGCATTTTATTTTAAGGCTACTTGGCAGCTGAATCTGCAAGCTGAGATGAGTCCAGCTGAGATGACAGCAGCCTCTTCATTAGTTCAATGTCTTTTTGTTTTTGACACTTGTGGAATCGTTGACTAAGTTATTATAATAAGTGAGAAATTGATTTTTATAGGCAAGATTTGCTGGAAGTGTCACATGAATTTTAGGATCTGCTCCTGACCTGTGCTGCACAAACAAAACTCCCTCTCAGGATGACAGACATCACGAGTGAGAACTGCATCGTGCTTTCTGTGCAAGATAAAACTTACTGCCTTCACAGTTGTCTTTTATATATACACATATATAGCTTAAGGGGAAAAATTCAAGCATTTAAAGTTACATTTAAATATGAAAGCATGATAGACATATCTGACAATAAAAACACAGCTGTTAACAACACACTAAAAATAATGCAATGGTACGTCACAAGGGGATGAAATCCTGCCTCCAGTTAAGTCATAGGATAACCTGCAGGTGAGAACAGCCTCTGCATTTATTTGACACAGGGGTAGCGTTTGTATTTGAACACTGTGCAGTAACAGACTGAAATAGCATCAGGAACCCTGCATCCAGACAATGCACAAATAAGAACAGAACCTCCCGAGCTTTTGTGAACGTAAGCCCTGGAAAGATAGTTCTGGGCATGCAAGGCAGGTGTTACGTTTATATTTTACTCTGGTGGAAGGAATGCACCATTCACAGCCGATCTCTTTAAATCTGTAGTGGACTAGAAGCTTGATGGATGCAAGTTCATGGGAACCATAAATTTCACCTTAAATTCAGTGCAAATCACTGGCTGTTTCTGATGTAAATATGGAGCGGTTGGTAGGCACAGGGAAGACCCAGACACAGCTGATCTTTTGTGGCCTTGCAACATCACTGACTCCCGCAACCACCACTTATTTTTATGTAGTTATTAAGGCTGTGTTACAAAAATGACTTAACTATTAATACGCTCCAGGGAGAGCATTTGCAACAAGAAGCAGGTTGTGGGTTAAAATAGTCAGGTGCATCTTAAACAGTATATAAAATGGTCAAAGAACAGCTGCTGTAGGGACTCACAGGGCCCTGGCACATGCTATCTAGAAAATATTAGAGTATTTTTAAGTACACACTAGCTCATACGCAGCACCCGGTAGCTATTTTAAGCACTCAGCAGAGACAAGCTAGTGTTATTAGGGAACTTCTCTTCCAAGAGACAACAATAGGTTTTGAGCCAAATAATCCCATCAGAGGGCTTTGTAAACACCTAAATCAGATGAAGTGGCTGTGATGATCTCATGTTAGGGAAGATTCAAAGGCTGAGCTAAGGCAGACTTTCTCACAACACCTGAAAAGATGGTCAAGCTATTTGCTGGATGGTTTTGGTGTTATGCCTATCACATAAAAACAGCTTCCAGAGAGAACCTCTGGAGTCAGACGAACTGCTCATTGGCACAGGGCAGCTAGTTCATGAACAAAATCTTGAGCCAGGGCCTAAAAGATAAGGTTTTTCATGTTACTGAGCAGTAAAGCCATGGATAAACAAGCACTGAAAATACAACCCTTGCTTCCTGGCAGAACAGCCTCTAGCCCAAGAGAAAAGGGTTCCAGTCCTTTCCTGGCCTTGGCCTCACATCACCTCTCAGTCTCGGTTTCACCCAGCCTAGTGTCTTTTACAAAGCATTTTGAGACTCATAGACAAGAAAAGTATCCAAAGAAGTAGAAAATTAGTACATGATGCTGTAACTGTGCTATGTGAAGGCACAGGCAGCCATAATGAATACCCTAAATCATAAGTGTAGGGAAAATGTGGGAACAGAATAGGAGAAAATTGGATTATGACAATGATAGAGAGAAGCACAGCAGGGATTTAGAGACTTTGGGAAGTGCACTGGTATCAGCATGATGGCCTCAGTGAGCAAAAGCGTTAGAAGTCTGACCAGAAGAATGAACCTGATCAGAAAGTCTGCTAAAATTGTGTTTTATTCTGTAAAATAGTCAAAATCTCCTTTTCTTTTCTATTTTTGAAAGCATCTCTGTACAACCCAGAGAGGCTTGAACAGAAGGGAACCGCAGGCACTTTTGTATCACTGAATACACCAACACAAAAAAAGTCAGGAGCGAAGGGTGCCTTAATACAGTTCAAAATGCTCCCACCTCCCTGTATTCAGGTTCAAGTCCAGCTCACATCAGTGTTTGCACTCAGCATGTAGCCACTTATAGAAATAAGGCCATTTCACAAACTCCAAAACTTAAAAGTACAAATGATCATAGCAGACAACCCTCCCTTCACAAGGAACCATGTACAAATAAAACACTTCTTGTGAACTCCCTAAAGAAACTTTGCCACTGCCTGGCCTTTATTAAGTTACAGTGCAATATATGATATGATATTTAGCCAGCATTTAATCTCTCAAACCAGTTACTGCAGACCCTCATCTGGGACATATGAAATGCTGACCTACCCCACATCATTATCCATCCAGCCCTGAACTTACAGATGACCACGGAAACATAGACTTAGTTTACATTTTTGCCTCAAAAAAGTATCACTATATGTAATAAACTTTTTTATTTGAAAGCGGAGGTCTTAAATTAAATACACCAAAGATCCAGTGTCCCCTCTCACCCACCTCTCTTTCCCCCACCTCTGTGAGAGCAGCAGCAATGCTGACAGAGCAGCAAGAGCTGAGGCTGAGGAAGCCAAAGCTAACTTGCCAGAAAATAGGTAGCACCTGAAGCAACATAATAATAACCAAATTTGTGTTCTCAAAACTAAGAAAAAAGTGTGTAGTTTCTTTCAACAATTCTTTTTGTTGCAAATACGCTCTTGGCATGAATTTCATACATAGCATTTGAACAGTACTGGAAAAAGTTCAACTGTGATTCTGAAAAGGAATGAAATTAAGTACCAACGAGCCTTTCAAACAGTGTAGAACTGCCAGCCTCTCATGGTACCTGTTATTTGCACAATGAAAATGACTGAGGACATTGATGCACATGTTCAACAAGCTCTTTTTTTCCCGACTAATCCACTGCATTTATAAGTTTCACTTACCTGTCAAGTTCTTCAAGCCAAGTTCCCTGAGTCCAAAATTACCATCCTTTCTGTAGTTAAGAAATATCGCCAAAGCATATCGGTCTTCATAGAGTTTGGTCCCACGAACGATGCGCAGGTTCTCCAATGGCAGGTATTCAAATTGATTCAAAGCCACCAAAACATAGCCTGTGACTTCTCTGATAGACTGAAAGACAAAAATTAAACAAACACATTAGAAACGGTCCATTTTTAATTGTTCTGATTTTTTCGCATAGCAGTTGCTTTAGTATGATACAGTCATATCAGAAAACAAACAAACAAAACTTCCCCAAAGAATTCTGTTTCAACTTCTTGAATTTAACCACGTTTCTCTTTCAATGCAACATGCAACTGAGCTTATTAGACATACTGGCTTGAAAAGTAGAGAACAAAGGGGTAGCCATTCTTTCCAGTTTTATTAAACTCGAGCAGAAATTCACAATAAGCATAAAAGATGCACGAAAGGATGACTTTGCACGACTCAAAGCAGGCAGCAGGTCAATGGTCTCTTTAGCATATATGAGCAGAAACCACCATAGCAACTCCACAGGTCAGATAAGGTAGTCTGTGAGTAACTCCATTGTACAGGATATTCCAGGGTATGAGTGAAGGACACAACATGGGGTAAGGGAGAGACCACTGGAAGAGCTCACCGTTGAACAGGAATACATGATAGAAATGGAGAGCACGTTTGAAAGAGAAAATACAAAGCACGTAAGTCATATCACCACCTGGTACTTCCAAATAAATCAGATCAATCACTAAACATTTGTAAAGATTCAAGTTGGATTTTGAAGTGCTGGTATCACAGATATACCCAGATTTTGATCAAAGGTAGTATCAAAACCATTAGCAAAATTACTGTTGCACTTCGGGGCTGGCTGAACACTTTGTTTGCTTTAGATAAGCTATACAATTCTCTCCTGCTCATGCTCAAGACTTGATTGTCTAGGTTGTAAAGGCACAAAAAAAAAACAAACAAACACAGTTTTTCAGAGTCCGAAAGATTAACAGTACTAAGATGTTTTTTAAAAAGAAAAATGTTTTAGAAAACTAAGTTATTCCAAGTAATTCAAATAAATGGCCTAGAAATCTGAGAAGTGTCACTTCAACATTCACCTAGAGGCTCACTGTCCGTAGCAGGAGGGACAGGTTGGAGGATGCTCCAGCCCAGAGCTGCTCCCAGAAACAAAACCTCTGTGTTAGAGAGTGTCTCTCAAATACAGTTTTCATAGCTCACTTAACTCCATACCTGCAACACCTTGCAATCACTGCATATGTTTATATACCTATGTGTGTTTGTGTATTTAATGGACAGAAATTGACATAACTACCCGCCTGCTTAAGTAGACGCAAGCACTTTTTTCTTCCCTTCAGCAAAGTAAATACCTTAAACAATACACAGAAATAAAAAATTCTACTTAGAATAACATGCCTGAACTATGAGTAACACAACAGGGATGCCAGTCAATGCCAGAACAAAAAACACACAGGCAAACAATGGCAAGAATTGAATTAAACGTGTTGCGCATGTATCGTTAATAAGGAAAGACAACAGATTTGCAGAACAAAGGACAGCTTTTGTTTTGCTGGTTCAGCACTGCTGCCATGATTTTGCCTGGAAGTGTGCAAGAACCTTTTAATTAGGTTTATAAAAGTTCATAAGATTATTGCCGAGTGTGGCAGTATACATAATGAAAGATATATATATATATATGCCGTGGCAGTAGCTGTCCTTCTAATGTCTGATGTCTCTACTCAGCTGAAGCTGCTAAAAAAGATCTGGAGCTATTTCAAGAGTTGCTTGGCATCTAAACAGAGCACAGTGTCATTACAGCACTTTGATGAGAACCCAGCGAGTTTAGCTAGGTTGAGATGTACGGTTCAGTAGCTCAATATTAAATGCAGAGCTGCATTATTCCCTGGGACACTGATTCCATTATAATCAGAAGCTTTCTAGCACTTTCATGATAGCTCTTTTACTTTCAGACATTTCAGATTAGCCAGTTTGGTCAGGAGTTTGTTTTCATCATATACAAAAATTTCCGTAAGCTAGCTTTTCTAGCTTCTCTTCAGAATTCAGGACATATTAAAATTATACTCAAGACATGAATTTCTCCATTGATGTTCCAGTGATACTGTGATTATTCTAATTATTTTAAAGGGACATTCTAAACTTGGAATAGAATTCAAAATAAAAAATAAAAGCAGTTCTAAAACTGAATCTGACCAAGTCCTCCCTGCCAATTTTTGTCACTTACAAACATCTTTTCTATTTTAAGGTTATGTATTATTTCCTCCACACAACAAGCACACCTGAAATGACACTCATTTCACATGGCACTGAAGTTACACACACACACTCACCAGCAATTTTCATCACAAAGTTTGGAAAATAAAAAGCAGAGCACAAAATAATAAAGGTCTGTTGTTGATATTTGTGGCCTACTGCCCCATTTGGTTTATCCAACTGAAATGACAAATTATGGCAAGCATTTCAACAAGAGCCAGAGGGTTCTTTCCTAACCCATCAGTGTTACAACACCTTTTTCTCCCCAACAAACGTATTTGCTGGAGAAACAGCCATATTAATTTAATTCTTGGGGAAATACAAAAAAGGGTGGCAAAAAAAAAAAAAAGGTGGAGGGAGGTTGTATTTGCTAGAACGCAGCCTTCTGACTAAGTCTAGAGCCACAGTGTTTCAATTTGGGGTTTCTTTCTGTATTCGGATTTGAATAAAAAAGAGTAATTACATGCTTTGCAGGATGTTTTGTTTTTTTGACTGGTTCAGCTTGAAAAAACATACTGGGAGTGCAGCGGGCGGCCCAGGGTTTAGCCACTTTTTGCCGACACTGTCAGTTTGCAGTCGCTGCTAGTTTTGACGTGACGCCTACTGAAAGTGGACACCTGCCTGCTTGGAGCTCACTGCAGGCACTTTTGGAGTCACTGCAAAGGTATCTGCTGGCCTCCACACAGACTCATGTCAGAAAGAATCTTCCAAGCCTTACCTCCTGCCCTGCCTGCAAGTCATGCCAAACCCAGGCATGTTTTGAACATCCCATCCTTTGATTTTGCACAATTTTCCCTTTCTTCCCCGTTACAGCATCACTGTAGCCGGAAATTCCCTGATGGTATTACCTTGCCTTTCTTTGCCATCCTTCCAGTTCTCAGAATAATGACTTCCAACAAGCATGCAAATTGCCACACCTCAGGGGCCGCCCCGAAACGACAATGTCCACGCCTCAGGAACCGCCCCAAAATGGCGGCCGTCGCACCTTAGGAACCACCTCAAAATGGCGGCCGTCGCACCTTAGGAACCACCTCAAAATGGCGGCCGTCACACCTCAGGAACCACCTCAAAATGGCGGCCGTCACACCTCAGGAACCGCCCCAAAATGGCGGCCGCCCCATCTCAATGGCGGCTCCAAGATGGCGGCTCCAAGATGGCAGCTGTTGTGCCCCTCAGCCAGGCCCAGCAAAGCATAAGAAAGCCTGCAGCAAACACTGCCGCTGTATGTTCAGGGGACAGCTTTTCCTCTCTAATGTACAGATTTTTCCTCCATCTGGAAAAAAAAGAAAAGCTAAACAGCTTTAATGGTGTGAGTTCTGGGTTGTACTGTCTGGAATTTGGGTCTTTTCATCAATGACAGCACATGGAAACACTAGCCTGGCTCCCTTCAAGGACAGTTTCGCATGCATGTCTTGTTTAATTTCTCAGCAGCTAATGCTGGCACATTATACCATGCACAAGGTGAACAGAGAAATGGGATCTCAAAATGAAAAACACAGGGTTATTTTCAGAGGTACCTTTCTAGAGGATGACCTGTAAAAATGAGCTCCAGACAACCCGTTCCTTTGCAACGTATAACCTGGGAGCTTTAATTACAAATAATACTAGCTGAGCACAGGTAAAGCATTTTAAGCTCCCAACAGCCAGGCCAGAATTATCCTGTCAGCAGGGATTGAACGCCACAATTGTTACTAGTGATCTTAAATTGGCGTCTGGTTCAAGTCAAATGAACCTGAGTGAAGCACAGCAAAATAAGGGGTAACTTCATTGTTCTGCCCAGAAACACAGATCAATGACTGATGAAGGAACCTGGGGCTTCTCATAAATGCTACCATGGCCTTTAAACATCTATCATGGAGGCTGTGTGTTTTTTTTTTTTCCACTGGGAGAAATAGAAAGGGTGGATAACTGTAAATGAGATATATGTCGGGAATAAGCCAAGGGCCCACTTTTAACACCATCAGTTGCCAAGTACAGTAAGCTCTATTTTGAGGGAATATCCATTTCATGACGCATCGGCAAGGCTCCTCACACGCTTCAGCTGCCAGCAGACAACAGACGTCTGCTGAGCCTGGTCCAAGGAGCTTGACCGACCCTCCAATGTGGCCCATGCATTTTGTCACATTATGTTAAATCCCAAGAAAGCTTGATTTCTAAGTGACACAAAGGGGAAAATATTTCCTAAGTGCAGAGACCTTTTTTTTCCATGCTAATCACAGTTAATATGCTGCAGCAGAGTTGTGAGCACAACTACTGTGAATAGTTACCACATCATCTGTTTCAGAAGCTTTTCACATCTCAAGCTAACTTGAACAGCATATTCCACATTTTTCTTTTTGATCAATTAAAAGGTAAGTGTTATATCTGTTAGAACAAAACCAAACAGCATGAATTTGTTTCCTGTAACAGGGAAATTCAGTAGTGCCATAAAGAGAACACTCGCTTAACTTTAAACAAGTTCCCAGGGCAATCATAACAGCCACGTTCACAAAATGCAGTCAAGCATGTTAGTGAGTGTGCTGATAACCTGAAATGCCATCAATTAATTTTTTTTCCCCATACATTTTCACTGATGCAATGCACTGTCTTCCATTGTGACAATTAAAAAAATTAGCATTTACTGAATTAGCAAAAAGTGGTCTCTAAGCAGCTACAGCAGTTACAGTACCAACTCCAAGGGAAAAAATAATAACTGAAATGTAGCCATGTGGAAATAACCAGCCTATTGCAATTTATGGAGCTCAATTAGCTGTTCCATGCATTGCTCATTGACAATTATAAATATTAATGGCAAGATAAACTGAGATTTTCAAAAGAGTTCAGGAGACATCTTTTATGGGATTCAGGCACACGGCTGCTTCCAGCTTCTCTCAAAGCCGTTCACAACCATGAGAAATATTTAGCACATACTGATGTTTCTCATGTCTAAGAGGACACTCCATTTTGAGACAATGTCAAAACTAACACAGAGCATGCACGTCAGGAATTTTGTTCCAGAACAAGCTAATGTCTTGTCTCCTTCCACGTCTTGTATTCTTCAATTACGTCAACACTCGTGAAATTGAGGTGTTAAGCCCTTCTGAGCACCGGTGGTTTTTATGATATGCAGTACAAGCTTCGACAAAAATCCCTCAAGTTTGAGCATACTGACAAGTATCAGAACATGGATAGTGAAAAACAGTTTTCTGGTTCCTGATCTGGAAGCAAGTAGTGTATTGCAACCGGAGTTGCCTTGGCAGCTGCAGAAAATTTATTGTCCAAACACTAAAGTTGCACTTTAGATTCAGATTTGTTACACACACACACAAAAAAAAAAAAAAAAAAAAAAAAAAAAAAAAAAAAAAACTTTGAGTAGTCTTTTAGTTTGCTTTAACTTGTACTAAAGGAAAAGGATGGGCTTGGCTGTAATTTTGAAAAGAGCTGTACCTGAGGAGCCTTGTACTGCTGCATAACTGCAGAACTGAACTGTGACTGAACATTTAAGACAGACGGTAGAAACTTTAAATCACTCATGTCCTCACAGACACCTAGACTTCCTTGTTAATATGCATAATAATATTTTGAGCAACAAATCAGTGGATTGAAAGTAAAATCAGCCTTTTTGAAATTTAAAGTGGCAGTCAGTGAGAAGCATCTTTTGTTAAGTCCTTGGAAATTTCTAAGTCAAGTTTTTTGCGACAACTTATAGAAGCCACCCTTGGAGTGTTTCAGCTGACGTTTTGTTTTCTGAATGGCTGGTCTTAACATTTCATTTTTTTCAGGAGTAGGCCTCTTCATACACAAAAAACTGGAGAATTAACTGTATGGTCATTATGTAGTTATTGAGTGTAAGAGAGAAATCACATTGCTGCATACGTGAAGGAAGTGAGGCTGGGACTGAGCTAATATACATTACAAAAAAGGTGATGGAGGTCTTGGACACAAAGCAAATGCCAATTTTATATCCACTAAACTGCAGATCAATGTCCAAATCTGGCATTTGGAAAGGAAGCTCCATAAATAATGTATAAGCAACAGTCATGGATAAAAATGTAGGGGGGAGCCTTTGAAATGTGTACCTTGACTCAATTTGCAAAGCTTTCCTGGGAAAACAATGTGGGATATGGAAAGCTAAAATAATAACAAAATAGTAATGTGGGAATGGGAACAGTAAATCTAAATAACAGATAAATAGCATGATTAAAAAAACCTCTAGCTTTTAAATTTTTAAATATAGGTTCTAGAGACATAGTCAAATGTTATTCCTATTGACTGAGCTAGACTTAAGCTCATGTCAGCTGTCACCATGTGTCTATATCTATTTTTCAGCTAAAAATATTGTATGACTAAAGAAACTGATTAGGTTTACATCAACATCTGAGTGTCTTTCTAACATTTTCTGTCTAAAACACAATTCCTCTGTTAGTGTATCTGCTTAGGAGGCATCTGACTTTCAGGTATACAGGCTGCCTGAGCACATACAATAAATTCTAAGCTGTTTAAATTGAACTACATTATGACCAAGACAAAGCTTCCACTCTGTAACAATCCAATCTTCAAAGCTAACATCTTACTGTCCTGAGGAAAGCTAAGGATGACTACGTATTTAGCAAGTCAATAAGAATTCTGACATTATATCTGTAATACCTGATTGG
Source organism: Anas platyrhynchos (assembly GCF_047663525.1). Classification (NCBI taxonomy): domain Eukaryota; kingdom Metazoa; phylum Chordata; class Aves; order Anseriformes; family Anatidae; genus Anas; species Anas platyrhynchos. The sequence goes on along the minus strand of NC_092593.1, from coordinate 32,560,263 downwards.
CCTTCAACATATTTGCGAAGTGGTTTCCAGGAGAGTTTATTGTATCATCTCCCAAGGGAAAATTTAGTCATAAATTAGATCGGAAAGATTAAAATGAGAACATTATACTGTTACAAAATGCTTTACCATTTGGGCTGTTTAGCAGTAGCTACATTTTGCAGAAACTCAAAGCACATCAGCTTATAGCTGCCCAGTTACAGAATTTCCAATTGGAGAGATTAATGCCTTTTGCTTTCTTTGCATTTGGGAGCTTCAATCAAGTAAATCTTGCTTTCGAGGCAACATAAATGTGCACAAACTACTACCTCATAAACAAAATAATGCCAACAGTCTGGAAGGATTTTAGGAAAGTAATAACCATGGGAAAACACATTGCCTTTTATCCATTTGCCTTAGACAGCTAGAGCCTATAGGAAGCTGAGAGCACGTTCAAGGGTCTTGGGACACTCACCAGGAAAGACAAAGTGACGGCTGGCTCACTGAGCGGATGGGCTGAAACTGCTTTAGAGAGGCACTGCAGGCTAGCAGAGCAAGCACTGCACTGGGAGGTCTGCATCCCCTACAAGCACTGACGTTCCTGTTTTGCAGTTGGACTGCACAGTCCTCAGAGCAGAGGGATTTTCCTAACAATACAAGGAGCCTTAACCAGAGTTGTAACTTTCACCATACAAGGTTTCATGGTTGCATTTACACCAAGTGCTCTCTGCACTGCTACAGGTATCTCAAGATGATGTCAGTGCACCGAACCAGGTTGATGTATTTATTTTGGCATAACAAGATGTCATCTACAAAAAGAGAAGAAAAAATAAGTATTTGATTCCTCATTGCTCTTAACTATGAGGCTATACATCCCCATGAGATTTCTGCTTGTGTCTAAGCTGAACTAATCATCAGAAGCTTGAGTATTTGGTCCTCCAGGTCAGGAAATGGTTGAAGCACACCAGGGAGCCCATCCAACTGGCATCCCCGAGCCTCCTTCCCAGGGAAAGAGCGGGAGGACAGAGAAGGAGGAGGAGGACCAATGCTCACAAAGTCCCTCACAGCAAGTGGATGAAATTTTACACAGACAATAAAAAGAAGAAATGAAAAAGGATGTTTTTCCCATGATGGTTATGAAAGGTCAAGGTACTGATCAGAAGTCAAAGAGAAGAATACACAAAACAAATACAGTACAGGCTGTAACAGTGTGTCCAGAATTACATGGTCCTTAATGGAAGCTGCCTGCAGAAATCCAAGAAATGTTTTGTGTGCATTTAACAGTAGAAGGTGGTTTTATTTATTCATCTAATAGATGATGAGCAACAGGCTTTGTGCATCAGACATTGTGATTTTTTTTTTCCTTGTATACAGCCAGGTTAGTTGGTATGAATTACTGTCAAGGCTATAGTTAGCCTGATAAATTAAATACATTTATTAAAATTTCTCCACCACCTACTGTGGAAACAACAGGAGCCACTGGTTGGCAAGATTCCCACTCCTTGGACCGATGCAGAGTGAATTAAACATCCCTGAGCTGAACAACAGGTCTGTCACATTTTCCTATTCAGAGTGCAGGCGAAGGTGCCAGGCCACTCCACAAAGCAAAACGCTGTTTCTATTTCTGAACACAGGAAGCAACTGCATGTAGTGAAGATGTGGCAACCTTGTCAAATTTCAGCTAAAACATCCTCAGTCTGAGCTCTGGGGCTTTTTGCAAGAAGCAAACGACTGGCTGTCCAATCCCAAAAAAGCAGTTGCTTTTTCTTGGAGAGGTTTACTTTTCTTTCCCAAGAAAATACTTCCTTAAAAACATGCTTTCAGCATGTTTCCTATGTGCAACAATCACCCCTTAATGAGTATTTTAAATGCATTTCCTGGGAGGAACCAACTTTATTGGCACTGCAGGACATTTTTGCACACATAAATTACCAAATATTGGAGTTGCTGCTGTTTGTCTCGTTTTGTCGAAGAAGAGAATCTTCATCCAAAAATTGGATTTTAGCAACTCTGTTTCTAGCTGAGCACATACAAATAACACAATCTGAGCTCAGCATCACACCTTCCTATTGAAACTATTTCAGCCTTTGTGACTCTCTAATCTTCAAGAATAGAAACCCTGGAGAGATCCATTAATCGCTGGCTTTTGATTAGGTTTATTTCCATTAAGATAAAAAGTGAAGAGGCTTCTTGTTTTTAAAGACGTGGCTTTGTTTTGTTTAGAAGCGGGAGAATAGCTCTGTTATTCAGGCTTTAATGGATTGTTAAAGTCTCCTTCAAGGATAGATCCCTAATTTCCGTGAGGTAAGGAATTAGTAAATGCAACTGAATTCAAATTCTGAAGTATTCTTCAGGAAGGACATGTAAACTTCAGATTTTGAGATTACGAAGGGTGACAGCAACCAGAAAAACAACCTCTAATCTTCAGTGCCTGAGCAAACTATCAAGATAAGATATTTGTCTGCATTAATTTCACTACTTGTATTCAAGGGGGCACGTTACAGACTTCTCCCACTCAGTAATTTCAATGAGTTCCTGAACAACGCAAGATGCATAACCTTAGAAACGATGGGGATCTTTATTATTTTTTATTTTTGCTATGTCCAATTTTTTAATAACCAGATACCTTAAATATACCATTATTACTACATACAGTTATTGAAACAATGAAGAAATTGTGCTTCCCTCAAGGTTCACAAATAGCATTTTCATTTAAATTACAGGTGAGTTTATGGGGATGGAAGGCACTGGAAAAATTCTGAGTAACATTATTTCGCTCTTGTCAGGAACAAGAGCGGAAAACATCGTTTGCTCTTGACATAAAAATTTCTAAACATCATAAGCATTGGGATTCCAGAATAAATGGTAATTTTACCATCACATTACTGGGATTTTAAAATTTTGTAATTTTATTATGGGGAAGAGGTCAAGAGACAGAGACGGAAGGGGAACTGCACGTGATCAGGAGCAGAGAAGGAGACAATTTATGGTTCATAACAAGCCAGGAAAATTCAGGTAGGCATAATTCTGGCATTATCTATTTTTGAGTGCTTGGGTTTGCAATCTTACTGCTTTATTTTTGTATCATTTTGTTCTTTTGTTTCTCTCTCTCTTTTTTTTTTTTTTCTTGGAGCCTGGCGGGAAAAGTGTAATACTCAATGTAAGATATAATTTCTTTCAATACTTATCACCAGCGAATGATTAGACCAGCAATTGCTTTCCAACGGCTTAATTAGAGGAAACATCTATATTTAATAATGTTCCTTAATGTACTGAACCACACACAATAGCTTGTTGAAGGAGAAAAAGCAGAGTGGTTATTGTCATAGCTAAGGATGGAAGAAAGGTTCAGACATTAAAGTCATCACAGAAACAATGTTATTAAACTGCACAGGAATAATCTCAAAGGAGATCCCAGGTGATTGACAATGATAAAATAATGCTGCAAGTTAAAAGGGCCCTTCTCTCTTCACCTGTTTTTTATTAATACCCTTATTACCTTTCCCTCAAAGGCAGCTTTTCGAGAGCTATTATTGTACTTAATGATAAATAGTTATCTACCCCCTAAATTGAGGGCAGTTTCCCGTGTACCCCTCAGCTGGAAGCTGCCCTCCAGCAGGGGAGATCCTGCAGACAGACCCCCCAAAACCCTTCCTTCCATTCGTGACCCTGAGATGCTGAGAGCATCTGAGAGAGCCGGGCTATGTCCAAAATCCACAAAACCAGCAAAGTCTGGGCTGAGTGGACTGAACTTGGCCACTTAAGCCCACAGAGCACACTGGGGACATATCCTCCCCGGAAAGAGGACTTGGGTGGTCATCCAAGTGGTCATCCAAGACCAGGCTTAAGCATACACAGTGGAGACTACATCAGAATGGTATTTCATAGCTATTAAATACTTTACAGTCCATAGAATATACAGAAAGTGCCAGCTGCTGTAAACTAGGACCATGAAAGGTCAGATTATCATGAAATCATTAAGGCAACACTGCTTTCACTTAGCATATAATTGCCGAACCTAAGCATACTCCGTAGAACCAGTAGGAAAATTAATTATTTAAATACTCTTAACAAATAGTACTACCGTTTAATTACATTAGTATTAATTTAACTCTAAAAAGTGCCTTAGGATTTTGCAGAATTAAATTTTGTTTCTCTGGAGTTTTTATGAATTTCAGAGCTTCTACAGGACATACATGTATGTGCATACATATAGCTTTTATATGCATTTACACATATATATTTATATGTTTTTTAAAAAGTGTGTTTGCATTCCTGCAGGATTTCTTCTCTTCAGATATTTTGGGTGTCTAAAAATGCAATCCTTTGGTAGTTTCCTCACTGAGCTGCACGCTGCTGTGAGACGAGAAAAATCCTGGATAAAAACGACAGCTTTTTCTCACTTGAGCAAACCCAGCTCTCATTCTCACAGCACCCTGCCTGACTTTAAGGCTAAATAGGCAGGTATAATATCAAGTTGAAGTTGCAGGCATTTCTGGCTCCAAAGGATTTTTATTTTTTTTCTTTTTACCCAATTCTCTTCTAACTTGTAGCAACCAGTGCATTTGAATGCCAACTGGGAAAACAGAAAATGGTAGGTCAGGGTGTTTTACTCCTGAAGATGCAACACGAGCACATATTGAGCACAGTCGGTGCCAGCCCCGTGTCCATACATGCCGTTTCCTAGATAACTGTAAGATTCCATAAGATGCAGCCAGACAACTGCTCTCTCCATATTGCTCCACAGCCTCCATTTACCCCATTATTTTTAGCCAGTTTTGATCCTCCCTCTTTTCTCATGTGGCCCTTGAGAGAAGAAATGGTTTGATTTCTAACAGCTCTTTGTTCACAGCTTCTCTGAATTTTGGTTGCCTTCTTGTATGGCCCCACTAGTCGAGGGCTCTGTTCACCCTGTGCTTTGCTTCCTGGCCCAATCTCCCCAAACTGAGACTCCCTACCACATGCACCACAGACACCCCTTAGGCCTCCAAAACTTCTCACTGAATGAATAAAACCATTCTATTTTACTGAACTGAGTTCGTTCAATAAATCACTTTATTGACTACATATATTTGGAGAGCATTAAGTTGAACGGTGTAAGTCCTGACTCTTGGAAGTCAGTAAAAATCATTTCATAAGCTTTGGATCATGCCCGTAATTGGCCAGGTCTTCTCCCCCCCAAAAAAAAATTTGATCATATAACAACCTTGCATCGATATTTCCAGGAGGTCTTCAAAAGAGCCTTTTCCTTCCCTTATAACCACGAGATATGACTTGTGCAGTGCAGGCTGCGGAAGTAACTTCACAAGCTCTAACATTTGGGCAAGTTTATATATGTAACTTTACAACCAGCCAAATGCTGGCATGTTTGGTTTTCTGCTCATCCGAAACACTGCGTGTGTCTGAGCGTGAGCACTTGTGCATGTTGCACTTGATACTTCCAAAATCCTACATGCTGGGGGCAGAAGTGGCTTGCGTTTAGCTCTGTAACTCACAGATGCAGCAATGTATTCACAGTATTTTTCCTAACAGGTTTCCGTGGATGGCTGACCTTTCAGCTGAATACTTTGACATCCCACTTTCCTCATGTTTGTTATAATACTTTCCTATCCCCATTTGACCCTGGCAGTCCATGAATATTTGATACTAAATTAAAGCATTACAAACCACGAGATAAATTCTGTTCAGGATGCTACCCTTGCAGCCCTTAATTACATTCGCCAGTGTGAATGTCATTGCAAGAGCTCTTGGCTTTGGCTACTGTTGAACCAGAGCTTGAGAAAGTAGGGTACTGTCACCTGCCCACACCTTCTCAATACCAAGGGTTTTTTAATTTACTTGACATTTGCTTGTGTGCCAGCACTTTCCTTTAGTTTGAACTGCTCCCAAGTACATGCAGCAATTAAGACACAATTTGGGGTCTTGTTTTGCTAACTAAACAAGCCCAGCTTAGTCCTTCTAGTCTCTTCTTTGAGAGGCTCTCTATTCCATTCAATCAGCCAAGTAGCTCATCTCCCTGATTCTCTATTCCCCATCTATGAAAAAGAATTCACGACATATCCACTGCTTAAAATTGCCTCTTTTTTTCCCTCTCTCTTGTCCATTTAGGCTGTAAAAGGGAAAGATCTGTGTCATATGATGTCCTTACACTACATAATGAAATTCTTAGCTGAAAATAAGTTGCAAAGTCAGGAGTAAAACACGAATTATCAGTAGTTACAGAAAAAGAGTCGTGATCTTTGCAAGTCAATGCTTAAAGCTTAGTAAAATGAGCTGGAAAGTGGCAGTTCCGTATAAGCATTTATGTCAAATTATTCATCAAAACAGAGCCTACCATGATGCCTGCACACCCTGTACTACAAATGCCAGCAATTCCGCAATTTCATTTCATTGTGAAAGTTCATTGGCTTTCCCATCTTGTCTTTCTAGCCCTTCATGTTGGGCTCATGTGGAGCCCAAAGAGTAAGATCAGCTTGTCTCACCAGCATTTAAAAATATGATCAAAGTGGTACAAATGGTAATCCATGACTCCAATAACCCAAAAGACCAGATTCACAGCAAATTTCAGGGAACAAAAAGTGACCCCCTGGCTCTCGACACAGCGCTGTAATCTAAAGGATAACATCTGCTGGAGAAACTTCACTACAGCTGCCTTTGCCACTCTCATTGCAAATATTAGACTGAAGATACAGATGAGATACGAAGATCCGGAAGACATTGGAGGCTAAACCTCCAGCTCATTCTTGCACCATTTCACATTCTGCTGTTTCCAGTACGGCAGTCTGCATTTTCCTTTTCCTTGCAGGAGACAAAGTTAATTCACAGGATGCCTACAAATTAACACTTGTCCTTTACTTTAACTGTTCTCAATGAGATATATAACTAAAGCCGAATCAATTAAAACAGACAGAACTCTAATAAAGCATAGCTCTAAGCCAGAATTTTATCATTCCTCCCCTAGGGACCAAGAAGCAGGGGGAGATACCTGAGGCCAAATTTACCTAATTGTTCCACAATAAATCCTTATGTTTAATCACAGGCTGCTTCAAAGGAACTCCCAATAGCTTTAATTAATTAGCTTCATGCTATGTCCTTTCATGGAACTGGAAATATTTCACCGCTGCCATCTCCACCAGCAAATCATCACTGTTTGGCATTGCAGAATACCTGCAGGACCAGGACTGGATTGAGCGGACAATGGGATCACTCGTGTCCACACTGGTGTGCCTGCGAAGGGGAGCGCTACGGGACGGGTAGCTGGAAAAGAGTTCCACTTGCTTTCACTGCTCCACACAGCAGGCATTCTCCTTCTAGGAACATTATGCTAGGATTAATTTCAGCTGTACCTACAACACTGCATTTGTGGTTCAGTATTAGCAGTTACATGGCATGTCATTAGAAGAAGATGTTCTTCTTTCAGAGAAGCAACCAGGCTTGGGGCTGATCCAGAGAGCTCCTGAACTGCCGTGTAAAATCAGGAACCCCCTTGCCTGTCCCCAGCCCTTTGCTGCACTTACCAAGGCTGTAGCCAGCTGCTCCACAACGACATTTGTCTTTCTCAGCAACATCTCGTTCTCAAATTGGGTAGGAGGACGAAAAAATGCATTAAGGCCAGCTACAGCCACATTACTTCAGCTGAGGTTTTCAATAGGAAAAGAGTGGACCTGAACCTCCAGTACTGTGGGATGGAGGAATGAAGCATTGGCATGGACTGGAAAGTCTTTGTAAGGTGAAGGATGTGCTTAAATGCTTTCTCAGTTGAGCACTGGGCTTGGGTTCAGCTGTGCCTTTAAAAACGTGCTCCAAACCACACAAGTCTTGGGGCTGTCCCTGCTCTGCAAGGTACATAACCACACGCAGCTGCTGCTGTCGTAACGCAGATGGAAATGTCTTCTTTTCTGCCTCAGGATGCCCTCCCTGGGTGATGTCAGCATGTCAAACTCCATCAGCCTTTCCAAGCTAACAGCATTTTGAAGGGAAAATGATTTAGTTGGAATAGCAGCATCTTTGGGTAAAAAGTTTGTGATACCTTTCTTTGAAGCTCTGCTTTAACGCTGAACTCCAGCTGACTCCTGCTTTGGAGGCAAATGTCTCAGAAGACTGCCATGGTGCAGAGGTTTGGGGTTAGCCCTTCCTTGTATTGCCAATAGGCAACAAGAAAAAGGTTGGAGAAAAAAAAACGTCAGAGCCTTCCTTCTATATTACCAAGATTCATTTGCATTTTGTATCTAACAGGGCTGACCTTAGCCTACTGGTAGTCTCTTCCCTGTCTGAGCACACCTCCTGCTTTGTTGGGAAGTAATTTTTGGTGGTTGCCTGGAATGAGTCTGGAGGGCAGCTCTGGCTTTAGGCTTGGAGCATCCCAAGTCGCACACTGCAAGAATCCAACTTGGCCTGTGCAGCAGAAGAACTACTGCTTTACTCCCTGAAATTTAACTGTTAATCACAGCCTAGCACAGTGCATTGTTGTGGGTCATAATCAACCAGGCTCCAGGCCACGAGCGTCGAGTTTTGCTATGGGTCAAGGTGTAAGCAAGTTATCAGGGTCACAACTCTGCCTGAAGGCATGTTCAAAGCCAATATGATCAGCTCTAGAAATCACTGTGAAACATTCACCTCTCTAAACACACTAATCACAGAAAATCAGGAGATAGTGAAGGATGATGAGGGTGCTGAATTGCTGCCTGCTCCTTGGCTCCCAACACTTACCCCGTTCAGCATGCTTAGAAATTTATGGAGACAAAGTAGAGAACCCAGAAACTGCCAGATGAGGTTTAGGAAGCATGAACACGGGCACCAGAAAGATGCTATACTGCCTATGTGTCTTCATCTTTTACAATTATTGACTGCTGTTCCTGGTCCTGCTTTTCTGAGCATTAGCAGGAATCTCTCTGCTAGCTGTTGAAGAGCTGATCGTGCATGGGGCTGCCAAAATTCTCCCTGTTCTGATTGAACTTTTCTCCTCAAACCATGACACCTGGCTAATCAGCATCATTTACATTTCCATATATATAACACTTGCTAGTTCTCAGGCACAGCTGAGAATGCATCTCCTTATCAAAGCTACTTGTGTACGCAAGGAAACCCGCTGCAAGGAAGGCAGGGGTAGGATCAGGAAGGAGGGGAAGAACATTGCCTTCTAGGTGGGCAAAAAGGCTGACGTGACAAATCTTCCCCCTTAATCAACTTATTTACTTTCCTGAAAACTCACGATGACAAAGTATCTGACTCAGAGCAGCTTGGGAGCTGATATCCCGCAGTGTCCATTGCAGTAAATTATTGCCTGGCTCTGCTGATGGAGATAGAGGTGATAGAGCTCCGTAACAAAGGATAAATGGTAATGCCCACCATTTCTTTCCACTCTGCAACCAAGCTGCTAGTACAGAGTGCTTAGATTAGGAAGTCACGGCTATTAAAATAAAATGGCTTTCTTCCTTTTTTATTCTCTCCCTAAGGTGAACAATAGCTATAAAAAAAGCCATAGATTTCCCAATAAATACTAAACCATGCTAGAATCAGATAACTGAGTTTATGCTAACTTCTAAAATACATTTTTTGGCAACAAATAGTCATTCAGATATCAATAAACATTGTGCACTTTATCATCACCCTGCTGGCATTTCAGCTGGCAAAAGAGCTGTTTATGTAATGCATCTTCAACTCCCAATTTCTCAGTATCCTGCTGCTGCTATTCCCACCTTTTCCTCATCTCGGAGATGATTTTTGAACAGCACACGTGATGCTACTGAGACAACTCTGCTCCTTTGTACTTTCTCTGCACATCACTCAGCAAATAAGCTTCTGCTCATCACGTCACGGCCGCAGGCTGGGGAGAAAGTATTGGAAACTGTGAACAGTTCCTACCAGTCTGGAAATACTGATGTAACTAGAGATAGCTCCATGATGTGGTTCCACTTTGGTAGCTAAGGATTTAATTACACACTCCAGAAGGACACAACCATTAGCACATCCATGAAATGCAGTATGTAGCCTTTTACGAGATGTCTGTAACTACTGCAAGGTGGGGAACATGTTTCAGGGAGAGGGGTGCAAGGGAAAAAGGGAGGTGATGCCAATGCAATATCAAAGTAGCAAAAGGAAACGGGAATCATGATCCCTCCAGTCTGCAATGCTGCATGGAGCTCAGCACAATAAAAAGGATGCAGTGAAAATGTTGATTAGAACAGTGCACACATCTCGTTCCCAAAAAAAACAAACTGATGCTTACAAAGAGCGAGCTGAGAATCTGCTTGCTTTGCATAATGCAGTCTATCAGCAGGGGAAAAGTGCTGGAAAACCTGTTTTGATCCTCTGTGGTGTAAATTCTGAACATCCCTTGAGGCTGGCAGCCACGCTGGCCATCCCCTGCTCACCACCACAGCCGACAGCTCCTTCGCTGCCACACTTGACTGTGCTGAGTTGCAGCACGGCAGCTCCTGGCAGCAGCACAGAAGGATTGCACTCACTTCTGGTCTGCACCGGACCACCCCGCAGTGTTGTGCCATGCGGCTGTCACCAAGAGGACACGCTGTCTTCGGAGCCAGAAACATGAGATTACTGAAGGCACTGGTGACTTACTTGCTGGGCAGGTACGGAGTAACAGGGACCCTCTAAAAAGAGCAAAGCAGAGTGGCACTGACTTATCTGCCCAGGTGGTCGTTTCCACAGTCCTTGTCAGAACACAGTACCACCAGAAACTCTGCCTGTCCAACAAATGTGCTTGAGACCAGACAACAGAAGTTAAAAGGGATGGAAACTGAATAACACATGCTTGTAACCCCTTAAGAAATCAAGCTGTCGAGGGGCTGGGTAAGGAAAGCAGAACTGAAGGCATGAGTTTCTCTACCCATTTACTTTTCTCCCTCTTCACATGGCCAGAAGCCAACACGTACTGGGGTGAGCTGACTCAAGGTCATTTACGGTCTTGACCTCCAGCTTGGAATGAAATTCAAGCAGCAGTGATACCATGCTAACAACGAGGAATATTAAACCCATAAACTGAATCTCCTTGGACAATGAGGATGACCAGTCCCGGAAAACTACTGCAAATAGATGCAGATGACCTGACTCGAGGCTTTGAGCAACTGACAGTGTCAATGGTGATGCAATTATGCGATGGAGGTCATCCAGCTCTTTCTGCAGGCACTTCAGACAGCGGAAGGTTGCAGAAACAAGGCAGGACCTGGAGGAGAAATACTTGGAAAGCAACAAGCACCTGCCGATAGTACACGCTGGAGTCGTGATGACATGGTGGCAAGACACACTCTTGTATCATCAAAGCCCATAAAAGCATAAAAACCCATCCACAAAATAACCTCTGGATCAGGACCGGCCCCAGGAGCCAGGGTGTCCCCGACCCTAAGCCTAACGCTGCGGGTGCAGAGGGGAAAGGTAAAGGCAGTGGGGCTGAAAATGGCCCAACACCATCATGCAATGCTGGAGCCAAGGTGTCAGCGCAACAACCCTGTGGTTACTTCTAGCCTACGCCTGGCCCTTACATTCCTCAAATGCCAGATTTATTTGGACGCCTTCAAAACACGTTGACTATAAAAAATGTCAGCGTGATTGACTGACCAGAAAAATGTAAATAAAAGAGCCCTAAATTGCATCATTTGGGTAAATATGTATTTATACAGTTTGGAAAGAAAAGCCTTGTTATTCAACTGTTGGACCGCAACAGCGACACAGGAGCTGTTCTGGTTTATAATGCAAATCATGTAATTTAGGACACGCATTATGTGTATTAAAAATGCAAAGTAAGATCCATGTGAAATGCTGTTAATTTGCAGTAGCCACTTTTCAAAGTATAATTTCTCAGGCATTTACATATTTTTTCAGTAAAAAAAATAAATTAAACAGTATTTAGAACATTTGCCATATCTCATTTGTTGGATCAAGATACTTTTGAGCTACAGAAACACAAAAATGGCAATAGAATATGGTAAATTACTAATTTCCTGCTATTTTTTTTAAATCAAATATAAATTAAATATAGGATCCTCATTTTCTAATAGGCCAAATATTTTTAATTACAAACAATCTGATTCCAATTGAATTACATGATCTTCTTTGCCAAATTCCAGCCCCTGGAATAATATTTATGGAGATAAAAGAGAGGCATAGAGCATCCTGGAACAACAACCAGTAGCAAGAAATTTCAGTTCAAGGCAGAGTCGGGTGCTGCAGGTCAGCTCCAGACCAAGCAACCTCATGTGGGGACCATGGGGGGTGAGGACTGGTTTTGACCTCCCTAATAGCAGGACTTGGTCCTAGCAGGTATCTTGCAGTGGCTCCAAACCACTGCTGTAATTCTGCATGGTTTGGCTCCGCTCCTTCCTCTCCCCATTGAAGGAGCTTCCAAACAGGACGAGCAGGACATAGCCATGCCATGCTGCGGCTGCACATTTTTTCCTACAGTTACCTCAAAAACCTCTGAGCTTTTTCACGGCAGGGACACTCCCACTGCTGTCTCCTGCAGGGGTGGCTGTCTTCTCCCTTCCTACAGAAGCAGCAGGTTTAATCCCTACATTTGCAGATCCTTACACATATCACAGAGGTGCTTCTGAAGGATCCAGAGGTCCACTCTGGGCTGCTCCTTGCAAATAAATAAATGTGCACCAGCTATGTGAGGCTGCTCTCCCTGGTCGCGGGGGGAGTCTGAAGTCTGGGCATACTCCCCAAGGCAGCTTGCTAGCCACAGGGTGAGAAAGGGTGTCCAGAGAAAATAAAGGTCAAAGAAATGAAAATAGTAGGTTCCCACCGCAATGCCTTTCCAGGACATTACATTTAAGAATGTAATTTTACATTGCCATAAAATGTGAAAACAATTCATATAAATAAAGTTTAAAGAGATTTTTTACTTTCAGGTATTTTTCTTCTCGTTAATTTTGCTGGAATTGCTCGCAACTGTTCTGAACAAGCTGGCTCACCAGCCTGGCCATCTCCTGCCTGTAAGCCTCCTCTTGTAGCAAAACTGGAGGGCTACAACCATCAGGGCCCTCCCTGCACTCGCAAGCAGCCAGAGGCTGGTCCTTCTCCCGCGAGATACTAATTCCCTCGGCCGAACTGAAGCATGGAAATAGGATCTCTGCGCCTGAGCCCTAACCCAGCTCTGCCGTAACCCAAGGCAAGCTGTTTTGGCTTGTGCCCCAAATTGCACGCTCTCTAATCCAAATCCCGCCGTACTCGCTGGGGAGCAAGGGAATCCACAGGCTTTAAAAACGCTTGGATCGTGCCCAGTAATACTTGGGAGCACTCTTGGAGGTTATCACAGAGAAAGTATTATTTAAAACTAACTACTTTATTATTTTCCCAGCAGCACATCGAACAATAACCCTTGAAGTGGTGAAGCCAAGTCATAGTCTTTGTCAGATTAACCTTCCTAGAGGCCTTCTAAAATCAATTGTAAATGTTAGCTCTGAAGGAGCAGGCAGATAAAAACCAGTTTCTATCCCCCCCACTAACTTTCATTTCAAGTTGCAAAACCTATCCACAGTCCCTTTACAAATCAGATCTGAAAAATGCTGCTTGATTATTTTTTAAAGAGCTCAAACTAGGTCACCAAAAATAGAGTCTCTAATGGGCTAAATGTGGAAAATGACTGCTCAAAATTAACAAGTTCCTGGGCTCCAAGACTACACAAAAGCTTTTTGAGTAGATTGCTTGCAACGACACAAACTGTATCCTCTGCCACACATGGCAGAAGCCCAGCCTGCCAGATGCTAAGTGATCGTTTTCGCAAAACATAGTTTTCAAAAAACCATAAAGCAATTTTTATTCTTAGAAAATAGCTCTCTAACCTCTTTTCCCTTTACGAGGAAGCATTTTACCAGCGCCGGTCCTGAGGCTGGCTGCCTGGGCCACTGCAGGGCAGAGGCTCGCGGCTCCTGCTGCTGCTCCCAGCCTACTCTCAAATGCATGGCAGCAGGCAGCTTTTGGGCCCTGGCACGGCAGACGCCCCAGGTGTCCCTAAGAACACGACTTCCCAGGCAGCAAGAGGTCATCAGGGACAATTTTGCAGAGCAGCTCTAAACAGAAGCCCCCGTAAAACAATTAGCAAGCCCTACAACATCACTTTGGCTCCTTGCAGCCTTGACTTGGGCCCAGGCTTACACCCTACGTTATTTTCAAGAGCAATAACGAAATGTCCTGCTCTGGGGACAACCTCTGGCCTCCATTTTGCTAGCACCCCTGTGGTGGTGCACAGCGTCTGCACTCTTCCCAGCTTGTCTATTTCTATCCTAATCTGATGTAATGCAGAAAGGGATGATAAAGACCCTCCAAGTACCAGCGTGAGAAGCTCTGATAATAAGTAAAAAAAAGTTATGTACCCTGACTTCTTACTCCCAGGAACCTTCCATCTTTTGAACAAACACTTCCACAGATAAAAGCAAGTCCTGCCAAGTTAATGGAAACAGCAAACACCCTTCTGGGAAGTACACACAGGCCTCAGCAGTAAATAGATGTGCTCATGTTTTGGCCATGAGTCACCCTCTGCACAAAGCTCCTCAAAAATCGATTGAAGACGAGGACAGTCTTCCTTCAGGAAGAGCCTGGGTTAGACACACGTTTTGGAGAGGCTGTCTAGCAAGGCCTGAAAGCCAGGAAGCTGCCGTGGTACTTCACGGCCCCACTTCTGCCAAACAGCCAAAACACTGAGTCTCTGTTTGCGTTGTTTCTTCTCCTAACATGAGAACTTGGTATAACAGCCTAAACCTTCGGATAAGGGATGCTTCAGCACATAGCAAACAGGATCATGACTTCTGCATGGCCCACCTGTACAGAGGATCTGATTTGGAGGCTCTTGAGGCTGGGCTTATTCACTCAAGAACACGAGTGGGGCTGATCTGGTTTGTGCTGCGCTTTGTTTTTGCTGTACTTGCCTTCTACGGGACTGCATCTGCCACAGAAACGTCACTTTCCTGCAGATAGACTGACCTTTGAAAAAAAGTGAAGCATTTCAAAAATATATAAAAATCTCTGATTAAAGCCCAACCATATGTTTCAGAGAACTCCATCTCTTCAGATTTTCCACCTACACAGTGAACACCTTACTGCACTTGTCCTCTTGCATTACGCTCCGTGACATGATGGAACAAGACATCGATAACAGCATGATGTGAAGTGTAAAACAAAATGAGAAAGCTCTAAACGCATCTTTCTTTCCAAAGGCTTTTGTATGTAGAAAGTGGTGAGCTCGGGGTACTGAAACACAGAGCGGTTTCCCACCTCTGGGTAGGTGGCATGAAAACAAACCGGGGAAGCAATGTGAAAAATTTGATGCCCCCTGCTCGCAGTACGGGGGTGGAATGAAGTGGCAGACTCGGGTGTTACCCACGGGTGAGCCCAAACGACCCCGAGTATGAGCAAGCCGGCAGCTGGTCTCGGGATGGAGGCGAGGAATTAGGCACACATTGATCTGCTCACTCCTGCTGCTGGTACCTGCATGCAACATCCCAGCCGGGAGGAAGGCTGCGGGACAGCGGCCACGGGTTGGTGTGGGCTCGTGCAGCTGGCGGTGGAAAAGGACAGGGACGTGGGTGAGTGAGACTTGCCTTGTTCTTTTTATAGCAGCTACGAAATTAGAAAGGCACTGGAAAAATAAGATGGTTTTGCTATTGTTTTGAAGGCCCATCACCCTAAATTGATGCCTGTTAGCTCACACTGCAATTTTATCTTTAACTAGGTCAGTAGAAATACTGTGTTATTAAAATTACTGAGACGTTCAGACACTTTTGTCTTCAATCCCTGCAGTACTGTCAGCTGTCTCTCACCGCACAGGGTGTAGGAGTCCGGACAGCTTCCCCCCAGTAAACATCAGTGTGGCTTTCCAGTGTGGGCAGCGCCCTGCAGAGCTCTGCAGAAATTCATGAAGGGTTAGTGTGATACATTTCCATCAAAAATGTCTGTGGGATTAACATAGTTTACACTGTAGGCATTAGTGTCACTTCAGCATACTTGCATGGGAATGTGAATACCATTCAGCTGGCACTCATTTTCTGTACGTGGCCGTAGGAGTTTGTACAGGGGTAGATTAATTTCTACAGCACCAGAGCCTCCACTCTCTTCAGGCAAACCACCCACTGGACTCAGGGAAAGGACAGCCTGCTTTGCAAGGGTTGTCATCTTCAGATTTCTGCTCAAAGACCCCTCTGTCTTTCTATGAAACTGCTGCCTTTCAGTATACAGTAAGTGTGACATCCTGCTTACCCTACAGAACTCCTTAAGCTGCAACAGCAACAAGCAGCCGTAGCTGCGATGCAGCAGGAAGGCGGATGGAGGGGATCGGGCGAGGATTCAAGTTTCAGTCATTAGGGCATGGTGGGAGGGAACAAACTCAAACTGCCCCAGCCTCAGGCCTTTGCCTTTTGCCCTCTCTTCTCCCACCTTCCAAACAGCATTTCCCTTCCCTTTGCATCTTCCACTGAATGGCT
The DNA here is from genome assembly GCF_047663525.1 of Anas platyrhynchos. Lineage (NCBI taxonomy): Eukaryota > Metazoa > Chordata > Aves > Anseriformes > Anatidae > Anas > Anas platyrhynchos. The sequence goes on along the minus strand of NC_092593.1, from coordinate 32,543,854 downwards.
TTGCACAAAAGCAGCAGCTGAAAACCTCAATGTACACTCCTGTGGCACAAGGAGGGGAGCCCTAGATCCTCAGGGAAGCTTCAGCAAAAATCCGATTTGTACTCTGCTTTTACACTGCTGGTTCTACAAAGCATCACCGTGCTCAGGCTCCCAGCCTGCTGCACCCAGGCACTGCTACTGAAGAGGAAGATGGGCTGGAGTTTTGCCAGCCAGAGTACACGGCTCACCTGGTAGTTCCACACACACAGTTAAACTGGTTATAAATAGCTAAATTTTACAGGGATCTAAAATCAGGAACTATGACTCAAATTGCTCCTAGGTTGCACATGAGGACTGAGACTTGAGGTGGGGACCCACAAACATGTCATGGTGCCAGAACTGCTTGTCAGACACTGGGTATGGCAAATTTTAATGAGTACTCAATTTGTCAACTAGATTAAAAATTAGCAGATTCTGTTTTGCCCCTAAGCAGATCTCCTTGCTCCTGCTGCAGAGGTGAGCAGAGGGCTTTAGGAGAGGCAGAGCCCAAGAGGCCGGCCTGGCGCCTCTGGCTGGGAGGGATGGGGTGGCCAGGACAGGGCTGGTGACCACCAAACGCCTTCCAGCCACGTCCACAGTCAGCGCTGTGAAAGCACGGTATTTCCAGCACCGGAGACTTGAAGCACACGAGCTTTTACAATATGGCAACACGGACAAGGGCTCGCCGAACAACCTGCTCTCCTCTCGCGACTCCTTCCCTGACAGCTGTACAATGAAGCTGCACTTTCAACTCTCAAAAAAGAGACACGGGGAGAGTGTCAGTGCTTTCATTAGCCATTTTACTCGCAGGAATACTCATCAAGAGCTGCACAGGCAGCTCTGAACTCGGGCAAAGCATGCCCTCTCCATAAAAGAGTAAATAAATTAGCTTTTCCATCAATGCCTCTTGTTTTCCTGCTTTACAAAGAGTGGTTGTTCATTACTCAAACTGCTTTGTGCATTAGTCAATGAAGTTCCAAACATTAAATTCTGCTCAGGAGTAAGAAAAATGCCGCCCAGATAACTTTTCTTTTGCAGCCTCTTTTGTCAGAACAGAAATGTGCTTTCCTGGAGTTCTGGTAGGCGCGGGCATTACGGCACGCTCCCATCTCCCTGCGACAACAACGCCGCAAGGTCTGTATCCATTTCTCATCGCTGCCGTCATTAACCTCGAGCAGATCATTAGATAACAAAATACCAGCGTCCCCAACACCTGCATGTTGCTGACACACAACAGACATCCGCGTCCTTTTCTAGACAGCAGTACAACATCTTCCTTTCTAATGCAAACTTCCACCCACCCACATACCACACATAATGACTCAAAAGCAAAGGCACCGGATTAATTATGCCTCTGATGTTCTACATTTTTTGTTCTCACCATTATCCAATTCAAAAGATTGGCATCCCTAAATTCGAAAAAAGCCTCTTTCAGGGGATGGCTGCGTCTGTCAGATGGCGGGCGACGGAGAAACACCACGGATGCCAGGAGAGCCGCGCAGAGATGTTCCCCGCAAGATCCAGCCCCATGGCTTCGCGTATTGCTTTCAAGCAGATTTCTACTGAACGCATTTTTGTTAAACTTTTGTTAAACTGTGAGCTTTCTCTTTTCTTTCTGCCATTAGAAACCTGATTACTCCAAGATTAGGACCAAAGGTGCATGAACCGCCTCGCCTGTAAGTCTCTTTAGCTGTGCAGAATATAAAGACAGCGCGTTTTTGTTTAAAGGGATGATGAAATAGGCAAGAGTAAATGTCCCTTTATGGCATCCCTTTAAAAGCAGAATAACCAAAAAACTGAAAAAGAGATTTTTTTAAATTAAGGTGAAAATTATCTTTGAAATATGTAAACAGATACAAAAATATATATATATAAAAAGCTTTCTTTTTTGCAAAGAAGCTTCTGCTTTCATGCTTTCGCTGCGGGCTCTGATTTTTTCATACAAATAACAGCCAATTCAGTCTTGGTGCTGAACCATTTGGGGCTTCAGTTCTTACCAGAGGTTAATTTTGGAGTTTTGCCATCATTGTGCTGTATCTACAGTTTATCTGATTTTATCGACCCCTTTAATTAAAGTGACTCGCCGCACAATGCTAATTGATTTTGCGATAAAACAATTAATAGCAATTAATTCATTTTTGTAGTAATTAGCAGATGTAATTTTCCTCCAGCTGTCATTTTCTGCCTCTCAGAAGCCATGCCCTTAGGGCAGGAGAGGTAAAACAGCGAAGTTTCTTTATCCAGATGTCCACAGAGGAAGCAAATCTCTCCCCCTCATCCGAGCGCCTTTTGTGAGCACTCTTTGGTATTCTGATCACTCCTGCATCATCCACAAATATTATCTGTGTTTCTATCCAGTGCTCATCAGGCAAGTTTCCCAACCTCTCTCTGAAAGAAATGGAGAGGTTTTCAGTAGATGCGTTGCCCAGGAACTGCTAAGACACTGCATTTTAATTACCTACTCTTAAACTATAATCATTTGCCTATTGAGAAAATCATACACGCGCTATAAAATGAAGGTAATCTTCCCCCTGCTCCCAGCATCTTTCTCTCTCCCTGCCCTTCACTTCAGTATATGCACTGTAAGTCACGGATGAAGCAAGCATCCCTATTAAGCACGTCAGGCTCCTCCTGAAGAGAGACCACACGGTGCAAGCTCATGTCAAGTGCTTCTTACGAGCCTAAGACTACATGTTCCCCAGTGTCTTATTTTCAGAGTTAAATCCCCAGTCCCACCCCAAATAACCTATAACTTAGAGTTGAACTCCAGCTTCTTGCTCACTTTTGGCAAGAGGAGCTGCACACCCCATGTATTTGCACACGCATGTGAGCGAGGCAGATGTGCCTGCACCTGCCACGATGCCCAACGTGAATAATATTCAGAAGCCAGTTTGTTGGTACCTGTGGACCCTGATGCACCGTACTACAAAAATTTCCAAAACTTGTAATGTGCTGAAGAAGAAGGCAGGCGACCCAAAGGTGCCAAACAGCCCTTGGCCCCCGGAGTCACCAGCGGAAGGAATTAAATGCATCACCAGGCCCCATGGCACTGCCAAAAAAAACCACTGAGAAAACACTGCCAAAAATGCTGCCCCAGAGGCTGTGAAGGATGGAGAATAAATAGAGCTGGCCCCACCAGCAGCTGCTTCTTTAGAGAGACTGGTGGGGTGGCTGTGGGCCCCTTACTGACAGCACCCACATCTGGCCCCTAGACCCATCTTTTACAAGCTACCTAAAAGCAAAGCAAATTAAATGACAAATTTAGGCATTACGGTAAAATTACGGTACCCTGCACATTCCTCCTCCAAGATAAAACAGAAAGAAGCTTGTTATTTTCAGATCGTAGAAAACCTCAATCCCATCCCTCGTGTAGAACACTTTCTCCAGCACATTACTCCACAATTACACGGCAACTCGGTGCTTTAAAACATTAAGTAGGATAAAGCATAGCAACAAATTCACTACTGTGCAACTTCTTACTGCTTAATCAAATTATTTAAAGGAGATTTTATTCTTCTGCCACTTTTTCCCACACTTTTTTCTAGACAGTTTTAATAACCATGGCGAGCACTTCGCAGTTTTCAGAAGCTGGTATCAACCCCCGTGCATACAGATGTTTTTAAAAGGCTGTTGTCTCCAGAAAACAACGTGCCGTCTTCAGAATAGCTGCCTTGGTGTCTCAGCCAGCTCCATTTTAACACACACTAACTTGCGGCCCCAAATGGGGTGGGGACAGGAGCCCAGTCTGCCCAGTGCAAAGAGATGGAGGCACCATCGGATGGGGGTGCTGACCACCCCGCTGGCACCGAGTGAGGGGGACACAAGTTGGCGAGGGCAATCGTGCCTCTTAGCTCTCAGAAGACTAAATTGGGATTTTGGCACTGGACCGTCTACGTAAAAGACTGGTAGGGTGTGGGAATGCAGCAGGTATTTAAGAGACAGGGAACTGAGGTGCTCCACGCACTGTTTCTTGATACTGCGCCCTACAGCTTGTGAAAGCCAGGAGATGACTAATTGGCTGTAATAGGGCATTTGCGGTTCTCTCACCTGCTGCACTGATTGCCCTGATTGAATACCTGGTGTTTTAGAAAGGGCTCATTAAAAATAACTTATAAAGACATGTATAGCTCAAAGAGAGTGCCTAGAGTCTCCCTCTTTATAATCTCCATTACAACTGGAAATCTGGACTGTTACTGCCCTTCTCTGCTTCTCTCTGTGATGATGTGTGACCACAGATTTCATTTCATCAACAGACTTGGTACCTTTGGAATGGAAGACACACACGTAGATACTGACATTTAGATAGATCTCTCTCCTACAGAAGACAAACATTTTCCTTTTAGCTGTTCTCCCACCTTACCAATTAATTTTATTGCATATTTTTGTATATTCTAAGAATTTGTTTTCAAGCTTCTACTGTTTCATTTTGGTGTGTTGTCTAGATCTAGAGTTGCCTTTGCCCACTATTGTGAACTTTTGACACCACAAAGCTGAATTATAATTGCTCTGGACACTGTTTCTCACACCAACTCACGTCTTTCCACACACCTTATAAATTCCCTTTTTGACTGCTTTTCTCAAAATGCCCTCATGTTTGTGTCCAGCTCTCTTGTACCCACGCATCTCAAAAAGTTGTCCCCTTCAGAAAACCACTTGTTATCTTCAGAATAGCTGTCTTGGAGAACTTCATCCAGATTTATGACAAAGGAATTCACAGCCCAAAGGATTTGCTTGCAATTTTAGATGAACAAAACCCCAGGCTCTGGGCACTTTCGAGTCACGACATCATGAAGGCAGGCAGATTTACACAGAACTGAGAAATCCATTGCCCTTTGTGCCACAAGCTTCATATTCCTTCATTATGTGCATTGACTTTCTGCAGAGGGGGGTGGAGAAAAGGGCTTGAGCCTGGCACTGTGTGGTCTCTCAGCATTTTGCAGGGGGAAGAACTATGATTTCACCTTCCAGTTTTGTAATTCTTTCTGCTCAGTTTTGATTCCCTCCCAAATTTTCCTGTGAACGACAAGTATAAAACCTCTTCCCACTTTGTTACAGATTATGTAAAATAGCGCTAAAGTGACAGGAACCTCATACCCTGAAATTGCAGCAACCACGTCACGCGTATTTAGCCCAGAAATGACAGTTCCCCATTTCCTTAAGGAAGGAAAAGGCAGGGGAGGTGGATTTCAAGCTCTGAGCCAAACAAGCTCCACTGACCCAAATCTAGTTTCTCAGCTGTGTCTCTTTCTCTCCCTTTTATCCTTTTATTTACCTGATAACCTTTATTTTCTACATTTTTCTCTTTTGCAGTAATTTTGTAAACTCCAAAGGGAAAATGAATGTTCTGGCTGAACTCAGCCTGAAATATTTCTGACGAGCTGGACTGGACTACCCTGCTTCAGCTCCGTTCACCCCTAACTGACCAACGTGTTGCCTCATGGCATTTGAGATCCAGAGCTTTGCTCATTTTTATGCTGAACTCGCTATTTAAACAACATCGTGATGCAGCGGGTACCATCACACCTCGCAACACAATTTATTTTGTCATTGTCAGTACGCTTCTGTATGGGCATTTCGTTTTGCCACATTTCTGCATATTTTAATTTGTCATCCCAAATCAGGATCACCATATACGTTGAGAGAGACGAGGTTCCCCATTAGGCTGGAATACCAATGCTGCATTTAGCCTTGCAGCTAACACTGCCACCGTTAGTGGAGAAGTCTTCTGCTGCTGCTCAATATCTCATTATATCAAAATCGTTCGGCAATGCGTACTTTAAAAAAATAAAAAAAAATCACCCTTCCAAGATTGAAAGACCAAAGAACTGAAAGAAAAAAGCCATTTGGTGTTGCTGACCCTGCAGCTAGTGAAAATCAACACCAAGGTGATGGAAGGAGGAATGAGTTGTGACAAGATGAGAAAGTACCTCTCCCTTAGTTATAGGAGAAAATCTATGAAATGCCCAAGGAGATAAATAAAATCTGCTTCACGCAAGAATTATCAAGGGCTTATTATGTCAGAAAAAAAGAATAATTCTCTTCTGCTTTCCTCCCCATCTCCACCCTGACTGCCTAAAATACAGAAACACAAACTAATGATGCACTGACCTGAAATGGAGGGCTTTTGGCCAGCTCAACAAACAGAAGCATTTTAACTGCGGACTGACCCAAAATAAATCTTTCCTTATTTCAGTTTTTCAAACTACTCTTTAATGAGATTACAGGAAATGAATGGACTTCAGACTCTTCCTTCAAGCAGAAGTGACATGAAAAAAAGGCATCAGGACAATAATACAGACACTGTGTCTTCTTCCCTTCACGCAGCTTCCCGACCAAAAATGTATAAATAAGCAATACAGCAATAATTGCCATTTTTGGGCCTTACTCAGCTGTCCTTCTTCAAGAAGGCTCTCACCAAGTCACCAGGGAGCCCTGAGTAGGGGCCATGCAGATACTACTGAGCCTGTACCATGCACTGGCTGAGCTATGTTGCATCTTGAGAGAATACACGAGGAAGACCACGTTTTGCACCAGATTAATTGAAATGTATTGAAATAATTAAGAAGAGCTAAAGGGAGAGAGAGATTGAAAGGAATATAACCAGCTGACACACTGGATGGCACGCTATAGGTAGAGCAAGGACAAAGGCAGGAGAGCTGTGAAAGAAGAGGGAAATGCTACTAGCAAGCTTGGAAACATCACAGAATTCACATGTCCATAATTTATTCACCTTTTCAGTGTTAAGATTTAGGTTTAATATTACCAGACAGCAACAAGTGAATGCCATTCATTTATTTATGCCACCCTTAAACACTGATCTTCGCAGACTGATTTACAGAGGAAGTCTGACAGGCTAAGTCACCTCTGTTCAAGGGAGAAGGACAAGCTTGAAGCCATCTTCTCTTGGGCTCCATTCCCCTGCCCATATGGGACCATTTAAAACACAGACTCTATATTGCAGTAGATGGTGTGAGGCATTTAAATCTACGTTTACAGGCTCTAGAAAATGACTGAAAATTTAAGGAGCGGAACAACTTGAAAAGCTCCCGAATTTTACATTCAAGACTCAGAAGATCGACCAACCTACATGAGCACTCCCGGCAGCAACCGGGGCCTCACCAGGCCAGCCAGGTAGAGACTGCTTGTGCTCCACAGCATACTGGAAATATTTATATACTGAAATACATACCAAAAATATATGCTAGAGGATACAGACACAGGGTGCCTTCCCCAGACCAGCAGCCCCATAGGAATCCAGCCCAGCCCTTGCCAACCTGCAGCGCCTTTTTGCCGATCCCCTCGCAACCGCCTGGGCAAGCCTCCAGCTCCATCCCAGCTCCCTGGAAATCCATTTGCAAACCCGCTTTGTGATTTCTATCCGTAACGGCGGACACAGTTTTAAAATGTAATGAGAGGTTCCCGTGTATTTTGTGAATCATAACAGTGAGTTTGATTCACCTTCATTTATTGAGTCAAGTTTAAAGAGCATTTGAATAATGCTCAAAAAACTATTTGCATACTCAATAGTTACATGCGTTTTAGTGCACATGAGTCTCCATTTGATCATTCACATAATAAACACGTTATTTGTCTTCAGCAATTTATGAAAACTGTTTTAAAAAACAGTTTTAAACTGTTTTAAAAAACAGTTTCAGTCCTCCGGGGAGAGAACAAAAATGATAAAGGAAGGCATATGTAGACAGCAACAAAGATTGGTGTGACTGAACACACCTTGCTAGAAAAAAAAGCCACAGTTAAATATCCCTCAGAATAGATTGTTGCCAACTCTCAGTACATGAAATATTTTTCCAAAATGCGGTATGTGGCAATTTCGTATAAGTACCAGGAATGTGTAAAGAATATGGAATTGGCCATCAGCAATTTGCTAAGCACATCAGGAGCAGAAATCTCAGACCGTTCAGGAATGATCTTCTGTAATAAGCAAGTGCTTAAATTCATCTTTAGTTAGCATCGTGAAGCATGTTCTTGGGTCCCAAAGGACAAAGAAATCTACCTGCAGGCTCGGGGTTAAATAAATGTCAAAACACTCTGCAGAATGGTCTGCCACTGAGCCCAGGCAGGAACGAATGGCCAGCACATCCACGAGATGGACTTGTGGTATGACCAGAGATACGAAATAGAAACATGATGACAAATACATGCAGCAGTGGAGATAACATGTGAAAATGGTGTCAAAGAACCAAATGTGTTGGGTAAGTTCCTGGCGATCTATCTGTTCTACTGCGTTACTCATTTTTAAAATGGATCTAATTCATACAGAAGCCTTAGCTCCAAGTGATACAACTCTCTCCTGCCCAGAAAACATTTGGGATCAAATTAATGAAGCCTTGCAGAAGTATAGCAGATCAAGACTTGGCACCTCAGCAAGTCCTCTGTTTAACATTTTGTTTCAGTAACTTGGGGAGGAGATGGGCTAGGCAGTCCAGCCGACATGCTGCAACAGAAAAGCTCTTTCCACCTTAGAAATAACTGCAACCAGGGAAAATCCTTCCTCAAATCTACTTTTCCATTTCTGGACACGTATGCCCAAGTCCTTAATGTAACGTAGAGCCTTACCAAGTTGGATTTCCTGTGGTCTCCTTGCCCATAGCAGGGATCTCACGCAGCATTTCAAGAAGCTTTGCAAAGGTCAGTAATATTCAACAGGATGGATAAAGCATCAAGATTTCTTGCTCTAGAGAATAGATGTTCTCTCTAAAAATTAGCATGCGAATAACAAAGTACTGTAGCTTGTCAGAAGGAAAAGGTTCATTTGGAATGGAATTAACAATGCCTGTTTTGGCGCCACACTGTGCCTTCCCTCCCAGCTTCTCAAGGATGTGGCCCATTCCTAAGCAAGAAACAATCCTACCAATTTCAGCCAGCAGAGACTCGTACTTAGGGCCACAGCTCTTCCTAAGTGCCTCGCACTGCCTCTCAACACCATCATTTCTTTCAGACAGTGCAAGGGGAAAGCACAGACTGGGGAAATGTTCACTGCCCACAGGTTCCTTGAAATATTGCAAGGCACTACATTTGCTCTCTGAATCTTCTTTCCCATTTTTCTTTATGTTTTAATCTATGGGAAAAGAAAGCTGTCTTAAATGTTTTGATATTAAACACTCAAAGACTGTTTATCTGTGTCATTATAGCGCAGCTTTAAAGTCTTTGCATATTTAAAAAAAAAAAAAAGGATCCACCAACAGCAACTGGATTTATGAGGCTGGCATAGGTTCAAAGCCAAAGTTGATCAGAAAAAGCTTTGAATGCAAGGCATAATAACTAAGCCAGTCTTGAGAAGCTTTTGATAGATGTGGTCTTCCCTCAAGTCATGAAATCCTACCGGAGAAACTTCAGCTTGTCATGCTCTTTTAGCAAATATCCAGAGGCTCCCGAGGCCCAAATCCCTTTGGAGCGGTTTGAGAGCATCACCCATGCTAAGCATTATCTTCTGCTCCGTGCCTCTAACTCGAGCTGCTCGGTGGTTATCTCAGCGCTGCAAAGAGGCACTCGGACGTGAACGCCGGGCTGGAAGGCGAGCAACTTCCCCGGGACGCACGTCTGGCACGGTGCAGCAAGTCACGTCAGGTGCAGCCAGCTCCCCTTTGGCAGTTTTGGGGAAAGATCGTGCTTTAAAACAACAGGGGTCACTCCAGTGCTCAATTCCTTCCAAGCACCAAAAATAAGCACCAGCCAATGAATAAGCCAAGTCAGAGCTGGGTTCCTTTGTGTTGATTTACCATCGTACAACACAAGTCCTGACCGAGGCATGCTGAAATCAGCCAGACCGGGGCTGACACCGCACCATGCATCTTCTCCCTGGTCTTGCCGGAAAGTCTGGAGATGCTTTCCTTTGGGAAGAGCCGATCTGACTGTGAACATGAATGACTTTGCACGATTCACTGCCCCTTCTCTTCCCAAATTCTACATCAGTTTGAAAAACGAACACGGGGAATTGCATTTTACTCTGTTCCTAGGCTTGTTAACTTGTTACAAGAGCATAAAGAGGAGCACTGGCAGTCAGCTACATCCCCACATCATTCAAAGTCACACACCTCCTCTGCTCTCAAGTTTTTCTTTACCAGTGAAACAAGGGCAGAGTCTTCTCCAAATTTCTTCAGGGAATGACCCGGAAGGCTGTAGTTGTACCTGGGTGCACAAGTACCATAAGCACTTGAGGTTTGCTTTGCACCTTGTCATATCACTTCCAACTCCCGGAAAGAATCCGGAGGTAAAGATAAGTCATCTCACTTGTTACAACCCCAAAAAAGTTCAACATGAGCTCAGATCAGCAAGGACAGGCCTTCCCCGCCTACCCTAGCTGTTTGCCTAGCCTTGGTATGGATACAGCGTGGCCAACGTGCACCCGCGGGCCTCTCGGACCTGCTGGCTATTTGCCATGCACAGAGCACAAACACAGAAGGCATTTTGGTGCTTGCCATGAGCAAACAGCTCATCCAAGGCTTACACAGCACATGGAAATGCAACAGAACCGGGGAGGTTTCAGCCCAAGAACAAAGCTCACTTTTTCATAGGCTGGTTTTATCTCCCTGATTGGAATACACCTTTTGCACTGTTAGTGTCAACTGGAGTAACAGTTATGCCTAAGTCAATGAATTACAATGACACGAATTAATTAGAGAATGAATTAAAGCAGCATCAGGCAAAGAAACATCAGAAGAAAAAATAAAATCAATTAAAAAAGCTTCCCCTTGTACAATGCATTTATAAGGTTATTCAAGCTGCCTAACACAATCTAGCATAGCTACTCCGAGTCCTCCTCCAAAGGAATTCAGCCTCCAATGCAGAAACAAATCTGCATTTGCCACCAGCAGCCTCTTTGTCTTCATACGCACCAAACACGAGCACCACAGGTCCCTGTTCAACAGAATTATCAGAGCTGATGCAAACACTAAAGCATGGATTAGAAAACTGCAAACAGATCTAGTTTAAAGAAGAAAAAAAAAAAAGTCAAGCAAAGATTTTTTTCCATTGCTAACCAGAGTTTTGAATAAACGTTTTTATTGCTCCCTGGGCAAATTGTGCCTGCCTTGGAAATTAGTGACTCTGAACTAGAATGCTTTAAAAAGAAAACAAAAATGACTGAAGCAAGGTTTTGGGGTTTGTTTCCTAGTTTTTTTCTTGGCTTTAAAATCTGTGGAGATTTGAGTGGTGAATTTTTGCTTTTCATATTTTTTTTCAGTGCTTTTGTTTGCCTTTTTTTTTTTTTTTTTAAAGAGGGTATATATCACTCAGACTTTTCAGATATTCACTGATTTCACTGAAATCCATTCTCTGATCACTACAATCGACACAAGCTCTAATCTGCTCCACTCTTTAATAATGTAGAGATCTCTTTGTGCCCACAGGAACAGACTTTTCAAAGACAGACTCTTTGGAGACTCCTTCATTGCCCATATCTTCAGCAGACACATTTCTAACCCCTTCCTAAACCCCCTAACAGCGTCTTCTATGGACCTGATACAGAGATAACTAAACTCTCAGCATTTATAAAGAAACTTTTTTGTAGCACGAAGGCTTGCATGTGAAGACACCAAAGAAAGTGAAAATAAAGTCACCCAGTTTACAAAATTCAGTTAAAGCATGTTAAATCCTCACATAGATGCTTTTATTTGTAGGAGGGCAGGCTTGAGTTTGGGCACTGTGACTCTGTGCCAAAGTGATGGCTGAGATCCCTGCCTCCTGCTCCTCTGCCAGCTTTCAGGGAATTACAATTTCTAAGACTGTAATTTCAGAAGGAAGAGTGGAAAGTTGTGTCCCCCACACCACTGTGAAATCCTGGGCAAAACAGCCCTGCAGAAGGTTTCACTGACGCAAGGAAGAAAAAGAGGAGTTAAAAATCTCAGCACTTGTAGAAAGTTTCATTTCTGCATCCTGATTCAAGGTTCTTGATAACAAAGCCTAGCTTGCTCATCCTCCCTTAAATGCTGCCTGTTCACAGCATAGTGTCGGAAAAAAATAGTGGAACTGGAGAAACTGATGTAAATACACTTCATTTGGAGTAGTTTCCTGAAAAAGCAACCCAAACCAGTCATTTATTCTATTTTCAAAATGCAACACTTCCTGGCAAATGCCAGGGATTGACAGGATGAGGTTTAAAAAGGTAAAAGCAATATTTAACCACAGAAAAACATACACACTGCCAGAAAACTGAGCAAGAAATGCCGGTTTTTAGAAACACTGACTTGTAAACCACAAAGACCTTCAAGGAAGAGTAAAACGCAATATTTTCCTGGTGAAAAGAAAATCTGCACCGAAAGAGGATTTGGTAAGAACCTTTGTTTTCCTCCAAAAAATAAGTTTAATTTAAAACATCTGGAGGGAAAAAAAACAAAAACAAAAACAAAACAAACAAACAAAAAAAAAAAACAAGTGGATAGTCTCTATTTTGCATTGTTTTTTCAACTAGAGATCACTTAATCAGCTTCAAGCATGTGCAGTGCCCAGGGCTGGTTCTGGGGACACCGAGCCAGGTAAGAGGTGAGGGCGCTGCCTTCCCCCACACTGCCTGCAGTTGGCCCGTGCCTTGGACGAGTTGGAAAGCTTTTCCCTACCCTTTAGCTGAGAACCAAGGAAAGCGTTCTGCATCACACAGAACAAGCAGGATCACTAAGTGCTGTCTGCACTATTAAACCCTGAAGTCTTTTTCCCCAGTGCTCAGCATCCTCTAAGTGCCTCCTCTGCGAACAGAGAGCTTGCGGTTGCTGAATCCTGACCGCTCTGAACCTTTAACTGACCCATTTTAGTTATTACACCGTGTCCTCTCACAGTAGCAAAGAAAATTATCAAATTTACTGCTTTTGATAAGTATTTCTTACCCACCCAGACGAAGAAAAAGGTGCTTGAAAGAAGAAGATGATCACGTCTCTGTTACATTACGCTGCTACGAAGCATTCCTCACCATTCATCTTTCCATAAAGTTCTCCTCTCTGCCTTTGCAAAATGTTGGCTTTTAAATTGCACGTTCTTTGCAATTACTAGTTATTGTTTTACACTACAAAAGCTAGGTTTGATGGCCGCAGTATTATTTGGTAAGTTTTGCAAGCCCTGACCCTGACAAAGGAACATTTTATGAAGCCAACAAAGTGTCACTGGTCTGTGGGGACACGGTGCCCACTGGTGAAGGACCACTCACAGCCCTCTTTGATCCTCAAGTGGAGTAGCTCTGATGTCCCTCCCAGCCTTTGCAGGACACAGACACAGCTGGCTGGGGGGGAGAAATACCAGGAGTTATCCACAAAAAGCATGTTTGAGGTGAGTGGCGATACAGCTTACCATTTGCACGCAAGTCCCATGGCTCAGGTAGTGCCCAGCTCGCCGTTGCTTCTATCGACCATTTTCCCAAACTATTTGCGGGTGCATGCAGGTGCCTGCTTAGGTACCAGCCCATCACCGAAGCTAAGTGGATTTCAGCTGGCTTGGTCACAGTCAGAGGCAAAGCAAAGGAAAAGATATCTGAAGGCACAAAGGAAACTAATGGAGAAATTCCCCCGGATAGCTCCAACGCTGCTGTAATTTTAGTGGAGAAAGCAGCCAGGACTGAGGCCATGCACGGCATCAGCCCCTATACCATGAAATGGGATAGCAGAGCAGCATCACCTCACTCCACTCACCTATTTATTCCCCCCCCACCCAATATTTACTGAAACAGGTGCACTGGGCAGCTGCCGCAGGGCTACCTGCTGTGCTTTTTCACACTGAGGAATGCTCTCAGTTTGCATCCTTCCAGATTTTGGAAACCATCGCAGATCTCCAGCACACTGGGCAAACCATAGCTTTAAAGAAACAGCTCTGGTGCCTGTGAGCTCCTGCTCTTACAGCAGGGAGGAGTTCAGTCTACTGCAATCTAATGTTGGCTCTTTCACACCAATAGCAGTTAAGCCTCTGTGAGGTTCAAAGTTGAGAGAGATCCCTGTGTTTTAGGTGCTTACCTGAATTACCCTGGCCTCTGCTGTCTGCAGCAGAAGCTCTTCATGAGCAATTTTTGATATATTTTCTGCTGCTCCTGACAGTTCTTACTGTACTGGGTATTTTTGAAAGGGGCAGAAAAAAAAAAAAAAGGAAGAAGAAAAAAAGAAAAAACCTACTCCAGCCTGTTGCTGCATTCTGTATTTCTCCTGGATGCTATTTATCACCTGCACTGCAGCAGTGGATGGGAGCAACATCAACCCAAAAAGTCCCCCCCCATGGGCAACTGACAGCCAAACTCAGGAGATGCAGCAATCTCTCGAGAGAAGCAGAAGGAAAGCTCAGGGATGAACCCAAAAAGCACCAGGGCCAGGGAGAAAGTACCCACATGCCCCCATGTGTAGGGAACTTCCCTGCCAGCCTCCTGGTGGAGGTGAGCCTTAAGGAGGGGTCAGAATTAAGGTGAGATTGCAGGTTTGGGGGATTTCACCAAGAGCTCCTCTGCCACCAAGAGGGTGGGAGACAGCACCTGAAGGACATACGGATGGAAGGGCTGGTGGGTTACAAAGCACAGTAAAGTGAAAAGCAATGGGAAAAGGGAGGTTAATTAAATGCTTTCCAGCCTTTGGAAAGGCTGGGGTTCCCTGTTCAGCAGAGGCAATGCTTTGGGATGGAGCAAACCACATCTCTCCTGCTCCCGAGCTGGCTTCCAGCCTTACTTGGCGTTGGTGTGCGTTAGTTCTTCTAAAGTATTTAGCTAAGCGGCAGCCCTGGCACCTTCTCACACAGCACGTTGTTCTAACAGACCAAAAACCTGTTGTTTTTAAACTCCCATTAAATATAAATTCAGCTGTCAGGCATTAGTGCACGTAACAAAGCCCAACCTGATATCTGAGACTGGAAACCCAGCCCGCTGTGCTCGCCGTGCTGTCCCCTGGCTTCTCCAGAGGATTCCCAGGAGCGGGTGATGTACTGCAGCACCAAAACGTAATGATGGGATGAGTCAAAGGCAGAATGTCAGGTCACATTTTTCAGGCTTAGCTCAGGATTTAACTGCATTTAGAGGTTTAAGGCAGACTTTTACAACTGCCTTGAATGTAATCTCCTCAAGTGGGAGGGAGCATACATGTCCCACAGCCAGGTACACCTGCTAGGGCACTCTGCTGCTAACCATCATACGGGGAGACCCCTTTCCTTTCCTCCTCTTTTACTGACTGCTGCTGAATTGTCACGCTGCAGCCCGTAACCCTGCTGAGGTGTGTCTGTCCATCCTAACCCTCACGACAGCCATGTTTGTCCACGTTTGGCACATTATCTGTCTGCAGCCACGGTGCTGGCACCCTCCTGCTCAACCTACCTAGCGTTCAGCCCGTCCTCTCCCGGAGTTTTCTGACCCTCCCTAGCACTCGCATGCACACGCTCACCTATAGACAAAATAAATCATGAAACAAAGGAGTAACTGAATACAACAGCTCTTTGCCCCAGTAACGATACATAGGTGAGGCTCTTTGGACTGCATCGTCATGCGAAAACTCTCCAAGTCATTACAGACCCGAAGTATTATTTGATGCTTTTTCCCATTTTAAAAATCCAGGTTCTCCCACTCAACCTCTAACTCCTCACAATAAAAATTGTACAACAAAAAAGGAAGAGCCTTCTTTGGATGTCTGGACCAACTAGCTCAGCAAAAACTGTAATTCCTTCTCTCGATCTTCAAATAGCCTTTGAATTAAATGCTTGCTGCAGTGTGAGGAAGTTTGGTTTGTTTTTTGTCATCAGATTTGAGACCAAGAAGAGATGGGATGCTTGAGGATGAAAGGTGGAAATGCCAGATGAAAGACAGAAACCCAAAAAGATTCAAAACAACTCCACAAAGGCGCTGGGAGGAAAACACGGATAACTCCATAGTGCTGGGCTTGGCACCACCACATGGGCTCTCCATCCTTTGGGCAGGTTGGGACGGACACCCCCTGCCTCGAGTGCCAGCTTCAGCTTGCTCAGCCCCAGCCCTAACCCAAGATTTACAGTGTGGGGGATTTCTAGCAGCAGCTCCCCTTTGCCTTTGGCAGCCCGTCCTGAGCAAGGGTTTCGTTGAAGCTCTCTCATTTTGGCAAGCTCCATCCTCATCAGGTGTCCGTGCCGAGGTGATGCACAGGTTCCTGGGCACCAGCCCCTTCTCACCCCTCTCCTGTGCTGCTCCTTGGTGGCCTCGTCCCGGCACCCCAGGGATCTGCAATTATGGCTGGGACAGAGGTGCAGCTGGGTGCCGTGCCCACCACAAGAGCCGTGTTACTCCCTTTCTCCCAAGTCACTTGGTTGGCTGGATTAAACAGATCCACCCTGCTGGCACCCGGGATGCCGCAGAGGAGATTACGCAAAGCTCGTTTCCATCGGTGATGAAATGTGCTCTGTCTGGGCTGATAAAGGGAGTACAGTGTAAATGCCTTTTAAATGCTCAATATTCTTGTCGTGCGGAGCATGCTCTGTTTTGGGGAGTTTGTTTTAAAGTTCATTTTTCAATTTACAAGCCCCCTACCTGCTTTTCATCAGGATCACATCAGGGACACCCCCAGTTAATCAGAAAGAAACAGGTTCAGCCTAGGAAAAGCTCTGATAACCTGTGGGAAGTAGCCTAAAGTCCATAATAACCACACACACACACACACACACAAAACTCAAATCAAGGTAAATCAACAAAAATCATAAAAGATTCAGATTAGAAATAATCTCTTATTATTGTAGAGAAACTATTTCGTGCCAATGAAAGAGAGAAGGGAAGATTTAAAGAAGAAAAAAACAGCCTCCAACTTTAAAAGATTTGATTCAGTTTGTATGGGTTCAGCATCTTAACTGCTGACCCAGACTGAAACCTTTCCTCAATCTGGGATAAAACACCCCAAATCACACCAAAATCTCTTGCTGAGTTGCACAGGGCCCCAGAGCGGCTCCAGCTGGTGCTCACAGCCCTGGGCTGGGGCACGCAGGGAACACCTGGGGCTAATGGTACGGGGCCTGAAACGCCTTGCAAGCACTGCTTCTTCCTTCCTTAGCTTCTTTATTACAGTATTAACCTGTTGTTCTTGAATAACTACCCTAAAAAATCTCTTAAGACAGCCAAACAGTGGTATTTTTTTTGGTCTGGGCTTTTTCTTCTGTGATTCACTCAGTACCACTGGTAAATTCAATGGAGGTGCCTAAAATGCTGTTAAAAATTGCTCTTAGGGGTGTCTAAACATCAGCCCACACTCTGTTCCTTGCAAAACCCCACTACTGGAGGGAACAACGTGCCTAAGAGCCTGCTAATTTTCATTTGCCTGAAGAAGTTAAACAAACAAAATCACAGCACCCAAATACTCCAACTTATAAGCAAACAAACATTATAGAATTAACAAAGAGGTGCCAATCTAATTAAAATCAATCCACTGATACCTCTAAGCACCGAGGGAGCCTGATTAGTAGCTGTTTATAGTAACTGCTTAAGCAAATTGTGGAGGAGTAATAAAACGGATCTCTTCACTTGCCAGGAAGGTTTCTCTCACCTCCAAAACATGCTTTCAGCTCTGTTTTAAGCCCACATTTAAATCAATCCAGCACCTTCAGGGCCACAGCTCCTTGTGTCAGTGAAGACGCGCCTGCATTGCTGGAAGGCCGTGGCGATGCTCTTTGGAGGTGGTTGGGCACGGTTTGTCTGCTGCCCTTGCTGTTCCCAGCCACCACGTGCCTCTGGTAGCAGGATTTGGGCACGGGGAGATGCCACACACAGGGATGAAGATGTCCCTTGATGGATGTGGCAGCACGTGGGCTTGGAAATCAGGCTGCTAGAAAGCCCTGCACCTGGTGTTACCCTCCGAACTCTCCCCATTTTTATCACCCATGCGCCTCTTTTACTGCCTTTTCACTCTGAGCTGTCTGGGTCAAGGCAGCAAGGAAAGAGGAGGAGCCTTTGAATCGTGCTGTCTGGCTGCAGAACTAGAGCACAGAGCAGATCTGGCTGCCTGGAAACACAGCACATATCACACCCCAAACAAAACAAGCTCCTTCCCCCCAGGCCCTTTTCAGGGGTTTCAAGCAGAGCACCTGCACAGGAAAGGGAAGGCATGAGCCCCAAACCCTAAGAGAGAAGAAATTGGGGCTGAGGGAAGGAAAGTGTTTTTTCATCTGGACACCCAGTCCAGGCTGGGAAATAAGGGAAAGAGGAAAGCAATGAGCCACAGGAAAATTTCCAGACACCCCTAAGATCAGCAAATCCTCAAAACTCCTATGAGACGTGACAAAGCTGAGATTGAGCACGAGGGGAAGGTGTTCTCCCCTTGCATGACCTGGGTATTTCATCTATTACATCTAAAGACAGATTGCATTAAAAATCCCTTTGGCAAAAACACCGAAGGAAGCAAGAACAGAAGTGGGAAACAGAAGTTGTGTTACATCCTCTTCAGGACCACCACATCCCTAGAAAAGACGGGGATCAAAACACAGCACCCCCTGGATTGGGTGACCTGAAGATTTCACCTGTCACAGCTGATCCCCAGGACCTTCTGGGGTCGAGATGAACACAAGAACACATGGACACTTCAGCAATCACGTCCCATTTTTCTGCTGTGCACAGCAAGACTTTGCAGCCTACAAAACCTGTCGGGAGAGCAGACAGCAGAGCTCCTCCAGCACACGGACCCGCTCACAGCCCCATAATCCCCACTGCAGCTGCCTCCCGTATCTGTGACCGAGCTGCTTTATGTCTGACCACCCCCAGGACCAGCAGCCCTGTGGAGATGCTCCAGAGATGCCTGTGCTCTCCCCACCTCGGTTGGCCAAGCCAAAAGGCAGCAGCAACAGAATGTGCGTGCTCCGGCAACGCGGGCCATCTGCAGCCGCGAACAATACCCAGCTGAACAAATCATTCACTGCTGCTCTTTTCGGCGCTGAGTGGGAAAGCGAAGTCTACAGGCTCAATCTGTGGGTGCTGCCCCTCCCCTGCAAATGGCACAGCTGCTGAAATTCATTTGTTTTTAGAAAGAGGGAAGGGGAGAAAAGAGTTTTTTCGGTATCCAATTCACAGAGCTCTGCTTTTTCTTCCCCCTCCCCCCCCTTTTTTTTTCTAATGTGAAAAGTGCTTTGTGAATGGGCCAGCTAAAATTATTTATAATGAGCTGATTTCCATAAAATTGGGCTAATTAATTTCCATGCTGCCTGATGAAAATTGCTAACATCGGCTTTTTACTGACAATCGAGGTCCTGCAGGCAGTCTCACACCCATCTGACTGGTGGAAGTCCAGGCTGGATCCTCAGCTCGTGTAAATCAGCAGATTGCTACCAAAACAAGTAGAGCTGGGGGCTGATTTACTCAGGAGCAACTTAGTCCGGTTTCTTTTACCATTTATATAGGGTTAATGGTGTGTGATCTTCAATTATGGGCATAGGGAGGTGAAGAGGAGGAGGAAGCTCATTCTTCAAGCTCCTGAAATCCAGGCAAAGACTCAGCCCATGTAAAACTGCGTTCCCCCACTGGATTTAGGGACAATATCAGCTCAATGAAAGATCTGGAGTGACACATTGCAGGAGGACGCCCCCCTGGAAGTACTTGAGACACACAAATCATTTCCAAACATTTCCCCTCTCAGAATACCCAAGTATTCCCACCTAAACGGCAGCACCTGCTCACAGCTCCACGTACTGCTCTCAGCCGGGTCCATCAGCCCTGTGGCACCAGTGGGCTGGCAAGTGACAGCAAGGGCAGCTCAAGGGGAAAATAAAACCCGACCTTACCAAAACGCTGCAGTGGCTCGGGGTTTCACAGACAGTCAAGGGGGATCCGTGCTCCTAAGGGATTTACATGCAAAAATTGCCACCAGAAGGATTACGACTACCCTCCTAAAAGCCTTTCATGCAGCTTTAGAGGACTGGAGTCCACCCATGGCTACTCCTGCGGAGAGCAGTTGACTTGGCAAAACAACACGATGATGTCCTGCATCAATGAGATTTCACAGGTATAACCCAAGGCACGATTTGACTGGCTGTAGAGGCAGAAAAGTGCTCCTCACAGCATCTCCGTGTTGTGGGCTACACTTTGACAATATTTTCTAGATCACGTTAGGCAGCAAGTCCTTAAGCCCATGCGCCACCGAAGGGAACTCCTGTTGGCGTTTAGAAAGGCACTGTCATCAAGCTGCAGCACGGGCTTGCAATGGTTCTTGGACTCCTAAGAAATATTCTGCTGATACTCTCGAATTATTCCCATCCGCACTCTCCTGTTAGCCCAGGGGTGTACGTCTGCAATCATCACACCTCCTGTAATGTCGATGTCCGTACCTGCAGCCTCTCTGACCATGGAGATGATCCTTCCCTGATAGAAAATCTTTCACGTGAACACTGTGGATCAACTTGTTTATCATACTATAGTAAACCAAAGCAAAGCTAAACCAAACAACTTGTTTTTCGTGTCTAAATACTGCTAAATGGTAATGTATCAAGCTAATTTTGCCTTAGGCTTATTAACACAAATTGAATTTGCCACTAATCAGATATGAAGTTGGTATGCAATATGGAAATGAGTGATTTGCACTGACTGCTGTAAAATGCAATAATTGTATTTGTGCAAGGCACGTATCTTGCAAAAACCACACAATTATTAGTAGTCACACAGTGGCTGTGACTTACTGGATACCATCTGAGCGATTTATCTGCTCTTTGCCTCAGGACTACGCTTTCAAACCACCTACATAAATCGTAGGGCAAACATTTCAGGTTTTGAGTTTACCTTGTGCCCCCTCATCTTCCAGACCTTCGGCTCTGCATAGAGACCTGTGGCTTCCAGGACACTTCTTTCCATCCTGAGAAACCTGGGGGGGTCTCACCAGGGGTACCACGGTCACTTCTACAGTGAGAACCTCTGAAATACTCCAGGCTGGTCGGTGCACTGCAAGCCTCACACCTTTTGGGCTTTTAGAGCCAGTTGAGATGTTATCCTCTGTTGTCAACAATACACTTCTCTAACCACCTCCACCTCCACTAGAAATTGCTCATAACTCTTCCTGAAAAGCTTTTAAAAGCAGAGTGCAAGCATACACAAAGATTTTAAACAATAAACCCTTGGAAACTCCAAGCGATTGGGAGCACAGGGTGAGCTGGTGTTGAACTGTACTGGTGGTACATAGAGCAGACCTATGTCAGAGGAAAAACACGATGACAAGGACCCAAGGAACCTGCAGGTGAATTACCCACAGCCTGGAGATCTCCCAAGTCCCCAGCACTGTGTCCTGACAGTGCTGTGGAAACCCCAAAGCTGTGACTTTTGGAAACTCCGTAAGACCTCATTCAGAGGCTTCACTCCCCTGCTGCCTTTATGCTCCCTATTAGTCGGACGTGCATACTAGGCACAAATGCAGTATAGATTTATGTGAATATATATCATATAGCTAAAACCTTGATATATGTCAAGCTAATATCTCTTTCTCCTTTTATTTCCACTCTTGTCCTTATAGAGACACTTTATTCTTCTGAAATATTAATTACGATTTTTCTTTCCCTGGATGTGCCCACATTTATCTTTTGCTTCTATTTACTGCTTCGTGACAGCTCCTGAAAAGACAGTCAATAACTCTGTTTTCCACTCCCAGGCAATTTGAATGGATGGCTTATAAGAAAAGAAATTAAAAAGGTGTATGGTGGTGGCAGTGGGGAAGAGGACATGAATATTAGGCCACGGTTGTGCCAGATGACATTTTCCAAAGGGGCTCCTCTAATTGCTTTTTAGCTTTTAATTCAGCAAGGCATAGTCTCAGCCCTGCTTTGGTGTCAATAGCAGATGAACACTCTTCTAGAGAGGGAAATAATGCCCGCCAACGTGTTTGTGTTCCTGCCTCAACACAAAAGCTCCCTGGCTGATCTTTTAAACTCCACATATGGATCAGTCAGGAAAAAAAAAAATAGGCTGGAACAAAGCAGTACTGGGGAAAAGACAGTGTTCTGATCGCCATCACCTGCGAAGAAAATGCTCTGTGAATGCAGCCAAAAATGGCCAAAACCACACAAAGATTTTAAGCACCCACTGGATTAAGTCTGGGAAGTTTGCAATACCTATCTAGTCCTGGATGGGGACAGGGATGCTACACCAGCCAAACCAGTCACAACACGACAGACCCCCAGACTAAGAGCAGATCCTCGACTCAACATGAGCCAGGGCAGTCCTCAAGGGGCCAGATCCTGAGCAAAGAACTGGATTCCCACTACCGGCAACACTGCATATGCTGAGCCCTGAGCTCTCTGCACAGCTTCAGCCACAATCCAGCCAAAGACTCGCTCCAGCTCGACACTGACCAGCCTAGACAGGACGCGACATCCTACGGTGTTCCTCGTTTACTTGAAGAGAACTTTTCTAGAGTGCTCTTAACGTCACACACAGCCTAAACAGACTTGTTAAAATAGCACATTCTCTGTGTCTGCACCTGAGGTGCTCGCAGCCAAACAACACAGTTGTTCAAGACAGAAATAGGTTTGTATCAGAAAACAAGCCTCCCAAAATTCGAGCAGGAGTGGGACGAACAAAAGAATATGTCATTCTGTTCAATAAATGTGTTTTCTGCATATTCCCAAAATATTAGCTAGAGTATATTAAAATCTTTTTTTGCACCCTTACTCAAACTCTGCCCTTTTAGTCTTTTTTTTTTTTTTTTTTAACTCTTTCTCCTGCACCAGCAATCTTATTTCCTTTCAGCCCTCTCTGCGCTGCACTGAAGTAACCTGAATTCAGCTCAGTAGGCTCCCAGCCTGCACTCCCCATGTACAGCACACTGCCTGTCTTTCGGCCCATTCAAACTTCTGAGCTCCTTACAGCTCAACTCATCCAAATCTCACTTGTTTAGGCTTATTCCATCTCTGTTACCACGCAGTACCTATCTCCATGTCCTTCACCAGAACTGCTACACCCTTCATTCTGCTGCATGCCATTATTCGCATTAAAATAATAGTTTACCATCCTCATTTCTTCATCTCCATGTTTTGGTGCATGTGACACTATGCCATCGTGCCCGTAATGCCTATAAATGGCAGAAGGGCACAACCCTCATAAATAAAATGTAGGAGGGCAGGGAAGTTCATAAATGATTTCCTAAATGCATGGCATAGCAGCAGGTCACTACATGAGCTGACCAAAGCAGCCCCACCGCTGCCCTAATTTCATCAGAAACCGCGCTGTTGATGATGCCAATCAGTGTGAGGCGGCTTCATTTTCAGTAGGAAACTATCCTGAGGTGAAGAAGGTAGGTTAAACTAAAAATGGAAGAAATAATAATTAAAAAAAAGATGTTGTTAACAACACCATGAGCTCTGCGGGGAGCCAGGCAGGCTGCAGGCTTGCAGATGGCGCTGGGGTCCTCCTGCACCAAGGGCAGTGGTCAAGCCCGCTGTGTGCCATCAGTGGCTTCTTCATGTGCCATGGGTTGGGTTTAGATGGGACTGGGAGACACCTTGACCAAAATTACTGACAGCAACATTTTCACATTGAGAAGGGAATAAACTCTTCCAAAGTTAATGTGCATACTATGAAGACAAATGTTTGTGGTCAAGCCCAGCTGCGTACATATGGCATTGCTCTAGTACCTAAAGTGCTCCTTAGTGGTGCAGAATACAGGTAGAAACTCCTAATATGTTTGTTGTCTTTTGGATAAAAGACAGAAAAGCGAGTATTTTATGTTGCTGTGACAAGCTGGAGTCCCACCCCAAGATACAAAGGCCCTTCTTATTAGCCCTGTACAAAGCTGAACCCAACACTCGAGCTGTTTCACCAGCACATCAAAAACCAAGCCCAGACCCCTCACTCCCCCCAGGACACTGCTGTTTGGCCTGCCTTCATCCCGAGGGGTTTTTCACTACAGCACACAGCCAGCGGGACAGAGCTTACATCCCTCCCTAGGGCACATCAACAGCACATCGGCAGCACTCCTTACTGCCCGTGGTGCTGGGGACAAGCGGCAGCTCAGCAGCGGCCCGGCTTGAGACCCTGATGCTGGGTGGATTGAAGCAGATTAAGTAAAATCTCCAGGCTGAGAACTTTGTAGTGAGAGCCAAGCCAGCGCCACTCTTCCCCAGGATTTTGGGGACAGCAGGAGCACGATGCAGGCACAGAAAGAGCAGAGGTGCAGGGCACCAGCTCAGCATCCCCGCGGGAGCCCCGCAGGCACAGCCTCAGCACCCTGCGAGCATTTCCACAGCGAGGAGAAACCCGTACACGCTCTGGGCAGCGGTTTCGCTCCAGTACTCCCGCGAATGAGTTCTGACTGTGCCGAAGAGGTGTCTTTGATGGGAGGTTAATCTGCAGCAGCAGCCGCTGCCCTCTAGTCCCAGAGAGCCGCCTGCGCATCGATTGCCTCCAGCGCAAGGAGGATCCGGCGGGGTCCGTAGGGTAAATGCCTCGAAATACTGATTGCCAGACCGCCGTGCCGCACGCTGCCTGGCCCCTTTCCCCCACCTGCTAAAACACACGAAAAGGAAATAAGAAAATAACAGTATCAATACGGAGTATCACCTTCTGCCGCAAGCGCGGGCCGGCAGCCCCAGAGCGTGGAAGGCATGTCCTTCAATATTTAACTTCTTCACTCTTTGTTCTCCGTCTCAAGTTGAACAATACGTTAATTACCTGATGAAGCGTTATAATTACTCTAACAGCTCTACTCTTAGTTATAATTACTGCATCAACACTTTCCTTTTCATATGCTTCAATCTATACCTATTACATTGTCATGATGAAGACACATTAACATTATAATACCGTATAATTAGCTGATGAGCAATTAAATTATTCCACTGCTCTTGTTCCTCTTTGCCAAGAGGTTGCTTTCCAAGCGCTATTATCTTCTTTTTCTCTGGCTTGCTTTAGAGGTTGTTTTTTTCTTCCCTTTTTTTTTTTTTTTTTTTTAAAAGGACCTCATATACTTTATTCAAACAATTTCATTTTAAATTCCAAGCGAGTGCTGTGCTTAAGGTCCTAGAAGAAGCTAATTTGTTCAAAATATTTTAAACTTCTTTCCACTCAAGTCGAAACTGGTTTTGTTTTTCAAAAGCTGCCTAGAAGAGGAACGTGTCAGAGAAATATTTGTGCAAAAAATAAATGAATCGTTAATCGCTCCTTTAGAACACTTAGAGCCGCAGCGTGGAATTATGCTAATGAGAAGGAAAAAGGGAAGAAAATCACATTATTTATGTTACTTTATGCCTGAAGGAAAAGATCAGAAATAGTTTTCCACTGTTTTTGGTAACATCCTAGAGAAAAATGGTGGTAATAAGCTCGGCGTAACTATTTGAGGATCTGGACTCAATCTAGACAGCGGCAGCAGCGAATTCTCCTGGCATATAGGAAATCTCCTTACAAATACTCTGCAGCACACGATAATGCTGTGCTAGACTTTTTTATCTCTAGCACTTATCTTGATTATTAGCCTGCCTTGTAGGTCTCGTTTGCTTTGTCCTCTCACTTGGTTTTTGCGGCTGAAAATCGCTCATTTGCTTTCCCATCAGTGCGGGCGATTCTTGGGTTGTTAGACACCCTTTCCCCTCTCCTTCTCCTGGCTAAAATCATTTTAATATGGCTGTAAAATATCAACAGCGCTGCCTTTGTGGAAACACCGGGCCCATCGCTTTTACACAGCCCTGGGCTGTCTGGTTCTGGGGATTATTTCTGACTTTCTTTTCTCCACGCTGTTCTGCTGTGGCTGTTGCTCTTCAATCAATGCTTTGTAATCAGACGGCTCTTTCCATGTAATAACACAGAAAGATGAGCAAAATGCCTCGGGACGACAGCAGGACTGACCCAGGTGACGCAGTCTGACCCCAGAAGGCTGGGGAGCAGCCCAGCAGCCCTATTTTCCCCGTCTATCTACTAAGTTTTGCATGGGGGCTTTCCCCACCTCGCTCTTTTATTTTTAGTATCAGAACCCCTCCGTTTGCATTTGAAGATAGTGGCAACTGTGATGAATCCCACCTGTCACTTACTTGATTAAATTCCTCAATTTCAGAGCTACTCACCACATCTTCTGCCACCTCCCACAGCAAACCTGAATTTCCCATCCTTGTGCTCAAGCTGTTACTGGGCAAAATTCCTCATTTGCTGTCCGCACCATCCCTGAAGGCACTCAGGCCTTTGCTTACACTCCTCTCTACCCAAGAAAACCCTGAAGGACCTCACTAAATTTGTCCTGGTGAGGATTACTAAAAACATACGGAACCCAAACAAACATCCAGAGGACTCAAAGCTGTCAGGAAGGGTTTGGGGCTTTTTCCTGACGGCTCCCTGTCTCTGCAATACCTGCACCAACCTCGCTGCCAATAATTCACTCGGCAGTTTCCACCCTCTGCCCAGGCTCTGCCAGCCTCCGCCCCTGACTCCTGCTCTTCTCCCTCCAAGGCAGGTCCAGGTTTCCGTGCAAGTGGCCTTGCCCACACCATGGCGTCCAGGTTCTCCTCCCTGTGGCAGTCCTAGCACTTTGGGGTGAGGTGCGAGACTTTGACAGCTTTGTCAGATGGGAAAACGCCGGGACAGTCAGCACTGATCCTCTCCGATAGGCAGCATTTATCCCTGCTGCTGCTGCTTCCCGCAGAGCTCGCTGCAGGCTGTGTTAGCACCGGACAAAGGGACTGACAGCTCGGGTCTTGCAGCCACGGAAACACACGAGCACTTCTCAAACTTTCATCTATTGCCAATTCTCCTGTATTTAAGGTATTTTAAACTGTACGTATCAAGCACTTGCTGTTTAATCACCCTCTTACTTTCCAAGAAAACTCCCATTTATTTTCTGCAAAGTTCTTTGCATAGACACCGTGAAAGCACAGAGCTGCTAGACAACAAACCGAACTTAAAAGAAACGCACTGGGGCTGACGCTTCCCATCCTCTGATTTTGTATTCCCCTGGGAGGATTATCTGGGAGGAAGTGGGTCTAAAATGGGCGTGCTAAACAGCCCTTCACTTCTGCAGAGGGCTGCAGAGCGTTGCTCTGTGTGATTAAGACAGAAATAAGGCAGCACCAGAATGACCTTTTTCCCCACCGTTTTCACGCAGCAGGTAGCGGTGGCATCACGTGCTATCTCCACTGCTTGGAGCGGCAACAGAAAGCCCAGCATCTTGGCAACCTCTTGTTGTTTTGGGCTTTTTTTGGCCATGACTTTTCCCCTAAAAAAGCCCTTTGCCAGATGCAATGCACACGCACTGCCAGCCAGGTCATTCATTTTTCCTCAATCCTTCCTTGTCCTCCAAGGGCTTTGCAAGAGCAAAAGCTCAGCCTGTGAGGCTTTATTGCCCCAATTTTGTGTCTAGCAGAGCTTCCAGAGGGACTGCCCCGATACGTGGAGCTGCCCACGGAGCCAGGACGTTCATGCAAACACCTCCCTGCTACCTACACAGTGGAGCTTTTCTCCTCGCTTACATTTTTTTCTCATCTCCTCCCTGAGCATCCTCCTGCAGGGCTGGGGTCTTGCTCCCACACAAGGTCACAGATTCGGCTTTTGCTCTGGTAGCTGCTCGATTCGGGGACATCTTTACAGGTACCCCTGCCAGCCGAAGGGCTGAACTTTACCTAACCTTACTTTACCTCTCCTTATTTCTGGAAGAAGCACCAGCTCCAACCTCTGCTGCTTTGCAGGACTGATCCCGCCTTCCTCCCTCCTTCCCTCCCTTCCTCCCTCCCCACAACGCGCTTGTTGTTCAGCCATCGCAGCTTTTTGGCTTTAAAAACCATCTCATCATTTCTGCCCATACTGTTTATTTCCTGATGTTGTTTTAAACTGTTTGCACATGGCCCCCGGTATCTCAGCAGGGGAGCACTTTACAAATAAAATGATGAGGAGGGTTAAAAGGATGCGACTTGCTAATACGCACTAGTAGCAGCCAGATGTCTTATTGCCTTGGAAAGAAACAAAAAGGAGAAAAACTGATCATCCTCGTGTGGATTTAGTTGTATGTAGAACACTTTAAAAATGAAAGCCAAATAATATAGCAGATGCAAAAACTGAAAAAGCTTAACAGAAGTGGGTCTGAAAAGCAGACGTGAAGGGAGACGTGCTTCCTCGCGCTGCTCTCCACAATTGTACTGAATTCTGTAGGATTTTGGTAGCCTAAATCTTCTAAACTGTGCCATTTAAAATAAAACTACCACACGTGGTATCAAGCCAAGTATGTAAGAGCTGGGGCCCCACACACGAGGCAGGACCAGCCAAGCAGCAGCCACCTGAGCAGAGGTGGCTTCTCTCCATGGAGAAGCACGAGAGGGTCCTTGGCATTTTTATGTGATCCTCTGACACCGAGCCAACCCCATGGGACAAAAAGCCTCATCTCAACACCACACAATCCAAACAACGAGACCAAACCCTAGGGAACTCTCTGAATGGCATCACTCCCCACGCCTGCTCTTTGGGCATGACGCCCAACACCCAATACATGGGGTGTTGGTGGCTTGTCAGCAGCCCCCGGAGGCCTGGATGAGAATGTTTTGGCTTCTCCCACCTCCCCACGGACCACACAGCAAAGCTGGGCCTGGCCACAGGGCTGCCCGTCACCCCCTGTGCCACCAAATAGCACGGCTGTGCTGGGAAAAGTTTCGCTGCCATCTTATGCCAGCAAGAGGAAAGGTGGTGGAGGCAAAGACTGTGCCCAAGGCAGTGCAGAAAACCAGCTCTGTTCCTCGGGAGGAGCTGTGAGATGCCATAAAGCATTCCCAGCAGCATGTGTGGCAGGGAGCTGGGTTTAGCTGTAAGGCACGAGGGGGGAGACAGCCAGGCACAGCTCTCGTAACTGTAAATTTGATCACCTTCTAAAATCCAGCTGGAGCCTAGCGCTAAGCCGAAATCTAGTTCTGCCTCAGTGGCAATAAATAAAATAGTAAAATACTCCAGGTAGTGGACAAGTTTAAACCCAGAGCGAGAATAAAAAAGTGGCTTTAGCATCTAAAGGTGTTCTTTTTTCTATTTTTTTTCCCCCCATGTTAATAAAGAAGAAAGACGTTCACCAAGAACCTGAGTTAATGCTCCTTGAAGCCAATTTTCCACTGAATTTCACAAAGCTGTGGATTTTGCTCCTCTGAACCTGGTGGTAGTTTCAAGATAGGTCTCTTCAAATACACAGGTTGCAGGCTGAAATGTGCCTCTGCATTTACTTAACCCTTTGACACGACACTTAGGAAAGTTCAGGTCGGTACTCATAGATGAAGTGTGACCACGGTCCCTGTGAAGTCACACCTAAGATTAGTTTGTGGGGTCTCAATTCCAAGAAACCATCTGCTGAGCAGATAAAAGCTTGTACAGCACCAGCAGCATTGGTTGAGCAAATCTGTACTAGCAGCAGACCAGGCCTTTAGCACCTGATGGTATTTGCTGAAATCCTAGCGATCGCTTGGTTTGGGCAGAGCTCGTGTGCCTGGTATCGACAGTAGGACAGGGGCTGTAACACATCCCAGTAAAATCAGGACACCTGCCTTTGCTGTTCTGGAAATTATTTAGGTTGGACAGGGTTAACATGCTTGCTACTAGGATCAGGGTTGCTACACACCCAAATAAAATTAGGAAATGTTCAATTCTTGTGATTCATCCTGAAAGGATCTCGATGAAACAGTAAATTTTCAGCTTTTAGCGTGTGTCACCCCAAATGCAATTCCTGCACCACAGCTGGCTGGGGCCACGTAGCCAGCAAGGCACTGCTGGAGTAAGCACTCACAGATACAGCCCTAGAGCTGAGGCCATCTCCCAGAGCTATTCATTTTGAACAGAAAACACAGAAAGGTTTGGGTTGGAAGGGACCTTAAACACCATCCAGTCCAACCCCCTGCCATGGGCAGGGACACCTCATACTATGTCAGGCTGCCCAAAACCTCATCCAGCCTGGCCTTGAACACTCCCAGATCTCATCCTTTACCCAGGACAATTAAAAAGAAAACAGATGCCAAAACCTCGGCCACCCTGACGCAGACACCTATGTTCTACTGGGAGTTTTTTCACCAGAAAGGGGAGCGATCCCCAAATGTGACAGAGCTAACACCACAAGCAGTACCTGCACGTCCACTGCAGGCCATTTCTCCAGTGACCAAGACTTGCTGAGTGCCCTGAGCAGCACCTCCATCCCCTACACACTGACACTGTCCCACAAGCAGCAGCTGGCATGGGCACGCTCCCATCCGGCTTTCACAGCCAGACTTTCAGAGCACGGCTTGACTCCATCCTTCCCTTAACATTCAGCATTATTTCTACCAGATCGAGGCCCCATCAGTGTGCCAGACATTGCTATTTTCCAAGGCGAAGGAATTCATCGCCCATTCGGTCTCCGGATTGTGCAGGGAGCTGCAGATAGAGGCAGCTGTCGGGCCTTTCTTCCCACCCCTGCCATTTAATGTATGGCAGCGTGCCTTTGCCGCTGTGTCCAGCCCCCACCGCACGGGAGGCGAGAGGTCTGCAGACAATAAATGCCGAGAGCGGTGGGGCCAGACGCTTCCCCTCCGTTGGGATAAACGGGAAAACCAACTGGGGCCGGCGACCGGAGCGCAGCAGATGCCACTGACTGAAACAAAAGGCGCAGGCAGGCGTGTCTTGGCTGCGAGGAGAAAGCAGAAATACCAGAAAAGAGCCCCTGTAATTAGAGAAAGCCCGGCCCCACGCAAGGCCAGCACGTGCTGGGCTGAGCAGCGACTGCTGGGTGAAGCTTGGAAGAGGAACTAAAGCGATTACCTCCTCTGAAGCTTGAAATTTCTCCCGCCTTCAGGGGAACGGGGCTTTGGGCAGCGACAGATGGCCCCTCGCGAGCCTTGCTGTGGTGGCTGGAGGCTTTGGACGCGTCCAGCCTGCCCTTCTGTGCCACGGCCCTGCAGCAGCAGCGGCAGCAGAAGGTGACCGGGGACCAGAGCTCGTGGCCCAGACACTTCCCAGGAGGAGACCGCGGGTGCTTGACTTCAGCTGCCAGCGGAGGTGGGCTCTAGCTCACGGCTCAGCCAACAAAGCAGCCCAGGGACCAGGCTGCTGGTGGACATGGCTTAAAGCTCCGCGCAACAAACCACACCAAAGCAGGGCTGCCCGAACCCTCTCTCATTTTCACATGGATAAATGTAACCAGGAAATACATGCCTGTCTTCAAGAACTATTTCTCTTCTTGAACAAAAGCATCACCAGACAGAAATCTGGGCTCCGGACACCTTTTTTCCTGGCACCTCCAGACCTAAACGCCTATCTTCAGCTGGATCTCCTGGAGCAAGCTGCTGGTGTGCAGGGGTGCACACTGAGGCACGCACAAAGCACCACCTGCTTTACGCCAGGAAGCCTCTGGGCAGCGTTATAAGCAAAACGCTCCACTTGATGAAGCTAATAACAAGGAGCTTGGCACCTCTCTGAACCTGCCATGTCAGTCCCTAGTCAAACGCTGCACCCTAATCAGCATTCTTCCTGATGGGTTTATACTGTAATTGATAAAATTAGACTGAGTACTGTTGTGCCAAACAGCAGTATAATTTAACTTCCCTCTGTTTAAACAACTGCTAGCTCTTGCACGGAAAGCACTGTGCTTGAGGTAAGCACGTTACTTTTAATTCCCTACTTACCCATTGTGTCAAGTATTTTTTTGTGGTTAAGATGACTCCCAGGTCTATTCTGCTCTGTAACCCTTCTAGTTTCATTCATCATCATAAATCTGAAATGAGGCACTTGAATGTCAGATTACTCGATATGGCATCTTCATTTACACCTGCTTATGCGTAACTCCCCCAGCAACCCAAACAGTGCTCTTCAAGTAGCACATACCAACACGTACCTGGAATTGAAAACTCAGCAGCAGAAAAAGAGAGAACTGACAGTGCCCAGAATCACGAAATAACAGGAAATATTGGTAATGGCAAGCTACCTCCATGAGAAGTACAGCAGAAATGTTGCCTTCACCATCAGAGCCATGCTCGTAACCAAAGACAGTGCTGATGCTTTCCTGGGGACAAAGAGCCCCAGAACTGTGACTTTGTGCTAAGACCATCAGCTCAGCTATTACACAGGGAAAATAATAAAATTTCTACAGAAACAGTGACTAACCAGTAAGGAATATGCTGCACAGATCTAAAATTTTGCTTCCTTATTAGCCATCCACTTCTGGGTCTCATCTATGGTCAGAAATAAATGTATTTCACGTCATGCCAGCTAACGGCAACGCTCAAAATACCTACTCAGCACACATCACTGAATTAACTGTTACAGCCTTTTCCTATGTTTTAACATCATATTAGGGCTGCCATGTGCCTATAACCTGGCTGGAAAACAGCGTTTCTATTTTTTGGAGACCAAAAACATCTGTTTGCAGTTCGCACTGGCACAAAATCCCAAGCCCATATTGATAGGCTTTATGTGGAAGATGTCAATTAGAAAAGCCCAATATTTTCTAACAACAATAATAAATAAATCCCCAACCCTCCACTTCGTGGGAGGAAACAGAAGCAGTGAACTGGAATGGAAACAGCCTTGTAGGCATCAACCCCAGGATGTGGTCTAAGCCTTCAAGAAGCTGCACACCACATTCAGCAGGGAAGTTCGGCAACTGTTTGGAAACTCACCTTTTCAGCATACTCACTGGAACAGTTGCGTCTTTGTCAAATGCACAGATTAAAACAAACAAACAAACAAAAAAAAACTTAAAACTTAGCTCACAAAAAAATAAGCAAGCAAACCTTTGGGCCTGCAACTTTTCCTGTGACTTAGCACCACCTTTTTAATTTATAAATAAATAAATATTATTTTTTTCCCTTTTGGTAAAAATCATATATATGAAAACCTCGTTTAGCTGAAACAGCTGGTTTTCTGTGCTTTATTGTTCCTTACTTATTGATGTCTGGCTAATGATTTATCTAAATGAAATCCCTTCAAGCCACTTGGCATTAATGCCAGCGACTGCTTTGCCATACATGGGGCTGGAATTAGCTGATCCAACCCAAACCATTCTGATTCTGCAAGTCTTAAAAATACCTTTGCATATAAAGATGTCAATGTGCAAACAGTAGCTGAGAAAGGGTAATGCATGGGTGTACTGAAAACGTAGTTTCTCCCCGTTATCTATCAAAGAGCAGAGACAATCTGAGTTATCCCTTTCCTGTGAGGTCCGTGCTCAGAAAGCTGGGGCTCTGCGCTCGCTGCCACCAGCCGAGGATCTGCCCCTCTGGCCTCCCTGGCAGCCCACCAGTAACCCTGACATTTGAGCAGGGCATCCATGACACCAAAAAGCAAATTGGGATCGTGACTTTGAGCTCAGCCCACCCCGGTGCGAGCGTGACGCTGCTGCGCCTCTGGGGAAGGAGCCGGGGAAAACCAGAACAGGAAAATGCCAGGGGGACAAATGAATGAATCGCTGGATTTGCAGTGACATGTGGGAGATGGAAGAGAATTAGCAATCTCAGCACAAATTACAGTTGGGAGGACAAAGGCAACCTGGTTTTGGTCACAGCAAAGGCGATCAGAGCAGAGCTTCTGAGTTAAGAGAAGGCACGTTTCTTTTCTGGACTCCTTGATGGCTCTCAGCTCTTTCTTAAGGGCTCGGTGTGTTAAACTTGCACTACACACATACACATGGCTCTGCCACGCTCCCTAAGTGCTCTGATCATACACTTCATTATTAAGGCAATTTCTCCTGAGCTGGATTTGTAGGGCACGGGGACCTCGGGTCCCAACTGCCTGATGACAGGGGCTGGGAAATGCCGACAGCCTCCCTAGCTCCGGACAACCACGCACGCTCTGCTGCAAAGGCAGCCCCAGGGCACAGAGGAGGACGAGACGAGCCCCTCCAATGCCACGGCCAAATCCCCGTGACTGTGCACTGGCCCCTGCACAGACACAGAGCTCTCGGCATCCCTGTAGGTCTCCAGATAACCAGGCTTTATCCTGACTTATTGTACAGCGCTGACATACAAGCCCAGAAGCGAGCTGGAGAACAGTGAAGTGCTCTTTTCTAATCTTGCTAGCTTGCTAAGGACACTTCACTCTAAGTGATAAGACAAGATCAGTGGTGACATTATTCATAACTGAAACCAAACATCCATTATCTGGCTTTCAGTGCCTTCCTTGGCACGGCTGTTAGGTTTCCCTCATACCTTCACAGAGCAATCTAAACTTAAGATGCTATTCCAAGCAGCTCAATGTTAAAAGTGTTTTTACAATCAAAAAGAGCAACGCCGCGCAGCAGCTGTTACAAGCTCTGCCCATAGGACACAGCAAAGAAAGTTACGGTGATGAAAAACACCCCTGACGCTCCACGGAAGGTGAAACTTCGCTTATTGAACACACAGAGCCCCCAGTGCTGAGCTGAAATAAAACTGTGCAGGCGCTGTGCAGTACAGTGAAGGGAGCTGCAGCTGTGTAACAGGGTAAACTTCTTCACTACGGAGCTTAGTGAGAAAATCCAGGTCTCAGGAGCATCGT
Organism: Anas platyrhynchos; assembly: GCF_047663525.1. Taxonomy (NCBI): domain Eukaryota; kingdom Metazoa; phylum Chordata; class Aves; order Anseriformes; family Anatidae; genus Anas; species Anas platyrhynchos. The sequence continues at coordinate 32,509,500 of NC_092593.1, read as the reverse complement.
GTAGGGTCCCTCTGTGTGACTCAAGCCAAGTACCTGCTCCCAGACACCCCGCACAAAAAGCTTCACAAATCTTAAATGTTGCCTAAATGCGGATAAATTTAGGTGCACAGATTGACTGCTCTCCACCACGGGATGACTGACAGCTTACAGAAACTAAGGAGAGAATTAATGTGTATAAAAGTGCCAGAGTAATCACAATATATTTACATTTTTCTGACACATTAGTCAAACATTTATCATTTCTTAAAATGTGGCTATGATACTTTGTCTAAACTGTCATGAGTCACAATGTAATTACATGGTAATCATATGGCAATTAATTTATATGATATTCATTTGAAACAGAGAAGAATTAGGCTTGTGATAGCATGCAAAATTAACAGGCACACCAGACAAGGAATAGAAATTAAAGCACTGGAAAAAAAAAGTCAGAAAATAAATGTTAAAATCAATGTTAAAACAAATTGCTCCAAGCTTCAGGGAAAAGCTACGAGAATAAACCAATCAATTCTATGTTTCCAAATTTCTTTACCACACTCTCCCAAAAGTTGTTTTTCCACTTCATTTTAACCCCTTCCATCCATCCTAAGGGCCATTTCAATCTTCCCACAATCCGTACACTAAGTTTCCAACCAACAAACAAGAGACCAAAAGCAAAGGACTTCTGCTTTTCTCTGTGCCTTGCTTCAGCTGAGGTTTCGGGTCTCCAGATCACTGCCAGGGTTTCTGAGCGCTGATGCTACGATACGGCACGCTCCGGTGGTGCTCACAAGCTAATAGAAAACCAGTGGCAATCCCAAGCTCTCCTTGCTTCAGAGACCTCCAGCCCTGTAATCTCTTTTCATGTATTAGGTAACTCCAGGGCAAGGCTGGGCACCGAGCAAAACCCTACAGCAATGGGAAACAGCGAGGGCTGGGGCCAGAGGGAGACGGGGATGATTTGGGCATGGTTATACCCTTGGAGGTGTTCAAAACACCCGACCGGGCAACAAAGGAGAGTGGCAAGAAACATCTGCCAAACAGAGAAGCTAGAAAACCAGAGTGCCCCCCTAAAAAACAACTTCTGAGCCTCAGAAAGGCTTTTAACAACAACGGAGAGTAAACAATAAAAAAAAAAGAAACCTATTTCACAGCAAAGAAAATTAAGATGCCATACACGGTGAATTATTCCATTTACAGTTTCCTTTTAAAAAGTCGTACTAATTAATGGCTTTAACTAATCTCATTCTTATTCACAAGACAGCCTGTATTTATTTTGCAAAGAAAATGTTTAACTGGCATAGCCTGTTGAGGTCTTCCTAACTCATCCTCAGCAGTTGTCTGGGGAAACAGCACTGTAGTCATATTTAATACATGCACTGTGTACAGCAACTTTGATGAAAAGAGGAATAAAATTACACAATTATTGCATTAATTATACATTATACATTTTTGTTCAGTGGCCCTTAGTGCCTTGCAGCCTAGCTGGGTCACCTGGAGAAAGGCTGCATGGAAAACCCGTCCCGTTAACACCGCGAAGGCTGTGCCTGGGATGCTGTGAGCAGCTGGAAAAATGAAACCCAGCCTCTACCTGAAAATAAAAGCAGCTAAGGAGCAGGGCTGGGGGACCAGGGTCACGCAGGCAGCTGCAGCATGGCCTTCCCTCTTAGTCTGCCTGGGTCAGTGTCTTGAAAATACCCCAAAACCCACCCTGGGCCTCACCTTGGGATGCTCTTCAAGCGTTCCCGAAGCCGCTGCTTTCTGTAGGGCACTCCGAGTCGTTCTGACACGGTGCTGCTGTCACTCTGGCCTCCTGCCCAGCCCCTCTGCCCTTGCCCACTGTGACCCAAAAATGGGGTCAGGCCCTGCTGCCCTGCTACTGGGGCAAACGGGAGACAGCCTGCACAAACGCCCCCAAACCCTTTTTGAGAAAGGCGCAGAGGAACAGTGGCTAGTGCCACCCTGGGATTCTCCATCCTCATCCACCTCTGGGGTGGTGGAGCTGGAGCTGGACACCTGCTGCAACAGGACGCTAACCAAGGTGTAGGAGACCCCAGGAAATGAGGGGCTGAGGGGGTCCAAAGCTGCTCCAGGGGAGCTGACTTACAATTACGTGGTGCCTGGCTTGCATGCATGTGGAACGGGGCACAAATCATCTCTGACCATCCACCAGCACGGAGCAGAGGATCTCCTTCAGGTCCGCAGATGATGATAAATGACACGCGACAGCACCCCGTCACTTCTTATACATCCTAACTTCACTGTTAGCTGCCGTACTCTGAAGCTGCTCACGGGCTCCTCCTCTGTGCTACGCGGAAGAAAATGGGCATGCCAAGTTCCTGATCCCATTTACTACGTGGCTGTCATGTTTGTATGGGGTAAATACACCACGGCTTAGGCAAATAATGAAAAAATAATAATTACCTAATGAATTCTCTGATTGACTCGATAAATGCTCTTCAAACATATAGAGAGGAAAATGGAATCATAAATAATGCACCCCTCGCTGATGGAAACAGTTTTGAATAAACTTGCACACGTCTGGTAGTGTTTGCTGAGAGGGCTCCACCACGTTCCCAGGCACGGTGCCTGCCAGGAGCCACCGACAGGAGTTTGGGCGTGCTGTTACTCCGTCTGATGCTAAGTCTGGGATTTTAGGGAGCAAGGAGGAGGGCGTGTGAGGCAGCTGAACCCCAGGCAAAGAGGCCTGCTGGCCTGCAGAGGTGAGACGTTGCACCTCCTGCCCACCAACATCCATGTGTATAGGCATGCACATATTAAATTGTGCCGAGTTTGTGCTTACAGATGGGCAGAGAAAGATTTGCAGTGGCTATGCCTGGTCTAAAACCTGCAATCCCAGCTGGCTGAAGCTCAGACACACCGAAGAGCTGCTGCGTGCAGGTACAAGCTGGTTCCTCCCCGCAGCACTGTGCACCTAGCTATGGCCCAGGCAGGTTTCCCGATATCCCCAGCCTTCTCCAGGCTCTGCGACAGATCCGCTCTCACCTCCTTGGTGCACGCCTGAGGCAGCCAAGCTCGGAGGACAGGCTCCAGCTGAAGGTGGTATCTGTGCCTTGCTGCCCTCCCCATCTGCAAAGCCGACGTCGGGGAAGCAGGCACTCAGCTCTCACTTGTACCTACATGAGGTGCATACAGAGCAGGCTGGGAAAAAGCATCAGCAAATACATTATTTATGCATTTATTGAACGGGTTTGGCTCGGGTGATCAATGCAAAGAAACCCCCAAATGCTCTGAAAAGCTCAAGAAGCCAAGATCCGTGGATCTGCCGGATCAGTCCGTGTCAGCCTTTGAAGGACTGGATTCTACTCAAGCACTTTTGAGATCTCAGGTAGGAAATAAATGAAGACCTCTCCCATCTCCTGTGCTTCCTGCCCCCTTTCCTGCAGGGGTGACTCGCAAGGACAGGACACTGCGCATGTTTCTGCCCGTGGACTCGTCCCGCAAAGCAACTCCCAGCTCTTTCTCAGCTCTCTGAGAGAAGCCATGAAGCCTTCCGACAGCAAGACCAAAATATTGCCTTTCCCAGGTTGTCAGGAGAAGGATTCTCAACGCGTGTATACATAAATTGAATGTTGCTGATTTCTTCTGTACAACTCCCCAGAGCTTTACCATGCTGGCAGGCTGTGGGCCAGACGAAAAGTATTTTCAAGACTTACCAAAACTACATTCATCTTACTTGTGCTTCATATGCCCAAAACAGTTCTCACAGATGACACTTGATGGAAAATGCTTTAATGGACTATAAATTCTGCCAGCTCCTCTATGCCTGCTGCAGGCTCCAGTTAAATATAGCAAAGAAGAACTATTTGTACGTAAATAAATTATTCTTCTATGGATAAAACCAGTCAATGTGGGAGATCGGATCCAGTTCAATTAGTGCCTCCATGACAGTAATGAGAAAAATACTCTACCATGACCTATTGTAAATCTAAGAGAAAAGGCTCCAGCAGGGAGTTGGCAATTCCAGTGCTAATTGTACATAATTAAACAATGTAACAGCACCATTTACAATAATTTCAATGAAGTTCAGTGATACACAAATTTACTAATTTTATTACAACATCTGTGTATCTTCGTTTGGCTTCATTTATTATATTTCTTACGGAGGCAACAGATCTTTTCAGTAAAATAAGGATTGACCTGCATTTCTGTGAGTAACTTGTTTCCGTCAAACCGCAGCCCAGCAAAGAGAAGGCAGATTTGATGAAATATCATGAAAAAAAAAATCTATCCTTATTAGGTTGGAGAAAGTTCTCAACGAATAAACATAGCAGCAAAGGGAGAGAAGGATCAATTTTTGGTTGACCGAAGGAAATCGAATATTCATCCTGAGTGCGGCTCCATCTGGGAAGGGGAGGGAAAATGCACTCAAAAAAAAAAGGTGTTCACTGTTTTGCAGTTCACCAGCACGTACTGGTACTCATACTTGTCTCTCCAGTGGTGCTGGGCTCGGCATCGCCTTGGTCTGGCCACAGTGACAACTTTCAGCAAACAGCCCTGACAGTCCCCCGAGGCTCTGGAGTGCTCATGGAGAGCTCAGAGTCAGAGCTAAAATGGAATCATTCCTTTGACTTGTAGCACAGGATTTCCCTGCTCATGTTAATATCTGGTTGCTGTATTTGTAGCACTTCTCTATTTCAGCCTGCATCAGTGGCTCCTAAAATGTGCTTAAGAAAAACAGCTTTCTGGTTAAATTTGCCATTGCTCCAGTGGAAAAGTTTTAGAGGTCTCCTGAGGAGGATTAGGAAAAAAAATAGTAAGGTGGAAACCTCTGAATGAAAACAAGAGGAATTAAATTAGGGATCTTAAACGTAAGGATGATTAGACGCCCTCTTATATTTACAGGATGCAAATCTTTTTCTGGGCACTCTGAAAGGATCAAAGGTCTGAATATAAGAGGAAATCATCATGTGCTAAAGGTGAACGAGACAGTGAGACCTGGATTTCTGCCTCTGAAAAGTCCTCACAGACCCCAAATACATGCAGGACCAAAGCTGTGTCTGAAGCACAGTCAGATATCTCATTTGTTGTGATCCCTGAGAGAGGAATCTGCATTTGGCCACCATCCCAGGCAAACCATGAAGAAACCAAGTAAATGTTATTTAGCAGAGGGCAAAGCAGTTTCGCACTGACAGCACCAGCTTAAGGGACTGCATTTTGACTCCTCTTGTATTTGGGGAACCAGCATGTACATCCTACCTGCCCTACTGTTCTCCTACCAGCCTTGTTGGAGCTTGCCCGGCTTCCTGCCTCTCCTTGAAGGCAGCAGACCTCTGGGGAAGCATACGGATCAAATTGCAATTAGTCTCCATCATAAATAATAATAAAGCAAAAAATCATGGCTACCCACAACAGCTGGCAACTCTTCCTGCAAGTACCTCCACCAGCTGCACCACGCAGACCTTCTGCCTTCTCAGCTTTCTCTCTCTTTATCCTGAGAAGCAAGCCAGAAAAACGAGCAGTCCAAGAGGAGGGGTGGGGAAGGAAAGGAAAAGCGAAGCTCAGAAGTAATAGGCACTGAAATGTGAAGAATAGCTTTTTTTTTTTTCCCCTGGTACTATTGTCCCAAGGAGCACGGGCTTGTACAACTCGAATCCCTTCCAGTTCGGCTCGTCAGTCACTTGGGGACACTGCCCACCTTGCACAACAGAGCAAGCTTCAAATTGGCTCCCACCAATAATAAAAGGTAGCGAAGAGGGACATTCCCTTTAGAGCATCGTTTAATAAATCTCACCCAGACAGGGAACATGAGAAATGGAAAAGATTTCTTGGAAGACCACGGCCGCTCTGTCCTGTGCTGCTTGTATTACTGACACATGCTTTCTGCAACTGGTACTTTAATGTGAATTTTATTAGTCTGATTCTTGTTAGCCGGTGTCATCCAAAATTAACCATTAAACTTGAAATATTTAAAAACAGGCAAAGGTAATGAGTTATGCTGATGGAAACTGCATGCTGGCACCATTCCTGCTGCTTGTGCTTGCCTGGCTGCAAAAACACCAAAGAGACCCTGTTGATACTCCTCTATTTTCAGCAGTTGCTGACATTTTGCTGTAATTTATTCTCATTTTCCCCTCTTCTTCTTAAAAATAACACCACTGCTACTCTTCTAACAATAAACCAACAGCTCTCAAGTCCGAAAGACCTTTCCGCAGAGGACCACTTCTGCTGGTAAACAGTGACTAAGTGCAGTTTGTGGAGCATCTCCAGTGTAAACCCCCCCAGGCTGCTCATAATATTATGCCTAGCATCGTGTTACCCTTGGGCTTCTTACTCATAGGTAGCCTGTCCTTTCCAATGTAGGCTTCCAAGCGTCAGCAGCCAGCAGAAAGCCCGTTCCAGCCTGGATCTGGTGTATTTTTGATGGCTTCCTCCTCCGCTTTTATCTGTCAGAAGCGCTGAAGGCTCCCACAAGCTGCGAAGCGTTTCTGACATTCATGGCTTTTAGATCCAGGGTTTCAAAGAAGCGCTGAAGGTTATGTTGATTAAGCCCAAAGATATATTTTCAGAAAGCTGTAGCTTAAATAAAAAAGGTGTTTTGCTGTCACAGTGATCAGCCAAAACTGTTACTGAACCAGAGCATATGGGAGACGAAAGCCATCAGAGGAACGTGTGATGTTACACGCTGCTAAGATTTGCTCTCTCCAGCAGAGATCAGACGCAGCATTAAGGCAGAAGAGACATTTAGCTCAATTAAAAAATAAATAAAAACAAAGACCTGCATTGAGTGAGATGGCAGCCGATTACCCGCCAGTTAAGTGGGGGCTGAGAAAAATCATTGCCTCTTAAAAGCGCCATCAGACAAGAGACCTTTTTGTTTTGAGAGCCCCAGAGGGGCACTGAGAGATGTGCCTGGAGGATGGAGCCGGAGATGTTTATTTAAGGGAACAAGAGGAGCCTTCGCTGATACCTTCCCTGAAATCCAAAACGCAACCTTCTCCTTTTGCTTCTGGGAAGTTCATGCTAACCAGGCACAACGGGATTCATCGTTCTGGCAAATTAACATCCAGTGGACACCGGCTGCAGCAGATACGACAAATATTTGCATCGGCTTTGAATTCGCAGAGTGATGCAGCATTAAAATTTCATGGGAAAAAATGTAAAAATTGCTCAAGGAGCTGTCGGTTCTGGACTCCTCACGGTTGCTCTAACAGTTACAGGCAGCAGTCACTGTAAAATGACTAGCAAAACTTAACAGACGTAAAAAGGTGCTGTGTAATTCCTCTGCAGAGGTCGCAGCTACAACCCAACGTTTTAGGTACAGCAAAACAAAACTTTAGAAGAAATTAAAACAAGAAATGAGATTCTGGCTCAAACTGGAGGCATGTTTGGAGGAAGGTGAGATTTTATGGGAGGAGCCAAGGTGCAGAACTGCAATCCAAATTATTTCTTTTCAAGCCAAAGTCTCGGGGAATGTATGAACTCTATTCAAAGTCATTTTAGTAAATAGGAATTTTATAACTCCTGGCTGCAGGCTTAGCTGGCTCTGATGTGTCTGTGCACTCAGTTCACCTCATTTGAAATGATTTCCATCCAGTGCTGGTCCTTCCACATGCACATTGTCAGGCTGACCAAGGGGAGGACGTGAGCCCCAGGACTGAGCAGCACCACGAGGTCTCCTGTAAACAGCTGCTCAGCACCTCCCGAAATGGGACCATAGAAACCACCCTTAAAACACTCCCCTCTCCCATCACTCTGCCTAAGGATAGAGAGAAAAACTCCCAGTGCAGGTTGCTTCAAATGCCACCTGAGAAATCCCTCTTCAGAAAACCAATCTACCCGAGGGTGGTTTTTACATCTCCCTAGCGTGCACGTGGCAGCCACTGATCCTGCTGGATCTCTGCTGAACAAATCAGGGGGCTCACTGCCATGATGGTCATCTAACAAAACCAAGAAATTGTGTTAAGAACATCATACCAGTGCAAAACAGTGCGACAGAGAGGGATTTATACATGTATATATATATTTAATTAACAGAGGCTGGTTGTACTCCCTAGTAGGATGTGTCCTGAACTCCTGCCTTGAGCCCTCTGCTCTCTATTGCCCGACTGAAGTCAGACCCCACAGGCCAGCTCTCAGGGCAGTGTGAACACCTTCTTGTTCCTGTAGCACCCTTCAGTGTCCTCACACGCTGCTTCCACCAGAAGCTGAAAAAGGAAAAGGTTATCACAAGTACGCAGAACCGAGCGCGCAGAAAGGCCAGGAACTACATTCATTAAACCTCTGCCTACTGAATACATAACACCGAGGTAAATGAGACATAAAAAGAGCACTGCCGTTGAAGCTGAATAAGCATTTCATCCAATCTCAGGAACAGCGGAGGAAAGGACAGGCATAAGGAGCCAGCCCCGTCGGGCAGGAAGGGGAACCTTGCTCCAGAAGCGAGAGCACGCGTACAAGAGTGCAGGTGACCTGCAGGTGCCCGGTTCTGATGCTCTCGGTGTACAGCATGTATAAGGAAATCCATTGACATAACCTTATTTTTTCACTGGGGCTGAAAGCCTGGAAAACTTTTTCATGCATATATCAGCACATGATGTGCTGTATTACCACAACCTGTTAGGGGACGAACAGTGGTTACCTCTTCTATTAAAGAGAGAGTGATTGGGAAACTCCACATTTTGGTATTACAAGCCAAAGCAAAACACCTTTTTATTTATTAATTCACCTGAAATCTGCATTTTGAATACCTGCAGTCAGCTCTCTTCAGCCCTACTCTGCCTTGCCAACACACACCGACACAAGCTGAACTGATCTTGAGGCAGGGCTGCCACGGGGGGTGCAAACGTATTGATGTGGGTGTGGATTTAAGTCTGCCAGGCCTTCTCTGCCCAAGAAACACCAGCTTGCCTATTAGGGACACCTGTAGCAATACGTTATTTCAACATTTCAGGAACTTGTCATTTCATCAGCCTAGGCTAGGCATGTGCCAGACAGATAGATCTGCAAGGTAAGGGGATCAAGACCAAGGGGTTGGAGGATGAAAAAAATTAGACTAACTCTTCAGAAAGGATGATTTTTTTCTTCTTAATTAGGACTGCACAACTGCCAACTAAGATCCTCCCTTCCCTGACCCTGAAGGAAATGCCTGCTGCAAAAAGGAGCGGAGCAGAGCTTGTGCTTCGCTAGCACCAGCTTTCCATCACACCTTCCCGAACTCCCAAAGAGCTTCCCAAGCTGTTCTTTCTCTTTGAGGGCTGGGGGAAGATATTTTTGATTAAAAGGTCATAACAGCACAAAGAAAAAAAAAACATAATGAAAACACTTTCTTTGGTAGGACTGAATTGCCTCAAAGATGATCAACATCGCCTCCCAACAGGCTCTAACCATACGTATTTGATTCTGCATTTGATCAGTTTGAGTGATTTTGGTGTCACCCAACCAGGGACACTTATAGGCAGCGCAAGAAATAAATGTCCTTTTAGCCACATTTTATTCTTATATATGCATTGTTCTGTTAAAATAATTCATTGTATCCTAATGAAATGAGCATGACTGGCTGGAGGAATGAACGAGCACTTGCTCCCCGGTGATGGATATTTATGCGCCTGGATGGAGGATCCGTAATGGAAGATCTATCGTTAGTGCCTCCATCGGTTTTGTCTTCATTTCGCATGCTACGAGCGAGCCGAGTGTTGTTTTTGGGGTGTAATTGATCTATAGCCGAAACAAATCAGCTCCGCAGCTAAGTGAGGAGATGAAGTGGTGGATAATCTGTAGTTTAAAACCAGCTGTTCTGCTGAGATCAAATGATTGCTTTGGCACTGAACTGATTAGCTGACAAGGGAGCGTGTTTCAGCATCCGCCGTCATTACCGGGCATCGCCTCCAGAACCTCCGGCCACGCCGACGCCGAGCACCGGAGCTCATCGACGGCACGGCTGGGGTCGGCTCGCCGTTTGCTAAGTGGACAGACCTCACCTGGCCTCAATTACAAATATCTGCATGTTCAGGCAATGGGCAGGCAGGAGGATATCAGCCAGCAGGCAGATAACCACAACGGCAACAAAGCCCAGCAAAACGTTCCGGGTTTAAGCTGCGCGGCTGTCGCTGTTCTCTGTTGGTTTAAAGGCAGCACAAATATTTGCTAATATTTCCTTCGTATTTCTTTCTGCTCGCACATCTCTGTCAGTTACTGAGCACTGCAATTCGTCCCATCCCTTGCTGCACCGTCCTTGTGTGGAGATGGCTGCAGTAGCTGTTTGCAATAGGCTTCCCTTTTTCAGGTAAGGCACTTCCCTACCGGAGTATCTCATGAAAGGGACAGAAATAAAAGGAGGACAAGGGGCTACAGGTGTTGAAATTTTTCCTTAATCACCTTCTATACTTCTAACTACAAGAGCCTTTTCCCAATCACTTGCAGATCCCCGAGGCTGCACAGCAGCTGAGATATAAACATTTTCGCAGAGCCCAGCTGTCCCAGAAGCACATGAGCTTCGCTCTGAGCTCACTGGCAAGGAGAGTGGGAAGGCAACACACCTGGAGAATACCCTTCCTTCTTTTACCTAAAAACTCCCCTGTCTCCAGAGAAGTTAAAAAATGTTATTTTAAAAGTGAGAGCAATCTAAGGCCTATTAGGTCATGTTTCCCACACCCTTATCAAAGGCAGGCTGTTCCTCGCAGCAGACACATTTTCTAGTTGATCACTCCGTGGGCTTGAAAGGAATCCAGCAACATCGTCTGCTTCCTGAAGAGGTTATTCTACAGTTTTGCAGAGACAGCTATTAATTCCCTGATACTCATTATAGATTTTCCTTTCTCGGCCCTTCACTCTGCACGGTGTTTTTGAAGGATGAACTGCCATTATTATTCCTGAGGTATGTATCACACGGGGTTGCGGCTTCTGATTTATAGCAGCCACAGGACGCGTGCCTTGCCGTCCCTCTGCTCTCCCCTGCCTGTTGGTCCTTTCTGGAGAGGATTCTGCTTGCAAAAGCCCCCTTCCAAACCCAAGGCAGGAGGGGTCTTTCTACTTGTAGGCAAGGCTGGTTAAAAGAGGGGGGGGGTGGGGGGTGTTAAAGCAGGAGTTTCAAGCAGTAGCCAGCATCTCAAGCTTTCCCATTTTGAGGGAGCAATATACCACGGTCACCCGGATTACCCAGACTTATAAAAACAATAAATCTTGTTTCACAACTCCCTTGGTGGCATTTAAGACCTGAATCAGTCCCAAAACACCAGACATCAGAGGGAGCTCTGGCCACTATTCAAGCTCCTGAATCATTCAGTTACCTCTTGCAATCCTTTTCAAACCAAACAGCATTTACTTCAAGGGTCTCTTGTCTCCGTTTTGGGCTTGTTAAGGTTGTCTTCTTAGCGCGTGAGCATAAACTCTTTTACGAAATGCATTTTTGGGATAACCTCTCCTTCCATGGAGCAACATTAAGCGATCATTTAGTTTCCCTGCACTAAACAGTGCAGGTGTTTCAAAATCAGCATGATATTTCCACCCTCCTTTTGACATTTTCCCGTTTATTATGTTCTCACAGTACCTCAAAGCACTTCACTCTTCCTCTCTGGCAGCACTAATCACCGCAAAAGGGGGAAAAGGAACCTGGTAGCCACTACAGCACGCAGGCACTACCAGCCTCCTACTAAACTTCAAACCCGAGCAGGAGAAGACAACGGGGATGGTTGTGCTTAGCCACCTGCACAACTACTGCCTCGCACTAGATCCTCAGTGTGTTAACCAAAACCTCCCAATTCAACCCCTCTGTGATGACGTTTGCCACCAGGGACGTCTCATCTCAGAAGCACATCACCTCATACCCCGTGGTTCAGCAGGCAGAGCCACTGCCACCCCTGGAAGCTCCAGCCCCCCAACTCCCCAAACCAGCCCAGCACAACGGAGCAGCTACTGCGAGGACACGACCTTGGGAACACCCGAAATGCCCCGGCTGGGCGATCAGGAAGGCTGCTTCTCCCTCCACCCACACCTTACCCACGCAGGATGCTGCGCGACACATGTGGCTCTGCAATTAGGTGGCCTGGTGCTCATATCGGGGTTGGGGTGGGAGTGCTAATGCCGCTAAATGCTGCAATCTGCACAATTGTGCTGACATTTCTGAACCATAAAAGCCCTCCGGCAGGCATCTACAGAGGAAACCTTTAAAATTGATCTGGTTTAGTACAAAAACTGTTGGCTAAGCCTCCATCCATCCCTCTGCTCCTCCACCTCTTGACACAGCTTACAGCAAAAGACTTTGCTTTCCCTTTCATATAGCTTTTAGCGGCAATTCAAGCCCATTGATCCAGGACTCTGAGTTGGTGTGTTACAATGCAAGATTATTCAGCTCTCTGACAGTCAGTTGGTTAAATTTCATTTTGTTCCATAGTAAAATGGGATGGGAGGGAGGGAGAACTAAAGGAAAAATTGGCAATTCATTTCCTAAATGCTGAGGAAAATGGAAACATATCACTCAAAGGAAAGCACAGAATGCTTTCACTTACAGCATCCCACTATAAAACAATTATATATGTCTGTACCTACACATACCTTGTCTGAGTCTCTCTTGACTTCAGCCTCCATGGAGATCTCAGAGAGTGGGTGGAGAATGAGGAGAAGAAATAAACCTTAAAGACACCTGAGCAGAGTTCATCAGGGAAAGGTGTGAAGAGGCGGAGTTTACTCCAGCCCCAAATTAGGGTTAAGATTAGACTTGAAAACTCATTACAGTCACCACTGATGCCAAATGCAGATAACCTCTTTCTGTGGTTGGAAGATAAGTATTCATTTGCTTTATAACCTAATAAATCCATTTAGAATTTAAAAGTGTTTGCAACTAGTCTTTTGTTGTTAGTTAGCTTAGCTTTACCTCCTTGGTTGATTTCGTCCAGCTTCAATGAGGCCAGCACTTCCCAGCACATAGCTAGGGGAGAGGTTTACATTTACAAGAGTAAGATCATTAGCAGCATAAGGTGGTTGAAAGGGAAGGCATAATTGCTTTCACTTGCCTAGAGGGCAGATCTGCTTCTAAAAGAAACACCACCTAATTAAGAAGGTTTGCACTGTTTTATTTTTAATACTGTTTTCCTTTTACCACTGGTGTTTTTGTCATACCTGTCCCAGCAATGCTGGGATGCTGGCTGAACCAAATGCACTTTGCAGATATGCAGGAGCTGACAGCATCAAAACCCACCAAGGAGAGGCAGAAGAGTGTGACGAGACACCAAGCAATTGGGAAAAAAATAAATTAGCAGTCTATAGCGAATAAAATAACAACAAGCCTGAGCAGTGATGAATCTCAACGGTTGCATTCGTTTGAGTTATGAATTTGGACAAGGACAAGGGTGATGCTGCCCTGCATCGCCTCCCCGGTGCTCTGCGTAACTAAGGGCGGCTTCGCTGCAGCCACGAGAACAGGACAGCAAGAGCAAAAGGTATTACTGATGTTGAGCATGTACGTGGGCTTGGGTTACTCTGAATAATTTAAGTCAGGCTTCTTTTATCTCTCAAGAGTTGCTATCGCTGCCACGCACATGAATCAGACAAGCTTCCCGGGCGGCAGGAGGTGGGGTACCTCCACTACAATGGGAGCCGAAAGGGAAAAGCTACAGAAAATTTAAAGAGACTCCATAATCACCCTGGACTTCAAATCTCCGTGTGTGATACAGCTGAAAGATGTTCACCAAACTGAAGGCTTCACAAAGACAGGAGCTGCTGGAGAGCTGGGGAAGCTCTCGACCAACACGGGTGGTGGGGAAACAAAGCCCCAGGTTCAGATCTGTCCCTGCGCCCTCCCGGAGCCTCTCCAAAACCTCCACGAGCAGATGTGTGTGTGCTGCTGACAGGCTCATAGATGCCAGCTGCTAGTTGCTCCACACGGAGCTCGTGCCTCGTACAGCAGATTGGTCCCAGCAAAGCAGAAACAAGCGAACGGCACCGCCCTGGCCTCCAGCCCTGTGGCAGCGTCGTCCGATGGATGGTGCCATCCTCAGCAGGGCCACATGCCCCTGGAGAGGCACCACCTGCAGCCCTGCACCTCCCCAAAAAGCTCTGCCCAGGGAGCTGCAAAGCACCTGATGCACACACAGCCAAGGAGGGCAGCTTGACAGTCCCTGGATCAGAACAGGAGCCTGCGTTTATGCAGCACAGCGCTCTTCTTGCAAACAAGTGGTTATTTCAAGCTGTATCTTTCAGACGGAGCCACCAAAAGTAATTGCTAAATTAATGGGGCAATAACAAATGTACATATATTTGGTTATGGCTTGGCAAACTCAGCTCGAGAATTAATTGTATATTAATTCTCTTCTCTGTTTGTTCTGCAGAAGCTAAAACTTTAATTCAAAACAGAAGACTACCGGCTTGCGCAGTCTGTAAGTTACACTTCCAGCCTCAACACCAAGCCAAGAACTACACTGCAGAGCACTTCCAGTTGGGTTTTGCATTGCTGGTGGGGAAAGGAGAGAGGAAAGAGAGGTTCCAGTGGTGGGTTTTTCAGTTCATTGTAGGGACGCGAGGTTGGATTGTGTAGGGAAGAGAAGCGATCCTCCCAGCTCATTACTCTGCCTGCTGCAATGCCCTGGACAGCTCCAAAAATAAAAGAACAGAGATGGGAGGAGTATAAAAACAGAGCTAAAACCTGGCTGGGGGGAACTACCGACAGTATGAACCACGTGGAGAGACGGAGCTGCTGGGTTTGTACACAACACGCAGAAAAGGTTATGCGAGAGCCGGCCAGGGATAGCTGCATGCCATGGAGTTAGGAGCCAGAGCGAATGCATTTGTACCTGTATGACACACACCTGGCCTGGACAGCACGGGAAAGCAGATGCTGCGGGGATGTGGATGTTCACCTATCGATACCTCGTGAGGGGGGGAAAGCACAGGACTAACACAGTGCCTCTGTGCACACTGAGAGCACCCGGTGCCTTCACCTACCTGCTGGTGAGGCTCCAGGAGCGGTGGGGTTGGGATGGAGCTGGCAGAAGTTATGTCAGGGACTACACAGCTGTAATACTGGTCTTTGGAGCAGGCAGCAAGCACCCAGGTGCTGGCTCACTCACCTAGGGACAGGGGCAGCGTGAACACTGCTGGCTGGCAAGGGACAGGAGCAGGACAGCACGGTGCTTCAAGAGGGGATGAGCGTGGCTTTGGAAATGCCAATCCCTCCCCTGAGGTTGGTAGCACTAAATTTTTATTATTTTTTATCACCTCTCTCCTTACTGTACCAAGACACTGCACCGTGCTCTTCATAGTGGCTGCAGCACGGACTTGCCACTTGACCACTAGTTTCTGCAGGCAGGATGGGTCTGGAGTGCCACACAAACTCAAGCCCTTCCTCCCCTTTGCAATCGATACTCCCTGGCTGGTTTGAGATCAGCTTATACTGCCGAGACTATTTTAAGCCACGGTTTCTGCAAAAGCAAAGGGAAATGAAGAAAAAGGCATCCTCCCGGAGACGAGCTGGATCACAGATGCACCGCGCAGCTGGCCTCTGCTCCCACTCCACCCTCTGAATTTGGGATCCAACTCGCTTCAAACACGGCTCGGGTTCATCCACCACAGTTGGCAGCTGATCACGGCCGGTATAAAACATTTTGTCCATGCCAGGAGCACGGCCTGGCATGCCCCTGGCCTCCTGTAACCCCCCCAGCACAGCAGCTGCTTTTATTGCCGCGTGCGCAGGACGCCTCGGCCAGATTTAAGCAGCAAGTTGGAGGTGTCCTCTTTCCTCTGAGATAGTGTGTGCGTGGCACATGCAGCCCTGCCCATCACACCACTGCCGGCACACTTTTGGGCTCTTTGTGCTTTATTTCTTATGGGTAAGGTCCTGGGAGGGCAATTACAAATAAATCAGGACGTGTATTTGACTTCCAGGTCTGCAATGACCTGGTACTGTCCAGCCAAGGACAACGCGTGCTGGTGAGGCTGTCCTGATGCAGCTCACTGCGGGAGAGGTGCCGTGGGGCGGCTTTGCCCAGCAAATCCTCCTCCCCCCAGATCTACTAGGGCCATCGTGCAATACTTCCCAAGCGCTGCTGGGGAAAATCCCCCTTCATATAGGCAGAGCCACCCTAGAGCCTCTCCTTTCTAGGGACTACTAGGCACTACTCCCTGTCCTGCTCCCTTTCTGCTGAGCTGGGACCTCCTCCAAGCCTGTCAGCTGGGAATTAAGATACCATTTTGTTGCAGGAGAGGATGCGGGCTGTTCTGCCAGGCCTTCGGGAGCCGTATCTATCACTGCTGGGACCTGCTGAGCAACCTGGCCATGGCACCGCACTCCTGTCTCTGCGTTCCTCAGCCCAACGCATCTGCTCAGGCCACAGTCTCTGTCCCTGCTCCATCACTGGCTCAGCAAGGCAGCCAGAGCTTTCAGAAGGGACTTGATTTGTTATAAGAGACCAGAAAGCTTTCTAAAAATACAGAATACTCATTTTTTAACCGGAAGCAGTCCCAAATACCCAGGGGCCAGGTAGCGAGGTTTGCAACCAGCTCTTCCCTTGCCTGCTTACACAAGCTCCCTTCCTTGGAGGGGCTCTGTCTGACCCAATCCTCCTCCCAGACTGCAACAAAGCCAGAAGCAAAAAGTATCTATATTCCTGATATAACACCCAAACCCTCACACTCCACCTGCCATGAAGTCAAAGGGTCCTGGTTTTCACAGCCCACCCCATTCTGTGTGTCAACACAGGGACAACGTGGCCGTGCATTGCTGCACACCCAGAGCAGCTATCAAGCTGCCTGCCGAGCTCGGTTAATCGACGCGCAGATATAACTGCTAACGCTGCTGTGGGTAAAGGAACTACAGAGGTAAATGAACACGGAATTTATCAAACGATGGTAGATCATTTCTGAAGGCCGTTGATTGCAGTTAGAAATAAGTTTCATAATCATTTGGGAGAGTTATGGCAGCGAGCAGCGCAGAACTTCAGTCATGTCGTCAAAAATAAATAATCTGAATTGGTTAAATAAAATCCAGGGACAAGAAAACAATTTACTGCCTGCGAATTGCTAAAAGGCTGAGGATTAGTCTAAGATAACTCTTGTTTACTAAATGTGTTTAACAGAAGAAGAGTGCCTGCAGAAGATGATTTTGTGGTATACTAATTGTGTTTTTCATTCAGAAAATTGAATGCAGAGATGCCATTAAGAAGTAAGAACTGCCCACAATACAAGCTGTCAGCTTTGCCACGTGAAAATAGAATAAGGTCCTCGTCTCCAAAACCAAACCATCACTTCCAACACGAACCAGAGCACAGCTATCTTTTCTGAAATCCCAACCAGGGAGGTAAATCTCCACTCTGGCCTCAGCAAGACTCAAGGAGCAGAGCTGCTGGAGCCGGAGGCTGGCACACACAAAGGACAACCTCGAGCTGCAGTTGCTCTCCCTCCTTTTGGCCACCCACAAGCAGGGGATACCAAGCTCCCAAAATGGCAGGATGAGAGCATACAGGAGTGCTTGGGAAAAACTGGGGGAATATGCAAACCCTTCTTAGGTGAGTGAAACTGCTTGCGATCTCGATGCCATGCACACGCTGTCAGGCTTCAAAGTGTGGTGGCTGAACGTTTCGCTCAGGTGCCAGGCAGCCCTTTTTAGTCTTAATCAGCAC
The DNA here is from genome assembly GCF_047663525.1 of Anas platyrhynchos. Lineage (NCBI taxonomy): Eukaryota > Metazoa > Chordata > Aves > Anseriformes > Anatidae > Anas > Anas platyrhynchos. The sequence continues at coordinate 32,491,951 of NC_092593.1, read as the reverse complement.
ATGAAGTGAGCTAACTCGTACACGTAAAGCAAATTTACTTAGGGAATAAATGTCTGAATAAATATGAAAGATGGGATGCTGATCTTTTAATCTTCCTTGGCACAAATAAAATTATCTGTTCCCCCCCCCCCCCCACTTGAATTCATTTATGACTGCATGATAAGAAGGTGAGCAGGCCTAGTTTGCTAGGTCTTCCCTCTAAGCTGGGGGCTACCGAGAAGGCAGGTGGGCACAGAGACACGGTACTCCTCAGACAGATGTACAGACAACACCAACCCACAAACTAGCAACTGACTGCTCAAAGTCGACATGGTGGAGAAAGAGGGCACATTTTGCAAGAAACTGGGAAAAAAGGGGAGTAGGCCAGAGGAGCATCATACGAGTTGCAGGATGAGTTCACCACGCTGAAGTCTAGGAGAGATAAATAGCCCTTCATTTAGTTATCTCCCATCTGCCACCTTCATTTGGCGGTTAAAATCACTTTTAAAATGATAAAACAAGTAACATTGCCTAACTAATGAATGTTGAATTATCGGCATAAATATGCCAACATTTGTTTATTTACTTGCCTCACCGAGAACACGTTCTCCTCTGTTTGGTTTTCTATTTTAATGACCACAATTTATCACATTACATAGACTTGCAGTTTGCTGGGGTTTGTTTCAAGTTCTGCTTTCTGCTGAGATTTCAGTGAGAGTGCAGTCCTAGGTAAAATAAGCAATAATGCTAATGAAAACGCAATGGTAACTGTTCCAAGAAGCAAGCGTAACCAGACAACCTTCCTCTGCTACACAGGATCCTTTTTTGCTCTCATTTTCTGCTTTTACCCCCTCTTGTTTGCTAAGATGTCCCTCTGCTTGCAGCAGCTCCCCACGAGGAACAGTGACTTTAATTCCCTGTTAATTTGCTCTCCCCACCTACCTGCTGGTCAGAGCAAGAAGGACGGGAAGCCGAAGCGGGTGAACTATCTGCGATGAATTTAATCAATTCAGAGGCATGCACGATGGCCCCGGTGGGAGTTTCAGGAAGCATCTGAAACTCCAGCGCTGCCCAAAGCAGCGCAGGGACCCTGCCCTTGCACAAGGACTCCGCTGCCTGTGCAGCACAGTGGGAACCGTTAGTCCAGCTGCCCCAGGGCTATCTATTTCGGAGCTCAGGCACATATGTGTTTTCCCCACCTGTCACAACTGTGAAATGTACAGATAGCATTTACTTCCTAGGCATTCGTCGCTCAAATTAACAGGCAACCTGTTAGTCTGAGTGCAATTAGCACCCCAAACTTCACTCCAGACGCGTATCTGGTAGCTGAATTTTGCTTGCAGATCTTTTCACAGCCTGGTGTACGCTTCGAGTAAATATAGGCTGATGTATAGAGCAGAAATCCTGAGAAACCCCCAACAAATTTAACACGAAGAAATGTTAAGCACGCTGTCAGAGGCTCTGCTTGCCTTTGTTAGATGCCGTAATGGAAAGTTCAAGTTTTTGTGAACTGAAATTGAGCACGAGGCTCTCCCGAGACCCAGCAAACCGAACGCCTGAGTGTAACACAACCTGCGGGGCTGCCGGATGAGAACTCCGCTGCTCCCCTACGTGCTTTTTACGAAAATGCGACTTACATGCAGACACGTATCTTGCCACGTGACAGGAACGTTTTGCAGAATGATATGCGAGTGATACCATACGATACAGGCAGCACAAATCCTCATCCGTGTCACGGCTTGACTTCTATTTGAGAGCACGACCCGTGCAGTCTGTAACCACACCACCGCGGGCTGTTTTCAAACATGGTTCTCGCACCAATTTCATCTATGTGCATTGGACCACTCCTTTACCAGGCATTTTTGTCAAACATAATGAGTTTTGGCATGCCAAATCACGATGGGTTTAAATTCTTGCCATTTGGCATTCACCTCCTACTCCTTGTAGTTGCTACCAAGTTAACAGGTAATGCACAAACCACATCGAAATACTCCTTCCCAAACACACAGGCTAGAAGCACAGTATTTAAACAAAATAGGAAAACCTCTAAAGCAAGAAGCTGGGGGATCACACAACCCAGGCTCCACAGTGAAGAGGGTTTTATGTTAATTCAATAAACACCTTTTGTTTCAGAGTTCTTCCCTTGTTTACCCTACTAACCAGTCCACACATCACATTTTATCAGGGCAAGCTTGCCCAAGCCACCAGTGCTTACCTGCACTGCTCCAACCTCCCTACGCACTACCCTAAGAGCTCCAGATCTGCTGGCAGCACGCAGCCATAGAGGCCAGCAAGGTGTCACCCTCCTGCGGCGTGACACAGCTTTCTCCCTCACGTCCTGGACGCATGTAAATGCCATACTCAGAGCACCTGTCACAGCCACGACATCGCTCTTGTGCTCTGTGCATCCGTGACATTTTATTAGCCTCTTCTCCTGCAGGCTCTGGGAGTTGGTGGGCAGGAGCCCTGCCATCCTCCAGCCCAGCGTTGTGGCTACTCCCCTGTACACAGAAGATGGAGAGGAAATAAAGAGGAGGTTGCTTACCCGCAGGAAGGAGAGGTCTCGGTTGTGCTCGATGCTGGTGATTTCCAGGTTGCCCATAACTACCTCGCAGTTCTCATAGTACTTGCGCAGGGCCCGGTACTGCTGCTCCAGGTCCGAGAGGGAGCTCAGCTTGTTCTCGGTGCCAGCACACACTGCAAGAAACCACAGGACAAGTGCAATCAGAGCAAGTAAGGAAGAAAACAGGAGCAGAGAAGGAATGAAGATTTATATCCAGGGATACAGGTATCTGGAATAATAATTCTGAGTTAATTACAGGATTGGGTATCAGCAGCAGATGTGCGAAGGTCCATGATCATCTCAGCAATTTAAGTATCTCTTACCAAAGGGACCAGGTGTTGGTATTTACCACTGAACATCCAGAAATGTGGAAAATGCAAACATGTAGGACAAATGGAAAACAAGTTGACTGCAGCACGTTAAGAGCAAAAACCAGGACCATGTGAAGTCCCTGGATACAGGATGCTGAACACTGAGTGCTTACAAATTTAAGGATAAGAGGCCAGAGAGACCTGTGTATCTCAGCTGACCTGTGCAATCCAGCATTTTTCCTATTCATCTGACACCTAGAAGGACCTGTCAATAAACCAAGAACAACCTGGCAGAAGGCTTGTACCCAGCATCACTTTTCCTCCTCTTTCCTGAAGTCCCCAGCTCTTCCGAGCTCTGCACAATTAAATAATAAAAGACAGAGCAAAAGCCTACTGTCTTTCCGCAAGTCACCAGACTGTGATCTGAATGCACAAGGGAGCTGTGTCAGATGAGTTAGGAAATACCAGCCAAATACAGTCAGTTTTCAGAAGATGTTCTTTAATATTACAGTACTCTGTTCTGAATCTTCAAGTCCCGTTCAAAGCCAGTGCCAAATCACAGCTCTGCTCAGTCTATTAGATTGCCGTGCATCAAGCAGCGACAAAAATGAATCCGGGAAAGAAACACAGAAGCGGGATTTTACAGCAGCATTTTTTCATGCAGCTCTCAGCCTGTCATAAGAGCAATGCTACTTAAATGTTTGAGCATGGGGCTGGGCTTTTTTTTTTTGCACGCACTTACTTTTCCTCTCTACTGACAGCTTGTGGGCTGCTCTTATCTGCGAACAAATTAATCTGAATCTACCCGAACTTTTGAAATGGGCATTATATTATGCAAAACATGAGCCAGACCAGAAGAGCATTTCTGGAGCCATTCCCACTGCTGGATTAGATCAATACAAACAAAACCCTCCATGACTGGAGGCCTAATCAGTAAAATTGGCTAAAATATGCTCTTCTGAACGATGCAGGTCCTTTTTCCTTTAAAAGACCAAAAGCGATTAGATTTTGGAGTACTACTATTATCGAGTATTTACTTACTACACCCTTTTTGCTTTGCTTTTTTAACAGAAACAATTCTCATCTGCGTCCTCCGCCGTGCATCTCGCCTGCCGCAGAGCAATCTGCTCCGGTGCCAGGGCGATGCGAGCCCCAGACAGCCGGCTGGCGAAGGGCTGCGGGAGGCAGCCCAGAGCCCCCCGACTGCTCCAAGTTTGCTCCCAAGGAAACTCCCCCTGCCCTCCAAATGGCAGCGGAAAGCTGTTCCTCCTCAGCTGGAATGCCCCACCGGGGAGCAATCCTGAGGCTGGCATCGCTCTGAGCCGTTTGTGGGCTCAGGGGTTAGCAGATAATTCTCTTCTCTTGCGTTCCTAGCAGCTGAAGCACAGACGAAAGCAGAAGAGGCACTACATGGGACTGCTTCGCCATGTACATGTGTGGTCTCGTTACCAAAGGAAATAAGGCACGGGATGTAGGTTTTTAACACTTTCTGTGACTTACTCAAATTACAATTCCGAAGTCCCCACCAGGTTTATAAACTTGAAATGTTTGAAATACATTACAATGCGCTGCAAAATGAAAAGTAAAAATACTGTCTGGTTTACATGGATTTTAAAATAAACACTACCTGATTTCAAGCAATGATTTAAAGCACGAACATTCCCGGTTTCTCACAAAACCTTACCCTTTGAGTAAAACACTCCAAGGCAGGATTTTGTTTGTAACATTTAAGGGGTATTTTTGAGGACTCCCAGCTTGGTAAGTATGAACAGCCAGAAAGATCAACCACTGCTGCATCGTCCTTTCTGAAATACAAAGCCCCATCCTAGCGCGTACGTAAAGCTTCGTTCAGATCCAGGGGTCACAGAGTCGGAGAGTGGCTTGGGTTGGAAGGGACCTCAGAGACCATCAAGTTCCAGCCCCGCTGCCACAGGCATCAAAACCCTTCAGGAAGCTGCCCGCGTGTCCCTGCCAGAAGCCTTCGGAAAATGTTTGTTACCGATTACAAAATCACTTTGTTTGCTTTTTCCTTGAAAGCAGCAGCATCTATAACACTAAGATTGACTGTGTTTCCAGCCAAATAAGTATTATTCTGTCTTAAGGCTCCTGAGGACTAATAAATAATTTCTGTTCCATTTCGCAATCGGTGCTAAGGATCAACATAGCTCAGAAAACAATTCCAGCAGCTCAGCTAATAAAGCTATCCACCGCAACACTGGTATTTCATGTCGCACGCACATTAAATGTTTCACAAAAGCTAATTTAGCCATTTTTTGCTGTAAGGAGGCAGAACATTTGGAGCCTGCTCTTGCAGCAACAGGAGTGAAACCAGCCGAGATGTAAACCAGGGCTGGAAGTTTTATTAGAGGAAGATTAATTTTGTACAACTAAACCTTGCAGTAACTACTGCTGGCTTTTGATAATGCTATGGAAATCAATTCTTTCAGATGAATAAAATCTTAAAAGCAAATTTAGAAGAGCTCACGTTGTTCTTCTAAATTTATCTCGCAGTGATTCCAAGCATTTAATTTCTTAGAAAAAAAGAAATCCCCTCTGGTGCATAAAGCCTCTCCTTGTGCCAGCTCACACCTGGGCCTCTGCTGCTGGGAGATGCATGGCAAAAGGTGTCCATCTCCCCTGCCAAGGGAGGAAAATCGGTCACAGACTGCCTCAAACCAAGCAGCAGTACCAGACAGACCCTCCTGCATGGAAGGGGGATGTAACAGAGCTAATATCCTACAATATGTGCCCGAGCTGGGAGAGCACCTCCAGCCTTTGCAGTCTTTTGAAACAGTACTGGCACTCGTGTGTTGTCTCAGCTCTTTAAAACAAAGTGCCAAAAGAAACATGAGCACAAGAGAACATCGTGCCATGTGCCTTGTTGTGCCATACAAAACCACTGTCATCTCAGTTGTATAGAGAAGCACCTCTTCAAGGCACTTGGTTGTACGCTGCTTATCTTATATGGGCCCAGAACCTGATGAACAGTACGAAAACAAAGACCACGTGTTGAAAGCAGTCCCTGCACCGGATCCTCTCTTGGCTCACAAAAAAAATACTAATTGGCCTGTCTCTAACAGGGTCAGCACAGTACTAGCTCAGGTGCCTCTCCAGCCTGTAGCTTCTCCCAGTGGGGAATGTGAACGTAAATCTGCCTTGGCCTCTGAGCAGGAGCGCTCCCAACTTGCTCAAATTTTGCACAGGCAGCTCAGAGAGGAAAGCCCTTCAGAGCCATTTCAGTGCTGCACACAGAAAAACCTGACAATCCCATACATTTTCTCAGACAGAAACCCAGGGAGCAGCTGACCTGTGCCGGGCTACCCCAGTGCCACGATGCTCACAAGTACATTTCTCTCCAAACATGCTATCTGCAAGCCCTTTGCCATGCCCTCTCCTAGAATTATGGTAACAAACCTTGCCAAGTGCTCATACACAGGCGTGGAGAGCCACCACTATCATCATCCGAAAGCTGAGGCAGTGCACCTTTGTATCTGGGAAGCCTTGTGCCTGCTTCTCACCTAACCCCCAAACCTGGATGGTTTGGGGAACTGCACCGTCCTGCAGTGCAGAGTGCAGCCAGTGGAAACAAAACCAGAAAACTTACAGATTCCTGTTCCCGGTGACCTGGAGTAAATCTCTGGCTTTTCATCCTAATTCTTTTTATTGACTTCTTCTAACTCTGAGGACCCTTTCCCATGCTCTGCTGCAATCCAGAAGCCAACTCATCTTGCAGTAGGAGCTAGGGAGCTGAGAGCTGCCTCCCTGCAGAGGAGGGTGGAAATGGGCATCCAGCTCCCAAAGAAATGGGCATCCTCCTCCCATATGCAGGTCTCATTGGCAGAGCCACTAATTCTCACTGAAAAGGGTATTTTAAAAAGGGAAAAAAAACAAAAACAAACAAAAAAAACCAGCATCTCTCTTATTTTGTGCCCACTCTGACTGTTGTGATGGCTTTTCCCTGTCTTACCCCTCCCCTTTGGGCACCTGTGCAGAAGGGAGCGGCCGGGAGGGCTGGGCATGTCGGGTGGGCACAGCACTCTTGGTCATCACAGCGCTGGGCCCCCAGCGTTCCCCACACATTCGTGCTTCAGGTTCAGTTGCTTCCTTCTCCCCAGCTACCTCAAGTGACAGAGAACTGCTTCAGCTCCTAATGGCCCCAATTACAGCAGTCATAATTGTCCGTATTGAAGTGAGTTTACATTTTTCATCAATATTCATGCATATGACTCTGAAATTAATTTCCCATTGACATTTTTTTCCTAACGAAGCCACACCATTTGGATGCTCACTCAGAGGCAGGAAATAGTGGAGGCATTTAAAAATGTCCTTTAGTTTCTGCTTTTTAGGCCATTATTGTGCTCAGCTCTGCTGATGACAAATCTCTGTGTTATATTACAAACTCATTTCGACTCAGTCTAATTCTGGTTCTTGCAATTCTAATTGATTTTACAATCCTCCCAGCTCAACAGACGAGCTAACTTTTGGAAGGAGGGCAACCTGTTTCATTTTTTTATGCAGCCCCTCTCTGGATTTGCCTACAGTTTGAGTTATCCAGGAGAAAATACTGTCACCTCCACCCAGCCACCCCGGTGTCTCGTGCATTCGGCCAAGCAGCAAGGAGGCATCACCTTGCGCACCCGGCTAGATGTCAGCAGTCATCACAGACGCCCCGGCACACCCCATGGTCCCAAGCTCTGCCTTTCAGTCTTCCCAATTACAGGACATTTGAGCGAGGAGGCAGGAGAGCATCTCCGCCTGCACACGGCACGACCTCTGTTTGTTGATGCATTTGTCAAGCGGGCCAAAAACACGAGACAAGGCTTAAACGCTCCCAGTCACGCTTTTTTTTTTTTTTTTAGTAGCATGGAATTATACGTTCCTTTATCACAGCCAGGAGGAGCCTAACAACATTTAGCACCTCTTCCTAATGCAGCCTTTTTGTACTTCCCTCTCATTTATTTACTTAATTAGCTGTCTTTATACAGACGGCACCATTACCAGGGTTTCTTGAAGGACAGCTGAAGTAACTGTTTATTAATAATTGCAAACACTCCTGGCAACTTGCTAGACCCCCCAGCTGGGGGGGAAATACTGGAGCCCCTTAACGAACAGCTAATTACCAGCAATTTCACAGCAGCCCCCATTCATTTCCTTCGGCTCCCTGCTCCCAGCACAAGCCTGGGTGCCCTGCGCCCAGCACAGAAGAAGGGGAAAACAGTTTTAATCCTTTCATTACCTTACAGCTCTCCTTAAACGAGCTGCAAGCCCTGCATTTTCTTGCAATTAGGCACATCCTAATGAAGGGAGGGCCTGCCTGCCCTCACAGCCCTGCAGATGGCTCCTGGGAGAAGGCAAACACCGACTGGAGGTCGCCACCTCTCCTCCTTTGACCCCATCAGCTTCCGGAGAGCATCTTCAAACTGGAAGCTTCCCTTCCCTAGGTGAGAGGCTGTCATGAAGGAAAGCATCATTTTCTCTCTACTCCTAATTAAAAGCTCAGCTGACACAAGCATTTTCCTTCCATAAGGCCTGCTACAACACGGCCATCCCCTTCGAATCCCACCAGCTAGCACGGCCCCCGGGTCTGGAAACGTGCTCCAAGCCCCCAGATCTTGTGTCCAATGGTGCTGTCACACAAGGAGCAGGGCCGTGCTTGATGAGGGTGGCCCCACCTCCGACAGAGACTCATCAGAAGCCATCTGCAACGGGCAGATCTCTCCCAGTGTTACAAGCACAGAATTGAACAGGCATAGTGGAGACTGCCAGGGACTGTAACTTCATCGAGAGGGATTATTTATGTGCGATGACACCTTCCTGAGCTGGTGGCACCCTGTCTTTGCACCGAGCTCTCCAAAATCTGTTTGGTTGCTGCTACGCAGCATTATTTCACTGATGTAGCATTTGCATCAACCAAAAAATGGCATCAAAACTTTGACTAGATTGATACTGCGGCATTTCAAGGATAATTGCCTGTGCCGACCGTGTCGAGCCACTGTCAGCTGCTTGTTTTATGCTAGCATCTCCAGCGTTGTTTCTCCTCGTGTCCATGCTGCAATCAGGAAGGACAACATGGGGAAGATGTGCTGCAGGACCTAAGTCACGCAGCAACCACTCAAAAAAAGCCAAAAATAATACACGAGGCTTTGCCAATGCTGTTGTTTTTTTCCACGGGTGCATACCCATTTATTTTCCCTGGGTACTTCCCCTTCCCTTCTTCTCCCTGCTCTTCACAGACATCCACACACACACGCACACACACTCTCTTTCCTCATTTCATCATATTTCCAGGGTAAATAGTTGCTCCTTAACTATAATGTAGGTACCGGACTTGACAAGCAATTAAAGCAAACAATTTCCACTCGTCTAACTTTGCCAAATTAGTCATCTGCCATCTGCTCCATCATCTGGCTCTCCTTGAGGTCTTGCTGGGAATCTGGAAGCGCTTGCTCCGACGAGGAGGCAGCAGCAAAGCCTCCAAGCTGGCGGGAGCCTGAGGGATAGAGGGGACACGGGGGGGACACGTGGCCCCACGCCGCTTGCTGCCACCCCCGTCCAGGAGCCCCATCCCTGCTGCAAGCAGCTCGCTGGCGCCAGCCGTCAAACCGGCAAGTTGTGTTAGAAAAGCATTTAAAATTCAAGATTTCTTTTTACAGCCATGCAAATAAATGCCTAGTGAGGATGAATGCACGGCGTAGAGGGAGCGTGGCATTTTCTTACCAGCTGCAGGATGCAAAAAATAACTTAGTTCACTGAGTGTTTTCAGCGTTTACAGTTTTTCTCCTGATGAAGCACCGGGCCAAAACGAGCAATTAATAGACATTATCTAAGAGAGGTTTGAGCAGTCTCTGCTTCCAGCGCCAGGCTTAGTCTGGTCTTAGATCTACAGCCTGCCTGTTCCCGCCTCATTTTCTGTGCAGTGCCCAAAATTAAGCTTCTAACACCAAGAACCCAAATCCTCCCCTACAGCACCAAAACACAGCCTGTTACCAGTGCGTCCCAAGATGAAGGAGTCTGCAGATAACTGATCCTGAGTAATACAAGGCCAGGCATGCCGGGGCAGCTGGATGCAGAGGGAGGTGCCAGGCTGAAGGCACAAGTTTGCAAATATTGCCCTCCCAGCCTTGTGCTGACCGAAGCAAAGCGGTGCAAATGATGGAAATGTCTACAGCACAGCCAGCTCACAGCAGCAGGAAGGCTTTGGGGCGTTTCTTCAGTGCTAGTAGGTTTCTAGAGGAAGGCCAGGTCGGCAGGGGGAGATGATGGAGCGCAAGCACATGGGCAGGAGCTGAAGGGAGGGAAGCATTTGGGCTGGTTTTGTGCCTCTGCCTTAACCGCAACTCGATTTAGGTACACCAAAGCCATCTGCTGCCAGGTTGGCCCCAGACCTCCTCCCCGCCCATGGTGTGGGGACATGCAGGAGCTCTCCTGGGGCTGGGGGCTGGCACAGAGCAGTGCCTGCTGCTAAGCAGCAGCCGCCCTCGCCGGCAGCTCCGGCTGCCCTGCTGGGACTCGCCAACAGCCGGGGGCTCCGCTCGCCTGGCTGCCTGCTCCTTCCCCAGAGGGGCCCCGAGTGCCACAAGCATTCGCTCAACTTAAATGCATTTTAATTAACGCTGTACAAACACACCGAGCTGGTGCGGGCACAAGGGAGCGCATTCATTCAGCGTCGGCCGGATCCTCATCCCCAGGAATCCAGCAGGAGCCCTGGCAGCCGCTGCAATGAGAAGGGGATCTCGGTCCTTGCTGCCGGTAGGATATTGAAACACTCGGCCAAATGGGAACCAGCCCTCAGGTCCTGCTTACTGCTACTTAAGCACTGTCTGTATAAAAGATGACGCTCAGGACGGGTAGGTGGGCCGGGTGCTTTTATATCTGCCCATGTAAGCAGGGCAATTACTCACCAGTGAAGCACACAGCAACTGCCCCATCGTTACAGGGTGTGCACGAGCCACTGAAATCTCCCTGGAAATTCCCCTGACATCTCCCATTGAAGTCATTCTCCCTTCGCATCGGGAATTATCGCATAATCCAAAGACCACCTATCAAAATTATTAAGGTAACTATGGAATCGTAGCACACAAAGTGGACTGCTTTGGAATGATCAACCTCCCCAGATTTTGGCAACTCCCCAGGACAAAACACAACAGGGGGTTAAACAAAGCCCCTGGACAAACATTTGGGGAATAAGGAAACCCAGCACCCCCCAGAAGTGTGCTGGGATTGGGAGCCCCCATCCAAGGGGCAAAAGTGAGCCCAGCTTGCTTCAAGGGGACGGGGTAATGCAGGAGAGTGCAATTAAACCAAAAAAAATCACACTATTTTAGCAAATATGCACCTGTCTATTAAGCTGAAGCTGCACACAGTTTATTTTCATTGATGAAAATAACAGGTTCTCAAGCAACTCCTTGTCAAACAGACAGGAGAATTCAGCTCGTGGAAGACAGATGAAATGGTAATTACTGAAAGCTGCAAGGCAGGGAAGGTTTCGCTGTGTTGATGCTGGGGAGCTGCGGGGGCTGATGGCACCGACTACCCAGAGACAAAATGCTGGACCCTGGCTGTAGGGGAGTCACCAAGTTGAAGCGCTGGTCTCAAGGGCTCCTTCCAGAAGCCTTCCTTGAACTGGTGGCTGTGTTTTCCTAATTGCCTGTGGCCACACAGAGCAACAAAAACCGTATGTTATTAAACCAAGTTCAAGTATCAGTTTATAGGCAGGAAAAACAAACTTTTAGTAATGGTTCCATGCAAGAACCTTTTTTTTTTTTCCCTATACTGTATATGTAAAACACACAGCCTGGTCTTAAGCTAGTGTTTTAAGCTGATGTCTTCTGGCACACGCACCCTTCCCCAGTTGTACTTCCCGCACGTTGCGCACAGCTTCACATGCATTGCTGCGCCTCCCCTGCACGGCACCCTCACTCACCAAGCTCCTGCTTTCTCACACCTGCATGCTTGGAACTGAGAGCCCGGTCCCACAACATAAATACAATCAAAATAAAAAGCTAAACAACCCCCCAACCTATCCTTCAGATGTGCTGAGCACCCAGTCAGGTCTTTTGAGACCTCTGAGGGCTTCAGCTCTGCCAAACACAATGTATAAAACCTTACCGCTACTGATGAGAAGCCTTTGTCCCTAGTAAGAAGTAAAGGGACTGGTTTTTAATTTTATATCTGTACAGAGGAACACATTTCAATTTATGACTTCCTTGTATAAGAGCAGCGTATTCAGCGCAGGGCTGAAGCTTCCTCCTATTTTACCTGGGAAGCAAGGGCTGCAGGGCTGTGTTGGATGAGCTCCTCCCTCTGTCTCCCTGACTGCTCAGAAAACACACAAGCTGGTTCCTGAAATCACAGTCGGGCTGACTTACCCCTTCTCATGGAATTTCTATTGAGTCTCCTCAAGCAGCTTCATTTTTCTGAGGCTATAAGGAGGCGGGGGTGTCACAGGTGCTGGGAAATTGCTCCCTAAATGTACTTCACCTGTTGTCGAATCAGGCAAAGCACCTTCAAAACCTCCAATTGTTTTCCAAGCCCAACATATCATTTGTTCTGGATTTCCTATAAGGCGCATTTATTATTTTTTTTTGTCTCGTGTACTTTCAGAAATCATCCCAAAAGACAAGCTCTAAGTAACTGTAGTCAAAACTGTGTATTATGAATTCTTTACGGATCAGTTTTCTCCAATACGTTCTCTGTTAACGTTGCTTGTTCTTTCTGTTGGGCTTCTTAAAATGCACTCCATATATATTTTATAAAGGTCTGGGTTTCTTCCCCACCCCCCCCCAGAGACTGCCCTTAAACTTCTGGCCATTGATTGTGCCGGTATCAATTTGTAAAGGTCAACAGAAAGCTGCTCTGACAGCCCAACTCAGAAAGCAGTTTTTAAATGAGCTGTTTCTCTTCCTCTACAAAGAGAGATGCCAAGAAAATCAAAACCTGAGCTCTTTATTTCACTGGCCTGACCGGTGGCTTTGATAGGCTTCGCAACTCTGATGGCCACCGACCGCTCCTCGGGAACCTCAGCTTGTTTGAGGGTTTTAAACAACATCATCTGAACAAGCAGAACTATGATGAAAAGAAGCACATTAATTTGCTGCTCCTCCGAAAACCCCTTGCAGGCCTTGGTTAACAGAGCTCCAAGGCTTTGCTGTAAAAACGCCACCGCCGTGTGGGTTTGGCCTTGTGCATCCTGTTACCAGAAACCAACACCTCGCATTTCACCCTACAAATGCCCCACAGCTGGCTGCATGCAAGAAGCAGGCTGCACCAACCTATTGGGATGCTCGCTTCGGATTTGCACCGAAAGAACTGGTTATTTTGTCTGGGGCTGTGATCAAAAGCCTCTTCAAAAGGCTTCCGCCCTTTTTCCCCCATCCCATAGTTTACTGAACTCCTCAAATTTATAACCTCCGAAAGTAGGGCTGCACAATTTATGTCACTGCTACCCATGAAGAAAACTGGCCATAAATCAAGGACAACAGTTATATAAATGAGCATAAAAGTGCAGGGAAATGTCACAAGATAGCAATAAAATACCTTCCAAATGGTAAATCCTGGGAGCAGGAGCACCATTAGCTTGAATCCCCCGCTCCACAGCAGTAGGAGTGTTTCATCAACAGAGGCATCAGCGCTGGAGCTCGCCTCCCTTAATAACGGGAGGGCCTTGGGAAGGCAGGGGAAAGTGAAGACACTGCGCAGGCACAAAATCACGAGCCCGTGCTCCTTGCCCTGCATGTATTTTGACATATATGTATGCACACACACATAATAAAGTTGGTCTGTTGTGATTCTCTCTTTTCCTAGCCCTTTTCCCTAAAATGAGGAACCCGTGGAGGGCTGATCCTCGCTTTATCCGAGATGCTCACCCCACAGGGGCCATCCAGGTCTCCTGGTCTCCTCTGCAGACGTTGCAAAGCAGCTTTAGCAGACACAGACGGCACACACACCTTGCCTGGGGAACAACCAGCCCAAATCCACCAGCCAGTCCTCCCCAGGATCCATACTGCAGCCGGGGAGAGAGTCAGAGACAGCGCTCTGGAGAAGAGTGGAGTGAGGCCTTTGTCCCGGTAAGTGGCCTTAAAGCCTTCCACTGCCTTCCCATGAGAAGTGCCTTTTCCACAAATGCTTCCAGCAGGAGAATGGGCATTTCACAGCAAAACATCCAGAGCTTTGTTGGGATGAAGGCAAGGCGATGCCTCGTACACACCTGGGGCAGCTCCAGGAACAGACTAAACATGAGCCACCGCCGCCCCGTACCCCTGGGCAAATCTCCTAGCTCTGTGCACAAGCTGTTCCCCTGATCCTTTCCAACTACAGCTAGGAAAAATCCCAAACCTATTTCTGACTTCATAAGAGGCCATTTACAAGCACCTTTACCCTGCAAATGGAAACTGTTAGTTCTCTGTTAAAATAACATGTCCCAGTGATGTGCCAAAATAACCTGTTTTCTGGTTCTTAACCTAACGCAAGGGTGAAAAAAAAAAAAAAAAAAAAAAAAAGGAAAGGCACAGCAGATGTCTGCTTGCTTTTTTTGAAGACACAGATAACATATTCCCACAGCCCGAGAGCAGCTTTATGTTCCTGTATCCCACAAGACGACACGGTGTTTCTGCCCAAAGCTCTCCCCACCCCATTTTATTTTCACAAACAAACAGGGAGAAAGGCGGCTGAGTGACAAGCGCCCTGCTCCTCGTGGCCAGGTGGGAAGCAACGGGCACGTTATCAGCAGCCTCATTAAGGAGAAAAGGCCAAGAAGCAATTTTCCAGCGCCGACAACACCGCTCCCGGGGTCCCCGATTCATTAATACCTTCCTCCTCGCTCACTCCACTTGATGATCCCATTAAATTGAACCTGGGAAAGGCGAGGAAGGCGGGAGGGGGAGCCCGGTGGGATGCACAGGGCTCCCGGCATGTGATCCCATCCAAAACTTGTGACCGGGGCTTTGGCCGCGGCCGCACGCTTAAGTGATGCAGGAGCACGTGCGGGGAGAGCGGCTCAGTGCAAATTTACCCGCTGCGAAATGCCCTTGGAGCTGCCTGCCTGTGACGGGTAAATGGCACGGAAGGTCAGCGAATCTCATTTGGCAGCAAAGAGCCCGGCTCTGCATGGCTTCAAAACCCCCTTAAAAACACACGCGCCCACCCCAAAACCAGCAAAACCATCTCACGGGGTGCGGAGAAGTTCCTGGGAACAGGGCTCCCTTGTTTTCCCTCCTTAATACCAGCAACTGCTGCGCTTACAGAATGTGTTTGCTTTTTATTACAGGCAAAAAAAAAAAAAAAAAAGAAAAAAAAAAAGAGAAAAAGCCCAGCTAGGACCGCTAGGAACAGCTTAATTAATAACAATTAGCTGCAGCACAATTGTGATTCAGGTGGCGTTTTGGAGCATGAAGGAGAAACTTGACACTTCTGCTTGTGTGCACGGCCATAAGAAATTCCGGGCAAAGTTAATGGAAAGTGAGAGGCTGAGCAACGCCGAAATTCAAATGTACTGTAAAATTACTAAATGATTTCAATGTCACAGGAACGCGCCGCGCTGCTTCTGGGATTATCAGCCCTTGCCGAGTTTTAATAACATTTGGTCAAACACCTCGGCAGCACGTCGCTGGGAAACGTCCACATTTCCCGAGGGAGGGAAAAATCCCTTTTGTTCCTTACAAAGGGAGAGGACAGCCTGCAGAAGATGCCCCAGGGGTCCGACGCCAAAGGGTCGGGGGCCAGCCCCGTGCCCCCCGAAGCCACGAGGCCCCCGCGAAGGGGAAGGACGCTTGTAGGAAATTGCAGTTGTCTGAAGCGGTCGAAGCACCTGCCAGTCACGGCGGGTTTCTTGGCCACGCTCCCTGCGAGGGGGGCTGCCTCCCAGCGCCTCCGCCGTAATTAGTGTCACCGCAGTCAGATGCAATTTATGGTTAAATATACACGAGGAATACGAAGACAGTCCCAGCGCCTGCTTTCAAATGAGAGGAGAAAGGTAGAGGCTTCAAAGTGTTCGAGGGGAACAAGGGGAAGGTCTTGGCTGGCAAATAAATGGGGCCTGCTGTTAACGAAGGGAGCGCGGCACCAAGGGTGCCCTTGCCTCACCGCCGCTGCCTTTCTCCTGCTGAGAAATAAACACATCAGGACAAAATGAAGCTAAAAGCAAGTTTTAAAAGCAGGAAAAGAGCCGACGTGGGAAGATCCATCCAGAGTTGCACCTTGTTGTCAGCACACAACCCGTTTGTGCAGAGCAGCCCGGGGAGCTTGGCACGTGCTGCACAGCCGGCTGCGATGCTGGGCCAGGACGCAGTTTGGGAGGCAGCCGCGGTACAGGTGTGAGGCCACTCGAAAACCAAGTGTTTCAGGCTCCTTGCCAAGAGCAAAACTGGCATTTTCTAAAATAGGCAGACCTGGAAAGGGGGGGGCTAAAACTGGAGATGAAGGCGGGTGGCCCCTGCCCCAGCAGAGCACCACCCCCCAGGAGAAGCTGCCACGTTCGCTGCCATCCACTGCCCTCACATTTAAAAAATCTAAGCCATATTGTTGGAAAACTGCATCTCAAAGTATGAAAACTGTTTCAGGGTTTCTGGCAGAGCCTGCAGACAGATGGGCCAAAAATACACTTGTAGCAGTGGGAACACATCCCGCTCCTGGGTCACATGCAGTGAGAGCGTGGCCCCCAGTATTTAATTCCTGTGGGTTATCTGCAAGACCCCTCCCTTGGCCACGACACATTGCCACCAAACTGAAGTTTGACACGAGAGGTCATCAAGAGTGCTGCCTGGGGCATCGGCCCCCTTCCCACTGCTCGTGTGGGATGAGAAACGCAGCATTTGAAAAACAGCTTTGGACCCCGCTGCACTACCTACATCGGTCTGAAACGTTTGTGGCTCTCCAGACCCGAGGAAGAGTGAAACAAAAATACCCCTTACAGATCATCTGGATGTAGAGATCCCAAGAAAAGCTCTCAGGCACTCCTCCAACTCGACATACTGCTTGCACATCACCAGACATTTATGCAGGTGGTATTCCTCCTTAAGAAAAGCATCGCTTTCGGCTTCGCTGACTGGCTTGTCCTCAGAGGACAAGGAAAGGAAAGGTCGGGCCTGAACCTGAAACTAATTGCCCCTGCGGTCTCAGATCTTAATGAAACAGATGAAGTTCAAAATCAGGTTTAATGCTTGCTCAGCTTTAGCCTGACGTGCTTCTTCCCAGCAGAGATTACAACTGTTTGTTGTTTAAAATACGGAGCCCCTAATCCTCCTGAAAGGTTGCAGAAATCATCCAGTATAGACACCGTGCTCTGCAAATTTGCCATCTGGGAACTACAGGCACTTACAGAAATGACTAATTCTCTGCTGCCCTTGTCTCTAGATGATCTCTAGATGAAGGGAGGCAAACGTCTCCCACAGGGCCTGGAGTCAGTTGGAAGCATCAGCTAGGAATTAAGGACCTGAGAAGCCCACCTACGACTGGCACCCCAGCCTGGATCCAAGCTCAATGTGCCCGGCTCACCTGGGAGTGGGTTTTCATCTCGTCCTTAAAAGCAGAAGACACTTTCCAAGTCCTACAGGGATGTACTGAGCTGAATTCTTCCTCCTGCTCAGGCTGGCGGTACATGATTAATATCGCATCAAATTTGTCTTTTTATAATATCCCACCGATCTTTCTTTTTGTAATGTTCGCTTTCCATCAGGTGACAGTTTTAGTGATTCCTCCTTTATTTGCATGTCCCCTTGAAGAAGCTTCATTTCTCCTTCTAATCAAGTCATTAATTTTCACAAAAATCATTCCCACCCCGAGATGGCTGGATTCTAATTTGTCTCTGTCACACAAATGACAAGTATCACCTCATTGCCATGCTGTGATGTTCCTCCACATACCTGTATCTGAGTAGGAAAAGCACCAAGATTATTTTTCCACAGCCATAACTGCTTTTCTCTGTGGCAGTTTGATTCCATCATGATCCTTCCTTTGGGTACTTTGTAGTAATATTATACAGCTGCTTGCTTTTTATTTCAAAGCAGATCTTGTTCATGACTTTTTTTTTTTCCTAATGGGAGAAGCAGAAGTGATGGTGGAAAAATTACTTCTCCTTTTTATCTTCTCTGCATCCTGTTTACAAACAGGGGCTCGTGCACGTCTCTGCCCCGGTGCCTGCTCCTCAGCCAGGCTCAGCAGCTGGGGACAAAGGGAACGAAGCTCATCGAGGATCTGCATACAGGGGGCCTGTCACCACCGAACCAGGAGAATCAATAACTCCACCTCCCCTTCCCTACAACACACGGACACCTCAGTCATGAACGTATAAGAAACACAGGGCTGAGAAACCAAACTCCTTTGCCACTATCCCATCTCTAATCTCTTTTTGTCCGTGGAAACTTTCTTCTGATAAACTCCCTCCACCAGTGCCAAGCCTGCCTATGGATGGGAACTTTTCCAGGGGAAAATCTTGCTTCGTGACTCGAAGCGTATCTGTGATTTTCTTCTGCCATTTACTAGGGCACTAACTCGATGTTAACATCAAAAAAACCCTGGCCTCTCAGAGATCTGAGGAGCACTAATCAAATTCTCTCTCATCCAGCCCTTCTCCTTGAGTAAGCGAGCCTCAGAACCACCCCCAAAATCACATTTGGAAAAAGGCTGGGGCTGCAACTCCTGCACCAGCTACTCCTGGCCCGCAGGATATTAGATATCAACAAATTCCAATCCAATACCATTGAATAAATCAAATCCCTCTCTTAAAGAAAGCTTACTCGTGCCTCATTAAAGCTGCAGCATGGTGTGCGCACCCTTGAGGACTGCCCTGCCTTTTTGATGTCCTCTCAGCTGTTTTGCTTACCGTAGTGCCTCGCACTGAGCACCACCAGAAGCAGTGGGAAAAGAAAACTGGAATTATTCACAGAGGATCTGAAGACCTTGCAAGTTTCTTTTACTGGCAGCTCAGCAGATAATTTCCACCAGTGGGGCTGGACTGCCTGGTTATATATTCACGTGCTGCCCGGGGTTCGTGCCCTTGCTATGCATTACCAGTGAGTGCAGCACCCCAGGGAGAGGGTTACCTCCCCGTGCAACCGCCCAGTCCTCGCCCTCAAGGTTTCTCAAGACAATGCCTCTCCTTCCCCACCTGCCTCCTCACTGACATCCTTTCTAGAAAGTGAGGCCCAAGCATTGGGTCCATCTGAATCCTCTGCAGCTGTAAAACACGAGGCTGCCCCGCTTGATCACACCCCTCCCAACACCCCACGTCTCCTCTCATCAAGCCAAATCTGCCAGGGTGAAGAAAGAAATCTGGCAAGCAACAGCAACGACCCAAGGCACCCGAATTATGCAGCGCTGTCGGGTCGGAGAACTCCTCCAGCAGCCCCACTCCTTAGGATGCAAATTCAAACACCCGCTGGTGCTCGTTGTGCTGGCAGGAGCAAGCTCCGAGGCACCAATTCCGCAAATTACAGAAGCATATATTCAATTGCAAGTGTTCAAGACTCAGCTAATGGGGGGTGAACTGTGACTGAAAGGATTGATTTTGTGCAATACCATCTCCCTCCCTCTCCCTCTGTTACAGGCTGTTATTACTTAGTGGGCAAACATTGGTCAAATTTTGCCAACGTGGTAATTGCATAAATCAATGGGAGTTTCAGCCATAAAATGGGAAAGCAGAGGAGAGTTGCTTAACGTGTTTCATCGCTAAAGAAACCAGAGATCAAACTGTGGCATTATCTCAAATCCTAACTGCATTAAAGAAATTATTATTATTTTATAAATCAGAATTAAACTGACAGCAATGGTTGTGTTTTGTATTTCTACTGGGAGATGCTCAGAACGCACTTAATGTTTTGTCTGAGCTGTGATGCAATAGAGGTAAAGCAGGTGGGCAAGGGGAATGCGTGTACTTTTTAATATTCCTGAAATAAGACAGGTGGCCACATGCAGAACAGCACGGAAAAAAAAAAAAAAAAAAAAAAGATTTCTAGATCTGGAGATAACTGCGTTATTTGAAAAGGTTCAGTCAGTCTTGAAAAGAAATGTATGAACTTCAGGAAATCTCTTTTTTTCCCAGCTGGGAGAAATTGCTATAATTCTTATAAAGTCTTGTAAGAAATAATGCGAAACAACACCGAGCAACACTACCCGGCAAAAGTTCAGATTCATTTTGTATGATGGATTTATCTTGTTGGTCCCCAGACTAAAAACTTTTCATCAGCTCTAATTTACTCAGCCTGACTGCTGGTTTTATAGACATGCAGCAAACTCGATACAGATGAATCACCTCGCAAAGAGCAGACTGGAGCACAGGCAGGATAAGTCTTTGTACCGGTGTAAAGGCAAGAAGAGAGGTTTCCACGTTTTGCAGACCACTGCACTTAATCCAAAGAAAGTTGAATTGAAATGCAGACATTTCTGCTGTCTTCTCCACCCGATCATTGTTACTGGCTATGTCACTTCATTCTACAATAGTATGCAGCTGCAGGGAAATCATCTCTGATAACACATTTATCACTTCAGGTGTATTCTGGGGTACCAGTATCTACTGATGGTATTTTGCCTTCAGGGCACCTGATTACAGATTACTGCTCCCTTACCTGTGTGCAAATAGAGGAGTGCTGTCTCAGCAGGGATGTGTTTCACAAAAAAATCAACAACAGCATCTCACCTGGGACCAAATTTTGTGCTGAATTCAAGCCCTTTCTCTGGATGGCTCAAATTTGTCTCCTGAGTGCTGAAATCAACCTCTGCTCCTGGGGCAACCCTGGCAAAACCCCACATTCAAGTGCTCTGAATTCAAGAAATCTCCGAAATACTAGAGGAAGTAGAAAGCTAATGCCAAGGGGAGAATCACAGGTCCAAAAACATCCCCCCTGGAAAAGTGTTCAGGGGACAGACTTGGTATTCTCGGTAACAAGCCATCAAAGATGTGGGGTGTCTACGCAGGAGGAAAATAAAACAATCCATGGAGGAATAACCCCATAAGAAAGCAAGCAGGACCAGCGAGGTGGCTTTAAGGCTGAGAAAGAGCAGGCTGGCACCACATCTGAAATGAAGGCATTTTAGTTACTGTTTTTGAAGCTTTTTATTCAGTGACCTGGCAATCAGTGATAACAACAGGGTTTCTTTTCTTATTTTAAACAACATCAACTAAATTAACCTCCCTGTAAGAATTCACACCTCATTTTAAAACTTGAAGCCTTTCTGTGTGTACTTAAGGAGCAGTCAGGCATTTAATCACTGTCTGGATTTCAAGTAGTGCAAAAAAGCTGTGTCCCATTGATTGAAGCGTGGCGTATCTGAAAATACGTTTGATGGAAAGCAAGAGAAAGCATAGAATTTAGGTCCTATAATACCTGCCTCAGAGTGTCAGATCTTAATGAGTTACACAGATAAAAGCATTTTGCAAATGTGATAGAAAATCTCAATGAAAGGAAGGAGATCTTTGAGAGAATCTGAGTCAACTGCTTCCCAAAATTAAAAAAAAAAATGCTGAAAACCATCAAATCTTATTCATTTTGGGGAGGGTATGGAATTGGATAAATGCCTGAAAATGTTCTTTTTGATGAAATTAGTGAAAAGGAAGAAAAATATATATCTACAAATTAAAAAAATAAGAGTCCCTGATTGAAATATACAGAATCTTGTGTTCATGTCAGCGAGAAATTTCTTAGGGATTAAGGTTACATTCTGTTTGGGATTCTGTGAACTCACTGCTCTGTATCATCTGCACAGCACTGTCACTGTCACCAGGTAAGCAGCATCCCTACTACCCTGTTTTAACTTCAGGTTGTTTGGCGAGTGGATGGAATATACATTTTTTCCTCCACTGAGGGTAATAACAGGAAAAATAGACAAATTTCATCTTTGCCTATGCCTGCAATTTGATTTGTTGTTGCTGTTTGCTTGCTTTTGGGCTGCCACAGAAGCGACGCGCCCTCAGATTAAGTTGCGAGCCCTCTGTCGTCGGTGGTGATTGATTTCAACTCCACCACCTCCGAGATCCCCACGCCCAAAAGCAGCCACTTACGTTTTCATCTTGTCCTCAGCAGAAGTTGTCTGGGGGAGAGAGAAGGACAGGGCTGGATAGAGATTGATCAGCCTGGCGGTGGCATTTGAAGCTTCAAGCTGTGCCTTATCGCCAGGCGCAGCAGGGAGGATGCAGCAGCGGCGGCTTTGCAGACATCAGCAGGGTCTACCTGTTCGGCTAGCGAGTTTTCAAGGGGTTTGAAATGCCTTTGGAGCACTGCTCATTAGCAGAGCGGGTAGCCTTGACTGCAGCCCCTCTGGAAGCAAATAAAACCAACATCTCAAAGAGAGATGTAACAGCACCTGCCAACGTCCACCTGTTTGGGAGGGGATGTGATATGGAAAAATCAGAACTGAGGCTCCGTTAGGCATCAGCCAGGGCTACTGAAATGAGCTGGGCACACTGATGATGATTTTCTTACACATATTGCTTTAGAGGAGGACTGGGACCAAATAAGCTGAAATTAGGTTTTTCAAGAGTTGCTCCCAAACTGAAAACATGCATGCTTTTCTGTGTTTGCAAACGAGGGAGAAAAGTTCTTTTCCATCAATAATTCGGTGCTTGTGCCAGCGCGCTGAGGTCGCTAGGAACGGAGCAGTGCTCAGAGCCAACCCTGTTGGAGTGGTTTGTGGAACTGGGTCAAACACCTCTGACCACGAGTCGCTCGGAGATGAACTTCCCTTATCAGATGCTACGGAGAGGCTCAAGGGAGAAAGAGAGAACAATGCAAGCACAGAGTGGGTAAAAGCCTTGCTTTGGACTAATTCCTAGCAAATCACAGCTCACACTGCCCATCAGTAAGCACGAAGCCATTGAGCTGGACAGTGTCCATACGGAACTGCTGAAATCAGGTTTACAACAAGAGTTTTGAGTGAACTGCACATCTTCCAAGCCTGACACTCTAAAACAAGCTGCTCCGGTGCTGTTTACAGTCAGCAGCAATAAGTCTATAGCCTCCAAGTCAGAGCACTGAGGAAATAATATCTCGCTCGTCACTGCAAGGACAGAAGTGAATTTGTGCTGGACCAGCATGTATTTCCATTCTGTGACTGCAACAAAGGTGAGTGCCCTTGAACTGGTGCAAGGAAAGCCTTTCCATTCTGAAATTCAGATTCAGACAATAAATAAAGCACAGGATTGCTGTATCTCCTGAACGATCCTGAAGTTCAAACACGCTTTCTACAAGAATATGAACATCTCAGCCTGTGGATCCTTAAGCTGCTAACTTGGTGAAATAACGGAGAGGGAGCCACTCAGCACTAAGGTTAAATAAGCTGCTTGGGTGGACATGGAAGCACACAGAGCACAGCAAGACAGGCAAAACCAGGACATTTTGCAGCACAATAACTCCCAGGAGCTTTTTCATCACAGAATCAGAAGAGCGGGTCCAGAAGGGGGCCCAGGAGGTCACTATGCACAGCTACATAATCGCCCCCCAGTATGACCTGAAATGACCTGTGTACTCATACATACTTCTGAAGATCATGATGACTGCTGGACACATCTCGTCATCAGGCCGTGTGAGTACCTGAGGCCACTGACTGCACTGTTAAACGAACCTAAGAGCCCATGCCTCTCTGTCACAACCCTGCCGACTTCTGCTGGCCATCGCACTTGCCCCTATTTCCTTGTTGCTGCCCCACCTGCTACTCTGCAGGTTGCTGAGGACTGGGAGCACCATTACTTGTTCACATAGCACCTGTAACACCTATTCCCTCGATCTGTAATGCATCACAGTACATTGCAGTGAAAGCATTGGCAACCAAACCATTTCTGTTCTCCCTTCTGTAAGCACAAAGAAGGATGTGCTACCTGCTCATCCCCACCGCACCGCTTTTCTGCAGCTACCTTCTTACCGGCAGACACAGTGAGAAAACCTTCCCCTGCTTCTCTGATCCCTGGCTTTTGTGCTGGTGACTCCCTCCTGCCCGCCAGACAGCAGCTGAGGACAAAAGGTGCCACAGGTTTTGCTCTGATGTGCACGGTAACACTGCCCACCTCTTTGCATCAATCCACACATTTTAGAACCTTTAAAGTTAATCCCAGTTAAGTAACATTTGGGTGCAGGGAGGGATCACCAAGGGCGTCGTCATAGCTTCATTTGCCTCCAAGTGCAGCCTGGTGCAACTCCACCATAGTTAATGCCCGAAATTATTTTGTGCCAAGAAGGAATTTTTCTTGGCTGAAGCCTTTTTGGGCAGTCAGAGCCACGGAGAACCTGACATTTGCTGGTATTTACCCAAACCACCTCTATTTATCAGTCACTGACCTAGAGGAAAACAAACACACAACAGAAATTAGCAACAGGCTACATCCAAGCAAATAACTCAGAGATGAAAGATGCAAAAGCTGGGAGAGCCTCAGGAAACTCCCTGTCAGCTGCCGGGGGAGCAAAACCCGCAGCCTGCAGGACGTGAACAAGTGCAGGGGTGAAGGCTGTGCTCAGACAGATACACGCGTGGCCATGCCCAGCGGCAGCCAGAGAGGGGGAACAGCACGGCCGAGAGCGCAGAGCAGCGTCTGAAGTCTTTCCCAGGTAGCCAGGGAGATAAAAGACGACAGCTACAAAGCACGCAGCCTGAACGGTGAAGGTTAAATATGGGCTCCCACTGCCATTATTTATCCCCTGAAACAGCTGGGAAACTTCCGAAGTAGTTAATATATCACAGGAGCGGAGGAAGCGAGACCGACTGTATAAACACACCTCGGGGCCTGCTACTGTTCCCATTAACTGCCTGTCTCTGTAAAGGTCTGCTATTAGACAGCCTCCCGCTGCCGCCGCTCTGATTGAACGCTGCAGGTAGGGCAGGGAATCAGAGTGAAGCGCGGCTCTAAAGATGACTCACAGGAGGCTTTTCGGGGAAACAACACTGATGTGGCAGTTTGGGGAAGGGCTGAGCAAAGCTGCGGCCACTCAAGCCCCTTGTTCTCCATCCATGCCCCTGGCAAAGCTGCCAGCGTCACGTTGGCACATGGAGGGGAGGCAGTTGTGCATTAAACAGTAGGAAAAGTGCTAGAAGCCGAGAGCTGAAATACCTTTTCTTGGTGTTCCCATCACACTGCCCACCAATACAAGAGGGGGAAGCTGCAGAGCAGACCTCACCTTGCAAAAGCTGAGGGGTAACACTCCTGGCATGCTGGTTCTGCAACCTCAAACACCGAATAGGGTTAAGGTAAACCAGCAAGTTTTAACTCCCCTTGGGACAAAGCCTGGTGGGATTATTGGAAACACAGTCTGATCTCATACCATAGCATCTAGTGTCAGCAAAAATGCCCATCCCAATCTCACATCTTGCTTGTTTGCCTTCTTTTTGTGTGGCGAGTGCCATAATCTTTCTGCTGTGTTGTTTGAGGACAAGCTCATCAACTCAGTTGACCAAAGCTCCCAACAGAGACAAAATACATGGTGGCGTGGCAACGCATCTAAGAGAGGTAAAAGCAAGTCAGAAAAGCTCTGGAGATGCCGGAGCTGTGCTTCTGCCCAGCCCTTTGCCCTGGGGCAGCTCCCAAACAGCACGAACCACTCAGCCTTATGCCCACAGGTCTGCATCCACGCAGGTTCTCCTGAGGCCTTACCAGCTACTTGACCTGCCTGAGAAAAATGCCTGAAGCAATTCAAGGAAATTCAAAAGAAAAATATGGCAAAGCTTAAAGCACCTGAACTGAGCAGAAACCTTCCTGCAACCTTTACTCTGGAAGTCACTATTACAGAATCACAGAATCACAGAATTTCTAGGTTGGAAGAGACCTCAAGATCATCGAGTCCAACCTCTGACCTAACACTAACAGTACCCACTAAACCATATCCCTAAGCTCTACAATTACTGTTGTTTTAGAGAACAAAAGGCAATGCAAACGGTAATACAACACATCACAATGTGGCTACGCCAGACAGATGCCTTTGAAATGAAGGAATGGTGATAATTACTGTGTATAAGCAAAAAAATTGGTTTTACTGTTCAGAAATCTTCTTCCCTTTTATATGAGGGAATGTAGCATCTGCTGCTAATATAATGCACCAATAATTGAGCCATATAGCATATACTCACGGGAACCATCAGGCTGCTTTATTTATTCTTGGCCAACTGCGTAGATAAACAGATTTCACCGAAAGCGGTGCATACGGAATCCCATCTTCATGGAGAGCCTCTATATGTCTGCAGGGAGGTAAGTACTGAAATGCAACAGAGTCTCCATTGTGAACGCTAATGGCACAAGCAGAAAATGAGGTAGTACCATCAAAATTAACCTTGAATCTTCCCTCTGTAGAGGGGACTGGCATTCTGGCTGTCCCAGTGCCTGTGAAGGGAAGGGTTTTAAGGCTCCTTAAGAGCCCAAGCTCCCCAAGTCAAAACTCAAGCTGGGAAGTCCAAAAGAAACATTGGCTCTTGCTTGAAATGCTACCAAAGGGGGCTAGATTCAAGTTAAACAACCAACGAGTGAATACAAGTCCCATGCCCTGCCACTGCCTTGTGCACAGACCATACATTCATATACTGCTTAGCCCTTACTAGAGAGGGCTCAAAAAGATGCAAAAAGGCATTAAAATAAATACGCACACAAAGAAATGCAAGTTCATAGCAAGTGGCAGGTGTTGGTGCCACAGAAGCCTAGCTAGTGCTCATATCCATGAATTTATCTTGCATACAGGTGTTCCATTTTGTATTTGATGGCCAGCCAAAGGTGGACATATTTTGGGGGGATCCCTCACAGTTGTTGCAAAGGGCCACCGGGAAGCAGAGCTGCCTGCATCACCTGGCACTAACTGCAGTAGCCCTACTACAAGCCCTTGTGGCAGGCTTCTGCCAGACCTCTCTTCACTCTCATGCAATGTGATTAAAACCACATCAGTTAGGTAATCTTTCAGACAATAACCCTAACCCAGTCTTTGCTTTCTCCTCTCCCTGTTGAGCTAAATGCTGCTGTCCTCACCTGATGTGACCAGCTTTCTGCTTACCATCTGCGAGAGCCACCCTGCTCACAGTGGCTGTTAAGAGGGAAACCCTTTGCTTTCTCACCCATTCCAACGCAAGGTGCCAGGTGTTTTACAGAAAGGTCCTGCCTCAGACAGGATTTGGTCCAATTGTGAAATTTGCTCTGTATAACGGATTTTTGATCTGTCAGGCTGAATACACCTGCAGCAGCAGTACCTCAAGGAACCGCTTCCATTAACACGGCAAAGGCTATAAGGTAAAGAGTTTACCGGGTGAATCCCCTCGTGGGTGCTTCAAAAACTAGTTCAAGCTACCCAATTTAGAGATGATGCATCGGTTCCCTCCAGCCTCACCTAAGAGCCAAGAAGCTCCCCTTGCTCTGCGGCTAATGAGCTCCTGGTGCCAGCATGGGAACAGAAAGTGGAGGGAACGGCGCGGCCGCTGCCATTGCTCACCGCCACCGGCCTCGGCTCCTCTGTCCGCTGCTGCCTCGGCTCCATCCCTCCACCAGCAGGTCTTATCTGATTTACTGATCTATTACCCATTTATATTAGGAGCTTCTTCAGGACAAAATTGAAGCCTGCGTCTCCGTGAAAGGCTATAAAGAAACCCACACACATTCAAGAATCATTACAGGGTGATATTTTACTCTGTTAGACCATTAAACAACAGATGAAATACTAGGCTACTGAAATCACAGCAGCAGGGTGATTTCCAAGACACAGCCCTTAACAGGCCATGTTTCTTTTATTCTCAGGATTCTCAGCAACTGTATTTTTTTTATGTATTTCAGAAGCCATCATCTGCAGAAAAGATTTTATCTTATCGCCTTGCAATGGCAAATCTATTTTCAGTAAAGAATGGGTGTTCAGAGGCTACCAGTATCACTACTGCTTGCAAATAGTGGCGCTACAACGGTAATTCCTCTCTGAGCAGAAGGATGAATTACATTTAGATTAACAACTGAGGCTCCAAAGAACTTTAAAGTGCATTTCCTGGGCGTTAGTTAAACTCGCTTTGTGGCTTGGATCTGTCCTCCGTTCCCTGGAACTGTGCATCAAGGCCCGTCTGTGCCAAGGGAACGCTTCACACGGCTTCTGCGCTAAAGCAAAAATCACGTAACGCAGCCTAATTGTTTCATAGAAGCATCCTTAGGATGATGCATGGTTTTCTTCCCCAAAGTCCCTGGAAAGTAGCTCAAGATAAATTGCCCTGCTCTCGCCAACACAAGGCAGGCAGCCCCCTGCCGCGCAGCACCCGCCTCGCTGCCACCGAACCACCCTGCCGGTGGCAGCCGCGGCTCAGGGGCACTCAGGGCAGCTTGGGAGGACCTACAGAGGACACTGAATTTGTGCAGCTTGTAAAAAGAAGGAAAAAGAAAAAAACATTTTGGCTGCAAGCAGCCCCAGGTCCCAAAGCTGAAACTGCATCTCCTGCAGCCCCCAGTAAACACAGCCTCCAAGAAGCTGTGTAGCTCTGCCATGCCCATAAATCACTTTAACCAAGCTGGCTTGGAAATCAGGAAAGTTTCCTGTTGAGGGTAGGACTGGTTACATTCACAATCAATCCAACCCATAAATACATCATGTTCTCCATCCAATTCCTTCCTGAGGTCCCGATGCTTTAGAGAAGCTTTTATATGCTCGTTTTACATCCAAACAAAAGCGGTACCTTCCAGGAATCCTTAAATACCTACAGCGAGGATTTATTCAGAGAAGTTTTTACACAACTAACCTTCCTGCATTTCCTCTCTCCCTGCCTCCTGCAAACTTTTGTCTCTACTCAGATGTGTTACAGCAGTTATGTTTCGTGACTGACAATTATCTCATAATGAAAAACAAGTCACAATTAATAAAGCTCAAAATTAATACCTGCTAAACTCATTTAATGATTTAATGAAGTAGGAGAGAGCCTTATGAAAAGATTTTAAAAGCAAGGGACTCAATTTCCAATTAGAGCTAACACTCATTTGAGAGCCTGCAGGCTCCCAAGGTAAGAGACGAGGAAGGAAGGGAGGGAAAAAATGTGTTTTTTTCAGTTGTTTTTCTCCGTGTACTTCCGAAAGGGAAGACTGACTTCTGAGTGTCTCTCCGTGAACTGGCGTCTTTAGGTGGGACCGTGTGAGCCACTGGTTTTAAGAGCTCCACACACACACAGAGCACATTGCCATGGTTAGTAACACTCCTGGCTTTTCCCGCGGGTACTTGTGGGATCCAAAACATGGACATGTGAACTGAACCCTTGCTGTAAGCACGTCCAGCCTCCTGCCCTCATGCCCTGCCAGGCTGTTGTAACCTCAGCACGAGGCGACACAACGAGCAGACACCCGCTCCGCAGGAGCAGGAAACACGGCACCAGCAAGTTTAAGCAAATTACTGGATGGCACGTAACTCCAAAGACAATGCAAGTTCAATTTACGATGGTAAATTTGATTGCTGAATGCTGATACACCTTTAAACATCTCTGCACTCAACCAGCTCCACTAATAAGCCTAAAACTAATTTAATGTTGTGCTATTCATTAATCACTATTATGGAAGGGAAACAGAAAGCAGCAGGGAAGGGCACACCCTACAGAGGATTTTTCACAGTGGTACTCTTCTCCCAAGAAGTCTGCAACATTATCCCAGACACTACAGCTTAAGCACCCAAAAACCCCACACTCGTTTCAGAAAAAAAAAAAAAAGCAAAAAAAAAAAAAAAAAGCAGAACTGAAGGAAAATAGCAAACAGTGGGCTCCCAAATAACAGCCAGAAAAGGGACCCAGCTCTGTACCACAGTTTCAATACCTAATGGACACATTTATTCTTTTCAAACCATCACACCCACAAGTGTACCCTATCTGGGATATATCCCATTCTCCATCTGCAATGGTAACCCTCATATTTGTCTACTAATTTTCCCCTAAAAAGCTAGTGACTATTTCTGATGATTAGTTTTTAAGGTCTCACTTCCAGACCTGTCAGGTGTCACCTCTCTGCTGTCTTCAGTTATAACAGGAGTGACGGTTTCTAGCTGAGCATCACAAAGCTTCACAGCCCTACAAGTTCAAAGCAGTTAAGTGACTAAATCCCTTTTATCTGCCACGAAACTGAACTGCTGGTAGTTTCTTGGGTGAGAAATGCTACCATTCATGCCTGGGAACCAAGTCCAAGAAGACTTAGTTCCAAGACCAAGTCCAAGAAGATCAACAGAGGATCTGCAGGATTTTTACAAAGGGAAAAATAATGACCAGAGAGAAATTTGCCAAGATTGAATCAAATCTCACCTTCCATTCCTAACAGACCCACAAACCTCCCCTTATTTGCTGCCTTGTGCTCCTGCCAGGCAGGAGCTGCGGGGCTGTTCCCACCTGTGCTGGGGTGTCACCAGCAGGGAGCCGCTCTCTGCAGTGCTTAACGGGGTCAGCAGGGACAGAGGGGCCAAGTGCACTCAGCCTGTTGAGAGCTGGGGCTCCCTTCCCTTTTCAGCAGCGATGCTCTGTTTTCTACTTCTCACCTCCTGTGACTACCAAGTCCCCTCCCATAGGGGAAATCGCCAGCAGCAGCCAACTTCCCAGGTCGCAGCTCCCAGCTGGGAGCATGCTCTTCACCAGCCTGACGTTCAGAGGAGCTCCCTGCCATTCAGACTATTATATTTATTATCCGGCTCTGTTATGTATCTCAAAAAAAAATGAAAAATCATTTGACGCTCCTTCATTTTGAGGCTGCTAAAGGTCACCCTGCCTTGCGGGCTGAGAAAATCCTGGAAAGCGCAACAGAAATGGCACATGCAGTACTCCCTGTCCACTCTTGCCCACCTTCTCCCTTACAAAAAAAATCCGTTTGAAAAGTTCACAACTCTTCTCCGTGACAAATGCTAGGGCTCCAAGCTCTGAAAGAGAGCAGACGAGCCGCCTGCGCTCCCGCAGTTATTACAAAGCCTGGGGAACCACAGTGCTCCTTACAGACCTGAGGGTGCACGCCGGTGATTGAGCCGAGCTGTAAATTGCTGGAAACTCCATTTACTCGGATGGCTCTCGTCTGGCTCTACAATGATTCAGGCTGCCTCTGTCTTGCCAAGTGACACACGATTTTATTTGTACTGGACCTACAGGAGCTTCAGAGACTTAAAAAGAGAAAATGCTTCCATGCTTTTAGCTGGTGCCACATATATGCAGCTCCTGTTTGTGTGTACCCCCACAGCAAAGCCCACCTGCTCCCCACCACACACAAACCAAGCTGTGAAGCCAGACTTGCTTTGCTCGTTCTTTCCTCTCATTACCCTTTTCCCAAAGTTTTTTATTGCTAGTTCTGTTATTTCCAGCTGCCACCAGGGGGGAAGACATAGCTTCAGACCTGTGCAACACGGTGCTGCCAGACTCACTTTTCCACCAATTTTCAAGGGCTTCAAGAAATCAGGTGAGTTACAAACATGAATGTTTGCTAACTAAAATGCAAACTTCCCAGCCCAAGGCTCTCACAAGGCTTGGCAACAGAAGTCAAAGCTGCCAAAACAGCAGGTGTAACCTTTTACAGTCTGGGGGCTCCAGAAACTCCACAGTGAAGGTTTGCAGTCACAGACAGGGTTTGCCTGTTAACAGGAAAGCTCTTACTTGTATTTAATGCCCCACCTTGGAAATAACAGATGGGGCACTACAAAGACAGGCCACAATTTGAAAATGTTGTTGTAGACGGATCCTCAGCTGTTTACAGGGCTACTGTCCTGTATGTACTGTGTGTCATATATACAACCCTTATATCAAGTGCTTATTTTACAGCATACAACCCTGAATCCCATTCTTCTCTCTGAAGCCAGATGTTCTCCAGAAGAAAAGAACTCCAAGCAAATTCAAAATCTGTTACCCACAGCTTCCCTGAACTTTCTCAGCTGACAGAAGCTCAGCTCCGAGTACTATGCTGGATGGTGGCAACGCTGGATGCCTTGGACCCCTCCAGCTCAAGGGGAGAAATCATCTCCCCTTCCTCAGTCTGCAACAAGTAAGACTCAGGGAAGTCTTTATATGGTTTAATCACATTCTTACTCTACACCTAAGAGAATAAAACCACAAAACCATACATTACCAAAGGTCAGGCAGAGTCAGGAGGAAAGCTGCAGTAGTTTTGCCAGTGAAGCAGGGCAGGCATGTTCAGCAGGTGAGAGCTCTGAAGGTTTTTCATCCTGGCTGGCACTGAACACAGCAAGACAGCACCACAAACCTCACGTGCAATAGATTTATGTTCCTAAATCCTTCCACAGCTCCTAGCTGCTCAGAAAGGGGGACACTGTGATCCCACACCCCTCTGCCACATAGTAAAGGTGCTTTGGAGCTTCATTGAATTGCTGACCCAGGATGGATTTAAGCACTGAGATGTTGCTGCTTAACCAAAGTCTGTGTGGGATTGGAATTATTATAGAAACATTTCCGTGGTGCCCCAAGTCCCCAAATGAAAGCACTGCCTGGGTCTCCTGCCTGCTCTTCCAAAGCTGTCTGAGGATCAACATGAAATATTTTAAGAAGTTATTTTCCTTTCCTTTTTAATAAAATGTTCTCTCCCCTCTACCCTCAAATCAAATTTAAATACACAACAATAAAACATGCATTAGTCTTCCTGTCAAAAACTGCAATCACATCTCAGGTAAAGAATAGAGACTCAGCCCCAAGGCTGTAGTTAGCAAGGTTTCATTTGACTATTATGTTCTTCGGGAAAACAGAAGGAAATCCATCTATGCTGACACCATCGAGATTGCAATAGCCAAAACAACACAGCTGTTCTTAGAATATTTCAGATAATGCTCTGCCATTGATGATGATATTAGGACTGCCTGTCTCTCCCCGTGCTCTGCTACAATAACCAGCACGCCAACAGGAATGTTTGCCACCCCTCCAGTTGGTGAGCAGCTTCTAAAGATGTCAGTTTGATTACTTCCTCTCTGTGACACTGTATTTGTGCATCGCAGGCACTAGAAACAGGCTACTCGAGATAAGTGAAGAATTTGGCTATCCAAATGTAACTGAAAAGGAGGGCAAACTTGGACTCCATACACTGACCTCTCGATGCAGTAAAGTATGTCAGCACATGCTTACATAGAACTATGTGAGTGGTTTCTGCAGCTTCCAAGTGGCTTTAAAATAGTGGCTTTAAACCAGGCAGACGTTTAGGACCAGATCTGCAGACACATCAAGTACCACAGCACCAAAAACATTGCTCTGCATCTCAGGCGCAGCATTAGAGCAGAGCATGGATGCAAAAAGTAGTGGTTCACACACCTGTGTTCAGATGTCACTATGAAAACGTTACCTATTAAAAGTGGTTTTTGTTTGTTTCAACAAAAACTAAATCCACATGTATTTTAACTCAAATTACAGGTTTGAGCAAAAATTAAACATGTCCAATTTGGGGGGATTTCCCCAAAACCACCACCTCATTTGTTGCGGAAAGTAAAGGTATACACCTCGAATTTCTGTTCCCCTTCTTTTTTTTAGCCAATAACCACAAAGACATAAAAACTTTATAAGTTATAGGACTAGTTTTGTCACTTTGGTTTCTTCTGCAAAACCATGGTGAAACTGAGAACATAAGGGACACTTCAGAACAACAAAAGGAAAAGAATATTAAGAAATAATTTATTACATTGCCTTCACTATTAAAGGCGAAGTTATAAAGAGGAAGAGTTCAAATTTAAAACAACGCTCTGAAAGTGATGCCATCAAAACTGGATCTTCAGGTGTGAGATGTCCTTGTGTCCATCGTTTTCAAGGCCCAAATATGTGCGAGATCAGTGATACTTATAAAAGGCCTATTTGATCTATGACATCTTTCCCAGTGGCATGCCAAAGTTATTACCCGTGTCACTCTCAGGGGCTTGCTGAAGCCTGAATTTTTGTCTCGAAATAGCGTGCTGTAGTATTTAGAAATGCACCGACAGCCTGGGCTGAACACGCATGACAAAGAAAAGGAGGTTTAAAGAAACAGTCATGTAAGATGTCTCTCCATTAGACGTAAGCCCTACTGGCGTGCAGTGAATGATGCTAAATTGCAGCCTCAGACGGTATTTCCCTCAGCTGTACCCTATTGCACAAATGCCAATGAGTTCACTGCACACAAACCAGCAGATTACTCTGCAGTATTTAAGCGTGCCTTGAGAAACCACAGAAACCCATAATATATTACTATAATCCATACAAAGCCTTCAGTAAAGAGGTTAATTATGGATTAAGCGGTCATGCTTGCTCGTGTATCTTTAGGCTAGTAATTCTTAAAACACAATAATACAATCGCAGAGATCTTAACAGGAGGAAGAGTGGGACTCCTCCTGCCCAGTGTTAGCCATCCAAACGTGGAACAGCTCTGCTAGTCAGTTTTGCCTAGTCTGGGAGGGCATGAGCTACCAAAAGTGAACAATTCAACTTAAAATGATGGGTTTAGTGGAGATAAAATCACCCCTAGAGGTATCAACAGGTAAGGGAGGGAGCCAGGCATGCTATCTTAGCTGAAGTACATAAGCAAAATTACACTTCAGCATCTTCTACACATAATTGAACTCGGCCTTCCTCGTTTTTGAATATAGGTTTATGTAGATGGCAGCTTTTCCTTGAAAGGAAGTTGCCAAAAATCCTCATGAGCTGTAAAGGCTGGGATTCAAAGTCCATCCTCCTGCAGCATCCCCCTGCACCCTACCTGTTTCATCCCCCTCCTCAGTATACCAGGTGGTGAACAGGGAGCAGGGGGCTCATCCTGAGCAAGGTGGCCCTGCCAGGACAGGCTGCGCCCAGGGGACAGCTTTTACATTGTTTCCAGCTCCAGACTCACCACCCCAATTTGCACAGGGAAACGAATGCTGCACGAGTTAGGTCACTTTAATGACTTAGTAGTAATTTGTAATTAACTTTGTACTCGCTGCAAACCATTAATTAGCATCTTTCAAACAGCACTTTCCAAGTACGGACTCGCAGCTGAACGGTGATAGCTTCCCCATAAGCTGATTTAACACCCTGCTCTGCCATGCGATACAGGACCCACAGCAATCCCACATCCAGAGGCCTGGAGGCTGCTTCAGTAAATGCATGCTCTCCGATGTGCTCAGCCCACAGACATTTACATTTCTAGGCCTGGGATGCCACAGTTTCTTTCCCGGTCAAGAAAAAGACCACTTTCATCACCCTGACATTTTCATTTGGGATCCTATTGGCAATACCCATTAAAATAAGCGGTGTATTCAGCACTGGCAAGCTGAGATAGAAATAAAAGAAGTTCAACATGGTTTGGATGCTGCTCTCAGAAAATCCTCTTTACCTGGAAGCAATTTATAAATAATATATAATAAACAATAATAATAAATAATAAATTAATTAAAAAATAAGCCACCGAGGCAATTCACACATTTCTTCACACACCTACAACTGACCACACCAATTCCCACAAGCCAAATTCACGAAGCAAAATCAGTATTGCTCTCGTCCTTACCTCAACACATTTTTCCTGAAAACCATCTGTGCGCTGTGAAGGAATGTCTTATGATATGGAGTCAACAGTTGAGGACTTATGCGTTTGTCTTCTTAAATTAATTAGGTACCAGAAAGGAAGTCTACAGACCTTAATCCTTCCTGGAGAAGCCCAATGAGTGGCAAGGCTGGGATCTTCTAGGAAGGCTCTTACGGTACTGTGCTAACAAGTGCATGCAACAAATACTCGTACATTTGCTAGTGAACACAGATGTAATGTTTGTATCTGACTGTCAAAGACAGGTTGAGTGAACCATTTCTGTGGGCCTTCTGCTCCTTTGCAGCAGAGAAACAGTCACATTGCAATAAATAACCCATTTCTGAACCAGTCTGTATTTCAAAATGTAAGACAGACTATCGGACTGAAATACTGAACCCTACAGTATTCTCGGAAACAGGATTGCAATGATAGAAGGGGAAACGCACAGCAGTACGAGGAAGTCTAACCTTGAAGAGCAAGTGGAGATGAAACACACAAAGATTACTCCAGAAATGCCAAAGCAAAATACCTCAGGAACATTTCTCTTAGCCCCGTTTAAGTGCTCCATGTGTTTTAACCATGCAGAAGATCAGATGTCCCCCTTTTTCCTAACTTTCTCCTTGATCTAGGGCTAGGCTACCCATGTCATTTCAGTTTGGGTCTCTCTGAATGTGAATTGTGCTGTTATCATGGATGCTTTCTTGGAATCAGCTTCTGACTTACCTGAGAAATTGCTCTTATCTGAGAGTGCAAGAGAAATGAGAAGAGAACATTAATGGAAAGAGAAACGCAACAGCACTGCACTGGGAGAGGCATCTACTGGCTGTCATCGACTCCCTGCCTCCTACCCCAAAAGCAGGTGACTGTCTCATTTGCGGAGGTCCCATCGCAGCTCGCCCAGGAGGGCCAAGGAACGCCGCAGGTAGCAGCTTGCAGAGCGGCTCTATTTATATTCCCAGCCAGTGCACCTGGTTTCTGCAAATTTTGCAGTTACACTGCAGACAGATCAATGCCGTGATTTGCTTTCAGCAGGGAGGTGGGAACCCCCTCTGGCACTTCCTATTTTTAAACAACTGAAGTTGTTTTGTATTTCCTAAACCATATTGATCCAAAGGCTAATGACAGTTTTTATTAAAACTCCCTTTTGTTCACTCAGTCACAGAGGAAACCTTGGAAATTACAATTAGCGATATGGAAAATGTTTGAAATCTATTTTACTGTACATGTCTGCTGCCAGCTACTACGTGCAAAACAGACTGACAGCCACAAAATCTGTCCGTCCTGCACGGAAGCATGGATGGACTGCTACAGATGTAATAGAGAGAGCTCATCAAGAGTGCAACAGCTACAGACTAGCACGTGCCTTTCATTTACGCCATCCTTTCCACCTTATAAATGACCAGTAAGAATTAGATAGGCATTTCAAATATACTGAAAATATTAATGAAGAGCAGGTGTTGTCTTTGGTATGCTCTCGCTGTTCTGTGTGCTTAGGGAAAAGGACACCCTGTTTATCATGTCCTTAGGGCTGGAAGGTAGCTCCTCACAAAAATGACTTAGTTTTCAGTTTGCTGATGGAATGGAAAAAGACATTTGAAAAATAATTTCTCACCCTCACAACGTGAAAAAGTTTAGATCAATCAAAGTATTTTGTGATCATAAAGGGCATTTGCCAAAGTAAAGGCACGGGGAAAGGAGCGCGTCTCTGATGGATCGACCAACGCAAAAAGAACCAAATGCTGCTGAAGCGGCCACACCAACTCCAAAACGACGCCCGAACCTGGCCGAGCTGGGGCAGAAAGCAGAAGAGAACGAGCAGGTCTGGGTCACCAAAAGGCTTTTTGTTGTTCGTTCTCACTGTGCACAGCAATGTTCATGTCTGCCCAGTGCTCAGGCATGGGCTGTGCTGAAAAAAGGATGACCCTGAGCGTCTGCTCCTGTCACCGTCTGTTGTCACCTGGAGCTGTGAAACACACTTGCAAGACAAGTACAGAAGTCACGTCTGGGTGAGTACAAATGAAGAATTACCCTCTCCCCCTTAAAAAAAAAAAAAAAAAAAAAAAAGTTTTCCTAGTCCAGACCTAAAGCACTGTTTCGCCTCCAAAGCAAATGTAACACACATCTCAGTAAAAGGGTACGGCTGGGAATTAACAAGCTAATAAAAGGGACTTTAAGGATGCATTAAACTTGCATCGGGGAGCTCTCTTGCATTTGCAGCATAAATGCTAATAAAATTATAAATCTGTTATTAACTTTTTATATCCCTGCCAAGTGATAAAGACTTAAAAAAGGCATTAAAAAGTCTATAGATTTAAGTTTTAAGATGAAAAACCGAATAGCCCATACAATGCAAAAATTACTCACACCATATCAATTCTTTGTGCGATTCCCTTCCCCTGAAAAAACACACACTTGTCTCCTCAGGGCAATCTGGGATTGGTATCTGATACATTGTGAGGACAAGGGAAGAGGAAAAAAATAAATAAAAATACTAAGTTGACTCTTCCTTTTGTAGCTGCTTAAAGCAGGATCCCGGCAGACGGTGCCGGAGGGGCAGCGCTCCTCCATGCCTTGTTTACCTGGAAAGCCCTGCTACCCCCTTACAGCCCTACAAGTTTCCTTCTGTACCGAACACCCCAACCTATTCAGCGTGCTCATTGTTTCAGCCACTAACAACAGCCATCTAATTCCTACACGTGGAAAGAAATTAAAAGGACGGCCCTTTGGGACTGCTACGTCTGCTTCCAAACGAATTTAATTAGCAGAGGAGTGGAAAATATTGTAATTGCTTCAGACTTACTGGGATTGGAAGGATTTACAGACGAATATTTCAGGGAACAAACAGTCTGCTGGATCACTGTTTGGGAATGCGGAGTGACAACAGGCAAAGGACAGGGCACTCCAAACCTTGCTGTCCTTTAGGATGGTAAGAGCAAGGCAAGTTGCCAGAAATACAACTAGAGAAATTCATCGGGGAGATGAGCTCGTGGTGCTTTTGGGTTGCTTCTGGCAGGGGCTGGGACCTCCCTGCGGTGTCAGCTGAAGCACCTCATCCAGTATAGCAAAAAACATGTTACTACTAGAGATGGAAAACTCCACAAGAAACTCTTTCCAGCACTGAAAGACCTCATCATGCTCATTCGGTAGCGCAGGTGGCACACAGATGGGCACCTCACAAAGCCCCAGACAGAGAAGACCAAGAATCCAGCATCAAAAGAGCTCCTCTCTGCTGCAGGAGGTAGCAATGCTGTAAACCACAATCCAAAGCTCTTTTGCAGAGGAAATTTTGCTGATTCCAGGGTTTGCAACACATGCTAGCAGCTCCTCATCACATCTCTCGGGGGCTGGAGAGCTCTGCTGCCGCTGGGACCCCTCTCGTCCCACCCTGAGCACACACTTCTGCTTCAGCCCAAGCCATGCTGCCAGGAAGAACTAAGCCAGGACACATCCCCAGACAGGATAAATGCCTATTTGGGCACCAGAGTAAAAAGCTGTATTTTTTTTCTTTTTTTTTTTTTAAAGTCCTTATTAGCAGAGAGCTGTCTGAGATCTGGGAACTGCTGAGAGCCATGCAATTTTGAAAAATCAGCTCGTTTAAGTGAATTAATGGCTGCTGAGTAGCTGTTCAATCTGACCTCAAAAGTGTGTGCTGAGGTTTTCAGCTTCTACCCAACAGTAAAAATAGCGGTGCCTTTAATGGACCAACTGATAACAGGAGGAAAAAGTAGACAGTGAGTTGGGAAAGGAAGGCTCAGCCCCGAGTTGAGTCCATTTCCTCTAAGTACTCCGGCTCCCTTGAAACGCTGTCCCCTTTCCACTCGAACTGCTCCCTTCATAGCCCCCAGCCATCACAATTAGCTCCCAAATCTGATACTGAATTAGCACATTCATGATTTCACAATGAAAACGAGTTAAACGGGATTATTTTACTCCACATTTCCCCTGCAGTCATCCAACTACAACCCAACCGTAACATGCTGCAGATACTGTGCGGGTATTTGTCTCCATACAACTCATACACCTACCATGCAAATCTGGCTGAAAACCACTTGTGCCTAAAACTAGCTTAATTTTTCATTAGCCTGATGAAACATCCCTTCTGCTGAGCCCCCTGCTGACACCGCCGGTACCACTCCACCCCGTATCTCAAGCCACACACAGTATGCTGCCAGGGAAAGACAAAACTAACTGAAAGGGGCACTCACGTGGTCACAACGCCCCCATTCCACCATGGTGCTTCCTTCACCTTTCCTTCCTTCAGAAAAGAGGGGGAAAAACGTGCTGGTATTGTGATTTGGCCAAGCGTGGATGTCTACAGCTGTTCCTCTCCCCTCCCCGTTCTTCAAAAGGCCCCCAGACCTGCGCTGAGACAAGTCAACATCCAGGGTGGCTCCGCAGCAGTCCCACCAGGCAGGGTTTCTCCGAGGCTTTAGGCTCTCATCAGGTGAATGGGTAGTACATTTTGTCCCTGAGTTTCTTTCAAATTCTGTGTATATGTACACGAATAAAAACGTGTATGCACTTGGACTGCTAAGGAAATGGCGCAGCACAGACTACACATCCTTTTCAGCACTCCCATGCTTGTTTTCCATCACAATATTCTGAAGGCTTGGAAGGCACCAAAGAACTAGGGAATTAAAGGACTACATTTTATTTACGCTGCATATCTGTATGTAAAAATCACGTAAGAAATCAAGACGCCACCAAGAGCAACTGGCCTCAGGTCAGCGCCCCCAGAGCTGTGCAAATCCCTGCGCCGAGCCCTGCCATGCAGCAGTGCCTTTCGGGCTTCTGGCTCCCTCCTTTTGGCTGACACCACTGAGAAGTGCCAGTCAAACTCCATTTCTCAATTCAAGATCTTCATATAAATGCACAGCTAAAGAATGCAATAAAAATGACACAACCACGCCAATAAAAGATTGCTCGATTTTCTTTTTTTTTTTGTTATTTATTCTGTGACTCTAGGTCATGTTAAATCACCGGTGGCTTCTCAAAAACCACACACACAAGCAAAATTACCTCCCTCCTTCTGCTTACTCCCCACTAAATGATTGCCCTGCGTTGCTCTGTTTTAAACAGGCTTCAAAGAAAGCAGCGTCCAGCCCAGAAGTGTTTGAATATCTAAATATACCATTATTTTGCCTACAGGCTGGTTAAATGGCAAATTAACTAGTGCTTCACAAAACCACGTATTACACACACAGCAACAGTAGATTACTGCTTCAAAGAGCTTCAAGGATATGAAGCTCATAGTCCCGTAGTAAATACAGACTTTGGCTCAAAAATGTTGAGCGTGAAACACTACACGGCATTACAACCAGATAACTGATCATAGGGTAACTGCACAATGAGGCACAACATCACACCTCGTCCTCTCCAACACCAGCTCCTCATGGCAGCTTGGTCCACAATGGCCAATGCACAGCGCAGCGCCTTCATACAGCATCCTCCTTGTCTTAAGCTGGCCTACGTCTTGTCTGTGTCTCTGTTTAATTCACAGCATTTCTCCAGGAGCGGATCCTCTCTGAATTGCTGGGGACTGAGCTAAAAGGTAGCAGGAGTCACCAGCTCTCCACCTGGATGGGTGTCTGCCTGAAACCATGTCTGTTACGCTCCTCAGTGCCATTCCCATGAAAACAAATGCAGAAATGGGCAAAAATTACCTGGTTTCCAGGACTAAATTAAACAAAGCTGGAGCTCCAC
The DNA here is from genome assembly GCF_047663525.1 of Anas platyrhynchos. Classification (NCBI taxonomy): domain Eukaryota; kingdom Metazoa; phylum Chordata; class Aves; order Anseriformes; family Anatidae; genus Anas; species Anas platyrhynchos. The sequence continues at coordinate 32,451,006 of NC_092593.1, read as the reverse complement.
ATTGCTAAATACTAATTACATTACTACTTACATAGGCTCGGTGTTAAAGGGGATACTTCTCTGTAATACATACAAAATAAGCTTTCAGGGTTGCATGTTTTTAATCTAATCTAATTTCATCAACAGTGTTTGTTTTCAACAGAAACAAGCAACCACAGGAAGACGGAATTAAAACAAAACAACACAAGGCACAGGAAAGAGGACTCTTGACTTTCCTCCTTAAGTTCCTGTCTCTCTTCACTTGTCATAATGTTTAATTACCTAGCGTCTGTTGATAAATTTCCCTCTTTATTATCAGCTAATCAACATGCAGCACTGACTATGCCAAATTACCTTAAAATGGTTAAAATCAATGGAGTGTGTTGTTTTTCCCCTTTACAGTACATGAAATCCTACCTGAGGACAATATCAGAACAACTTCAGAAGACACTGGAGATAGCCACCCAGTGCAAAGGATCAATTACACATTTCGATCATGGTCATGTTCTGGAAAGCCTTTGGCCCAAACTTCTCGAGCATCCTGAGGCCCAAGTGGTTTCCCTCCACAAACTTACCGCCCTCTGCTGAGCAGACAGCACCATCAGGTCACCACTAAGTGCAGCATTTAGATCATATAGCTATGATCACTGAAGAAAATCACCACCACAGAAGCCTGGACAAAGTTTTTCAAGTTGAGTTCCTTTTCTCTTTCACCACTCTCAGAAGCAAAATAGTGCACGTTATCACATAATGTCATTCAGATTTAAGTTAAGTCCTTCAAGTAAATCAGAAATAAATATATTGATGTTAGAAAATTCGTTGCACAACATGTGACAGCAACATTTCAGAGAGTTCTTGCTGCAAAACAGCTGCAGCACTGCAGACCCTGTTTTGATATGAGATAAATTGACCATAACTAATGTAGTTATTATGCTAACTCTTCTATTTCAACTAATTCGCAAGAAGAGAAAAGTAACGCAGCCCAAATAGGGAGTTTGTTTGTGGTGCTTTGTATTAAAAGAGATTAGAAAGCAGCAATATTCCTATTAATGAGATTATGCGACAGATATGCATTCTTACTCTGCTGACAACAGATATAAAGGCGCATTTAAAATGACTTAGGGCTATGAGAACGGGGGGGTGGGGCGGAAACAACAGACAATCAAGGCTCCTTCACCTTAGTTCTGGGATTGAGCAGTGCTGGGATTGCAGTACACCCCGACAGGATAAGCGGACAGCTCCAGAAAGGGGGGGAAAAAAAGTCAAAAAAAAAAAAAAAGCCTTCTAAGAGAGATTTTCACAGGAAAAAAAAGGCACTAAACTGTTAACGTGCAGTTTCCCTAAAATACCCCAGCTTTTCTCTCAAGAGGAAAAACAGCAGCATTATGTCAAACACTGCCAGCATGCAACTCACTCTGCCTCGTGTTCTCCGCAGCATGAGTGAGCCACACAGCCATCATCAATACGGAGTTAAACACATCCTAGCAGATAAAACCTTGAATATTCTCATTTTTTCCACTGCTTTTGTATTCCAAGACTAATGGATTTACTAGATCAATAAATGGCATAGCACTTGATAAGTCTTTTCCTTTAGAGTTTGTAATTCATTATCAGACAATCTGGCTGATCTGCAGAAACATATGCAGGTGTTTACCAAGCACTCTTCCAAGACTGCTGGTAGTTAAAGAAGACCAGAAAAGAGTTATTTACCTATATGATCTATTTTCAAGCACATCTTATGGAAAGAGAGTAGTAAAGCTGTAATATATCTAAACGAGTATCGTATCCCAGCGACTATGCCACAGACATGGAGAAGTGTTGCAGACACCATGCAACAGAGTGGCACAATCCTAAGGTCTTGGGGACACACACACACACATATATTTTATATATATATATATATAAATATAATAAACACTGATTATCTTATGAGAGCATTTTAAATGAACTTGAGATGTCTGCAGGCAGCCGTTACATTTTTATTTCCCCAGACTAGTGCATTTGATGTCCTGCCACCCAAGGACCATGTTAGATAGGGCACACTACTGGGCAGTTCCTATGTTGTGAATCCACCTGTGCATCACAGAGCAGAAGTTGTGCATAAAGACTCAACCAGTACCCTCAATAAAGCCACATCAGTTTTCCATCTGAGTCAGGGTAAAGCTACAGTAGACACATCTTCAGAAGCAGCCTCGAAGGCAGAACAAAGCTTTGCCCAGCAGCACTGCTGCTCCCAGGCTTGCAGCTCGCTGGATCCGTCTCCCCGGTGGCTGGTGGGAGATTAATTTCCCCGTTCCACCTCGCCAAGTCCACGGCAGTCTCCACAACCACCTCGCCAAAAGCCCAGAAGAAAACCAGAGTAACAGAAATGAATATGAGCACAGGAGACACGAGAACCATACGTCAGTGCCAAGATGCCAGCAGTCGCGCAGCCCTCACCATTTCATCATCCCGACTCCCAGCTCGGAGCTGCTTTCAGATACGTGGCGGGCCTTGCCTTTGGTGTCCTGGCCAGGTTATTTTGGCAGGACTGGGCCTGGCTCCATGCCAAGGCATTGCTCGGCCTTGAGATCAAGGCACGATGATATTTGTTTTTCTGCCATGTAGTACCAGCTTAAAAATAAAAATACGCAGACGATTTCTGCCTTTTTCTAATCAGATGAAAACAAGCAAAACTCCCACGCAGATCACACACGAGACTTTGTGGGGTATTAGCGACTTTGCCTTTCATTCTGCTTTTTTAGTTTATTTTCCTTTTCTATGAAAATACTGTCACCTATGTCAACAGACTTTGGCCAAAAGCAACCAACTGTGAAATCCTCGCCGAGCTGTTTTCAAACAGCATTCTTCACATGTTACCTTGCCAGATAAGACACTCAGACTACTGCAGTTCAAGAACCACTGAACTCAGGGGCCAGGGGTTAAGTGTGGGAGCACACTTCTTCTTAGGGATATATAAACTCTTCCACCCCAGCCACCCTAACTAAGGATGTTCTAATGCAGCACAATTTGTGGACGAAAAGATTTAAGTAAAATCAGAGCACGCACTGGCATCGCCTGCCAAATACCAAGGGAAGAAAAATTAGATGGGAAACTGTAACAGACTTAGTGCGTTGGACACCAAACTGATCCCCACAACGACTGGCCTGGTGTGCCAGCGAGGCAGAAAACACACCGCAGGCTCTTGTCCTCCTGGTCAGCAGGCCAGAAAACTAATCAACAATGAACCAGGAAAGGTCATTCCAGAAATAACTATAAATCCTTTAAAAGACCTTAATAAACCTCCCGAAGCAGCAGCAACAGCCAGAAACTGTAAAGCTGCGTGGGTGCTTTATTGGGATATAAAACTGGAGAGGAGTCAGGGCAGGAGGCGAGGGATGGGTCAGGATAAGCAATGGCAGGTGCTGCTGCTTGGTGTTTTAAAAGGCTGCTTCTAACCGTGCTACTCATGGAGCTTTTGGGCACCTGAACTATGCACAGCGGTTAAATTGTGTCCGTGGGACTCCGGAGGTTAGGGCTGAGGGGCTGCTCCAGTGCTGGGGGCTTCCCTGCAGAGGTCTGGAGCCCACGGCCTCCGACCCAGGTCTCTGATTGGGGCCGTACAAACACAACCACTTCTCCTCCACGTGTCCATCAACTTCGCTATCAATAAGCCACGGCACGCAAGGGCTGGGGAAGTAACTACCCATTTCTAGACACATTTGATTAGGACCGGTCAGACTAACTTGGACAAAGACCTTTACACCCCAAAGACCCAGCATTTCATCCGAAACATCACAGGTTGACAACGGGGAATTTCCCAAGGAAATGGCAAGCTACATAGTCCCAGGGCACAAAAATTCCATTAAAAGCTGCCGAATCAGGCAAGCCAGAAACTTGAACTTTGGTCCTTTCTATCCCAGATCATTATTCAGGTTATGAAGGCACAGTTACTTCAGAATAGTTTTGTAGTAAGTCCTATGTCTCCGTAAAGTCTTTAGGCTTAAACAAAATGACAGATAAAGCAGCTTCTACCTACATGAGCTACTTCTAAACACAACATTAAGGAGCTTTTGAAGAGCTTAGGAGAGTTTTCAACAGAGAAAGAAGAAAGCTTTGTGGCTCAGAGGGGTGATGTTGAACAGTTTTGCTGATACAAGAGGCCAGGTCCTTCCAGAAGTGACCAAATGAGCAGAATAATTTAAATTGCCCACCAGAACCCCCAGGTTTTTCATCTGACAGCAGCAAATAGCAGCATGCTTGCTTGCTTGCTTGGACAACGTTACCTTTTACCGTGTAGTTTTGGCAGAACACAGGTTAAATAAATCTTGACTCTCCGTTGAGTTCATTGCAGCTAACGACTTTGAACTTGAAGGCCTGCTAATGCTAAACAGCTATCATCAGGCAAACGTGCTGAATTGCCACAGGAAGGAAAAGGTGCCTTGAAAGAAGGAACGGCACGGATTGATGCCAAGAAAACTGGACGTCAATGAATATTGTTGGACTGGTCTGCGCAACACCAGGTTTCTGGCCCAGACAAACATGTTTCCCATCTACAGTATTTATCTCCTGCCAATATAAATCCAGCCAAACTGGCTCCGTTTAATTCTCACTCAATATGTCCTTGCAGAAACAAACAGAGAGAAGAGAAGTCTTTATCAAGAAATAGGCCTGCATAAAGCAGAGTGACTATCAGTCTTGTTTGAGGCAATTATCTCACCATTTCAGGCACTTCCCTTTTATCGACAACTCAGAGGCACTACTTACACAGTAAGGACCGATGACATAAGGACCATAGGGCTCAAAATTTAACAAATCCTCAAGCACAGCCAAAATCACTTGACATCTGTTGGCTGCTCTGGGTTTCTGAAAGGCAGCACAAAATGTGCCCTCACTCAAAACACCAGGAGTGTCGTCTTTTCTACCAAGGCAAAGATTTCAGGCGCAGCTCTCAGAAACTGTTGAAAAACACATGGATTAGAAGGACAAGGCATATTTTGCTCTCTGATCACTTACAGTCGGTAGCATCCTGCCAGCTGCAGTCACACGTGGGCTATGAGAAGACTTACCCCAACATAAGCCAAAAAAGAAACACGGTTCCACTATGCACAGAGGTCGAGAAGCTCCACCAGTGTTTAAAATGTATCTTCAGGACAATGCTTCAAATCCTATCTCAGAACTTACAGTTTCTAAATGAATGAAAATGAGTTTATCAGTTGTAAAAACATGCAGTCCACAGCCAGCGATGCACACAAATGACACAAGCATTTCTGAAGTGTGAAGGCGACATTTCCAAAGTGCTCCCCATCAGCTCCACAGCATTTTTCTGAAATCCAAAGCACATTCTGAGAAATGAGAGAACACTGAGGCCCCGTCCATGCTACTGAACAGCACAGTATTTATTTCTGACATTGTGTTAAATAAACTCTCATAACCAAGTTGTTTCTATCATAAAGAAAAACCAAACACATCAATGGATCCCTGGTGGATAGAAAACTCAGCCACAAGGAGCAGGTAAATAAAAACTGTGAATTAAATAAAATTACTTTCTCCCCCTCTTCACATCTATTTTTTCACTAAGGCATAAAAAAAAAAAATAAAGCTTGCATCTTACCACTTTTGTCTTGTTAAATCCTCCCAGAGGAGGCAGAGGGAGCAGCACAGCAATAATCCTAAACATGGTGACATTCCTTTGGCTTCCTCCTCTCATTACCCAACGTCAGAGATCATGCCAAGGATTCAGGGACAAAGCACCCTTTTTTTGAAACAACTATCCCTGTCAGTAATTTGAATGAACAAGGGAACAGAGATCCCTCCAAGCCTGTGAAGTTTTTACAAATTTAGCTTCAAGTTTCCTGCAGGTAAGTGGGCGTGTGCCTGCTTCCACAAGGACACTTTTGGTACCCTCTTTGCTATGTTATCACTGGCGTGCCCCTGAGAGGTTTCAATGCCCCAACAGTTTGGGAAAGACTAGATTGAGAATTGTCTCGAATGAGTCACCCTTGCTTGCAAGTGGGGGTCCAACGCTTCACTGGGCATATCTCAATGGAAAACATGGTTTGAGAGCTAGTCCTTGCACCACCTGTAGTGTCAGCCCATTTTAATCAAATGAAACGTGTTCCACGATTTTCTAAGAGATCACTACTCACAAAGAAGTTTTCTGCTCGGTAACTTTGCTGCCACTCTGCAGCACCATGCTTCAGAAGTGCTCTGACTGTGAGGTTAGCAGTGAAATTGTTCGTAAGTGGATGTAATACATTCTGGGACACGTACTATCGGCTCTTCTCTTTGTGGAGAGGCAAACACAATTTTTCTGCTGGAGCTACGCTTGGAAGACTTTCTGAAAAATCTTACAGCAATTAAGCTAATTTATCCCTGCCAAGCAGATGCCAGAAATTAAAACTTGCAAGAATGACAGACTTGCATGATAGCTAAAGACAGAAGAAAATTGCAAGATCCGAGATTATCATTCTCTCGCCTGTATAGAAATGATTGTAATTATTGTTTGGTTCCCAACTATTCTGGGGCAGGCACCAAGGAAAGACATCTATCAAGACATTTGGATTCATTTAGGAGCCCTGCTCTAAGGGGTAATAAACGCGAGGCTAAAAATACCATTGACATTTCAATATTAATAATGATGTGTGCTCAAGTATCACTGTAGTGATCCTTCTGCAATAGCGTCGCAATGTCTCTGTTTACTGCTGGCTTTCATTTACCTTGCAGCTTCAGGAAGGTAATCGGCACGGTGTAGGAGTCTGAACCACCGCTTGCCCCAAGATTGTCACTCAATCTGATTCCCGAGTACAAATGCCTTTTAACTTGCCTGTTCAGTCTGTACTTTACATAGTATCTATCATGCAAGATTGTAAGAAATTAGAAACTGATACAAGATACGCAAGTCGCTGCTGTAGCTACTCCCAAGCTTGGTATTACCCGTTCAACCTTGCAAAGCAACATGAAATATGAGGATGCAAAGATCCCAGTACTTCTGACTCCTTAAAATGACTACCAAAAGCATCCCTCTCATATTCAACTTTCCCTAAGCTTTGAGGAAGTGCTTGAAAGGTGCTACAGATGCTGATCTGAACACATGCTGGTTGAGCACTATGTACAGCCGTAGCTCCTACTGAAATAAAACCCCTCTCCTAACAGCAGAATTTCATTGACCCCTCTCACAATATTGCCTAGCACTCAGTAAATAAAGATACCCATCTTCAGACCTGCCCCACACCACTATATTCTGACTTTCATCCCCTGCACCAAGAATGACAGGTGTAGTATTACTATTTTTCATCTTTGCCCATTCTACGAGAACCAGGCATCCACAAGGCAAGAGGTAGCCGCAAGGGTGCGATGCCAGCACACTCAGCACCTCTTGTAAAGGTGATGCGGGACAGCAGTAGGTTAAACTCTGCCACTTTCGAGTCCAAACCTGCCTCCTCCCCTCCCAGGTACATCAGGTACGCTAATCGTTCAGAAATAATCAACATTGAGCTTGATGCTGCCACCATCAGACCGGTGCCTTTCCACATACTTTAATGAAGAAGCCCCTGGACTTAACGTTGATTGAGCAGTTTCTAGAGCGGGGATGACAAAAGCGTATTTATTCCCCGCTGCCTTATTTTAATCTCTGCGTTTTGTAAATTCTTTGTAATTATGTATGCGGTTCAGTTTTAACTGTATCACCCTCTCCCAGAACTGTGAGCATATTAATAAAAATAAATAAGCCTGGCTTGCGAAAGGAGCTTTAAAGAGGTGGACGTCCAATTAAATTCCCAGGCTCCTTTGAAAATCCTAGCATTTTTCACTGTCAGGTGCCATTAGAATAAGAAAGGTCAGAGCCAAAGCGGGATCTCGTGTAATTCCTTGTGAAGAACAGAGTCTGCGACCAGAAAGCGTTAGGGGATGCGGCACTGAATGTTCCCCAGTAGAAATTCAAATTTGCTTTGCTAAAACAGATTCATTCCACTGTAACAATTATTTGTCACAGCTAGGTGAGGACGAAGTTTTTGGAACATTTTCTGAAACTTTTGCCAACGTATTGTTCAAAGGCAGACCGACAGAGGTTGCTTCTCGACTCCTGTATTAACAAGCACAAAGACAGCGCTAATTCCGTCCGTCTGAATGGCATACACTTGGCAACCAGGAAAATAAATGTAGACAGAAACGGGGACAGGAAGACAGATGTTTTGTATTTATCAGCTCAAAGAAATGCTTCATGCGACCCGATCAACAAAGCCTTGTGGGCTGTTTTTATAGTGTAGATCTATCTGGAAGGTTAAGTGAGAAAATGAGCTTTAGAAATATTACTGCTCAGCGCGCTGCCGCGGCGCAGCCACCGAGCAGGATTACGCTGCGCCGAGCAAACAACATCAGCACAGGAGAGAATCCCATTAGCAAGTGAGAACCCGTGGCCTTGTTGCGGGTGCCGTTTGCATATATTGCAATTGCACAACCTTTAAAACTGCAAATTGGATTTAGTTCTCCCCTGGCTACCTGCCCATTTTTTTTTTTCAAATTGATTTATTAATGTCCACTGTTGCTTTGCAGTTTTATCCTTTTAGCAATAATAGATGTAATATATCACAAAAACAAATTTTTAAGAGTACATCATTAGAGTGATGTAGCGCTGGTAATAAACCCCTTCACACTTGGATGAACTTAAATCAGTTTCTCTTTATTGATTTTTGGTCATAACATAATTTTAAAGTTCAACTCAGTTAATAAAAAAAAGATTTGCTCTGGTGTTGCGCGTAAAATACTTGTGTTGTAAGTTTTCGCGTCATCTGTTGTAAAGGGCTTTACGGATTTATACGTTCCCTCAAATGAGGGTTCGTCACTACACAGCCTGCCTTATCTTCTTCTCACTGACCTGCATTTATCTGCCCAGCTTTATCGCCGCACAGCTTAGCGCACAATAGATCTTTGCTCTGCAACCATCCATTTGAACACACGCAGGCATTTTATCTTTCTAGCAGTATTTTGAGTAATGGTCATTTGCATTTTTACCCAACTGCTACTTTTCCAAGCGCTGTGTGTGGATAAAACCAATTGTGTTGGGACCCTTATTTTTGTTTTCTTCCAGTAGAAAAGAAACAATTCATTTTTTCCACTTAGCTATTTTGAGATTTTTGTATATTTTATATGTATACATAAAATATATATATTTTTAAAAGAGTAGAATATTTGCAAACTGTTTTTAGTCTTTCAAAAGCACCGTCACCCAGACAGAGTACGTTAAGGACAGCTGACCTTCAGGATTTATTGGCTGAAGCCATTCTTGGTGAGGGAGCATACGGTTTGCTATCGACATATAGTGCACCACCTTTGAACAGAGCTCATGGGTCTTTATGCTCTCCACCTTGCCCATCAGCAGCTCTGAGCTGTAATTTGGGGGCCTCTGAGCCCTCCCCTCACTTAAAATCACACTGGACGAGCAATCTGCAAGGCTGGCTATTGCTCAGAATACTGCACAAGCACGGTACTTAATTAGTTTCCATTCTCTCTCGTTTAACACATCACAGAGAGTCTCCAGACTGGTTTCTTACAGACATGAAAAGAGGGTGATTGGTGCTGGGCAAGACTGCAAAATTGGTGAAGACTGATAAGGTATGTTGTGGTTGAAAAGAAAGGCCAGACTGTGACCCCAGATCACTTCAAACAGATGCTGTGCGACAAATTTATCAGCCCAAGGGCTTACCTAATCCAGCGTTTTGTCTCCAGATATCCTTGAAGTTTTTGGAGTCGGCCGATACATAAAGCAAGCAAAAATGAGATCACTTGGAACCGGTGGCCCATAAGGAGCCTGTGATTAATGAAGCGAGTGGGTTGCCTACATCCTGGATGGTGAATTAGTCACATATACATTCATCTAAAGGGAAACTTTGGGCCAGGGAGTTACACATTTACAGGGGCTTCATTTACAAAATTTGTGTACTTAATAACCAAAGAAATTAATAGCCAAATCGTTATCATCCATCTTAGGTGCTACCCACCCGAACAAACTACTCTTGTAGCAGTAAGGGAAGTCTCACCTCAATACATTAGTGCTAACCTCAACTCAAGAAGAATAATTCATCAGCCAGTAAGCACATACTTTTGTTTCTCTTTCACTAAAAGGGCTGTTTGTGTACGATCTTAACGAAAACATGCACACAGATCCATGCACGCCAAAGAGCTGTACGCAATATTCAAATCAGTACCACGTACACGTAGCGATGTACAGGGAAACTCTGGGAAGAGAAATAGCTTGTCCTAAGCTGCCTTGACTGGTTAAACAAGGGCAGAAGGGAAATTAAAAAATAAAAAAGAAGGTTGTTTGTTTTTTTTTTTAAGTTTTATCTTTCTAATTTCCAGTCTGTGCCGCTCTTCTCTAAATGCATTTAGGCTTCATTCCTGCCTAGGGTTATCCTGGAAGATTTAGAACTGGAGTCTGTAAGAAAAAAACATCCCCTACATGGCACATAGCATACAACAAGAACGAACACTTCGGACACAGCCTTAAAAATGAAAGCCACAAAGCCCCAGGTGGGTGCGTGCCCGATTCCCCCCAAGCAGGGCGCTGCAGTCACCAGAGCCCGCACCCCGCTCCTTCCCAGCCAGCTCCGTGACGAACTGCTGCTAATGAGGAAATCCATAACCTTCCCACAGCAGATGCTGAGGAAACACTCTTTCTTGATATGTAATGGTGTATTGATTTTTAATTTAAAAATATGCAAACATGACATTTGCAATAGTGACTCCGCAGACACAAAAGCTGTATTTTTGGACTTTTCGATCTGTATCAAGGTTTGCAAGCTCTTGCCATCAATAACTAGGCGAAAGAAACCCAACCCTGCACGAGGGGCCGTTTGTCTACAAAAATAGTACTCGCCAGGGATTTCTTCCTGAACAAAAACACTCATGAAAAGCGGATGTAAACAGGCGCACGTAATGAACACGTCAAAGCTGAAGGTTAATTTGACAGCACTGTGATAAAGGCATTGCCGATGGGGCAGTATCTCTACCTTGCCTTTAAGGCAACATCTCCTGTTATAAAACAGGATCAAACAGCATCACTCAGGATCCTACCTCCCTTGCTGGATGTATGCCCCCAACAGGGGTTGCTTCCCCCTCACCCCTCCCCTCTTTTTTTGGAAAGGTGATGGTGGAAATGCCAAAGTGGATTTGTCATTAGCAAGAATGAGACTTAAAAAAATATGCTTTGCACCTGTAAAAATAATTCTTATGACCGACTCACTGCAAAAACGAAAAAAAAATTATCACCACATCCATTTTCTGGAACGGGTCCTTAAAAGCGGGGAGGAGGGAGGGCACAGAAGGAGCGCAGAGGTCACTGCAGCGCCAGCAATGCGTTTTCAATTAAAGAAATCATTCTGGCCACGCTGTACAGCATGACCTATGCCTGCTGGAAAGATGCACCAAGTCAGGGGAGATGAATTAGAGGCTCCCGGAGCAGCACAGCAGGGAATAAACAGGGCCAGAAGAGATGGTGGTACCAAATCATTGCCCGGGGCTGGGACAAGTCACTTTTGTGCGTACAAGCCCGGGTTTGTGAGCAGCACAGTCCCAGACCCATTTCCTCTGCCAGGGGGATGCTCAGAATTAGGAGGAAGGGGTTGCTGCCCCCTGGCTGGGCACAGCTTCTACCCAAGCCATCACCTGCTAAATACAGGCGGGTGGAAATGCCTTATCCCCATGAGCACCACTGCCGTCAACACAAAAAGCAAGCTAGGTAATTATTTTTTTCTGCATTCTGGATAAATCCCATAATAAGCACTTGGGAAACCACTGAGGAAATACCCATTAATTCAGTTCATTAAATGATATCTTGATTTCTTACGAATAATCATTATTAACTCAGAGACACGTGGGGGAAAAGCAGCAGCAAGCTACTCCTGAACGTCGCCCTCAACGCTACCTTACAATGCAGAGGCAAATATTCAGGTGGCTTTTGGAGTCCCCTTCCCATTTCACATCACTGAGCTTCTTCTTTCCTCTAACACATACAGATTCGTACCTACAGTAGCAAAGACAGCTCTGTCCTGTGGCAAACACCAGCCCGACCATCGTACTTACAAAGAAAAACAGTCCAACAGAAATAATGGGGCTGCTTTGGGGCAGCCCCCCAAGTGCTACTGCAGTAGGATGACATGAGGAGGTAAAACACAAGTGCATATGGGACAACCAAAAATAACAATGCTCAGAGAAGCCCGCAGAGGAAACCTGTGCCTATCTATAAACTCATTGCTTTCTGAGCACACCGTTTGCTTGCAGGCAAAAACCTGGAAGAGGTGGCTGGGTTAGTGGCAAACCACCGAAATATGGCAGAACAGAAGAAATACCCATAGGGGACATCTGCAGCTGGGATAAACTGGCTCGGCTTCCCTGGCTTCAAAGGAGCGCCATCCGTTACACCAGCTGAGGATCTGGCCACACATTTATTTTTCAATTCTTTGCTAATGTACTGAAAATATCTTCTTGGAATCAATGTCCTGTAATAAAACACCATCCCAAGAGCGCACACTCTGAATGTCAAGGAGAGGAAAAAAATACATCTTGCACAGACTTATGCCATGTTCATAATCATTCGCTTAATTTTTAAGCAATTCAAAAGGAAAAATATGCTGAATATTTCTAACGATGTACCCTATAATCTTACAACATATTTAGAATAGGAAATTAAAGCTGAGCTAAACTACCAATTGTGTCAGCAAAAACAGCCTTTCATGGCAAAATGACAATTTTCTGTCTTTGAAAGCTGCCTTTTCCAGTTCAAAAAAATAAAAAAAAATAATCAAGCAGGAATGAAAAGTGTTTTGCCCTTTTATTGTGCAAACCAGCAAAAAATACATTCCCTCCCTGCAAGAGCTTTTCCAAGCCAAATCTGTATTTTTTACTGTAACTCTCCTAGAGATCACTCATTTAGTAGCAAAACATGAAAAAAAAGAAAAAAAAAAAAGCATTTAACTCAACAAAGGCAAATAATCAAGCTATCGTCATTTTAAACAGCTACAGGTTCATCCAAATATTCAGCGGGTTTATTTTTACCTTCCTCTAAATGCTCTCACTGCGTGCAGCTTGACCCCATTGTGTAAAATGGCACGAGTCCATCTGACTTTAGCACAGCTCGTGCTCAATTTGTAAGTCGCCAGCCCTCACTACAAGGAATGTTGAAGGACTCTTAAATTCTGCAAAGTAAAAGGTATCAGCATGGCACAAGCGATTTAAAAGGAGCATCATGTTAAACAGCTTGGTAACCCCGTCATTCTCAGCTCGGCCCAATGCCCCTGTGGCACCACAAGCATTTCAGTGCAAACCTTGAGGCTTTTACAGTCTGGCAGGGAATTCAGTTTTGTTTCATTCCCGAGATTCTTTGGGTTATTCTGCATGAACAGAGACCCTCACCCCAGGCACACAACTCAACAGGAGACGTAAGAGCACGGTTTTGTAGGATGAGTTCCCCAAAATGCTTCTGTACAGCTGTGTATTTAAATGATTTTCACTGCGAGCTCATGATACTCTCTCATTTATGTCCTAGCATGCTGCTGAAATCACAGCGCCTGTGACCCAGGTGCCTGTGAGCAAGGTCTGGTACCAGCTCTGCACTCTTTAGGTGCCGGAGGCTCTAAAACAGAGCCTTTGTGCAACAAGTATACAGGGCAGCCAGTTACTCGCAGTACGCAGATAATGCTCTGTTAGGCTCCTGCAAGACCCGAGCAGCAACACTTCTACCCGAGCTGTGAGTCAGTGAGAATGGAGAGCAACTTACAGAGCCAAGGCTGTCGATAGAAATAAAAATCAAGTGACCTTCAATCGCTAACTCAGCACAAGGGGGCATAAAAATTGGGGAGAGCATAGTCCAAAGCGTTAACCTCTTTCCAAGGAAGAGCAAGCAAAGAAAAGGCAAAACAAGCACTCGGATCTTGCTGTCCTGCCAGGGCTGGCTGACCACAGCACCAGGAGAGGCAGGGACCATGGCGAGGGCCATCCAGAGGGTGCAGGAAGTGGCAGTGACGGATGGCTCACCTGTGTGTGGCCCTGAAGAAGATGCAAATGTATTAGGGAAGGGGTGGCAGGGGGTTCCGTGCGTGCTGCATGGGCAAAGAGCAAAGCTTGGGGCAATCGTGACCTCCTGCCCTTTATTTTGGGCTAGTGGTTTTGCTACCACACCTGCCAGCAGCATGTCTGTGCCCTGTGGGTAAAGCCCAAAAAGAAGCAGCTTTTAGCCTGGCTCTGCGTGGGTCTCCTTTAGCTTAATTCAGGAATAAGAAGGTCAAACCCTAACAAAAGCAGGTATTTCTTTGCCTGGACAACATTTCCTCCTGTCCTTTAGCACCACTTAATGAACCACAGCCGAGACTCCAAAGCATTACAGGGGTCCTGAGGGCACACCACGTCTGAACTGCTGAAAACAGAAAAACAGCAACATCGCTTCATCATTTGAGATGTGCTCTGCCCCCCGTGTTATCCTTAACTTTGGGCTAGCATAGTTCCCAGTGTGATGGGTGTGTGAGCTTTGTCTATTCCACCAGCTGCATTTCAGGATTCAAACGCCAGGAATGCCAGAGCAACAGAGAACAGAGAAAAAGAAAAGCCGCTTCAGACAGTTGTGTCAATAAGCAAATCCCAAATTTGTTTTAATGACTTATTAAGAACAAACACTGGGGGGAAAAATGTTGAATAATGGAAAAAAAACCAGCATCATCAAGTCAAATAAGCAAGCTTTAGTATCAATGTCCACCTATTAAAATACTGAGTTGAGCATACAAGAAAGAGCTGACAAGCCCAAACCCATGCCCAGGCTGACAATTGGTTTCTACTTGGAAAAAAGTCATGGTGAAACCAGAAATTCAAACTAAAAAAATAATAATAATTAAAAAAATCGATGTTACCGCATCAACATTATGTTACCATATCAACATTAAACGAAAGAGAAGAAGAAGAAAAGAAAGACGCTGTTTCCAACTGGGAGCAGGAAACCTCCCCTCCCAAGACGTTCCCACCGAGCCCTGCACCATGCAGCAGGTCCCTCCTGCAGAGGACCGACGTGCTGCTGACCCCGTAGAGCTGAAGCCGGCTGCGCCGAGCAGAAGGGACGCTGCATAACCTCCCCGTGCCACCCAGCCAAGCACTTAAATCTCCATCAGT
Organism: Anas platyrhynchos; assembly: GCF_047663525.1. Lineage (NCBI taxonomy): Eukaryota > Metazoa > Chordata > Aves > Anseriformes > Anatidae > Anas > Anas platyrhynchos. The sequence continues at coordinate 32,435,895 of NC_092593.1, read as the reverse complement.
ACTTCTAAAAGACCCCGAGGTTCAAGAGCAGCTCACGGCAAGTATGCAGATAATACAAGGACGCGACTGTGATAACGAGATAAGCCAAATCAAGGGCAGGGAAGCACTCTCTTCCCCAGAGGTCTCTGGCTTGGCCATGGCCTGCTTTCTTTCCCCGGCACGCCCCGTTACCCACTGCCCCACACCATGTCCCTCTGCCTACCTGAGAAATCCCTGACCTCTCAGGCCTCACAGGCTATCGGTGTGCTTCCTTCCCCGTGCACACGCTGTATGTGTGGAAACGTAAATTATCTGGTGAGAGGAGGTTTGTGATGAATCAGATAGGATCGCAAAAATTAAACTTGTTCCAACGCGTTGGAGCCGTCCTACTGAACAGCAAAGTTTCAGAGTCCCCACTCTGCCGAATACCTGTACCTAGCCGAGGAGATTTGCTGCTGATTGGATTAGAACATAAGTGAAAATTCATGCATATTAATGATAAAATCCATTATTAGGGGTAAAGATGAATGTACAGTCATGGGGCATATTAGTAACTAACTTTTAAATGGAGATTATTTCTCCAAAGGAAAAGACAGAAATAATCCTCCCTAAGCCTGCTTCATTTTAAATACGGGCTGCCAGCGGCTAGATCTGCTCGCTTCCCCTCCTGATATCCCCTAAAACCTTCCAGCTTGTAATACACCCTGTGCGCTTGTCGCATCACTCACCCAACAAAAATAAGGGAATAAATCCAAACGTGTAAAACTGAAAACAGGAAAATCATCTGTGGGAAAAAAACAACTAGGGGTCAGGGGAGGTCTCCGACAGCTGGGGAAAGGCAGGAGGGACGGGGGGACCAGGGAGCCCTGGGCTCACCCATTGCTGGACGTGGTGATGCCCCCAGACCTGTCCCCCTGGGCAGGGGACGAGGGATGAGGTAGTCCCAAGAGGGCCTCTGCGGTGGCACCGCTGCGCCCCTGCAGCCCAGGAGGTAAAGGCTTTAACGGTGGCTCTGTGAACTCACTCTAGGACTGACGCTCTCTATCACAGCCAGGCAAGAGAGTGAATAAATCTGCCTTCTGCCAGGCAGTGTCAGAGATATGAATAAAGCATTACAAGGCAATTTCGGTACCGCGCAGCTTTGAACTGGGCTCTGTTTTCCCATCGCTATGCCCCTGCCCACCGCGGTGGAAGCGAAAATCCCCATTCATCGCGCTGGGACTTCTTTTTGATGTTGACTGCGGATAGAAGAGAGCGCATGCAGACCTCGTGGATTATTGGCCAGTATCTAAAAAAACTCCTTACGGAAGATGACTTCTGCCTGAAGCCCCGCACAGGGTAGAGCAGGATAAATAGCGGGATTTGTGGCAATGAGACCCCCGTCCTCTGACATCGCGCTGCCCAAGTGATGACGAGAGGGAGCTGGTGGCTCCCTGCCAGGCCCCCCTTATGCTGACGAGGGGCTGCATGCAAAAGAGGAAACTGCCCACCACTTGATCTGCCTAAAAACTAGCAGAAAAAACATTCCTTTGTGTCTTCTGTATTTTTTTTCTCCTTTCTTTTTCCCTTGTATTTCTTCCCCAGCTGACTCCCCATCTCTCCCCCCTTTTCTCCAGGGCCTCACCCCGCACTAACATTTCCACACAGACCCTGTGCGATGTAACAGGACTGCATGCAGCAGCAGCAGATATCTGTTTCCCAGACCAGGTTTCCTCTCGGGTCTCAGTCCTGTAAATATTCAGAGCACGTGAGCAGTGCCCTTGATTTCAGGGAGCCGCTCACATGCTTAGAGATGCACAAATACCTCGGAGCTGGTGGGAGCCAGACGTGAACAGGCATAGGGCAAGCTTGGAAAAGAGAAGAAACCCTGACAGTTAATAAATTACTGGTTAAGTGATCCCCCGGTTCAAAACACAATGACTCGAGGCATTTAACTCCAAAACACCACCAGAAAACGTGCACTGAGGGTCCAGCTCTGCAAGACCTCTGGCCCTTCCACTAAGGAACACCTAAGGTTCACTCCAGGAACAGCGCACAGGGTGCCCAGCCTGACCCACGGCCAGTGCTCTGCACCAAATGGATCACCCTTTAATCCCTCCAATCACCTCAGTAACCAAAGGTATCTCTGAATCCGCCTGGCTTCAGACAGTAATCGACACACTTCCTGCAGCAAACCCAGTCACTCTTCACCCAGGAATTACTCTTAAGGATGTCCCACAGCATCTCTGCATCTTAGTTGCCAGAGGCAAAGTCTGCCCACATCGGGATCCAAGCCCACGGGGTGGGTGCCCCAGCATCACTTACTCCACGTGCACATATAAGTCGGAGTTTCTCTTGGCTTGGTTTAGACATTTGATGTTTACATTTTCTTGTTCCTCTGCGATTTTCTGTTTTATCAAAGCTGAGATTCTCATAAATCACACAGTTCCCGGCGTTGAGGTTTTAAGAATGCAAAACACCACAACATTGATTTTAAGATGAAATAAAACACCAGCTGGAGTTAGGGGAATCTGCAGCTACTAGCATCCGAGTATCAGACCCGGCGCTTTGCCACAGCACAGCTTACGCAACCATTCCATGCGGTTAAATAAGAGGCCATGTGGTACCTTGGAAATAATTTTAAAAGAAAAAAAAAAGCAAACAGGCATTGTACTTCATGGCTGTTTAGAGTTACAGAAACTTTTACCATCACTGCATCCAAACGTCCTTCCTCAGAAAAGCAGTAGCTTTTTTGGCTGTGAAGTGACAATGTCAGCTCTGTGATGGGCAGGGCCTCCTTTTGTAAGAGCCAGGTCCCCCAGCACACAGCACAACCACCAGTGGCAGTCGGTATTTCTCCTGCTCTCCTCGACTCCCCTCAGCATCCTGCCTAAAACCATGCACTTCCAGCGACAGCTCTGCTCGTCTGTCACAGCTCAGGGCAGATCCCCTTCCGTGGGAAATGGCCAACCCTGGCTTTAGCAGCGCTTCTGACAAGCCGAAAGGTTTTCCAGAGGGAAGGGAGCGGTGAGATAAAGGACCCCACCAGCACCCCTTATCTAAAAATAAAAGCACTGAGGGAAACGATAACAAAATGCTATCGAGACCATTGGGCTGTTCGCTGATCTTCCCAGCACATACGGCACCACCCAGCCATGGTACAGAGGGAAAAGGTGGCTGTAGGGCAACGCAGCGGCGCTGGGCATAGCTGAGAAATTCTTGGAGAAGGTTTTGTGCTACAGGACTGTGCCTCCCTACGTTTCCTCTGTCCAAAAATTCAGGGTTCTCTGGCCAGAGAGTCCTTGTCCCCATGACACCTGCCTGGCTGCCTTGGAAAGGACACCGGAGCAGGCAGGATTTGCTGAACGGGGCAGTAATGTCTGGCAGCTTTTAAAAAACAGAGAGGGAACAACGGTGGAGACTCCCCAGTCCCCACGCCTGAAGGGCCAGAACTCCGTTCCTCCCATTCCTTCGATTAAATAAAATGCCACTTACGGATAATAAAATCTTGCTGTTGCGCACAGTCTCAGTGCCTGATTGCCAAGTATAAACACGTAATTCTCAGTCTTAAATAGCCAATTTCAGTTTGTAAAAAGCATTGCCAACAATAACCAGAAAGTCTAGCTTTCAGAGCAAGCACTCTTGGCAATTATTTGTGATAATCATGTCTCAAGCTGGTACAATTTCATAAGCACAGACATCTCTTGCACAGCAAGGAGTAAGGCTTTTTTTTTTTTTTTTTTAATACCCCTCATGCAAACAGAGTAAAAATTATAAAGAACCTCTGAGGGCTATGCTAACCAAAGATGATACAAAGATGATGGAAGGGTAAAATAACTGAACACCTTTTAGGCGTTACACAAAAGGCTCTGGTAACAAATTGTAAGAGCACAAGAGCTTTATCTGCTGGGGGTCTGGGCTTCTGTAAGACTGAAGCAATGGGTAAACTGCATAAACTTCTCAAGGATACTTACAGTGAACATGCAGACGTCCACATCTACCATACCAAGTCCACCCACACATCTGAAGGTTGAACACCCAGCCACTGCCTAAGGACCATTCAGCAAGGCCTAAGTCTTCCCAGCTGTATACGTGGCCCTGTTCCTTCTCCTTGCTCCCGTATTTCAGCTTCTCTGCTAAGGATGCCATGCCCCAAGTACCAAGCACCAAGCAAAGCCCCAGCGGTGCTGAGCATCCTGCAAGTCTCTGTCCACCTCCTGCTGGCTGGGGGAGCCGGGCCACCTCGTCCTGCAGAGGTGCTGGCAAGGCAGGACACACTCAGCGGGCCAACACGAGCCTCTTTGTATGGACCGGTGCTCTACAACCCACCGAGCTCTCCCACTCTCCTTCAACACCTAGTTTCCACTTGGCTACTTCATAAAGACGAAGGAGGTCTTTATGCAGGTCTTATGGAGGTCTTTTACAGCCCCCTGTGCGATGATTTTAAAGGGGCTATTCTCCAACACCAAGATCAAACAGCCCCTGAAGCCCTAAAAACTTTCCTGGGGCTGGCTGGCTGTGAGACCACAGTGCTGCAAAAGGCCAAGCTGGCACCCAGCACCCTTCAGCTAGCAGCCCTCACGGCTGCATCACTCGCACACAAAATACTCACCACCTTAGCAAAACACAGGCAGGTGTCAAGTTCACAGCCGACATCCCCTCTTCTCCCTGCAAAGCACATTTCCCACCCAGCTGAGGGTGCCTTAAACCACAAGCATATTTACTTAGCTGGAATTTAGTTGTAAGCACAACTGAAAGGATGTTCAGCACAGTTAGGAAGTGAATGCTATAAATCCCACGGTGAGTGTGTGTAGTCATATATAAATTATATATGATCATAAAACCTTATTTATACATGCACATATGCAAACTACTTTTTCAGGAATTCCTTCTGTCATTCCCTTGTAAAACTGGAGAGTCTCTCTCCTCCATCATTGTTTAAGTTTATTAAACCAAATGCTTCCAAGATGTCATAAGGATAGATAATAAAAACAAACGGATATAAACGTTACTTAAAAAGAAATGAAAAATAAAAATCAGAATACTTCCCTCATTTTGGTGTCATTTTTGAGCTTTCAGAGCAGAGCCCAGCCGCACTCCAGGGGGCAAAGGGAAGAGGCACATGGGCACAACCCTGTGGGGACATGGTGACAAAGTGGCTTGCGAAGTTCAGGTGACAGCAGGGTGCATGGATACAGGCACGTGGCGACATTTTAGGTGCTCTCAGACACTGGGCCTGGCCTCCCCCATCACCGCAGAAATGTACAGGCCTCCTATGGGTCCTGGGCCATGTTTCTGGGTGCTCTGCCAGTGGCTGGGCACCCCGAGATGCCTAGCAGGCAGCAGAAGCTTGTTTTAGCCTCCTCAGTCTCTCCAAACCCCAAAAATCAGATCTGCCAGGGATGTTGGGTGATCCAGCCGGTCCTTAAGTGTATTTCCGCTCCTCCCCTCCATGTGCCACAACAATGTGGCACAGGAAGGCTCCTCATTGACTCAGCTCTTCGACAGCGAGAAGCTTCACGTCAGTCCTCTATGCAATTTATTTGGTGATAACGCAGCAGTGGGCGGCAGGCTCACCAAAAGCAGCTCAGTATCTCTCACCCAGGCCCAAGAGATTTTCAGAAACTAAATTCTCCTAAGCCAGCCTACCTCGCAGGACAGCCCATGTGTGCACAACGGATAATTTCACTTAGAGCTGGCGTGCTCAGAATGCTTAGCACAGAGATTGCGCTGACGGGCTGCGTCTGCGGGCTCCTGAAGTAGTAGGAATACAAGGAGAACGTGTATCAATTATTCAATATTTGCTGGAAATACTGAAACTAATTACTATCAGTAGAGGTCAATTTACATTTTTACGTTTTTAAGAAAGACACTAGATTGTTTATCTTCCTACTAACATAAAGGGAACGAAGCTTGCACGTCGCTCAGTTAGTGTCTCTGCAGCTGTACGCGACAGACCCTAGGGTAGTCCGTACAGAAAGCTCTGTCGGATCTAATTGGTAGCACTAAAAGAGGCAACGCACGAGGTGCTAGAACACGAGCTGGTGCTCCGGCTCCCCTTCTCGCTTGCAACACGCGCACGGAGTTTGGGGGCAGCAGAGCCTGTTACCGCAAGACAAATTCAGAGCTAAAAGGATATGGCAGCACTCCACACTGTAGTCTGATTGCATTAGACTGAGCACAGCACAAGAAATAAATATTTAGACAGGGTAGATGGCACCCTGAACACATCGGAGTGTCAGTTCCGATCTCCAGCAGCTGAAAAGCACCCTCCTCTTCCTGCGCTCACGTGAAGCTCGCCACCTCTCGCTGCCTCGGCCAGATGGTGCGCGGGGAGCTCTTCTGCTCCGTTCCTCGACAGCTAAAGCCCCAGCCAATCTGCCACGTTATTTCTGTCGCTGCTCTGGCTCATCTATCAACGCCAGTGCATCTACTGGAGAACACGCTCCTGCTCTGCTGCTGTTTACAATTAAAAAAAATGGAAAGAGAAGGAAAAAAAACTCCAAACCCTAAATTACAATTGTGCTTCAGCTGCACAGTAGGTAATTAAGAAATCCGGGAGCTTGCAACTTCCCAGGAGGTAGTGGACTTAATTAAAATTAAAGCATTTCATTTGAAGAGGGTGGTGTGACCCTCTTTTCTGCCAGACTTGAGGCCCATGGAAACCCCTCACTGGTAGCTATGTAAGCTCCAAGTATTAGGATAAATGTTTTCATATGCAAATTGAGCAAGCATTCCTCAGCGCCCTGCCTACGGAGCCGCTTTATGGCTTCTCCCATACAGTGGTGCCCAGCACACAACAAAAGGCAACCTGTGTTTATAGGGCACCGGCCTGGCATTCAAGAAATCCACATGCAAAATACTCAGCTTTGCCAAATGTCAGCAATGCGATGTGGGCAGGTCAAACACTGCTCTGTCTCATAGTTCCCCCATCGGGAAAAATGGGAACAATCTGTGCTTCTCTCCCACTTCACCGATACAAACCCATGCACTTTTCAGCACAGGGACAGACAATAATTACACAGAAACCCCATAGCAAATGACACGGGCGTCCTTTTGTCTTTGTGCTGTTTCACAGAAGGGAAAGAGCAAATAAAGGCACCGGACCTGGTGCCCCATCCTCCCCCTCCTGCTCCTCGGGCTGCCACACAGCCAACTCACACCGGTCGGTGCAACGTGCAGTCCTGCCTGCTTCAGGGGGGCTCGGCCAAGTGGGATGCGAGGCCCCGTGGTCCCATCCATGCGGCAGTGTTTGACCCAATTACAGCTGCTGACAGCGGGATGAAGGAAAGAAAGCTAAGCTGCAATTTGTGACAGCAGAGCTTATGCAGGATTCCAGCTAATTGCCCACCATTAGCCGGACCTGGTGCACATCCTCTGATGCATACAAAGCCTGGTTTTATTTCCGAAGGAGAAGCAGCCACAGCTACAAGGGGTGAAGCAGCCACAAGTAACATCTGGATGGGCAAGCACAGTGCCCTCAAGGATGCCACAGCAGTGCCCCCCGCTCTTCCTCCTCCGCTTGCCCTACCCACATCATACCCTTCATCACCCCCAGCAGAAGACGACACGAATTTGTACCTCCTAAAAACACTAGCTCCGAGCAGGAAACAAACAGGTAAGGAGCCGAGCACTGCCCATCAGCTCAGGTGAAGCCCAGAGCACCTTGAGGCAGTGGACAGCCTAAAAAAGCACTGGAGAAAGATGGCCAAGTGATGAGATGATGTCTCACAATGCTGTCTTTGATCAAAAAACAGAAATCACAGACTGTAAAAAGGGCTAATGAGACATGTGGGCAAGGATTTTCACAAGGAACCCTGCCTGCTTGAACACGACACAACCCAAAATGGAAGCTGACAGCACGAAGGGAAGAAAAATGATCACAGTGACACAACCTGAGGTTGGGGCTGCCGAGCTCCTGTTCTGACATCTGAAAAAGCACTGGCCCAAAACAGCAAACCAGGACAACTTAATTGCTGCTTCAAGGTAATCGCTATCAGTTGGCTGTTCCTCCTTCAATTCGCATTAGCCCATCTGAGCCGTTTTGATTCCCCTTCGCAGCCTCCTGGGCTCTCCAGCACCGCTCCATTACAGCTTAGCTACAACAGGGTCATCTCAAAAATCATGGCAAAATAACAGGATCAGGCAGCACGGTGAAATACCCAGCATCCATAACGATGTTTTTCCACGCAGCTTTCGGCTGTCACTCAACTTTCTTGGCAGCCGTTCAAGTGTTCTCGCAGCTCAGCTATTGCTAGGCAAGAGCTCTATGGTGGAAAGCAGAAAAGATTAAAATTTTGGGAAGAGAGAGTAGTCAAGTTAAACATAAGTACTCTGAGTACCAAGAGAGGGAAAAAAAAAAAAAAGAAGACATTTCCAAATCATGTTGGTGGTGTTAAGAAAAACTGTAACAGAAGGAGGGTCTTCTCCTAAATTAGCAGCGTCAGCTTCTTGCAGCTTGCAGAGCTGACCGAGGGAACTCAGCCGTTCCTGCTCGTTCCCAGTAGCAACAGCGTGAAGCTGCCAGCCCGGGTATTTGCTCTTCAGGAAAACACCCGAGTCTTGGATAACCTGAGGCACTGCCATCGTCAGGACGCTGTGTGTTTGCTTGCCTGCTTCCATGTGGTTTAGGGACGGGATGAAAGGCCAGCTGGACTCTCAGATGTGATCCACCTCCGCTGTTCTTACTCCGTGCACATGAAGCAACTCAGCACCAGCAGCAGACGTCTGAGTGACAAGGAGCCTGCAGTCACTACATCCAAGGAAGGGGCTTTTCTCCTTACCAGCAAATTACAAGAGAAATAGACTCTGCATGAAGGGACATCTCCACTCAGGATCCAAATCTTCATTGGCCAGAGCACACGGAGGGTGCAAGGTATGCCCCTTCCCAGGAGGTCTCAAAAGAAAAGGTTTGTTTCCGCAGTGCCTGCTGGTGGCTGCTCAGGCTGATCCAGGATCCCCCACCCGGTCCTGAAGGCACAGCAGCTTCTTTTAAGTTATCTTTGCAACACGAAAACTGTAACAACCAGGGTTGTAAAAGCCCTTCCTGCACGCAACGGGTCAGCACAACCCACCAGGGAAGCTCTCCTCTGAGAAAGGCCGGCTCCCTGACCAGAGCCCCAACCAGCCCAGTGAATTACCCATCTCACTACCTGCAGTCTGTCCCATCTCAGTTCTGCAGTGTCGTTTTCCCTGCTCTGCTGCGGAGTTACCCAGCAGGCCAGACTCTCACCAGGGATGAAGGCCACTGACCTTGGACCTTCACCTGCCGTCACTCAAAGACAAGGGAAAAAGTTTTGCTTCCGCCTAATTTGTGCTGTGACTGAAGTCATCAGGAACTGAGACAGATTTTCCATCTCCAGGTCCACGTTAGGCATCTTAAATAGACGAGAACGTATAGGAAGGAGACTATGCATAAACCCACAAAGCATTAGTGGAAGAAATTGAAAGAAAACAGGCTAATTCATGCTAATAAAATCATTCAAACAAAGCAGGTAGCTGCCAATTGCTCTTGTTTAATAAAGCCCCAATTAAATGTGGCAATTTTTCATTTGCAGTATTTTGATTGCGACGACGTGCACTGGCACCTGAATTTCTGCAAGGATGAAACCTCTCATTTTGTCAGTGCTTGTGTGTGAGAAAGAAAAAGGAAGCAAACCCCAGGCTTTCTTTCAACATGTTCCTACTCAGCTAAGTGCTTTGTTATTGTTTCAGACCACTGAAGTCCTCTTCAGTCTTCAGAAGGCCATTTATTCCATGATGTTCCCACGATTTTGGCATGAACACTTCTCCTGCATTGCATTCTGCTTTTAATGCGGTACGCGATACAGAAGTCACCTGAGAAAACCTTCCCAAGGCACTGCTGAGCACAGGCAAAGGAAGCAATGCTGCTTCATAGAAGGGACCAGTCAAGTCTGCATTTTCAGGTGCTCACCTCAAGTCTGGTGTCTTCACAGGACATTTTCCCTTCCAGACTGAGGTTGGGACAAGCCCAAATCACCAAGCAAGTTGTCTGACAAGGCCGCGTCTTCCACTTCTGTCTCAAAGCACGTCACGTAAAGCAAATTTGACAAAATTACAATGGCACCTCTGAAGCTCATCCCCCAGGTACATCATGGATGCGGGGAACACTCAAGGACAAATTTCTGACAAAACAGCACAATCCTGCATGGCGTCTGGCTGCAGTTTTCAGCAGTTTCCAGCACAACCGCTGCAGGGCTGCAGGAGCAGATTTTGTAGCTACCGAGCCAGAGGGAAGGCTGGTTGGCTACCTGAACTCAGGACAAGGATTTATTTCTTGCCTAAGGGCCACTTGTGACCTCCAGCTCCAGCTGCCTTGCTCGCTCAGATATTTGCCTCCTCTGAGGCACTGGGGCCGGTGTGTCTTCCCAAAGGGCTACAAGCGTATTAAAGAGCAAGAGACAAATTACTAACCAGCATTAATCCTCCTTATCTGCTTATAATTAGCAGAGTTTGCTTAGAGAGATAAAAAGAGTTGCTTTGAACACAGCTAGGACTGAGATCGTGTACCTCAGACAAGAGACTTGGTCTTGATGATCAAAATCCCTGAAACATAAGGACAGAGTGGTGAGACAGAAATGCAAAACCTGGCGAGAGGCTCATTTACAGGGATGCTTACTTCAATTCACCGGTGGCCCCAATTAGCCCGCAGGCCGAGGAAACGTCTTCAGAGAGCACACTTTTTTTTATTGCCATCTCCAAAGGAGCACGATTAAAAGAGTTCAGAGTTGCTTTGCCACAGTGGGAGCGTCAAGTCAAACGTGAAATATGCAGGGAAGGCAAGCGGATCACGTATTTCCCCAGAGAGAAAATGATGCACGCTGACAGGCTGATAAACCCGCTAAAATCTGATCCCGGTAGCCACATGGCAGGGCCAAACAAATCCGATGCAAATCTCTTTGGCATTTCCTACAGCTGTATGCCAGGCAAAGCAATGTCAGGTACGGATTAAAAGAAGAAATTAACTCTCTGACACGGTAGGAGCTGAAGGCTGTAATGTTTAGGAAGTCTTTGAAATAGACCCAGGCACTGAAAGCCAAAGATCCCTCCCATGAAGCATCACACACCACACAGGGGTTCACAGACCAGAGAAAGTCAATGCACACAAGCAGGTCGCCGTAAAAGAAAAAATAAAAATGCAGCTGTGTGGAGGGAGACATCTCACTGACCACACTGACATTTTTCACAAGGCTGCCTTCACTGCGACCATCACAGGAGCATGGTCAGAAGCCCGTGCTGCCCATCTGAATGGAGACAGAGCTCGGGCTCCTTGATAATCCCTCACAAGCAGCAGCAGTATTTCTATTCCTTTAGGCTTTGACACTTACAAAGCAGCTTCAGGTGAGCTGCCCACCCACACTACACCCGCTGTTCATTCTCCCCATCAAGGCACTGGGGTTTGGGCTCTCTTTGTACCTTGACCACTGGTTGAAGCGCAAGGATTTAGGTTGAAGCGCAAGGTGCAGCTCCCAGCTGCCTGCTGGCCCATGGGCCCCATCCGACCCATGCTGAGGGCCTGGACCACCTCACCTCACCCCAGACATCTGCCCAAGGCAAAGGGGACTGTGCTGAAAGCCACGGCCTGCCTCACTGGTCCCTGGAGAGACAGCACTGCGCCGCCACCGACCCAGCAGGTGCTGATGGAGGCAGCATGTTTCAGAGCTCCTTGTTGGTGTTCGGCAAATGTTGCTGCTCATTTTTAGCATCCCCCTTCAGCCAAACCTTGCCACACAGAGCTTGTTTCTCTGTGCTACTGCCCTCCCAACTTTCCTGCTTTAGAGTCACCTCACTAACTGCATCCAGAAAATCAATAGTGGCATTTCACCAACGCCAGTGCTGGGCATTCAGCTCGGAGAGCTGGCTCTTTGCTCTGTCTGCAAGACTCAAGAGCCACGATCTTCCCCTTTGGGGTCTCTGCTAAAGGCAGAGAGGAAGAGGACAGGACTAGCACTGGATCCCAGAGTCATACATGTGTGGTGGATGGCACAGGACAGCCCTTGGGAAGCTGGTGAGCACTGCAGAAACAGCCCTGGTCCCCCCAGCACCGCTGTGAGGCACCAACCACAGCACGAGCACCTGTGAGCAGATGGGATGCAGGAACTCCATCCACGCACTGGGCACACGAATACTGACTGCAAACACTGCCTGTGACACTGAGCAAACTGCTTGGACTTTGGGCATCGACTTCTCGGTTTTCCTTCCAACCAGTCTGCAAGGCACTTAGCAATACAGGCTGTCTGTGCTAGGAGCCCACACCTTGGTTAGGGTGTTCGCCTGGGATTTTTAGAACAGGTAATGTACTTTTCAATCCTTCACATTCATCTTACAGATTTTCCAGAACCCAGCCTTGATTTGCTGAACTGTCAGGTTTGCAAACCCTCCAGACAGGCAGCGCAGTTGCTCTAGACCATTATTAGCCATTTTAAGGGCTGGGACCCGCAACAAAGAGGAAAATTCCCCATGGGCTTTCAGATTCCTGCTCTGCAAGGAGCTGCGAGCGTTGAACTTCTCGCGCAGACCCCTGCAACAAGCACACCTTGTCGGAGAGGAATAAGCAAAGTCGCGTGCTTGCTCTCCTGCAGGCTGCTCTGAATATGACATGCTCTCAATTTTCAAGGAGCCAAATTGGCTGCGAAGGCTGAAAGCCAGGGCCTGCAGCTCAGCTGGAAGGGCTGGCGCTGACGCGCTCGGCCAAGGAAGCTGTGTGCATCTGAGGTTTACTCGGGCTCATTTTTCATCGTCAGGCTGCCGGGAGAAGGGGACGCTGCTGCCTCCCGCGCGAGCTGCCAGGGGAGGCCGTGTACTTGGCCGGCGTCTCAGCACAAGCAAAATGGCACCGGCCAGGCGAGAACCAAAGAAACACGATTTAAAATGGATTTTTTCCTTCACTGCCCCCAGCACCCCAGCAGCCATGCCCACCCTGGCCCCACCGCCACCAGCACGCTGTGCCCATGCCTCTCCCTCTCAGCTGGCACCAATGTAGCATTTAAACAGGAGCATCCCTTTCCTTTTGGGCAGATACAAAGCTACAGGGCAAGAAAAAACTGCCCTTCTCCCTCTATTGCAGGTCCCCCAGACTCCTTCCCAAAAACGCAGACAGCCTTTTAATTCACACACTCAGTGCTTGGAGGCAACACGGCGCACAACTAATAAAAAAAATGTTTCAATTAACTTTTTACGACTTCTTGAAAACCATCTGTGTAATTTTGCAGCATTTCCCTTTTAATCCCACTGACAGAATTATGTTCATCTGCCTGAAACCCCGCATTTGTTGTGACTATCACAAGACCTCATTTGGTGGACGTCACGGCCCATTACCTGTTCTTAATAGCGGGCGGCCGCCTCGCCTGGTGGAGCTGCTCTCACGTGATGGCCGGGAGCTGGAGCTGGAGCAGCCCCACGGCTCTCCCACAGCCCCTGCTCGCTGGCCCCGAGCCTCAGCACTGGCTGCAGGGAATAAGGAGAGTTTTCCCAGGCAGCTGGGTGCAGGTGCTCTCAAGTTATGGATCTGCTTCGTTCCTCTGGGCAGCGATTTATGCCCCTGCAAATGGAGTTTGCTGTGTTTCTCACCCAATTTAAATGAATGCGCTGGGACTGCAGCAGCCTGGTTGGGACCTGCTAAGCCATACGGACATCCCTGGGGACGGGGCAGGCCCCCAGCAAGAGGCACAGAGGCTGTACGTGCACAGCCCTCGCGCTGTGTGCCCCTGCAGTGCAAGCAGCCATGGTGTGCAAGTTGGAGAAGCGGGCTGCCTCCAGTCCCTCCAGCTCTCCTGCTGAAAAGGCTTCACCCCCGATTTATTTTTCCAGCAGCAGGGCTGTCCTTGAGGGGCTGCTTTTCATTTTAGTAGTCCTCTGCTGGGTGTTCGGTCTTCACAAGGAGGCTAACTGCAGGACAATGGTTTTGAAGCCATATTAAAGAGCAAATTTCAGGATCGGTCCACCTGCTACTCCGGGAGGCGTTTCGGCATCGCTAAATAGTGCGGATAGCGCAAGTGCCTCCGCTGAAAGCCAGCCGCCAGCTGACAGAAGGAGTTTGAGGACTGACGTGGGCTTCAGCCAGTTCCGCCTGTCCCTGGGCTGCTCCGGCAGTTTGTCAGAGCGCGCCTGACACCCTCTGATCGGCCTCCCCGCATCTCTCTCTCTGCCTGTCAGGGGGAATAGCGGGATGATTTTTTCAAGTGTCTGTCTCCCTGGCTCGCACAATCACGCAGCCGGCTGCTACGCCAGGGTTTACCCGCAAACAATTAGGTGGCTGTTGTTGCTCTGTGTGAACCTTTGAAATGGAGATTTCTTGAGAAAGTGTGGTGGTGGTGGTGTGTTGTTTTTTTTTTCTTTTTACAAATCCAAATGCCATCTGAATGGCATGTCATAAAAATCAGCGATAAAAAATTCATAACAACCCCTCCAGGCTAGAAGAGCGGCTGCTTATTGTATTTACTAAGCCGCTGTCTGGGAGCCCGAAGCCTGATTTCACACCAATCCACTCATTAAACATCTAGATCAACATTGCACAGATTAGGGTGAAACGCAGACAGCAGCACTGGATCTGCCTGCAGAGATCGCGGCACAAAGGAAACAAAAGCCCTGTGTGTTTGTCTTTAAAAAAAAACAAAATCAGCATTTCAGCAGTACCAACAAACATCTTGCTCTTCCTTGCTGCGTTGTTTCCTCTCCCCCACCTGCTCTGCCAGGTTTTGCTGGCTCGGGCCCCTCTGCTGACGGCCCACCAGCCCCATCCCGAGCCTGCAGGTGCCATCTGAGCCAGCCAGGGCTACCAACGCGGCACATGACACTGACTTTTCATGAATCCACAGTCTCGTTTAGTCAGCGGCTGAGCAGTTTCTCTTTCTAGAGACGAAGGACTCCTTGCTGAAAGCTGAGAACCGTGCGGTTTCCCCTGTGTGTGTTTTCTCCATCTTAATGAGCTTATGCAGTAAAGGCTGAAGCTAATATGAGAGATACCAATCGCTCAGAATCATCATCTGATAGGGAGAGATTATCACTCTGAAATGGCTTGTTTAAAAGGAAGCAGCTAATAGCCTTACTAGAAAAAAAAAAAAAGGAAATTATTTCAGAATACATCCTATCTTTAACATTGACAACCCTTAGAAAACAAAACGGAAAATAAACACGTAGCCTCAGCTTGAAACTACTCGGTTTGAGGCACTAAGGGTGTCAGCAGCTTGACTTCTACGTTCACGGTTCACTGCTTTTACAGGGTGCTTTTTCCTCCTCTGTGCTGCAGCCTGGAAGAGCACAACAAACACCAGGAAAACTTACTTGGCCACTTCACACAGAGAGAGAACAGTGAAGCTTCCTCTGCCCTAGGACCTCCAGGACTGCGTGGAAAACAGACTCCTCGCAACCCATAACCACCTCGACAGCAGAAAGGGAGCCCGAGTGCTAAAAAGCAAGAAGGGTCAATAAAATGAGATAATAAAATGAGATACTACACGCATATTTTCTCCTAAAAAGGCCCAGCTTTCGCTTGGAAACCCACAGGGTTGTTTTCAGGATGATGTACCACCCATGACAAAATAGGGCTCTGACTGTCCATGTCCAATACCTCCAGCAGCTGCGACACCGACCAGCTTGCAGAGCGGCTGGCACTCAGTATCGATCCACCTCTGCGGCACCTGCAAGCCTCCCTTCCTGCAGCGGCTCAGTGCTCGCAGCCCCTGCCAGGCCATTCCCCTGGGACAGCACAAAGCCACTTGTTCTCTCAGTAACAAAGGCCCAGAGAGGTTTTGCAACTTTCCCAAAATAAACCCTACAGCCAGCCCTGCAGCTTCCGAGCAGAAACCAGGCGCAGGCAGCAATCAAACGCCAGAGCCCACCCCCAGCGCTCGCTGTCAGCGGTGCGCCTGTGATCCGCTGCACACAGGAGCACGTAAATGTGGTGCTCAAGATGCAAGAGCAGGCCCACCCTGTGTGACCTCCTAATTGTGCGTGCCTTCGCTTGGCTAAGAGGAGAAAGGGAGCTGATTGCCACTGCACTAACAGCCATACGCTGATGTTACAGACAGGGCTCTCCTGTTTGCGTATCCCGTTACATACAGGTATATCCCATTCACACATACATATATAAACTCCTTCCTCGAAGAGCTTTAAGTGTCACTGTGGGACTAGTGTAAGCAAGACCTCAGTCCGAGAGGACTGGGCCCTGGAACAAAGATGCGCTGCATCAGGCATCAGCACCGAAACCTGCCACACAGTCCGACAGAGACAATGCAACAGAAGCCTGCTGCCATAAAAATAAATAGATTAATGAACGCTTCAAAGAGCGCAATGAAAGCAGACTGATGATCCAGGTTTCCTAGAAACCCATCATCGGAGAGCCCGGCGCTGGCAGAAGCATTCGCAGCCACACGGGGGGGCCACGATCTCCATGCCCTCCCGGGGGGGCACCTCCCAGGACCCAAAATGCACACGGCTGCTCCTGGGAAGGGGCTGGCAGGCACAGCCGGCTCCCTGCAGAGCCCTGTCCTGGCAGCTCCTGTCCTCCTGTAAAGCTGCTGGCGCTGTTTTTAAGAGAGAAAAGGTGAGTGCATATCATGAGTAAACAAGGGCTTTGCACCACCCCTTCCTGCCCATTTCCCCCCCAAAGTTTCTCTGCGCACCAGGAGCAGCAGCTGTCCTCCGGCAGTGCTCAGCAGCAGCCTGCCTCACAGCAAACACGCTCAAGCGCTTGCATTTTAGCCAGAAAGTGCTCCATCACTCCTCACCACAGGAGTTCTCACTTTTCAGACTGGGGTCTCCAAAACACTCCACTGCATAAAATCCAAGGAAGTACTGTGGGCTCTCTTTAGTTGAGCACATTGGGCTGTGGGTGGAAGGAGAAATGCTCCATCTCTCTCGAGTCCTGATTTGGGGCACTGTTCATCCAACTGATGAGATTTTGTTGAGACCTACCCTCCCCACAGGTCTCACAGCCTTCCAAGCTAGCCACAGACATCTGACATTGTCTGAAAGAGCGGCAGAAGGACAAGATGCATCTCCTCCTTGGTAGCAAGGACAGCAGCTACTTGATAGGTACCAAAACAAAAGACCTCCATGTACTGCCAAACAAAAAAATCCTCTTTGTCTCTTGAAGCCTTCAGCCTGCAGATCCTCCTCCTTCCCTAATTGTATTTGTTTCCACATTTGTGCTTGTCTGAAGATGTGTGAAACACCTCATTATCAAGACAAATGACCTATAGCACAAACCTCCCCAAGTGACAGAAGCGAAGGTCACACAGTGCTGTACACAAAGCCCCGTTCCTCTGCCAGTCGAGAGAGCAAGGTGGCAAACCAAGTCCTGGGTCATTTCATGGTTGGTGCAGGTTCCCTTCCACGCCAGCACCAGGCTGGATAAAAGCAGAGGAGGTTTCTTGCAGAGGTTCACAAGCCCCATGCTCAGGTTGAGCAGAGGCAGCATTTCCCCAGCCCAACCCCAGGCTGCCTAATTAAGTGTGTCCGCGTGCTGCTCCGAGTCCCGTTGTGCAGCTCCAGGAAACGCAGGCTCGCCTGCCTTCTGAATGTCTCAATTCTTTAAATCCAGCTGCTCGTGTTTTTTAGGAGGGCAGAGATACTATTGATTCAACAACCCAGGATTTTGGAGTCATTGCTGGAGTTTACTCTTCCTTGTCCTGAGAAAGAAAAATATAAACACAGCAGCACCAGCAGAAGGAAAGAAACCCAACTCTCCCAACTCCACAGTGAGGGAAGCACCAAGAATGTGGCGTGGAACACCACTTCCACAGCATCTGCAACTTCTTTAATCATCCTCCTGTTTCCACAATTGTATTTCAAGCCTGGAGCACCACTCTCCAGTAAACTTCCACTTCTCCCTTGAGCATCCCAAGCCGTGCTTTTTGGCACAGGTCAGAACCTCCAACAGCACAGACTTGCCCTCGTGGTGCACCTGAAGGCAGGTGACTTCCTCACACACAGCAAGGGGCTGGCTCACACTCCAGTTCTGAGTAAAGACCAAGGTTGGGTTACGACACTCCTTATTTCCCATGCAGTGGCTCACTGTCCCTTAGTCACGGGAGGACTGAAATAAACTCAAATCACCATTTTATCTTACAAGTCAATGGAGCTCTAAATTGCCTTTAAATCTGAGGTCTGGTCTACTCTTACTTCCTACTCTTTGTACAAGAGCTTCAAAATTTCCTTGCCGATTCTCTTCCCGAGGACCCACGAGACCGTGTGCAGCAGAAGTGAGTAATTATTTCTGCTATACTTGTTGTTCTGCGGTGAAGTACAAAGATTTGCACGGAGGCTTCCCAGCGAGGATCCTGACAGCGTGGGGAAGGAAGGTGTGCTGGGCTCTGCAGCTCGCTCAGCCTTGCAGCTCAGGCACGCTCTGACCTTCCTTCTTGCAGCAGCCTTCTCCCAGGGATGGGGCCGTGGGTGCCGGACATTCACTCGTACACGTGCTGGAGGCAGCAGGTAAACCCACACCTTTCGGTTCGCTGCTTGTTGCAGGGAGCTTAAGCACCGATTAACGCCGCTGGAACTCTGTGCATTTCTCTGCCAGGTCTAGTTATTAAAGATATTTTACACATTTGATGAAGGATTATTATTTTTTCCCCAGAAAATATTAAATCCTCTTTGCAGCTCATGTCATTTCCATGTCTAATCTGTTCCCTCCTGCCCATCAGCTCATCCCAGCATGCCCATTATAGCTGAACTGCCTGGTCACAACAGCCAGACAAAAGGCACTTATTTATTGTTGGGAAAATCCAGATTACACATACGAGGATGCCTTGAGATTGTTTTTCTTGCTTGTTTGTATACACAGTGAGACGCCTCAGTTTATATTTTACCATGTGCCATTTGTGGTTTTGCTGCAGGTTTAAGTAAGAAAGCAGCAAGAAAAGTGGCGTTCAATCCCCTTGCATCACATGCGATTAACACGTTGGCTAAAACAACACAGGGTTGCAATTTTATATTCAGCATTATTCCTCTGAACAAAATGTTACTACTGAAGAAATCCATGGTCTGTGTTTTATTATTTTATTTTGCTTTACCCATTGAGAAACATGCTGGAGATGGCAAAGCACCAGAGAAAACACCATGAAAACCAGCCCCCAGGTAACGTGATAAATCCCTGCTGGTAACACTCAAGAGATGCCTCCAGCCGGGACTGGGAAAAGGATTAACCACAATCATTTCACAATATTTGATGGAAGAATGCACGCGTGTCTAACAGCACATGTAAATAAACGAGGAACCACAACCCTTATAAAAACACTTTCCATTACAGACCCTGCATAAGGGGTCAAGCACCATCAGGATGTTTGTGTACTTATTTCAGCAGGCTCCTTCATCTGCTGTCGTCTCATCAATGCCTTTGCCAGTAATTTTCTCTGTCTTGCTACATTAAAGCCTGCCCAAGTAAGAAGTTTCTCAAGAGACAAGACTCACGCAGTCAAAAACCACCTCACACTGCATTCGTTAAAAAATAAAAATTAGAACTTCACGGTCAATCCAGTCCCTCAAATATTTTCCAAACGCTCACCACCGCAGCCCTAGTGCTCTTGTAATAAGGTTCGTGGGGTGGATTTGTTCCATTGCACATCCTCCCTCCACTCACTTAAACAAAATCAAGCAAAAAACCGTCCTGGCACGATTCATTGATTCGTTCCCCCAGCTCCATCCTGTTCAGAGCACGCGATGGGACCAGCCCCGTTACCACTTCCACGTTGCCTTCCTGCTAGCTGGGAAGCCCCCACACCCACATGGAGGGGAAAGGAGCCTGGGCGCTTGGATCCCAGCACCACCTCTCAGAGCACCCAAGAGCAGAGGCAGCCCCACCTCACATTCACCCCGAGGTGAGACCACAACCAGGACGAGTTACTTCAAAGCAACTACCAGGCTGCACATCCAAACCCCCATCCACCTGAGCAGCACAGAGCTCCTCCCCACATCCTACAGAGAGGATGGTGCTGCAGCAGCAAGGGGAAGCTGAGTTTCAACACAGAAGTCTCTCCCTCCACCTCCTAGACCAGAGGTTTGCCAGGAACATGTTACCATTTTCCGATGTGCTTGTCACACAGAAAAGCACTGTGTTTTTCTGGAAAGCAATTGCAAAAGGGTGGCTCTTCAGGGAAAGAGGTACTGCTGCCCAGAAATAATTAAGGAAAAGTAAAAAGCTGGTTACAGACTGACCACTACCAGCCCAAGCCGTGGAAGTGGTGACTCATCCCTCTGGCCGGGTCCCGAGGGAGGTGCGGGGGTTAAAACAACCGGCGTCGGCATTTCCCCGGAGTGTTCCACACATGGCAGCAGCAAGGAGGAGCTGCTCCTTGGACCGCAGCCTTTTAATAAAATTTAAATATGGTTTGTTTTCAGGAATTGCAACTCAGCCAAATACCTCCTAAATTATTCAAAGATCTTAAGCCCTGCAGCCTTTCATGGCGCTGTGGTATTGCAACCATTTTCTTTTGTTAATTTTATTAATAATTAGCCAATTTGTTAAGTAGAAATGACAGAAAGTAAAGGCCAAACTTGAACTACCCCGAAACATTTAATTCTTTCTAAATGAGTAGCTTTGATTAGAAACATGGACAAAGCTGAAGCACAGAGCACCTCGATGTGCCCCTCTGAAACAGCCACAAAACCTCCCCCAGCAGCCACCTGACACATTAGCACACCCCACAAACCTCGTGCCATACTCAGTCACACCAGCAGCCCGGCAGGTTGCCTGCTTTCATGGTATAATGTGACCGGATAGAGCACCTGCACGCAGGCAGTGTGTGTGCCGTGCTACAAAGTGCCATTTCCTTGGGCTCCGCATTGGCTCCCTGAAAAGCCCTGGGGCCCGCAGGCATCCAGGGAACATCAGACAAACACGAGCAGCAAATCCCACAAGAAACTCCTCCGTGCAACTGATATGAACAGCAAAACTCAGTCAGATTGCTTTAAACTGATACCACCTGCTTTTTTTTTTTTTTTTTTAAACAAACCAAGTGCCTCACTCCCATGCAGATGCCCAGCTGAGTAACCGCACAGTTTCCACACATCACACCCCGCTCAGTAGCCACGGGGCTCGTGCCGTTTCCCATTGCACATGACTGAAACCTGCTGTAGCTTCAGGTTGCTTCCCCTCTTTCATGCAATTAAAAGCATACACTGAAAACCAGCTTGCTCACAGATAATTTTCTCTAATGGCCAGAGCAGGGGTCTATAAATTACAGGATCAATCCAAGGAGATCAATAGGCCCACTGAGATGGGGCAGTGAGAGGAGGAGGAGGATTTCTCCCACTGTATTATCAATACTCAGACGAATTTGCATCGCACGCTCCAGCAGGACTGGCTCTGTTGATTCTGGCACTCCTGATCTGGCACAAGAGAGGGCACGTCCACTGCTGGATGCATCGCTCCTCCACGCAGGGCAGCGCCTTCAGGACACAACGGGCAGCAACCTTCATCTTCTTTAAAAGCAAATATTGGGGCCATGCAATCAGCTACAGGATCTTGTAGCAGCATCACAACTTACTCTGGAAGGCTTGCGAAAGGCTAAATGTCAAAACTGAATGTTAATTTCCTAGCGCACACAAACAAGGATTAAAGCACACGTTGAGCTGTATACAGTAACTCCCCCTGCACTTATCACAAGCATTAATCACGAGGCAGGGATGATAAAAACTTCCCTACAAATAAAGCAAAGCAAGGCGGCGCTGCTCACGATCTGATTTGTTTTGACACGACCGCATTGTTGAACATTTGCCATTGTGCTTTTGTACGACGAGGCGTTTAGCGCTCGGCTCACTGTGCTCATGTGCCCCTGCGCTCTCTCCCTGACATTACACTGCTGTTCAATGGCAAGCAAGCACTCAACAAAATGTTTAATTTGCAGGCACGTGCGATTCCCTTTTTGATTATCCATCTCCCCACACAATAAAATCCAGCTGATGCAGAACTCCACAAGTGCTGCCAAGTCAAACTGCAGGGAAAGGTTCATTTAGCAGTGCAGAAACACCTCTGAAATTCTCATTTATTGGATTCTGCTGCCAATCACGTTAATTCCAGCACAAATGTCAAAATAAGATTAAAAAAAGTTGCATGATTAAAGGAGTGAGCAACATGGATGGCTCTCTACATATAGTTTTTAAAAAGGGTGTTTTGTTGTGTGTTTTTTTTTTTTTTCCTCCCCAGTTTAAATGAAGCAACTTCTTTCCTGTGCCTGCATCTGCAGGCACATGCAAACTCTTGAAAACAAGAGGCAATTATTGAGTCTGGATAAATCAGCAAGAGCTCAGCACGGCCAGCTTCAGCTGCTTGTGGTAACTCCAGTCTGGTACAAGAAGTTCCTCAAAGCATTTCAGTTTGACCGAGACTAAAAGGAAACAAACATCTAACCTCCCAAGCACGTATTGAGACACGCATCCTCTGCATCCCAAGCCCATCTCAGCAAAACCTCAAGTATTTAACGCTGAGTTTCACACCTTTGACACACCTATAGCTGAGCAAATACCAGCCTGCACCATCGTCACACTGACTATGACTGGATCCAGCAGCTTGGTGGAACTGGCACCTACCACACAGCCCACTAAAACATGAGGGAGGCGATGGGAAGGATCTGAGCCTCTTCTGCTGGCATTTTAGTGGTTTCAGCATGCTCCTGATATCATTTTATCTGTATCACCATCATACCCTGTATAGGTTTGGGTTATTTTTGACATATATCAGGTCACTGACTTTGTGACCCGGAAAATACAAGGAGGTCTGTTCCTGAGCAGAGCCTACGTGCCTCTGTGTCAGTGAAATCTCCAAAAACAGCCCATAAGCAGAGCCTGTGATGCCTGCACAGAGTAAATAAGCAGTAGCAGGCCTTTTTCTGCAGTATAAATGCATATATTTCCTTTGTGTTTTTGCATTCATGTCTTGTGTTTTTATGCATGCGTTACTAATATTCCTGACTGAAAGAGACATTTTGCTAAAGTCAGGTCACGAGGCAGTATAATTAAGGTAGCGCATCCAGCCACAATCTCTTCCTCTTCTGCATATATGTTCTGATGCCCCTCTGCTAATAAAATCAAACTCATTTATAGGATTCGTTTCCTGCAGGCAGGTCCTGCCCAAACCCGGGGCTGCTCAGGGAGATGACCCACAGCTGCCCATGTTTCTCAGATGCACATGATCTCACTGCACATACAAGTCCCCTTTTCAGCTGCCAGCTTTCCGACAGGTGTGGGCGGACACAGCTCCCTGGCACAGAGTGCCTGACCAAGTGCTTCCCCTGAGGTGACATCTTGTGGAAGCCCTGCACATCTGGCTCCTGCTCTGCTCAGGCCTTATGTCCCTGAGCCATGGTGCAAGAAGAGGATGGAGGACAAGAGACTCTTCAGGCCACCTGAAACACCTGGACCTTGAGTAACTTGCACCAAAAATAACCTGTGCTTGCATGAATAATTTCCCCAGTGGAGCAGATGATCTGCCTCACACATATCTACCTTCCTCTGAAACCTGCCAGGACTCCTCCTCCCAGTGCTCCTAATGGGACTCTGCCCCAGAGTTTTGCTCTCCAACTGGTTCAAAGCCTCTATTTACCACCTAAATGAGTACTTTAAAGGTGGTTCTCCTTGTCAGTATTTCTTATTTAACTCTTGTTTTATGATCACTGGTGAAATCAGGTTTGTGTTGCTAAACAAGACAACTGTTTCAGAAAAAATAATAAACAAGGTTTCTTTTTGAGTGCAAAATTCCCATCCAAGTCAACATCAGTACTCTGAAATAACAGGATGCCAGATGCCAGAAGGACAATTCCAGTCTCCTCAAAGACGTGAGCAGGGATGCTCTGGGCCTGATTTGGAGTCATCTGGTTGTTCCTAAGCTGAGGGCTCGCTCTAGCACCAGTGGGAATTAAGGCAGCCTCTGAACTAAATGCCATCCCTACCTGCAGGGAACACAGCATCTCCCATCCACACCCAGAATCCCATCACCTTTGCCCCCTTTGCGAGTGATTCAAAATTCACCCCATTCCCTCTGCCTCCCCCCACTATGGGGGAGGACTAAAGCAGACCATTATCCAAGCAGTTCTGCCTCCATACATTTCGTCAATGGAAAATAAGCAGTTTCCTGTGTCACAGCTGCATAAAAACGCCACATGAAGTTAAGAGCAGTTCAACAACAACACAAAGGAGCCTCTACATTAAACTGCCTGATTGATCGATCGCTGTCTTTGCCAATTAAGTAAAACCAGAGCTCTGCTATCTTTTAATATAATTATAACTGCGAACCACAGGAGCTCAAGCAAAGCTCAACTTCTCTCACCTTCATATCCCATCTTACAGTAACCACTGAAGCAGCATTTACTATATAGGACAGAGCCATCGTGCTACTCGGTCCCTGCAGGCCTTAGGGTGCACTTTGCTGCAAAAGCAATTTGAACTTTTTAACTCCAACACCCTCAACATGAACAATGTGCTTTTGAGGTTGTTTCACACCCCAAGTCACGCGGAGCAGGTGGCCTTTCCAGTTCCTTCCTTCTTTTCCTCTCCTCTTCCTTGAAACGCTTGAGCTGGATACGTCTACTACTGCAAGAGCAAGAACTGCAGAGAGCACTTCAGAGGCTTCTCTACCCGCGTCTTCTCCCTTTAGAAACAAAGACGTGGCACTGAGGGGCTTGGGTAGCAGGAAGATCAGATCCCATTTGTTAGGGCAAGGAGCTCTGAGAGACCCGGTCAGTATGGGAACGTGCTTTGGGGCACAAGAAGAGCCAGACTCAGCTGGTTTGTTCACAAGTGTTTTGACACAGAGCAAGTTTTAGTTGAAATGAAGCAATTTTCTTCTTTTACCATGCAGTTAGCGCACTTAATCAAAGCTGTAAATTAGTTCGGTAGACATAAGCCCCACAAGACTGACAACTTTAAGTGAAGAATAATGGCATTTTAAAGCACATCTGTCCCCGCTGCCTTAGCACTTGATTTTTTTTATGAACAGTTTGACTTCAACAAAAACCAGGAATAACATCATTTCGCTTTCATTTTGCAACTTTTTTGTCTAGCCTTTTTCCTCCTCTCATCCCTTTAACTCATTTCCAAGAAATGCAGGTAGATCAGGCAACAAAGTCAATGTTTTGGCCCTTCCTCCGAGGGTGCCCAGAAGAGATACTCACATACTTATCCACAGCCTTTGCAGTACAGGGAGAAGAATTATTACAAAAACACAGCCAGCCCCAATTTCTGATAGTCTGGCACAGGGGTCTGGCTGCTGGGGGAGTGCTTGCCAGAATACGGTCATCTAAACCTGTCCCTAAATGTCTCTGCAATATTGTTACATGGTGAAACAGGAGCGTGGCATTTCTCCTGATTTAGCAGACAAACGAAACAAAGCTCAAATTCAAACCACAAAGGAAGATATTTTTTCCTTAATAAATCACTTTCCAAACCAAAACTTTTGCTGCTAAAACAAGCTGATACCACAAGACCTTCCATGCCCTGACAAGTGCCATTAGAGCTAGATTTGTCATAGCTACGTTTATCTCATAGATATTGGAGAAGAAATCACAGATGTGCTTCCCACAGTGGTGACAGGCGTTATTTTCCCTATAATGCTGTGATAATGCAACAGTGCAGACAGTTACTAGTTCACTGGACTTAGGCTGGTGGGAGACTGAACCTGAGCAGAGGTGATATTATTGTTATTTTCAAAACACTTCCAATTAAGCTGCCTACTCGCAGAGCGCAGATTCATTTAGAACAATATTGAAGGCTTAAAATATATATATTTAAGAGTTCCTTCGACGGAACTCTTAAATATATATATCTTGTTCTTTTCCATAGTTTCCTATGGGAAATCTATTGGCTTAACAGAACTTCATATCTGCCTTTTTTTTTTTTTTCATTAGGAAAATGACAGCAGTGATTCATTTATTTCTGCTCACTGCAAACACCCCGTGCCTCGTGTATGATCCAGAACTCAGATACCGCAGTGACAGATCCTGATCTGTGCCTCCAAGTCACTGACAGCTGACGGAGTAAGCACTGATTCACAGTCTATACTGAGAAGTTTTTAACAACTCCAGTTTCAGACTGAACAGATTAGCTTTGGTACATTTTAAAAGGCATTTTGCACTTGGTTTTTGAAAGGCCAGATACACACTGCTTGCGCCTGCCTGTTTCATGCCTCGTGTTGCATGTAGCAGTTGTATTTATGACCTACAGGAGAGAAACCAAGGCAGGGACCCCCACGAGCCTGGCAAGAGCTGCCATACTCCAGCTACGACAGCAGCAGGGAAGTTTGGGAAACACGTCAGAGGAGGTGTCTGTGCAGGACCACGCTCTCCCTGCAGCACTGCTGACAGGAGACATCCCCGTCAGCACGTCGCACTGGTGCTTCTGCGCTCTCTCCTGTCTGAATCTGTGCCACGAGCAGAGTCTCTCCTCTCTTTCCTAATTAGACGGAGGGTTTTGGCCAGCACCGCACACACATGGGTGCCGTAACAGTCAGCAGCTCTATGTACGACCCTGGAAAAAATTCAATTATTTGCGTTACCTCTTCAGCAGGGCCTTTGTCTTTGCTTAGTGGGCTTGGGAGAGAGTGGGCCCTGTGTGTTATTCAGAGCATGACCGCTTCGCGCTGGCTGGCTTCTGGGCCTCACATAATGCCTTTCTTCATGAAAAACACTTTTCTTTTCAAAGCATGCTTTCGAGTACCAGGAAGAAGAGGGAGGGGGAGTACAGTTCTCTACCACAGGCCTTGCTTGCTTCAACTGTAAAACCTGACGGTATTCTGAGCACACAACTGACAGATCAGCTTGTCTCATCTGCAACACCCACATTAACTTTCATATACTGCTAGAAAAATAAAGACTCAGCTGGCTGATGAGCTCTCAGGTAGCTACTACCAAAATATACCAGATACCCACTTTCTCTTTTCATTATTATCAAGTCTGAGACTCCCCCCTCCCACTGCAGCCAACAAAAACACAACTGCTCCGACACAAGCCTTGTTCAGCCCTTTTGGGGACTTTTTTTTTTTTTGTATGCAGACTGAACTCAGAATTTGTGCATCAATCACCGGCCTTTGAGCCAGGCGGCCACAGAGCCATCGCAGGAGGCTCTGCTCACCAAAAAGCCCTCCGAGGACGCTTAGGTAGGAAACTGAAATCTCTTGCAGCATGGCCGGACAGCACAAGACAAATAAAAGCAAAAATCAAGGTCAGCATTTTTCAGGCTAATGAACTGAGCCTATAGCTAGAAGGAAACCAAGGTCCAAGAAATTCTCCTCGTGACCTCCCAGATGCAGCAGGGAACAGTTCCCCGACCGCAGAGGGGCTTTGGGATGCACAGCTAGCACCGGCACGCTGCCGCAGGACTCTCTTCTCCTCTCTCCCCTTCCTGGAGCTGAGGGAAAAAGCATCCAAGGTTGGCCTGAGCCTCAGGGAACTCACGTGCATACCACATTCCTGTACAGTAGAGGATTTTTTTTAACAACAAAGCCAGCGCCTGAGCCTGCAGCCCTTTACCAGCACACACCTTCCATGCGTCAAGGCAGCGAGCACTTACCCTTCAAGAGGAAGCACCAGCCAGCCCCACAGGGCATCCCCACACTGCTGGGCCTTCACCAGCCAGCCCTGCTCTCTCAAAGCCAGCCACCCCAAAGAGCTGCCCCAAGCCCTTCCCAGCTCTTCCCTTACCCTCGCCCCTGGGGGACTCGGTCTCTGCTTAATTTTTTGGTTTTACTATTTATTTAGTTTAATTTCTTAGAAAAGCTAGGTCATAAGCCATCTGATGACTTTGTAAATGCAAAGGGCCAATGTTGTGGAACAGACAATCTAATGACATAGTGTTTAGTGTTCCCTAAAGCGGGAGACAGATGAAGAGAAACGGTGAACCGGCAACCTTAGCATAATTAAGACAAGCCTGAGTGCTTGCTGTAGTGCCATTACATTAATCTCACATCGGTGGCACCTGGCTAAAATTTATGAGATATGTAAAAAGGGCCTCTCTGACTGACCTTGATAAGACAGTGTTATTTATCACGTGAGGGAGCAGGCAAGGATGCGAGGTGGGAGGGGGTGGACGAGAAACAAGCCAGGAGGGAGATGAGAAGCCACGGACTAAAATCTGCTTACAAGTGAAATTTTAAACAGGAATATGCCTGTACAGTACCTGCATCTGGCAACCACAATCAATCAATGCAATTCTGTATTGCTACACCACCACTGCAGATAACACCAGGGCAACTCCGGCCTCTGGCACATCACGGCCTTCTGAGGTCGAGCCTCAAAGTGGGCAGATTTTTCAAACTGTCAGATTTCACACCCAAGAATTTACTCCTACTTTTCAAAGTTTCACTATCAGAAGGCAAAATGAATCTTGCACATAAAATAGCAACCTCATGTTGGAAAAATATTTCTGCATGAAAATTATATAGTGTATAGAGCAGCACAAAACTAATAAAAATACATATATATTTCTTGATGCTTTTCATGATGTGCTAAAAGTACAAAAACTGAGGATGAAACTTTAGGACATATTTACTTCCCATGGAAATGGTCCATATAAAACCTCAAAGCGTTGTTGTAAAACAACTTGAGAGTCCCCAGGAACCTGCCATAGCCAGCGCCTGTGGCTGCAAACAGGGGCTGTGGGCAAAGCTCAGAGATCTCGACGCAGCTCCCTGCAAGAACAACACATGCCTCTCATTGCACAGAATGAGCTGACCAAGAGGTTATTTCAGTCCCAGAGAGTGTCTGTCCAGAGCAGGCCCAAGATTAAATGCTGCATTTTTAGAGAAGACAATAGGTAAAACCACCAGGGACACCTAGGCCAAACCTACTTCATTGAAGCAGAGTTTTCAAGTTGGGCTCTGAAAGCCAGAAGGTTACGAAAATACTGCTCTTTATTTTGGCTAGTCCTTTTGCAGACTTCAGAAGAGACTGTTCATGTAAAGCCTTTCAGACAAGGCATTCAGCACATGATGAGAAGCTGCAAAGAGCAGAGTTGCAGTCACCACTTATGCTTCCCACCAGACACAAAGAGCAACACGTATGGTCCTGCACAGTCACAGAACAGGGCAACACGGTACAAGAGATGCCATGTCCGGACAGCAAGGCCAGCAGGGGATAGCGAGACGAAGTGGTCATTGCACCTCAAGTTCAGAGATGGTAATTCTTCCAAAAAATCATCATCAGAGAGCTTTCACTCTTCCAAAAAAAAAAGAAATGAAAACCACCAGGCACTAATATTTTTATCCACATCTTTCCAACAAACAATAGCAGATTGCTGTGAAAAAATGTAGTTGTAGTGAAATACCCTCAAAAAAAAAAAAAAAAAGAAAATCATTTGTCCCCAGCTGAAACAGGATAAAAGGGTGTGTGATTTTCATCCTTCTGCAGTCAATCACAGGCTGGGTGACAGTCACCAGTTCAGTAACAGCCTATGCTAAAGCTTCTGCCAAATTTACACCGCACAACTAGCACTGTCCACTTTCACAGGTTCACCACGTAGTAAGTTTCAGCTTCTAACCTGATGATTCTTTCTTTTTTGCTATTTGAGCACAGACACCACTTCCCAAATGGCGCTTCTTCGGACAAGGTTGCCCAAGGACTTGGCAAATCTAAGTGCCTGCCTGCCTTACCTCAGTGACCTTTCTCCTCCCCACCTTCCTTTCAGGCAGGGCACTCGTACCCCCACGGCTCCCT
Source organism: Anas platyrhynchos (assembly GCF_047663525.1). Lineage (NCBI taxonomy): Eukaryota > Metazoa > Chordata > Aves > Anseriformes > Anatidae > Anas > Anas platyrhynchos. The sequence continues at coordinate 32,406,274 of NC_092593.1, read as the reverse complement.
AATGAAAGCCTGGTCCCATCAAGCATCTCAAACACCCCAGCTTGCCTTTCTCTTCTTCCATTAAAGCGACATGGTCAGAAGTGTCCACGTGCTTTTATTGTTGGTGCTGAAATGCAGACTTTTTGTTTTTTAACTGCAATCAAAAAAATGTGAAAGTCGATAGTTTCTCACAGACCTTTTCAAGTGCAAGGACGCTGCTCTCGTGCAGTAAAGGTAAAGGAAACTACCTGTGACCCGTACTTGTCAGAACACTTAGTGGGGGAAAAGAAAGTAATCGATTTCTGATGGATAACTACCATGCCCAAGCAACGTTACTTTCCCTGGGGAGGTCTTTCATGCAGGTGAAATAAGAGCAACCTAATGTTAAGCCTTGAAGTGGTATCACCAGGGACAGAAGATGGTTGTAGCATTTTGGTTAACTTGAACCTCTCGACAGCATGGGTGTACAGCAACACAAGATATTAAGTTACTTAAAAACAAATATAACACTCCAGAATCACCTCCTGTAGACCAGTTCATTATGGTACACACATCATAACCCAGTTTGGTCTCACGCAGAAGTACTACTGGGATGGAGAAAGGAGAGTGAAATGTGCCCTCTGCTTTCCTGCCCAACCAAAACAGCCCAAAGTGAGCTTGCCAAATCCAGTGTTCTTCCATAAGAGTGCTGCTTCCTTCGAGTATTTTCCAGTGAAATATTTGCTAACTGAAGTCTGGTGTTCAGGCAGCTCCTGCCCACCTGTTTCTAAGGTGAAAGGAAGAAATGCAGGTCAAAGTGCTGGAGGAGCCCTGTGGGGTGAGTGCCCCAAGCTGACCCCATGCCTTCCCCACCCCATGGCTCAGGGACCCAGCAAGGGCACAAACCTGGACTTGTTTCATCAAAGAGATTCCGGGCAGGGGACAAGAACACTGCCTCCCAGAGTCAGCACATCTGAGCAAACAAGGCAAGGCTCCAGTGTATTTCTGCTGAAACTGGAGTTACGCTGTCAGATGCTTCACGCACTCGGAGAGCCCGGTTCCAACCTGATCCGACCTCCAGAGTGGCTGGCTTTGGTTTCAGGCAGCATGTGCACATTTCAGGAAGCAGCTCTGAGACACGGCGCTGCCTTTTCCTGCTTCACCAACCCCTCGTAACAAGGTTTTGCAGCTCCCTCCACAAAATGACACTTTGTCAGATCAGCCAGCATGGCTTCTGGTCCACATTTGTACACGCTTACAGTCTCAGATCTGGTGTTGGAAGGAAGAGGATGATTCTCTCATTTTAAACAAAACCCAAAAAAGTACTGGGATTTTTCTGATCCCTTCTCGGTATAATCATCATTGCACAACATCCACCAGCAAAATTCAACAAGGCACAACTATTTTCAGCGTCAAGAAATATAAGTTTAAAAAATAGAACATAATAAACCCAAACTGGGATTTGCCAAAGATGACAGAAATGCCTTGGCCTGCTCCGAGCTACCCTTCGATAAATGTAAAACACAACAGAGTTACCGTGTTATCTCTTGCCCTGAGGGAGAACTTCTTAAGCTGCATTTGAGGAAAGAAGTTAAGACTAAGCAAAAGTTACTGAAATACTGTTATTATTCAAGTCTGTTAATACTTTTGCATGTTTCCTTGCAATGAATCAATCTTAATCCCTTTTTGGTTCCACTGAATTTAGGGACTGGCCTTCATGAATTACACACAGTCTTTTTGTGTCGTATTCAAGCAGCTATAGCTTCCTTCATCCGACAACAGGAACCCACAGAAGGCAGCAGCTGTGCCAGGCACAGCAATGATGGCAGACACCATACCTGACTGCACGACAGGCAAACAGGATCCTCTACGTGCCATGTTTGCCCTCGTACCGACACATTGTTCTCACCCCATCGCTGCCCACAGGGATATTTCCTCTGGGGAGGCCCAATCCTTCTCCTCCTCCCTCGTCTGCTCTCTGGACTCCTTCCTGCTGCTGAAACACCTTGGCCAAAGCCTGTTTTTAACTGGTATCTGAGAGAGGCTGGACGGCAGATGGAAACATCATACTGTGGTGAAAAGTCTATCCCAGGAAGATACCGTGAATAGCAAATCGCAACAAAGAGGAACTATTTACACATAAAAGGGCTTTATCAGAAGTTGCCATTCAACTTGCCTTAGACAACAGGTTCAGATAAGACTAAGCCCTTCTCACGGGCTAGGCTCCATCAGACCTTCCAGTTTAAATAACCTTGTTTGTAACTCCTTTTCATCACCACACAAAGATCCCATTTTCTTTCTCGCTCTCCTTCTCTCTTTGTTGGTGATGTTTACTCCCAAGTCTGTCTCTGAACTCTGTCTAATTAGCTCTTGATAGATCTGCTGCCCTGTTTCCACAAACATTTAATTCTGCCGTCAGTCCCATTTACATTACAGCATGTTGCATTGTCTTTTACCAACCTAATTTTGTTTGAGTGAATGTAAATCCCATTAAGCAGTCACTATGTACCTATTAGACTGTGGCATATAAACTCCAAACCCTCCTTATTTACAAGAGTGAACATAAGGCCCAATTCATAAAGGATTTCTAGGACACTGCAATTTGTGCTTTCTTCCGAACTACAGAAAATTCTTAAAGGCTGCAAAACTCTTTTCTTCAAGGTAGCATTGTTGGACTGCCCAAAACTCGACATGTTCCAACCACTGCATAACCGACAATAATGCTTTTATAATTCTAATGAGTCCCCAGGGAGTGCTCACTAATTAGAGCACTGATTTAAAGTTGTCATTATGAGTGCTCTACATCTATTCTGGATTTTACTTCATTTTTTTGTTTTGAGAAGAATGCTCGAGTAAGCTGCCCAACTGTAACAAAACAAACCCCGACACATCGCTCTTTTTCCTCAGCTAACTACCGTAACACGAGGAAAGAAAAGTCTGTATGAAACTCTTGGAGGTGATCAGTATGGGACTGAAGTTTCACCTGGGGTGAACTCTCATTCAGAACCTAATCTCCCTCTTGCCAAAAGTCCTAAAAGCTCAGCTGGAGTCAACTCTTCCTTGAGTTTTGCCTCTGGAAGAGAAACATTGCCGGCCCCCAAGACAATCCAGGGTACTCCCAAAACGCCAAACCAATCTAGTTATAACCATTTCCTCTGTTAGAAGCCACCCTTGAGAGGGTAAAAAGCACAGAAAATTGCTAAGTCTAATACTAGAGAAAAAATGCAAGTCTTATGCAGTGACAAGTCAGTGTTAGTTAATGGAACTACAGTTTATTTAAGAAACCTGGCTCAGCAAGCACAAAGCCCAAACAGCAATAGTATTCCCCTCAGAGTAATCTGGGAGAACTGGTTTCATCTATCAACACTTCTTACTCACATTCAAACCTCCAAATCACAACTCAGAAGTAGCTAGAGACAGAAATATTCATAGACAGCTACCGAGTTCAGCATGCTAAGAAATGCAGTTCAGTCCCAAAGACAGCACAATATTTTTTTTTCCAGTTGTGATTTAGTTCCACCTGAAAACGAACAAAACAAGCAAACCTATCCGATTATGGTCTCTTCTAATTGCAAAATTCAGTAAAAGTGTTTTACTGTGGCCAACGAAATAAACATTTTAAGAAGTTGTAATTAGATACAGAAAAAAAGCACAATTTCTGGTTGAATTAATTGAACAGGAAGAATACAATGAAGGAATTGTAAAATTGCCAAAGTGTTTCAAGTACATGAGTTTTGATTTTCTAAATATTGAAGCATTAAAATATTTGCAAACGGGTTTGCTTTTTTGATTTCCTTAGGAACTGACATATTTAAGAAACAAAGATAGGACCAAGTAACTTCAAAATGAAACTGCATCAGAAAATAAGCCAGTATTAAAAGTAAGTACACTTCTCCTTGACCATAGCACAGCAGTTCCATTACCCACCTCCTGCTCGAAAGGTAGCAAAGTGAGCATTTCAGACACGGGTATTTTCAAGTAGGGTTTATGGCACTTCGACGCACAGTTGTGATTGACCTTCATCAAGGGTAAGAAGCGCAATTCCTCTCCTGAATAAAGCTTAGAACAAGTGCTTTCTCGATCTCTGCCACCTCTTAAATTATCTGAAAGGAGGATGATACGACTTGAAGCATTAACCGCCAGGGCAGTAGGTACAAAGGAAGAGCGTACCTAGTGGCTAAGGCTTTCACCTATGACTTGCATGCAACCAGATGTACCGTGGTGCAGTTAAACCAAATACAAACTGATTTTTTTTAATGCAGACAAAATATTTCATTCCAGCATCGAAGATAACTGAACACGCTCAACAAGATGTTTTGAGCCCGTGTCCACATTTTTCAGGCTACTCACTGCCTAATTTGAAAGCCCAGAACACAAGAGGCAGATAACACCTCCAGGTGTACGGTACGAGTGTGTGTTTCCGTGGCAGACTGCTAATTTCTTTGCCACATATGCTTTAATTTTGGATAATGGCCTGGCTTGAAATTACAGCTCACATTTGATGGATCTAGCTGATCAGCGTTTCCCCACTGTTTATACTGTGGGAAGCAGGAGGGAGAGAAACAGAAAAAAGAAACGGGAGGGAAGGGTCACCTCAGCCGCAGGCTTCACAGATGATTCAAGTGAAAGCTGCCCCAGTGCAGTTTTGGGAACAAGCAGCTACTGATAAAATCCTACAACTCTCCCCACTTTGCTGGGAACTCTGCTGCACGAAGGCCTTCAGCTGCTAAATGAAATACCAGGACTCAGAAGCACGATGTCAATCCCGATGCTAATTGATCACTAATGGCCAAACAGGGCGCTGATTGGCACTAATTTGTTAGTTATAGATTACCAAATCCTTCGGGATACTAAATCAGCATGATGTACTTTGCCATGCTATAACAGTACGGTCTTTGAAAGCTTACCTGACCCTGACACAGCCATCACAAACGTTATAGTCAAGACTAGCCAAGTAACACATATAAGAGATGTATGCTGGAATTGAGAGAAATATTACCCCTAAAAGCAGACAGAAAAGCTGTTCTTATCCCATCTGCAGCTCCCTGCAAGTGGCTGTTCTGCAAACGGAAATTGGATGCTGTTTACCTCCTGCACAGAAATATTCAAGAATCCATAAAAATTGAAGCTTGCAACTTCCCAACTCTGTTCCCCCGGTGCAGAAAGGAACTTGAGTGTTTAAGTCACTGGAAGAGGAGCTGAAGTACCACATTCTGTTTCCCTGGCATGTTAAGCAAAGATACTCATCATATATTCAGGCAGGAGTTGTCTCCGTTAAACATTTATCCAGTCCAACGAGATGCTCACCTCTGGGTGTAAGCCCTCATGATCACAGGGGATAATTTTGTAAGAAACGTCCAAATCAAAGCCTTTTTCTTTAATCTCAATTCAGAAAATAATTGGAATTTGAATGTTTTTTTGGTCTACCTCTTGTTCTTAACTACTTCTAAACTAGTACAAAACGTTAGGAAATTATGATGAAACAGTCTGGGGCTCCAATTCACTGAAATCTTAAGGGATCAAGACATCCTTCCCAGTCATCCCTTGAATATCACGTTTCATACATGGCCCTCTGGGCGTTCCCTGCTCTGGGACCAAAGGGAGCTGCTCTGCACCCTCAGAGGGTGAAGCTTTTCTTCCAGAAGCAGGCTGGGATAACGCAAACGGATGTTATCTCAGCACACCCTGATACAGTGGTGTTTCCTCCCTTCCAGCACACACACATCCCCGGTTGGTTACCTTTCCACAATCCAAGAGGATTGTTCTACGACAAACTGCATTCTATCTTATTTAAATTATGGCTTTAAAGACAAACTCAAAACTCCAGTTTTTCTGGTCTAGTTGCCTGGCATCAATAAAAGCTAGTCCTAATCCCATCAAGACTTCTCAGACTCTGTATCTGATGCCATAAAACAAAACACATTTTAAAGGCTTTCCACACAGCAGTTTGTTTGTAGTGAAGTCAGTGAAGCTCTGATAGAACAGTAAGAAATTATGGACCTCATATTTCCTATGCCTCAGAAAAATAAAACTGCTGTATTTTTATTGGGATCATACCTTGAAATACTAAGTTTCTGATGTGAAAAATGTGTTTCATCTACCAACAAACATAGCTTTTAGCTTTCCACCCCAGACCTTTCCTGCCTGACTGCATTTCAGAAAATGTTTTTTTCAGCAAGCATTTGAAGTCCTACTTCATTCTCTATTCTTTTATCCCTGCTATCATCTACGTATAATTTACAATGTCACTATTTATTGTCTCTCCCCCATGCATTCTTAATTTTTTCTGCTATTAAAGATACACCTTTCAAATAGACACCTTTCAGTGATCCCTACCCATTCTACGTTTTTTAAGAAATGGACGCTATGTAGGCATTTTACATCTTGCCTTTTTTTTTTTTTTAAACCACATTTGCGCAGACAGAGAGTAGAGGACACTACAAGGAGAGAACCCCACTCTGCAAGCTGCACATGTGCACAGCGCACGACTAGGAGCAAACTCTTTGGTTATACTCACGCAGCTCAAAGAGAGCGGTCAGCAAGTGAACAGCCAGAAGGGCATGGTAGGGTGCTAAGTCTTGGAAACCTCTTCAAGGCAGTCCTTTAGCAGATTGATTTTCATGTGCCTTCAGGCTGACACAAAGCCACGTGTGAGAACCTCTCTCGGTTACCCAGTCAACTGGGTCGTGTGTGACAGTATTAGTTAGATGGTCCTAGGATGTGACAGCAGAGAGGGAACCAGCTGTCCAAGGCTAATGTGCCATCTGTGCCTAAAATATTCTGCCAATTGCGTTGGCAGAACATAAAAAGTGTGTCCCTTTATCGGGCTGTAAATCACAAGCAGGTCTTGCGCGTTGTCAATTAAATGCTGATATATTGAGCAGCCTAGATGCTTCATTGACTTCCAGGCTTCTGAGTGTGACATTTGGTGGTATGACCACTGCAGAGGTCGTTAGCTGCAAACCTGAAGCACCAAAGCAGCCTGAGCAACTCCCCTGGTGACAGGTCCATGGTTTGCCACCATCCAGGAAAACATTCAGACACATTTGGTTTAACAACTCGAGGGAAGAAAAAAGAGCAGCATCTATGGCAAAACAAATTATTATAGACTTCATTACTGTGTTTCCCTTACTCCCAGGAGAGTAGGTAGAAAAAAACCTCAATCTTTCTAACTATAGCCATGGGTAGAGACATCCAAGCTGCCTTCTCACAACTGGTGTTTTGGGAAGCAGCTGCCAGTCCTACAACTCGGGGCCCTGAGGCTGAACAACTCAGGTAAGCTGGGTTTCACATACTCCATGGCATTCTTCCACCAAAGCCTTACCAGTCCTTAACCCAGGTCAAACCATGCAGTGCAGCTGAGGAACCAACGACGGCAGAGGCCGAGCACCACACACTCAAGTTGTCACTGCACAGCAGCCCCTGTGCTGTGGGTCAGAAGAAAGGGCCAGAAGAAAGGGCCGGCTAGCCTTTCTCTCTCTGACCACAATGAGGCAGATGCCTACAGAGAACAGAGCATGGCAAGCACACAGCTCTCCCTTCCCCGCAGTGAGCCCCAAGCTCTGGAGCCAGACGTGGGTTTGTACTCATTTGTCATTGCTATGTTACGTTGTGGGATCACTGCCTTCCACCTAACTCATACTGCATGTAACTGGCATCACTGCTAATAAGATACACAGGTATTTCTGAACAGAAGTGCTGGGGATTCACTTTGAGTTATCAATAGAAAGAACAAGGAGGAAAAAGCAAAAACTGAAGTCAGTGAACAGCTACCAAGTTGGGCAAACAAGGCACTTCTATCTTTCCAGCTGCTGACTGCAGTACGTTAGGTAGATAACAAAGCCTTGACACCCAGAACAAGGCACATTTTACAGCACTGCCCTTGCAATTGACAACGCCATAAAATACAGGACCAAAATCAGTGATCCTCAACTTGCAGGTACTGAGTATCTGAATGGCTGGCTAATATGCCCTTTCTTTTAAGTTGCTGATAGAAAACATGAAGCGATCTTGTGTTGCCCTTTTTAAATAAGGAAACAACACAAAGAAGTTCAAAAGCAAGTTGGCAGTATTACTTAAGTCTTGCTTTTAACAGGAAGAAATATTTTGACATATTTTGTAACTAGGTCCCTAATCCTCATCTCTCTGCACACAGAAGCAAGAAGCAGATCACCCAAAGAAGCGCATTTTTCAGACCCTCAGAAACTAACCAGCCCTAGTGCAGATTAATATACCACTTGTATATTGCTTTGTCATGAGCTACTGCTAAAGAGAAGTGGCATCTCTAATTGGAAGAAGCTTTGATATCTCCCGAGAGAAGCAATTTAGCATACATCAAAATAAATATGAGATGCCACTGCCTTAACTACAATGAATTTAAAAAAAGAAAAAACAAACTTTTAGGTACAGTATACACCTGATGACTCCAATCGTGCCATTTCTGTGCACTGAGCTGCAAAGCTTCAGAATATTTTCTTACCAAAAGGCAAGACCAAGGGAAATTCATAATAAAAGATATCAGCAGAACAAAAAAAAATATCTATTAACTGTCGATGGACATATCACAGTATTTTTCTTTTCTTTTATTCTCTTTGTCTATGCTTGGTCTGCTCACAACAGACTCAAAATACGCTGCTGGACTTGGAATTAATCTACTGAATGTGCATTTTCACTTTATCTTCCTATTTTCCCTTGTGCTTTTTCTGCCAGCTTCCTGTTTTTCCTTGCAGAGTTAATTCATACCTCTAGGCCTTTTAACAAAGATGCAAAAAAAAAAAAAAATCTGAAAAAAAAGAATTAGGGATGAGTTTACAGAACATAATGGCTGTATAGGCTTACAACACCTACTGCCAAAATCACTCCAGAGATCTAACATTACGATGCTGTCTGGCATTCCCTAGCAAGCCCCTAGGCTAAGCACAGAGATCTGCGGTAACGTCATCTGCTGGCAAACAGAAAAACCACAAAGACTTTAATTGAGAATTAAATGTCATTGAATACTCCAAAGGTTGCTGAGAGGTCATCATCATCTTCCGTATGCCAGGAGGTAGAAGAAACCGAGTCCAGCCTTGAGCAGAACATTTTTCAAAGGCTCGCTCACATGAGGTTAACTAATGCTTTCCAAGTTCTCCTGTGTGGCACAACTAAGAGGAGCAGAAGAGGGAATGTCTATATTTGGCTTTTGCTAACACCACAGCAGAAGCCGTAGTGCTAAATCATGGAGAGCTCTGTTCTATTTTGGAAGGAGAAGTATGTAATTTTGATACAGAAAACATATTGAATAATGGAAAACCAAAATATTAGTGGTATAGTTATGCCAGAGGATGGCATTACAAAAACATTCTGGTTAGTTATTAATGGCATTAGTCACCCAAATGGAATCAATGAAAGAGGTAAGCGAGAGATAGCACAAATGATTACAGCAGATGAATTTTTCTGAAACAGGTGATTGTTTCAAATTAGGAGGTTTCACCAGAAGACATGCAATCCCAGGGAGGTGGTAGAATATTTACCACTGGTAGTATATATACCAGTGAATGGTATATTTTGGCTTTATAACCAGTAGACACAGTAGTTTCAAACCAAACACTGTGTTGTAGATCCGAGCTGCACAGTTACATCAAGGGGCTCAAGCACATCAGAAACCACTACACACTGATTTTAGTCTGCTCCAGTACTTAAGGAAATCAGAACTATAACCCTAATCCCATCATTTTACAAGGATTTGTTAAGAGGCCAAACTGCGCTCCTCTTTCAGAGGAGCCTTTAATTAACCAGAGGGAAAAAAGATTCACTTACTATCAAGCAAATAGTAATCAACCTCTGTTTCTGGGGAAAGAATTCTATTAAGAGAGCCATGGCAGCTGGGCACTGAGTTCCCACCACCACTCAAGCTTGATGCTCTCCCACATGACTTGTTATGCTGGACCACTACTTCCTTTCCCATTAAATTTCAGAGGAGCTTATGGGTTTTGTTGCGTTCATTGCCGTCACACTCACACATCAGGCAATCAGGCCTATGTTAAAAAAAAGACATTTAAATAAAGAAGAAATTCAGGCCTTTTATAGGCAGTTCAAAATCAGATTCACCTAAAACCACTATAATGTGCTTCTCTGCTGTGGTCAGGCTTGAATAGCCAACAGCACCTGCCTAAACGTGCTATATGTTCTCATATTAATTGCACGCCCTTCCCAAGATACTGAGTGATTCCTCTGGAGAGCTCAAATCAGGGCTTATTATTGCCAGCTACTTGAACCAGCGTTATATACCCAGCAGTAATGACACGGCATTATTCTGAGATAACATCACCAGTACTATCTGTGCCCAAGCAGTGCAGCAGGCCACGAGGACGAACAATGGGCTGTGAAAATCCTGGACTCCGGGCACAAACGAGCAGGGAGAGCTGACGGACGTTTCTGTTGTGTGAAAAGATCAGGGAGTATTTGCAGTAATTCTTTTTTCTTCCCCCAGGAAGCATGCTGTTCTTCCAGTTGAGCTAACTTTATTTACAGTAGTTTCTTTATACCCAGCATTACACGTTTGTTTTTAGCCTCACTGTTTAGCTACAGTAGGTCCTAGATTAGATCAGCTTGTTTGCTACTTACATCTGATTTACAGGTAACAACTTTTCTCCTATGCGCATACATACTCTGTGTCTACCTTGGCTGCTGGAGCAAGCTGGGGGTTGTCTTTACATCAGCAAATTGTTTCCCCTAAATAGCAGCCTCAAAAAGCAGGTTAATTTGCTCTGCTCAAACATAATCGCTCTAAAAAAGGAAAGGACTCATTACTTTAGTGATGTTTCCTGGTCCATTGCACCATTGTTAGAAACTGTCAGTAAACAAATTACATGTAACACTGTGCCCTTTCTCTAAACAGATCTCCTGAGAATATCTTGTTATGCATAATGCTTTCTTTCACTCCTGTGCATCCGGCAGAGGAACACAAGTGTCTCTCCAGAAATGCTCGACGCTTTTCTCCCATATTTTCCATCTAAAAAGGGTAAATAAAGTGGGAAATAACTAAAGCTCAATAATGCAAACTCGCTTTCAAATGGCAATATCAAAGAGAAGGATTTTTTCCAATAGTAGCAGCAACTTGTGATACTTAAACAGACACAGCCTTCAGAAAGCGCTCAGGATCTCCTGCCTACAAAAATAAAGCAGACATTTTCTTAACGTCTCCGCATTTGGGTGATGCCGCATTTGGGAGTATTCGCACATTTCAGAACCACTGACCAGATCAAACCACCAGGTTCACCTGAGAAGAAAGCTAAACCCCAACATTATGTGCAACTTCCCTGTTCACTGATCGCCAAGACTCTGGAAATAGCTAACTTTCTGGGAAAGACACTACTGCAATGCTACCTTAAGTACTGTTACAGTTTGAAGATGATTTTAAAGGACAGGTGGAATTTGCAAGATGTGCTGAAAGCTTTGTTGGCAACCAACAAAGCTTCCCCCATAAGCTCTCCTCTGACCCAGAGGTTTCAACAGCACAGGGATTTCACATATTGTTAGGATATTGAAATTACAGCAGTTAGTTATAATGGACTAATGCAATTTCTTTGGACTCCAGTAGGCTTGTGCCAGTGGCTCAGATCACTGCAGTTGCAGCCATTTAAATGGATTATCCCATAGGGTGTTTTACATCAAATCCAGCACCCATCAGAGGTTACTAGATGGAGTCTGTACCATGAGGCTCATCCCATACGTGAGACCACAGACAGCACTGCTGACCCTCTTGCTGGCCCCAGAGGGACTCCTCTCCCCCTCTGCCCACCACTGATCCCAGCAGGAGCAGGGCGATGCCAAATGCTTTGGGACATCCAGCCCAAACAAGTGCCAGACAGATCTTTAAAACAGGAACTCCCAAGAGTCCATAAAACAAACGTGTGGCAGTAATGCTTCCCAAGACAACCATATGTTTTCAAAAGCAAATGCATTAGAAAACTCCTCTCTCCTCCCGTTCCCTTTGTGCAACACACCTGGATTTCAAATTAATAGTATTGCCTGCAGCGACTGCTGATATCACACAAAATATAAAAACTCTATACGTGAACCAGGGATGGAGGGGAAGGGAGAAACGTCTTGAAGCTATTGCACACAAAAATGATTAATGTGGGACCTGGGTAAGAAAAAAAATAACTTATGAAGAAAAATTATTGAACTACAGACTTTTCACTACACGATAGGGAAAAACTTGCTTCCCCAACTCGTCTCTCAGTTTTTGTCTTTCCCACTGTACCTCCACTCAGTGTGTCACCACAGCAATCTTTCAGACCAGCAAGAAATGGTAGACAACCTGGAAACACCACAGTCTGGAAACAACACCAGCAGTTCTGGCCAGAACATCACTGCATGGAAAGCATTTTGTTGCGTGTTAAGTTTATTTGAAGCTCTACTCAGAGGGCTCAGGGAAGACCCAATGCTATGTCTGAGGTCCAGATAGAAGCTCTGCTGGAGAACACAGCAGAGCTGGCCATTTGCATAACAATTTGAGACAAGAATCAGTCATCAGGAAAAACAAGTTGCCAAGTTGGGAAGGGGAAACAGGAAAGGAAAGAAAAAACAGGGAAAGGCTGGTTGGGAAACAGAAACAGTTTTGCCATACTTAGCAAGCAGGACACTACTACAGGAAACAGCGAGGGCAATGAAAACGCCACTTGAGTCCAAATGCTCCTAATGGGGGAAAAAAAACTACAACAGACAAAAAAACTTTAGCACCGGCAGGTGAAAAGAGCTGCGTTTTACTCATCATTGTAATTCATCACAGAAAGCAATAAAACATCAGCAGGGCTCTGTAGGCTTTATCTGAGCCTCAGCTGCCAGCTCGCAAGGCATTCCGAGTGACCTTTCTGCTTGCTGGAGCCACAAGGAAAGCCTGTTTCCAGCTGTTCTTCAAGGCAGAATGGGAAGCCCATGGTAAACTTCATAAACACTCACCCGAATTCTCACAGTTTCACTAGCTCCCCCGGAAAATGGAGGATCAGCACCAGAGCAGCACAAACTGCCCAAGATCCTCCAGCTCAGATGCCAACAGAGAGCTGCTGAAATGAGAAGTGATGTTCACAAATGGGCACACCATCATCTGAGCATGATTTCTGCACTGATTTGTAAAGCAAGCCTGTGGTTTAGGAGAAAGTGAGCCACTAATTATTATTATTATATCCATCGGTAGTTTAGAACAACCTGTAATAAGGCTCAGGAAAGAAATCAGACAGGACTGAGGCAGGAGAGAAGGATGAAATTACTTCCCAAACAGACCTCTTCAGGGTTTTGCCTCTAACTTTTGCAAAGGAGAGCCTAGGTAATTAAGGAGTGAATTAACGTTCCACGGTGTTGGGCTAGACAAAATAGGAAACGAATGCAGCATTGTGCAAATGTACTCCAGTGGGTTCTTATATCACAGCCATCATCACTGGTTTTGTTCCAGCCACAGAAGGTGCTTTTTGGAAACGGGCATTTCAAAGCAAGCATCAATCATTTTTAATTGAGTCAGGCTCATTTTATTGACTCTGTACTTTGAGTTTCCCTTGGACATGCACATTACTTAAAACAAGAGAAACTGAAAAATGCTGCCTTTCTGCTAGGGTGAGTAATCCCACATATATTCACGACGTATCCATCCAATTCCTCTGACAAGACGCATTGACGCAAGAGTAATCAAAACATACAACGATGTCCCTTAACCTCTTTGACACCGGTCCTCAGTTTTATTTCAATATGTTGTGAGCTAAAAATGATGAACGCCAGAACTGCAAACGCTGAACAGGATAACTAACACTACTAGTGAAAAGCAAAACACATCTGAATATGAATTGGCATTCTCAAATTAAATAGCTCTGATTTTGATAGCTAGTAAACATATTTATAATCATTCAGATGCTAAAATATGTGCTCTAGTCCTTGGATGAATAAACATGAAAGCTGTGCCTGTTGATAAGTACTTACACATTCATTTCTTTAGTTGGAATACAAATCATACTTTTAACTTTTTTTTTTATTTTTTTATTAAATGGGCTAGGTTTCCTTCAGCAAGTCTATGCCATTGTAACTTCAACTATGAAAAGGTACACAAAACCACTACACAACTCCACTAGCATTTTGATAAAAGCCTCTCACGCAGGGATAAACCCTCTTCAGAGCATTTGCTACTTGGGTTGAAAAAGGACTGGTTAATTCTCTATTATTTTTTAAATGAATATGCATTCTCCATTCAGCACCTTGTTTATGTACAAAACCCATGCTTTTCATTACACCCATAAAGAATATCAGTTTTGACCAATATACGGTTAGAAGCTTAGGGAGCAGAAATTAAAAAAAAAAAAAAAAAGAATAACCCAAGCAAGACATAGTTTATTCCAATATTTAAAGACATCAGTTTCCAGTGGTTAAAGGGAAGAGGGGGGGGAAAAAAAGAGGGCAGAACAGAGAAGTAGGGCTGCAGCACTGAAAACCTAAAAGCAGTTGGAAGAAGAAATCACTTGGCACGATTCTGCTTTCCTCTGAGTCCGAGCAGGCTGAGTTTTACCTCCCGTGAGTTTTGTAACTGGCAGAGCTGACAAGAAAGGCAAAATATAGCAATCCAAATACATACTTAGATGCAAGGATTTATCTAAAGAATAGAGCACAAAGACATAACTGCTCCAACAACTGCTCCATGATCCCCTAAGAAGGTGAGCAGAGGGAGGACCATCTCCCCATGCAGACATCCACATGTCCCGGTCCTAACCAAGTCGATGGACATGGTCTGAGGCATTCGACCCTTGCTCCTAGAAGCAGAAAACCAGGGAATTACAGAGGAGCTGGCAAATACTTAAAAGAGATATAAGAGGCAGTGCTAAACTTCTTAATAAAGTCAGAAGAGGGCCACCTTAGATGATCAGGAGCAGAAGAAAAAAAAAAAAAAAGGAAAAGGAAAAAGAAAAAGAAAAGGAGAAATGATGAAAGAGCTAAAAAAAAAAAAAAATGGCAGTTCACAAAGCAGCCAAATGATGCTCTAACTACTGGAACATCTTTCCTCTTCTTCACTCTCATGAGAGCCTAGGCACTTTGCTCTCCTCTCCCTAGGCAAAACAAGGAAATAGAGTACCTGAAAGTCCCCCTCAGCATCTATCCCTGTCTAACTTCCTGAATTTTTGGAAGAATTGCAGATATTACTGAATATTATGCAATAATTATGCTACTATTCAGAGGTTTCTAAAGGCACAGTCTTACAAATAGATAGTCTGCAAAACAGTAGTCAAGCTGTTCAAAAATAAAATTAAACTGACCCTAAAATGATGAGATTAGAAACATCATTGACAATATTCAATTAGTCCCCTCTTTTTTTTTTTTTTTTTTTCCCTTTTTTGCCGTATGGTTTTGGAGCCTTTCATTTTCATCTGTCATATTTTCCCCATAACCACAAAGTCCAGAAATGAGTTTCAAGAGAAAAAAAGTGGAAGCAGAGATTGCCACACAGAGAAACAAATCCAAGAGCAAAGATCTCCAGGAAAATTAAATGTTGCGAGATGTAGGAAAAAGACAGAATGGAAAACAGTAACAGCATTACGTATGACTGATACTTAGTTGCAACAACACTTGTATGACACTGTAATTTTGTCAAGGATGCAGTGGCAATCGCCTCTCACTGCTCCCCCAAAGCATTAAACCAGCAGTAAATCCAGAACCAATTCAGGCTCCGTCACTTCTCTTTTAAAGCTCCTGCAGGAGTCACGATGATGCTGCTACCTGTTTCATCACACATTGCTCTTGACTCGTACACGTCCACAGTCAAAAGGTACCTGAACAACCTCAAACAAGAGAAGCACTCCAAAAATTTAAACCAACTCTGGTATTCAGGAAACAGCCTCTCATTCCTCTCCTTGCATCCCAACAGAAAACCCTGCTGGCAAACTCATGTCAGGCTCAGATTTGGCCCCGATGCTGCTTCTTTGCTTGGACAAGAGGCTCGAGGAGAACAATAGTCTATGTAAAGACAAGGATGTTTTGAAAACTGGTTCCTCTTTCTCCAAATGGCATGATTAATATGAAGACAAATGCAAAACTTTACAGCCTAAATTAAAATTCAAGAGGAGAAGGAAAATATGACACCCTGTATTTTACAGCATAATGTTATGCAGGGACTGGACCACTTTTACCAGCCAAGCAAGACATGACATGAAGTTTAATAAATATTCAATAAAAAAAGGGAAGAAATATGAATTTGATGAAGTTTGCAGGCAATTAGAGCAATTTATTTCACTATTAACATGACAGACTAAATGGAAATCAGCTATGGGTGAAAATGCAGTTTTATTGCCCGGCATTCAGACCACCATGTAATTAATAATGAAACAGGGGTGAGGGGCAGCCACAATTGACTCCTCCAGCAAGGCGACCATCCATCACAGCCTTACCTCCTGCCAGCGCAACACCGACACAGTGTTTGGGGTGGGGGCGGGCGTCTGCCTGCATCTAACACTGCAGAGGGGATTTCTTGCCACTGTGCAAAGGACATTTCCCATGTGGCTAGGTTATCCCTGCTTCCGCTGCACAGAATCCAGTACTTCGGGATAATTTTCACTCTTCATGCGTGTTAGACAGTGCCCACTTATTTTCTTACCCTCCTAGTAGCTGGTAGTGCTCTGAACACTTCTAGCGAGATGGTCACAGCCAACGAGTTGCTGTTCCTGAAAGACTCTCCAGCAACAGAGTTCGCAGTCAGTTGTATTTGACAGGTTGTAGATCTGTTTAAGATTAATAAAATGCTTCCTTTCTAAAATAGCTGCTTTGTCTGGCAGCACATACAGTGATAGATGTGTAAAATGTTTGCTCTAAATAATTCCTCCCTTTGCCCATCTTCCACTCAAGGCTGCCTCTTTGCAAAAGATTTTTAAAAAACTTGTATACAAGCCTGCTTGTGAGCTTACATCATAAAAATAAAATAGGCATATTTAAAAGGTTTGATTTTTTTTTAAGAAACTTTAAAAGGATTTTCTTTCAGGAAATCTGCACAGCATCGAGGATTCTGCAAATAATGTCTCTTTGCAGTGACTCCAACTGGCCACCCAAAAATTGCAGATACATTTTAAAATCTGTTACTAAACTACTCTATCTTGCAACATATTACACACAACTCAGTTATTATTACTTACAACTTCAGAGTTGGTCTATCCACTAATAGCCATCACCATGGGAACAAGGGAACAAGCACCAGTGAGAGGGAAAATATTTTCTTAATCCTTGAAAACCTACAGAGATGTGCCTACCCTGTCTTGGTTGCATTTCAGCAATTGATTTATTACTGAAGCAATGTGCAACACTGAAATCAATGGTATTCCATCTAAAATGAAGACTATTTTTCTGGACCAGAATTTCTGTTTGAATAAAGACACCCATTTCTGCTTCCACGACAGCAAACATGCTTTATGGATCAATTTCAGATTCAGTTTCAAAAGGAAGGAGAGAACCCCGAAAGCTTTGATCTGGCAGATCTTGAGAAAACAAGTATTCTGTGGTGTCAATACTCCCATTTATTTTACCTTATATTTTTTTTCAGGAAAGGAACCAAAAAAATGAAGGAAATTATCCCAATTAAATCTACTCCAATTAGCTTAACTTCAGCTATGAATGTAACAAATTCACCTATGCAGCAAATAATGCAGCCAAGCCAACGCAGCATTAATACATCCCTACAGCAGACAGTGCTATATCATTGATTTACAAGACCTGACACAGTTGACTTATTATGTGTATTGGTATATACAGTGGCAAAGGACATGCACATGATCAAAGAACATTTGTACGTTTCTACAGTGAAGAGCCAGCATACTAATTTGTAATAACAATAGGTAAGAACCTGGCCCTTTTGTAGTCAATGGGAAGCTTATGACAGTCTTCATCGTGGCCAGAACTACAGCCTGGCATGTTCTCAAGAGGCATGCATGGTACCAAAACCTCCATCATCTCCTGAAATCAGACAAGCTCCTTAGAAGGTCCACTTTAATTAAACCCAGTAAGGAGTAAGAAAATGATTTGATGCACAAACCAACTCATGAAGGATCTATGACACCGCCATTAGACAAAGTTGTATTATTGTTTAAGAAGTGTATGGCACTGATGCATTAATTACACTTTAGAAGAAAAAAAAAAACGAGCAAGACAGGCAGCCATCTTCTGTATCAAGAGGAATGCCTTGATCCTGACTTGCAGCTTCAGTGCCTGTTAGCTGCTACGTTTTTCCCTTGTCAGGACATCAGAAAGCTGCCACAGTAGCAACGAGCTCATAGCTATTAATTTTTCATAGGGAATACATATCGCCAGAGCACTGTGAGGAGTTATTGATAAGGAGAAATGAAAAATCAAAGAGAAAGCGGAGCATCTTTAATTCTCCCCTCGGTCTCTGGTTGCAAACTGAGAGCACCTCAGTAAGACAGAAGGCAACACTGCACAGGTAACGCTGTGGGAAGTTCCCTGGTGCTGCTCCATGAACTCAGCAAAGATGACGAGGCAGCGTCATGGACAGCGCTTACACACGGCTGAGCACAACATAGCAAGCCGCTTTGAGTGGGAGGATAACAAAATGCTCTGTCTGTGGTAAAGAAAAACAGGCACCTGCTCTCAACAAACCCATCTTGTTACCAAATATTTTAAAAGACTGCAATGGAGCAGGGCAGCAAAATAACACACACCAGCCCTTTTCATATTGACTGTGTATGAGCACACAACTCATTAGCAATCTCAGGAGACATCTTCCCCCCCTGCTATTAAGAGAATGCATTAATAATGACATTATTTTAATGCTTTTTCAATTTGCATTTACCCAAATGCCATCATGTTAAGCGGTGTTAATTACATGGTTTTGTCTGGGACATCACATTTACAGTAGCATCTGTTGAGCTCCTGACATGCGAGACCTGTCACATTTCAATTTTTTGACAACCATCATGCTAAAGCGGTGGCAATAATTCATTAGGGCTTCTCCAAAGCTGTAGAGATGCAGCAGCTCCTGCTTTGCATACCCTTTTTACGTCCCCTCCATGTTTCTCTGAGCTATAGAAAAGGCTACATGGGAAAAAGATCTCATCTCTAAAGCTCTTTATTATATTTTTTTGTTTGTTTCAACTAACGGCAGACCTTTGTGCCTGTGAACCCAACTTCAGGTACTCAGTACCTGACCACAGCATCACATGCTTAGGCACCTTACCATGAGGTATCCGGGCTGCAAAAAAAAGTAGCGATTTTATTAGGGTTTTGGCTGAGGGGGAAGCAAGCAGTAGCACCAAGGGCAGGAAAGTGACAGCACCATGTTTTCTCCATCAATATAAACTCTCCAGGACGGATTCAAACAATTTCCTTCCCCTGTGGACCAACAAAGGTGATTTTTCTACTGGGCTCCAGTTTTGCCTGTTTTAAACTCAATCCTCCCGAAGCTCCTCAGGCCTGGGGGCTGCCCACCACAGACATTTTCCTCAGTAACTTACCTCAAAAATGCCTCAAAAAAGCCCCCAAACCAACATGTCCCTTCAGGGGAGGCCAATGCCTGGCCACTGCAACACTCTCCAAGGGGAAGGGGGGCTGTGGGACCCACTTTCTGTCCCTATGGGGCAGACCCTGGCCCTGCTGAACCCCCCAGGAGAGCATGGAAGCCACCCACCATTTCCTCCCCAAGAACCCCACTTTAATGAGTGGCCCTTTCACAGGAAAAAATGCAAAGAAAAGGGACTAGCAACATACCTGAAGAAGAAGGGAATCTTGCAAATGCTCCCAAAGTCTGTGGAAGGCCCTGGCCTGCCTCGTTGTATGTAAATATTTGGTGATTACCGCTGAGGGGTCGCTGCGGTGGGCTGGGGGAGCTGCCCACATGCCCACCAAAAAACTCAACACGAGCATCACCCATGAGCCAGACATCACTGGTGGATACAACCCCTTCTCTCTGTCAACATTTTGAGGCAAAAATACTTTCTGAGGAGAACGGGGTGCTGCCCCTGAGGCGGAGACCTCCTGCCTCCTCCCAGCTCCTCCATGAGGAGAGCCCGGCACTGTCCCTGAGGGCAGCCCCTCAGCAGGGCTCCCCAGAGGCAGGGAGAAGCTGCAGAAAATGGTGGGGCCAGGTCAGGGCTGGAAAAGCTGCACTCAGGGATGGTGAAGCCAAAAAGAGCTCACAAAAGCCCCTGCATCGTCCACAGCCGCTGAAGATATTACGGGAAATCCCACACCCACCATCTAATTTGTGGCAGATGGATCAGAAAAGCTACCTTGAAGCAGAAAGAGTTTACAGCAGGCAGCTTGAGGCCATGGTGGTATTCACCCCACAGCTGTGGAGGAACTTGAATGGGAAAACACACGAGAGCAGCCCAAAGGGTGCAGCCCCAGCACCAGCAGCTGCCGGGCCACGTAATGGCGGCTGGACAGAACAAGCCCCTCCTCCAAAATGGCCGCCGGGGAGCTGGAGAGCCCTGAGCCCTGCTGAGGTGGTAGAGCTCTTTGTAAAGAATAAAACCCTGGTCACACAGAAAGAAACTTGTGGGGAAACAAGTTTCCTGTCTCTCAAAACGGGAAATTCTGCCTTAAGAACCTGGATGCATATGAGATGATCAGTTGGTGTATAGATGAAAGGAATTTTCAAAAGGCTTTTGACAAAGCCCCAAATGAAAAATCATTTTAAATATTTCTTAATTTCAAACTGTTTCTAAATATTTTATATGTTATTTTATCATATTATTAAATTAAGCTAGCATGGGCCTGAAGGAAAAACTCTTTTATGGACTAAAAGCTGGTTAAGAAGCAAAAGGTTTTGGGATAAAGTAAAGCTGGCACTGTGGTTTCCAGGGATACATATTAGCAAGGACTTAATTCAACACCTTCCATCAGAGACATGGAGAAGGAAGTAAACTGTGAAATCTTAAGGCCTGGAGATGAAACTAAACCATTCTGGGTAATGAAATGCTGCACCAACAGTGAGGAACTCCAGCAGAAACCCAGAGCTGAGTGAGTGAGCAAGAAGGAAACAGCTGAGCCTGACTGGATAAGGTCATTAATCCTTATGTGCATTACCTTTAATCTAAACAATGCTTATGTGATGCTGAAAATAAGGGCAGTCACACCTTCAGATCTTGGAGTCATCTCTGACAGTTATCTGAAATCACCAGCTCATTGTGCAGTGGCCTCCAAAAAAAAAGTCAACAAAATGCTGTGAATCATCTGGAGGGATACTGTGAAAGGGCCAGGTGTTGTTCTGCCACTTCACAAACCCCCCGCATGCCCCCATCCTGCACGCAGTCCTGGCCTCGGGAAGGTTGCAGCAGTTAGCCAAGGGCAACTGATGTGGTAAAGGCAATGGAGCTGCTGGCTTGAGCGAGGAGATGCTACCCAGCTTAACAATTAATTATTAGGAGAATAATTCTTTATTATTACATGAAGAGAAACATGAATTATATGAGGAAAAACCTGAAGTGGAATTGTGGTTTTAAGGTTTACAGAAATCATGAATACAGTGGATAAGCTTAAGGAACTACACTTTGCCAAGTGCTACAGAATGAGAAGCGAGGGGAATTGGTAAAAACTTTTAGAATATTGATTTTCTAAAAGAGAAAAAAAAATGGATTTGCTCAGGAGGTGGTAAACACCTAGGACTTGTTGCCTGCCCCATGAGGCTGGGGAAACAGGCAATGCCAGTGGATTCAAAATGGCTCAAACAGGCACATATCGGGAGGGTAGGCAGGGACCTGACCTCCCCACAATACCTGTGGGTGGTACTGAGGAGCTCTCCCAAAGCACCATCCCTTTTAACATGCTGAGGGACAGCAAAGTGGGCTGGCTGGATCACTGGTCTGACTCAGCAGGCACACCGATGGACATGCAGAGCGCTATATGAAGGACCTTGTAAGATCCTCCTAAATGCTTAAAAAAAAAAAAAAAAAAAAAAGCCATTTGAAAGATTTTCCTGCTAACCAAATCTTTGCACAAGCCTCCTATTTTTCAGTAGTGATGTGTAAACAGAACATTAGTGTGTCAGGGCACTTTAAAACTCATTTGTGCCATGGAGGTAAGGTGGGAAAAAAAGGGTTAGAGAAAAACTAAAGGAAGAACAAGAAAGAAGAACAATGCCCAAATAATTGCTTCGTTCCAAATGTTCAGCTGAAGTCTCCAGCCAGGTCTTCAGTGCCCTGAGTGCTTTCCTCATCCTCGGTGTGTCAGTATAAATTATCATCAACATTAATTCTTCTGTTTCTTCCCTTTCCTAACAGATGTAGTAATCACGCTTTTGGACACTGGCAATATTTCTAATTGTATGATGGGAGCAGAGTTAGAATGAATTAATGATCCAAGTTAGATAGGAAATCCGAGTTAATTTTGTGCAGTTTTTTTGAGGGGTTACTTATGGCTGGAGGTGTTCTTGTAGGCTTCCAGCTTTGTCACAGGATCTAGCCATGCATGCCAATGAGAAAACAGGCATTGCAGGAAGAGAATAAGCCGGATATTGAAGGACCCACTGCCACAAAAGTACTTTCTTAGTGGCAACAGGCCTTGGATAGTAGCTGGAGTCAATGTAAAGTAGTACTGCCAGAAATTAAATTTCCCTGCTGGGAGCATGGTAGAGTGATTCCATTTCAGCATTTCCTGGTCTCCCCACACAGCCCGTTTTTCCTTGTCTATTCACCTATCTGACTGCTTCCTGCATATCAAGAGACAGCTGCTTTCCAGAAAACAACATGAACAAGTCACACATGCACAAAAACACAGAATATTTCAAGCACAATTAAAATGATCAAGACCACCCCAGTCTTTAGGCAACTGTGCAAGTAAACTGCTAACTGGGAGATACAAGCTCCGGAGCTGATGTGGATCAGATGCCCTGGGCCTGTGAGGAATGAGTATATAGATCAAATTATGCACTTGGCCACTGGGGAGACAGTCACATAACACCTAGCTAATCTATACAAGCACACTGCCAGCTTTTACAGCCGGACACTTGCTGGAGGTATTGTAAGCTGTCACAAAAGAGGCTGACACAAAGGAAAGGGAAGGAGCAGGGCACATGTGAATAAAGCTTGGTTTCATTCAGGATTACGACTCCTGTTCGACTCCAGAAGTTTTAAAACTAGTTAAATTAATCCACCATAAATCTAGCAAAATTGCAACTGGTCAGCTAATACTGGAGCCTCAAATGAAATTGTTAAAAAGGCTGTAATTCTCAAGAGAAATCATTACGTTCACAGTTCTCCAGATTAATAACGAGATTTAAAAATTTTCCGTGTTTAACTATTTTGGGTGGCTTCAGTTTAGGGTATGAAATTTGCCCAAGAGGCAAACTTCTCCACAAAGGGTTGTGTCCCATATCTGAACTGACAGTTTCTTTCTCAAGTCTGAATTCACCACTAATATATATGCGTTTTAGAATTACTCCTGCTATATTTCTGCATGTGTTTCCTTAAGCCATTACCAAGACTTCTAGAAGAAAAGACCACACACACAATGTTGCAATGCAAATACAAGCTTTAGAAAGGATGTAGAGTCATATCTGATGTAGCAAGAAAATACTCCGCCTTATCCACCATCATTCACTGGAGTTATTGTTACTCATCAGTCAAGAGCATTTAAACAGCACAAAACCAACCCAAATGCTATTTCTCCACGTAACCAGTACAAAAAAAGTCCTATCCGCATGACATGCCACTTGTATGTAAAAGACTGACTTGAACCCAAGGCTTCTCCAACCTGCAGGGAGCCTTGGCTAAGCTGACCCCAGCTCCAAGTCCTGGAGCAGTCACCCAAGCTCTGAAAAATAGTTTTTAATGCTCCTAATGTAGTGCCAGTCGTGTACACCAGTTAGCAACAAGCTGAATCAACTCGAAGCATGCACAAACTGGCAGGGCTCAGCTTTTACAAGGGATGAGAGGTCCCCTGAGGGCTCTATGTATATTTTATGATTCAACTTCTCTAGTTCGGGTCTTGAATTCCTATTTTTACCGCCATGACAATTTTTTTTAAATAAGCAAAAGCAGTTGACAAACGCTGTGCTCACTGCCTTGCTCAGCAAACTACTGCGCTTAAATAAATCTCACCACATCTCAACTTTTAAGCAAGACACAGGTGAGAAGAACCCTTCTGGCTCGGACACCAGCACCACCTCTCTTGACAGAAGTCAGCTGGCCAGCCTTTTGCTATGACAAACATCAAGGCTCCTCAGCATTGCCTTTCAACAGATTCAGCTACTACACACTTGCAGCAAGCAAATACTCGCTCCAATTCCCAGTTCACACTCTTTCCTTTATCATTAGATTTCTCCTGCTCCATGTACACAAGCTGCATGGCAACTCTCACTCACACCGAAATAAGCTTGCAGGTGAATTTACCTTGGAGTCCCCCGTGACTGTGAGCAAGTTCCCAATCACTCTCTCAGAATTGCACCCACACTGCCCCTGGCATTTGGATAAAAGTGGTTTGTCAATAAAGCGCTGAAAGAAATTGCCTGCTTGGAGTGCGTAGCATCAGCTGACGGACAGGAACTGAGCAACAAGCTTCTCCTTAAAAAACAGGATAATTTTTAAGTGTCATGAAAAGAATGCAGGCCCATTTGGTTCCTTTTAAAAAACACCAAACAAAAAATACATTTTTCTTTCAGCATTCCAGCTTGGCCTCTCTGAAGAGGCGCAGGAGATTTTTCTTTTTGGTTTGAAAGCGGATGGTGATGTTTAGCAGGTTATGTAGCTGCAGGCATTATTATTTTTCAAGCTATCGGTGGCTTCAATGTGCCTTTCCTTTCACTGTGGCATTCCAGAAATGCCGAGCTTTAACCTTACACACTGAGACAACAGACCCGTGTCTCTGCATTAACTCGGAGTTACAGCTGCTGCTGAGTTACAGGAGTATTAAAGATTAAGGTTACCATGTCAGCTGGGCACAAGTCTAACTAGTGACAGCTTATTGTCTCTTTATAATTAGAATTGCCTAGAACCCTTGCAAGGAGCATTACCTGCAATTTTTGCCTTTTTTTTTTTTTAATCACCTTTTCATTTATTCTATATATACATACACACAAAATGCACATGTGTATGGAAGAGTCATCTTCCTACTGCTGGTACTGAAACAGTGCAGCTAATAATCTTGTTGAGACATAAGCTCACTGATTTCAGTTATTTGCCACAGTGAGAAGACAACTGATTGTCTTACATGAAGGAGACGAATGCTGAAGGGATATATAATGTCATTTCTCTCAAACTGGAAAATTATACGTGGAATACACAACTACATACCAAGCAGGACATGACTGAAAGTGTCAGACCTCTAAAGGAACAGCTTGCAAATCACAAGGCATAATACGAAAGAACTTCATATAGAAAAACAAATCTGAAAAATCAGGTAAAAAACAAACCCAGTTGCCTCAGATAACTGAGCAGGGTTAAGTTTGTGCACATCATTTGAGGCAGGACCAAGACGACAGCAGCTCTCTGAATTTCTCTTTACACCTTGTAAGATTTATCCCACTAAACCGCATTTAACAAAAGCAAAACAAGAGAATTTTGAAGAGTAATGAACACCTTTTTCCAACGCCCCACTCCACTCTGTCCTTCACTTTTACTGCCGTACTTCTTTCCATCATGCTTGTAGTGCTTACTGTTAGCATACAGAAAGCAAACAGTGAGCTAAATCAACCTCTACCTGACATTAGGGAAGCCGATGACATTCCCTATCACGCAAGAAGTAAGATCCATGTTGATGGCCACCCTTCACCCCTCCGGACGCAGCAGACGGCTGGAAGAAGGGTGTCTCAATTCCATCTCCATCACCGATCCGAGGTCAGAAGAGCAGCTATGCCTGGGCTCCCTGGCATTCAAACGCGGGAGCCCTGAACAGAGGGGGCACGTGGTGACTTGACAACACTCACCTCTGTCTTCCCCAAAGAATATGAAAAGATGGACTAAGACGAGCCTTGTGCCAAGCTCTATAATGCATTTCTAATGACATACGCTGAAAATCAATGATTCTCCAATGTCCTGCCATCTCCCCGGGCTTGCCAGCGGAGTGGAAAGCAGATATTCAATACTTGACACAGATTACTTCTGAATGTTAAAATATATTAACAAATATATCCTGCTGACATAGCATATCCAGTTTCGGGTGTTTGCTATAAGAACACAGCAGTGTTAAAAAAACAAACGCACACACCGCTCCACAGCCCATCACTAAGTTCAAGTGTTTTATGCAGAGATTTGACACATCCACAGACACCAAGAAATTCTTGGCTCACTCAATTCATCTAGTTAGCCTCTTTATTTCAGCACATGTATTTTTTTTTCTTTATTTTTCCTCTGTTGTGTCCCTTTCTACCTCACACACTTCATCCAGCTTCTAGGAACAATGCAGAAGATTTTTTTTCCCCCTTTTTAGAGAACTCTGTTGCCACAGTTCATTTGATCACTGGGGATAAATATATCAGAGACGGGACACAAGAAATGTAAAGTCTTCTTAACCTATCACGACCTCTGAGTTAAACACAGCACATGAAAACCTTTTACTCTTAATTTGGGACAGTCACAGAAGTCCCTCATACAAAATGAAAGATAGTTACTCTAAATAGGATGCCAGCTCCCATTTCAACACGAGGACTACTCTCTCAGAACTGCTCCAGGTGGCATTTGAGCCCATTATTGGCAGTTTTAAACTGCATAGCCACCAGCCAGAGTCCAAACCCACAGGTACAGGTGGATGCATGTCTGCACAACATGCATGTTACTGCAATCCATGCAGAACCAGAATTACAGCCACATGACAGGTTAATTCTCGTGAAAGCAGCAACCAAGGAGCTGGCAAGGGGACGAGAGCTGTGGGGTGCTGCCATGGGTGAGGGGGTGGCAGTGCTGGGGCTGGGGCAGCAGCTGGTGCAGAGCGGAACAGCCAAGCAGCCCAGATGTCTCCTGCCACAGGAGGAAGGTGACTGCGGGGAAGGAATGGAGCCAGCTGCCTCACATGTCTCGCCCTGTCGGATGGAAAGGTCCCTGGGATTTTCGGCACACTGCCCCCTCCCCAGGCAAGGCCTGAGAGGGGGAGGAGTGCACAGAAAAGCAGAAGAAACCTCAAGATCACCATCACCTTCAAAGGCTCCTGCAGAGCACGTGACGCTTGTCCAAAAAAAACAAGCATTCCACTGAAAAAAAAAAAGTCGATCCTTCCACAAAACCATTTTGTAAAGATTGGTAGCAATGGATCGCCTACACCAACAGACAGGAGCCACGGCACACACTGAGAAAAACACCAGCATCGCTGACAGGGAGAATGAGGGAAAGCCCCCGTTGGGAAAAACTGCAGCTTGGCTTCTGCAGCTTACCCTCTGCTTTGCATGAAGTGCTACCTTTGATATTAGTTAAATATTTATGATCCCACATACACACATACCTGCACAGGAGACGCCAGGAGTTTGTTCTGCCATCCAATAAAGTGAGGCAGGAAACATAAAATAAATATGCCAGGGATATATATATAATTATATTTTTTTGTATATATAAATGAATGTGATCTTGCCAAGGGCATTTATGACCAGCAGAAGAAAGGCAACGCAGAAACTGAAGGCGACTTCAACTGATAGGAGCAGAAGAGAAGTGCCTCGATACCCAGCCGCTCACCACTGTATCACATTAATCCAACCTATCAAGCAGAAATGTAATAGCAAGGTGGTGGCTAGGTACCTGTAATGTATTTTCCTTGCTTTTATTTTTACATATCAGATTTTCTGCCCTTGGCTTTCAGCCTCTCGTCCTGTTGCGCCTCATACACCGAGGGACCTACATGGGATCAGGCAGGGGCGTTAGGTATAGAGGCATAGATTTGCCATTGCATACAGTTGAATCACTTCTTTGTGCTTCAGTCAGAAACTGAGGGAACTCTTATTTCAGATTTTCTTGGGGGAAATCAACCCCTTTCAGCCACACAGCCTGACATCCCTTTTGCTTTCTTGCTGTGCAAAACCCCACATCATCAGCAAACAAACACGAGCGGCTTCCACATCGCTGCAAACACAGCTGAAGATGAATGCACACCACTGCATGAAAGCTCCACAGGGTACAAAAGCAAACATCAAGAACTCTGAAGAAAGCTGTTCTGTGTTACAGGGCAAAGTGCTGTTACTCTTTGTGCACAGACTCTAGGTGGGGACCCAAATCCTACCTCCCCTGTCTAAGGGGTTAGACAGCGTTTTCCATGAAGAAATGGCATTAAGACTAGCAAGCACAGGGGTCTGGACCTGCTTTTCCCATGCACTAGGTGCCAGACTTTAAAAACAGGTTGATAAAGAAGACTTTCCCCTGCTGCTGCTTGAAATGTTTACTATGGAAGTAAGACTCTTTCCTTAATAAGGACTGATTGAACTGACTGAAAATTTCAGCTACTCAGTATTGGGGTGTGTGTATGGGAAAAGAGAAGCAGAAGGTAGTAGTCATCCTGAACAAGGACTTGCACATCCAATTTTCCTAGGAAATCCTGATGCCCAAAAATATCACTTACCTGAGTGTCAAGAAGTCAGTGCTGTATGAAACATTCCAGCTATTGGATTACTGTGCGAAACCTCTACAGCAACTACTTGTAAATAACAAAACGCTCATACTGCTGTGCAGCATAGCTGTTGACATACACCAACTATTTATGGAGTCATGCATCCACAGACTGTGCCGTCCTTCATAGAAAACAGGGGTGCAGCATGTCTGAAGAGATCTTTCATTGTCAACTAGCTCTGCAGCCCTACAGTACTTCAGTTCCACTGTGGGCCCTACTTTTAATGTCTTATCCCTTATGTTGATTCAAGTCATTTCATTTCTTCTGTATCCTTCGGTCTCGTTACGTCCATCAAGCTACAAAACACACATGAAACGAGAATGGGCCCAAAACACCATTTGGGATCATGAGAGATGCTTATTTACACAATCCAGTCATTTTCAATGGGAGTTGGCCACCCAGCTCTTCTGAAAACACAAGATTATGCCACTTGACCTTATTAAGAGAAGAAAAACATCCTATCTAGATACATGAGACAAGTATCAACTCCGTCTCCCTATCAGGGATCCCTGCTAATTATCTCACTTCACATCTCCCATTATTTACGCATCCAATTCACCAAAGACTCCAGTAGGTGAAGTGACAGAGGAACAACAACAAAAAGAATGGGGACAGGAATTCCAGCAACCCGAAACGCAGCAAGCCCATCGTTCGCCAGCTGCAGGCCCAGAGCTCAGCAGCACTAATTAATAAGGTAACGCTCAAGGTTTGAAAACCGTTCTCTAGACACCTCACATGATAGCAGCATCTGCTACTTGGTCTGCACGTACACAGACATTCCTTGTAGGCAACACCCTTAAGGAAAAAAATAATAGTAATATTTGATGCCATCCAAAACTGCTAAGCTCAAATACCTAGTCAAGCCAGACTCTTGCTCTAAACCAGACAGGGTTGTCGCTGCAGCTTTACAGCCTGGCACGATGGATCACAGTTTATATCCTGTTATCAAACACCAGTAGGTTTGTATCCCCTGTTATCAAACACCAGTAACTGCGACCTGGCAAGGTGGGAACTCAGCTCTGCCACCAGCCTGCTGGGTGACACTGGTGGAGCTCTCACCTCTCTCTCCTTGCCTTTCTGAGCTGTAAGCTCTTTGTGAAGCCTGCTGGTGTTTGCCCTATAGCCAGCAGAAGAAGGCCTCGGTTTCATTTGGAGAATGAAATGCAACTTTTACTCTAACATGCGTGAATACGTACTATACACACAAATCCTGTGGGCAGAAGTTGTCAGATTTCCTCTCAGCCCCCTTGCCTTTACCACCCAAAATTGTCACAAGAAAAGATACAGAATGCTAAACGGTTAAAAAACAATCTTTAAGCACTTATAAAAAAATAAACAAGAGATCTTAGCACATTAAAATTAATATTTGCACACGCAAACACAGATGCACACTACAGAGCTCGCATCATATTCATGGCATGCAGCGTAACCATTGGGGAAGGCTTTATTAGATGAAAATAGGCCTGTTGTAAGAGATTTCCTTGCAATTATTCTGCTGCCATTATCCTGGCCAGGCATTCATGCAGCTTTTCAAATTAATATGCTTAGTTTTCCGAGCAGGAGATCAGAATACTGGAATTCTATGGGGAACTCAATTACCAAAGAAAATGATTGCTTGAGCATTCAGAAATTGGAACTACATCTAATTGTGAATAGTAGATTATTATCTGGATTATGGAAGACACTTTGAAATGAACTCAGACATATAGCTACACACACATCGCAAGGATGGTACCTGCTAGGATTTCTAGGACTACTATCAGACCCAGGGGCTGGCTCTCCAACAGCAAACCGAAGCTACCAAAGCATTTTGTTGGCTTTCAGGCAGGAATGCAAAAAGCCAATATCCCTGCTGAGCAGTTAAAAAGTAGAGAACAACAACAACAAAAAATCACCAAGGGAGTTTGCCTGGGACTTGTTCCTTTCCCGTTTTGTATTCCTTTGGTGTGGACGCATGTTAGCATGTTTCTGTTGCTGTAGGGTTGGTGGTGTTGCTTTTGGAAGCCTGCAGATTGCTGGGTGAGTTCAGGTGTTGGCCGCACTGCGAGCAGCACGGCTGTACTGCCTGATGTTACAGTGCTGAGATGAGCTTAAATGGTGGAACCGAGGGCAAGAAGAAAAGGGCTTAAGCCCAAGAAGCTTGGGATTGTTCAGAGTGCAAAATGGGACACACTGTAGGGGAAAGATCTGAGGATTCTGTTCAATTTCTCTCTGAAGATAAGCAAGTACCACAAGGGAGAAAAAGATGATAGCATTGAGAAAACATTTGAGAATTACAGCAGACATGAAAGGATACAGAGCCTATAGGATGCATACTGAGTAAATATCTGGCAGAAATGACGCGTGAAGCATACCTTGCAGATTAACATCAAAGAAGTATGAAGACTACAGAAACAGCTGGGAACGACGCTGGAGCTTAGACAGTAGGAGTAAGGCTATAACAGCAGAGAGGCAATGTGGACAACTGGAGACCTGCAGGTACTTATGTGCAGACTAGATAAGCAGAATATCTGTGGCACAAAGCAAAACAAACAAACAAAAGCACCAGTCCCCTGCTCCCTCCATCCAGGCAATGGGAAACTGAATTGAGGAGCAAGCTGGCTGCACAGGAGAGCACGCTGAAAAGTCAATGTGAAGTAAGCATTTTTTTTTTTTTTTTTTTTCCCCTACAAGAACTCTGTGAAGAACCTAGTTGCATCACAAAGCGTGACTCTCCAGAGATGGGGGAAGACCTTTATCCTGATGAGAAAGGCACAGGCTCCTACCTGCATGGCATGATCAGTGCTGAGAAGAGGCTCAGAGGCAGCCTACCCAGGTAGCAGGGGAGCCCATTTTCAGAGGGGACACTCAGAAACTGAGCTCATTCAGCCTCAGAGAATACAGGCTGAGGGAACATTTAGCGTTTACTACACAGATATTAAGAAGAAAATGTGTATTTCCAAAAAACTACCAGACAGAAACAGAGTAGTTGTTTAGTACAATCCTCTCACACAAACAAACAAGAGTAAGGCTGTGAGAGTAACGCCCAGGCTGGAAATAAGGGTTTCCTAACATCCCAGGAACCCCTGAACTTTCCTACCAGACAAAGCAAAACCGGCAGCCCAGTGCTGTAAGAAGTCACAGTGAACGTGTGGAAGGGATTGAGTGATACAACAGCTGGAAACTTCAACTCGAACTGGGTAGCCTTATGGTTGGTCCATCCGCATCAGAAAACATCTCAGATTTTTCATACGTAAATACATTTTTAGCACCATAACCTGGGTTTTGTTCACAGAAGAAAGCAAACTCTCTGCCTTGTAATTTTGCCCACTAACTCCTAATACAGAAACCCACGATTTACTATTCAAAATGCAGCTAATCTCCTTAAAAATACCTTCTGGATGATCTTCTCTCTATCACGCTTCCAGGCACACAACTGAGCACCTGTTTTTTTCACAGCTGGTCAAAACAGAAGTGCATTTCAATACAACATCACCCGTCCAGAGACACTTTCCAGACTTGGCTTTGTAGTACCACGCAGACTCGTCAGTAACTCACTCCACCAGCCCTTAAAATCCATCAGAGAGCGCTCTATTCTTTTTACACCCCTATAAAACTTGAGTTGTGACCCACCGCATTTTGTCTGCACTCTGACTGCAGGTAGTTTGACCGAGCCATTTCGGCTATATGGCTTTCTGACAAAAAACTGGTGTTACTCATACATTTTGAAGGTTACTGCATCACTGCCTGCCATTTCCTACTGCAGGAAAAAATGACTTCAGCCTTGAGACTTCAAGCAGGGTGCCATGAGAGATCTCGGAGGAGTTTAATGCAGGGGCCAGCTCAGAAGGAGAGCAAGGCCTGCTTGTGAAGTTACTCAACAGCAAGCGCCTACTTTGAGGCAAATTCTTTGGATTTGGTGAGCTTGGTTCTTCGTTTAATTGCTGATAGGTATCAAGGCTAATGACACAAGAAGCAGGACCTTCTAAATTTGTTTTCATTTCTAACACTGCCCCCAGTTTCATCACCCACTGAGCTACACTTCAGAGGCCAGGTGTAGCCATACCACGAAACACAAACAGTCTGTGATCACAGTCCATCACCATACAGCCGAACAAGAAAACAGCTCTTCCTCAGGTCTGCAAACATCTCCCACTTACCCACAGAGCTCTCAGCTTCGCGGCAGCTGGGACCTCCACTCCAAGCGAGTCTGCTGCCTCTTTCTCCTTTCCATGCTTTCCACCAGGATAATTTCCCTTTGCTTCAAAGCACAGAGTGATTCGATGAAGTCTTCTCCATATTTTTTCTCCGTTCCTTTAGGGAACATCTCCCAGCCTGCCCACAGCCTCGGAACAAGGGCTTCTGGCACAACTGGGCTGAGTTAAAAGGTTCCCACAGTCACAGGAATTGCCCCCAGCTGAGCCTAGGTCTCTGCCCTGCTGCAGGTGTACTGCAGCACCAACCCTCTTAGAAGAGCAATCACTCCCTGTGCCAAAAACTGTGGTTTTCCAGCCTTTTTTCTTACATGAGGACGCTGGACTGGCTGCAAGGAAGGGAGCTTGGCAAGAAGAGTGCATCCTGTGGGCTACTCAGGAGAGCTCAGAGCAGTCGGTCTGCACGTAAGGTTCTCACCCCACAACAGCCACCCAGTGCCAAAATACCCAGCGAACCCCTCCCTCACCCCCCACTGAATGCTTCAGGGACACCAGTGCCAGCCTCACACACCTTCGGGGGGCATTATGACCAGGGTGATGGAACAGAGAACACACTCAGAAAGTCTGCTGATGGCACAAAGCTGGGAGGAGTCACTGGTACCCCAAAGGGACCTTGACAGGCTGGAGGAATGGGCTGAGAGGAACCTCGTGAAGTTCAACAAGGGTAAGTGCAGGGTCCTGCACCCAGGGAGGAATAACCCCAAGCACCAGTACAGGCTGGGGGCTGACCTGCTGGAGAGCAGCTCTGCAGAGAGGGACCTGGGGGTCCTGGTGGACAGCAGGCTGACCACAAGCCAGCAACGTGCCCTTGTGGCCAAGAAGGCCGATGGGATCCTGGGCTGCATTCAGAGTGCTGCCAGCAGGTCAAGAGAGGTGATCCTGCCCCTCTACTAAGCCCCGGTGAGGCCACAGCTGGGGTATTGTGTCCAGGTCTGGGCTCCCTGGTACAAGAAGGGCATGGGGCTGCTGGAGCGAGTCCAGAGGAGGGCTACGAAGATGATGAGGGGCCTGGAGCACCTCTTGTATGAGGATAGTGCTGCCTTCACCATCTGGGAAATCACTTAGCTTGTGCCTCGCTCCTCTGCCTGTAGCGGCACTGGATGTGTAGGCTCACATTTTAATTACTGGAAGAGATTAAGATGCCATTGCAATTACTTCTTTCTGCTTAAGAAACAACTTGCCACTGTCCCACTACCATGACCAAGGACTTCTACCACGTAGTCATGTGTGGACACTGCAAACATCTTGGGCATACTCAAACTGCAGATAGAAAATACACTGACTTTGTAAATGAATTCAAATAAAACATAATGACTTCAGTATCAAACTGGATGGAATTAGGTAATTATGCAGATTGTTCTGCTGAGCCAGAATTTCTTCTTCTGGACTGAATGATGCTTCTGCATACTTATGTGACTAGCCCCAGTCGCTTAGGGAGACTTTTCGGAAGGCTTGCAGGAACGTTTAAGTCCAGCAATTACTGGGTGTAACTGGCCTTGTCCACTCCTGGTCCACGAAAGGCAATCACCAGTTGTTTTTATGTGGGCAAAATGGTCTTATCCATTTTTCTTGGAGGTATGCCACCAGCTGTGGCTGCTGCCCCCCGCCAGGAAAGTCCTCCACCCATGGTGGGCTGAAAGCTAAGCTCCACTTCCAAAGTCTGTTCACCTTCTGCCCCGTTTCGCCTCCTAGCACATTGTCCTCACAGTTTCAAACCTGGTTTCCCCCTCTGAATGACATGATCCTTGCTCTTACATTTCTTGAGATCAAAAAGGTAGAAGATGGATGGGATATTTGTCGTGTAGGCTCCACAGAGACAGAAAATATTGCTCCATAACACTCTATGACCCTTGTTATTTTCTTTGACATATCCAATGGGCGATCAGAGCCTACAGCAGGTAAATTGTACATAAGCCTTAGTGCAGGAAATCGCCCACCGAGATCACAGAACAAGGTCTGAAAGACAACCCAAGGAATCAAGAACATCAATTTTCACGGTACCATGGCATAAGATGCTGAGCAGAGAGAAATTTTGCATCCCCCAGAAGCACATTTAACACTGGCTACTGAAAAGAGTGTCATTTTCCCCACGTCACTAATTGTAAGTAGGCTCTATTCATTTTTCACTCATGTTTCATACAGTAGCAGTGCAGTAGAAATGCAGGAGGTCTGCCCTGTCTCTCTCCAGCTGACAGAGCATGAGGATCTATGTCCTGAAGTAAATGCCATCTCTCTGATGCCATGAAAGTTTTGGTTTCCAGCCTACAAACACTGAGAGTCCTCAAAGTGTCCCGAAGATAAAACAAGACGCAAGATTTAGTTCCAAAGTCATGGCTAATGACAGCACATCTTGGAAGGGATATTAAACTGCAAACCTTGGCAGCGAAGCCAGTCTCTTGCTATTAGGGATCAGGGCGAAGCCTATGGAGATATTAGCTGATACATCAGCTCCACAGGTCGAACGCTTTCCTCCAAGCCTCTGGCATGCTGTCTCTGAGAGACAGGGAATTGGATTTAATAGACTTACATGTGACACAGGCTGGCAAAAATCCTGTATTCTAATGTCTTTGAAACTTAAAAAATAAAATAAAATAAAAATCTAGTAAATAACAGATCCTTGGCATCAATCTTAAGGGAAGATGCTAACACTGCCAGGTTATTTCCAAAGGAACGAACTGATTTTACAGATCCATGGAGTGTCACATAACAGTGCTCTATTTATAATCCTTATTTCCTTAGCCTACTAAATCCGTGTCTCTAAACAGTTTTCGAACCCGAGCTTTTGAATCCTTCCAATTACAACATTAACTGACTTCAAAATTTTGAGTAACTTGCAAGGGTTTCCAGAATCTCACACAAATCTGCGGAGTGTCACAGGGATCACGTGGCTTCCAAGAAGCTGAAGGGAAAACACCCAGAAATAACCGACTTTGTTACTAATGCTCCTGTTTGGAAAGCAGGACAGAGCACGGTTTGCTGAGAGAAGGGCTGGCTTTTCAGCTAGCTGCTTGTTCATGTCCATTTTTCTGTCCTCCCACTCCAACAAATTCAACTAGCAACCTTTATAAACCCGCCAGTGAATTACTGTAAAAGAAGAATATACTTCCTGCCTCAGCAAATAATAGCTGAAAAGTTCCTAATGGGCCTTTTACGTGGGAAGAGATCGGCTTTGTTCAACACACTGCATGTTTTTTTCGTAAAAAACAGAGGCTTCATTCACCCGGGCTCCTTATCTGCACCTGTGGTCGCTGCAGCTTGGCAGCTTTTCCGCGGTGGTGTGCCGTACGTTATTTTCTACCAAAAGCTAGAGGTCAAGCCTGCCCAGGGGGTGCCAACGGGAGGTGGCTGCTGCCGTGGCTCAGCATCCCTCCCCTGATCTCAGCATCCCTGCCCTGATCTGGCATCACATCTCCCAGACCCTGCCGGGTGCCAGCCACTGTCTGTCCCAACCCAGGCGCTGAGCTCCGGCCTCCCGCGATGCCCAGTTGCCCACGGGCTCGTCTCAGCACAAGTAGTGCTCGACACCAGTCCCCTGGAGTCCCCTGGGCTCACCCTCCTCCCTCGGTGATGCAATTCCCACATCTGTATTTCGACAGCTTCGAGATTTTCTCCTTCTGTAACTGCGCTGCCTACTGCTTCAGCACCTTAGGAACAGCCCCAGTGGGTAAATACACCAAAAAAAAGTAAAACAACTGTGTAGATTCCTGTTAACTCCCATGATTTTCTTGAGAATAAGCAGAAATTAATCCTGCAAATGCTTTCACACGAGTCACCTTATCCTGAGAGGGATACGTGGCCCAAGCTGAGCAAAGTCTTTGATGATAAGAGAGGCTCAGAAAGTGAAAATGCTGGCAATTAGGCTGCCTGTATTTTCGAGCTGTATCTGGTCTGCTGGTAATTATACCACACTCAGCTCTGCACCAGCTTGGCCCTTAAAAAAGCCCTGCCTTTCACACATCATTAACATTGCTCATGTCATGTGCCAATGCAGGCTACACATGCAGGATAAACAACATTAATGCAATGCAACAGCTACACTTAAAAATATACATTTATTGTCAGATTAGCCCCGCTCCCTGGCTGAGTAGCATACGCTCTAGTCTACTACAGCAGTTGTAGACAATGCAAATGCCAAAGGACCCTAAGTGGAGCACATCACGGGCACTGACTTCTAGACTTACAGCAGGCACAGACATGGAAAAGTTTGCAGGAAAAAGTGGTCAAAGGCATTTGTGTGGTTGACACAACGTACGGCTCCTTCGGTGACATCACTGATTTCACACTCTCTCTAGTCACCTAGCTAAAACTTCCTATTTTCAACGAAGCAGCAAGATTTAGCAGACTCTACAACAGTTGCAGTAAAGGAAACCTACAATTTAGGAGCCTCCCACCAGGAGCAGATGTCACCGTCGGGAGGTTTGCAAAAATCTTCGTCAAGACATCTCAAAAAGCATCCGTAATTAGGAGAAGGGATGAAAAGAATGACTACACCCCTCCTATTAATGTCAGCTTGAGCTGGCTTAATCTCCACGTACAGTCTTCAAGAGGTACTCCTACGATTCTTACTCAGCTTATATTTTTCCCCTGATTATTGTGTTGGCAAATGATCGCAATTCTGGCTTCGTACGCACACCCAGGTTACAAAATACAGGGCACATTCACCAAGGCGGGGATGATCTCGCATCGCCTTGTCTCACGTACAAGTTACCTCCAAACCGAAGCGATGACACCTCGGTGCCAAGCACGCTCAGCACCTCATTTTGGCTCCGGGTACGTCTGAAAGCAGCGAGTCACCCTACCCCCGGCTCCTTTATCACTCGGCGTATCACCTGGCACCAACAGCTTCTCCTCTCAACCTTGTTTGCGAGCCTTCACAAACGCTTCATTATCTCTTCTGAAATAGAAATTGGTACAGTAATACAGCTGTTCACCGTGTCAGCAAGCCGTGTCGACCTTCGACTGTACGCAGCCAGTGCTTGCAGAGCGTTGTCTGCTAATACAGCACATAGCACACAGCGTGGTTCAGACCAGGTGGTGAACTCAGCTTTAGAGCAAATAGGAAATTGCAGCTTCGGGAGCCCCAGTTCTCCTCCACAGCTTTTTTCTCCATGTTTTTTCCCCCCATCTAATCTACTCCATTCCTAGGATGCCTGTTCCCTGACTCCCTTTGGTCCTTGCCTTTGGCACATTTGTGAGATGCTACTCTCATTTGATGTGGGATGCTAGAAAAAGATTAGGAAATATATTTTGGAAAGAAGAAATCCCTGCATATGACTGTCATCATCACTTAGCCAAGTACAGACCGCTAGGGAAGGAGAAGAAACCCTGTGAGATTCCTTAAGACAACAGGAAAACTCTTGTCTTTTCTCAAGTGTAAAGACTAAAGATTTGTCAAAAAGTGGAATTTCTTCCTAAAGGCCTATTTTGGCACTTAATAAATGAAAAATGCTGGTTTTCTTTAGGAAGAAATAGAAATGAGTCCCATCCTGTTGTCTGCTAAATCCAAAGCCCCGATATCCAAGCATCTGTGCAGGCTCCAGATCCAGGGTCCCTGTCACCCACTGGGATGGCAGGGTGTGAGGTTTGGCCATGGGACAGCCATCACCTGCAGCTGCCCTGGGACAGACCTCTGTTTTGCTGGGAATTTATCAGAAGCAATGCCCTGCCACAAAACAGCTGGCTTCAAAAAAAAAAAAAAAAACACAAAAAAACAGGTGTTTTTCTAAAAAACAAAACAAAACAAAAACTAAAAACTATAATTTGATCAAAAATGCCTTTGAGGACAGAACACCTGAATGATAAGCGTGGGCTTCCACACTTCCCTGCTGCAATCAGCGCTGCCCAGGCTAAATCTCCTCTTCAACCTTTCCTCTTCAGTGCTCTTCTGCAATACAAATATGTTCATAATGGGACACTCCAATTTCATGCTCTTTCATTAGCAGCCAGGAACTGACAACAATTAAAACTATGAGTAATACTTCAAAAAGTATAAAAAG
The DNA here is from genome assembly GCF_047663525.1 of Anas platyrhynchos. NCBI lineage: Eukaryota > Metazoa > Chordata > Aves > Anseriformes > Anatidae > Anas > Anas platyrhynchos. The sequence continues at coordinate 32,367,591 of NC_092593.1, read as the reverse complement.
TTGTTTCATTTTATACTGAAAACTGCAGGTAAATTTCAGAGCAAGCAAAAGGGCTAATATGATGATCGCAGCATTTTTTCAAACAGACGACTGCCTACAAAACTCACCAAAATTCAGAGTTTAATCTCTTGATCACATATAAGAATGGATGTGTGCGTCCAAACAACCAGCTCAACAGCATTTGGACAAGAAATAGCCTGTACGATGTGGCTGGTGGGCCCTGCAGTCCTATTTTTGTCATTAGAAAATTCACTGCGCCACTCAGAGGATGGGGCAGCTCCGAGAGGAAATGCCCTGTGTTGGAACAACAAAAACACCTCGTGTGAAAGCAGTGAACTTTAAAAGCGTTTGAGAAATGCAGAGTCTTATTTAGTCAATCATACACCACGGCGCTGCCCCCAGAGCTGTATGTCATTTTGATAAATTAGCTCGAGAGACGTGGAGCATAATAAAGTTAAAGCCAGACCCCGGACTCCAGCAATCATGCCTGAATGTGGCGTAAAATACTTCCCACAATAAAAGTCACTCTTGCTACTGTTTAATGGTTAAAATAATTTTGAACCTGATCAAGGTCAGCAGCTGCATAATGTGTTTGGGCTTCTTTTGTTTTCGCTGCGTGTGGTTGCTTAGAATAGGAGCCAAGCTAAAAACATCGACCTGGAGGGAATTCCTGCCTCTCTCACAAATGCAGCTGAGGACTCAGCATCCTTGCAAGACAGCTTTCTAAAAAAAAAAAATATACACTTTTTTTTTTTTTCAGGAAGTATTCAGGAAAAATATGACATTTTATTCCCTTGAATTTCTCCATAGACTAAAGTTATGCTGCACCACACATGAAAAGCGAGACGTGCTGCAGACAGCATGGCACTAATTTAACTCGGGGAACAAAGTAAGATTGCTGAGAGGACAGCACATGCCTCCATAAGGAATAGAATAAATATACGAGAAGTACATATATGAGGCAGAAAACTGGAGGTGCAGAGCCCCTCGTGCCAAGCACCCTGCATCTCTCCAGAAACCACTGAGTCGAGAACTCCTGAGACAACGCAGCTCTGCGAGCCCTCCTGCCCTTGTCAAGGCACCGTGCCCTCGGTCTACCTTTGTTGGGGTGTTTCTTTCAGCCATTAAGAGATTAGTAAGGAAAAAATATTTACTCAAAACGTATGCAACCAAAGAAAGAAAAGCTATGTCTGCAGAGCACTCACACATCCGACTGCTTCTCCACCTCCTGGTCTTTCTGCATCCTGCACTTCAAAGCACCTAAGGGACATGAGGGTGATATATTTTCTAAGGTTTCCTGATGCTGTTTGTGATGAAAACAAACAATTACATCAGATTTACTTGAACAAGACTACTCTAGAGGGATGCCATTAGCCTCTGCAAACAGAGGGTGCTCTGCACAGTTTAGATTTGCGCTGCTGCTCTTGGCCAGGAACGTGGCTGCCTGAAATATCTGAAAACAGCATGACCACATCAAGCTGCCTTTGGCATTTTTATTTGACTTCGCTAAATACACTGGTTTATTAAAAAAAAAAAAATGCCACCCAAAACCAAGGAAGTGAAATTAATCTGCCCGGAGTCACAAGGAAACCCTTCTTGCACACTTTTAAAACACAAACACCCCCATACTGGGGCTTCTGTTTCCCTGACCCTCAGCTGCGGTGGGATGTGCAGGCCTTTGAAGAGGATTTTCCCAGCGGGGATGATACCGAGGGCGGGTGCACCCGCACTGCTAAGGGGCTTCTCCCCGGCTCACATCCAGCCCCTTCCACGTGAATCAGCATCTGTGCTGGCCACATCAATAGCGCCTGTGTCAGCCCAAATTCACTATTGAGCCCCAGGGAGGTTAAAACAGAGCCTGGCTGAGGCAGGGAGGAGGGTGGCAGGCACTACACAAATATGTGCATTGCCCCCGCGACAAGGGATGCCTGTCTCCTGTCCGTGGGAGATTACAGCTATAGGGTGGGCTGTTTTTCCAGGTTTTATCTCGGTTCAAGAAAACTGGTTTGTGAAGGTCTCAGCCTGCGTGTTATTCCTAGTATTACAGATCTGGATCTGTGGTCATATTTGAGAAGGGTTAGTGCTACATAAAGGTTAATACCACAATGAGCCTCTTGTTCTGACTACCCCGAAGGGGACACGTTTTAATTTGCTACCGATGAAATAAGGGACGGGCCATTTCTATAGGAAATCACAAGAATTAATTAACCAGAACTCAGGACCCCTGCTTCCAAGCAACAATTTCTCCTTGAACTCAAGGACATCCTGATTCCTGTGCCTTGACCACCAAGTCTCTGAAGAAATGAGTCTATTTTGGGTATGTGCAGAAAGAGGCAGTGATACTCGACATACACATTAGGAAGAGAATTCACGCCCAGCAAAGTAATGTTAGTTTATTAGCGTGCACTCCTTCCCAAAGCATGCCTGTTGAAGGCTTTCCAGCTGCTCCTGGTGGTCGATAGGTCTTATTTTTCCTTCCTACCTGGTGGATTAGGCACCAACTTCTCAATGAGACAGGAGCCAAATAACCACAGCTATATCTAAAAACAAGTCTGCAGCCCTCAAACGTTTCCACCAACCTTGAGAAGCTGCTCAGGTCTTTAACTTTCAAACTGCCTTGCCCTTTACCTCCCAGCTGTAATTAATTTCAAGAAAAGTCCTTGATTTCACTTAAAAATAATTTTAAAAAGATGTGTAAGGCAGATGTCACTTCAGCTTTACAATGCCAGAATGGCTCAGGTGGTTTCCCTGAGAAAAGGAATATCCTCAAACATTTTTAAACATAAGTCTCTCAGTTTTACTTACAGAGATCACATTTCCACATTGGGTAATTATTGCCATGAGACTTCTTTGGGCTGGGGATGCTGAGAAGAAGGTCAGGGATGGCCCTTCTCGCTCAGCAGCACACTGTCGTGTACGGTCAGCTCTTCCTGCTCCTCAAACCAGAGGTGAAGCCTTCAAAAGGTCTGGGGTTAAAACACATTTGTACACGTGAACAAGGGAGTAAGACCAAAATCACTCCTGGTTGTTCCAAATAAACAAGAACGCTGAATGCTGCAGTGCTGGAGCTAACCACAAAACAAGGTGCATGGGTCAGGATCTGAAGGCCGTCTATAGCTTGGTTTAAGCTACTGAGTAGAAAATATTACCTTTAATAAGCTTTATTGAATTGCGGGCACAGTGTTCACCCCCAGATTCTGGGTTCTGCACAGTTCGCAGCTCTAACCCTCTTTAAAGGCAGCAAGAGCCTAGTATTTGTGCAACAGCTTTAAAAAGCCAACATTTGTTTGAGCTGACAAACATACTTAAGTCTGTTCTTCAAACAGCAGTTGATGAAAACAGCACTTCTCAATTAAACTAGCATATATTAACATTTATTAATTTCCTCTCGCTCCTTAGGCTCAGGCTCGGGGTGACAGCCACACAGACATTGACCACGGCTGCAGGGGAAGCCCAGGAGGTGCACTGCTCCTTGCTCCACAACATCAGCCCATCCCACCTGGAAAAAAAAAAATCCTTCTGCTGCAATTCAGGGGGTTCTGGTTTCTGTGGGTGCACAGCATGTCCCCAGCAAGAAATCCAACCTGGGCCACAGCTGCACGCACCATTTCTCTTGTACCTCGAATAGCTCCAAACAAAAACACGGCGCAGACAGGAGCACACGCATTTTTGCAGTGTTGTGCAACATCTCTGAATAATCAAAATGACTTCTTAATAGCACGGTCTGACTCTATGGCACAGGGAGAGAGAGGCTCCCTCCCACCAGCCCAGCATTTCCAATGCAGACAAGTGGCTTCCAGCCCCCCCGCTGTGGGTCAGCAGAAGGTGGGTTTGGGACTCCCTTGCCCTGAGGCTCTGTTGGCTGGTGAGCAAATGGCTTTTCCATTTCTCAAGCACCCCCAAGCAGGATGAATTTTTCAAGCACAGAGGAAAGAGGGAAAAACCTTTCCACGTAGTCTGAAAGCATCTTACACCTGAAAAGACCTTACATCACATTCAGCAAACAAATAAATGCTCCACGCTGTGCTGTGTCACGTAGGCACTCCCCTGCCCTGCCACCAGACGCCCCACACGGCTCATTTGAACACTCCAGGGCAGCAAAGGAAAGCCCAGATTGCTGTGACATCGACATCCAGAAACCTGGCTGACATGCCTCGAAAGACAGAAACGGCACAGAAAGAGATGCTAAGGCATCCCCAGTGGGTGATGAGGTGCTCCACGAAGCACCCCAGCAACACAATTTCTTCTTCTTTTCTATTTGATGAGGTCATGGGAACATGACAAAGTCAAGAAGCATGCTAGGGAGAAAAAAAAATATCTGTGATGTGCTCCAGATCACAATGGCTGCACAAATACACAAGTGTAAGGTTTGCCCTTTCCTTTGTCTACCCGAGAGTCTACAATTCAGCTTCAGCGTTGCCTCACGTTCATTGTTGTTTTCAGAACAAAGATGATCTAGTGTGGAGTGCCAAAAACACTTCCACAACTGAAAGGGAAAGGTGTTTTGGGAGCAGAAGCGAATAACACATTACTGCATAATGACACGGTATATGCTGAAGAGGAAAAGAAAACCAAAAGCTCTGTTTTCTTTTTTCTCCTGAAGTCAAGAACGACGGAAACCCTCGATCAACATAAGTAGCCTTGCTTTCCAGACAGCACCAAAAATTGCAGTCACTGAAAAATGTACACTTGTAGATGACCAGAATAAATCTTGTCCTCCAGGAAAAGAGAGTGCCAGAGAGTTTTAAGGTCTTGTTGAGGGAGTCATGAGAGCATGTTCTCCCTTTCCTTTAAACTACCAAGAGAACCGTAAAGCTGATATATAGCATCATCTACAAAACCGAATGCTTCCAGCCATCAGAAGTAGTGCAATGTAAACTTAAATATTTGATTCCTAGGAGCAGCCGTATAACAAGATAAGGGAACATACCTATGAGTGCAGAGTAAACTCATAACCACATCATTTACAATTCTGCCCCCGAGCTCCTCTATTTCAATATATAAAACAGAAAGGTAATTTCCATATGGCTTTCTCCTCAGAACTTAAACAAAAAAATGTCATAGCCAAATGAACGCATTTTATACCCACTCGGTATGTTATTTCCCATCTCGGATTGCAGAGTTTCTTTTTATTTCCCTTGTTGGAGGTGGTGCTTCCCCACATCAGCTCCATCGAGGAGGTCCCTGGCCCATAGCCATAAAACCTCCCCAACCATTAAACCAACAAAAAGGGAAGGTTTTGGCCTACTGGCCTGACCGCTCCTCATATAAATTGCAAAAGCCCAGTTATTAATGATAATAAAGAAGCAATGTGAAGTCAGGGGGAGCAGTGCTTTGTTCCCAATTAAGTCGATAGCCATTTTATCACTGACCATGGTAGAATAAGGACGCGGGTCACTGTAATTAAATTCTTTTTTCCTTTTTGAAGTTTGGGCTGCAATATATCAATTTACTGTTCATCTGACAGGACATTCCAGCTGCAATTTATTTAATGAGGAGAATCAGAGGAAGAAACAAATGAGGCAGGACAGCAGCAGCAGAATCATGGTGGGTTGAAAAGAGAAGAGGAAAGAAAGCAGAGATGTGATTATCTTGCTACTGTAAGAACTAAAAATTTGAGCAAAAAGAAAGGCTTAAGAAACAGATGGAGGTGTAAGAGGGGAAGCAGTTGGTTTTCCCCAAACAAAATCAAACCAGATGGATTTAATATGGACGTTTTCTTACGATCTTGCAGGAAAGCAGTAATAAGCAGTGAAACACCGCCCACAGTGAAAAGGCAGCATAAAAAGATCTTCCTTCATCCTGCCACAACACAGTAGAGGGAAATGCCTAGCACAAGAACGGCAGAGACAGCCCAAGCCACTCCAGACTTACCGCATGTCCTGGGCTGCAGGAACAAAAAACAGCACCCAGCACCTGACCCCAGAGTTCATGCACATCACCTGGGAGATAAGGGAGATTTGGAGCAGAGCACATCACCTGGTGGAGTTTCACCCAAAAAAAAACAGCACAAGCACCTGGTCCCAGCTCTGTGATACCAACCAACGCACAGTGAGCGGGGACAGCCTGCAAATTTGCTTCAAAAAAGACACTCCAGATGTGACCTGGAAGAGGAACAAGCAAATTCCTTTCCCTCGAAAAAAATACAGATGTATCACCACAAAGACATTAATTTATCCTAAGACATTTGTCCCCAAAGGCACATTGTTTTCTCCACGCAGCTCGCCGAGCTATCAGAACAACATGCAAACAAATGCTCTCCATTACGAGTGCAACCAACCCCGTTAAAAACAACAGAACCCTGCACCTTACATTTCTTACATATGTTTTCACATATGCTACCGCCCTGCATGTTCAAGAAGCAAATAAATCAAATTGGGCCGTTCCTCACACAGAGGTTTCAGTGCAGGAACGCACTAATAGAGAATTTACTTAGCACAGGGTCTCTGAAGTCAAAGATATGCCAAAGCAGGCTCTATTTCCATGGTTTGCTTCCCTCGGGGACTGGCACTACACAGCAGCAGGGCACGTGGTGCTGGGGAATATTAGCTTGGTGGAAGGATGATATTCGGCAGCACGGTCACTACGTTGGCAAGGGAAACGGTGGGATCTCTGCTTTGCTCCTGCCCCAGCTCTGAGGCTGAGAAGTTCTCTCTCAGGTACAGACCAAATCACATATTGCTAGGGGAAACAGATCTTATAAATCTTTACATCCCATATCAACTCCAGAACAGTGGGACAACACTCAAAACATCCTCCACGAAACGTTTTGGGCGGTGGTTATTTGGATGCTTGTGCGTCTGGTTTGTTCTTTTTGCCTTTCATACTAAAGTTCCCAGGAGAGTGTTAGGAAAAAGATTTTGGTACGTTACTGCATACCTGCACATTGCTTTTCCGGGGAACCCCTGCCTAAGAGCAATGCCAGTACATCACTAAACACAACCTAGAGGTACAAAAATACAGTATCATAAAATACACTAAGTAAAGAAATACATTATCTTAGGTTGCATTGAAAATATATTTGTTAGCGGGGCGTTAGATGGGAAAATCTTCCTTAGAGCTGAGTAGATGAAAGGTTTATGTACTCACGTACAAAAGGTAAGGGTAGATACTGCCTGGTTTTCATGAAACCAGAGTCCTCGTTCCGACACTATCATCTCACCCACTTTTCTTCCCAGCTGGCACATCATTTAACTCCATTATCTTTTCTTACAAAGAGGTTTCTAACAAAGGAGCTGCTGAATGCCTTTGTGGTAGAAGCAGCTAATAAGAGAATGCGACCAACCGGCGTTCAAGTTTTTATCCATTTTGTTTACAGTTAGTAAAGAAAATGGAAGAGCAATTACCCCCATGCCGCATCTCCTCCAGCAGCCCTGCCTGACAGCCTGCCTGTGCTCCGTCTTTGCAAACCAACGTGATGGAAATCACAGCAAGCACACCCCAACAGCGAATGCTTTCTGTGCTGGGAACATCTGAGACGTGCTGATGCCAGCAGCAAGGTAAGTTAGCGCTATCTTTAATTCCTGCTGGGCAAAATATTAGAGACAATGAGGATCGAATGGGCAGCCCGTGACCGGCAGGCAAACAGACGTGTGATTCACTGGCCCAGCAGAGACTCTCCAAATTGTGCCTGAAATTTCTCCCAGGGATCTTCCGCCCTGCCAGGATCTCCCAAACAGGTTTTTCTGCCAAAGTAAGCCAGGTCTATGCTGGAGCATGAAAAATAGCCTCGGCCAGACAATTCCCCCACAACTTTCTGGAAAAACACAGATTTACCCTTGTGGTTGAACAGCTTTCACTGTAGATCTTCAGTAGTGCCAGAAAGTAACCACCTCAGAGTACATCTTCAAAATAATTGCTCGATGGAGATGAGTTATAGAAGCAGGACCCCACCATCAGTACTGCAGCTGACAAGCAAGAGGAATGAAAGCTCTGATAGCACAAGCAACGCCCATCACGCAGCAAAGCCAAGATAGCCATGCACCAGCAAAAGAGCCAAAATGTGGGGACAAGACCCTACAGGAAAACCCTCCCAAATATCACTCACACTGCTTTGCTATGGAGCAAAGGGACATGGACACATGGGGGGCACCTTCTTCCTGCAGCATTAGAAAACAGCAGTGCTTGGGTTTTGTCCTTGGGAGAAGGCACCTTCAGGAGACGATGGCATACATTACAGCCACCACCACGAACCTTTGCTTGAAGGCTTGGGAAAAAACCTTTCTGGTGTGCCCCAAGCAGACTACTGGACCATCATGGCTTGGAAAGAGCAGGACAGCTGAGATCAACTAACTGCTTTCCACCTAGATGCTCCTGTGAGCAGTTTTGTCGTCAAAAACTAAACATAGTAACTTTGCACAGATTTGTCGACAGTTGGCTTTCCGTGCTCAAAAATTATTAAAACTGCAAAATGGAAAAGCCAATTGCTTAGGAAGAAAAATGCCCTTTATGCAATCACTTAAGACTAAAAAAAAAAAAAAAAAAAAAAGCCTCTAAATTTTGAGCAAAGCACAAGTAGGTGCTGTGCCAGTTTTGAGGAACCACCAACCAGGATCTGTTGTGGGTGTCGCAGCTCCATCAGCAGTGACTTCTCCAGGATCTGCCTCTTGCTCATCTCCCTTTTAGCACACGCAGCCTCTGGCATCGCGTCAGTCCAGGGTCTGGCAGAGGCACCTCTTATTTCCTCTTTTTTGCACCCTCCTCTCTTCTGTTTCTCCCCCTTCCCTCTTCTCCAGTTTTCTCCCCATAGATTTTCTTGCTCTGTCTTTCTTCCCTTGCTCTTCCCAGCACAAGCCAGCCAATGCGTTGCACTCACCCAAAAACTATCCTCCCCTCGTTAGGAACATGGGATTAGGCCTCTGCTATTCTGTGTTTACTTTAATTATATTATTTAGCAACCAGATGTCTTTGTAAGATGCAAATTCGTCCATGCAGAATATATTCCTTGATAATCAAGGGAGAAAAAGTTGCAGCTCCAGCTGTGACTCAAGGAACTCAATTTGTTTACATTGGTAGGTACTTATTAAACACCTCCTTACCAAAGAAATCTCCAAATCAACACTTCAGAACATTTATTTTCATTGCTTACGGGGGCGTCTCAGCGAAAATACAATTTGGGCAGCAAGCTACCACCCAGGATTTCTGCGCTGTACTAAGAGGATGCCACAGCCAATGATGCTGACAGCAAGCGCGAGTAAGAAAGCTGCTACGTGTAATCAAATACTACAACCGAATGCTGAAATTTTAAGTCAACTGAATATTGATCACATTTTTTATGCTGTTGTTAAACCTCTTGAAGACACTGCAACACTACCCTGGGTTCCCAGAGCACATATTGCCAGCGATTACCCACACACCAGCACGTAACAGGTTCAGGCAGAGCACCGCTCGCTTACCCCCTCCCGGCGCGAGCACAGCAGGGGAAGAGCCCCTCTTTTGCTAAGTGCTAATTTGGGTAATGGATACAGACATCGGCGGCTTAGGAAGCAGCTTCTACCTGATGCACTCTGTGGCTTTACGCGTGAGCTGACTTTCTGGGTGCTCCTGTTGCGTTATTACTTTCAGAACAAATTGGCTTATTTTTATACAGAGGTCAGACCCTGATGGCCTTAGTTCAGTTGTTTTTTTTCTAATAGTTACTCCTTGCTTCTCGGGTTAAAAAACAAAGCCAAGTCCTAGGATCCAGCCTTAGATGCAGTCAGGAGCAGCAGCTCTGTCCTACCCACAAGCAACCCAGGCAAAACCACACTGCAAGCAGCGAGGCCAAGTGCTGCCTTTCCCCCACAGCCCTTGTGCTCTGCAGGGACGACCGCTGTGGCCCACTACTTACAAGGTGCAGGAGGATGCAGTTGTATTATTAGTTGTTTTTTAACATGCTCTCTGAGTTTAGCCTGGATATTGGCACACTGTGCCAAGCAGCCCCCAGGCTCACCCCCCTGCACATCCAAACCTGCTCTGCAGTTCCTCATTTCAACACACATCCAGCTGAAAACAGCATGGCTACAGGTACACAAGCACGTGTGCCGCTGGCCATGCTAAATAAATCTCCCTTCAGATCACAACTTGGCACACGTGAGCAGGCCACGTAGCCCATCTGCTGCAAAGCAGCTAACTTATCACAGCTAGGTCTAGAGATCGAGAAAAATTAGCACCATTTCCACTGCAGACAGGGATGACACCTTCCAGATTGGGGCTGCTGCATGGAATCAAGCAGATGCTTTCAGAAGATACGGCAGAGACTGACCCGCAGAAGAATGAAGATGAAATCACTTGCCTTCTCCTGCCTGCTGTAGGAAGGGGTGCAAGCACGGTATGTTTCTGAATGGGGATCAGCCTGTGCCACACGCAGGTTGAGGGACCAGAGAGCGAGACACCTACCACATGTGGGCCATGAGACAGCCGAGGACTGAGGATGAGGTGCTTCCCAGCTGGGGCAGCAGTCGTGGGGTGCTCATGTGGTCCTCGCTCACCTGCAGGATGCTGCCAGAGGGCACCCTGATTCCTGGGCAACACCACGCGAGGCACCACACAGCCTCTGCCTCCATCGGGGGCGATGCAGGACCATAAAACAACCCCAGCCTTTACAGAAGACAGAAGCAAGGAGTATGACTGACAAGATGACAAAAGGAAAAGACAGAGAAGATGACAACAGCAGCTGTGTGCGCCCAGGAGCCCTGGGCAGCATCTCCTGGAGCACTTGGCTCACAAAGTGCCGGAGCAGCTGAGCCCCACGCACCGCGCCGAGCCCCGGCCCCGTGCAGCAGCAAAGCTCTTTGTGGCCGCTCCTCGCTGGGGCCTCCTGTCAGGAGACTTATTTACTAAAACGGGGAATAATACATCTCGTCTAACTTAATTTACTGCACAATTTCACAGCACATCTAGAAAAACTCGTCCTGGTGTCACTATGATTACCAGCCATGATTTCTGCGTCTGGCGTTTTAGTTGGATGCTGCTTTTTTGCTATTTCATCCATAATTGGAGCAGAAGAGAAATCAGTTGTTTCACTTATTTATTTGTTGGTTTTGTTGTCTGTTTTTTTATTCCCAAAGTTAATATCCCACTACTCTTCCCCATCATTTCATAAATCCACAGACACAGGTCTCTTACACTGATTAAATTACAACACGTAGCCATGGATTTTTTTCAGCACAGGAGGAGTCGAAACACGGCCTACAATTGCTGGGCAATTCTCTCCCCTACCTGGAGGTTTCTGCAAGCTAGGTATCTGCACCCAGCAGCGAGGACACGCTAACAAGCCAAAGAAATAATACACACCAAATTGCTGAACATGGATTTCCACGGTTTCCTGTTGGCTCGCACAACCCCGTTCCCCACTTTCCAGCAATTCAGCGAAGAAGAGCAGAGGGCTGGAAAGCACTGCTTTAATTATCGCCATCAGTCTCAGAGACAAGGCATTTAAGAGCTTTAGCTGCTGTAAACACTCCCTTGATAGCAGATAAGGAATCTGCTGAAAGAGGGTTTTGTGGGGGGAAACCTCAGGGGCATACCAGTTAATCACGGCCGCGGGATGGATGCACAGGGCACCAGCCCAGCCGGGCAGGCAGCAGAGCCCACCTAAGGAATACAAAATGGGCATAAAAGGTGGCAAAAGGGTGTGTGAGGAATACTGGCTGGCTTTACCCTGTTGTAATGACCCTGAAGTCAATGAAAGTCCACTGGGGACGCGTTTGGAGCAGGTATTGTCATTCATCTCTTTCTAAGGAAAAAATAAAAATGAAAATAAAAGAACATGTTTTCTTTTTGGCAAGGCCTTCCAGGGGCACGTCACGGAAGGAATCAAAGTTAATGTAGGAACATAATTCCACTATATATTACAGCTGGGAGAGGCCCAAGGAAAGACTACACAATCAGGTCAAAAATGCTGTATTTCTGCAGATCCTCTCCTGGTCCCCAGCAGCTCGTGCTGAGGGAGCTCCCGAGCCACAGGTAGTTTCTCCACATTTAATAACCCTCTATGGATTTTTCTTCTATGAATGTGTTCCTTGCTATATTTCAAAACATGTCATTGATTTGAGTGGTGTTTAAATGAACTCGAGAACTCGGGCTTAAAGCTGTCACCAACACAAATAACTGATTGATACCAGCGATGAGTTGTGCCTACTCCTGTTAGAGATTAATTTGGCCCATGCCATTCACCGCAGACAGACAAGCCAGCTTTCCTGCAAGAAGCGGCTGAACTTCGTGGCTTTCCATGCCTGGAGGTCAAACCTTGCTTTTGGCAGGCAGAGCCCGAGCTCCTGGGCTGCCCAGCCTGCAGCTCCTCACCCCACAAAGTCAGGGGGCCCTGGGGAAGGAGCCGGCTTTCACTGAAAAGCCATTTCCTTGCACAGATCTGGACAGTTATTCCACAGACCTCTTTGCTTGGATGATACAATTAACCATTCAATTACAGGATGCTGAAAGATGCTTAAGCACTGCTTTGCATGTCGCACTGCAGTCCCACCTTTATCCACTTGAGAACACGAAGACTTCAGCACAAAACTCTGGAAGAAGTCAACGAACCATGGCTGAAGAAACCAGTCTCTAAATCTCTTCTCTATTCACTCCCCTTGTTTTGCACCTTTCTTTGAATAATTAACGTATTAACTTCCCTGGTAAAGGAGTTAAAAAGGAACAGTTACGCATCAACAGCAGGGACGTTTTACATAAACATATTTTTAATCACTGCCAGTTTCTACACGCCAGCTACCAGACAGCTTCTCACTGGGCGAACACCACAGGGATTAAGAGCCTCAAAATATTGCCCGTCTACTGCCAGCTTTGGAGGGCTGGGATTTTTCTGCTGGTGAAACCTCCCTCGAAGTCCTATGAGTGTATGCATGTTTTTAACCCTCCTGCAACATGGCTGCACGTGCCTGCATGCCCACACGCAGCAGGTTTCAGCACAATGGCAGTAGCAGCTCGTAGGGTAACTCTTCCACAGACCTCAGCAGCCTTTTTGCTTTGTATTTTGAAGGGGAGCAGCTGAAGATGAATGGTTATGAGCAGGAAAGGAGACCCACCAGATCCTGCTGCTGTCGAACTTGCCGGTGGCACGTTTTTAATGACTAGCACCTCAGGTACAGTTTGACTTTTTATATGGAAAGCACTTAAAACAGTTCAACCAGGCTCTAAAACAACGGAGTAGAAGCAGCACCATGGTGCATCTCAAAGGAGGGCTCAAAAACCAGGTCCTGGGCTCCTGCCGCTCCATGCCTGCTGTCCTCACACGTTCCTGGCACCAGGGACTGCTCCTTCCCAGTTGTTTCCAAACAGACCTCCTATTTCTATTTATTAAACACAACACCACCACGCATTTCTGTCCCAATCCCCCCGACTCCTGCTAATAAAGCAGCCTCGTCAGCAGCCTTGCAGGCTGGGGCAGCCTGCTTTTATGGAGGGGAAAAGAAGAAACAGAAAGAAGGACTAAAAAGGCAGATGAACAAACAAGTATATATCCTCCCCTGAGATTCCTCTTTTGTTTTTTCCCTTAAAAGAAGAACAAAAGAACCAACAAAACCAATTATTTTTTTCTGCAGCTGAATCAGCTCCTCCAGTGCATCACCCCCATTTATTACGGCAAAATACACTGTTAACTGTCTACAAGGCGTGGAGAGAAGAGCTGCGTGGCTTTTTAGATGGGACAGGGCTGAAATATGACCACGATGACAATTACAAGGCTGGGAGCAGGCTCTGCTCAGCCCGCCAGCTCACTTCTCCTGCCAGGCAGCGAGGTGCAGGAGGGTGGGAAGCTCAGCAGCTTTTCACGCCTGCCTGCAAAGACCACCACTTCTACAGCCACCCCATCACACGGGCTGGGAAAAATGCTCTCAACCTCTGCAGAAGAGATTAGAAACGAGACAAGGTTTTCCTTTTTCCTCCAGAGACCCTGTGAGCAGCTGGGCTATCCCTTCTATTTTTGCAGGGGCTGGATGTCTTGTCTGAAAGCACCAGAGCAGCTGATGAACTGCTCCCAGTAAAAATTTAAGGCACAAGCACATGAGTCAGGCATGAACAGCCTGACCATTCATGCTGCTTACCCCCACACGTGGCAAAGCCTTCACCTGAGTTAGCACTCAGTCCATAGCTGATTCAGACACCTCAACATGACAAAAATTCCCTGATTTTGCCCTCACTTAGCTTAAAGTAAGAGCAAACATCCTAAACTGCTGCCAGGGGACAGCTTAATGGGTACAGGTTGCCACATAAAATTGCCATAGCAGGAGAGCTAAAGCACAGGTGCATTTACACAACACTGTCCTGAGCACCAGCAGGCAGCCAGACTTTTTTTTTTTTCCCATAAAATTGCCTTTGAGAAAAGCAATTATTTATCCCAGACGTAAAACACCTTGCTTCCTCCACGTTCCCTGATAATTTGATGCCACAAGATAATAATAAAGCATCTCCACACTTTAGACAGCAGCGTAAAAATTTACAAGTGAAAAAGAAAACCCACTGCGGTGGCAGGGATGCCTAGTAAAACAAGTGGACTGTTTTAACTTTTCTGGGCTCCTCTACGACGCCGCACCGCGTTCGTGTTGTTTAAATGCACCCAAGGCCCGCACGCCTCATGCAGGTCAGGTGCTCCTCACATTTCATGCGCTAGCAGATATTACAAGGTGCACAGCTCGCCTTGGCTGGCTGGAGCAGCTCGGTGTGAACAAGGCTGCTGGTATCACTTTCACGAGTAATTTCATCTATTTTGTAAAAGGTTAGGACAAAATTAAGATTAAACTTTGATGCTCTCGACACTTCTCTCTCTTTTTTTTTTTTCTCTTTTTTTTTGAAGAAGGTATTTTGAAGAAATTATTACGGTAATAAAGGAAAGGACAAATATATGTCAGTAATAGAAAACAACTTTATCCTCCTGCTGTGAGAAATGGGCCGTGCAGCACCGAGCAGCACCGTGCCCTGGTCGGAGGGGACACCCCGGCCTGGCCTCGCTTAATGGGAGCTTCTCATTGACTGCTGCCGGGCCAAGTGTCCACCTAGAGATTTGATATTTGCCTTCATGGCTGCTTCTTAATCAAATAGGGTACTTTTAGAACGAAATTACCGTGGCTGTATTACGGAGAGAAGACATCTCACTTCAAGGGCATAAGCCAAGCATTAAATGATGGACATTAGAGAGAAACTTCTTCTGGTGAGCAACTTACTGCACCCCCACGGCGCTGCACGCTTTCCTGCTTCCAGAATGATGGCTTTGCTTCGCGCTGCCTGCCTCCTCCCAGGCCCACGGGCCTCGGTCCTTCCTCGTCATCTGCTTCCCTGGGGAAGGCCAGCAGGATCCCCAGGCACAGCATCCTGTGCTCCTCTCCCCTTCTAGGAAGGGAGCAAGGGCCGTGCGAAGGCCTCAGCGGTCCTCTCGATGGAGGGACAGGAGGGTGGCCTTCACCCCGAGGCCCTGGGGTGGTCTGTGAGGGGGTTTCTCCTCTGTGTGGCCTGGCCTCCCAGGAGACTACTGGGGGGTATTTTGGGTTGAGGAAGGCTCAAAATCGTGACAGGAATCATGGCAGAGGACTCAGTGTTTATACAGAGCAGCTCAGACCCTGCAGCCCCCAGAGGCTGATGTTATTCCAGCCTGGACAGATCCTGAGGGAGCCCCAAAAGCTTTGTCACTGCCTTGGGCCCCAGGGGTAGGAAGCACATCCCTCACTTCTGGCCCTGAGGCACAAGCACCTACTGTATCCCCAGGGACAGGAGCAGCCCTTCTCTCTTCTCTTGCTCTTCTGTAGCCACACATCTTGGCTATTCTTGGTCTCTGACACTTCATAGGTCATGAAACCACCCAAAGCTTTCACCCAGCAGCTCCACAGCATCAATTCTGGGTTCTGCATGTGGGCTGGTTTCTGGACAAGATTGGCTGAAATTAGAGCAAGCGGTACCCTTCTGCAGCATCTTCCTTCAGACTACCTTCAAATGCCCACCTTGTGACAGATTCCAGCTCGATAAGGTCCCACTGCAGGCAAAAGCAAAACCAAGTGGTTTGCTGAGAAGGTAAGGACAGTGCTGTACACGATGAAGTTATGGGCCATCATTCGTAGTGGCGTTTCTGTGTAGTTACTTCCAAATGATTCATTATCCTAAGTTTTCTTATTCTCCTAGCTTGAAGATAATTCAGAAATAACTTGATTAGATACACTTCCCATCAGTGGAAACAGTACTAGAAAAAAAAAATGTTTTACTTGTTACTGCCTAGTGTTCAATTTTCTGATTTGATTTTTTTTTCCCCACAAATTTAATTCAGCTTGTTAAGTAGTAATATAATCAAGAATGGCAAGTATGGATGCCAGTTTTACAGAGATTAAATCATCTCTAAAGAAACTAGCAACAAAAGAGTCAAAAAGAAAATCCGATCCTGCTGGAAATCCATTAGTTTTAAAAAGGACACACTTGCTCGAAAGGGCACTGATTAAATCAACTGAAGCATTGTATAAAATAATTGGGTGGGAGGAAAGGGACGGTTAATTATTATGCTATAAACATGGTTATTGCTAACCTGAGTAGTTGCACAGATTACAAAGTCGGGTGGTTTATTTTCCAGTGATCAATCTCTGAGACTTCTGCCTGAAACAACAGATGTATATACAGAATGCACATGCATACACTGTGTTTATATATATATATTTTAGTTTATATATATATTATATATAAACAGTTTGTATATATATATAAACAGATTAATTAATTTTAAAAATACAGAAACAGCAAACAAAAACCCAAGGCTAATGCCCTCCAGCAGTAACTGACATGACAGTGATTACCAACACCTGCAGAAAAAGTCCTGCTGCATGCGGTGATATCCTGGGACATGGAGCAAGACACGCTGGGAGTGGGGCAGCCTTTCCTTCCCCAACACCCCTGGGACCTGCGCCCCAACCTCAGCAACAGCATTTAAGCTCTGATCTCACGGCTACTGGACAGCCACGACTCCGAGGTCTGCCGTGGAGAGAGGTCAGTGTGTTGCAAAGCAAAGTCCCTAAGCCCTCTGCACCGATCTGTCACTTGAGGATACCGCTAGGTACTCCTCCTGGTAAAGCTCATGGAAAAATATATATGAGACAGAGAAGGCTTGCAGTGGATGGCTGGCATCTTTCCCCCAAGTTAAGTAACTCAGAGGATGCTCAGTCACCAGGAAGGTTTATTCCCAGAGTCAAACTAAAAAAACATGAGACTGTTCTGGTCTGAACCACTCAAAAAATAGGCTCAAAAGGAGGACTGTGACATTTAGGTAACGTTTTTCTCCCTGCAGTTCTGCTCCCTGACCACGGCCTGTATCTGGATGCTTTTCTCTTCATCCAGCACCCAGGCATCTGAATCTGGAAGTCCTCTTGCCATCCATTCACACAGATGCTCTCCACATTTTAGAGAACCAGAAATGGCATCTCCCTTGCACAGAAGCCCTGCCCCAAAGCAGCCATCCTGCACAGCTACAGTGCAGAACAAGACTGCATGCTTCAGGCTTATAAACTTGCATGCAGAGGCTGCACTTTAACACAATGAGTAACGCCGAGGAGGCTGCTTCTGGCAACAGGAGAGGAAAAGCACAACCGTGGGGAGAGGGAGAAAGGTGGATCAGTACTAAACAGGGAAAACAGAGCAAGTAAAAATATTTAAAGAAAATAGCAGGACTGGGGAAGCACTGGAAAATTTTCCATGGTTCCCAAAGCTTCGTACAGATGGTCTTGTTTCTAGAACTTCTCTGTGAAACAGTTACTGTGTTTTCATGATAGTAGCATCACTGTCACTGCATTGCATGCTATTTTGGCTTTCTGTAATGCAAATCCTTTCCCAAACCTGAGGGGTTCCCAAAGGCACCTTGGGACATTCGCAGCCTAAAAGCTAAGGGGAGAGGCCAAGGCACCACAAAAGACATAAAAATACCCCTTAGCTTCACATTGCTGACCTCTTAATAAAAAACAACTTGAAAATTATATCTATATGTGGTGAATTTCTACCACAGCCCAGTAAAGAGAGAAACGGAAAGGTAACAGTGGAACTGAGTAAAACTGCACAGGGCCGGGCAGGGATGCTCCCCCAGCAGGGCACCCAGCCTGCAGCTCCTCGTCGGGAGGAGACACCTTTGGCAGGTTGTCATTAGCACCCTGATCCTGCTTTCTTTCCTCTGGTTTCCGTGTATCTAGGTCATTAGCTTCAAAAATACGGCATGCAGCATAGGGAAAGGGCTTATAAGAAAAACAAACACATCTTTGTTTGCTCCAAAAATGGAAACTCCAGGATTAAAGGTATCTGTATAAGAACTAGTATCACAGATGAGCTGAAAGCTTTTTTGTTTTTCAAATCAAGAGAGCGAAGGCCCAAAGGTACGCACTGTGCTCTGTTAATCCACCAGCTACTTGAATACCCGAATCCTTTCCACTGTTCACCCCCTTTCTTTTATTTTCTTACCCTAGCTACTTTCTGTCTCTTCACAAGCAGCAATCTTTGCCACAGCAGATCTCCTTCCTGCTGCCTGCAGTATTTACCCTGCAACTTCTTGCTGCTACGAGTTAGCTGCAAAGATGCTCCTCAGCCCAAAATCCGGATAATTGCAGAAGACCAAAGTGAATGAGCAAACACTGCCTTGGATTACACGGGCTGGCTTATCCTCAAACATGCTGAAATCCAGCAGCAACTGGAAGCCTGAGGCAAAATTATTCAAGTCCCAGTCCCAGTTTGACCGGCATAGCGTTGTCTTCAAGGGCGTTAAGCCCTGCTGCCCTCTCAGGGGAAGGGAAGAAAGAGCCACAGGTTCAAAGGTGCTGTGCTACCAAGTTGTTATTCCAATTTGGAGACTGCTGCCTTTTCTTCTTTTCCCCCCTCCTTGTTATTTTGGTTATTCCCCCTTCAGTCATTTCACAGTGAGATGCTAACAGGCTGCCAAATAAACCCTTTGGAGAACATAAGGATGTTACATGCTTCATGATTCCTAAAGAAAACATCCAGTACTGTATTAGGGATTTTACATAGTTCGATTTAACTCTTGTGCACTTGCACTAGGCACCCATGAACAGTGGCTGTCCATCTGCATATTGCAAAGCTGCGCCCTCTGCTCACTTTTTTTCAGTTCTTCCCCCAAAATGCCTCCATCAAACCCTGGACCCGAGCAATCCTTAATCCAATGATCCACAGAGGACAGCGCTGCCCAACCCTGGCAGCTTCAAGCTCTAAACAAATGCACGAGCTGCCTCTCCTTCCCCACGAAGCAAAAACATCTTAAAAGGCAAGTGACAGCCATTCTGACCCCACATACAGTTGTTTGTTTTTGTTTTTACTTTTTTCCTTTTCTCTTTTAAGGCACATTTTGCAGACAGATGGAGCCACGACGCTACTGCGGCACCTCATCGAAATTCTCACCCAGTTTCGCAGCAGCTTGAGGCTGCCCCTGATGAACAGGAGCAGCCCCCACCGAGGCACCCCAGCACCCTCCAGGTCCCCTCCACAACTCCTTCCCCACCCCAGGGGCAGCCAGAAGAGCACGGAGGCAAGGAGCACCTCGGGCACCTGTGGGGCTGGCCCTGCTTGCTCCTGCAAGATGCTTCCCAGCCCTCTGAGGAAGTTCAGGTTTCTGCCTCGATTTTTGCTTGATTTTTTTTTCCACTTCACTTTGGAAAAGCCATGAAAAATCCCTTCCCTCCCTGCATTCAGAAGCGATGCTTTTGAACTGCTACTATTATTTTTTAATAAACTGCGCTTGTCCAAAATGGCAGGGTATTTAAGAGAAAATGACACTAATTTATGCGAAAGTAAATGATATAATTGCAATATTCATTTCCACCTCGAGTCAATTTTCAAGGTGGTAATGGAAACCAATATGGCTTGAATGGGAAACATCTGGCAGGCAAATCCAAGGAGAGATGCTCAGCACTAAGAAAATGCAACGACTGCAGAGAGATTTGGTGAAGTCTGCTGCAGGGGCAAAGGCAGCCACAGCCTTGTTCACAGGCTGTCTGGGAAACACGGCTCGCTTCGCCAGCCTTCCTCCCAAATTTAGTCCAGGAAGGAGAGAAATGCAACAGAGACTCAGATGTGGCACAGAGATCAGCACAAGACACAGCCAGGGAGCTAACCACATCAAGCAGAGGAAAGATGATAAAGTTTCAGTAGTGTACCAGATTTTTTCTTCTAAGTATCACCCTGCAAATACTGTGGATAGCCAAATAAACAGTACTAAGCAGAAAAGGGACATAGAAAAGACCTCAAGCCTGGCCACAATGAAGGAAGACCATTTCTACTACAGTCATAACCGATAAAAGAGGTTGCTGGAAAGAGAAGTCTTGATGCCTTTTGTTGAGGAAACACCAGTTTGTGATTAATACATTGCAGAAACTGTTCAAGAACACTGCACCCAGCTGAAAATCCGGACTCTGTAGTGTTTTACTACCAAGGTTAGAGAAAGCTGAAAGGAATCAATATTCTTGGCGCATCCACTGCACAGTTCAAAGCTGCCTGTCTGCCGATTTCAGACTGCATACAGGGCTTTCAAGAACTCTAAAAACTGCTCAGAAAAAAATAGTATAAAAAGTTTTAAGTCTGAATCAGTTTTCTCCCCCTTTTCTTTTTTCTTTGTTTTTAGACCATCCCAAACATCCCTGCAGCACTCCCTCCATGCATCTAAGGGTTTGGCTCCTTATAAAAAAAGAAAATCTAGCATTTCTCACTTATTTCAGGCAGCATAATATTGGAAATTGCCTGAAAGTCACCAAGACTCCTAGGGAAATCCTACACTGGGCTCCTCTGGCCTTAACAGCTGCATAAAGGTCCTTGCCAGCAGATTCCTGATAAGCGTAACTTGTATCATCTTGATCTGGAGCATCACCTCAAAGCCCACAGACAACAGGTTTGTTTTAATAAGTTACCTTTCCCAGGTCAAAAAACTATCAAAGCATATGGGTCATACAGGCATGGAAATTCAAGGTCAAGAACGTAGATGACATTAAAAACAATTGAAAAAACAACTTTGGGGATTCTCTGCTTTCTGAGAGCACAAAGCAAATCTTGTGGCTGACACAAGATGACAGGATCCAAGACACTTGTTGCGACAACAATGTGAGCAATTAAATCAGCTTTATCCTTCGGAAATAACTTGGTATGATCTGTGGAAATGTCACACAGGATTTCAACTCAGCGACTATGCCAGCAAAACATTTTTTGGATTAATTATAGGAACGAGTCAATCAATCTGACGTTGCTCACAGGGAGAAAATAAACATAGAAAGCAGTGAGGTATACTCTGATCTAGCATGGCTGCCTCTGTGTTAACTGTCCAAAGGCTGAAAAAGCTCTTTTACATCTATTGCAGCGAGGGATACCATGTGAAACTCGGATTTACAGTCAACACAGACACAGTTTGAATAGTAACAGAGCTTTGATTTACAATGCATATTGGATTAAAGAAAGAATTCTGACTATGAAAACTTTCCAAAGTTTCACAACCACTGAGGGATTGAAGCAAAACCTTTTTTTTTTTTTTTTTTTTTTTTTTTTCCTAAAGTGACATTTTTCATGAACACCACCAAAACACAACCCAAAAAAAAAAATCCATCATCATGTTGTATTTTTGTAGGGAACTCAGATTCAGTTAGCTGAGAAAGAGCCGCAGCAGCATTTGCAATTAGCCAAGACAAGAGGCTGTCTGCGGGATGGCTGCTGGGCTGGGTTACGGCACCAGCTTCTCTCTGTTTCCAGCATTAGCAGGATTGTTCTGCTCCATGATGGGCTGACTGACTTCCTGCTGACTTCCACACCCTGAAAATCACAGCAGTTAGGAACTTAGATCACAAAAAAAGTACCAATAATCAGAGTTTCCGACTTGCCATTTCCTTGGGAAAAGCCTGAACCTCAGCCTCAGCCCTGCATCCCAGCTAGCCGTAATTACATTACAAACACAGGAGGAAAGCACACACTCTGCTTCACCCTGTTCTCCTTAGCAAAGCACAGGATTTGCAATTGTGCTTACACTACACTAAAAAGAGGCTGAATTGTTCAGGTAAACACAAGTCCTGAACACAGAGAGTTTAGAAAGGACACGATCAGCAGTTCACATCAGGCGATTAGGAAACGCAGACACTGATCACTGGCATATTACAGCCCAGACTAGATTTAGCAGTACAGATTTTCTGTCCTTACCTAGTTTTCAATTGCACAAACAGACCCTGTTTGCTTTACTACCTGAGGATGCCCTTGGCAAACTACACTGGAGATGGTGATGTGTCTTTACTTATGAATAATTATTTATTTATAAATAATAAAAAAAGGCACTAACACATGTGGTCTGGGACCAACTCAATGGTCCCCACTGCATGGCTCAGCCAACAACCCGAAAGCCATCAGCTGGTTAAAATGGGGGGTTAAAAAAACATTTTTTTATTTTTTTATTTTTTTTTAAAACAGGAAACTACCCAGCACACCAGACAGTAATCATGTCCATGTTATGGTTTAGAGGAGTCACTTGGATCTGGACGCATCCCCAGACCTGCCTTTATCTCAGAGTTACGCAGTGACCAGCAGGACCCAAGCAACGCAATGCCAGGTCCATGTTGGCCCCACTAAGGGCCAGGGTTGGACCAGATGACGTCCTGTGGTCCTGTCCAAGGATGTTATTTTACTACTCTGAGTACAGGAGCAACCCCAGCTTGTACCTCAAACCCCCAGGGCCATCACCGCTGCTCCACTCCTTCACCATCCAAAAGCTGAAGCTCTCCGAGGGCTCTGAGCCTCCCGGGTTTTCTCCCAGCTACTTATGGGAGAATCCATGCATCTCGCTGCAAACAAGAGTAGATCTGGGGGCGTTACTAAAGGATTTCCATCAATTCATTATTGTAGAGCACAAAACCACACCTAACACATTAAACTACCAGCCAGAAAGACAACCTTTGTAGGACTTTACCCAGTACTCCCAGAGAGACTGGTCATCTCCTTGGTGCAAGACTAGAGGGAAAGAGGGACGGAGGCAAACCCTGGTTGAGGATTCCCATGTAGAAGTTTGAGGAGAAGACAGCTGAAATGTCTCTGACTCGAATACTCAAAACAGCTTCCACATCACTGTGGAGTGCTCGTGCTAACTGCAGGCTCAGTCAGGTGCTGTTTTGACAGCTTAAAACAAGAGAAAACATTCTTCATGAAGGAATTCAAGCTGTACGCACTGAATCAAAAACCAGCTCTTTCACACTTTGCATGCTGCCAATCCTACCAGTCCGCCCAGGCCTTCAAAATAAAGGAGAAAACAAGGGTAGTGTGACATGCTATGATATTTTTTGATTATTAAATTCATGCCACATTGTTGATTCATCTCTAATTCATTGCAAAAAGCATTGCAAATATTCAGCAAAAGTGCCGTGATCTTGGGAAAGACACCTCTTTATTTTTCCTTTACACAAACCAAGACCAGAAATAAGCAATTCACACCTAGTCCATCACGCAGGAATGAGAAATAGTTATTGGCTGATTAAATTCACCCAAATCTACTGAGCTCCAGTTCTAGGTATTTGGGACTCGGTTCCCAGATCCTGTGGATTTGGGGTAAGAACTAGAGGACAAACAAGTCTCCAAAACTGGGAGGATTCCTTCAGGAAATGCATGTAATTGGTGCACGTCATTACAAATTGCAGAATGGCTTCACACATTCAGGCATGCTATGACAAGATTTAATCCATTGAAACAGTCTGCAGAACTGCTCTGTGGCTGAGCAAGGTGTAAAACACAGTCGGGTCAAACAAAAATAAATATTCAGTAGCTAATTCCCCCCCAGTACATCATCTGGACGTTCAGGCAGGTGGTTTACTGGGAGACTCAGACTTGAATGAAAAGGAAAACTTGTCTGAAGTGTTGCTGAAAGCCATTTTCCAGACTATACAGGCTTAAAGGTGGCCCAGAGAGCTTTCTTTCTGTCTTTAGAGGTCAACGCCCGCCAGCGAAATCTGTGACATTATTATCTGTAGCCTATAGAGACCGCCAGCTACACTCACTACCAAGCCGAAACGGAACTAGCTATAATCTCATCCCCTGCAGGAATGGTATCCTTTAATTTTTAACCTCCTGTAAGTTAGATTTTGCTTAATTACGTTTATCATTGCTCTCTGTATGCTCTGGTACTGTCGAGCTGTTGAACTGAAAGAACAGGCATGACTTCAAAAACAAGTAACACCTAAAAAGGGCTGTCTTAGAGGTTTGCTGGTGTAGTTGCAGGCTTAGACTTGGCCATTGAAGTTAATTTTGGACACGGGAGATGAAGCAAGACATTATCCCTGACCTTCCCTCACTGCTGGGCATGCCAGCCCACCTGAGCACAGGCTGAAAATCAGCTCCAGCTCCTGACGGGAGTCCTGGGGAAAGCCCAGTCCGTGCCATCCAGCTCCCACTGTAACAGGGCCAGGATTTGCCCCGCTGTATTTGAAGCAGAAATGTGCAGAGTGGACTTTCCCACTTGGGGCAGCACTGCTGCAGCAAAATCGGCAGGATCTGTCCCACATGAGAGGCTGCCTTCATTCAGAGGGGCACACAGATGTCCCCCATCACCGCCCAGAGGGTGCCAGCTGTGCTGATGCTGGCCAAGGACCCACAGTCCTGCAGCAGGTATCCTGGCACCCACGGGGGCACAGCCAAAGAAAACCCTGAGCCTCACCAGCCCCAAACCTGCATCAGGTGCTTTACGGATGCTCGGAGGTGTCTGCAAGTGGGACGTGAGTGGCAGGAGGTCCAGGAGAGACCTGGCACCCACCAGCTGGATGCTCACGGAGGACAGACTGTGTGTATGTGTGTGTGCTTCTTGCTAACACACCCCCTGGTTATGGTAGAGGACTCGGTGCCACCATGCTGCTGATTTTGGCCGCCTTGACGAAATGCTTACTTAATACAATCCGTCAGATATCCTGAACTCGGTAGACAGAAAATGGGTTCTCTGCTAAATAAGTTATAGCAGATCGGTTATTGCTGCCTTACTGGCAGCCTTCTCGGGATAGACTGACAAACCAAAAATAATTGGATTCCTCTCATTTATTGTCTATCCAAACAAAATTTGATTTTCATACACAACTTAGCTGGTGGAGTGAAATATTTCACATCTCTGAATGCTCTGCAATGGATCAGTCCTATGCATGCTCAGGGTCCACTCCTGGAAGATAAATGTACCAAGTGGCATATACATGCTTGGTCACACTCAGGCTGTGCCAATGCCCCTGTGCAGACAATACCTGCTAAGAAGATAAAGCATTTAATAGGTAATGGCCCAACAGTGGAGCAATCACCTGCAGAAACTGCACAGAACATAAACCATGTGCCACTGTATTTGCTCAGAATAATCAGTGCCACCTTCTTTTATATATATATTGATATCTATATAATATATATAGACATATATAACACGCTTCTGGCTGTATAAATATTACTCTCATTTTTAAACTAAGGCTCAGATAAGGAATACTTGCTTTTGCCTACAATTATTTGAGGGTTTTGTGTGTTTTTTTTTTTTTCCTACAGAATGACAGATTATACTGTCTTTTCAAACTGACAGAGCAAAAGAGATTACCGTGATAATCAGGTTACCTTACAGATAGATAGAAAGAAAAGAGAGATTCAGAGATATTCTTCCGCCTAACAATCCCCAGACTTAATATTTTCATCTGCTGGGTGAGCACCATCTCTGTAAGGTTTATTTGAACATATCACTTTCCTACTAAAGCATTTTCTTGCTTTTTTAGACTTTCTCTAAGGATTTTCAGCTAAAAATAGATTAGAGTTTTAGTTTCAAAGCACAATCCTAACTGAAATTGGAGAAGATAGATCATAGTAATTTTGTTTACCTTATAATAAAAGAAAATGGGGAATATTCCACCTACTTGAATAAGAATTTAAAAACCTACCAACACTAAAAGACGAAGCGACACCTGTCCAGCAAGTCTGTAACCAACCTCTGCATTAATTACCCAGAAGAATTTTTACGCCATGAGCTAAGTGGGACACCAGAGAGGCCTGGACATTCCTATTGATAAAGATGGTCACGACAGGAAACATTAAGAAAGAGCCTCTGAAATTAAACATTATGAAAGGGTCTCTCAAAAATAAATCAATAAATAAGTAATAAAAACCCCAACCTGATTCCCCAATATTAACATTTTGTTTTGCTTTGTTTTTAAACCGTTGCTCATAAGGTACTAACATGATGACACAGTAATGATACAGGATGTCCAGAAGAGCACACCATGAGAAACTGGGAAAACACGGTAAAAATACTGCAGCAGAAATTCAAGTTCCTGGGGCTCATATAGAGTCTGTGGACCTTTGTGCCATGAAAAAGGGGAGTTCCCAAACACCAAATGACTACTCTGGATAGCCTCCTCCCAGTCCCACAGCCACAGTCAGGGTTCAGTTTTCCTTTTTTATGTTTCAGGTGATGACTTCCAAGCTCAAGTCTCAAAGTTTCACCAAACCGGGCCTTTTTTTTTTATTATTATTATTTTTTATTTTTAGCAGACAACTCAACTGTAAGTGCTGCCACAAGTTCCTCCCTAATCGATATTTGATAAGAAGGGGGTAGTATTGGAGCAGCAACTATAGACCTCTAGGATTGGGTTAGACCCCAAAGCATATAAAGGGCTAAAATAAAAGACTAGGCCGATCCCCAAAACCCTAGTAAGTCTCTCAGCTAGTGTCTCTGACAAAATGCTTTCAGAGCAGCTGCAGATCCCAAAAGGAAATATAGAGCAATGAGGAGATCCTAGTTGGAATTTCATTTTTCCAGGCTCAGCAACTCCCTTCTGAAATGGAAGCAGAGATTTGGCACCCACTGACATCAGTTTCAGCCTGGGGAGGATCTGGTTCTTTCAGATTTGATATCTTAATCAGCCCCGCCACAGTGCTCAGCAATTAACAAATGCATTGTTCAAATGAGAACCCTCTGCTATCATCCAATTAAAAACACAACTGGAGAACAGGGAAGCCATCTGCATGTATCTTCACAACCAGGACAATCCACAGAAGCTTAAGCCCATTCCCAGCCAACATTCCCAGACCCAGTTAGGCTTGCTCACCTGAAGGGTACTTGCCTTGGACTTCAAAAATAGATCTGTCCTCGAGCACAAACTTCTAGGGCATGTCAAACCACTCACAGGACCAGATGCCACAGTAATGCTTAGCAAATTCAAGACAGAGTTAAATGAACCTCTCAAGTACATTTGATCTGCAGCACCAAAATCTACAAAAAAGCAAAGGCTTTCCTGATATAACAGCGGGTTGAGTTCACAACCAGGTATAATTCATCAATGATATGCATGCAAATCTCAATACTGTGGGGCTGATCCAAACAAATTGGATAAAATGGATCATCATTCAAATTATCATCATTTTAAAAGTAAAAAAAAAAAAATAATAATAATAATAATAAAGTGTATAAGTATTGAGTTTCAAATCTTTAAAATGGGGTAGAAGCTAGTTGATAGCAAAATACCAAGCCAGAGCCCTAACCTAACATGAAAACAGCCGTGGGTTAAGCCCTGTTCCACAGACTTGGATGTCAATGAGCATTAAGCCCCTCAAGACTTCTTTTTGCCCGTCAGCAGCTTCGAGGGAAGGGGACTGCACCACCAGCCACTGGGAGAGCCATGGCAATGGGCACAAGGAGATGCATAGCTGAGAGCTTGAGAAAAGCAGGTCTTTAGTTTGCCTTTATTTTCCTTTTCCTCTCTAAGACATACGACAGACTCATCAGCTTCAATTTCTTGTTTCCCTTTGCTGAATTTATGAGCACATTATTTGTATTCATAAAGGTTGCAGGAAAGTCAGCCTCAGAAACGCAGCTCGTGAAGTATTGATGTAGAGGTCTAACCTAAAGAACACCTCCAAGGAAAGCGTCCCAGGGCTGCCAAGATTCAGTCTGTAGCTCTAAACTAGACCAAGAATTTTTTAGACAAAACATTTTTTTTTCCTTTTGCTGAAAGTGCAGATTCCTCAAAACCCAAGCACGCTGGGTGTCAGGAAAACTTCATCAGAAAAAGCCCATAATTTCAGTACTGCAGTGTGTGGTCAAAACCAGAGTGGAGATGAAAAGCATCTGCGTGCCAAGAAATGATGTGGGATAGCAAAAGTAATGCCTGCTGCAGGAAATGAAGGTGAGACAGCTCCAGGCCATGGGCTCCCTGTGCTATTGGGGTACCAGTTCCCAAACCAGCCCACATGTCCCCTCTGAAACCCCGGCACTGCAAGCAACGCCCAAGGGGAAACCATTAACATCGTGATTTAATGACTTGCTACGAGTGCCGCTCTTCTGATTCCAGAGATTAAACTTTCTGCACTCATAAAACCTCTTTTCTTCATTTGGCTGCTGCTTTTGGTGTCTTTTGGTGAGTGATGGACGGTGTTATCCTAAAGGGGATCCAGTGATTGCCAAACAAAACACGCGACTGATGACGACTACGTGATGTGAAAAAATGCTAAATCAGATGAAGCCAAACGACCTAAAAATTATTTCTTATTAAATTTCATATTACATTTCTTCATATGGTAATTAAAAAGCTTATGGCCAAAGATATGGAAAGCACTAAAAATGATGTATACGAAAAGATCTTACTGAACTTAACGCACCGTGAAATTATTCAACGGGCCGGTTTAAATACTTTGCTGTAAAAATACACAGCATAAAAGCATGTTTCACTGCTCTTTGTTTAATAGTTGAGATAATTAAAAAAAAGACAGTATTTCCAAATATAAAAATCATGTATTTATGTTCTCAGAGAGTTCCTAGAAGTACAATTTAGAGAATATAACAGCACGAGACACATGGAAAATGCCAGGGACTCACTTGTATTTTGTAATTCTCTGAAACCATCCTTTTCAGAATAACATAAAATACTAGAAATCACATTTCTATTCTGATTGACTTTTCATTTTACCGGGCTCAACGTGTTTAAACTACCATCTTGTTGCGACCTGAAATATTTCAGGGTTATGGTTATTTTACAAATGATTGTCAAGAGCAAATTTACAAATTAATCCTAAAGTAGCAAAAAATGACTGCTGAATAATTTCAGCGACTCTCCCCAATGTTTGCACAATTCTTTGCTTAATTCCCACTAGCCGCATGCCTCCGCTGGCACAAAACTGGAGCTGTAGCACAGACTGTGTCTACATTGCATATTCTTGCCAAGTAAAGAATTTTCATCTTTTTCCTTTTTTAACCCCCATCTTCTTAACTCCTCCAGTGCTGACACAAAGACATATATTCCCATTAAATGTTCCTTTTTAAAGCTTAACTGGCTCTTCTTCAAATAGCCCGCTGGCCACCCTGTTACCATCTCAACAGGCCAACATCCAACATCGCTTTTCCCACCAGCGCGGATGTTTGCAGAAGCAGAACATCTGCCCACAAGAAAACCAAGCGTCTTTCTTCTTCTGAAAACCCAGACAAAGGGAGCGTGCTGCCCACCCCCACGAGGGTAAAAGGTGTCTACTGCCCTTGCTCCAAACACGATATTTACATGGAAATTAATTCAAACACAGAAAACTGCCTTGAAACACCAATTAGGTGACAAGTCAACCAGCAAGGGAAAGCACCCACCTTCCTACCTCAAACTTTCAGCTCAAATTTTTATGACGTGAAAAAAAAAACTGTTCTTTTGTGGACTGTATAGTACGTGACAGGTTCGATGGGGAGACACATTTTCTTGATTTCCTCTGGATGTAAACCACTGCATTCAAGGGAGGACTCAAGCACCAACCAATGTGGAATTATATGTATTTTGACAGCAATGATCATAATTCATTTCCTATCTTGCACCATGTCAGGTGGCTGGTGCGACCGCATACTAATGCATGTTCCCTGCCATTTGCAATGCATCTCGTCCTTCTGACGTGCTCAGCCACGAGAACATTCACGATGAAGTGAACAACATTTCTACAATTCAGGAGAAAAGCGGATGTAAAATAATTATTAAGGAACCAAATTAAGGAGGCAGAATGCGAGTTTTGCCACAGAGCACTTCAGCAGCAATTTTAAATGCGGCAAAAGCTGTCAAATATTATGTTCATCTTAATTTAAAAAAAAGAAAAAAAAAAGAAAAGAAAACAAACTTTCAGTGGACAGAACACTGAAATGGCAGCTTGATCCATGTTGTTGGCATCATTCCCCATGCCACTGTGTGCACCAACAGCTTCCTTTTCATTTAAAGCACTTCAATATGCTGTTCTACTGTACCTTTTTTTTTTTTTTCAGTGGGACAGGGAGAGAAAATAACACCACGGATACCTATTTTCCAAAATACTCTAATGAAGTCAGTGGAGAATCCAGGAGCTCAATACCATAAATAGAGAAAAGAAACAGAACATATCAATCAAGCGAACCCAGCTTGAACTGCATCTATAACAAAAATAAGGAAGGAAACAACAACATATTCAACAGGGGAATAGCTGAGAAAATATTGACTTGTTAAAGAGAAGCTACAGACGTATTTTGAGCTCTGAGGAGGCTGTAATTGTTTCTAAATAAAGCTGGAAGCCCAACTGCATGGTCAGCTAGCTCCTGAATGGATTCGTAATTCTGAACTACAAACGTTAGGTGGGATTTTTATCATCGTTTCTGCTCAGATTCTTTCTTGGAACAAAAATACCAATCCCCACTAATTTTCAAAAGGAAATATAATGCGTGCAATTGGCACTCTGTTAATGGCCATTGATGCTTCTGTACTAATACTGCATCCAAAAGCATAACTACAGCTGTGGCACAAGCCCATGGGTTTCCAACACCCATCCCCAAAATCTGTCCCAAGCAGCCAAACCCACCCATACAAGCTTGGGTAGAGGAGCACCATGAAAACCCAGCGGGGACCATCCCTGAACAGCACCGTACTGCTGGGGAAGGTACCTGCCCGCTCCCAGGTCAATGCTTTCACAGTGCTCACACATGCAACATCCACAACAGCCTCTCTAAACAAACCTGGTTTTGTTTTTGGCAGGGTCTATGTTAATTACTGGTACGACAAACACTGTGGCACTCCCTCCCCTCCCCAGCACCATCTTCTCATGCTCAGTGCTGGGCTGCAGCAGCCGTGCGCCGGCTGAGAGGCAGGAAAACCTCTCCTTGTTCAAGTGGTAATTACAATTCTCCTTGTTACAATAAAATCCGTTCTGTGATTAAATTTCACTCTGAAAAGGTTCATTTTCCCATTTGTGGAGATTTTATTAGTTTGTGGCAGCGTCTGCTTTTCTTCCTTTGAATCTATTCTGAAATTGCTCTCTTTTTTCCTTTTTTTTTTTCCCCTCCAAAATCCCTCTCTTTCAAGTGACATTTGCCAACATTAGTCTGATTTAAGACCTTTTATCCAACCCATTGCCTTTTACTTAAGTATATTGCTTCCAAGACCACTGGGATCCCCAGGCATTAATCGCTAGCACTCATACTGAAGCTGGCTTTAGGCAACAAGTTACCATTTCTTTGGGGAACACCGTGCACCATCAGCTGAAGTGCACCGAACGGTTTGCTTTGTTAAATTAACTTTAAAAGCTAACTCTTCCCCTGCCCATAAATGCCCATCTTCTGAAAGTGCCATTTCTGCAGCACTGCCAACCAACTGCGTGACTGAGCTTTATAACAAGGAAAACAAACCCAACTTCATTTTGTCCCTTCATTTAGGCTGAACTTTCCCCTGTAGGACACGGGACCCAGTCTAGGAGCGACAGGTCAACCCCGCTTGCTTGGCCAAACCAGCTGATGCATCTAGGTCCCACATCTGATAGCTGGATAATCCTGGCTGCAGCCCAGTGGGGTTGGAAAGCCCACAAACCCTTAGATGGGAAGGGCAACATGCTACCAACAGCTGTTGAACTTGCAAAAATTGCTTTACGAGCTCAACAAGGTCACTCAGCCAGGCAGCAAGGAGACAGGGACAGGGATTAGCATTGCCTAACGAGCGCGAGGGAGACAGAGCAGCAGCTCTGAATGCAAATTCACGTCTGGCCGGTAACCAAGCGCTCCCAGCTGGGCACCCCACGCACGGTCCTACACCATCAGCTCCTCCTAAGTGAGGGAGCACCACATTTTGGACCTTCCTAGACCCAAAAGGAAATAAAGCCAAAATCACAGTGCTGCTTTTAAGATGTTTCACACAAAACACAAGTTTTCCAAGACTGGCAATGGAGACAAGTTGTGCTTGAACAAGATTGCAAGAGCAGAGCCCAGATTCCCACATTTTGCAGAACTGCTTTGCCTCCACCGCCTTGTACAATATGCTGCATCTTTTGTTTTTCCAAAGACGGAAATTTCCTTCATCTTCTTGTCTATTTTGGGTGGCACTGGGAAATGAAACAGGAATAAGGCACATCAACATTAACCTCACTCAAATCCGTTGACACCCACCCCATCGCAAGAGCCTTGCACGAGCAGCATTTGGCTCTGTTCTCCTGCAACCCCCCGGACAAGCGGCGTTGGGTTTGTTTGTTCCCTGGGTGTTTGCCGAGGTCACTTTCTCAGTCACAGTAAATCAGCGCGGCTCCGCTGCTTCCAGGGGAGGCGAGCACCTAAGGTCGTCTGTGCAAAGGCAGCAGGTGGAGGTAAGGGAGGGGGTGTGGGCAGGCGCCCAAGCAAGGTTTTCCAAGTGGCACGAGCTCGTCTACAAGGTGAAATTAGCGCGGGGTAAGTCAGCGCAGGAATTGAACATGCATTTGTAATTCCACGCAAATTCCCTATGTGAACAGATTTAATCTGCATTACAAATGGCTTTTCATAGCTGAAGTCAACCCAGAGCTATTCTTTCAGGAGGAGCAGAAATCTAAGGCTCTATTACCGTATGTTTCAGCTCGCGTTTCTGGCATATTTTTCTTGACCTAGGAATGTGGATTTATAAATACGCTCCCGATTTCCGCAAGTCTGAGCCAATGCATAACTAATGTTCCCAGGCATCTAATAATGCAACTCAGACATGCTACCTACAGGAGGAGTTTTTTCGAAATGTCATTTGGCGGCTTTGAACCTAATAGCCGTGTCTCTGTTCAGTTTTTGTGTCTTTTCTCTGCGATTGCGGCGTGAGGTTCAAAGCAGCTCCCAGCAAACTCAGCTACTTCAAGAAAATCAGCTGTACAGGCCCCACATACACATACACACACACACGCAATTAAAATCAAATGCCTAGATGATCATTTCAGTTTTAATTAGATTTTACCGGGACTACGAGTTAAGTCAAGACTGCAGGCTGAGATGTCGATTTAAAGCTGTAGCTAATGTGTTTTATTGCCAGATTTGCTCATAGTCAAAGCTAATTATCCCCATTATGTTTACATGATTTTTCAAACAACAACAAAAAAAAAACATTAAACGGGCAAGCATGTAGAAAGCAGATTGGCGTGCTGGTGTCTGTGCATACATGCACGTCTCTGTGTGCTTTTACCAACTATTTAAAACCTTTCAAACAATAAAAAAACAAACAAACAAACAAAAAAAAAACAGGTAGCAAATGAAGTAAGCACGGTACAGTTAAACAAACATCTCATTGCATGAAATGGTTCCTGGTGGGCCTGGGAAATGAGAATGTCCTACGTTATGCCCAAATACATCGGTATTGGGGACTGCATGAGGTTTTTAAGTTGACTAAGAAATGCTGAGTAATTTTTCACAATTATGTCTTGGAAAGTAAGAGGAAGCTAAAGAGCGTTTTCTGTGGTTTCCTACCTGGAATATCAAATACTGATTTTCTTAAACAGGTTCTCACTATTCATATTTCTTAATTTTATCTCCGGGGAAAGGATGAGTGGAAATGCTATATAAAAATAAAACGCAAATTTGAAACTTTTTACATTTTTATGCTTCTTAAGAAAAAATAAATAAAAGAAAAAGAAATCAAAAAAAAAAAAAAACTCATTTTGACATAAAGCCTTGCCTCACTACCTCAAGAATGAGTTTGGATACAGCCTGAAGAAACCTTCTCCATTGCTTTTCCCCCCGTCCCTGAGCAAGGACCAGGAGCATTCCCTCTGTTTCACCTCTCTACCCACGGCTCGTACCCTGAGCAGAGCCCAGTGCCTGCCACTCGCTTCCTCCGCCGTGATCTCCAGGTACCAGGCATCCTCCGGTGACACACAGGGCGTCTGAGGAGACGCCCAGAAGCTCATCTTCCATGTGTTAAATCAAAACCAGCGCGCATACAGTCAGCCAATTTTTTTTTTCCCTCTCCTGTCAGAACAGATTTCATTTTGCTTTTGTTTTCATTTTAAAAGGAAAACATTCTGGAGGGAAAAAAAAATGCTTAAACATTGGAAAATGACAGCTTATTTGGAATAAAAAAGAAATAAAGAACAAAAACACCCTGAAACCCAACTACTGAGACTTCAACATGGGTTTGCACAGCCCCATCGGTCCCATTCAACCCACCTGAGCTAAGGCAAGGAAGCCCACAGGAGGGTCTCCAGGGACCAAAGCCTCAAACACTCACCGATCACCCACCAGGTACGACACAGGCTCTGTGGTGCTGCCAAGGCAGCAATTAGCTGTCATTAGGTAAGCAAATGGCTTTCTTGGCGTCATTAATCCAGCAGCAAAGTATGGACTACCTGTATATCCTGAATAACCTCACGTGCACAGCCTTACAAGACATCCGGAGAACATCATGGTAGTTTGCAAAAGCTTCGTGAAAGGCTAAAAAAGAGAGCTGCCTTTAATAGTTTCAGTGCTTTCACATTTGGTAAGTTCAGGCTTTGGCTAGCAGGAGGACCTGATACACACTCCTGCTATTAATTGCTTCTGAATTTACAATCGCAAATCTCTTAAAAGCAACGCTCCAAACAAAACACTTCTGGCTTTCTTAGCATTAAGCAAGAAGAGGGTGGGAAAGCACTCACAACCCTCAGATGTTTTGCTAAAACCATCTGCTGTGCTGCTTCAGGTCAGTCCCAACACCAGAACTGAGGCATAGCACTGTGGTCCAGCCTTGGGGCATGCCCAGAAAATTATTATTTCTCCTTTCCCCAGGGGTTTAAGCGTGGTCACAGCAGGTAGAAGCATCACTGGGAGGCAGCCCAGGTGCATCTGCAGGGCTGTGGCCATACCTGGAGGCTGCTGGGCCATTCTACTTTGTCTTCACTGCGGCAGCTGCTCTTGCTGTCACTTGCTTTGAGGGAACAGATGGGCTTGCTCGCTCTGTCTGCGGATTTCCAAGCCCATCAGCCAAGAGGCGCCAGTGAATACAGCAAAGGAAGACCCCTCTTGGAGAGCCTCTCCTTGGGCATCCAACAAAAGGGAAAAAGAAGAGCTAACGCTGGACAAGACCCAAGAGCTCTTTGTGTGAAGAGCTACTGGTGGGAAAAACATGCCCTGGAGAGGCCGAGCCGGAGGCGAGTGGTGGCAATGGCTAATAACCCCCCAGGCTGGAAGGGCTGGGGCTTATGTGACAGCCCAGCATGCCCATGGCATCAGATGGACGGAAATCCTGGCGGATTTTGCTCAGCCCGCTCAGAAACCACACCTGCATGTGGAGACAGAGCTTTTTGTTCTTCTGCTCGCAGACAAAATGTCCTTTCAGCAGCACCTGGCCGGGGCTCCTGCTTCTGTTTCGCTCTCCTGGTATTTTCTCGGTCGCACTGAAGCCCACAAGCCCTTTAGCTTTCAGTCCGCAAATGGAAGGTCAGCCACTGTTCACAGAGGCCAAGGTCTTTGTTTGCAGCCCCAAAGAGGATTGCATTACTTAAGCCTTAGCTGCCGTTCTCAATTTTCTTCATTCACACTACACACTGGCAGCCGATTCGGTTGAAAGAAATTTGGCAAGTGCTCTTGGACCTTGGTCCTCCACTGTTCCCTTTTCCCCAAACAGTTAAACCAACTGTTTTCCTTTGCTATTAATGAAAGATACGAAAGCATCTCGCTAGCGCATAAGTAGAGCAAACAAACGCGTGCCTGTTCGGGAACCACTTGGCTCACACCGTGAGGATATGATAGCAATTAATGCCTCTGCACTGCTTAACTCCTCCTTTTTCTTTCAGCTTTTTCAGATGTATCACTGAGCACATCACCACCCAGCAGCCTAGGCGTAAGCGACAAGGTGCACAGGATTAGCTATCCGATACCCACGCTAAACAAAACCCAACTTCAAACTCATCTCCTGCAATCGCAGGTGCACTGTTTAAAGGCTGCAGCATGAAAATACACAAAATGCTCTGGGGATGCTTCCTACTGGAGGAGTTCTCTGCAGTGACAAAGAACTTTCCTCCCCATTAAGTGACAGCTTTCCCTGGATAGCTTCATCTGATGGCACTCTCCAGCTACCAAGCCTCGCGAGTACCTGGCGAGACACAACGGATGCACCAGCTCACTGCCTGCGCCACCAGCACTCGCTTCTTACTAATATTTGTTTCTAATGAGTAAACCAGACCCTGTGTAAGTTGGCACACACACCTAACACGTGTAGGTGGCGATCCCCTGGCACCACAGGCTGACTCACCGACACGAAAGGCACACGCCAACGCCTCCGCACCCCGGGGCCCTCAGGCCTTTCTCGCTGGGAGGGGAAGGCAGGCAGACCGAAGGCAGCCACAGCTTTAATTTAGTATATTCTGTTCAAAAGCTGTCCCAAGTTGGGTTAGTCCAAATCACGCTGCCTGCATGGTTTTGTACGTTG
Organism: Anas platyrhynchos; assembly: GCF_047663525.1. Taxonomy (NCBI): domain Eukaryota; kingdom Metazoa; phylum Chordata; class Aves; order Anseriformes; family Anatidae; genus Anas; species Anas platyrhynchos. Next base: position 32,331,004 of record NC_092593.1, on the reverse strand, counting down.
CCGATGTTTTATTTATACCTCTTCTGTTAGCAGAACGTATACTGGGTTATCCATGGGTCCCCGGTGCCAATAAATGTCAGGACTGGAAGTTGCATTGTTTGTTCAGCTCGGTAATGAGAGGTTTGTAACACAATCATTCAACGCTGACACCATTTATTGACTCTGTAAAACAACCACTTTTCGAACTCGTTATCATTAATTGATCCCATGAAAGTCAAGCTCAAAAGAAAGAAAAAGTCATATTAGCAAGGCGAGGTTTCACACCGGCAAGGCGCTGATGAATCACCCGTTGGATTACTTCCTGGCTGAACCACTGGAGTTCAGAAATCCTTTTGCACCCAGAACTGATAGCAAGGGTGAGCCAAAACATGTTGCTGACTGCTGGCCCTTCCCAGGGAGCTCCCCCAGCACCAGCTCTCCCGGGCGAGGATGCACCAGCACTGGAGGGATTTGGAAATGTGAAACACAACCTGATTCATTCAGGATTTAGTTCAGAATTTGTTTTCAGAATCAGAAATTAAGTTCAGACCACAGGAAGTTAAGATCTAAAGCAGAATGCACTCAGCAACAGTAGGATTCAGGAAAGTGTTCTTCCTTCCTTCCTTCCTTCCATTTTTGAGGGCTAGATTTTAAAAACATTCAGATGCCCAAGGATGCAGATATACCTACAGCAGGATAATCACCATGCTTTGAAAGCCCATTAAGTACCTGACTGCATCTCAAGGTAGCAAAGACAAACTTCAAATGTCCCATTAAAATCTTTATGGAAAAAGGGTAGCACTCGACTCTTAAAACTTCTCCCTCAATCAACAACATTATTAAAGACGTAAAGGGATGCTGATCCATATCCAGATGTCTCCAAAAACTTGGGTAAATGTTACTACAGGTCCAACGCTTGTTGCTACCTGAAAATACTGATGATACGATGATAACTGTATTTCATGTTTTGTAATGGCAGAGATTCACTGGCAATCCTGCACAGTGTTATTAGACTTGCAGCAGAACTTTAATATGCCTAAAATACTTAAAATCCTACCGACGTTGTTGGAATTTTAATATTGTACCCACCGGAAAACAACGCACCTTCACCAAAACGCAAGGAGTTCAGTGGTATATAGAACCTCAGCAAGAAAAAAAACGTACCGGGTAGGAGTCCAAGGTCATTGTTTCTACTTTTTCATTTCCCTACTGTCAAAACATGTCTTTTCAGTAAGAACAGAGCAGCTTTGTTTCAACTTTGCCATTTTATTTAGACAAGTACATTACTTGAATTATATTTCTATTTATTTTACTCAATACTGTTCCGTTTATATACACACCTATGATTTCCAAATTATTTTTTTAATACTTGCTATTCTGTGTATTTTAAAAATACTGCATTTGCTTTCCAACCTTGAAGCCTCATTTAATATCTAAATACATATCACAGAGCAGAAACTACAGCCCTCTGCCAGCTCTAGCTCCTCAGCTTTATCCAGTACATGCTACGTTGTTTTTTTTGTGGGTTTTTTTAAGAAGAAATATAACCGAGTGTGGGGCTGCACCAGGAAAAGGCAGTTCTCTTTGCTATTTGACAAGTACTGAAGATGTAGAGGCTACCGAAAGGTAGAAACAGGAAAGCATAAAATCAACAGCAAAGGATTTAAAGACCTCTTAGGGGTCTCGAGAGTGAAACGAAGCAGTGCTCTCTGGACATGTACATGGGCATCCTGTGTAAAATGGCCTTGGCTGATGGGCAGCGAGCTCTGTCTTAAGGCACATCCGAGTGGGATCCCCAAACCCGCACTGAGACTGCAGCCTTCCACAAAAGGACTGCGAATTTATTCATGTAATGCTTCCCAGCACCATGCCAGGATCAAAAGGCCCAGCCCAAGGGCTATTGCTCATTTTAAATGAGCATACTGTGCTTTTTGTCTCTTTTCTGTGTGTGTGTGTGTACAGTGAGAGCTGGGCATGAGATTTATGCTGAAGGAGGAGCTGAGTTAATGTGTCAATGACTTCACAAAGTTATTAAAGGGTCTCATCTGAGACACGGGACCATCTTGAAGGCCTCTCCCAACCCAGCAGATTCCATCACTCTATAATCCCACCGCAGCTCACAGCAGCATCCCCCAGGCAATGAGCACAGGCCGTACTAATACATGTTTCTGCCACTCCTGCCAGCACCTTGTAGGGACCTGCCACTATACCCAGCAGCCTCACCCTGCTGAGCCCAAGTTTCCTCATTTTAAACAAAACCTAAATATGGGGTGCTTTTTACCTTTGCAAAGTCCGAAAAACATCATTCTGATTGCAAGGCATGGGCTTCTAACCCTAGGAGAATGGGTATCTTGGCATCCAAGGTCTGACATATAAAGATTTCATGCTTTTCTTGAAGGGAGAGTCAGAATTAAATGTTTTGGGTTTTGTTTAGAAAAAATAAAAAGCTCCAGAAGTCATCTGTATTATTATAAAAATATATTCCTATCATTTTTTCTTTAACCACCAAAGTAGATGTTATGTACACGGAGGATCAAAAAAAGAAAAAAAAAGAGATGCATATAAAATAAACAATGCTGCCACAAAATAAATACTCCAGAAACACAATGATGTGATGAGGCATCTTCCTGGCTACTTTTTAAGATGTCAAGTGTAATTCAGACTTGACTTCCTCCTACCACCAGAAATTTTCATCAAGAAAATATGCAGACCACACCACCTAAAGCTCCCCACATATAAACACTCAGAGAACGCGCAAACGGGATTATAAAAATTTAGTGCTCTCAAATTCCAGTGCTGCAGCCAGCCAGCCAGACACAGGGCGTATATCCTGGATAGAGACCGCAATGTCAAATTACACTAATTATTTTCTTGGAACAAAAGTTCTGAAGAGTCCTGGTTATAAAATGTTGAGGCGTTTCGTTCCCCTCTGACAGGCAGTTGGCCTGATGCCACCAGGGAGAGAGGGAAGGCTCTTTCAGCCAAAATCTCGGCTGGTTGTAAATGCTGCGCCGTGTTTATCACAACATCCACCGAGTGCCTTGAACAGAGCATACTGGGAGATGCTTTCACCCTATAAAACAAAGAAGAGGCATGATACTAGCTCTTCTCTTCCTCTCTTTATTACAGGCGCCAGAAACCGAAGGCCACCAGCCTGGACAGTAGAGGTCACAGCCATATGTGCCAGCAGTCGGGCACAAGAGGAGCAGATCAGTAGGTTCAAACCCATCAGTCTCACTGTGCACGTGGACTGCAGCTGCCTGCAGGACGGCTTTGGTCTCTCTCCATCACAGAGCACATCTCTGGGGGGGTCCCAAAGTGGAGCATCAAAGCTTCTTGCCTCCAAAAGCAGTTTAGGATGCGTGCACCACGGACAGGCTGCGAAACAAACTAGCATGCTGTAAGCAGAGGTGCTGGAAGGATCTGCCTTACAACTATCCTTCTGCTCTGAACCAAAATGCTACCCCAAGCGCTACTGGAATACGAACCAGGGAGGCGGTGTAAAAAGCAAAATGTAAGCCGAAAGCTACAGCACAGCAGGAAAACCAAACGGGCTCACCAAGTACATCGAGGAAACAGATTTATAGCTGCACACAGGCTTGCAAAGTCGTTAGAGACCCAAACGCGTTACAAAACAGAAATATGGAGCCAAAATGATCCTCCGAGCTGAAAAGGTATCTTTACTTTTTTGCTTTATTAAAAATATATATTTTAGCTGCTGATTCTCCTTCTCTCCAATTTCATTTCTGGCTTTCCCCTCCCATAGAGGAAAACTCCTCTGGATACAGAGGCACCACTGACACGTGTGAGCCTGGCCCTTCACTGCCTTCATTCACTGTTCTGCTCCTCGTGAAGCCGAAACCAAAGGATGCGAACGGTGCGCCCAATTCATTTGTTTTCTCTCAGAGTCTTGGTTTCTGTTTTTTTTTCCCCTCCAATTTATGAAGACCTGAATCATCGCATGAATTAAGTGACAGCAGAACAGAAAGGGTTTCCTTTGTTTTTACCCAAATACGTGGAAATGTTGTGCAGTGCTGAGCTCTGCCCAGTACCTCCCACCAAGCTATGTCAATCCCAGTCCTAAAGCAAGCCCCAGCCAGCGGCACCAGGGAGTGCCAATGCCAGGGACAACTCTTAGTAAGGACTAGTTTCCCATCAGAAAAAAAAAAAAAAAAAGAAAGCAAAAGTTAAAACCATAAAAGAATTGAAGGGTAGGACAAGGAGAGCAGACATCCAGCTCCGTGGCCCTGTTTTCCAGAGCTTTTACCTAAGCAGTAAGAGGGGAAGATGAGAGGGAAAAAACACCCCTGATTCTCGGTGAAATCTAGTTCTATGTGAAGCACCAGGAGAGTTTTCCAGGGGGCCCCAGCAGCTGAGCTCAGTAATGATACCTGCCTGCATCAAACGCCACCAGCACGACTTCCTTTCTTAAGGGTACATTTTGTAAAATTTCACGAGTGACAGGTTCATAGCCCTATTCACAAAAGGTCATAAAAACCTGTATTCTCATTTTCCAGTGCTCTAACCGATAGCTAAAACAGCCGGCGTGATTTAGGGGCTGCAGTTTGCCGGTGTGATTGCTGCTGAGCCGAGGAAGAGCCTTCGTGCATACCGATACCGGAACTCCAATTTGGCAGGCTAAAAGTCCCCTAAAATTGTAAAGTGCTGCAATAACTTTATGTGACTTTATAGGACCGCGTTCCAAAACCCCAGCCATTTCTAAAATAAAGCGCCTGAAGAAATTTCAGGGCTCCAATTACAGTATTTAAAAGGAAATGTACCGCTCAAGACCTTGCAGCGCTCCGACTCGGATGAAGCACTCAAAAGCCTCCAAATTGGTTCCCACAGAGTAAAGTTACTGGAAATCAGTGCAGCATTTTTCACTCCATTTTCCAGTGACTTTATGTGGCTGGGAAGGGAGAAGCACATTGAATGGATTTACCTGGAAGGTAAGGGAAGCCCAGGGAAGGAGCCTGGTGGAGGACACAGCAGGACACACTGACTGAAGCAGTGGCAAGGCAGAGCCCTCCTGGGGCTGGTGGGCTTCTGGTGGGCACTGCAGGATGAGGATCCCATGGGGCACAGAGCTGCCAAGCTGTATGCAAAGGAAATACAGAGGGACACAACACAAACCTTTCATAACGTCCTGGACTAGGAGGCTTCCCATGCTCTCCATTAGGACGCAGCTGCTGCTGGTAGACCAGAGATCCAAAGTGACCTGGGGGGTTCAGAACCAGAGAAACCAACCAAGAAGATGTTCAAGAGTTAATAATATTAAAGGGGAAAAAAATAAAAAAGACTATTACGGCATAAAAGAGGCTCCAGAAGCTAGGAGCAGCCCCTGAAAGCAGTCGTGTTTCTGAGCAGTGCCATCTGCTGAGGTTTTGCTCCTGATGAACTCTCTGCCAGGGTAAGGCTCTTCTTCAGCCTCAGCCTCGCAGCAAGTTGCACGTATCTATTTTAATCCCTGAGTAAAAATACCTACACACACGGAGCTTAAAGTGGGAGAAATTGCCCAAATCCTTTGTTGGTAGAGATTATATAAATACCTACAGGGAACGTACAGCAGGTATTAATTTACCATAAAATATAGTTACTTGATTGAGAAGAAAATTTCCGCCAAGCCTTTCATCCTGTAAAAGTTGTTTTTTCCTTTTTTTTTTTTTTTTTTTTTTTTTAAATAAAGGGAAAAAAACAGTCTTATTGTAGTTGAAAATGCTTGGTTCCTAGAAAGGGAGTATAAGGAGCCCTAAACCAAAGGCCCTGACAGGTCTGACATATGAAAAATAAAAATAAAAACAGTAAAGTATGTGTTGGGGAGGGGTCTCAACAGAACTTCAGTCTTTTCAAGGGAACCTCTCCTGCCAGATGTTTGTTTTTCCAGCTTACCACCTCTCGTATGGGGTCAGCAATCTGAATACCAGCAGCTACACTGACAAATACGAATCCGTATAATTCCACAAAAGCATCAGCAGAATGTAATCCGAAATTGGCTTGAAGCTATCCTGCTAACCCCACTGCACAACACCTTTGCACGAGCAAACAGTGCCCTCCACCCCTTTTGCTCCACACCTGCAGGCTGGGCTGATGCTGAAAAATGCTGTAGTTAAATGGTGTGCTGGTGGTGGGGAAGCCCCCTCCTCGACAGCTCGAGTCGTGATGCTCAGTCACAGCAGAAATAAATGCAACTCCTAAACGATGGCTAGAGGATCTGCTTTCTAGCAGCATTTCTGAGTTTCTTTAATGCACAAGATAAAAATGGGCATATTGGCATCCTGCGCTTCACTGATTCTGAACCAGGAATAAAAAGCTGGATTGGTTTCAGGTTCCTCTGGCCCAGGCACTGCTTGGAAAAGTCCCGATAAGATTTTACTGCAGATTATTTTTCCTGCAGGGAAAGCAAGGCTGCCAGAGAAAAATACGGCGTTGTTTGTGCTAACAGGAAAATTAAAAACTTGTAATTCTCACAAGATAACATCCAAGGAACATACTCGGAGACACAGAGAGCTGCTAAACACATGGGGAGCCACGCATTTGTGGCTTAAAGGTTATCAAGACCTAAAGTAACGTCAACTGCACCTCCTTCTCTTTCCTGTATGGCCTTACAAACTACTACTACTCCTGTAGTACATGCTACTCCTGTAGCAAAGGTGTCTGATCAGCTGCTGCAAAAATCATGGTACGCAATGCAAAGGAGCATCTGGCATTATAACAATTTAAGGATTATTAAACCTGATCCAGGTATTGTCCTACGCCCCATCTTGGGTTAAAAGACAGCATCCCTGCTGCTAACATCCACCAAAGAGTTACAACAGATGCATGGTTTATATTAAATATGCTTTTTAAGCTGTTCCTAGGAAACCCCATTAAACATGCAGAGAAATGCGCAGGTCAGCCCATAAACTCCTTCCTAGCAGTCCCTGCTCACTGATGCTGAAATCAAGGTGTTTCTGCAGAGTGCTGTGTTTGGTTACAGCAGATTTTAGGGAGGAAGATGCACGTGGTGTGAGCAATTAGTCACTGCCAGGCTGCTCCTGACCCACAGCTAAGAGAAAGGTGAGGGAATACATCGGTTTTATATACGTGGATGAGGTTTTTCCACTGGGGTGCAGATGTTTTCCTCTCTACGTGCACATTTGGTCTTTTTCACTACTTGTCTTCATTTTCATTAAACAGCATAATTTGCCTCTTGTTCTTCAACGCACCCGTTTAATCTCTCCCCACCACGCTGCCTACCACAGAGAGCCCCATCCAAACGCTGCTGAAGCTGAATTCTCATCCGCCTTTTTTTCCTACTAAAAGCAGTAGGCTAACTGGCGGAAAAAAAATATATCTTAGAAGAAAATTTAAGCAACTGTCCTGGTTCCTCCTGATTAATGAAGTCTTTTATTTATTCAGCAAGTCATTTTAAGGAATGCGTTTACTTCCCTCTCTCTGTTCTAGACCTCAGATCTATGGTGCAAGGCAGCAGCAGCATTTGTGGGTCGGGTATTTACCTCGTTAGATGCAGTTTACGAAAACTTTTATATCAAGTTGTTATATATCAAGCCCTTGCCCAATTCTGGTACTTCCACAACAAGATCCTTCAAATTCACCTGCTTAAGAGGCCATGAAGTGATTTACCCAACCTCTTTGAGTCTGACACCTTTCAGGTCACATTTGGGTGGTTGTTTTTTTTTGTTTTGTTTTCTTTAAGGAAAAAAAAGAAGACAAAAAAAAAACAGGCAGCTTGGCACCCTCAGTTTGATGTGCAGAACAGATCAGGCGTTAAAGGAGCCTGTGTGTGACTCCACCGCCTTTCAGTCCTGCTGTACTAACATGAAGAAGGGACAACGTAGTTAAACAACTATAACAAAAACCATGATTAAAAGCAAATGCTCTGCTTATGAAATGAATGTAACTTGGTAAGAAAGTGTGTGGGTTGAAAAGATCAAATTCTTTCATGTTGGTTTTGAGGATACACATAAAGACTCCATGTTCAGCTAGAGAAGCATGGCCGGGCTCCTATGTTTGCCATGGCAAATAGCATTTCTGTTCTACATTGCTTCAGAAGTACCCCCCTGTATCATTATACCACAGGACAAATGTTTATTGACATTTCAACTGTACTCCACTGGGTGTTTTAATAACAAAGTATGTTTATTTCGTTCACAGTAATAGTCACACTGAGTCATTGTCTCCTGTTCACATAAGGAGCTGTGAAGCCAAATGGGGGAGAAAAAGGAAAAAGCTCCGCACAGCATGTTACAGTAATTATAATAGTTGTCCTATAATACCTATTTGTTCTGTGTTATTTCTCCTCTAGATCATTTCCATTTCAAAATATAATGTTCCCATCACATTTGGAATATATATATGTATATAATTTCTGTGTTTTGTACAAAAAGCATGTAACAAATAATACCCATGGTAAAGATGGCCCTGGGATCTTGGGGAATTAATTGTGCTAGAAAGTCACAGCAACAACTTCTCTTTTCTACCTTAACATCTTTATTTTCTGTCTTGTTTTGCCCCTGTTTGCTTCCTTGGGTCATTTGGAACTGGATTCTCTGATTCTGATCACAAGATGTCCTGCATGGTTACCACTCACTGACTGCATGGGTTAGCAGCTCGCTGCCCAGCACGCCCTGCAGCAGTAAGCTCACCTCCCCTGGTGCATCGAGCACTGCACAGCTCCACGGGGTGGTTTGCTCAGACGAAGCCCGAGACACGTGCCACTCCTTTGCTCTGCTCTTCGTTAATGCCACCTTTGGGATTGCTTTCTTAGTCTGCTACCAACTCACCAGTTCCCCGCCTCACCTCTCCTCATCTGTTAGTAATGCTTAAATTGCATCCCATCACCACAGAAATCCAACACCAAGTGCCAGGAAACTGCTGTTCCCACAACATTCCCTAGCTGCCTGAAGATAAATCTCCACCTTTCTCTGTATTACTCCCTCTAAGCCTTAAATAACAAGGGCACAGAGTAATTTAGGACAGTCCTGGAAGGGGCACCAAGACGACGGCTGCCTTGACCTCCCCAGCTGACAGCTGCTGCCCCCATCCCCGAGCCCCCAGGGTCTGACCACCCCCCTGACAAAATCCACGAGGGTATCGGCACCAGGTGGGGCTTCACAAGCCACCAGGTCACTGCCCATCCTGGGTCTGGCACTCCTGCATTAAACTCCTATCATTCATCCTCTTAAAAAAAATAAATAAAAATAAAAAGCTTCTGCTTTGATGCCAAGCTCTCGTTGAGTACCAAGAACAGCAGCAGGATCTCAGCTGCTCCTGGTACAGCTACTCGAGGAATAATTAATGGGAGCTGGTCGTACACTCAACTGGTATGAATCACTGCCACTCCAGGGAAGTCAAGAGGCCAGAACCTCGCCGGCATTAAAAATATATAGATCCCCAGAGTCCCCTGCTGACTTTTATCTGCTAGCGATCTAGAACAGCATTTTCTGACTAATCCTTCAAAGTCATGCCTGTTTTCAGCCTCATCAAATTCCTCGCACCCATTGTGCTGCTGGGACTTGGTAGCTCACCCCAAGTCTTCCCTCGCTCAAGATGTGATTCATCTGCAGCCCCTTCCTCCTCCCTTTGTCTGGTTCCCCAACGATTCAGAGCAGTAGCCAAAACAAACACAAAGCTTCTCCATTAACCACTTTGGGTAAGTACCGTCCTGCCACAAGTTTTTATTTGAAGGCATTGGTCTAGCTGGACCAATTGAGATGGAAATGAGCGTAATTACCAGCGTAAACAATCTGTTATTTTCCATACAAGTCAGAGCATAAATCACCACTGGTCCACCACATTACCATCTGAATAGGAGGAGGTAGCTAATGGCCCATATGCTAAAAAGCAGGTTACTCGCATCTTCATTTGCAAATGAAAAGCAAGAATGACAGCTGGAGACTAAAGATATGACCACTGATCCTATTGCCATTCCCAGGACCCCCACGTAGCAAACCCACCTACCGAACCACCATAAAGGCTGTCTGCTCTGAACACTGTCTGCTTCCCGACGAGGCTCCAAAAATTGCCTGTAAGACACCAAGTGCATAACCCAACCCAGCCCCAGCTCCATCTAGAAGCTTTCTGAATTCGTTTCATCCACATCACAAGATGACACTTGAAAAATTTGACTGAAAGAAACTCCGTGTTTACCTTCCCAGGTTGTGGGGTATGCCATCAGGCCACAGCTTCCCAGGAGAAGCATGGGGATGATGCAGAACAAACGCTGTGCATGGGCTGGGGGGCTTGTAGGGACCACCAGTAACACCACAGGTATGCCCCATCTCCAGCCCTCAGCCTCAAACCCTCCCCAGGAGCTACACGATGCCTTCAGAAGACCAGGCACAGCAGATGGGCGAAGAGAAGCATGCAGACAGCAACTACAAAAGCTGACTGTGCACAGGGAGAAGCACCAGGAAACCCTTGCTTAAGCAGGTGTTAACCACCAGGTTCAGATGCCACAAGTGAGCAGGGGCAGAAACACCTTCAGTTCCACAGCAGGAGATGTTCAATGGCAACGCTGAATTAAGGACTTACCCATCCCTACCCTGAGCTGCTTGTTTGCAACAGATGTGGTAAAACAAAGAAGGAAAAAAAGGGTTATTTTTTCAGCCCAGTTAGCTCATGCACCAAGTTCCCAGAGCAGCCCCATGGACACAATGGCATGATAACTGAAGACCCAAACACCACCAAACCCAGCTTTTAACCCTAAAACAACACCACCTACTTCCTAATCACAGAATCACAGAATTTCTAGGTTGGAAGAGACCTCAAGATCATCATAATGGCTTAAAACAGCACAGAGGAAGGTTTCAGGCTTGTTCTTCTGCCTCAGCAGTGCTGCTGCCACCAGTGCCGTTTTCCTACGTCCTCACAAAGACGTTGCTTTGCTCCTCGGCAGCAGGACTTTCTCCCCTTGGTCTGCTGGTTGTGCCCTGCCCATCAACGCATGCTCTTGATTTAGTGCTTTAAAAAATAAAAATGAGAAGCCTTAATCTGAGAAGTCAAGCCGCTCTTAAGTGCGCAAGCAATAGGGCTCCCAGAAAGCAAACTAATTACACTGGAAACGATGAGCTAAACAGAAGCAGCGTGACGCCAGAAACAACCACTGAAGGTGCACTAATAAGCTTCACCAGGCGCATTATTTCTCGCTCACGAGGGTGCCATTTTGTCCCATGCCACCAGCTTCAGCCCACAGCCCCGTCCCCAAACCACGTGCTCTGTAGGATGCTCCTGAGAGCCGCCGGTCCCACCCCAGAGGGCAACCTCACTGATAACCCTGGGGGAAAAACTAAACCTAGCTACCAACTCCATGGTATTTTCCTCCTAAAGAAATTTTTCCTCCTTCTTCACCGACTTCAGAAATGATCTAACACATCTTCCCTCGGCAAGGAAGAATGAGGCAGTCAAATCACAACATCCTGGCATTTGTAGCGGCTAATGGATATAAACAGCATCTTCAGATCTGTCAAAATAATTTACGGTATCTCCCAAAGTTTCCTCGCAGTACGCACGGTTGCCGAGTTAAATGGTTTCACAATTGCAAATCATTTTTTGGGAACAGTCTAAAGAATGAGGGCATTCATCAATAGGTTTATTAATACGGGTGGAAAGAATAATGGATGCAATATCTGCTACGGGGACATCACATTATGATACATGCTTTAACTAATCTGCAATCTAAAAAAAAAAAAAAAAGAAAAGAAAAAGAGCATCGCATCCCAGGGAGGCTCTTATCATTTGCCTACTGCTCTCTCTTTAGGCACTTTCAGCACCTGATTAATTAATAATTGTTGCTTGGCTTATGCTGCTCGCCAACTTCTGTACCCTGGCTGTGAATCATAATCTGGCACTAAAAATTTAATAGGTGCATTGCCACGCTATCTGAGATGCACCCTGTTGAGTGTTAAATAACTTATTTTTTGTAAATATAGTGTGTTTTTTTTTTAAGCCTGAAAGCAGCATTATGCTTTAATAATTCTACCTGTCACCAATAGCAGTAATTAGCATTTGTGTTGCTTCACTGGGAGATTACCTGATAAGATCTAATTAGGGATTTTTTTTTTCCATTGTTTTTCTTCCAAAGCCATCATCTACAACCAGGTTCATTAAACACAAGTGGTCAGTTGGGTTTTTTGGTGCCATCTGTAAGGGCTGAGCCCTGTGTTTGGGGCAGCAACAGCTTCAAAGCCCCCCTGCTACTGGACACTGCTGAGCTTCAGGTAACAAGGCTCGAGGAAAAAACACCTAAAATAACCACAACAACCAATTCTTGAATAACATCGACCCCTTCTCCCCAGTGCCTGGCGTGAGTGCTGCTTGCTGCAGCCTTTCTGGACAGAGCTGAGCACTACACAGCACAGCTTTGCCATCACTTGTGCAGAAAGAGAACAGGAAAAAGAGTAATAAAGGTTTTAGTAGAACTAATTAAAATTAAATTACTCACAATTTACAGCCTTCTATATGCCCAAAAATAATAGCAGTTAAAAGACAGATTCTGAAATATTAAATAAAAAAATATTTCTGGCTTTTCCTTGCTTTTATGTCAGCCAAGAAAAAATTAAAAATACTGCCAGTACGCCTGCATCATCATCAGCAGTAATTCTTGACAAAACCATTAATCATGAAACATTTATTCAACATTTTGCCTTTTCTACCTACATGAGAATAATCTACAAATTAAAAGGAGACCACGCAGGGTTACCACCACGATGATTAAAAGCTTTGGAAGAAATACAAACGCCTGCACTTCGGGGCATAAGCTGACCTCTGGTACACTGGAAGAGCTGAGCCAAAACTGCAGTGAGTCGAACCAAAGCTGCCTTCAGGAGAACGGCTGCCCTGAGCTGCCAGCACTGCCCCGTGCCAGGCAGACCCCAACTTCAGAGCTATTTGGGCAGGCATTTGCACCACGCACAAGAGACGACTTGTCTCTGGGTGACAAGGTAAGTGTGAATTTTGGATAATTGCTTTTTTTTTTTAAAAAAAAAAAAAGAAAAAAAAAGCTGGAACCCAGTAAGAGGATGGGATCAGCTGCTCGACAGAAATGCTTCTTGGTGCATTTAGGAGACAAGCAAATCGGTGAAAAAGTGAACTCTCATCATCTCCAGGAACATTTTCCTGACTTGCAGCCAAAATATAATAATAATAATAATAGTCCATGATGCATGAAAATCTCGCAGAACACATAACTCACAGATCTGTACAAAGCCAGAAAAATCCCTCTGATTCTGCAAGTGCTTTTCAAAGCAGCAACAGGGCAAGGAGGAAGCACACAAATGTGACAGAGCTGAGAAAGGAACTCATGATAAATGCTAAATATCGATACAACGACTGAGGACCCGAGCAAAACCATGAGGAAAAGGGACCTACAATGAAGAGCCCCCTGTTTCCTGCTCTGACAGACATCCCATCGATGCTGCAAACGCTGCCAGGCACCCTGCAAGGCATTACCAGGAATATGATCTGTGTTGGGAAAGGCACAGCTTTCCTTCTGCAACCACTCTAGGAGCACAGGCATTTGGGGTAGGTTTTCGAGGGCTTCAGCTCCACTCCCAGATGTTTCTCTTTTTTTTTTTTCCCCTTGATGGGTACAGTCAGGTATTTCCTTCTGTCTCACTGCAGCAACACCACCGAGTCTGTTAGGGAAAGCATCCAAAAGCCCATTGCTCAAGAAGCCTGTATTATTTTACAGATGGGGAAACTGAGTCACTCCTGCTTGCACCAGTAAAACCCCAGGCACCGAGCCACGGGCTCCTCTAATTTAAACCCTCCCCTTTCATGGAAAACACAGCGATATCTAGCCCAAGAGATGTTTTCTACTGACTTTAAAGCTGCCAGAAATTCACTCCCAGACCTCAGCTTTCTTGGTTTTGCAGCATGCAAATGGTGTGTGCTGCGTCCTGGCACAGAGCAGGGACCCAAAACCACGACTTCAGAAGACAGAAGTTTGTTTGTCACGGCTCTTAAAGCAGACACGGGCTGACCTCTTCAGCAGCACTGGAGTATTTTTCTTTTCTGATCTATTTGCTGCACTATTATCTTCCCACTTATTTTAAGTTCTGCTAAGCCCAGTGCAGAAGGCTCGCAGTTTATATTGCACTTCACTGGTCCTCCTGTTTTGTTTTTCCCCCTGTAACATATGGCCACTGAGGTGATAGCTCTCTGTCACTTCTGTGTCTTGTTTTACCACCTTAACATTTTTTTAATACCCAAATCTATATGACACTTATCTCTTCAGGCATCTCCTGCGTGAGAATAGCAGTTTTATCTTCACCTTCCCCCCGCTCCCCAAATTGCTCTGGATGCCCACCCCGTACCAGCACAAGACTGTGACAGCACCGGAGGCTTCTGGTGCACAAAGGAGAAACGAGTGCTTGTGCTCAGGATGGCATTTTAGGTATTGCTAAAGTTTAGTAACAACGTAATCTTATCCTCCTTTACCTTCACTCCACATCTTGGCAGTATAAGAAAATCCCACTTGATTTTCCACGTCTTTTTTTCCAAGCAATTTTCCCTTCTGTTTCTCCACAAGTTGTTCAGTAACACTTTCCACCTGTGTTCACGTGCTGATTCCCTGCTCTTCTATCACTTCCATTTGATGGACACGTTGCTCCTTCATTTACAACTGCCTTACTGCAACCCGCCCCATCTACCACGTTACCTCTATGCTGAGTTACAGAGCTGGTTTTCATGTTCCTCCTGAAGAGCTGCCTCACATATCATCTCACCCACTGATGGGGTCCTGCCAGCCCTGCCAAAGGCATATATTGTTTATAGGTAGCAAAAATGGGTGAGGAAGAGCACAAGAAGTGCCCTCTGGGCACTACCTGCTAGGCTGAGCACAGGTACCCAGGTGGAGAAGAGCTCCTTTTATTCCCTTCCCTGTAGAGGAGTGCAAGCTGAAGACAACCATTTTAACGCCTGTTAAAGAAGTGAGAAATGATGCAGCTTAGAACTAGGGGGAAAAAAACACTTTCTGTCTACAAAATGTCAAAGGTGGAAGGATGCTGTCCTTTTCATTTCCTTTCTTCTCTTGTAATGAACAGGAATTTATCACCAAGTGCTATTTTTAAACAGAAGTACAGGAGTTAAACAAACAGTTAAGGTTTGATCTCCAGGTAATGTAAATCAGAGCAGCTCCATCAAAGTAAAATCTATTTATACCAGCTGCGGTCCTTGTAATGTAATTTCAAAGCATTCTTGTCATCTGCTACTGGCTGTACCAGGAGGAAGGCAGAAAATGTACCGAAAGCCAAAGCAAAAAGATAGTAATAGAGATGTGTTAGCGATGATTGCAGAATCAATACGACGGCGCTGGAGACTAAACGGCTATGAATCATCTCGTTAAGCCCGGTCTGCAGGACTACCAAAAAATAAATAAAAATAAATAAGTAAGCCACCAAACGACCCCAAAACCGACTCGATGGAGTGGCTCCTCCCAGCCCCGCGGCCGCCCAAGAGGGAGCACGGGACAAGGGGGACATTGTTTCCCCCGGCCTGGTTATTGGGGGCAGCTACAGTCATTCATTTCGACTTAAAAAAAATAAAATAAAACAACAACAATGCAGGGGGAGTGAGGGAGAGCGCCCAGCAATGACATGGGCACAAGGGTATGCGGGGAATGAGGAGGAGGAGGGACGGGCCCGGGTCTGTAAATCACACAGGCTGCATGACCTTTGGGGCGCTGGTGGAGGTTTCTGGCAGGCAAAGTTCCCCTCTCCACTCGGATGGAGGAGGCAAAAACAAAGTGCCAGGCTCATGAGTTATTAAAACAGGGCCTGATCACCTGTCAGAATGAATAAAGCTGTTTGGAAAAGAGGGGTGGGGGGGAAAGGTATGGGAACTTTACATAAGCAAGGACGCAGGTCAAAAGCTTCCTGAAGGGATGGGAGGCACGGGGCACGTCTGCATGCCTGCTGCTACGGAGGGAGGGCTGCTAACACCAGGTACCCTGCTCACGTCGGGCCCAGAAAGGGCAACAGCTCTGGGCAGAGGGGTTATTTGGCTGCAAAGAGAAAGCAACGGGAATTTCATTGGCAGTACTTTATAGGACAGCCTTTCGGGCTTTCTTCCCCTTGCCTTTTGCCACCCCCACCCCCCCCCCCCAACCATTTCAGCCTGTTCTGGAGGAAGATTATGAAACTCAAACCACTGGACTATATAAATTGCTCTTTATCTGTATCAAGCATCTTTGGTGCCAAACTGGAGCAGCTCCAACAAAAGAAACTGAAGTTCCTTGTGCACAGTACAAAAACGAGCTCTCTCCCCTTTATACATACATGTAAATATATACATTTCATTTGTGCATGTATATACATTAGTTATCATTTAAAAGACCACATTTTCCTTTCAGAGCAAAGCAGGGGCTTTCTGGCTTCCCAATTTTCATTTCACAGAAGGGAGATTTTCTGCAGAGACTTGCATCTGGCCGACGACTTCTCGTAGGAAGAAGCTAAGCTTCTCAACAGGAAGGGTTGGCGGGGCTGGGTCCCCGCATAACAAACAGATGGGCACAATTTTCTGGTTGGACATTATTTTTAAACGTGACGGGATCATCGAGACATTATATAGTAATTGTCACACCATGAGTTCTTTGCCTGCCACAGATCAGGAACTGTAAATAAACTCCCAAGGCAACAGATACCCTGGTGCGGGCTTTAATCTATTAAATCTGGTAATTGTTAGCACAACCTAACGACTCGCTGGCTTGCAAATTAATCACTCCGTCTGAGCAGCAAGGTGCATCTCTTTATACGTAATGCTTGGCAGGTGAAGTGTGGCTAATCAGATGCCTCTCATTTCAGAGTCTCACCAGACCCCCCTCAGGGAGATAATTGCCCTCGCTGATGGCCTCCCTCCCAAAAAGGCTGCAGAGCCCTGGAGAGAGGAGTGGGGCAGGACAGCAACTTGCCAGTATCCGTGCCCTATGGGACCAGCAAGGTCATGGCTGTAACATGAGCTCTGACCCACCATTTGTCCTCTGGGAGGTCAAAATTAATAAGTGAAAATCCATTTGAACAATACATTCCCATCCACACGGGTTCAAAACCCATCGAGTTTGACCATGCTTGCAGCTACTCCTAGCAGCATCTTCCCCAAGATCTTGTAACTTATGTATCACTGTGTATGAACACGAAATTTAGTAACTACCATGCAAAACTCAACCCCACTGTACTATTTTCAGCATATAACTGCTTGTTTAGGAAAAGAATGGTGAATCTTAATCAAGTCAGTTTAAAGGACAAGCCCACTGTCAGCTGAGGCTGCAGCTATTCAGTTGGCATTTGCATTTTCAATTTAGCGTTCCACTTCTTAGTTAAACTTTATAGGCTACATAAATAAGCTCTGCATCTTCTTGAAAAACAAGGGGTACCTCTTCATTAAGACTTATTTTCTTAGATTACCATTGCTCCTGGCTTCTCCTGACACCAGCTCCAGAACTTCACACCTGCGTTTCCCTGCCAGGAGGTCAGTTTTACAGGCTCCAGCAAGGGAGAAGAAAAGCCCGGGCACAGTTCTGTCAAACTGAGGACAACAGCCACTGTGGATAATGCACCCTGTAAGAGGCGATTCCCAAATTGTTGACAAAGCAGGTGAGACAGCACACAACTCTCCTCCAGGACCAGTGCAGCCACACGCCACGTACTGGTGCTGATAGGACAAGAGAGCATACAACCCAAATGTCACACCGCGCCGGAATGCCTCATCCGACCTCTTTGTTCAGAAACGTTGCTTCAGGTAAATCTGAAAAAGGGAAAAGCTGTAGTCCCTGCAAGGGCAGGATCCCACTGCCTCCGTGACCTTTCCAGGAGAAGCACAGAAGAAAAAACACGTCCCTCTTCTGCTCGCAGCCCAATCCCCTAAAGCCTTTCCACACGCTTAAACACATCCTTGCTCATACGAAGCGCTTACGCTGAGCTTCAAGCACCATCTTGCGTACCATGGAGGCTTCACAAGGTGCCTCTGGAGAAACTGGTCCTTGACTGAACTGGGAACTGGGCTGGAGCATGGGTTTGGAGTATGTTCAACCCCAGAAGGATTGCCACCAGCAGAACCAGCCTAAACTCAGAGAATCTGATGTGTGCAGTTCGATATGATCAATTTTTTTCTCCAAGATAAATCCCCAATGTCCTGTCCCAGTGCTTTCAGACACCTTCTAGCACAACAGAGTGCCCCGTGCAGGCTATTCCTAACCTCACGGATCCCAATCTCGTGCACAACAACATTCAAGTCCATCCACTGGAGAGGGCAGGACCATAGAGTGAAGACACCCCAGCGTGGGTTATCCCATGGGTATCTGCTCATCTCACGCTGAAGACAGGTCGTCCCTCTCCATGTGAAGCTCTGGCACGCTGCTTCTACACGACGAAGTGGTATTTAGTCACTAATTGCTCCAATTTATTACTGCTGCGCCATTTCATTCAAAACATCATTTAGACCCAAGTTAGGAGCTAGACTGCTAAATATGCTTTAATCATAGTATTCTTCAAAGAACAAAACACAGGCAGACAGCAGCCATTTTGCCATCATCTGTCTTCTCCTGTTGCCAAAGCCCTTCCAGCCGCTCCTCCATTTATCACTTAGATAGCAATCGTTAGCTCTTTTCATCCCAACTCCTACAGACTGATGAGGGTTGTTAGACTTCTTTATTTACTTTTTTTTCTAAGTATGCACAGAGCAAGCTCTGTAATAACTTCTGTCCTTTTATGAAAGTTATCGTTTAGAAACAGGAGCACTGAAAATCATACATAGCCACATGCAGGCTGCATGGATACACGCCCCTGGCTAATGAACAAACAAGCAGATTTTAAATTAAATTACCTTTAAATTAAAAGGTAAGTAGTCAAATAGTGCAAGTTCATCCCGTTGACAAAACACTGACATCATGGCATTTCAGTACTCTTACTGAATACACACATCTAAACAAGTCATTCTGGGTTAGGGTTGTAGTTATTTGCTCAAACTTGAGAAGCATTTAAATTTAAGCTTCAAAGCATGTGTGAAGCATAGAGATGTAGCTGTGTTCCACAAGGAATTTTCTTTTAGAAAGATAAATTATTTTTCCCCCCTTTTAAAAGAAAAAGGTGTCTTCACAACCTAAGTTTATGTTCAAACACCACTCGCTATCCAATTTCGTGAAAGATTTGGATGTCCATTTCAGAATGTAAAGATGCCTTATTTCACTTCTGTTTAAGAATAAAGATTCAAAGTTGACTGAAAAGGGTAAACATCAGTAGTTCCCTTCCAGTTGTTAAACTAGGTCTGAAAACTCAACTGTTGGGGAAAAAATGAAAAACAAACGCAAGAAGAGAAGTTTCCTAGAAGACAATAATTTAAACCTAACAAGATATCCTTAGAGGGGAAGTTACTCATGCAAAGAAGTTTGACCAGCTCCAGAAACAATTAAAATATGGCAACAGACCATTGAAATGAGTGAACAAAGCAGACAGCGTTCTCTAAATACAGATTTATGGACATCAACTTATTCAAGGTCATGAAAATACACAACCTGAATGCTCAGTACCCTCAATACTTAACCCACTGCCTCTCATCCCATGGACCCATGGTAAGCCAGCAGCAAGTGGTCCTACTCAGGCACACCCCTCTTGCAAAAATTCTCTCTACCAAAAACCATCTCATCTGCCATAAAAAAGTGCTATATAGGCTGAAAACTGCTGACTTACACTTTGTTCAACTAATGTCCAATTATTATTACATGAAACTCCAGGCTTTTAAAAAAAAAATGTCTAATCAGAAAGCTAATGAAAATTAAGTATTTTACAAGAAAATTATCTAAGCATAAAGTCAACTAAATAGTGCATCCGGTTTCAAATCCAGGGGCAGCAACAACTTGGGAAAGTTGGCATTCGCACAGGAGCAAGCTCCCACATGTAGAAGAAATGGAGCGAGCCAAAGTCTTCCAGACCACCACTCTCACCACAATCTCTTATTTTTTTCAATACAGCACGAGGCTTTCCATAAAGTACCTGAAAACAGTTCACTGCGCAATGCTTTGAATCAAAATTAATGCAAATAAACACTCAGGATGTGAACTATTAATTTGGGAGTGGGGGGGAAGGTCTGAAGGACCATGAGATGCAGCCCTGAATCCTTGAGGACGAGAGATGCTTCCGAGACTGGGATCCCCCACCTGTTTGCAGCTCCACGTCCTACACAAATGAAAGGGACAGCAAGTTGTTTTGCTGCTTGTAATTCACTACTTTTTTCATTTTGACTTTTTCTTCTTGATAACCTCAATAAAAGCCTCTGCTGTGCTTGACTGTGGACAGATTTCACTGCTACTCTCTTCACTGACATGAGGCATAAAGCTACGCTAATTACTCCAAGAGGCTAATAGGAAGAAAAAGGGGAAAAAGGCACACACAGACACACACATACTCCTAGTGAACCGTCATGGGTAAAAGCGGGATAGAGCCCCTCAGCTCAGCCAGCCCTATTGATACAACAAAGGAGCTTCTGGCTTGGCAGCGGACAGCCAAAACTGGATGGATGCAAAGAGCAGAACGGGGGGAAAAAGAAAAAAAGAAAGAAAAGGAAGTAACTCATTCTTGTGTTGTGAGGTCCTTACTATGCAAAGCTTTCATGCTGCAAAGAAAAGTGCTATTGAGGGAAGGTGAAGGGGACCAAAACGCTGGGAGGCAAATGAGCAAACACACTGCAGCGCGCACTGCGAGGGGCCAGACCCTCCAGCAGCGCTGGCAAACACAGAAATTACATAGTGCCTGCTTTTCAACGGAGGGAAACACTATTTTCCTGCCACTATCAGCCTGCAGGTGCACACCACCTCCGTGCTTCTTCAGCAGAGCCCGCACATAGCCCAAGCCACCACAAGATGATCTACCACACACAGTCACAGCATTGGGATAGTCGCCTAGATTTGCTTTCCTATAAAAACTGAACGGAGAAATTGAGTTATGAGAGAATAGGATTCAGGCCAACAGGTAAGAGTGGTATGAAGGCTCCACATTTCATCTAAGCCCTCGAGAAGCCACAGGTGTGCAGACTGCTTTGGAAGCACCTTTGGGAAGCCCTCCACAAAACATGAGCCCTTCCTCTGCACATGCAGCATTTCGCTCCCCATTTCTAAAACCCCAAAAGTCTTGACAAGTGACAACTAGCCATTTTCAGCACAAAGAAAGAAAACATTTCCTGGCTCTCCTTGCTAATTATACTTTAAAAATATGTAAAACATAGCCACAGAAGGAAAAAAAGTGATTGAAAAGAAGAAGCCCAGTTACAATAGCCACACATTGACAACCTAACAGACACAAACTAATTATTTTGTGTCTTTCCCAGCAAGTTTCATTCAATTAGCTGTACCGCCGAGTTCAGAAGGTGATTAATTGAGGCCTGTTCTGGTTTATGGAATCACTGCTGCACAATGATGTATGCGAAGACATGGGGAAAATCTTAGATTTCGGCTCAACCACCTCGACTAAATATTGAAAGAAAGAAGGCAGGGGAAGGAGGAAGGCACTCGGCATTCACACCTTGTCTGCAGAAGAAATAATTTCCCACTCTGTGAGGACTGGCAGGGTGGTGTGGCATGCACAGAAATACCTGTCCATCAGCACTCCACACACCAAGCAGAAGAGTGCTGAAAACCCCCTCTATTTAACCTCCTGGTGCAATGCAGCGGGCACTGGAGATGCACTGAGCCCAGCCAGCATCCTCAGGACGGTCCCTGCTCCACAATCCTCAGTGGCATTCGAAACATTTAGTGACTAATTTTTCAGACTAGTAACACTTTTCTTGCTTGCAATGTTTTGTTTTTTTCTTCAAGATTTTGCTATGTTATTCGGTGATTTCTTAACCTTCTTCCTTTGTTTATCCATCCCAGAGGGAAACACATGTATCTGGGAGCTTTCTGATAAGAAAGGCACTTGGGATGCTCGGGGCACTCCTTCCCCCTGCACTGAGGAACAGGAGGACCTTGCCAAGAGCCACCTCGCCTAGGAGCAGTGACATGGACTGAGCTGTTAGCTCTGGCAATGGCAGCCAAGACAGCAGAAGAATGAAAACAAAAAAAAATTATCCTGAGAAGAACCCTGAAAAAAAAAACAAGGACTGAACTCAGTCTTGAGTTCTCCCAGGCTTTGTGGCTGGATGTTGGAGTAGCAGTGGGGCTGGGCTGAGCTTTCTCCCTCCTGGTAGCACTGGGTGCCTGTAGCCACAGGTTTTCCTTGGCATTTCACCAGCACAACCAAACCCAGACCTACAGCTGTGTTCAGAAGCACAGCAAATCCTTTTGGACACAAGAGCCCTGACTGCCAACGGCACCAGTCTCCAGGCAATGCCCAGTGCCCTGCTCTAATCAACACCAGATCACTGGAGTCTCACGATGGACAAGAGCAGCATGGCTCTGGGTATTTCCCAGGAGCTGCACGCATTTCTCAGTGGGAAGCTCCTGTTAGCTCTTAAGGACTCTTGTGCATTATTATTGACTTGTGCATTATCGATTCTTACCCATAAAGCCAGAACCGCCCTATAAATGCCTGTGCCTGCGGGGTAGCACCAAGACCAGGCACACCACACAGCCACATACATCACCCCAGGGCACGGACACTGAACACAGCACAGCCACCACATAAATTCATCCAAAATAACCAGTGCTAACAGAGGTGAGCCTTATTTTTATTGCCTGTGATCTTGGTTCTGCTGCAAGAAGGCGTGGAGCGTGCACAGGCATAACGCACCCACCATATCTCAGATGATCTGATTCAGAATACTGAACAATACTATAAACTTCAGGGTATTGCTCTAGCAAATTATTTAAAATCCAAACAACAGCCCATAATGAACGTAACGGGCTGACTCAATGGCAAACGCATTTTTCCTTTATTCATTTCTGTTAAAACACATGCAATGTTAAAAGCAACAGATGATTAAATAGATGAGCAATACGACGCTAGGTAAAAGGGAGCCACTTAATGTATCGGTAATTAAAGTAATCTTTTCATTATTCTTGTTTTATAAGTATCGTTATCTTTGCTCTAGTAAAGCACATAGCTTTTGTATTCTGCAGCTTACCCGTTTGCTTCTACTTTCTTTGCTAACAGCCAGTGGCACGTGCAGGCTCTATTTAGGCTATTACCTGCTTTTCAGATACAAGAAACTGCACACCAGATAATCAGAGGAGAACACAGATTGAGAAATCCACCTCCATGTGCAATGCTGACACACAACCCTACCCTAGCATCTGAGACCACGTCTTTCCCCCTGGAAAGATTACGCTCAAGTAAAATGGAATAAGCACATCCAATTTTTTTTATTAGAAAAAAAAGCAATCATTACTCGCAATTAAAAACCACCAAGTTAACAGGCATGTTAGGATTCTTATCATGGCCAAATCTAGCAAATATAATTCACATCGAAACCAAAATAGTCCTTCCAATTACGCCAACCCTCAGCGCTCTTTGCAGCGCAATGCACTTTGATCAGCAAATTAGCGAGGCGCGTGCGTTCGATCTGATGCGCACTTGAGAGCTCTCCCGACTGAACCATCCCAAACAGCCCCAAAGCTTCCTTCCACGCTTGTGCTTTATAAACTGGAGGAAAATAAGAAAATGAAACGGGGGAGCAACTAGGAAAAGGTCTGCAATAGCATGCAACAGGTCTGGGTGACAAGTTTTAGTGAAGTGCAGCAGAGGGACAACCCACAGCATAAGGATGCTCTACGATCTGCTAAGATAAGTGTCCAGATGAAGGAGATGAACACCACCACAGCTGTAATAACAGATTTCTGTTTTCTGAAGCGAGTCCAGCCATGACAGCCCCCTGAATTCAAGGAGTGACCACGTGCCACAACCTGGGGCTTTCACCTGGGGAAAACCCAGCCCCACGCAGCTACGTGACCAGTCCTCCACCAGCAGCTTCCAAAAGACAGACATGTACCTTACATTGTTTTAGAAACCAAAGAGGAAAAGGAGACAGAAAAAATAAGGAGAATAGGGAGAGTTGGAGAAGCCCCCAGGCAGGAGCAGAGCCTAGAGCATGGGGTAGGTGCAGCACACCACACAGCAAGGAAAAGGGATGTTTACCAAGGAACTGTAATGAAATAGCGATGCAAATAGGTGTGCAAATCGTTTGCCGGTGACAAAGGAAGCAATACAGTATTTTTCCACCTTTTTTCTTACAGTCAGAAGCTCTCTTTAGGGGCACCAAATAGCTACACCACAAGCAGCACCATCTCCCTTGCATTCAACGCTTTAAATCCGTACGCATACCCCAGTGCACGTATATGCACTTTTCAGAAACCAAGTGCCACCTTCAAATATTTCCACTTTCCTTGCTTTGAATTGCCGGAGATCAAATGAGTCAATTAAGTGCTGTGTCTTTTTTGTTCGGAGGCGAGATGAAGGTAATTTGCTGCTCCGTGCATCTGTTTCCTCATCAGCACAGTAAGGACCAGGCTAATTAGGGGAGGAAAACAATATGGTCATATGGATAGGCCAGATTGCCTGTCACTCAGCAGTTCAGCGGGCAGGTTGTGCTGTGAGGACAGCCAGCAGACGAGGAGTCTTCGTCACCTTCCTCGCCGTGCCTCAGAAAAAAGGACTTCAGGCACTCAGATGGCCACCTGAATATTTTTAGCATAACCCCACAGGGTTCCTGCCATAACCCACGTGTCGGTAACAAACGTGGCCGTGCTCTGCTCCAGCGAGGAGCTGAGCAGGCAGGTGCTGAGGTTTTTGGTTTAGCAGCTCACCAGCACCAAGGTGGGGCACCCACAGCTCACCTGTAAGCATCATTTGTTACCAATTAGCACAGAAAGTTCCTAACATCTTCCCATTGTTTCTCCTTTCAATGGATTCAATCAGCTGTTCATTCTCAAATGCCTCCGACTTCACAGCGCTGCAGACCTGGATGCAACAACAATCACGTGGCTGAGCGCCTTGATTTAGCTGTAAATCACTAATCCCAGATCTTATGTCCAAAATTATTTTGCTGGTAAACTGCAAAACATGCGAGTGCATGAGGAGAGCAACTTTACGGAGACGAGCTAGCGATAAGTGATTCCCAGTCACTCGCATGCAATCCCACTGCGGCGTTGCTGTTTATTAGGAGGAGATATGGAATATCAGAGGAAGTTCATTTATTCACTGGCCTGTAAAATCAAGCAGTAGTATACATTACGTTTACTACATCGAGGCTTTATTTGCTACCACAAAATGAAATGGTAGAAGGTAGAGAAAACAAGTTAACTCATATTGAGCACATCATGAAGGCAATCAACCTAACCAAGGGCTTTACATCTCCCTGCCAGCTACCACAAGACACGGACTGAGCACCACATACTGCCAATACAGCATTTTTTTTCCATTTTTTTAGAGTATTCCCAGCAGATCTCTGGTCTTACATTGATCAGAAACACACCAACAAAGTCTGCTCCTCAAGCAGAGAGCAGTTCTGCAGGGCTTGCTAAAAAAGCAACCGAACCCAGAAGAGGATTTTAGTGGCCATCTCCCTTCTCCTCGGCTCACCCACAAGCCACCTAAAATCCTGCCAGGAAGCAGCTCAGTGCCTCAGCCCAAAATAAATGGACTTTCATCCCAGATTTTGGCACAGCTCCCACCTTAGCCGTGACCCAACAACTTCACTTAACAGAAGCAGCTTTTCCTTCCCATTCAGAGGGCTGCAAAGTTTTGGGTGCGTCACCAATTAGTGTAGAGCCCTAAATCAGCAGACATCTCAAAGCATGGATCAGACTGCAGAGAACACCCCGAACTTCAGATCTTGACCTCACCAGATCTCACAGAATTTGTGTTTTCTAATCATGAACCCTTCAGCTCATGATCTATGCAAAACCTACAGCCCCAACCCTGATGATGTACCTTGGTCAACTTCACGTCAAGAGTCAGGGGCCGACACCTGAGAGTAGCTATGACTGTACTTATTTCTTTTCACATACGCTGCTGTAAGCCACCTTGCTGTGTACCCTGTAGGAGCGCCCAAACTACTTTAACCACAGCTTTATTGCACCAGAACCCCCCAGAATTAAGGGCAGAAACTACGTTTCATACCTTGCTGCTTCTTAAAGCCATTTACATTGTTCCTTCTAAGTGTGTAAATATTAAAACTTGTCCAAATGGCATCATCAAATTCAGCAAACTAAGCAGAAAACGGCAGCGGCTGGGACGGCAGCGCAGGCTGTGTGCTCCATTAAGCAAATCCAGGCAATAAAACGCGTCCTCCCTGGGAGCAAACACTCGCTCGGAGCGGGGCACATCAAAGACCAAAAAACTCAAAAACTCAGAGGTGCTGCATCCTGCTGGCAAGTGAAACCGAGGGGCTAAGATACTGAGCACGAGCCCTGGAAGCCCAAAAAGCGAGCCACAAATAGCAACTGGCTGAAAGGAGCGCCGAAGTTTTAAGAGACGCCTTCAGCCCGGCCAACACTGAAGGCATTTACATTCTGGCAGCTTCAGAAGCGAGTGCC
Organism: Anas platyrhynchos; assembly: GCF_047663525.1. Lineage (NCBI taxonomy): Eukaryota > Metazoa > Chordata > Aves > Anseriformes > Anatidae > Anas > Anas platyrhynchos. The sequence continues at coordinate 32,304,567 of NC_092593.1, read as the reverse complement.
AGCCTGAATTTAGATACTTGGAAACATTCAGAGTCTTCCAATTTCGGTTTCACCAGGAAATAATGAAAGCGTACACAATCAAATCATTATAAATAAAGTTTTTATGCTCAGTGGAAGACAACGCTGATGGATTCATGATCTGTGCTGTTGTAATAGAGATAGTAATAATTTTGATGTATTGATTTATTTTTCCTTTTTTTAAAAAAAAGAAATCTCCATTTCTGTAAGGAATGCCTGCTCAGGAATTTCAGCTGAGCTGAACACTGTGTGTTGCTGACATTGTCACTATGCTTTAAGTCAATTAGGGAGACCAGAGCCAGATGGCTGAAAACGACCAAAATTACACAGTACATTCTGTTTATTAGTTAGGATTATTATTCAGGCCATAATTGCTTTTAGCAGATTATTTATCATTATTAACATTACAACGACGTTTAAGAAAATTACAAAGTTATGAAAAACATGAGTTTTCAATTGCTTCCATCTCCATACTGGTCTAAACTTCTCTTAAATGCCTGAAACAATTCTTTAAAAAATAAATAAATAAAATACAACCTATTTTTATCAGCAAGTCACACTGATTTGAAGACTTGACTGAAGGCTGCAGAAGGATGCCAGCAGAGAGGAGTTTGCTGATGGGGGTTTGCAGTGCCTACAAAGGCAGGGGAGGATGCTCACTGCCTGCAACTCCCCCAGGCCCACCTGAGCCCCTCCACAAACCCCACTGAAAAGGGCACCCACGAGTCCTGCCTCCACGAGACTCATTCCTCATGCACTCCAGCCAAACAAGAAGCCACAGGAAAGCCAGCTTCCACAAGGACTTAACAACAGTAAAACAATCAGCAGAGGCATCCCGGACCTAATTTTAAAACTGTGGCAAATACATTGCTCTGGCAAAGGCCAGGGCTCGCCCAAGGGAGCCGTCAGTTATTTATACAGTAGATCCCAGGTATCTCCATCCCTCCCGCCTTCACCAGCTGAGGCAGCCCCTCCATTTTATTTATTTTTAATGACTCCCTTGTAATATTCAAGCCATCACAGCCAAAGCAGGCTTTGAATCCCATAGGAATTCACTGCTGGGTCGATGTCACTGAGAAGGGAAACTCGACGGAGCTCAGTAATACCTGCAGGTAGCCACGAGCCCCAGTCCTTTGGTGCAGGGAATAGTACATTAAGGAAAAAGTACATGCAAGTTGCTTTGTGTGTCAGAGATCCCAAGATTGTAGCTACAGCCATCACTTGTGACAATGAGAGTTCTGTAAATCAAGTCTCTTAAGCTTTTAACTGAACATACACACAGCAGTTATCTGAAGACTTAGTTCCTGGGGGACAAGTTCGGTTCAGCCTTCCACCAGAATCCCAAAACACGGTATACCACATGGCAACTACAGTTCAGCCTTGAAATACAATTCCCTTGCTACAGAAACAGGTGCTCTAACACACTATTCACCATTTCTCAAGGTAATGACACCATTTTTAATGCCACTTTGGCAAGCACGACCTAGAAAACACACCTTTATTGAAGGAAGGCCGATCGATCTGAGGGTCTTCAAACTCTCGTCCCCACCACACACTCTGGAATCTCAACTGTTGACCCCATATTGAGCACACATTGCACAGACACAATGGGCAACTGCATCAAAACACGTTAAAAGTTGACTGATTCTTTTCCAAGTAAGAGTTTATTTTCCCCCCCCGTACAACTCAAAACGCACACAGCAACTGCAATTTTGCCGATGTACACCCAGAAGCAAGGGCCTACCACTTGAACCCCTCTAGTAATAAATCACATGAGCACCCACGGGTGGGGAGGGGACTCCTGCAGCACCTTCACCACCAAGGGCAGTGCGTTGTGTTGCTGCAGCCCAAACCAGCGCTTGGTCATGTGTGGGTTTTTCCAATAGCCCCTTCTCCTTCCTGATCATACAGACAACTAACTCAGCATCTCTTCCCACTGAGGGATAACACTCTGCATGGTTTTAGTTGCTGCTAGGTTGGGTTAAGCCCTCTAGTAAAGGGAAAAAGGAATTAACTTAGTAATACACATGAAGTGTCCTTCGAGCTGGACCAATGTATGAGGCACCATTACAATCAGGGCACTAGATGAGAAAAGCATCACTGTGATCCTTGTCATTAAGCTTTGGACAGAAGAGTGAGAAATGAAGGGAAGTAGACCGGCTAATCAACAGGTATACCACACTGACACCCATTAAAACTGTATTACCTTTTCTTGAAATCCATATTCTTCATGTTATTTCATCTCTCCCCCCACCTGCCTCCTCATTGCCCTCAACTTCTAATAGCAATGATGACCTTGGCACGTGGCATTTTCTTAGAATTAATAGTTGGCTGGTGTTAATGGCCCTCGGCTACACCTTGGGCCATCAACTCCTCCCATACAGTCATTAATCCCAAGGAAATACCCTGCATCTCAATCATTATTACTTAATTAGCTTAGCACATCATCTCTGGAGCTGTAACACAACACCAAAGGCTCGACGCGTAAGTTATGAACAAGAAAACTTCCAAGTCAAAGGATTCAAGACACTGCACCAAAACCTAATTAAAGGAATTTTAACACGCTAATAAATAAAAGGATGATTATTTCAGGCCTGAATTGGCTACTTCTGTAAGTAGAACAACTCCTTTTGATTCAGCAGAGAGCCAGACGGGTTCCTTTATTTTGCAGCACCACAGTCCCTGCCACATTGGCCAGCACATTTCCATCTGGAATTACAGCCAGGCTACTCTGGAGAGCCCCTCTGGTCTACCTTCAGGTCTCCCTGGCAGCCTTGTATACCACTAATCCTTAGAAATTCAAAGCCAGTCAAAGACTTTCAACCGTTAGAAGCTGTAGATCCAAAGACAGAAAAAAAAGGTTGCCTTGCATGCGGATTTATTTAAATCCCAAGACATGAGTTCAGCTCCATTCTGGCAGTCTTCCTTGCTGAAGATGACAACGCAACGTGAGCCCTGCTTTGAGCTGCTGCACTTCTGCAATGGAAAAGTTAGATTAAGTTCACCGTAGCACAGGATGCTCCTGCTCCACTGCAAATGGTTCCTTGCACAACGTGGACAAGATGAATAACCCCAGGTTACCAGGGAAAGCAAATGAATCGAACAGCGACGGTAGGAGCCCACATCCTGGCTTTATCCAGACAGACAGGCTCGTGGAGTCTGTGTCCCCCAGCTCTCAAGGAAGAAGAGTTTTGTGTCCTCACCGTGCCTCCAGAGCAAACGCATAACCCCAAGCTTGCACACCAGCAAAGTGATCACTTTTCACAAGTGGTAAATTGCACTGCTTAACAGCTGTTTGCTGTTGAGGGGAGATTTCGAGGACACACCCAGTGCTACAAAAAAACAACAAACTGAGGATTTGGGAGACATCTACAACATGCCAGGGCTTCGCACATAGCCTTGAAGTGGCTTAGAAAGAGGAAAAGAAAAAAAAACAAAAAACAAGCCAGCTAAGTGCCCCAACATGGAAGGCTATGCAGGGATGCAGGTGTATGACCTCCTTCCCAGGTAACTTGCAGAGCCCTTCTTTTCCCTGCTTTACCCCTGGTGTGCATGCCACTGCCCAACTGTTATTCTCAAGCTTATTAAGACCTAAAACACCCTCACTGAGCACGCCGTGGAACAAGGCAACATCAAAACACAACAAAATCCTCACTGTCATTAAAGGCTCCCCAAAGCTTTCCTGAATACTTCTGTAGAAGTAGCCTGGGCTGCTGCAGCTCCTGTTCCTTTCATTGCTCCTATCACGTACTTCCACCACCTATAGGGCAGGTGTTTTTCCCAGATTACATATCCTTTGCAGAGCCAATTATGATTAATTACGTTCTTTCATTATCAGAGCCACCCAAAGTGAAGGCAGGCCTCATATTTCATGATGCTGCATTAATATCCCCATCCCAAAGGGGACCCAACCTCATCACCAGCTAATTCAAGCCCAAAGCCTCTTCCATCTCCTTCCCCACTCCTCGAGGACAACAGGGAACCCGGGCCTGGCAGCAGCAGAGCCGAGGGAAGACGAACGGTCTCGTTGAAATAAAATACAATAAAAGACCGATCCACAGAGGAAGATAAGCTCGAGGAGACAACTCGGATGAAGAGGAGGCCTGATGATTTAAATGCGTTGCTCAAAGGGAGCGGGAGATGTCTCATTATGAAGGAAGTGTCTTTTCATTGCCTGGGCTGTTATTAGCTGGGACAGGAAGCAAGATGACAACTGAAGACCTCATCCATCAGCTCCTTGGTGTTACATGAAGCCCTGCCTACACGTGCACCATTCAAGAAGCATGGGGCCAGCAGACCTGCAAACCACGCCACAACCCGCCAGCCGGGCATTTTCAAGCTATTTATTATCACTCACACCACCAGAAGAAGGGCTCATGCCTCGTGAGCCTTTCCTATGACACAGGTTTTCTTTTCTGGCCTGTTTTTATGGGTTTTCCTAGCAAGGATTTGCCCATGCCGCAGAGCTTTCCTCCTCCCCGCAGCCTGGCCACCGGGCTGCCCTAATAGCTGCGTAATTAAAAGGAAAGCCACTCCAGGTAATTGGCAGGCTCTGCTAATTGAAAACTGTGTAGGTAATCATTTGGCCCAGGGAAAAGTCCCGCTCATACACCGTAATACGGACCACCATCTGTCTGTTAAATTAGTCACACTGAAATATTAACATACAAATGACTGACACCAATTATTTCTAAGGAGGTCGCCTCAGCAGAGGATACTTCAGCACCTCTCTGAAGCCTCCCCCATGACAGGAGGCAATTTCTCTTCCAAGACACTCAGATATGGATGTCACCAAACTTTACGGAGCATAAAACCAGTAGCCTGCTGGCACTGGACCTTCCCAGTACCTAAAAGTTACTGGGATCAGCATCCTCAGCTCTCACGGCCTCGAACAAGCACTCGACCCTCCTGTAGGGCACAGGTCCTTCTGCCAGGGAGATGGATGGCCCTGTGCACAACGAGGGCAGCCTGACACCTGGGGTCACCTCTTAATTCGCCGTGATTAACCAAATTTTAGGAGATTAAGGAGCTCTTGAGCTCCATCCAACTGTCAAACACTCACCTAGAAGACAGGACACTGTTTCTTCATCTCAGGGCCCACAGGACTGGAGCGAGTCATCACCTGCCTTCAGCCGCCACCCAAGCCAACCCCTCCCCACCCGGGGCACCAACTTGACCACTCCAGCAGCTGGTGGCCAAACCCCAAATCCTCACAAACCCATGTGAGGAGCAGCTGAAGCCAGGACTGCTATGGTGACAGCAGAGAACTGGACACTGGGACACATGGGGACCTGGGAGGACCAGCTCACGAGCATCAGCACAAAGGTGCTGTGCCGAGAAACGGGAGGAAGGCCCCCCTCCTCTTCACCCCCTGCCCAACCTGCACGCACCGAGCGGAAGGCACGCCGCAGTAAATTAAAGCAAGGATGCTATTCAAGCAAGGAATCTAATTTCGCTAATTAAAACTGTAACAACGGCTGTAAAATAAAACATTAAAACACGCAGTAGATTTGCCATTTACAAGTTCCCATCGAATCAGGAAGTCTTCGCTTCTTCCCCAGTGCTGCTTATTCACTTCAGGAGAGCAAAATCGACAACTACAACCATTTTGTTTCCTCCTGGGTTTGTACCTCTGTGGTTTATCCCGTGTGGGAAGCTGAAGGACCAGAGCTACAGAAAGCACCCCAAACGCAGACCCCATCACTTGCCACGCTGACACACAGATGCTGTAGGGATGCACGCACAGCTGGATGCGAACAATCGTGTAATAAGAAATAAAGAAATAAATAAAATCAACCAAGAAATCCAACACAGAGCTCAGAATTAAAACCTGAGCACCTGGTACTTTAATTACCACTGTCACATCACTGTCCCAAACGCTCACCCCACCCTTTGTAAGAGGTCTATTTTTATTTTTGCTTAAGCATCAGAACAAGTAATGGGCAAAAGTTTGAGGAGAGGACGGGCGAAGCTCCCGAGGCAAGAGCTCATTTGTGACTCACCGCAGTAATTAACAGTCGAGCTGGCCCCATCAGGAGTCAAAACACATTTTTCTGATGGAAATGGAGCATGGCTCCAGAAGCCACGCAGGTTCAGCGCACACAACCACACGGGTGGCACCCCCAAGAAGCACGACCCATCAGCACAGACTGCATTTATATCGGGACACAGGTAAACAGCAGCAAATAAAGAAAATAATATCTGTGTGATGCCCTGATACATCTCCCTCAGACGTTTTCAGGTGTCAGCCGTAATAAATGAAGCGTTTACTGGGTGCAGACGACACTTTAAACAAATCAGCGCAAGTCCCTAAAGGAAACAAGCAGCAGCATATTCTGTAGTATTTCATCATTTGGGAGCCGGCAGAATGGAGCTGACAAGTACACAAGATAAATACTTTGTTCTGTCACGCTGTGTCATGTCGGGGAGAACAGAAAGTGTTATATGACCTTTGGAGGCACAGCCCAAAGAAGCCCTCCCGCTTGCTTCCATGCCAGCATTTTCAAAAGAGAAAATATATAAAAAATAAAAGAAAAAGCAGGAACACCCACCCCTCCCAAGGTGCTGCCTGGCAGCAGCTGCAGCTCAAGGTATGTCACAGCCACGTTCCTGGCAGATTTTGCTGCTGAAGCCTGAAAGGGAAGAGCAGCCCGGGCAGGAGGCAGCTCCACAGCATCTCCCGCTCGCTGCGGCCGTGCAAACCACAGGGGGAAAAACAAGGTGATGCAAATTAGGTACCACTCGCCACTATTTTCCATCAACAGAATCAGCATCTGTGGGTGCTCAGTGTATTTTTTTTTTTTGTTGCTGTTGTTGTTTTGTTTTTTCTTTTTATAAAACAAAACCCTTATGCTCTTGCTGGAGCACAGCCACAGCACAACCCATGCCTCTGCGCCTCAATCGTTTCACCAGACAAATCCACCCCAGGTCACCCCTGCTGCCCTTAGAGCTCCCATTTCTAAGACAAAAGGTGAGATAACGAATTCAATTAAAAAGAAAGGATGGTTGCAAAGACACCAACCTGGACTCAGAGGGGTCTGATGTGCAAAGCTAGTTTCAGGCATTTAAAACAACAAAACAGACGTATCAAATTTACAGTTTTACTTAAATGAAATCACTTTGTATTCTCAAATAGCTGTAATAACTAACCATAGACACTGTATTAAGCATAAGTGTGGGAATATTTGACATTTCTCCCCTCCCCTTTCTCCCATGAAAGATGGCAAGCAAGAGCCCATCCTCATTAATTACTGTCACTTCTCCGTAATAACCTGCAGTTACGGGATCTCCGCTATAAATTACATATATTCACATCAACTTACTAGCTTTCACGCTTGTGTATCTACTTACTACGAACCAGACAAATAGGTAATTAAGCTATTTGCAGCCATAAGAGTCTGGAATTAGTGGTGTAAGGAGATAAGCAGGGGAAAGCCGGCCCATCCCAGGTTTCCTCCAGTACGCGCAGTCGGAAGAAATAATATTAAAGGCAGACAAGGTAAAAGTGCATGCGTAATTATTAACAATATGCTTAACATTTGATTTTAAGTGTCACATTATTATGAATTAATTTAACATTCATTAGAGCCGCTCTGATCATAATGAATTCGTTTGCCAATTGCTGTGCCTCCAGATAAGGCTCCCGCAGTTCCGCCGGAGCCCAGTTGTTGAGCGATAATTAACAAACGCTCAACAATGGAGGGCTAGAAGAGGAGATAGGTAACAAAAACAGGGTTCTGACCTGCCAAAAACACTGTAGAGCCCCAAATAAATAAATAATAAAGATCTGGGAGACATAAAGAATCTCTTCTGCTCCTTTCCGGGGGCCCAGCAGGATGCCAAGTGGGGAGAGGGTGAGGAAGAGCGGGGCTCTCAGGTCACAGTGACAGGACGGCCGTAAGCAGCATCCCTCCAGTACCAGCCCTGTGCGCTCACCCTGCACTCCCTGCAAATTGCCACCACGCCATGTCTGAAGTCTCCCACCAGGTAAAGCAGCACGATACCCTGCGTTATGAGAAAAACACTCAGTGGGAAGAAATGAGAGGCAGCCCCAGTGATAACAGCTTATTGTGAGCGCGCATTAACTAACGCTGAACTGTAATAAAACACTTCCAGAAGTGCACGTGGCATCCCCAGGAATGCTAAATGGCTTCATTATTTTCCACTGCTTACAGACTGAGTAACGAAGGAATTCAGAACAAAGAGCTGCTGCAAGGAAGCACTGCCCCGCAAGGGAACAGAAGCAGAGGGGGCTGGCTTGTACCGCACACCTTGCGGTCTCCTGCGCCTGGGAAAGCTCAGGAAGGAAGGTTAAACACCACTTCGAGCACTGGGGCTGCCTGCAGGTGAAATCTGGGGGTTGGTGGGTGCACACATCAATTTCTGTAACCACCTGCTGCAGATCAGAGCACTGGTGCATGTTCCCACCCCTGCCGCGTCCTCGCATCCACCTCAATGTGCGTTTGCAGGCACGGCACCCCCAGCACAGGGAAGTGATGGTGCTGGTGCTGCTTCTCCTCCTGCCCCCCTGTCCCCAGCCCCCAGCACCTTTTTCCTTCTGTCCCAGCAAGACAAACAGACAGGCAGAAGGGAGGCACCTGCTGACACAAAGCCAGTGCAGAATAACCCTGGCAAAGTAAGATTTTTTCCTTCAGTGCCTCTTGGGAACTTCATAAACAATAATCAAATGCTCCAAAGAGAAAGTAAGGAAGAAAGCCAGCCACAGATTTAACAGAGTTTTGCAAGAAAACGTACAGAAGTACAGTTCCATCAGTCTGTCTTCCACCAGCTCTCTTAAATGCCTTTTATTTTTTCCCCTTTAGTTTGTTAACTACTTCAATTTGCAAGAACGCTTCCACTTTATTTTAACTTCCTAATAAAACGTGACTACTCCAGGAAATAAAAAAAAATAGATTGCAGCAAAGCAGCCTGACCACACTATGCCTCCTTATTGTGAAAACCTTTCTTTATTTTTCCATTAAAATATTTAAGCCTTCCAAGCCTCTGTCTTTTGCCAATCAAGAGCTCTGCTAATACAGTTTCAGGCAGCAAGAGAAAGCCGGGGACCGTACTTCATGCTCTGCGGGCTGAATAGCTCGGAGTAACACAGGCAACACGCCGCCTGCAAGAACAGCCAGCGAAACTTCAATCTCTCGCAGGCAGCCTGTTCCCTGCGAGTACGAGAGCAACTGCAAGCCAAGGTCAATTCTTTCCTTTAATTCCCTTCTTTCTCCTTTTTTTCAAGGCATGGGAAGAGAGCTTAGTTATTTCTGCATGGATGCAAGGTGAATGAGGCTGTCGCTTCTCATTGCGGTGCTATTTATTACAGGTCGCTGACATAATACAGCTTTTTTTCCCCCCCCCCCCTCTCCCTCCAACACCAGAAAAAAAAAAAGCAGCGGAGAGAGTTCTTCAGCATTGTCTCACTTACCGGCTTCTTTGAAGGGAATATATGAGCGGGTTTTATTTATTTATATAGTGATCTGACAACCCCGATGCATCAGCGTGTTTTCAGAGGCCTCCTGCTGAAGGAGGCGAGTCGCTACCCCGGCATTATCAGGTTTAAGAAGCCGCACGCATAATAAAACGTAATAAAAGAAAGGAGCGCGCCGGGGGAAGGAACTGCAAGATTAACAGGAGGCACCAACAAAGAAAGGGAAATTTACCCTGAAATCAAAGGGGAGGCGGGGGGAGCTTTGCAGGCTCGCTCCGGCATTAACCAGGCTGATAATAGGGAAAGAAAGAGGGCAATAGGGGATTGGGCTCCTGTCCCTTCAACCACCTTGGCTGCAGCAGGAGCCCACTTCCCGAAAGCCTGCCTGCTGCTAGGGCTGGCTCCGGCCTCTCATCAGCAGTTCCTCCCAATTTAACTCATAGTTTCAGATGAAAAGATTTTATAGATCTCTGTTCCGTCCTGAGATGAGTTTGCCTAGAGCTCCGAGCAATAAATTGATGATAAATCAATTCTCCTGGTCTGAGCTTTGGAGCCCGCTTCTCTTTTCCCACACAGTGCTGAGAGCTGCCTATAAAGCACATCCCTTGTCCTTAAAGGCAGGCTAATGCCTTGAAGAAATTCAGGAATACCCACACTCTGTTTCCAGGCCACTAATGGCATGCCAGAACTACCTTAGGAAAAGAATACCAATCATTAACAATCACATCTAATACTTCATTTCACAGCCAGAACGGAAGGTAAGCGAGTCCATGCCTGCAGCTGGGAGCTGTGGCGGTGATTTCGGAGGAGGCAGAGGCAGGGACTCGCACATTAACACAAGAAGTCTCTCCCTACAGCTCCCAGCTTTCAGCTCTTCCACTGATAATACAGGCTGCATAATTTACACAGCACGGTTTTTTATCCTTTCCTATGCAGAGATTCTTCCCCAGTTTATACCCTTCCTCACTGGGCCACTCCTGAAGCGAGGCTGTGGACCAGAACTTGAACCTCTGGAGAGCTTGTGAGTCTTCAAGACCATTTCCCCATCCTCGGGACTCCCTCATCGGCCACCACCAGCCACGTCTACAGGCTCTCAGCAGCATCAGTGTCCCACTGGGGAGCCACCAGCTGCTGTCACACATCCCCTGCCAAGGCCCCATCCCCTCCAGAGCAGGGCAGGATGACGGGTTTCCACACAGAGAAATGAAGAAAACCAGTCCCTTGCATCAGATTTTGGAAACACCCCGTTTGTCTCGTAAAGCACCTGCACAGTATCTGTAGATGTATGCGTGTGTCAGCAGTTCCTGCAGAGCAGCTGGTGCATGGGGTGCTCAGGCAGACCTCAGGCAGGCTCACACACCCCAGCACTGCTCCCACCTGCCCTGTGTTTCAGCAGCAAACCTTCACCTGCACACCGGGCTTGCAAACTGTGCTTCTCTGATGCCATCTCCTTCACCCCCCTGCGGACGCACGACCATCAAAGCCACTGCGAACACACAAGGAAGCGTTTGTGAGCTCTGGCTTTTATGCACACCAAGCCAGAAACATGCAAATTCTGCTCACAGCAACCTGCGACTCCCTGCGAGTCCTCCCCCGAACCTCCCCCGGCTGCCAGCCCAAACGAAGTAAATGGCAGGCTGGCATAAACAAACAGAATTACCTTTGGAAAGGCAACCCACGGCTTAAAGCCAGCCTTGCAGATAACATCTGTAGTGCTGACTGCACGGAGGGAGCCGGGCGGTAACTCATTTTGGTCCCGCAAAGGCAGAATCAATAAGCCACAAGGAAGGCCGAGCCTTTCTGTTTACATTTCAAATTAAAAGGACAGCAGCTTGCAAGTGTGACTTGGGGACGGCACAGGGTTGCAGCTTGGATTTTCAGCAAGCCAAAGTGGTGCAGGAGAGCAGCACATGCAACCCAACAGCACCCAGGAAGCACCGAGGCATGCTGTGGGGGAAATCACATCCCAAAGCGACTGCCAGGGAAAACTGAGAGTTGTTTATACACCACCAAGCAAAAAAACCTTGCTCACTGCAGCTTCAGGCTCGGAGCTTTTCACCGATTTCACAGCAGTTGTGTTAATGCAGTGTGGGAGGGGAAGGCTGCTTTCTAGTCCAGGCTCTCTCCCAGTCCCACATGCATTTGCTCTCCTTCCCACCACGTCCCAAGCTGTGAAATTAATATGCACAGAGGACATAAACCTCTCGCTCGGGAATAAAAAGCGACCTTAAAATGCTCCTGCTTAATCCTTCCTGGGCTGCAGCGCTGCTCTGGGAGGAGAAGCCAGCTTTGGGCAGGAGGCTTTCACCTTCCCGAAGGTCTCCTCCTGCCCTGCTTTGTGGGAACTGGGCATCAGCACTTCCCTCGGCCCAGCCAGGAGATGTGCAAGCACCTGCCTTAGGCTAAAGGCACGGACGAGTACCCCCTCCCTGGAAGCAGTGCCGAATTCTGGTAACAGATCATCCCTGCTCATCCCAGGGGGCTAAAGCATGCACACATGGGCCAGTTATACGACTCACACCCGACAAACACAAAAACCCAATAACTCAAGTGCTCATACACACCTCAAACAACTAATTCTGCAGTGACAAAAGCATCACATTACTTTCTTTTTAAGTAAGTAAATTCCTGAACAATAAGTTACACGTGCGGTAGCAGGTCTTACACCTGTGCCTGTGTATTCAATTTAAGACACACGCCCTTCGGGGCCTTTTTAAGCAAGCATCACAGATTCAGACCACAATGCCAAGGTGAAAGCAAAACCCCAAAGGCACCGGACACCAGGAGATGTCCCTGGTCAAATGCTACTTTGGGCTTTGCCCCCTGCTTGTGCAACCATGGCTGTGCCACCTCACTCCTCGGCATCTCTGATTTTTCTTTTGCTCTTTGGTTTTAAGCTTGGAAGCCTTTGGCACACGGCCTTTCTGTCCTTTGCCTCCAGCATTTCAGTGAGGAGAAGGGCACAAGGCTTGCTGGGGAGGACACCTCTGTTAGAGGAAGGTGAGAAGGCGTGACACAAGGCAGCCATGTCCAGAAAGCTGCGTTTTCTGCCATGAATATTCAGAACCCAATTTGCAGAATTGGTTAATTTTGCATGCAAATGGACAGTTACACATCTAACTGACCATTTGTGCAAGCAATTACACGCGCGATTACCTGATTGCATAATTGTGTGGGCCTAATTTTGAAATTGGGTCTTACATTTTCTGTTGAACACGAGTGCTGTATTTAATAGATAGATATTGACTACTTTTGAAGCAAAATCACGAGGACCTACTGACTCAAAACCAAATATTGACGAAATACGTTCAAGCGTGTCTTTACCCAAAGCCTATCATGTCGCACGGGCACGGAGCGGCACACGCCTGACAAACCGAGCTGCAAACATCTCCGCGGAAACTTCTGGGCCTTCACATCGGGACTGGCAGCAAAATACAAATCCAACGTAGGCACGTGTATCTGTACAAGCAGGTACCTTCATCCAAAACACTGGGAAGTTTCTTGCTGTGGGTAATTTTTTCCGTGGAAGACTTGTTCTTGGGCATTCCTGCTGCTTCGGTAGTATTTGAGAAGAGACATTCAAGTAAAACCACATTAAAAGAAACCTCCCGTTAGCTGTGGGGGTCAGCAACTCATGAGCGTTGTTTCAATAGGTGACCCCTGAAGATCAGGCAAAATTCAGGCTTGGAATTATTACTCGTCATGCTTTTTTTTTTTTCTTGGCATGTGATCTGAGTGGTTAACGTCCCAGGCCTTTGCATTGCTGACCCCTGAGGAAAGGTTTCCATGCAAACTTAATTATCCTCAAGTATTTCCAGCCAACGTAAGGAGTACTTTTCTTTCATGGAATAATCCTGAAGACCACCAATTTTCTCGTGAATGTCATCCACAACTCTCTATTTTACATGTCAAGCACAAGCTCTTTAAGATTAGCTGTCAGAGGCCTCCTGTTTTGGCCAAATATCAATTTTCTGTGTGGATGATGCATTAAATTTAAGACGCTCATTGCTACTGCGGGCAAAGCAATATAGCAATTACTAGGCTATTTCTGGCTTACAAATCCATAAGTAATCATATCGTTGGAAACCCAAACTTGGTGGGAAAGAAATGAAGTAGAGCGTTAAAAACAAAGCCTAACACCAGCTCAGTAATTGCCAGCTCCCTCGGGATGCATGGTGGTGAAAATAAAAGCACCAGACCTGGTGTCACGGTCCTCGAGCCACATGTGTGTTTGCTGAAACCTGAGAGGTTTAAAAAAATAAATAAATAAATAAAAAGTGACTAATACTTTCTAGCCTGTATTTATGCCATCACACCTGTATTTAGGCTAGAGAGAAAATCGGTGGGACGGCAACAGGAGGAGATGTAACACAGCTGGCAGGGAAGGCAGAGATGGCCAGGGGATGGCTGCACGTGGTTTGCACCCACCAGCCCAGGGTTGGGCTCACACCACCCGTGCTGGCACTTTTTTTGCCATCCCACTCATTGCTGCTGCCCCTCCAAGCTTAGTACCCCAAAGCCTTCAGGTTTCTAGGACCACCGAGCTCAACGGCAGCAATGCAGACCATGAACTAGGACCTCTCCAGGACAACGTGTGCTGACCTTCGTGGTACTCCAGCACCGTTCTTTGGGAAACCCAGGCAGGTGTCTTCCAGCTACAGCCTGAAGATGTCATTTCTGAGTAAAGGCAGCATGCTTTAAAGCCCTTCTTCTGCAAACGTCTGCGTGGCTTTCTTTGGAGGGCTTGCTCCTTTGTGCACCCCTCCCTGCTGCTTCGGTTCCTGCCTCTTCCATTTATTTCTCTTGCACCTCCGCAAGCCGCTGATGCCCTGTATTGCCTGGTGCCCAGATACATACACCCTCCTAACAGAAGGCTGCTGTGATCTGAGAAGGGAAATTGTTCCAGCACCTTGTGCTCTTGACTCCTGAAAATAAGCCTTATCTCACCGGGCATAGTAAGACTTTGAGCCTGTGCCACCTGATAAGCACGGGTCTTATTCCAGATATTCCTAGAAATGCAGGAGTGCTCGCGTTCATCCAAGTTCTCAGAGAATTTCAGCAGAAATGAGGTTAAGAAAACACAAGGTTCAGTGATGCTAGGTGTGATCTGTGAGAGCGAGATGAGATCCCACACCACCGCAGCACTTTGGCCCACACATCAGCACTGCCTAAGTCAACGAGCAGCAAGGCAGGCAGCACACATCCATCCCTGCTCCCTGCCCAGCACCGCCCCAGCACTCTGACCCACCACTAAACACCATCACGTGCCAGGAAACCCTGGCATCGTCAAGGCTTGGGACCCACAAGGCAAACCCTTAAGCTGGCCCCAGCAGATCAAGCAAGCAGACCTACACCCAACACACGCTACCCAATGCAGAAGTTCCCTGGTTGCAGGAAGGAGCCAAAAATCAATGAGCCAAAAAGAAGCTCTTACAAGTAGTGATGCCATGAATGTACCAGCAGCTGATGTCACTTTGTCACATCACTGCATCAGTCAGGTTAGACCCAAAACAACAAATGGAAATGAGCATTGCAGCAGTTCCCATGTAGTCTTGGACAACGTGGACACAGGAAAAGCCCAGGGCAGACAGGGGAAGGGCCAAAAAGCTTTTACTCAAAGGGACAGGACCAGGCTGGGATAGACAGGCCCTACAGAACCCACGCACCACAGGACAGCCCCTACATGGAGAAGGTCACTAGTTATAATGCCTCCTCCCACCCCATTTCTGTGGGCCTTCGGCATGGCTGAGATGATTCAAGCTGACAACAGAAGTTCGGCAGGATCACTTGCCGGTACTAAAGGACACCCACCCGGTAACTGTTCTCCTGTAGCACGAGGCATAACCCACATATTTTAATGCCTTAACCACACATCGGGGCAGCAGGCAGACTACAGCTCTTAGGCTCCTAATAAACCCAGGTTTCCATCCCCAAAGTCACCAGCAATGCTTGCCAGACGCTGGAAAGCCACGAGACAACCGGCCCCTGCATTAAATCCTGTGAATGAGTTCAACACCATGGGTTACAAAAACAGTAATTCTTGGACTCTCCCCCTCCTGTTTCTTAAGCTACAGGAGCTTTGACTCCTCTTCGCTTTTCTTCCCCTCTGGGAGGATGAGATTCACACAGCCCTGAGATTTTAGGATAAAATTAACACCAAGAAACTTGCAGCCAACAACGCTGCGTGAATTGATTTGTAAATCTTCCAAAATGAGACGGGAGAAAAAAAAAACACACACCATATTCTCCTACTGTCCCCAATCCTTTCTTACTACAAGAACATACCTGCTCATAAGAGGCTATTTGAGAAGCTGCTATATCAAGGGCTCCAGCTGCACACCGAGACCCTCAGGCAGCCAAAAAGATGCGGTACAGACCTGATTTCAACTCCTTTCTGGGGTGCTGGACCAAGGAACAGCAAACAAAGCATCCCTGTCCTTCTCAGCAACTCCCAAAAAGAAAAATCCCACCTGCACTGCATGCACCCCATTAACACCACAGCAGCTGCACCTTACAGCGCGGTGTAACGAGCCTTCACAGCAGCACTGGATGCACTGCTAGGAGCAAACCCAGCCCCTGACCTCAGGTGTGTCTGGCAGTGCCGGGACAATTAAAGTGCTGCAAAAGTTACAGCCACTCCTCAGACTTTAATAATGTCATATTTTTCTAATATGACCTTCCCGGCAGAATATACAGCCCTGGATGATGACACTAGGGCTGCGTGGCTGTGCGAGCTGGTCCTGGCTTTGGCCACATTACCTGGGAGCACCCAAACACGCGTGATTTTAAGGGCTGCTTTAAAATCTGTAAACCAAAGAGGTGGCCTCGTGCTGTGAAACATGGAGAGAAACCCGCAGCGATGCGGGTGCGCCGGCACAAAGGATGGGCTCGAGGAACAGACAAAAGGAGAGATTTTGACTTTGGCTCCCCATTGACTTTGAAATTTTTTGTTTTCTTGGAAAATTTCAGACCCCTGCTTGCCAAGCAGAAGCAGCCACACACCACGCTGCTCAGGATTTGGTTTCTGCCACTCGCGACGAGCTAATTCGGGCAGCAATCGCTGCGATACGTACAGACAGAGTAACACGGGTGGCTTTCAAATAAAGCAGCCACACACATTATTTTTGCCTCCTTCCTACACAATTCCATGGCTTTTTCCATACTCTCCCGTGCATACATCCTCTGAGCATTATTAATAGCTACCAAAGAATATTATCTGCCTACCAATCACTTCAGCTTCCTACTTAATGGCAAGCACATTTTTAGAGCATCAAATATATCAACGGGGACAATGGTTGCTAAATTTGAAGTCAACAACAACTGGAAAACGCTCGCTGCTTCACTGATATTTTTATGCGCTACAGAAATATCTCTTGAAATAAATGAGCCCCCTTTTTTTTTTACCCTTTCAAAGAGATAATAAAATAATGCTGAATTCTAAATACTGTCACATATCCTTAGCAAACAGAAATTCAAATTTAGATCTATACATTTTTGCTGCCAAAGGTAATGAGCAAAAATATCCACAGGGCAACTCTGCAGAGAGGATCAGGGATTTTGGAGTTGTAGCTGGATGGTGGCGACAGCACAATGGATAAAGAGTCGCCAGTACATGGAAGCTCTTGGGAAAGGGGTTAAAGCAAAGAAACTCTCAGGAACGCTTACCCCTGCATCTCTCTCTGGCTGCTACACTAACCTTAAAGATTTCCGAAATACTCCATTAGTGTACTAACCATGCTCCATAAACTTTTACGCCCAAGACGTTCGATATTTCAGTGTAATTTAAATTAATGGAAATTGAACATTAGGATGGGTATCAAGTTAAGCATGATGATTTTTTTCTTCCTGTCCGTGTGCCAGAGCAGCTCCATCCTGAAGGTCCCGGGAAGACCAGATGGGAGTGTGTGGGAACACCGCTTGGGAAGGAGCAGCGGGAGCCACGCCACGCTCCCGGTATCAGTGGGATGTGGGCAGGTCCTGGAGCTTTGCACCGTGCCCCAACCTTCAGGACCCTGTCCTGCAATGGGCAACAAGGAAATCCCCTAAATGCCATGCTGCACACATACCCCATGGCCACACACCCCTATTTCTGGGAGAAAACTTCCCGAGCCAGTCCTCAGGACCCACGCACAGCCAGCTGGGTTTTGGGAGATGCCTACAGAAGGCACATCAGCATGCGACAAGAGCATGGGACACATTCCTGGTTTATTAGGAGAAATTTAAGGACAACCAAGTTATAAATGCCTGCTCGGGTACCATACACCCAGCTGCACAGACATCAGGAGAAAGAGGAAACAAAATCGGTATGTTTTAGAAATCTCTGGCATTGACCTTAAAGAAAGCAGATATGGTGACTGAACGTTTTGTATAGCTCAGAGAACTGCATCTGCTGAAACTCAGGTGCTTGCTTTCCCGCTGTTTGCTTCATTTGCCCATCCACTGCTCTGGCAGGAGCTAGATTCGATAGGCTTCAGAGATGGAAACAAAGAGCAGGTACCGCTAGAAAGCACAAACACACGACGAAATCCTTACAGTTAGCATTTCCACTGTCATATTTTTATTCTGGTTTTCTGACAGTGCCATTCGTACGTGCTCCTGTGGTTTGAATTACAGACTTGGCTGCCCCAATGCCTGCCAGCGTGAGACCCCTGGTATCACCAACGCACACGTGAATGTTCATCTGCCCTGGACTCTGCATCCCGTTTACGCAGTAGGGAGAGTTTTCCTGGCAGGCTGAAGGAAAAAAAAAAAAAAAAAAAAAAAGGAGATATATATATATAGCAGCAGCTGTTCAAAGACTTCAGGAGGCTTGGCATCTGCCCGTGTGCCCAGCAGAGGTGCCGAAACGAGACCGCTCGTTTATCACGTGGGCACGCAGGGAAGCTGCCACGGAGCACAGCCTATACACAGCTCCTCCAAACCGAGGAGTTCCTGAACAAACACCACCTGAAGCTGCTGAAACGATGAATCTTCCTGGCAGACCCTGGTCCTTCTGTGGGATAATTCAGCTGCGTGGGCACGCAAAGCCCAGCAGCAGCCTGCGCGTGTGTGCAGCAGGAGAAGTCTTTGAGTCAACAAAAACAAGGGCCCGTCGTACGTGCCAGGGGTGCAGCCTGGCAGGGCTCACCTCCCGCAGAGAGGGCTCCTCGTGGTGCCACAGCACCTGCCCTTCCAGCAAAGGACCACTTCGAGCATTTAACAAGGAAAAGGAGGGAAAAAAAAGCTATACCCTCCTTTTGAGCAAGTGCATGCGTTTTTATTGCCCTTTCCTAGCTTGCCCCAGGAGTTATTACACCACTAAGAGCACGCACTTGATGTGAACTTGCCCGCCCTCAGCACCCAGACACCAGTCTGGTTCCGACTTACGGGGCAGTTCATGTCCCCTAGGATAAAACCCACCGTCCTCACAGCCACCCGAGCTCCCTTTCCCACGTACTCGAAGCACTGAGCAGTCTTTGAATTATCCTCCCAGCTCGGAGCTATGCTTTCCATGGGCGTGCGGTGGGGATGCGGCCCCAAGGGATGCCCGGTTCCCTGAGCCCCCTACTCCATGCTGAGCCCCCCAGAGCTGCCCCCGGCCCCAGCACAGGGAATCTGGGGGGAATCAGGGCCCGGGAAATCCCATCTCCAACTCCGGGCTGCGTGTCCCGCTGCCGGGGAGCTCCTGGGGGCTGCTGCCACCTAGAGCTGCTCGCACGGCACGGCTGCGGGCACGCCGCCCCGCGCACCCCACGGCACCCCACAGCACCCTATTACAAAGTTTGGCCACCCATACAAGCGGCTCTGTGTCACCAACAGTGACTTTTGGGGGAATTTTTCCATAAACCCATTGAACACATGCATGCTGCCAAACAGGTTGTGCTTTCTAGGCGCAACTGAGCTTGCTGTGGTTTGCTTAGATTTACTCAACTAAAAAATAATGGCAATTCTAGCATCCCCTAAAAACTAGAAGGGGAGCACTGCTTCTGAGCAGAGACAGGGCTTCTCCCTTTGCCAGCTGCTACTGCCAAGTCTCATTCTGCTCACTCGTAGGCATGTATTTCAGGTCCTTATTACTGTTTTCATGTTAATTACCAGCACGGCTCTTAGTGCCAGCATCCGTACACATATACATCAATTACCGTCTCCTTAAAAAGAAAAGAAAAAAAAGTCACGAGGAGGTCAGCGGGGCACTATGCGGTGCCGGCGAGGCGGGCGCACGCGGGCAGGCTGCACGGCTGCCGGTTGTGTCCCCAGTCCCCAGGGATGCCCCAAACGGTGGGGCCGGACCCGATGTCCTGCGGTGAGCGGCACTGGCCGGCAGCACCCTCGGGGGACACCTGGGGATAGTGACAGCTTGGCCTGGCCACCACGCAGGGACCCCCAGAGCGGGGACCCCCAAGCATGACGCAGGGTCCCCACAGCGTCCCGCGGGATGTCCCCTGTGCAGGGACCGAGTCAGCCGGTGGCAGTGTCGGGCTGGAGCTCCCGGTCAGTGCTTATCGTGCCTCCGCAAAGGCACTCGGAGCTCAGCCTAATTTTAACCTCCGGACAGACATCGTGGCGGACGGGGCGGGAGGGGTGCCAGGAGGGCGGCTGCACCTCGCCGAGGGCACACGCGAGGAGCAGCGGCTCCAAATTAAAGCCTGCACACGCACCAGCCCGACCAGGCTGAGGGGGGAGAGGGGGAAAAAATAAAATAAAATAAAATAGTGCGCTGCCAAAATATTTGAAGTACAATTAATTTCTCAGAGCAGTTGAATACTTCAAACGGCGCTAAGTTAATTTGGCTGTAATTATTTAACGACTCAACAGCCCCATATATCAGAAAAAGGAGTTAATTTATCAGCTATTTCCACGCAGAACAAAGACTCGCCAGCTTCCAGGTAACAGCCCAAGCTGTTTGGCTCACGTGACCCCGAGCTGTGCGCTGCAAACATTATATGCCCAAGCACGGAGAGAGCAAAAATTGGAAAAAAAAACATGTATTCACGCCTTGGTCGACAGACTTGGGAGAAGGAAATGAAAAGTTTGGGTGAGAGCAGTGGTCCTCATCTCCCTCGATGTGCTGAGAATGCAGGCGGCAGCCAGAGCCCCATCCTCGGGCCCCCGAAAGCCGATGGAGCCCAGATTTTTGGGGGGCTCCTAAATGCTCCCAGATCGAAGCTCACCTGTCCAGCCCACGCTGCTGTTTTGGCTAGCACCAAGCAGCATGAGCCAAGCCTTACAAGCCGCTGTCACCCCGAGCAGCAGCCCTGAGCCCCTTGCCGTGCCGAGGGTCACACCAGCCCTGGCATCCCTGCGGACGGGGCGGCTTTTTGCGTGGCGCAGGGACCGGAGGCTGTGCCGTGACCGGGATCCTGGCAGCCGAGCTCGCCCTGCTTGATGCTGTCTGCCTTTGGTGGGGTGTAAATCCAGCAGGGCTCGCTCGGAGCGGGAAGTCCTGGGAAAGGGGATGGGGAAAGCAGGAGAGGGGCAAGGTAGCGGGTCAGGGGCTGAGGGAGGAAAGCCAGAGCGGGGCTCGGGGAAGCAGGCACGCAGCGCTCCTCCAGCCGGGGTTTCCCCATTTAACACCGCGGGGAAAAAAAAGAAAAAAAGAAAAGAAAAAAAAAAAAAGAAAAACAGAGAAAAAGAGCAAGAGAAGAGGAAAGCAGCCTTCAGCCCCTGCCGATCTGAGGAATTGGGAAGCGATCGCGGGCAGGGAGGCGAGGGCCGGCCGCTTACATAAAGCCGAGCCCGGCGTGCGCCCTCAGCGCCCCGCGCCCGCCCGGCGGGCCGAAATTCCACAAACCCCCCCAAAACAACCATAATTTCCCCCAGATCCCCCCCCCAACCCCAACGACGGCCGGGACACCCCGCGGCACAGGGCGGACAGCGCGAACCGGGGGCCGAGCCGCGGGGTCCCCTCAGCGCGCTGCGCCCCCTCGGCTCGGGGCGAGCCCCCCCGGCCCTACAGCCCCCCGGAGCGGCACCCCACAGCCTGGCCGGGGGGGGCTGGGAGCCTCGCTGCGCCGCTAAGTTTGGGAGCTCCCCTCCAGCCCCCGCAAACAGCCCGCAAACACCCACCTGCCTGCGCCGCAGCCGCCCGCGGAGCCCCGGCGGCCGCCGCCAGCACGCAGCAGCTCCACCACAGCAGCCCCCCGGCCGCCGCCGGCATCGCGCCGCCGCCTCCTCCTCCTCCTCCTCCTCCTCCTCCTCCTTCCTCCTCCTCCTCCTCCTCCTCCTCCTTCAGCACCGCCTCAGCCTCAGCCTCGCCGCCATCCCCCGCGCAGCCTCCCCAAAAGTTGGCCCCGGCCCCTCCGCCGCCGCCGCCGCCGCCGCCGCCGCCCCCAGCGCCGCCCCTCCGCGGCCCGACGGGGCGGCCGCCGCTGCGGGACGCGCGGAGCGGAGCGCACCGAGAGCGCCGGCGGCAGCAGCAGCAGCAGCAGCAGCAGCAGGAGGAGGAGGAGGAGGAGGACGGCGAGGAGGAGGAGGAAGGAGGAGGAGGAGGTAGAGAGGAGGAGGAGCGGCGGCGGCGGGACGGAGCTTTGGGGGGGGAGAGGGGGGGATCTGACATCCCCCCCCCCCCTCCCCAAGGTGCCGGTGTGCAATAGGGGCGCCCCGGCTAAAAGGGCTGGGAGGCGGCTCCGGGGTGAGGTGGGACTCGCCCTGCACCTGCTGTGCTCCCAGAGCACGGGCAACCCCTGTGGAGATGCTCGGAGCCCCCCCACGCTGGGCAGTTTCCCCCAGGCATTGCTGCCACCCTCCCTGCGCGGCCTCGGCGCCAGCCAAACCCCGGCCTCGCACCCCGCAGCCAACCCCAGCGCTTTCCCCAACCTTGCGGCTGGAAAAAAACCGAGCGGGACCCCTCCGAGGAGCGGCTGCGGGGTGCTGGCAGCCCCCAGCCCCCCAGCACTTGCAGCTCAACCAGGGTTTGGGGCAGCCCAGCCCGGAGCCAGCCTCTTGCCCTAACCCTGCTCGCCCTGGGCCGCATTGCTGGGGCTGCAAGGTGCAGCTCGCACACCGACGGCTCCTTCCACAACGCCCCGGGTGCGTTAATGACTAATGCTCGCTATGCACATCTTGTCATGCCGAGCAATTTCTGCGCTGCCCATCCTGACCTCATGTTTATTTATTGCAGGAGCTCCTTCTCTGAACCTCGCCTGGGCTCCCTCCCCGTACGCCTATTAGCGGGGGGCTTCCGAAAGCAGCCGGCTGAGAAATCGCAGCTCTACGGCGCGGCTCCGTTTGGTGGCCGGGGTGTCCTTAAGCCCCAAATATTCTCTCGCCACAGGAGTTTTCTCCGTGTGATTTAATATTGAGCAACAGTGGCATCCGGTGGGCAGCGGGCTGCCTCCCGAGCAGCTGCCAGCAGCACGCTCCCTCTGGTTCATCGCACGCTTTCTCTAGGTGCTTATTAAATACAAGTTCCACTTTTATCCGAATTTCAAGGTCTTTCTCACCCAAAAGCTTACACGCTCCTGCCCGTCTGAAACATCTCCCCCCGCTCCACATAATTCCCTTTTATTGCACTCCTGTAGCTTTTGCTAATTGTTCATGGGATGACATTTTTTCCTAAAGTAATATTCTTGAGAGGTTAAATTAAAAAGGGGCCATAAATGATTTCAAAGACCAATGGTAATTAATAAAAATGAAGCAATAATTGGGCAAATAATTGGGCAATATCTTTAAACGTGTATGCCTAGGGTCCCGCTCCTAAATTCACATTTCATTTAGAGCAGCCTGGGATTTTTTTTTTCTCCCCTGAAGGAGGGCAGGACACAAAGAACTGTATGGGAAATAGTGTGGGCAGTGGGGAAACCTCCAAAAGTCCTGAGGGATTAGCGACGGGAGGGCAGGGAGCTTGCTGCTGCCCCCTTCCCATGCTGAGGTTTGGGGGGGGCTGGTGGACACCTCGCTCCTGGAAGGCAGCGCAGGGAACCCACAGAGCACCACCTGAGCCCCGTGGCACCCACAGGGAGCAGACGTTTAAGGGCAAGACGGTTACGCTGAAAAATAAAAATAGCAGCAATAAAAGTCTTTTGTGGCTCAGAGCATAAATCAGCCTTTTACTGCTTCCCCTTTTAGCGTGTTCAGCCACAGACATCTAGCTCAGGGGGGCTGCATCAGTTCGTCAGTACCTGTAAGAGGTCAGAGCACCGCATCCCCAGTGCCACCCCGTGTCACTGCCCATGAGGAGGAGATTTACAGAGGGTGCCACGCTTTGGGAAGGAGAACACCGCAAAAACACACACCCTTCCCAACCCCCTGGCTTTGCACGTGCCCAAAGTGGCGCAGAGACACATCCCTGAGCCTTGCGGAAGGCACAAGGCAGCGAAACAAACACGCTGCACTGGGCCATGAGTTTGAGAGCGCAGAGCAGCTCCTGGAGATGTTTTGTGGAGTACAGCTGAGTGGTACTTGGGTCAGGGCATCATCTTCTGCTCACCACTTGTTGCAATGTCAAGCGGCACAAACAGGGCCACGCTGGTGAAAAATAGCACCAGCTCCAGAGGAGGAGGCAGGGTTCCTCTCCATCACGGGGCTGGAGGAGGACGTGTAAAGTCACAGCAGCAAATTGTTCAGCTGCAAGCATGGGAGAGAACTTGTGCCTTGCACAGCAGCATCCTGTGTCATCTAACAAAGCAGGCGTGTGGCAGCTGTGGGACAGAAACGCTCCTTGTCAGCCTCCTTCAACGAGGAGGGCTCAGCACCAGGCAGCACATGTGGGGCAGCGTGGGGCTGAAAGCGGGCAGCCTGCTGCAGACTACCAGACCCCCTCGAAGGAATGCAAGGCAGTTAATTATTGAGGGGTTTTAATAAGCGCAGGCCTTGTCCTTCACACACCAGGAAGCAGGACAATAAATTCAGGACCTACGCGCACATACCCACATGAGCAGTGCCTTGAAGGCACATCACCCTTGTGGATAACGGTGGCAAAAAAAAAAAAAAAAAAAACACAAAAAAAGACAATAAAAAAAAAGTGGGAAGCGTGGCACCCCCCTCCTGGGGGAGGAAAGAAGCTCCCCCACTTGGCTGTTGTCCCCAGAGCCCACACGTGCGCCTCGAGGACCCACAAAGGGAGCAGTGTGGGGTCAGCTGTGCTCGCAGGGCTTCGGAGATGATCTCACACCCCAAGGGGATGAGCAATACAGTAGCTGGTCGTCCCCAAACAATAGCTGCAGAGAAGAGGGAGAAGAAAAACTCCCCTAGAGCATGGGATGTATGCTGGGAACCTGAGACACGCCAGCCAGCTAGACCGTGGAAAAAATTATGCTAGTAGCATGAAATTTCAAAAGTAGTAGATAGCAAATACAACACGGGCTTAATAGCCATGTTTTCTGGAAGGACTCAGCTGAAGAAAGCATTTTAGGCCACGCTTGATTTTTAACGTTGTTTATATCACATTCACTGCAAAAGGATTCAAGTACACTCCTGGTTTAAGGAGACCCAAAACAGGTCTACGAGGTCCTCTCTGAGTTAGGGCAGCATGGTTTGTTTTTTCCCTCCTGCATGTGTAAGTCAGCTTGGGAGCCTGCTTTTACCAGGGCCTCGCTCACACCTCACAGCTCCTCTCTGCTTCTCACCTCCATAAGAGATGCTGGCATTTTTTTTATCCCTGTCCACATACAGAAAGTTGTGCTGGGTTTTTCCTCACACCAGGATCAAACGCAGCATCCTCTTATCTAGACTGCTCACGCATCCTCCTCTCCCACCCCTCCCTTGCCTGCTTCTTGAGCTTGATGGTGAGCCTGTGTTACTCACAGCCCTGCCAACTCCTTGCCCTTGCAGCCCAATGATTCCCTGCCATACTTCATGTCTTTTTCTTTTTTTTTTTAAGAAAAAAAAAAAAAGAAAAGCATTTTTTGTTCTTCAGAGTGCAGTATAGGCAATACAGAGGTTACCTACTTGACAACAGCAGAGCTTCTCCTTGCTCACTAGTTGGTGGATTGTACTTCAGTCCGGTCCCAACACATCACTTTTGAAGTGATACATCACAAGCATGTCAACATACTAACAGCATCTGTATTTGCTCAGGGGGGCCTCAATTTTGCAAGGCAACCAAAGCCAACACAAGCTGCAAGTCAGCGTTTTGCAAGCCTGCTGCTCTCCACTGACAGGAGCTGGGCTGAGATTCCTCCTCTGGGGTCAAAGCACCCACTTTCTCAGTACATTCAGTGTTGCACCTTGATCATATTAAAGGAGGGGATGACACCTAAAGGATACTCGCCAATTCCCCAACGCACATTTGAAGCTCCCAGTCACTTATTTATGAAGCGTTCCGATGTTTTTTCCCCCCCATACAAAGTTTTCCTATGAAAAATTCATCTATACAGCACAGAACATGTCTATAAATAATAGACACTCCAGCTCACCGGCATCTTTACGTTTCTACAGACAAGGTGAGCTCCACTTAGAGCACCGTAGAGGAAATTAACAACGGGGCACTATCAGCACAGGTTGCTGGTTGGGCACAATGTGCCGGGTGGTACCATTTGCCCAACAAATATGCTTGCTACAGCAATCCCACAAAGAGTTCTCCATTGTGCTTGAGGACAAGGGTGCTGCCAGGACCTCGGCAGCTGTATTGGCTCAGCATACCTACAGATGTCATCCTCATCGTCAAAAACCAGCTGCCAAAAACACTTCTTTCAAGTTTGGCCATAAAGCTGCCCAGGATGAGGCGTTTGGTGGCTTCCAGGGGACCATCCCATTTGCTTATAGCAAGGCTGAGTTTAATTGCGGCAAAGAAGAGCTACCTTGACCAGCCCCATCCTTCTGGGCTGTTGTTCCAAGCAGTCCTATCAAGTCCTAATTTTTCACATCATGAACCTGCTGAACACAGTCAGCAGCAGTCCAACACCCAGCGACTTCGCCAACAACCCTGGGGAGGACCACAAAACGGGCTTATAGGTTTGCCATGGATGGTGCCATCGCTTGTCCTCGAAGGGTGGCCAAGCCAGAGGCAACGCGGCCGGGCTGACTTACGCCGAGGCAAACGGGCAGTGAAGCCCGGCAGCAGCCTCGAGGTGCTGCTTAGCAGGCGGCTCACATGCGGGGTGCTTGCTCATGCAGAGCACCTCCACCGGCATCTTCCCGTCGCCCGAGCCCACCAGGAACCGCAGCACAAAGCCGAGGGGGATTTCGGCACGCCGCTGCCAAGGCCGTGGCAAAGCTTCCGCTGGCAGTCCAGGAGCAGGCACGAGGCCAGTGGGGCTCCTTGTCTGCAGGCAGCCGTGCAAATCCCCTCCCGAATTTCTTTAATTTCTTTTTTTCCTGGAATCCAGCCATTTGAGAGGTGAATGCTCTCTTCTTGCACTGCCTTTTTTTTTTTTTTTTTTTGAGGGCACTAGAAAAACAAAAGTTTTAGCAAACACTATGTACTACTTTTTATTATTATTATTTCACATCCTCTGCTGCTTGTCTGCTCATTTAGCAAGAAAAAAATAAAGAAGTGTGCTACTTCAGGCTATGCCAAATGTCCCACCATCCTGACAACACCCAACAGAACAGACTTGGAACAAGCCATTACCAGCATTAGTCCTGCTGCAGTTTGGGCCTCATCCTGTGCACAGAGATCCTGGCACATCCCTTAGAGAGATGCTGCTTTGTGCCTTATCCCTGACAAAGAGGAGAGGGAGGCGTACGACCATGGGTAATTCCAGCATCTTTTTTGCACTGACGAGGGTACCTGGTGTTCTAGCAGGAACTTGCCAGCTACATTCTCATAAGGTAATGGATGGTCTGGTAACAAACCTTCCCGTGCTCACATGAAGAGGAAGCCTGTCATTTAGCCTTTTTTTTTTTTTTAAACAAAAAAAACCCACACACAACCTGAAAAACTGACTACAGCAAAGCCAGCTGTGTGCATATTGCATTGGCAATGGAAAGCGGACGTTGGATTGACTGGTGGAGATGGTTTTCCAGCTCACATCATCTCTGACTTACTGTAGCCCCACTGAGATTGCCTCTAGCCACAGCAATGGACTCAGACCAAAGCAAATGAGCGATATCCTCCCCAGGACAAAGAGGTGCTGCACATTTACCAACTATTTTATTATAATGCAGAGCCTATCACCTTTCTCCACGACTTTTCAGCTTAGAAATTTAACACTAGTAACAGCAGTTTATTTCATCTCAATAGACAGACAACACGTGAGCCAGATTCAGAAGATTACACTTTTTCCTTTTTAAAACACAATTAGCAATGCCATCATTGGAAAATTGCCCAACGAAAAAAACAACCAACCAAAAAAAAACCACCCAGATTTAGAATAAAACTCCCAAACTTGTTATGTTTCAACTCACCAAACCCTCCAGCCCAAACAATGTGCTCCATGCCACACTTTTCGCCAGGCAATAAAAAGGGGTGTTAAAATACTTAATAAATCATCCAAGGCAGTTGTGTTGCAGGCTGCATCTTAGAGCAAAGCGAGACCTCACAATGCGCCAGTACCACCCTCCTCATTTCCTAATCAGCCAACCTTAATCATGTAAGAAGAGACTCGAGCCCAGACCTTACCTAACTACCCATCACACAACCCATTCACTTACAGCGCAATTTCTTGGAGGCTTCTTCCTTTATCTTCTACCACAAACCAGGCTCTGAGACCCCGACCACACCAGTTTGCCAAAACGCAGCACGTGCCCAAAGCTCGGAGACATTTTCCTCCTCCGTGGTGAAATCCTGCCACAAATGCATCCATCTCTGCAAGCGGGGAATTGCTCCACACTTCCCTCCTAAGGTTTAAATTAAGTCTTAATGAAGACTCAGAATTTAAGATTAAACGTTCAGCCCCTGGCTAATTATGTTTGTAAGGTTCAATTTGCTTGGCAAGCATCTGAGTTGGAAAAAAAAGTACAGCCCCAGAACATATTTACACGATTGGAAATACTGGGAATCCTCCCTTGAAGTGGCACAAGAAATCCACGCAGAGCTCTGGCATGCTTTTGGGCAGCCTCTCTTTATTTTCAATAATTTTGTTTACTCCCTACTCAGGTCTTTCATTGCAATTCCAGCCATTGGCTGGATCAAATTTTCATTTTTATATTATTTCTTCCCCCTGTAGCAATGCCATGTAAACAGCCTGCTTATTTATGACTACAAACAAGATAGAAAAAAAGCAGCAAATATCTTGCAGTATTAAAGAAAAATAGCAGTCGTTATTACCTCATACAATGCACATGATAAATTTGAATAATCTGAATTTTGATCGCAGCACTCTTTAAAATGAAGAGCTACAATTTCCCTTTTTTTTTTTAATAATGCACAAAAATTCTAATAAACAATTTAGTCTGAGCCATGGGGAGAAATGAGTGGCTGTTAAGATGTAGTGACTTGCTGCATTATTGAGAATGACGGTGGTTGCAGCTGCTTTGACTTGCCAATACATCTTTTTCCTTTTTTTTTTTTTCTTTAAAAGTAACTGGGTCACTATAGAGCTTTTATCAAAAATGAAGTGTTTCCCACCCCCCCCCAAAGAACAGAAATATTCCTGTGGTTTGGAGAAATACAACCAGAACAACGAGAGCTTCCACATAACTAGAGCCTACCACGTGCAGGTTTTACATTTAAGAGTTGCAGAAGTCTCTCTGCCTGTCTGAATTCTTATGACTTATCCACTAGCAAGATTTTTTTCCCCTTCTGCGGATCTGCCGATCAATTTTTCTCCTTCATTATTAATAAAACTCACTCAGAAATGAAACATGAAGCTTGAAGCATCTCTGGGAACCTCTGCTGCCACTGTGTATAAAACAGATGTAAATTTAAAGGCTGTCTGCTGTGTGACATTAAGCAGATTACGCCTCCCACTACGCAGAAAAGCACCAGCATCAACATTACACCAACTTTTTCATAATTTTTAAAGAAATGCTAGCTGGATGTATTGAAGTATCTATGGTTAAACACCAGGGAAAAGCCTACCACGAAGTGTTTCCCTCTAACTGGTGGCACCTCTGTTTACACACACTCAGCGTCTCTCCGTGGGTATGCAAAAGCCTAATGGTGACAACCAATCTCCCATACCACTCCTGACAACACATGATGTTTTAAATCAGTGAATGATTAGCTGCGGGATGCAAAAGGAGGTTTTGTGGTTTGTTGTTGCCTGACAAGCAGGTGAGAAATCTTGCTCTCCAAACACAGTTGTCTCTGTTGATAGAGGGATGCATTACGGAAAGGCATTAGCCACTGTAAATCCTTCCATACCCAACAAAGATGGATTTCAATAAAAGTCAGGAACCATTAAACTCACCCATCCTCTCTGCACAGGCTCAAGCTTTAAGATGAACGTTATATGTTTCTGATACCACCTTGTTTCTTTCAACCGCCCTGCAAATACTGCCCAGGGCTGAACTCCACTGTCACTGCAATGCCCGTTTAGCATCTCTGAAGACCAGATATTACCTTCATTTTATTTTGAGGTAGGTGTTTTGTTTTGTTTTTTGACAAAACAATTGTACCACAAACAAGCAGATCACTTTCTTCTGAAAGATTTACTAGACTTAAAGATGAAGACAACCAAGCTTTCCTTCCCCCTCTGCATCAGAGTCCAGGTAGAACAACCCGTACCTGCCAGCAAAGGGGGCTGATGTATAACTTGGTGCTGGAAGGGGCTTCCTTCAGAGCTGCTTCTGATCTTCATGAGGCTTCACATCCTTTTTCTTGTGAGCCCTCAGTGAGCTTTCTTATGGGAGCAAGGCTGGGGTAAGCACCAAAGGCTGGACGCGGCCCCAGCCTTCCAGAGCACCCTCTCTGCAGTGGGTTAATCAACTCAAAAACAAGATTTCAGCCCCAAAACAGCCCTTATCCTCTCCAAACTTTAACCTAAGAAAATTCAAGGCGGGAGGGAAGTCATTTTGCTTTGGTCATTCACTTCACTTTGTCAGACAACCATTGCAGAAAGGTATAATTTAGATGAGAAGCACCTTTTAGACCCTCTCTTCAGTTCTGGGGCTGTTTAATCCTTCTTTTTTTCTGACATATTAAAGAAATCCTCTACAACACAGATGGCTGCAGGGAAAGATGAGATTGGTTTGAATATTAAGGTCCCCATGTAGCATTATGGGAACATGGGGAGATGGTCAGACCATCCACCTCGGTGAGACCTGCTCTTCCACCTGCCTGGCAGGCACCTCTCCAGCTGCTGCAAGGCACAGCAAAACTTGAGCTTTCCCTCTCACTCTTAATATTCTTGTCATACGGAGTAGAAATCTAAAATGAGCAGGTGGCTTTGCTACAATAGTACAAGAGAAATCATCAGCTCCTCATTGTTCGACCTTGTGAAGGAAGGGTGAAGTACCTGAGCTCCTGTTTCCCTGACTTGAGATGTCATTTGTACCGAGAAGTAAATTTTTGTGAAAGAAAGGTAATTATCTGCGAGTGCTACGGAGCGGCATGGAGTCATCTGTCCTGCAATGTCAGATAAAGGTGAAGGCAGCCAGCTACCGCGTGCGGTCAGGTCCCGTATTTCACAGCTACTGCAAGTTTTGGGTTCCAGTTAATTAAAGGGAGGGAGGGAAGAGCAGATCACCATCACTTGGGTTTGAAAAGCCGGGCAAAGCACAGCCTTCCCGCAGCTCTCACAGGTTCTGCCCCGGCACACAAACATGCCCGCACGGCAAAACGCAGCCAAAGCCCTGCTGGAGGCTCCGGGGGTGCCGAGCCTGAGGGATTTTGCAGGTGCTTCCCCCCCTCCTCCGCAGCTTCCTCCTCCTGCAATACAACACTGCCCTCTCACGGCTCCTCCGCTGCCAAAGCTTCACATGCACGGGGGCACACGTGCAAATCCGACCCCAAAACCCGGGGTAAACCCCCCCCATTGCTCTGGCATTGCAGAGGGAGGCTCCTTTTTTCCACCCTACTTTGCATGGGGGGCAAGCACACCACGGGCATTCGTGCTCTGATTTGGCATCCAGCTGCTCCCTGGAGCAAAGGCAGGGTAGAGGGGGTGCAATTCCTTAATTTCTTTCTTAATTTACCTAAAAAATTCTCCTTGGTAGCAACGAGCCAGCACTAAGCCCGGGTCAGCAGGGACTTGTGTCTGGAGCAGGTGTCTGCTGCTGGTGGGTGCTGGCTGTGAAGGAAATAAACTAAAAAAAAAAACAACCTGAACACCTCAGATGCTTTCACCAAAGCAAAGGTGCAAGATACTATTTAAAATTGACCCTAACAGCTGACAGACGTGGTCACTGTCCTCTCCACAATGGCTCCAGCTGGATTATGCTCAAGCCACGGTGCTGGTGGAGCATCACCCATGAGCTGAGAACCAGCACCCACCTGAATGAACAACTCAGAGGGGGCTGGTAAGAGTAGGATCTCCCAGACTCATTCCTGATTAAAACCAAAACACGAGCAAAGAAGTCATGGGACAGCCTGTTCAGTTCTAGCTGTAACCCACGACCACGCAACACGCTGGCAATGGCAGTAAAATGGATTGTGAGCTGAAGGGTGTATGATAAATAGGCTGTCACTCAATATTTACTTCACAAATAAGTCACCAATGCAAGCTAATGACGTTGCCTCAAGCAAAGTGGCTTGGAAGCATTTTCCAAAGGCAACCAATCTTGTAATACTGAAAAAAAAGAAAGCTGGTGGGAGAATTCTCCCACCAGGCAGACAGCAGCTCTGTGCAACCAAACCGAGCAGAACTGGGGCATTTGGCAATCAATTTCACAATTACATTTCCATTTAGTACACGGACAATCCTCTTTCTACCTCCCTTTGTGATGGATAAGGATGGAGGAGCTCCTGGAGGTTGCATCTGGGGGGTTCAGACCATTTGCACCCCATGGGGCGCAGCCAAACCGCTGCAATCCCACCCCACAGCCACCAAGTCCTCCCACTCCTTTTTTCCAATAAAACTTCTTCTGCAGGTGTAATTATTCAGTGGCTGGGTTTAGCCCAATGCTCTGGAGGATGAAGGTAAGGTAATTGGCTGTATTCATCATTGTGTTTCTTCTGCAGCTCTCCGGGTTTATAAATACGTGATAAAATATTACTGCAAGAGACCAATATTTAGCAAGGTGTCAGGCAAAGCAGGGAGACTTCTGAACGTGCAAGGATGCTGCTCCGGGAAGGCTGGGAAGCCCTGTGGTATTAAATAACCTTTTAGCATCAGGAATGGAGATTTGAAGAACAGATCCAAAGGGAAAAGATGGGAATTTTGTCTCCTGCAGCCCTCTCAAGCAACCCCCCCTCATGCTGCCACCCCATCAGTCACGCTGCCTGTCCAGGCACTGCCCCCAGCCATTCCTCAGACTAAATCTGGCTGCCTGGCCCCACTGCTCGCCTTCTGTGTTTGACATTGCTGTTCTCCTCCCGCACAAACGGGGCCAGGTGACTTTCCTGACATCTTGCAGCTCTCAGATTAATTACACGGTGACGAGGGCAACGTCCCCACCAAGGCGCGTGGGACACGGCGCTGGTGCCGAGCTCCACGAGGAGCAGCAGAACAAATGTCACCACAGAGCCACGGGGCTGCCATGAAAGTCAAGTGTGCGTGGGGTTAGGGAAAAGATGACACGTGCAATATAGGTATTCATGGTACGCCTGCTCTCCCATTTACACAGGAGGTGTTCAATTGGATCTAATGAAAAAACATTTTTGCTGCTTTTGGAGAAAGCCACAGGTCTCTGGAACAGGGAAATATTTGGTGTAAATGTTAGCACAGGACTTCTCAGCCAGCAAGAGAAATCTGCTGTACCGCTGGGAGACTCCCTGCAGGGAAAGTAAGGTTTAGAGCTAACTTAGAAATGCAAAACCAGATTAAACAGATGACAACATCCAATTCCTGCTTTTAACGTCGGTAGCTCTTCAGCTTACATTCATTGCCTACTCTTTGTAAAGTTCTTTGCATTTACAGCGTCATATTTTCCCCATAGCTCTGTTCACGATCAATAAAAGCTGGGGGACATTTCTAAAACAAGAGATACCAGACCATGCTACCCAACTGAAACCAATGAGGTGCAATGCTTCAAGGTTTCCTCCACGGCTTCTCTTCTGGCAGACAAATCTCAGCCTCAGCTAACCCAGAAAAAAAAGGTCAGCCAAGCCATCAAACATTTCAAAGCACAATTAAGACCCTAAATGAGAGGAGTTAAAGTTTAATGCTGGAACTTCACTGCCGGTTGATGCTCACCAATTACAAGGGTCACTTGAAATACGATCGGCAGAGCCGCCGTGTGTCAGAAACCAGCCTCTGCTGATGGGAGTTAGGAAATGTTCTGGCGAGGCAAACAACCTTGCTCTAATAATATGACTCCTGCCATAAAAAGGAAAAAAAAAAAAAAAAAAAAAAAAAAAAAAAAAAAAAAAAAGCCTGTTTCTGACAGCTGAGAGCTGCTTTGGGTCTGAAGAACTTGAATTTGATGCATTTTGAAACCCTTGAAGTAATTCAGCTCCCATATGGGTGTGGTTATCACAAAGAAGCCAGAAATTAACTCTCCATACCAGGAATATAACATTAGAGGATAAATCTAAGACAGTGGGAATAACCCACAGAATAGTCTAATTCAAAAATATAATGCCATTCCTTTTTAATAATGCTGTAATTTTATATTGATCATCCTATTTCCCAACCCCATGAATTCTTCGCTGTAATATCCTATACTTAGTATTAAAACTAAAAGCACAAAGTCAAAACTAAATCAAAGAAAGTTCAAGAACGGCATTTCAACAGCAAAATGAACAGATAAGAAAACGAAGAGTGTCAAACATGCAAGCTCCTCCAGCCTGTCTGTTATTTAGTCTGACACACTCTCGTGTTGTATTTTATTTGAACAAATACCATTGTTTCCAACAGCAAAACAAAGCTCCTCACTGCCATCCCACCCGTGCCCAATGAGAGCATTTTTTTCAGAGGGAAGACACTGAAACACTGTAGGAACAACATGGATTTCAGAACAGCGCCGTCATTACCAGCAAAACAGAAAGGAGTTTGGACCTAACATCTCCTGTACCCCTCCTGCCAAGTCACCGCAGCAGGGACTGTCTTCCATTAAAAACGAGGGGGTTGCCAGGAGCTGGTTTTCCCCAGATCAGCCAAGGGAAGTATTTTAGAATTAAATCAGGCTTGCTCAGACTCTAGCTCCATTTCCCTAAGTCACACAAGTCAAGGGAGTAAGATAAGGAGTTGCCCTCTTCATGCACAAAAATAAGTAGCGGACTGGTTTTGGCCAGCTGAAGACCAGCAGCTTCCTGAAAACAGGCCAGGAGATAAATAGTGGCCATGTAGTGGCTTTTGCTATACCACCACCTACCTCACACACCAGGAGTCACCAGATCAAATCTAGATCTGTGTTTCTGGAGGGGTCAACGCTGATGCTGAGGGACACCCATAAACGCTACTTATTCCCAACGTTTTTTCCTCAAGAATGACTTCCCATGGGACATAACTTCATAGGAATAAGGTCTGAAGGGATTCCTTATAGTTACTAATAAAATCCTATTCAGAGAAGTTTGGACAGCTGCTTACGGCCCCACAACACTCAAAAGCCTCTGTGGTCCAGTGGAAGATACTAGGAGAAGGAGAAAGCAAGAAAGTCTCAATTGACATTGGTCACTGTTTTAGCTGCTCTCAGACATCTGCTGTAATAGGGCAACATCTGCCACTGGGCACAGCCCTATGGTGTACCAGATGCTACAGAGCCCCATGAGGGTGAGAGGCTGTTGCAGTGCTCTACCTCTTCTGCTTCCTCTCCAGTCTTGGTAGGTTTTTGGTGGGAGGGAAGATGAGGAAGGGTAGAGAGAAAACAGCAAAGGGAGACTTGAAATCAGTGACCATCAGCCCCACGACTGAAGGGCAAACTCAACTTCAGGCTCTTCTCCTATCCAAAGGAGCACTGCTGGGGCCCATACCAACTCAATTTTCTTCTCAATGACGCATCAGACAGCATTTTATATCACACCTGCTTGAGATGCTATTAAAAAAAAAAATCAACAACAACAGCAGCAAAAGGAATCAAAAGCAAATCTGAGCTTTACTGGCACCATTTCAGCTGACAGAGAATGAGCAAAACACCATTGAAGACAATCATGTTTGGCTCCTTTTCTGCCGAGACAAAAATTCATGCTTAATTACTTCATGTTCCGAGACACATTGCAAAAAAAAAAAAAGTCCTTACCTCAAATGCCACCTTGATACATTAGCTATCTACTTCCATTATATTCATCTTCATTTCTGTAGTATAATCTAAGTCATAACATAAAGGTTTCTCTGTGGTAGTAAGAGGTGACATTATAAGACATTACGCCGCAGTTTATAATGCCAGTGGAATAATTTTGCATCAAGGGTTACAACAAAATTCTTGAAAGAGAAAGATGTTATGAGAAGTAATTACTTCCCCCCTCCACTAGCTATTAAACTTTAATAACTCAGCTATGATTTCAGGTTTCTTAGAAGACAGGTTTGCACAGAAAGTTTCCATAATTTATATTTTAGTGGCCAGAACAAGAATACCCAGCAAATATTCCCTATTTCATTTATGCAACAAGTAATAGTTGCAAACGAATCCAAAGGGGGTTGTTCATGGCAGACCAAAAGAAGGCCTTTTTCCTGAGCTTCGGTCCCAGATACCAAATCTCAGGTGATGGGCAGCTTATGTGTCAGCTAATCCCATAAATATAGTTATTTAGACTGGAAACTGCAAGTGACAGATGACTGCAGATGCACGAAGAGAAATCTAGGATGTACTTAATGGATTATATGAAAACCA
Source organism: Anas platyrhynchos (assembly GCF_047663525.1). Classification (NCBI taxonomy): domain Eukaryota; kingdom Metazoa; phylum Chordata; class Aves; order Anseriformes; family Anatidae; genus Anas; species Anas platyrhynchos. Next base: position 32,268,443 of record NC_092593.1, on the reverse strand, counting down.
GTGACAAACACTGTAATTATTCCAGGCAGTTACACTGGCTCCTAAGTTGATTTAAAGACTGAGCCACCTCCCCTGAAGAAATATGTATAGCTAACTACGGGTATATAGACTTATGAGAATAATCCACTAAATTTGGCTCCCTGCCCATGCTACAGCCTCATCTTGCTGCTTCTGACAGCTCAACAGCACAGCACAGTGTAAGTAAGGTGAGAGACATCTGTAATGTAGTGAGGTCTGGTGAGCCTTTTTGGGGGACAGCATCTACACAAAAGGAGTTTGGCTTCATTCATCATCATACCAGAAACACCACAGTCATCCGTAGGAATAACACCCGAGCTAACATTCTCCTGGCTCAGACATAGCCACCCGTTCAGGAGCCTGCATCCTCTCCTGGGTGAGAAGCACTGGTGCAGGAGGGGACACAAAGCTGGTGGCAGTTCTGAAAGAATCGTGCAGAAACAGCAAGGACTGGCAAAAGTCAACTAAACTTGTGCTGAGAATACATGGTATTGAAGTTCTAAGAGTAGGAACCCTGTAATTTCCTACTCACATCACAACTAGCCCTTTTAAGACCAACTTCAGATGGTTTCTGTACATGGAAGTACTTGATATTTTTTTCTGCCTCACTCAGCATTTGCAATGTAAGCTGTAATAAAATATTTAAGATGTATTATCAGCATGAATGTGAATTTCAAATTATGGTTTACAATCTGGGGTCTTTTGCAGGGGAAGAAGTGTTTTTATATGGTTCATTCACTACAACTCAACCTACAAGAAACAGCACTGAAAACCCCTGCTTTTCTCTCCCATGCTGGACTGAGCTGTGTGTATCTGCACCATCATCCTTGCAGAAGGACCAAAATTCTCATTAAGGATAAAAACAGGGGCACAAAGGGGAAGTGGTACCAAAGCGAAGCAGAGATTTCTTCTGCCATTTTAACGTTACCCTTAAAAGATGCTGTATTAAAGAAAAAAGTTAAATTTAAAATATTGGTTAAAACGTAGTCAGGAGGTTAAGGGAGATATCTGTGCACAGACTGCTCTCCAAACATTCCCAATGCCCCAAACAAAACCAAGAACAGCTCATGGTGCCTGAGTCTCTGATAAGTTGAACTGGTTTCTGCAGGGGAAAGCACATGGGGAGGAGGAACTGGCTCTCCAGAAACAGGCAAACTTCTACCCACCTTAAAGGGAGGACTTGAGACACTTCCTGTGAACTCCCTCCTACTATTAAGCTGTCTCAACATGACCCTTCCGTTCAGATAAATAAACCAGAAAAAGCTAGAGCAAAGCAAAAGAAACACAAGAAAAAGGCAAGGCATTTTAAATGACACACTTAACACGAATAACACTTTTAGCAGACTTTACACAGGCTTTTTTGTAGCAGGAGAAATTACCAAATCTAGGAGCATAGCTGTAGTTACGGATGATTTCTTTTTTTTGATGGGCAGTGTTAGGAATGCAGCTGAGAGGAGGAGCACTGCTCGCAGGGCTGTTAGATCCTGAAAGCCTTGGTCCCTGGCACTGCTGGAGAGATTCTTTGGAAGGGTTTGCTGGAAGGCACCATTAGGGCAAATTAGCAGGAACAGAAGAAAAAAGCGATTCCAAAGACCCATGTAATAGTAAAGGCATAAATTATTACGATTTTAGTAACGACTGACACCTCTGCTGCTAACAGGAGCCCATCAGCTGGTAACAACTGAGAGGGGAAACCCGGTGAGACCTCCTAAGGAGCATTAGGAAATGCACACACGGATGAACAAGCACGCATTCACAGTTACTAGGAAGAGACAGAAAGGAGAAGACCATCTGAAGAAAACTTGTTAGGCTATTTATCTAGTAAAAAGGATGAGGTAAAATCAAGTCCCTTTAAGGAACTGTGTCTATCAGCTGATATTTGGCTCAGCTTCTCCTTCTGTGTGCTGTAGAAAGTGAAGATTAGCAGTGGCACAAGAGCAAGTTCACATACACAGCCACAAATACGTTAATCCCGAACTTAGAAACAGATTAGAGAGCCATGAGAAGCATCTATTTATGGAGCAGCCCTCTAAGAGGAATAACACAGGACAGAGGAGAGCCACTTCTTATATGGAGCTGGACGTAGCCCCACGAGGAAGCGCTTGCTGGAGACTGACTGCCAGGTCCTAAGCTCTGGGAGATGAAAAACACCTCTTCATATGTATACATAAACAAGGGGGAGCACTCCCCCTGCCATGACATCCCTTTTCTCTCCAAATACCAACCTGCAGGTGAAATCCCACTCAAACCTCCCTCTGCCTACACCACCCCCAGGCCTTCCAGAGCTGCCCTGCTCCTGGGACCCAGCACACAACGTGAGCAGGTCAGAGAGACCCAGCCAGCTTTACCTCCTGCACTGAGGGACTGGCATACAGGAAGAAGGCTGCAGAACTGGAGAAAGTTTGTCTTTTGTTGGACACCAGCTACTTCCAGCTGGAAGTGACTCCAACCAGCCCCAGTTTTTGAGCTGATGCAATGCTTCAGCCTGGATATCAAGGCCCAGCACTGTGTGTCCTTAATGATACGCTGCTTAGGATGCTGTATCTCAGGCTCACCTCTCTCCTATGTGCTGGCTTCCCCAAAGCAGCCACAGGGATTTTACTTCAAATTTCACAATGTTTCAGGAAAAGCCTCTGACACATGGGGTCACCAGCACCCAAACCACCATACAGCGAGGCGTTGTCTCAAAGGGGTCTGCAAACATGGGGCTGAAACCAAAGTGAGACATTTTGGTTGCCTTAAAATAAAAGTTCAAGTAGGAACATCAGCAGAGCCACCATTGCTTTAAAAATAAAACCCCCCTTTTTCCATTATGTTCACCACTGCAATGGGTGATGACAGACACCACCAGGTCAGTAACCATAAGGACTTGCCCACGGTTAGGTGAAGGGCATTGCTGACCCCTCAAAGTCACTCCTCCCTGCACCAGGCAAGGATTTCCCAGCTCTCAGACCTAGACGTCAAGGTTTATTTTCTAACTACAGCCATTTTTTGGTTAAGCACCTCAGCACTTATTAGCCTCAGCAGATTTGATGAGCAACCTGACCTGTAACTCCCTTGCATCTGGCTCAATTTCATCATCCTGAGCACTGTCCCTCCTTCCTCTTTATATCCCATGTTTAGACGTGCTATATTTCAGTCTTTTAACACAAGGAATCTGAGAGCACCGCAACAGATGCCACCTAGGTTTGGCTTTCCTGTTTGAACACCCCATCTCTGGGATCGCAGAGCAACCAGCTCCCAGCAGGCAGGGACCTTCCCTTCCCCTTTCATCCCTTCTCTGCCAGCCACCTTCCAGCTGCATTTTTATCCCATGGAGTGCACAAACCAACCCCTTCTTTGGCTGATCCAGAGCCAGCCCATAGTCATATATCCGTAATACCACTGTCCAGTCCGGAATATTGTTGGACAGCCAACCCTGTCTGTGATGGGAGGAACAGGACTGGAGTCTCTGTGCATGTTTGGATGCTTTGTTTTAGGCACTAGATGTCAGTGTTTTACCTACACTTATAGAAATTTCCAGTCAGAGTGGAAGGAGGATCACTAGTAAATAAACCTAAGCATAAAAATCTAAGTGTCTTTTGTACCAAGGCCCCATCGAAACTGCAACAAACCCACCTTCCCTTCCAGAACTGAACAGTACTTCTCCCCACCCCAAATTTGCTTATGCATGTAAATAGTAGTTTAAAGCAAAGTAGCTGAGCTAAACAAATGCATGACCCCAAAGGTGTCTTAATTCTACTTCAGAGAGTACCTGCCAATATTATCTAGATCTAAAAAAAAAAGCATGTATTTGCTAAGAAATGCTTAACAGATCTAGCCAAATATTTTAATATAAGGAACGTAACATAAATTAAAAGAAAATAATCAAAGAAATGATATTATATTCATTAAAGTTTTGACCTAGAATAACAAAGTCAATATACATATACATTCTGTGAAGAAGTTCCACAATTTTGCCTGAGGCAATTTTACTAAGACCTGAAATTGCTTTTAAATTCAGATAAGAATACGGATTCAAAAAGCCATTAAAAATATTAACTGAAGCTGATATCTTCTAAATGTGAATTGAATTAGAAAAACAAATATTTTCCCTACCCAAATAATCCAAAACTTTTAAGCCAAGTATATTGCAGCCCACCATCATCTCAGTACTAGATTAGCTCTACCTTAGCTGGTTTAAAATAGTCCTATTCCTTTTCATGCACACATGGTCTGTCGGTGCAACCAGCTTTCAAAGAAACTTGTGTGTAAAAAAAAGTGGGGAAAGCAGGGGAAGGGAAGAAAAAAAATAATTCATAATCCTTTTGCATCTGTCTCAAAAGGAAGAAAAACACTCTAGCAACACCAAACCTGTGCCATTATCTCAAAAACTAACTACTCCTTACACTTTTTAATTAATGTATCAGCACACCTGCCACCCTGCCTTCCCCTTCTTGGGAGCACATCCCACTTTTGCTCAGCTCAGGTCTCAGCCAAGATTTATAGCAGTTACAGATAGGAGAAGCACTGCATTAGCCCCCTGCCTGGGAGAAAGGAAATGGGAAAGGAAATGTCTTCACTCACCACCTGGAAGCTCAGGCAGGGTTTTGAAGAAGCTGCATGTGAGCTTCTGTGCAGAAAGCAGCAGCAGAACAGAGCCTGTGCCACCATGAGCCATGCAGAGCTCCAAGGTAGGTCTACCAAGACCTTCTCCCTTATGAAGAGCACCCCAAAAAACATCCATGGATGTGTGCCATCTGCTAAGCGTGTTGCCATTAGCCAGCATCAGCAATGGCACCTGGGGGCACAAAATCAAACTGGAATCCAAATATATGCAGCCAGCCTAAGTCCAAAGTTATAAATTCTTATCAAAAAGAAGCTGGCAGCTACCGATGCTCACCCACCATGAGGTTACTGCTTAATTACACTTTCCTTGCAGAACATCCTGCGTATGGCTGTCTTACACCAGTTCAAGTCGCATCCTCCTGAAAACAAATTTCGCAGTCTTTTAAGACTAGGGGCTGGACTTCAGCCCAAGGCTATTATAAATAATAAAAAATTAATATAAATAAATAAATTACCTGTACAATCCCCTGAGACACCAATAACTTCAGAAATTAGCAGATCCCCTGGGCTTCCAGGTGGGTTGCAGTCCTAGCTGACGTCAGCTTTCTGTTCCTCTCCCCAGTTACTTTTCCTCCCCAACAAAGGGCTGAAGGAGATGGATTTCAGCTCCCTCTTTGACTGCTGAGGGCACTCTGTGCTGGACCAGCACCACAGACCACCAGCACTGAGTACTCAGATGTTGGACAAAATGTAGGACCTATAATGAGCTGCAAACCAACAAAAATACTCCACGAAAAGTGAAGAAAACATGTCAATTTCAAGGGCAGCTTGTGTTATCTTGCATCCATCAGTATGTGTACGTGCTGTTTTGCTTTGCACCTGTTGATCTAACAATGAACAGTGCAGCATCCAGTGAATATAATGACAAAATAAATAAGCCCCTTCATTTTTATTTATTTATTTATTTTAAGGACTCCTATGCATTATGCTGAATATGGAACATCAAGTATGTGGCGCTAGCACTGAGCAGCAGCACAAGGCCCTCAGGGGAAAGGTAGGGGACTACCTTTGCTGCAGAAAGATCAATGTTAATCTTGTTATGTCACTACTCATAAACAAGGAGTTGCAGAGGTCATCCAGACTCCAAGCAAGTACAGAAAACTGGAAAACTTTACTGAAAGAACAGGGATAGCCTCATATTTGAAATTAAATCTCAGGCTAAGCTGCCCTCTAGAAGAATATATCAAGGACCTTTGCACTTCAGAGGTAGCTGGTAATGATACAACCAAATACAATGCTACACTTACGGCTTATTTTTAGATAAAGCCTAGCCAAAAGGAGAAAAAATTAAAGAAAATCCAATTTTCTGGTCTACTTCCTGAAGAATAAAAACTCCCCTATCAGTGACCATCTAATGATCCATCCCATCTCAAGCGCTGAAAGCTCATTAGTGTTCCTCCAGCCTCACGAATCCAGGCCTTGAACCAGTGCAGTATGAACAAGTCAAACCCAATCTGATCACCCTGCGTGATATTATATCCCGACACGTGTTGGGGGAGCTTGGCACCTATCACTGACACTTAGCAGAGGGGCTTTTCAGAGAGGAAAGCCTATGCTGGGCAGGAAACAAGATACAGAGGCAGGAGAATGTGGAGGCAACAGCAAAATGGTATTTTTTTTTTCCTTTTTAACAGAGAGCACTGCTTTTGATTTAAAGAGCTCTTGACACAAGGGAATTTCTCCAAAGACGTGGATGATCACCCCAAAAAGCATGCTGTATCGCTGTGTTGGAAGCCCAACGTCCCAGCTCCTGCAGCAGGTGGCTGGAGGTGGCTCCTGGCCGCTTTTGTTCTGCAGCTTTAACAGAGTCTCAAAGAGCTGCTATTAATTCAGGTTTGAAGGAAAGATAATATAAATTAGTGCTTCAACTTTTGTATCGGCTGGAGGCAATAAATCAAACAATCCACCATAAATCAACCTAAAATCGCAGGACAAAGTGTCCATTTGTTTTGGTGAAATCCATTCTCCTCAAACAGTCAAGTCAGCTTACCGGGAGAGAAAGAGAGAGCCAGAAGACAGATACTGCAGGACTTTAACAATCCACAGGGAGTTTATTTTTAAACCACGTCGGGAACTGCTTGTCAGCACCTAGCCCGTGGCTTGCTACTGCTGCAACTCCCGCCACCAACCAAAAACACAAAAATCCAAGCAGAGTGCTGCTGAAAGAAAGCTGTGACCACATCAAGCTTTCTTTTTAAACCAAAGGACCCAGACCTCCTACAAGTGAGCCATCAGCTGTGCATCTTTGGTTTTGCAGCCACTGCTAGCAGGCAATGCAGAACTGATCTGCAGGTTGCTCGCTTGTCATAAGCTTTTCCTTGTGAGCAGGCTAGCTCAGCCATCCCACCACTTACAGACACTGTTTGCAAAAGCATCTCCTAGTCTGGAGACCACTAAAGTATAGAAGAAATAGAATTTACTAAGCCCTGCGTTGGCAAAAGGTAAAAATCAGCATTGCTCCATGCAACTCAAATTACGCTGGTATAAAAAGATATGCATCAGCCCCAGGATATTAACCTCTCCTTTCAAAGTGTTACTCAAGATTCAGTTCAAGCTTGTGGCAAACAGCAAGTGTTTTCCTTCATGCCTGGTCCCTGGGAAATCACTGATGATTTTGTCATTGATTTCAATGAGAGAACAATTACTGCAAGGCTCGACAGGCTGCTTAAGCAATGGGTTCTCAATCATTTTACATAGGGCCATTAACAGCTGTAATTTCAGCTAACTGCTATGTATTTGCCAGAGTTTTATGTTTGTATTTTAACTTTAAAGGTTATTCCCCTTTCTAGCACATTCAACATCATCTCTATTGCAGTACTTCAGAAAGGGGCCACTCTCCATGTAGCCATAGCTAATTAACGCTGGATGAGCAGCCATTTTTCCTGCACGATAGCAGAACAATTCTCATGTTGTTACACATTTCTGCTGGAGAAACCCCACTGACACCACACACAAGACCACAGAGGTAGAAGATGTTGAGTCAGGAATGGCTGATGGGGGCTTAAAATAGGGTGGGAAAGGGACAACACAGAAGGCTGAGCTCAAAACCAGTATTCTGAAAATGTCTCCAAAGGGCCAGTGCTCAGCTAGTCCTCTGGCTGGAGCCCACCATCTGTGTTAGCTCTCACCTGCTGCACTCATTTCAAGACCTTACCTTATTTTGAGTATTTTGGGAACCCATGGCAAAGGATTTCTAATGAAGTCTCCAACAGAGGAGATAACCTTAGGAGAACAGCCTTGTTTGCATCAGCCATTGAAGAATTTCAGCTCTTCAGTTTCAAAACTTGGCTGCAAGGGATCATGTTTCCAGCCTTACATGCACACCTCCCTGCAGGATGCATACACACTCCTACCTCCTTCAGCCTGTTATACAGTTCTCCTTTCACTATCAGGTGCCTGTAAATGCAAGGTTTACCTGAAAATACGCACATAGATTTCACTCTGAAAAGCCACCTGTGTGTTTTGTACAGCTCATTTGCTCTTGATTTTGGCAACTGTCACACACTGCAGCTTATTCTAAAAACAGAGCCAGATGTGTTCTTTCCTACTAGCTTTGCTGGTGTTCATTTCACCTGGAGCAAAGGAACCTTTTGGGCAACTGCATAACGTAAGGCTAAGACCTACAGACCTTGCTGCAACCTGACCCCAAAGAGGATCTTGCAGCATAGAGCACCATCACCTGGCCCCATCCCTGCACCACGTTCCCAGGGCTGGCAATGGACACCCTGTGCAAACTCCAGTGATGCACACTCCAGTGCACAACAGAAGTTAACAGTCCACTGAAGTTTACTTTTTCTCTTTTCCTTTTTAATTCACACGTCTCCTGCATATCTATCACTTCCTCAGATATGACCTGGGTTGGGAGTTACCCCGTGAACACTCTGCCTGAACACCTTTTGACTTCACATTCGGTCACAAATCGACTGCAAGAGTCTGAGATTTCACTATTGATTGGACTGGGTGAACTGAGAGAACATTGTTTCTTAACTCATCCAATATCAGAGCTTCAAATATTCATGTAATCAGCTACATTTTAAGATTTCTTGGACATAAACAATTCTGCATTTGGGCAAATTTTCAACCATCTGAATGGGACAAAACAAGGATGCAGACATAGAAGTATTTTTAGTATTTACAGAAATATCGTACCGTTCCCATTTCTGTATGCTCAAAACAGTCCAGCATCCCAGCCACTTAGTTTTCCTCTCTAAATATTAAAAACAGTTTCTTATAGCATCATATTATCACCAATCAATTTACTACCAGCTGCCATCCATCAGCTTCAGGAGAGCAGAGGAGGTTCTCATTTCCCATGCCTTACGCTTTGGTGTTTGCAGGGGACAGATTCAGCATTTTCCAGATTCTCCATCTGGCTCTATCACCCTCACGCTGAGCAACAAGCGTTTCCTCCCACTTGCCACTCAGCCACCACCAGGCACAAGCAGCAAACACATCCTGGGGCCATTTCCACTTGCACAAAACCCACATGTTTGACGATACACTTTATTCTTGGCAGTCTCCCAAATGCTCTGCCACAGGTAAAGCATTATAAAAGAATAAGCTGGTGAGTTTCGCCCTTTTTGATGTCCAGGAGTAGATAATCTTCTCAAAGTCCTCCTGGAGCTACACATCAGAGTCCTACAGCCAAGGCAAACGTTTTCTGGTTTCTTGCATGGGCAACCCTGATGTAGTTTTATCAACCGTAGCAGACTATAGTGCAAACTACAGTTAATTTTGAAGAAAACAAAATGGATAATTTCATGCCCCGTTAAACTAATAATTTCTTTCTGCATTGGTAGATTCGGGCAATGTTGTTCTCATCCCTGCTCAGTTTTCTACAGCCTCATACCCATTACTGTGGAGCAGTCTTAATTAAATACAAATGTTCTTCTCATCGAAGCACTGACTAAGGAATGTCAAGCCTTGCCTCCTCAGATGCCATAAGGGGCCCACTAAGTTATCTAAACACTTCCAGAAAACATTGCAAGACACTGCAAATCTCAGTGTTATGAACGGGTGCTCTCATCAGTAGGCTCCCTGCCCCTTAAGATGCACCACCAGGATACATCCATGTGGGCGGATAGAGGCTCATCTCCCAACAACAGTGGCATAATGTAATATTTCTGTCAGCCTTAGCATAAGACCTACCTTGTACCAGGTAAGAAGATGTCTCCTGTCTCACAGTCATACCTTCTGAGCAGGCTGCTGGCTCCGTATCAGCTTGTCCTCAGCTGGAGATGCCTTTACGGCATGGCAGACTTGATTTAAGAGGTAAGGGCCTCATATTTCAGCAAGCTCTTTGAAAAGAGCTTGAGAGAGCTGAAGAGACCTTTTGCTTTCTTTTATAGCTTTGAAGCAATATATAAAAGTCTGAAAATCTTAGCATATAGTCTAGAAAAAATACTCAGTCACATCCCCCAACCTAAAACTCACACAGGCAAACGTGAATGAATGACCACCTCCTCCTCCTTTTATCCACACACAACCCTTCCCATCAGGTAATGTGCAAACCATTTTCTCCTGCAGCCAGCTCCCAGTCAGAAGTCCTGGCCTTTCCTCCCCTTCTCCTGTCACAGAAGTCTCCTGTCACCTGAAGGGCCATGCATCCCTGGTTTCTTCACCATCCTCTTGTCTCACCCTGGGGAGCACGGCAGTCCAGGAGACTTAATGGGGCACCAGATATACATCCAGCAGAATAAGAAAAATGCCAATTGAAAGAGAAGGCAAAAGAAAACACCCTTGACAAAGTCATTCCCTGCAACTACAGACCTGGTTAGTTGCAAGCCTGGCACCTGCAGCATTAAAAGGTTCAGTGGGAAGGCTGTGAGCCCTTCTTGGGGCTTCAAGAAATTCTCCAGTATTTCTCCCAGGGGCTCAGGAGCGCTGTTGGAGAGAGGGCGCTTGGTTTTCATAGAACCATAAAACATCCTGAGTTGGAAGGGGCCCATGAGGATCATCGAGTCCAACTCCTGGCGCCAAACAAGTCTCCCCAAAAATTCAGACCATGTGACTGAGATCATAGCCCAAACGCTTCTTAAACACCAACAGCTAAGTCTTAAACTCTTCTTAAACTCTCAGCGAAGAACCTTTGCTCACTCACCGCACGATGTTTTTGTTTAGCCGTATGCTGCACATTTTGTCCGGTAGGATCCTATGGGAAGCTGTGGGTGGGACCGCTGGAGGAGAGCCCTGAGGCGGCCACCGCCGCGCGCCCTTCCCGCGCAAATGGCCGCCTCGAGCCCTGCCTCAGGCGCCCCGCCAGGGCCGCCGCGCTGCCCCTCCACCCCCCTCACAGGGCTGCCGGGCCCCGGCGGCTCCCTCGATGCCGAAAAAAAAGCCCTGCCCGCCTCGATCCCCCGCTGTGCTGCACACCGCGTCTGCCCCGGAGCCCATCGCCTCGGCAAGAGGCGAATTTGTGTGTGAAAAAGTCCTGAATGCCTGCAACGCAGGGCAGCTGCAAGTTATTGAAACCACGTAAGTAGCTCTCAGCCTCCAGGGCTGGGAGCCAGGAGTGCCCCTCCAGCAGGTAACTGCACCTGGGAGACTTGTCAAGACCTCCAGGGATGTGCCAATGAAAATGTAGGGGTCTCAGTCCCAGGAAAACTGACTTCTCCAAGCCTTACCTTCTTACATGCTTCTTGTATCATTAGTAAATGCATACATATGTACTTGGGTACCTCATCATATTATTTTTTTTTTCTTCTGGCACTGGCCATTGAACTAGCTTCTCTGGTGCTGCAACACATCAGGGATAAGCCACCTCCATCTCCTCTCCACACCCTGGCACTACCCTGCACAGCTTCACTTCTCCTTGATAGAAAGCTTTCATTTGTCCTTCCAGGTTGAATTTCCCTCCAGGAAGATATTTGTGTGGGCTTCTGTGACTCATCTCACTGACCAGAATTTCCCATCCGAATCCCGAAAGTCAAATTGAAAATTTAAAACCCGCTTCCTACTCCCAGAGTCAATGTGCCCATGGAAAAACCTCACAGGAGCTGGGCCTGCTTGTAGCACAGTCATGAAATGCTCTGGGAAGAGCTTCCAGAAGCAGAGAAAACAACTGGGAATATAATTCTCCTTCGGGAGCCTCTCCCCCCATCCAAAGTAGATAACCTATCTTGTCAACGTCTGAGGACAAACGTTTTTCCCTCCAAGAGCGTGGACATTCATTGCCAGTAACAAATATATGGACCTGCTGGCAGGCAACCATATAAATGACTGTTATAGCAGCATCCCATACATCCCTTGTAATAGAGGCTCTCAAAAAGGCTTTGTTTTTTACATCATTTCAGACCATCTGACATAAGATTCATTCCTGCTGCTATTTTTAGTAAACTAATCTGTGTTTGGAGGCAATTTTTCCCCTCGGATATTTCTGGGTGTTTGAGAAGTGACACAGCCTCCACAAGCTAATCATTTGTCATCCTTCACTAGAGAAGGTCACTTATGACCATTTTAGCACCTCCCAGTACTTAACTGTCATGAAGAAGTGATTGTTCTCATTGAAGTTCAGCAAATAAGTTGGCATTAAGTTTCCAAGACCAATTACTCCAGACTATTGGTTTCATACTAGGTCACAGGAAAGCAACAGCTCCTGGTTGGACTTTGGAGCGTGCTGAGATGCCAAGGCACAGAATGAGATTGAAGGAAACCAGGCTCTTCTGGTTTCCATGGCCAACAGAGCCATCCATTTCATCCGCTAAGGTCTTTGTCACACCACTGAGATTCACGCCTTGAAGTATTTTCTTCTTTCTCTAAGTGTCACGTTTGATGAAAGCAGATATCAGGGACTCAGCCCACAGGAATTCAGCAGTGCAGAGCTTCTAACAGTGAAATGAAGCACGGCTGAGTTGGGTCCATGCTTATCCTCTTGTCCAGAGCACCAGGAAGGCTGCCGAAGATGTTTCCCCTGGCTTCTGCAAATGCATATCCCTCAGTCGCACAGCTTCTCTGTTGGGTTATTCTGTGGCACTGACTCCCAGGAGAATAAGGGCTACTCCAGACAGCAAGTCTCGTGGTGACCAACCGAGCTCAATCACACAAGACGGTAGCGGAAAGTACACTGAAGTATTTGTAGAACAAGGTTTTTAGCCTGTTCCTGGTCTGAACAAACTTTATGTTGGAGCCAGGAATTTCAGAGCAACTTTGAGACCTACCAGGTTCTGGAGAGACAGAATCCAAATGGAGATTATAAAAATATTTGTAACAAAAATTTGGTACACAAAATGCATGCCAGCCAAGGTGGGTGCAAATGGGTGTGGATCCGCTTCATGCCCATGGTCAGGGAACACAGGAGACAGCAAATTCTGGTCTGCTGTATCAGTGTAGCTTAGCAGCCAGAGCACTGGCATCCGATTTTAAACCTCAGTCATTTAAAACTCAGCAAAACTCATACTGCTGTACTTCAGCCAGCCATGGTAAGTGGAAAAAGCTCCTAAATTATAGCTCAGGTGCCTCAGAATGATGACACAGCCCATGCCGATTTAAAGCCCTGGAGTGAGGAAACAGCTTACCTGAAAGGTTTGATGTCCTCGCAGTGCTCAGACAGTTGTAATTAGGGTCTCCATCCTATTTATCCTCCTAGTTTGTCTAGCAATTGAAAGAAATACTTAGTCTTGTTTTGAGCATTATTTCATGTGGCGCAAGAGAAATTGGTTCTGTAACTGTAAGAAGATTACTACTTACCAAGGACCCTGTGTAAAACCTCCGTGGCACTTGCTATTATCCCTAAGAGATGTTCATTTTACTTGTTACCCTGCATCCAAAATGCGGATCATTTTAAATATCCATGTTTAACTCGCGTACATAATTTTTCAGGATTTTAATAGGATTTCTCCTCCTCTGCGAAGCACCATGTAATGTGATATTTTCCCCAGAATGGGCTGTGAAATGTGTCTACCTTATCAGCAATTTGTGTAGAACTTACTTCTTGGATTGTTTGACTCACTGCATGCCTCCTTCCTGCATTCATTCTGTTGGATTGGTGTTGGAAAACACTGAGTTCATCCTTTTTTTTTTTTTTTTTTAACAGCAGTTGCAGTCTCAGAAGTGGTACATGGCATTTTAATGTGCGTGTACATTAAAGCTGGAGCTTAAGGAAAGACACAATGTCTGTATTTCTGCTGGAGTGGTCTTGCTGCACTGTACACACAAGCACACAGCTATGATATCCTGATGTCTAGAAACCCCACATACACCTTGAGATCCCTGAACCGGAGGGTAAAAAAGACCCTGCTCCAGGAGTTTAGGATCAAAGCAAACAATAAGGCCTCTTTGTTAGCCCAGACCAGCCAGTTCAAACAGGACCGTGTTGGTACCTGTTACCAGGAGCAATGCCAGAGCAGCAGCGACCTATAAATAGGAGATTTCCCCCACCCAGAACATCCCCAATATGTAAAATACCAGGTTATTCACGGATTTGAGGCTTGTTCTTCTGAAAGAGCAACCTCTAGGAAAAAAAAAAAAAAAAAAAAAGTGTCTTCTGATGATTGCCCCAGACTATAATTTAGTCTTGTATCTGCAAGTTTCAGGTTTTGTTCAAGTACATAATGGTTCAGTGGAATGCTTCCCAGCAGTCCCCCAATGCACACTCCTTAATAACAGAGAGATCATTTATTGGAGAGAATGAGCATATTCTTGCATAAGCCTCTTTTGTATGAGAAGTTTCAAGGATATGAAAGCAGCAATTATCCTCACCTTGGTTAATACAATTAAGAAATTCTGAAGTACCAAGAAAACTCTGGTGCAATTAGACTTGGAAAATTGTCTAACTATGAATTGTCATTTGCCAGTGAGCTATAGTTAGGTCAAATTAAACCTGAGATGCAGGGAATGATCTGAAAGCAGTCAAAGGCAGTGGGGTAGGATTTCCACTGCAGTTTGTCCAGGAGCAGGATCCAAACCCACTGTCAGCTACCAACATGAGTTACAGGCACTCAGGAGTATTAAGGGCATGAATCACATTCTTTTTTGCAAATTTAGGCAGAAACAATACATTTTTAGTGATAAGCATGGAAGCAATTCTACTCCCAGTCCAAAGGAAAATTGTCCTAGGTAACAGGAAAAATGCTGCTTAACTTAAATCTTTCATGCTGACTCCAGCTTTTGTGAAAGAGGTAGGTTAGTCCTTACAACAGGATCACAATTTGAACAAATTGACTGTGATATCAGGCAGAAAAAGCTCTTGCAGGATTACTGTAGCTTAAGTATCATCATTGAGAAACAAAGCAGTCCTTGGATAAGCTCTGCGCTGAATTTAAGGCAGTAGAAGGCAAAGACGTGGACTGCAGAGGAGCACAGGCAGGAGCAGGCATCCAGAACACAGGATCCATGAGAAGAAGGTGGAAGATGCGATCTGAAGAAAAGGAGATGATATAAAAAAATCCTTACATAACTGTTGTTGAGAAGAAGGGAATTACTTCAAGGTGCTTGCAGGTGGTTACAAGTATGAGAAGCTTAAACTTACATTAGGAAACAGATGTCTAGTGAGGAGAAGGAGGAAGCACGGGGTGGCTGGGGATGGTGAGCAGCCTTCATCAGACCTTCTTCTGGGAGATGTTTTATGTGGCTGATTTTGCCTCAGCAGAAAGGGAGGGGGTGACCCTGGCGAGGCTGTGATTTCAGCATCCTTGATCCCCAAAACACGGGGATAAAACACATCAAGCTTCAAGCCCTTTGAAAGAGGATTGGTATCCACTGTGTAAAACAAACAGTGTTTCCAATTAATTTCGAAAGACAATTAAGTGAAAAATAGGATGAGTCCTGTCTTCCTATTGGCTTAGTTATACTTGATTACATTTGCCGTGATATGCATGTAATTTCAGATCTCACCAGGCAGGGTAATGAATGCAAAGCTCGCTCTGCAGCCTGCTGACGCACAGCCCTGCCGCTGGCAGAGCTCAGCAAGGGGATGTCCTGAGAGCCACGTGAAAGCTGTCCTTCCACCCTTTGCAAAGTTTCCTGCCTGCACGACTTGATCTGATGCTAATCAGAAGTGCTTTTTCAATGGAAACGTCTTTTTGTGCTTGGAGAACTGGATAACACTGAATGCGTGGGGATATCACCCAGCCCTTGGGATCCATCCAGCTCTCATGCTGAGAGCAGTTTACCCTCTGCTCATTCCCCCAGCCTCCCTGTTATCTTGGTGATAACATAACTTGCGAAGAACATTACATTATCGTTAGCAAGGGAGACCCAGGAGATCTGAACGTTTGTCCTGCATAATCTCCTTCCTTATTAACAGCAGACTTAGGCAGGCATCAGTGATTCACCTGTAGTTAAATGGGTAAATGCTTTAATTTACAACAAGGGATTTATCTGGAAAGGAAGGAAAATAATTTCACGTCTCATTGTTTTTCCATGATCCCATTACACCAGGGAACGAGGCTTCCTTTATATCACTCAAATGTGAAATAGGAGCCGAGGAGCAGAGGAGGGATTGCTCTCGAGCCCCTGCTTACACAAGGATGGAGAGTCTGGCCCAGGCTTAGTTTCAGTGCTAAATACTTTCTTCCATCCCCCCAGCTACAGGCTTGTAAGCAGCTCTGTCCTGTGAGGAAGCCAGCCAGACACACCAGCTCCAGACTGATGCACAGGCAGTGCCAACAAGAGGAAACGGTAATGATAAAACCACCAAGTATGAAAGCCCTAGCTGCATACTCACAAACCATAATCGCAGTGTCACAAAGGTGGACAAAAGGGATAAAAAAAAATAAAATAGGTGAGACATGCTGGGCTCTGCACAAAGTTGCTGGGGAGTCACTGCAGCCAAGAAACCTGCGGTACCAAAGCAAGACAAGGACATCTGCAAGCACCTTCCTGCTCCTGCACCACCAGCGGTGAGCGCTCTTGGTGTATCTAGAGGGGCCATCTCCATGAACAAGTTCAATGCAATGCAAGTTACAGGAAGACTGAGACTATCAGCCACTCCAAACCAAGTCAGAGAAGATGCCCAGAGGCACAGCAATGTATCTGGGTGTCATTAACAGCGAGAGAAGAGTTCAGATGGAAGGGGCCTACAAAGATCATCAAGTTCGAGGCTTTAGGGTGAGGCTTGAGATAAGCATACCCCACTGAGGTCTGTTTGTTTTTTCTCTACAGTGCCAGAATAGGCAAGTGGTTAGAAGCAGAAGGATCCAAGCCTTTGATATTTCTTAAGCATGAAGAAATGCCTTCACACCTGAACGAAGCAAGGGCCCGGAGGGGGCACAGCTGTCCACAGGCCAAGGGGAGCCAAGCGGTGCAGGAGAGAAAGGCAAGGCAGTGGAGTAGCCCCAGGACTACCCATTCTGAGCATCAAAGGCTCGCTGAAGAGCAGAGGCGTGAGAGCTTTTTACAGGAGAGGTTGTCAAGATCTTTCTATAGAAGGCAATCAACACAAAGAGGTTTTGAGCGTTTTTTTTTCCTCCTGTACAGTTATACAGTTTGCTCCTCAAGGTGAGGAGCCTGTTCCACAAGCAGCAAGGTTCCTCAAGTCTCCGTTACTAAGTTGTTGTGCGTTGCTGAACTTCATGGAAGCTAAAGAAGGTGAAATCACCTTGGGAGCCTCCGTGGGGAGTGCTGCTTCATTTAAACTGTTGTCACACAGCCTGGAGAAACCATGGCTTTGACAGAAATCAGCCAACAGGTTGCAGCCTTCCTAAGAAATGACAGTGTGGCTGCATAAGGACACAAAACAACTTCTTTATTTACAAAAATCCTAGCAGCAGGTGTTGCCCAAACACTGTAGCTCAATGGACAACCGCTCCTTTGTGGTAGCTGGAGCTTTGTGGTAGCTGGTGTTGTGTCACTGTACGTTGACACAACACCATTGTGTGCATCCGTCAGCAGAAAATGTAGCACCTAAAATCTATTTTAAGAGAGGAAAAAAAATCCCAAAGGCACCAAGCAGTTTGACACTTAAGTTATCTCTGTAAAATGAACGAGGCTGCAACCTTAAAATAGTTCACGGGCACTTGGCAAGTTTTTTCCACTGCACCCAGATACACATCTCCTCGACAAGCGTGCTGCTGTCAGCAGAGCCCCACTTGGTTACACAGCACCCTGCGTGCTGAGGCTGATTTGTAGCTTTTATTTTTCCTTTCCTGTCTTCATTCGTGTATTTCTGCTGCTCTCATAGTCCCCAGAGCAAGTCTCAGCACTCGGGGGGCCTCTCCGATGAGAGCACTGGTGGCCTTTGAGCATCTGAGGGCACCACCAGCAGCACGTCGATCTGTAGGAGCAAAGAAATTTTAAAAATAAATAAAAATAACAATCCCAGCCACCACCCACCTCCACCCTCATCCACACAGGCATTAGAAATGACTAAGAACAATCCGACTGCCCTTTCCAGTTTCAATGAAGAGGTTTTCGTCTTCAGTGTGGGCACCCTGCAGACCCAGTACCGGGTTCTTTTGGGTGCCAGAGCCCTTTCCATGATGAATCACCATTTCCTGATTCAGCAGCAGCTGGGCTTTCTGCCAAAGGGATTACGAACAAGGAGGTGACACGGCTCACCTTTTAATTACCCTACTTCCCTGGGACGATTTGAGCCAGCCCACCTTCTGAAGCCAGCACCCTCCTGAAAGGCACAGGACAGGGGAGCAGCCACAGCTCTTGCTCACCCTCTCCTTCAACCGAGGCAGCGCATCAGGCAGCCTCTGAAATTGTTCCTAAACCAAGACCTCATGCTGAGTGTGGCGTGCAGCACCCTTACACAACGTCACCTTCTGACAAACACTGGGAAAGTCCCACAAAACTCCACAGCCCTCTTGAAGAGTTGCACGACAAGGCAAGGCGCAGGCTGGAGCCCCTTTCCGCGGCACTAGCCTCATTTTCTGCTCAGCTCCGTTCACCCCAAACCCCCTGGGATACTCCAAATTAAATTATATGGGCCATTTCCATTCCAGCAGAGGAAGACTTAGAGCAGCAAACCACCTGGATGTCTTTTGGAATTTGTATTTTATCGTAGCATGCATGAAGAAGGCAACCTTGATCTTCATTTTGAACCTACCCATGGAGCTACTGGGGCAGCTAAGGTTTTCCTGAGGACTTTCTGTGAAATTTCAGAGTTGAGGGATGCTGCCATGATACCGCAGGTTGCCACTGAAAGCTGAACTGTCCCACCAGACCCAGCACGGAGCTGCAGCTGTGCCTCATTTCTGGTGCAATCCAGCACCAGACCCCAACCCCATGGCCCCACAGGCACATCCAAATGAATGCACCAACCCTTGCCTACAACATTTATGAGCTATGACAGTGGTTTTGGGACAAAACCAGCATTTATTTCTTCAAAAGACTGTTATCAGTCTTCCCCTCCCCACCTTCTATTCCCAGTCCTCTATCATTTCCACATTTTACCCGTCAGACCCATGGGACATCATTTAACCTGCCAGGAGCCAACAGCTTCAGCCAGGCTCTTGGGTTTTATTTGTGATCAGACCGGGCTGGAAAAGACAGAGGTGAGCAGACTAAAACTTGTGTCTGGTTCGCCAGCTGCAGCCAATTTCAGAAGTTTCTCCAACCTGAATAAAGGGTCAGAGGAGAAACCTGACAAGCTCCTACCTCATGTACAGGGGGACACTTCTTCCTGCTTATCTGTGCAGAGCACAGGAAGGGCTGATAGACCCAAAATAGAAACCCAAGTCAATGAGGAAACCCCCGTGGATGCGTAATGGCACGATGGCTGGGTAGGCAGGTGGCCTAGTTATGCTCCTCGCTGCTATTAATTTCATTCTGAGTGCAATGGGGCCCTCCCTTTCCACATGAAAGACAGAAGTCAGCATCACAAGCCATGCAAAACCACAGCCGCTCTTGTTTTTCTCACAGGGGTGCCCTAGGAGCAGTGGCATTGCTCAGCTGGACCCAGGCCCCCTCTGCCACGCAGCTCTTTCCATGAAGCACTAGTGCAGCTCAAGCCTTCACACCCTGGTCGTTGTGCTGGGGCTCCATCGAGGTGCCCTGGAGCAGGACCACAGCCTGCCCTGCTTTTTTTTCCAGGGACATGAGCAATACTGGCTCTCTCGGGCAGCTGAAGGCAGTAACTACTGCTCCTGAGCCCCACCAGCCCTTCAACTCAGCATGTCCAGGAAGAGACCCCAGCAGTGGGAGCCTAAGCAGGACAGGACTGAAGTCTTGGGCTCCCCTAAAACACTTGAGCAACATGAATTAACTGTAATTTGCAAGCCTTTAGAGCTCCACACAAGACAGGTCTTTAAAAAGCACCTGAGGCTGTTTTGAACAGTCCCATTGACTTTCAAGAGCAATTTCTGCTGCTGCACGCCTTAGGTGCAGAGAAATAAAGCAACACAGGTGGGACGGGAGCCCGCAGCTCAGCCTCCTGGTTTCTGCTCGCCATTACCTTAAGCTCAGCAGATGGATGTTGCAGGGCCTCATGCAGAGTTCCTTTATCTGTGCTGCACCTCGGAGCACAGCCTCCGTCTGGTGAGCCCTGCACTGCAGCATTGCTCCCTACAAAGACTCAGAAAGAAACTCAGCTGCCGCCCTTTCACCGCGGTTCCGAAACGTGCTGATTTTGCAGGAGTTTGGTGTAAAAATGGTCATAATTCAACTCAGGCTACAGCTAAGGGGGTGATACTGCAGCCCTTGTTTGGGACAAAATGCCAGTCTGCATCTTGAGACTTGATCTTCAGGCACGCTGAGCCTTGGATGTAAGACAGACCATTTACACTTGCATACTTATTAAAAATAAATAAATAAATTACTCGTGTGCCTTTTTCTACAGATAAAATGGGCAGAGTGCAGGTTTCCACAGTGCAGCCTGGAGTGATTTCAGTGCTTTGTAGCACTGACTAAAAGAGAAAAAGCTACTGGATGTAACAAGCAGGACTTTCTATCTCATCCTTTTCACTCCAACCCCGTTCTGTTGTTGCCAAAAATCCTCCCGGTCCCTCCCTGTCCATCAGCTTCCCCCTCCCCTGTCCCCTTTGCAAAGGAAATGCTGAGTGCTCCAGCTGGGCAGGGGAAATGGGGTTTCCCAGTGCCACACACTGCAGAGAAATGCACAGTTTGTCCATCAGGAGCTTATTGTGTCACAGCCAGGTGGGAGGGCTCCCCAGAGGGCCCAAACCCTCCCTCTGGGCTCAGCCAAGGCTCAGGGATGTAAGACCAAGAGCTGTGCCCGTATGGCTGCTATAGGTGCCACAGGAGGGGAGGAAGCCGCGGTGTGCTCCCAGCACATGCAGCAGTGGCTGTGCAGCACAAGATGTCGTTGCTGTGCCACTTTTGTCCCTCCTGCTCAACACCTCGCAGGGAAACTCGGAGCCTTTCCCGTACAAACCCACGTGCTGGTGCTAGACAGAGGCTGGGGCTGGCTGCAGAGCCAGCCTTCAAGAGAGGGATCACCCAGCTCCACTGTTTGCTCTCCCTGCTCATCCCAGCGCAGGATGCTGTAGGGTGGATGCCCGTGTTTGCACAGTGCCCACGGAGAGGGGTCAGGGACTGCACTTCATTACAGCACAGACCGCATGCCCCGAGAGCCGCCAGCCAGCTTCTGCTCAGTTTGGGAAGTCTGGAAGGGAAAAAAGAGGTGCCCACAAGGGTTGGCAGCTGGCTTCAGCTCAGAGAAGAAAAAACAGGGTTGCTACATAAGCTTCTGCAGAGCTTACAGTCTCCTGTAGCTGCCCTATGACCTTTCATGTCCTACCTCTGGATAAAATCTCATTTTTTTCCGTATCATAAATATAATCCATGTAAGTGGTATTTGGCAGTGCTCAACACGAGGTTTTTCTGGGATGCAATGCCCTGTGGTGTAAATTCAGACAGCACTAAAAAAAACCACACAGGTCCCCTGAATCCCTGGCAGCAACCATCCTCTCAAAACCCGCCCGCCAGGAGGGGGTTTTACCCATTTCAGAGCAAAACCCACGCAGCCGAAACCGCTGCAGATCTGACAGTATTTGGGATATCTATTAGTCATATTGATGTTTTTCCCTCTGTAATATTCATACCAGAATTTCTTTGTAAGAGCCACCTGGCAGATGGTATTAGTTACTGTTAGAAGAATTTGTACAGCAGCTAGGCTAAAGCCCAGCAATAATTATTCCATAAAATGGGTTTCAACCACAGAAAAACCTCTTTCCTCCCAGGAAGTCACCAGCTTTAACTCAGGTCAGGGAAGTTTTTCTGCATGGATCTAATCCAGAGTTTGTAACTCCAGCACAAGGGCTGACTGCAAGATTGCACTGGACTTCTACTAAATTCACATCAAGAGGTTTTAACGAGCTATGTATTCATTTATTTTAATGCTTGAGTGGACTGCTGGGATGTGTCATACAGATCCTTCCCCAGGGACTTTCAGGGCTGAGAACTCCCTAAGGACCAGCACGAGGTTTGGTTGATCTTCACGTGCTACATTAAAAAATACATCCAGATATATTCAGGATTTTCCTTCAGCTGTTTCAGGCACCTTTTAGCGAGCTCCCCTTCCAAACCTTCAGTGGTGCTGCAGCTCACTCACCTGTAAATCTTGTTTACACCTGGTGAATTCAGCACTGCTCAACTTTATCCCATTCACTTGTTTTCTGGGTTCCCAGCTCCCTTTACACAGCAGGAGAAAGCTCCTTACCCTTCTTGCTCCTCTGAATCCCTTCTCAAAGGAAATAAATTTGGTGTCCTTTACTTATTATTATTTTTTTTTTTTTTACAGCACACCAAAATCCTAGAGACACTTCACATCCTTGGTCCCCTTTGGGCAACTGGCATGAAATAAAACCGATCGTAATCCCATCCGTGGCCCAGAGCAATGAGACAGACAGAGCCCCTTGCAGGTTCAGCATTGCACTGCTGCCAACAGCAGCCGTCTCGGAAAGCTCGTTGGAAATAAATGAGATTCCCTGGCTTGCTCTGCTGGGAGCAAGAAGTTTGAGACACGGAGCGGCCTCTGCAAAGCCACCCGAGGCTGCCTGGTTAAATGCAGGGGGCTGCGTGCCCGTTCCCGAGGTTCTTTCTGCAAACCTCACGCCGAAACGTGAAGTCACCCCCGTGTGTGTGCTGCCATCCCCAGATCAGAGGAGAGCACGTCGTAAATGCTGCCAGCGCCTATTAAGGGGTTTCGCTTTACTGAACCTGGCAAACACAAATAAGCATTTGAGAGCTGAACTAGCTCAGAGAGCTTTAGCCTTTGGATTACTTACTAATGAACTCCCCCTAGTCAAGCCATTTAATTTCATTAAATTGCCAAGACAGTTCCAGTTAAAGGCTCGGGTCAAGCGACACACTGCTGTTTTTTCAAAGCGACCTCATCAGGAAAAAGCGTATTCCTCTGTTTAAATAGATACAATTTTATAAACACCTGCATTGAGCAGTAGCCTGCACAGGCTATTTTCCCTCTGCACATCACTGGAAAACCCAGCAGGAATCACCTAGAGGCAGGAGCAAGCATTGTACCTTTATTTTTTTTTTTAATTTCTGCTCCTCAGGCCAGAAACTCCCCTCAGACCCTGCCTACTCAGCAATGATCTCCCATCTCCAGTTATTGCTCAAATTTTCCTCCACTCATTCCACCTGCATGGACTTCAGCCCCCAGAACCAGGATATGGTAACGGGGATCTGCACCCTGATTCAAGGAGAAACACTCGACCCTTCGGCTCATTTCAGGACCCTTGAGCATTCAGAGGGTTTGGGCTTTTTGTCGTGTCTCCCAGGGGAGAAGGACCTTTCTTTGGGGTCCTGCCAGAGCCCCTTCTCACTGATCTCACAGGTTTTGGCCTCAGCCCATGATAACCTGCACAGTCAGCAATCCTTTGGCAAGCAAGCAGCAGGGCTGCCAGCTGAGGACAACCGAGGGGAATGAAATTTAATTTCCAGAAGGGATGGCTGTCAGCATCATGTCCCACCCAGCTGTATCCCAACAGGGATGCACAACGCCCTGGCTCCAGGCACGATGCTGCTGCAGTGCTACCCTGCCTAGACTAAGCACACACAGCATCAAATCCACTTAACAATGCTGATTTCTCTCTTTTTTTTTTTTTTAACCTCCAGTTTTAGGATCTTTCCCTTAAAACAGAGTCAGCCTGGCTGTTCCAGCCCTCAGTGAGCTGCAGAAGAGTTTCACTGCTTCTGGGTCCCCCTGGGGATGAAGGACCTGGGCAGCAGCAGGGAAATAAATCCCCTTCGTCCCACCCTTGGCCACTCAGGGCTTGCTGCCCATATGGTCAGGGATTGCCCTCTGTAAATGAGTGCAGTGAGCAGAAAATTAGGGTTGAGACTCTGGCGTAACACCATGCATGCATACACACAGCAGTGAGATGTTTGTCCCAGCACAGTAAAGGAAACCCCAAAAGACAAGGCTTAATAAAAGAAGTAAAGGACCTCACTGGGTCCTGTAAATCCCATACAGTTCCCACCACAACATGAAACAATTACCCAGCAAAGCCAACATCAGCCAGACCCACCCACCCACCCTACTTCAGCAGGCTTCAAGCCCCTTTCCATTAACAGTGTTGGCCCAGGAGGCTGTTAGACACCCACATTCATATGGTGCTTTAAGACACTGGTGTTGAAAGGTAACCTTAAAAAAAAAAAAAGTTTTAAAATTTTAAGACGACAAAACAAACATCTAAATTCCCGGTAGACATTTCTATTAGCAGGGACAGGGCTTGAATTTAGGTTCAGAAACAGGACAACATCACCTTCAAATAACTCTCCAGATGTTAATCTTGCTCTTTCCAGATGTTAATCTTGCATACAGAGCCCATGCACTGTAGAAATACAGAGGGAAAAAAAAGGACAGTCAGGAATAAATTGCAGCACGCTAGAGTGTGCCTTTCTCAAAGATATGCTCTGGTTCAGCCACAAGTTACTCGACTGAAGCTTTGTGTCCCGTGCTGTGCAAGGAGTGCAACGAGCTGAGCGTGGTGCTCCCTTCACCCTGGCAATCCCCAGGCTCCCTGCAGCCTTCCACTGCTGTGGGACTGCTGTCAGCAGTGACAGAAGTCCTGAACACCCCCTGTCAAGGTTCTCAGATGTGGATCTCTCCCTTGCAATTACAAAAGTGGTGCAAAGAACGGAAATAAAAGTCAAAAAGTCAAACAACAACAACCAAACAACCCTCATGGCTGTTGCAGACTCCTCTTGGAAGTGAAAAATCAATAGCTGGCTTTAAAAAAAAAAAAGATTAAAGGTGAAATACAGAAACTGCTTCTGTGGTGTCCAGCCTCCAGCCCCAGCACGGGGATGCTTGTTCCCGTGGAGGTGTCACCACCAATTTTGGTAAAACCGCTTGAAAAGCATGGCTTTGTACAAGGAGGCAATGTGAGTCTCAGCACAGAAAATGGCTCGGACTGATCGTGAGTTCAATCCTTACTGTAAAAGTTTGCTTGGGATGGAATTACCTTTGAAGTAGCTCTGTTACTTCCTTATTTACAGTTTTCAAATATTCACAGAAAGCTTCTCCTGGGTCAGTGTGTGATGTCTGAATAACACCACTCTGTACACACCCTCTGCGTGAAAAAATGAGTGGAGCTCTTGCATCAGTCACACTCATCCTCGGGTTGGTAAGTTTGAACAGGGAGGAGCTTGGAGACTGCTGACAGAAGTTATTTGGACACAGAGAGATTTCCATATGGAGACACCGGTCAGATCACCTTCAGTACAGGTGGAGAAGAGCTTCATATCCTGAGAGCCACATGGGATTGACCAACACAGTGCATCTTAGCCCACTGCTGGAAGCTCCTTGCCCCATTTCACGTCCTCCACATTAGCATCCACTATTTCTTAAATACCCAGGAAAGCAAAAGCAGGGCTTTGCCACTCCATTTTAACAGAGCCAGTTAAAGTCTAGCAGGGGTAAGCAGATCTTCCCTTAGCACAACCCTACAGAGCCAGCAACTCCTGTCAGTGAACTATGCAAAGTCCCAAGTCCATTGTTCACCAATCCGGGACGGGATTTAGTTCATTAAAAATAGTTAATGGAATGTTAATGGCACTTAATTGTATGCATTGTGCTGGTTTTGCAGCGATTTTTTTTTCCCCTTGATTCACAAAGATAGGATTAAGTGCTAATGTATTGCAGGCTGCTGAAATGTATAACCTGCGGTCATGATTTTAAACACATGTAAAGGTGCTAATTGCATTCAGTTGACACAACTGTAGATGGGAAGATCATTTTTCGCACCTTATCAGCACTGGTGAGGCGCTAACTGCATTCAGAAGACACCACTGCTGTTACAAAGGTAATTTCTTGCACTTCATCAGAGCTTAACACATGCTTAGCAATGCGGCTAGCCAAAAATATCATACCATCGGAGTTAATGAGGTGCTTGCACATTCCTAACGAATGGGAATTGTAAAAAAATAAAAATTAAAAAAAAAAACACTTTTTTTTTTTTTTTTAAATAAAGAGTAACAAATTCCTGCAGATGCCACGTTTTTGGAGTTGGTGGTTGCCTACCTTGGTGTGATTTCTGAGCATGCTGCTAATGCCTTCTGGTGGATGGATGCCAACGCCAATCAGGTGCAACTCTCCTTCTGTGAACTGTGGAGTCCTGCAACCCAGCAGAGCAGGTGAAATGGCCGCTCCCCAACTTCTGAGCCTGAAAAGAAACTCTTGTTAACAAACTCTTGTTAATCCCTAAAGTCTAGGCTGTCCATGCAGCACGTTTTACCAAGCCAGCCCATCCTGGGCACTAGACCCAGCGGAGCGCTGATCTTTGCACCTTGAAGAAGGACAACACACACACACCTTTACGGCCTCACCTCACCGTACCAAGGAGGTTTCTGTGGTGCCCAGTATTGCCTTCATGGCAATAGCCCACTCCATATCATCTCTTGTTCTACTCTACCATCTCTAGCATCTCTCTTTGAAATGCTACTGGTAGAAAAGATGAAACTTGATTTTCCAGGTAGCCAAATGTTGCTTTGAGATCCCAGCTCATCATTTTATGCAAATTCAAATTATTTTACTATGGGATGAAAACCATTAATTGTTCTCCTCCCCTTTGAAGATGGCCCTTGACTATGCTCTGAATCTGCCCGTGGTCTTTGACTGAAACCTTCCTGTTCCCAAGGTGCTGAGGTCATTTGGCTGCGGCTTGGTGGGCAGCTCATTTCCCAGCCCCATGGGGAGGGCTGGTCTGAGGCAAAAACCTCCTATGGAGAGGAGTCTCTTTCTGCTTTAAATGAAGAAGCCTATGATGAACCAGTATCTTATACTGGGAATAAATAAAACTGGCTGGTGGGAGAGCTTCCCAGTGTTCCTCCGGCACAGGGTGACCAGGGACCTCCTGCTTCCCTCCCTCCAAGCTTCGACAGGGCAGGTAGTCAGCTTCTGTTACTTGCTTCATTCCCCAAATTATAATGCTGGCTTACATATAAATGCAAGCAGCAAGAAATGATACTTTAGCCTTCACAGCCACACATCACACGTTATCAGACTCAATGTAGGACAAACTTGTGCTTGCAGGAGCTCAGAGGGTGCACCACCAGCCACGCTAGCAGAGGACAGCACACTGCACAGCACGAGCACACCCACACAGGGGGTGCTGAGGGGGTGCAATGGTTGCACGTGTCCTTGGATGACTCTCCTCTACCTATAAGACAGAGAATTTTTGGCAGTGCTGCTGAGCAGCACCCACCTAGCCAAAGCAGGGTCTGATGGCCAGCAGTCAGGGCACTGAGCAGCAGAGACCTGCCCACAGCAGGGTCACTAGCTTTGAGAGAAAGGACCTAAAAGCAAAAATAAATAAATAAATAAATAAATAAATAATAAAAAACACAATGTGTCAGCTATCCTGAAAATACCCACTTTGTATGCTTGCCTTGAGTGACATGCTGGCACGATGTTAACGAAAAGCAGAAATTCCAACTAATAGAAACATGAATATTCCCCCACATTACCTCCAAAAATCCCTTAGCAAACAAAGCTAATCTGAAGACACAAAGGTAGATTTGCAAAGCAAATTTACCCCGACAATGCACACAAGCCACTCCCGGGGAGGGCGATGTGAGCAAGCGGGGCGAGCACTCACCCTGAGCGGCTGACACCCAGCTCCCCAGTGCTGAGCCTGGGTAAAAGTCACAGCCTCCAGCCACAGCCAGGGTCTTTTTATTTTGCCTTGTAAGGCTTCTTCGAGCAGGCAGTATGTATCCTGATCTCTCTCTTTTTTTTTTTTTTTTTATAAATAGCTTTTCTTTGCAGCCTGGTAGCTCCAGAGCTGCATTTTTTTTCCCATCCACCTGATGAAAGGTTCCTTTAAACGCGCCCCATCTGATGAAAGGTTGTCTTGGAAAGCAGCTGGGGCTAAACAAAGCCAGGCAGATTAATCCCAAGGCTCTGGGTGTAACATGTCCCGTGCAATTACCTCCCAGGGCAGCAGCCTGTCTAACCAGCTGGTTTGGTGGCTGGAGGACCCTCACCATCACACCAGAGCCCGGGGAACCTTTCTGCTGCTCTCCCGAGTGTCCCCGCACACCCTGAGTCCTTACAGCTGGCAATAATCAGGGCACCCTTTCTGCACATCCCTCTTTGCTTCTGAAGACACCGCATTTAGAGAGGTCTGAGCATGGCCACGCATCGGTCAACACGTTTTTGGTTGCACGGTGCATTCGGCAGATAAAAGGGATTTGCTCTGTAGCATAAATTAGCGCAGTCCTAAGGCAGCGTTCATTTGCATTCAATGCCACACCTTCCCAGGGAAAGGCTTCTCTTACTAAGCATGTTTCGGGTGGCAAAGCTTGACTTGCACTGCGTTTGCAGCTCTGAATTCAGACGCAGACGGGGAGGACGAGGAGATGCCGTCATCCCGGGGTGACGAGCGGGGAAGCTTGTCACCGAGCCTGCCCGCAGCACAGCACATCTTGCAGCTGCTCAATTCTTCTGCCAGAGACAGCACACGGACGTGGCACCGTGAGCACGCAGCTGGAGGGGATCCTCGTGTCCCAAAGTGGGCTGGCAGCACCCAACCCAGGGAGACCCCTTGCCTCCTGCTCCTGCTACGCTCCCAATATTGACACTACATCGGTCACCCCGGTGCAAAGAGCTTCCTTTCCCCACGTTACAACGGGAAGAAGCCTCCTGCTTTCCTCTATTATCCTTAGCCACATCTGTATCTCAATATCTATTCTTTATCTATTTATAATAGGAGGCAGGATTATTCTGAGGCAGTTGCACACCGCCTGGCCAACCCAACCTCTTTGGGATCATCAACAAGGCCATCGCAGAGATCCTTGTCACTATCTTTGCTTGGGATCTGCCGGCATTTCCCAGCACAACTAGTAACTAACAACGGGGGGGGGGAGCTGAGGACTCTTCCTCCGGGGGAAGAGACGCAACCCAGCTGACTGCAGGATGAAATTTACTGCGATATGAAGGGATCACCATGGAAACCTCTTTATTTTATTTCAGCCAATCTTTCTGTGCTGTCACTAACAATATCACCTTCTCACTAGCCATAAAGCAAGGATTCCCAAAGAGGTTTGTAATTCTTGCTGGCTGGCTGAGCCATCTGCCCAGGAAGACAGTTTTTCTCCAGGAAAACCATTCTTGTGGTTTCCTCCCCTCTCCAGATGTAACCCTGCCAGCTCACCACGCAAAGGATAAGGCACCGCCCCTGTGCTGTGCTGCTCCTCGAGCCCCTCTTTCGTGGTGCTCTCAGGGTCCTCGTTTTGGACTTTCACCAATTTTTGCTGGATTGGCGCTGCCCTCTCCGTGTCCCTAGTCCTGCCACCAAGCTCTAGTAAGCCAGGCGTCCCCAGCACCTCCATCTCAGGGGACAAATGTCCAGCTGGGGTAAGATGCTGTTTTACCAGCTCAGATCAGCACTGCTCACCCACCAGATCTGGCACCTGAGAGAATGTCAGATCATAAATGTTAGGTATTTAACCTGCAGAATAAGAAAAAGTATAAGCAGGAAAACCTGCTGTGTTACTGCCACCAGTTCCCTCTGTCCCCACACCTCCTGGCAAAGAAAGTTGTTGCCTTGCCGTGCATCTGCCCTTGAGCAGCTGCACACCTCAAAAGACAGCTCCATCAATCTGCGATGCTCCAGGGCTAAACCGAGCACTGACAACCTTCGGGTGAGCGGGGATGGAGGATAAAACCAGCAGCTTCTCCATCGACAACCCAAGTTGTCCATGGAGAGTGCAGATCTCAGTGACCTGATTTGCTCCAGGAAACACAACTCCCAACAGCAAGGACGGGTTTGTCAGAGAGCACAGTACTTGAGGAGGCTGCGATTAGCCAGCATCCCCATGCCTTCCACTGCAAAACTGCCTTGCCTCTAATTGCTTTGTACTAAGTAACAGCCTCCAATGTAACAGAGGAAGAGTCCTGAAGAGAGCTTACTTGCCAACAAAGACTTCAGATAACTTCTAAGAACAGTGTCTGCTAAAGCAGCATTGCCTTGTCTTTTAGGCAAGAACACGTTACTTGCAAGTTGTACAAGCTCTCCAGTAAGTTCATAGCAGGGAGGTTCCAGCTGCAACATGAAGCAACGCAGAAGAAACTCAAGTCCAGAGCACTTACACAGGGTGGCATCTGGAAGATGACACTGATGAGGAGAAATGATGAAGTATGTTAATCAATTCTGGGCATTTGGCAGGCAGCAGAGCCCTAAAGGTGCAAAATCCGAGGGCAGGCTGGGGGCAGCCCAGTGAGGGCCACAGCTGCACCTTGGTGCTCAGCAGGACCAGCCCCAGGTCTTACCTCTGCCTCCACATGCCAACCCATTCAAGGTTGCGGCCCAAATCTTGGTCATTACTTCGGCTGTATTCCGCTGAAAAGTAAAATATAAAACAAACAAACAAATAAATGAAATGGAAAATAAATAAAATGACAGCTACAGATGCAGACCCAGTGCTAGGTGTGCATCCTCACAAAGAAACATAGCATAACATATTGAAACTTACTCCAGTGCTCTGGAAAAACTGCACAGTTTCAGTTATTTCCCCCCAAAATAAATAAAACATGGTAGACACCTTTAAATAAAACGAGCCTGTAAGTTTGCCTTCTTAGCTTCATCCCTAAAGGACTAGCCTCACTAGCTCTGCCTATAAAAAGGGTAACTAAAGCCATCACCCGGTCAGTGGGCCAGCCTGACCTCGAACCCTGCACAGATGCATCATTTCAGACGTGCAGGAGGTGTTTCAGTTTGTATTTGCTAAACAACAATTTAATAGCCCAGCTTTTTATGATGGATCTGTCATTGTGGTTTGCAAGACAGGAATGTCCACCCACTAAATGAATAAATTTAGTCATCCCCATTCCCTGTTGGCTCATCTTCTGCTGAGTTGCAACATACAACCCGGGGCACTTTTGGATCTGCTTCCTTAATAAGCTCATTTCTCAGTACAACCACTGAAGTAAAGCAGGAATTTTCTACCTCTCGTCCCCAGGCCAGAGAGGGAAAGATGGGGATGAATAAACAAAAAACAGTGAGATACTTCGGAAGACAGCTTAGATTTGTCACTCGTATTCCACCACTTCCTTCTGGTGGTCTTGGGATGTCCCCTACTCCTAGTTTTGTTTGCCTTGAGTGTCAGTTCTTCACAGCAAAGCCCATCTCCCGTCACAACTTGGTACTCTACTTCATGCTGGAACAGCCTGTTCCCAGGCAAGGCCATCCAGTACTTCAGTAATATAAATAACGGGATCTCAAGTCTATTTTTGACATGATGTTATATTGTGTAGGAAGTCAAAGAACCATTATTCCCTATGAAGTGCCGTTAAATAATTTAGAGAAAAGATGATAAAATCACAGACAGCAAACACATCTGTTTAAAGAGTTCCTACAGGAGACGGACAGAATTTGATAGGCACGGGCTTGTAGTCAGATCCGGTGGAGTGGTCTCTCCTAAAACCTTTTTCTCCAACAGAAGAAATCTTTTTGGACTGGAAATATCAGCAAATCGTTTCTTGATTAAGAAGCACAAACAAGCTTTTCAAAATCTTACATTTTGCAGAAACTGCAAATTTTCTTTGCAGAGTTTTGCATTTTGGTATTCAATTGTGAAACTTTTTTTTTTTAATTATAAGTTATATTTTAATGTAATACCACTGCCATGAAAAATCTGATGTAGAAATTATTTAATGAAAAAAGACTATTGCAAAACGCAAGTCGATGTAAGCTTTCAGGAGTTTCTGGCATCAATTTGGATCTACATATCTTGGAAAACTTTAAAAGAACGTTTCACTTCCCAGTTTAATATGTGTTAAAAGGTTTTTCATATACATCAATCACTGTGTTATAGAGGCATCAGACAGAAATCAGTAGAAAGGAATAGAGACATATTGTAGGCTTGCTTACTATGATTCTTACCCCTATGCCATGGATTTATAGTGCTGTTACCACAAGCTTATTTTGTCATAGGTTTCTTCCTGTCTCAGGAAGTGTAGAAGTTTATTGGGAAACAACTTGAGGACAAAATCTACCATAACACAATTCATAATAAAATAAAATATACAAAAGCATGCCTCAAAATCAGTAAAGGCTGCATATATTCATGAGCCCGTCACACTTCATTTTTTTAAGATGGAAAAATGGTGGAAACATTATTTGTTCAATGTTTTATTTTAAAAAATGTTTGTTAAATTATGCCATCATGGTTAATCTATCACCACCAATCTGGATGCTATGAATATTAATAATTATTCTTCAATAATTCAATTAGTAGTTCAATAATTAATGGGAATTCTAACCTTCATTAATATTTTCATCATTTGTTCAGAGTTTCTCCATTCTCCCATCTGCATAGCTGTGCAAAGATCCTGCAGGGCAGCCATGCATGGACCTGAAATGATGCACTATGTGAGGACAGATGCAGAACATCCCAGCTCATGCCTTATCCCAAGGTCCCAGCCCACCAAAGCATTTATCTGCACTCTTGGCTCTAGCAGCAAGAGCAGCTCACCAGAGCTACCTTCGTGCTCTGGGCGTTGGAGCCTGGTCCAAGCTCTCACCACAGCTTTTGGAAGCATTCCTTCTGCTTTTGCCAACCTATCTGCTAAAAAATTGTCTGAAATACTGTTTTTGCAGCCTAAAAGGTCACAACTTCATACAATAGCTTGTTCAGAAGTGTGGAGGGGAACACAGAAACTCTGCATCCTTACCACATGTATCATTACTTTTGGTCTGCTCCTGAAACAACGCAAATCTCCAAGGGGACTCCTGGAGGAGGATTGCTATGGGGAGCTGTCACAAAGGGCAGCATTCAAATATTTGCCAATTTCTCCTTTTCGCTCTCCTTGCACATTCCAAGCGTTGTAGTGAAGATCAAAGCCTGCAAACTGGTTGCTTTCCCCCAAAAGGCAAACCAACCGGTTTGGTTCCCCGGCTAAATTTATCTCAGGTAGTTGTTAGTGGAGATGCAGGGGGGAAATTTGGCAGGGTTCTCGTACTCTCTTAGAAGAGAGAGGAAAGAAAAAAAGAAGGTAGCTCACCAAGTGCGTTAGCTCAAGGAGTGTTCAGGAAAAGTTAACTCTCACTATTGTCCTGCACTGTCCCTTCCCAGCATCCAAACATCCTTCCCATCGCTGCTAAATGGCAAGAGAAGCAAGCACAGCAGTAGCGTCTGCCACGTGGATCTAGAGATTGCCTGGAAAATAAATTTATTAAGTGTAAAAATAGTGAAAAGTTGTGCAGAGAAAGCTGATCAATCAGAGGCTGTTGTGGAACGGGGTTTATAGCCAACAGCAAGCACTAAGCCTCCCTAGGAGACGACTTGTGGCATCACCCCATGGTAAATCTCCACAGGAGGTGCCTCTCTCTCTGTGCACAGCCCATGGGAGCCTAAGGACTGTGCTTGACCAGACACTGTGGTTTTAGACAGCTCCCACTAGGAAAAATGAAGCCCACCTGTTAAAGGCTCACATCAGGATTCATCAGAGTCCTCCAGGTTGCATGCATGTAAATTAACTTGTGAAGTTACCCTGTCCTCTCCCTGTCTGAGGTTAATGCGTCAGGCAGGCAACCCAAAAGTTGCCAAAGCCCATGTGAAGTCCGCATGGCTAAAGTTAGATGTCTGGAAATTCAAGAATTAGCAGTTGTCTGACAAATTTATTAAAGCTTACCCACCTGTCACAATTTAATGAACATATTATGCATTGGTTGGGCATATAAATGGTAGCCATGGAGAAAACAATCCCACATCTCTCCAGAATAAACAACATTTCACAGTTTTAATTGTGTCCTGATGTTATAACGATCACAAGTAAACTGGGTAATCATTCATTAAACATGAGCTAATTCTATGTCCTGCTATAATTATTATTGTTTCCTGAAAATGTAATGTGTAGTACAAGTACAATAAGTGCAAACTGAAATATTGCTTTTGGAAGGTTATTTATTACTACCTTCAGCTGTAAACATTTATAACTGAAATTTATTGGTCCACGGTCTCTTCATATAAATATTTTATGTTCAGCCTCAGGGATCTGCATCTTCTCGTTTAAATGTCTCAGTCCCGGTGTCTGCACCAGCAAAATAATCTCAGGGGAGAAAGTTTGCTGTCCTACATTATTTGGCCATCCTGCTGTTAACATAAGGCAGCGTTACTTGTGTTATATATTACCTTGCATAGGTGCATGCAGATGTGAGGCAGCAGCAGCCTTGGTGCACTACTCCGGCTTGCTCGTTTGTTAGCATATCACTTGTGTAGCACTCCTACGTGCCATAGGGTAGCACCCAGTTGTTATTTCTAAGCCTTTTATTGAAATAAATAGTCCTGAGAGGAGTAGAAGGAAATGTCAGAGGTGACCAGAAAAGATTTGTAAACAGCAGTGAAGGGGGAGGGTTCGCTGAGAAGAAGCTGATGTGCAATCAGCCCCTCTCTGCTCTCGTTCCTACTCCCATGCCAACAGGACAGCAAGAAGGCCCCCAGAGCAGAGAAGTGAGGGTTGTGGAGATGATGGGAAACAAGTTTCAGACCTGGTCCTATGTCAGCTTTACAGGGAAGGCTCAGAGCCAGCTAGACATGGGGCACTGAGGGCACCTCAGCGTGATACCAAAACGACTAATGCCAAGAGTACCGTTGTGTGACCACAGACATGAATGTGCTCGTCAGGCAGCACACGAAAGGAGAGGTATCTCACACCTTCACCACTCCAACCCATAAACCCAACACACTTAAGGAAGACATGAAGCAGAGACAGAGCTTCCCTACTTCACCTTGACTTGCTGCCTTCATTCCACAGCCATGCACCTCCAGCGGGTGATGCTGATCACGCTGCCCCATCCCACTGTCCCTCCTGCACCCAACGTGGGACTGGGCTGCTCCTGCTGATGGAGATGTACAGATAGCACTAAAGAGGAGCCTGCTCAATCCCCACCACTGAATTATAATAAATCATTTGGGTTTCCATGGCACCCGTCCAGAAAAGTTGAAGGAACAGAGAATGAAGTAGCTGAACGGCTCGCAAAAATAATGTATGCTTTTTAGTGATAAATTACAGTTTCTACAGTAGAGGACTGGAAGGGGGCCAAGTCCATATCAATCCTTTCAAAAGGAACTAATGGTTCTCCCAGGACTCCCGAGCCCTCCCCACACTACCAGGAAAAATAGCAGCAAGGATCCTTAGAGAAAGCTGTAGAGTCTCCTGATGAATATAATATGTGAAGGGTGAGCCAGCATGAGATTTGCTAGGGAAAAAAATCACTCTGTCCTAAATAATAAAAATTTACTGAAAGAAGAAACAAAGTAATGGCTGAGGGACAGGCAGGAGACATGGTGTGGACTCTCGCAGGGATTTCATCTTAAGTGCCCCAAAAGACTATTAACCCTTGGAGCATAACACGAAAGCTCATGTTTTCAGCTCTCGTTTTCAATTACCTGCACTGGGGGACTGCTGAGCGCATTTGTCTCTGGATTCCTGATTTTCATAAATGGATAAACACACACGGGTGCCTCTCTCCAGCGCCTGTCCCCATCTCTGCATGGGGAGACTTTCCATCCCTACAGCCACCGCATGGGGTGCTTTGCCCTCCTTAATTTCTGAGCTTCCAGCAAGCCATCCTTTATCGCAGAATTTTTAACGGCCCTGAAGTACTCGGTGCTACATCACTTATGGCATGTAACAGTTATTGATCTCTTCAATTCATCCTTCTAAGTGGCTCCCATCGAGTGCCGGGAAGTCAACCAGCTTGAGCTGTGCAGCCCATCCACCAAACTGAGGATGAGACGACTGAGCCTACGCAGAAAATGTTTTTTTTCTTCTTTTTATTTTTTCTCCCTTCCACTGGGAACCAGAGTGCGTGTAATGCTGTTAACACACTGTGCTTGCTTGCCCTTAGAAATAATTTTATGGCCATACTGAGTGCCTCCAAACATTAAATATGTTTTGTAAGTAGTTAGCAAACTAGCTGGGCGCGCTCTAAATGCGGCAGTAAATAAAACAATAAGAATCTAAATATCAGCTGTATTTCATCATCAGGGGTACTTCTCAGCCCTGCAGTAATTCTCAATGTTAAAAACCCTGATTTCTATTTTTGAAGCTATGTTGTGACTAGAATTCACACCTAATCTTTCCAAGTTATGCTGACTCTCTCTCACCTGCTTAATCTGATTATGCTCCCATGAAGAGGGGACGTTTTTTGTACCGAGTGGGTAGAAACGGTTTCTTATGTTGGAAATTCACTTCCCAGGTTTCTAAATGCAGCAGCAGCGTTAACCCTGATGCTGCTTGCTTTAGGTTCAGGTAGCACTGGAAAATCCTGCTTGTCTGATGTTTTCACTTACTGTATGATCGCAAATTCTGCTGGCATCACTCATTTCACAAAGCTGTGCTCTGCAGTCAGCATAAAGTGCATCTGCAAGAAGAGGGATGACAGGTAGAGCATGAAGAGGAATGGTCCAGATTAACTCATCCCAAGATTTTCTGTTACATTCAGAGGTTGACATCAAATGCAGCTACACCCTTCACCAAACGTCTGTGACTCTGCAATCTGTTGGCTTCAGACAAGTGCTCCCAGTGAGGAGGAGGAAGAGGCAGAATAAAGAAAAGATGAAGAAAAATTCACCCATGGGTTGATTTCCCTCCCACAATTTCTTTCTGCCCATTCTGTGATGTTTTCTGGAAGCCAGAAGGGCGAGGAGCAGCAGAACAGCATAAGGTGACTCCTGCCCATCCCACACTGCACACCCATCACCACCTTGCTCAGACCCATCCTGCTGTTTGGGTGCAGATGATGTGCTCAGGACAAGCACCCCAACATCTCCGCTGAGCTGCCTGTTGAGCGGCTCCTCTGCTGCCAAACGCAGCCCGTAAATCAGAGTGCGAGGATATGAACCAGGACCGAGGCACGACTGCAGAGTGCCTGAGATCCGAGATCAATATTCATTTTGCAAACCTCTCTGGAAGAGTTCCTTAATTAATTGTTGGAATTAAAGTCAAAATTGACCCCTCGATTTGTTCCTGTGGCCTTTAAATCAATTTTCTTCTCTTTGCAAAACGTCATTTTAGGACTGGCAAATAAAACAGTGCATTTTTTAACAAAGTGTCCTTCTCTGTAGATGCCATACCCACATTTGCTGCTCACCCCTCAGGGAGGCTGGCACATGCTGAGCTCTTACCTGTGGAAATGCTGCTGGCAGCAGCACAGCTTTTTGGTAGGAACGGCTGAGGCTGATTGGCAATTTCACCCTGTAATCAGAACCATGGCTTCCTGAGCAGCCTCTATGATCTATTTCTTTACCAAACTTTAAATGACAGCAGCTCACACCTCAGGTTACTGAGGTCATGGACTCCCTTATTTCATATCTCCAAATAACTGCTAGAACTCTATAAGCTCCCACTGAATTTATCCTCGCCCTGCAATCCACGAGGCAGGGAAGGGAGAAGATATGATTGAGGAGATGCAGGGATTTTTCCTGCTGTCACCGAAGTCCCAGCTCATGCAGGCACTACAACTGTAATTTCCCTAGCTCGTAACGCAAGCTTCATAATCCATATATCACCACCTCCTTGTGATGTTTCCTGGATTCCCTAACGTTCATTATTTTTCTGACACTTTCAGGGAATTGCTAGGAAAAAAAAAAGAAAAAAAAAACCAACAACAACACAAAACTGCCCAAGTTCAATAAAGCTGGGGCTTAACCCTGTAGATTACGTGCTGGTTACACCCTCCTGGCATTTCATAGCTGGGTCCCTGTATAACATTTTTCTCTGGGAGAGCAGGTGGTACCCAGCCATCAGCTGGGGATGCTTTCTCCCTGATGGGACTCTTATCTTGCATACCCAAGACCAGATAAAGATGGGTTATTTTTCCATCCATTGTCCCCCCAGCCATGGGAATTACCTGCAAGGCCCCGCTCAGGATGATGAGGATGGGTTTTGTGTCAAAAGGAGACTTCATCTTGATCTGCAGCTGTAACACGAGCTGTTTCCTCACACATATGTGGGCCAAAAGCCCTCTAAAACCTAGGATGAAAGGTGTGTGAGCTCAACATAATGTGTTCTTCTCTGAAGGAATTTAAGTTGGCAGAAAGATCAGAGTTAATCAGTTCTGATGGATTTTTAAAATGCTATTCAGAATCCACCTATTTAGTTGCACTTCCTCACTATAATTAAGAGAATTACTAAGTAAATACACACATAATCCGCTGAGTCAAATTTTCAGAGGCTGTGGTGGGGCTGCCAGGTCGGCTCTGGAGGCACCCAGAGGTGCTGGCGCGTGGCACCAAGTCACCTGCGACTTGCAAAGGCACCACGGAGATGGGCAGTGGAAACGGGCAGATATCATGCCTGCCTTTTTTTCCCTGTGCAATTTTTTTAAATTGATAGCTCTGCACAGAATTCACAGATGAATACCATCTGGTGTGGTGATTTATTGCCCCTGAATTTCTCAAGTTACTTTTTTTTTTTTTAGTTTTTATTTTTTTTTCAAACTTTTCTCATCTTACCTTTTCCTTATATTTTCTCTTTACAAAAACATTTTCTATAGAAATGCAGTTGAGATAGGCATTTCCCTAACATGCTATTTTATCATAAGATAAACAGTGGCCTGTCACTAGACAGACAAACAAACAACTGATGTATGGGATCTATTTAATATCTCTGCAACTCCAGAGGCCTTCTAGACATATATGTTGTTGCTTTCCAATACTCTAAGAGATGCCCATAACTGGTCATGTGAGAAAAATAGTATATAATGATAGCATTAAAAACATGTTTTAATGCACATACACAAGGAGAGAGAGAGAAAAAAAAAAAAAAAAAGAGGTGTTCCACAAGCAGTCCTGGCCCTGGCTCCTCCTAACTTTTAAAAGGCGGAGGAACACAGTAAACTACTTCTGTTGTAACTTTGCTCATTGTAGTGCATATCAACATTTTATTGTAATCTTCCTAACATTTACTTATACTTTATTTCCAGCTCACATATTACTACTTGCAGTATGTACGCTGTCCATCACCACGGTTTCCAAGTTCTTTGCAACCCTTAATGGACTTGGTCTCCTACCTGTTCTGCAAGAGGAATGTGAGGACCAGCACAATGGTACCAAGAATCAGCAGGGATGGGAAAGAAAGCCTGTGTTTTGGGAAGGAAAAAGCCATTTGTGTCAAAGCTTTAGATTTTGGGAAATGAATGTCATGGTGAAATAGTAATTGCCCATGATTCAAGGTGTTTTAGCTTGGTCAATTATAGAAACAGGATCAAGAATCTGAAGTAGGCTTATCACCATCAGTGAGCCCACACCCCCAGAACACCAAAGCATGGACATGTGGTCTGGAAAAGGAAACTTGAGGCATGGTGAAGCTCTCTGCCTGATCCACATAAGCATAAGGTAACCAAGCGCCAGACCTTTCTGCATGACACTCTCCTGCCCTTCACTCTTCTTTCAAGAGCTGTGTCATCCTGCACAGGATAAACTGTTTCATTAGACATTTCATTTCTGATCTCACAGAAAATGAAACATGGTTTTGGCCTGGACTTTATCGGATTAACTTGGAACCAGCCCCTGGGTATGTCTTTGACATAATACATCATAGCTTTAATGAGATGATTTTTCTCTGTGTGCTAAACAGACCCTAGAAGAACCCGATACTTTAAGCCTTAGCAGGACCTGTATGGTGGGGAAGGGCTGGGAAAGATACCTGGGGCTTAAACCTGAGTTTTAAGCAGTGGGTTTTAGCTAACAACTTGCCTGGAGTGAGTTAACAGGAGGGGTGGGCACTGCAGGGTACCTGGGAGCGGAGCGGGCTGGGCGGGCCGCTCTGTTCGTTTTTCACTAGGGAAAAATCAATGCTGCTTCAGGATTTTATGGTGCTTGGCTGCACTTCAAATACTTCTTTTAACCACCGGTTGAAAGCTTTCTATGCTACTTTAGTGGTAGGGGAACACATCACCCCTTACTGGATCTGTGCTTCAGAGCAGTAGGGTGGAGTCCAGCTGTTGTAGGAAAAGCCCATGAACAACTCCAGCTGGACTCCATGGGGTATGGGAAGACCTGTACATTGCTCCTTTCACATCAAAGGTCTTTTAAGAACATCTTCATGTGTTTTTTTTCTTTTTATCACTGGAGACTAACGAGCTAGATTTATGGGAAGCAACTGCTGTTACATCGAGGAACCTCGCACACGTTTGGGATTGGGTGAGAAACCCAAACACCTACCAAGTTCACCAAAGGCAATTTTCTCACACCATGAAAATAATCCTGCTGTCTCTGGAGAGAGCTCTGAGCCTGCCTAGCCTTGTGGGACCACCCATACCTACACATCCAACACAGAACTGGGCACCTCATGTCCTCTCTGCACCCCTACTCCTTCCCACCCCAGTCAGGAGCTACCTTTAATTAACAAAACTCAGATCTCTATGAGCAAACACAGGCATAGCAAAGCCAAATCGGGTTGACCACCAAGAGGAGAAACCCCACCACATAGCTGGTGGCAAGAAAAGGGAGGTGAGGGAAGAGAAACTCCAGCCAACTTCTGCAGGGCAAAGGCTGTCAGCTCCAGGTCCTTGGCAATAGAAAATCATTGTAACAAAGTGACTCCATCCTCTTCATTAAACTCTGCTAAGGTTAGAAAGTCACCCTCAAATCATGCTTGAGGACTAAGGGCTGTGCTTTCACTTACAGGATTGCTCTCCTCCACGAGATGCCTTTCACATAGCCTTGTCTGAAGTCCGTCAGGGAGCTCTGGCACAAAGAAGGACTTGATGCTGAAAGCCCACATGGCTGGGTCACAGCACACACCTGCAAAGAAGGGGCATGGGACAGTCTTGCAGATTATTTTCTTCTAGGACTGAGGGAAAATGACCTGAGCAAAAGCAGATACACGTTTTTAAGTAACAGAAAAGACGGAAGGACTGCTTCTGTCCCTGTTGCTCTTTCAATACCAAAATGTTAATGTGAAGAACAAGCCTTGAACTATTTGTATTTTTTTTTTATACCGCTACCATATTAGACAACCAAATCACACTTTTAGCCCTACTAGGAGGAAAAGGTTCCCTTATTGTTTAAATACGTTGGACATGAACGAAAACCAGACTATAGGTTGTTTGTCCTTCTACTAATAAGAAAGTGTAATTAAAAGTCATGTTAAAGTTGGAAGATCAAGAGAGTTTGTGATAGATAACAAGCTCGGAGCTGTCAAAACTGTCAGGCCATTAAAAAAAAAAAACAAAATAATTCACACCCCAGTAATTGCTTTTATGCTCTTTTTCTTATAAATCCAGGAGACATGAGTCATTAGTCCCTACAAAAGAGCCTTGTTTATCAGCCTTCACTATGCTATATTGCACTTTTACTTTCTGGGAGTGTTTGCCATAGGTATTGTCCTCTGAAGGCTTAAAGAAAGCGAAGGGGCTGTGTTCAGTCTCATTTGAGGAGACTCTGGAGGCTTTCATTGTCAATGAAGTTTAACAGACCTCCGAGCTGAAATCCTCTCTATTAATGCCCAGGCAATTGCAGTGCTTAGCATTACTGCACTGTCCCCAGCAGGTTTTGTCCTGAATCCCTGCAGCAAGCTACAAACGTTTGGCTTTGCAAAACAGCGTGCAAAGATTTTCCTTCCTCCTGCCCAGTTCTGTGATTTCTTTGCTCTGTTTGAGCTGAGACATGCCTGAGCTAAATAAATCATGCAAGCAAACATTTGGGAGTAATAGCAAGATTTTTCCAAACTTTTGGTTGCCTCCAGGCTTCCCCTTAGCAGCTCTGGAGTCAGGTGT
Organism: Anas platyrhynchos; assembly: GCF_047663525.1. NCBI lineage: Eukaryota > Metazoa > Chordata > Aves > Anseriformes > Anatidae > Anas > Anas platyrhynchos. The sequence continues at coordinate 32,226,723 of NC_092593.1, read as the reverse complement.
GTTCAAGGGAGACAGGCTGATTTACGAAGTTATGCTCCCCCACTAAGAATTAATTCCACATATTTAACAGGACAAGGAATGAAGTCATCAGCAAAGTTTTGCTTTTTATCCAAAACTGTTATTTGGGGACAGGGAGGGGAGGAAGTGGAGTGAGAGATACCTTTTACATCGGGTTATTGGCAGTGGTTCTGACCTCCAGGTTTGCTCCTGTGGGTTTCTTTGTGTGATGATGGAGATGAACCTGTTTGAGACAAGAAGGCTGATTTATGCTGATGAGATTACCGTGTATGAAACGCGTTGTAATGCCACACTTACTCATATATTATTCAGCCACTAGATGCCCCTGCAAGCCACACAGTCTTCTGGGCACAGTGTGCGTTTTGGCAGGCAGAAGAGACAAAGCTGAGACTCAACCTGAGAAGAAGGTGGATTTTTTTTTTCTTTGCCAGGGCTTTGGACAGTGAGCAGTGCCCATTTAGCCAGCACTGCTGTGTTATATCGAGCGACGTAGGGTGCTCGTGCAAGGGGACTTCAGAATAGACCAGAAATCCTAACAGCACTTCACCTTCACCTGCACCAGTAGCTGTGCTATTGCACAGGTGAAGGTATGTCTTCCTTTTCACCAGCTGGTTTGTATGGTGCAGAAGAGCGGTATGGGGACATGCAAAAACCCATCTCATGCTGTGAAAGGCTCCGGGTGTCATTTACTTACTGTGCTGCACTGTGTAGCATCAGCTCATTTCCTCAGACGCTCTCGATGCTGCCTGTTCAGGGAGAATGATGTTGTAGCACAGACTGATGATTACTTTCAACTCAATGGTTCCCAGGTCCCCATCTGTTTTCCATACCGTTTGCAGGGTAACAAAGCCCCTCCAGCTTTAACTGTCACCTTCCTCCATTAGGCAGGATTGACTGCATGCTCCAGAAGAAAAATTAAGGAAAAGTGAGCAGAGCACCTAAACACACAGGTATTTATGGACCAAGGTGCTGCCATCATCGGGAGCAAGGCTGTGCCAAAGCTGGGACAGGCTGTCCCCAGACCACACATTGAGCTGCTGCTTTCCCAAACCCTTTTTTTTCTTTTAATAAAATAAATATTTTTCTGCAATTCCTTTGAGGGTCTCTGTATTCTCTGCAGAGACCATCTCAGCACACACCCTGCTCCCCCTCGCGCAGGGCGCACTCCGGTGCCTCGCACCCCTGGGTTTCGCTGTGAATTTCAGCTGCAGACCCGGCCACCGGGCTCTGTGCACTTACAGCAACTGAGATTTGGGGTTTGGATCTGAAGGCTGATCTGTATCAACACGTACCTCCCGCGGATGAAGAGGCTGAGGCAGGAAGCACCTGGTGACTAATTTTGACTCTCGCCAGCCTGCCCAACACAGCACCGCCAGAACCATCTTTCATCGGCTGCTCAAGCTTTTCTCACAGTCTCATGCTTTGAACGGTTTTGCCAAATCTCAGCAGCACTGTGTGTGCATCATATCCTTGACCCTGAAGCCCAGACCTTCTCCTGTGGGTACTGCTTTCGGGACAGTACCATAGCCATCCCTTTATCATTTTTAACAACGCAGGTCCTTCCTGCAGATGCCACCAAAGAATGTGAAATCCCACCAGGAGCTGCTTGCCCAGCTCACACCTTCACTTTGCTCAGGTGGCTTCACCTTCAAGACACCTCTTAGCCCACAGACAAGTAAAAATGCATTTACTTGAGATTCTCTAGAATCATCACCAACATGCAAGAGGTGGCTCAAGACCAGCACCACACATGGGAGAGGGATGGAGGTCTCACCCGCTGCTTGCTGTGTTGGGAGGATGAGTTTTGCAAGCAGCCCCCCATCCATCTCCTGGGGGTTTTGCTGCTGTGGATAGCTTAAAAACTAGATTTTGTTTTCTGGTGGGTCTTAAATCCAAACAAACCCACCACAACCAAACACAGGAGGCTGGTGGCTCCACGAGGCCACCTCGTGTCCCCTGGCTCCCTGCCCCTCTGGTTGAGCCGCCAGGAGCAGCCTCCCGTAAATATTTGCTCAAGGGAGATCCTCGCTGATAAGAGAGCTGGGAGGCTGCTTGGGGTGACCGCAAGGGGAGGATTAGGGCTGGCTGGGAAGGGATGGGCGCTCTGGGAGGTGGTTTCCATGGGGAGCAGGAATCCGGCCCTGCTGGTGCCCGGCCATCCCACGGCATCCCGCTGCAGCCAAGACCTGCTTGCAACGCATCCCCCAAAGGCCGGGACACGCTCAACACCACTCAATACACCTTGAGAAGAAAAACCTAACCGCATTCCTTCCCCCGCCCTGTTTTTTTTTTTTTTTCTTCTGTTTTATTTTGTTTTTAGAACAAGGGCTCTCCCAGGCAGAAACTGCCCTCTCCCGTTTGCACAACCCTCCCTGTCCCCCAGGCTGGCGGTGACGGCGCTGGGGCAGAGCAGTGCCACCGGCGACGGGGAACAATGTGGCTTTGAGGCTCCCGGTGCGTGCAGGGCAGGGGAACCGGGCTCCCCCCTGCCTGTAATCCCCCTTTAATTGCTGTGCAAACACAGCGAGCAGGCGGTGATTTCCATGGATTCACGTAGCAGCTCATCACCACAGGCAGAACATGCTTTCTGAACGTTTTGGCTGAAAAAAAAAAAAAAAAAGAAAAAAAGATCTCACATTTTTCTCAGGTGGGACTAACATACGCCCAGCTTTTGGTATTTCAGCAGAGATGCTATAATTTACAGAACGTCGTTAGTATCAGCAAACCACTAATGCCGACATATTTACATTAAAAAAAAAAACAACAACCAAACAAAATGAACAAAACCCTGTTCATTCATAGAAATAAACACATCTATATAAACAGTCCCAGCCCTGTTGTGCCGCTTTTCCTGTATGGATGAATAAAAGCAGCTCGAGCAATGTGTGCTAAGCAGCCCCCAATTACCCTGTGGTTCTGCAAATTAACAAACTTTCCAGGTATAAAAATGTATATCCAAGTTTTAGAGCGCTGGGCAGGCATCACAGAGCTATAGATAGAGCCCTCAGATTATGAAACTGGAGAGATTTCTTTCTTAAGAAATTGGCTTTTAGAGCATTCAGGTGGGCTCTCAAAATCCCACATAAGCCGGCTACAGTCAAAACTTTTTTCTTGCAATTTGGGTTTTATCAGAATTTTCCACAGAATAAATATATTTTTCAGTGAAATCTCTCTCTCGAGCAATGAAACAGCATGACTCAAAACTGTGTCACTGTGTCTCATTTTTTGTCCCTTAAGGCTTTTTTTTTTATTATTATTTTTCCCCCACATTTTGTTCTGTAGCCTGAGGTTTTGCATGGGAATTCAGCAGACCTCGAAAGCACGAGACTCCTCTAGCTTACACACAGCCTCTCTCTGTCCGCGCGCATCCTGGGAGCTGCAGGTGGCAACAAAACCTGGCCCAGAAAGGAGAATGGAAGCAGAAGGTACTGAAAAGCACCATTCCCACGAGACGTGCTAATGCCATTGTGCCTCAAAACACTTTGGTTGTCAGCCAGAACAGCCTGGTTGCCAGCAGTATGATAATACAAACACTATGATACGGGGTGGAAAGCAGATGCACGCGTGAAAAAGGTCGCTTTTAGTCAAAAACCCAACTTTGCGCCCAAACAAAAGAGAAGGTTGGACCACAAATTTTGCAAGCTATACGTCTGGGTGAGTCCCTGTGATGCTTGAGCCCCACGGGATGTTTGCTGTTCACCACGCTGGGCTCAGGACATCAGGACATTTAGGATTTTAAGCCCTGCTCTGTGCTCACCAAAAGTTCTGCTATCGAGCTGTCCCTCCAGTTTGTTGCACTTTGCACGTGGAGTGCAACAACCTGCACTCCACGTGCAAAGTGGAGTGCAACAACCTGCACTCCGCCACAACCTGCTCATGACGTAACTACAACTAGGACCAACACGTTTACATTTTGCTGCTCTCACATCATGAACTTCTTAAAACCTGCGAATCTGTAATGGATATGGAGAGGAAATAGAAAACAGACAAGTCCAAGGCGATGCGTTTTTTATTTATACGCATCCCCACTCATCTCAGGCCTCAGAGCAACCTGTTCAGGGCAACCAGCTCCTACTGGAAAGCCTTGTGTCCCTATCCATCCCCTTACTTAATTTTTTTGAAGTTACTATGATTTTCTGTAGCAAGAAGTGTTGCTGCAAGGGTTGGTACTGGCTTGCGATGTATGCCTACTGTGGTAGGTCAGGGGGAAAATTACTTTGATTTAAATAAAAAATATATTTAAATAAAAAATAAATAAATAAATCAGGCATTATAGGAAGTTGCTTACAAAAGCTAAGCGAAGCACAGTTAGGTTTGCAGAGGTAAATACTCAGATTTGAAGCCCAGGGATACACAGGGAAATCCATTTTCAAAGGTGAAACAGCCAAACACCATTTCCCATACAACAGAACCTGTTCTGAACACCTGCCCCACAGCCTCGTGTCGAGGGTCTCTCAGGACAGGACCAACACCTTGGGTCTTGGCCCTCACTGTGGCGAGACCAGCCCAAGCACACAAGGCCGGGTACAAGGCGTGCCCTTTCCATTTGAATTATTCCACCTAGATGCTCCAAAAGAAGTCGAGGGCACACCTTCTTCATGAGTCACCAGCAGGAAAAGTCATTGCATGTACGGCCTGTACGATGCCAAGCTACGTTTTCGTTCCCGAGAACTGTTCCTTGGACTCTGCAGAAACACTTTTAGTTGGACAGGAAGATCGATATAACAAAACAGAGAGGATGTCAGCTCCTGATACAGATGCTCTCAGAGTTTAGGATGCAGCTGGTGTGTTACTAAAGGACAGATTTTGGCTACCTTGCAGGAAGCCTATGAGAAAATTTGTCTTCCTTTCCTGCTGTTGCTGCAAGGAGGGACGCTGAGAGTCCCTGCTCGTGATCATGCCTCACACACACACAAAGTCCATCAAAAAGTCCCAATACCTTCTGATAAGCAAGTCATTACCTACTGGTGAGTCACATCTCTGCCCAGCCTTGGCAAACAGCTCTGTGGACAGGCTTTGTCGTATAAACTGTACTCTTATACTGATTGCACCAAAAAGTGTCTTGTGCTCAAAACGGAGAGCAAAGTGTAGTTGGCTATCGTCCTCATACACTTCCACAGGTTTCATGGAAAACCGCCACAAGTGAGGAGCATTAAATCACCGTGTGCCATTAATCCATAACCAAACCATAACCATTAGACCACAAAACCATAAATTTGGAGGGATGAAGGCCTCAGTCTGAGTTTTTGGAAGAACTGCACACATGAACACAGGCTGCAAGTGCTGTGAGGGCGCAACAAGCAGCATCCGTCCTTACCAGGGGCTGGTAGAGACACAAAAGAGACAACACAAACCACGTTAGCACTTCGAGGAGCTGACGGCAGGCAGAAAGGATGAACAGCAACGTATCTTCTGCTATACTTCAGGAGAGGGACCGTTCTGAAACATAATTCACGTGCTGCTCCCAGGAACCAGACGCTGTGAGGGTCTGGACTGCCTGCAGCTCCCATGGGCATGAAGGACAGCACTGGCGGGTTCCCTCCTCTCCGTTTTCTCTGCAGATAAGGCTTTTAAGGATGGACTGGAGACAACATTGCTACACAGCTCACCTGTACATTTCCATTCATAAACCAGTGAGCTGGTAATTTTATAAGCCATAATTAGACGTTTTCTGACACCTAATCTGCTCATGCATCTATTTTAACTTTTGGCACTGAACATGCAGGACAGGACAATAACCTCCTTGCTTGCTGCTCACCAACCCCACAAGGAGAGCAGTTCTCCAGCCACTAGTCCTCTAGCCAGATCACCCTGTTATAAAAAGCAGAAACTTGGGAAACCCCTCCTTTCCAGCAAGTTCCTTCTTTTTTCTCTCTTTTTTTTTTTTTTTTTTTCCCTTTTAAAAAGCAAACCCAGCTTACAAAACATGCTTTGCCAAGACTTGGTGAGCCACCGCTCCTGCAGCCTCTTCCAGCCCCTGGGTTCTCCAGGGCCCCGGCTCCATCCTGGTGACCCGAGCGTGTCCCTAACCACGGAGGCTTTGCCGCAGACGCTGGCGGCACATGTCCCAGCGCTGCAATGGTTCAGGGCTGTGCAAAGTAAATACAACTGACAATGTAATTGATGTGGGTTGTTGTTTTTTATCCTTTTTTTCCAAGTGAGTCAAGAGAATTTTGTTTGTCTGGGTTTGAACATCAGATGGCTGCAGCTCATTTCATCGGTGCGTTATCAAATTCCTTTCTTCCAGGTAAGAGGGTGCAACCAAATCATGGCTAAGAGGATTACTGAACATGTGTGGCACCTGAGTCTAAATTAAATTCAGGTGAGAATGAACTGAAAAAATACCTTCATCATCTAATGACCAGATATCCACAAAGCATTCACTATTTCTACCAGAGCAGCCAGAAGCTGGTGCCAGATGCCAGCAGTAGTCCATGTGAATCACCCCTGCGGTGAAGCTGTAGAACAAGATGTTGGCCTGCTGTGTTCCTGCTAGATAAATCACAACCTTACAAATCCAGAAAAAGGCAGGAAGGCTTGTCTCAGCATCTCTTGACGTGGGGATTTGGAGGTCTGCAGCAGGGAGCACGTCTTTCTGGGAGCAGCACATGGGAAGGATGGTCTCACTGGACAGCAGTGGGGCCCAGAAGTCCCGTCCCACCTGCAAACTCTCACATAACCTGGGTGATTCGCTTCTTTTGGCTTAAGCTGGGCTTAAGTTGCGCCAGGGGAGTTTTAGGTTAGATGTTAGGAAGAACTTCTTTACCGAAAGGGTTGTTAGGCACTGGAACAGGCTGCCCAGGGAGGTGGTGGAGTCACCATCCCTAGAAGTCTTTAAAAGACGTTTAGATGTAGAGCTTAGGGATATGGTTTAGTGGTGACTGTTAGTGTTAGGTCAGAGGTTGGACACGATGATCTTGAGGTCTCTTCCAACCTAGAAATTCTGTGTGTGATTCTGTGTGATTTTAGCCTTTTCCTCTGAAAATGGAGGTAAATTCTCTCAATGACCTAACGAACTGATACCGACCAAAGTCAGTCTTGAAACCATGGTGATGTGGCTGTGCAAGGAACAGAAGAGATATGCTAAATAAATAGCTGAAGGATTCAGCCCAAGGAGAAGCACATCTGTGGAACAGACCAAGGGAGGCCACCGAAGCAGCAGCAGAACTGCCAGCTGATGTAAGCCAGTGCTGATGGCTTGGCTTTTCCACTGGCAATTCGAGCCACGAGTAAGGTACCTGTATGTGAGCTCGGAGAAGGGAAAGCAGCTGGGATTTGATGAGGATAAAGCCCTTGTCCCCATGAGGCATTGCCTATGCAACCAAGGAGGCAGGTTGGCCACGGGCACATGGGATTGGCACCTGCATTTACTGTAACCTGCAAGGGAGAGAGCTGTGGATGAGGAAGGAGATGTTAATTTACTCTGAGGCGAGCAGGGACCCACCCATGAAGTATCAGGTTGGTTTTCTGAAGGGATTAAGGCGTCCTCACCCTTTTGGGAATTCTCTGTGCTGTTTTTGTTGCTGTCATCCAACAAAGGTGCGGCAGCAGAGAGGTCACAGGAGAGGTGAGCAACGTGTTGAGCGCTCTGCTTCCCCCAGGATGGAGCAACACGTAGCAAACGAGCCAGGTGAGTCAGAACAGGGGGAAAACAGTAGGGAAGACTTCACTGCAGCACAGAAATTTGTGTCAGGGCTTCCTGATGAGAGCTCTGTTCCTTGTAATCCTTCACAATCAATTCTGGTAGCTACTGAGTTGTGTATTCCTGAAAGAAATGGAATTTTTCTTCAGCTAAAGAGCTTGCCCTGTGGGCTTGCAAGGAAGCAGCTTTCTCCCCACTGAGAGCTATTCTGAAGACTGCAAAGAGTCATTCTTGAACACAAACACAATAAAAAAAAAGGAAATCCCAAACTCCTGCCCATATGACTTGAAGGGAAGTTGCTGTGATGATGGCCAAAGTCTTCTTGGTAATGGCTGGTAGGGGTGATAACCACTTCTTGTGGCTGGTAAGGTGCAGATGGGACACAAAGATATAAAAAAAATGCACCTCTCCTGCTGTCATCCTGGGAAGCAACAGGGTCTGCTCTTCTCCAGTTCCTCCCAGTAGGCACAGAGTACCCCTTCCAGCAGAGGGTTGTGCCCGGGGAGCTGCTGGAAGGAGCTGGGAGCTGAGCTGTGCAGGGAGCCCATTTTCTCCACTGGCAGGTCAGAAGGACAGAGCTGGGAGTGGAGCTTTGCAGCCATTATCCTCCTCTGACCACCTACAGGGAGCCTTTTCTATGCAGCACTCAGCAAATTAAGAGGTTTCACCAGGAAACTCTGGGAACAACTTGTTTTGAGGCACAAGACGACCACCCACTGCCCTGCTGCCCCCACGCTGATGCTGCAGATTATGCCATTTTGTAACTCCTAAGGATGCTCTTTTGCTGAGGCCACTAAAAAGGTGTACTTCAAGCCTTCACATGGCAGGAAAAGAATGGCTTTCGGCAGCAGAAAACCGATACATGCAGCAGCTAGTCACTGGGCACATGCTTGGCTGTTAGCAGCTCTGTGGATGCCGCTGGAAATGGCTGTGGGATTTTTTAAGGGCACATCAAATTGATTTGGATCTGTTAAAACCTAACGCCTTGAGCTCCATCTGTGTTTCAAGTGTCCCTGCTGGAGGAGCAGAGGGAAGAACAAACACAAGCAGAGAACAGGATTTTCCTTGCCTTATCCCCAACCAAGTATGTTTGTTTAACAAGATGGGTGGAACCGAAGCCATGCATGGATGAAGCTAAAAGGAGGCGATGTATGTGCCGTGCTGCTTCACACTAGCACATTTGCACAAGCACATTTCCTTGCAGGACAAAAAAACTAATGGAGTACACGCAGCTTGCCCAGCTCAACACCTAATTTCGTCTGAAAAAATCATTGCTTGCCGTCGAGGCCTTCAATTTTAGCCTTTTACCCCCCTCACTATTTCACTTCTTCCTGCTCTCAGTATCCCAGGCAGTGGGTTACCCTCCTCGTGTCACACGCCACCTTTTAAAAGGGATGGTATGGGGTGGGGACGGCTCCGTGCCAGCACCCGGAGGGAACGCCCCAGCCTCGGCGCGATGCCTCAGCCCACGGAGAGGGCGAACACGTCTGCTGCCCGTCCCCTGCCAATCCACGAGTCCACCCCTTGCACAACCTCGGTCTAAAAATGGGCTGAGTGATAGATCGCTTCGCACGGCATCAATACAACTAATGTCAGCAGTGAGGTAATTCTGCAGGAATTCAGCCCTGCACGAAGCCTCCTTGGCACCCCTCTGCTTTCTGGGAGCAGATCTTTGGACAGCAGCAGATACCTAAGTCAGCCTTGCTGGAGCAAAGGCAGGAAAACATGTTCTGCACCCCTTGCCAAGAGCAGACCAGACATTATTTGCAGTAAGGGGGAGATGCCTCCGGTGTCCCTGGATCACAGCACTGCTCTTCAGAGCATCTTAAGCTGTTTAAGACCTTTGAGAGCACCAAACCTAAGCCATGCCCAGCAGACTTCAGGTAAAGGGGCTGCTACACTAACCCAAGATGGGTGTGTTAAACCTGGAGTGACTCTCCTAGAACAATTTGTGAGTAAAGGGGTGATGTCCAGAGCAGACAGCATTGCTTCACCATGTCCCTAGAATGCTCCATCGCCACCTGCACGTGCCTCCGCAGCACGTCCCAGCCTGCTGCTGAGCAGCCTGGCCCCCAGCAGCAGCACCACGCACGGCTGCGCAGGCACACGTGCACCCAGAGACCAGAAAACCAGGGCTAGAGTGGATGGAGAGTTTGGAAACACGTCCTCGGTGAGTAAACACTCCTTTCCTTGAAACAAAACCGAACCTAAAACAACAACAAAACAATTTATTCACACTCTTTGGGAGATGCTAATTAAAGTTTACTTTAAAATACTAGCAGACACGAGTGTGGGCTGTAACAGGAACATGCTGTGAAGTGACAGGTCTGCAATAATCCCATGCCTCAGCCAAGTCTAATTCATTCTGATCACACACAGGTCCGAAAATCCAGGGAGGCTCTCGGAGCAGGAGCATGTGCACTTGTGGGAGGTGCAAGAAGTGGCTCCGGAGCTCCGGAGGTGCGATAGCGAGAACAGGTGTGAGAGCAAGGGTTAATAAACGGGGGGTGCCAAGGAGCCCAGCTCTGCAGAAAGCAGAAGGAAAGCTCTCCCCGCCCCGGTGCAGCAGCATGGCACAGCTCTCCCTCGCTCGCCAGCTCGGAGAAGGCATCTCCTCCCAAGGCTCGCTGCAGCACCGATGCCGAGCAGCTCCATTGCTGACTGACCACATGCTCCTCAGTGAGCCCCAACACTGGCCTGGAGATGAGGAGCTGGGGAAGGAAGTCACTGGCACCGCAGGGCACGGGGCAAGGCTCACGCTTCCACCAGGAGCAGAAGTCCTCCATGTGCTCCATCAGTTTCCTGAGGTCAAGCTTGGGATGAAACACCAAAAGCTTACAGAGCAGCAAGGAAACCCCACTGCCCAAACGCGAGGGCAATATGGAAATAAAAATTAGTTTGTTCTGGGATGTTGCAGAGATAAGTCCCTTATCTCCAGAGCGGCACCTAAGCATTTACACCCAGACAGGTATAGGATGCTGAGGAGAAGGCTGGTAAGAGATGGGTTCCACATCCCCAATCCACAATGTGCTTGTCTAAACTCATCTAGAGGGTCCTCTACAGCACAAAAGGACAGGAAAAAACTCGTCACAAATTGGCCAGCTTGGGGATTACGCACGCAAAGCCCCAGACCTGCATTTATTCACCAGGGGTAGTGATGAGGAGAGAGACACTGGGCATAATAGGAAATTGTGTCACCTGCTCCCTGCAGCCAGCATCATTTATTTTCATTCCATCTTTCCCCCCCGGCTCTGCATGCCCTGGGAAGGCATTGCAGGAGTCGGATTTCCCTGGGATCCCACCTGCGCTCGCTGCAGCGCTTCTCTCCCAGGCAGGCTTTAATTAGATGGGGCCCAATAAACCATATGTCAAAATGGGTGATTTCACTTTTAATTACATTTTCCAAAAGGTAATAAATAGCTCCACTACAGGGAACACAAGCAGCCAGGCGCCTGCTGGTGTTGTGTCGTTTCACTGGGCACTCAAAATCTTTTTTAAAAAGGGGGGTGCATCCCCTGAAATGACACTGGGACTTGGAGCATCAGAAAAAGGGGGTGTCTCAGTCTAAAAGTAGGCAGGACTCACATGTCGATGAGCCTTTTAAGCAACTGGGAAAATCACAGCCTTTGCGCAGGGCTGGGGCTCACTCAGGCTGATTGCTGCCCGGCACAACTCGCAGCCAGGCCAGGGAATCACATTGTCATACAACACCTTTAGGAAGTTATCCTCACAGACACTGAGGGGAGAGGCTACCTCACCTCCTCCTGTTCTTCTTGCAACCCGCAGCCCAAAGGTTTTGACCCTTTTCAGCAGGTGAACCTGGCACCCCACTTCTGGTTGTGCTGCTGGATGCAGCCACGTGAGCAAGGAACAACCCTGACCTTGCCTGCATGCCAGCAGCCCTTTCACCTGCAATTAAGTTTGTGCCCAGACAATACACAAAATCGTTCTCAGACCCTTCACTGATAAACAAAGTTTCATTCATGTTTTTTTTTTTTTTCTCCTGGTCTGTGAAATCCCCATTACTCCCCGAGAGATGAATACACATAAATCCTAAAAACTAACCCGACAGATGGGAAGCAGTATAATGAAGGAGCATTACTTCTTACAGAATCTCAAGCTTTCTCCTTGGGCCTCTGAAGAGCTGGAAAACAAGGTCAGTATAAATAATTTTGTATCCCAAAGCTGTTTAATGAAAACATTCCTCTGTTTACCAGACTGCTGCTCAGCCGTGCTTGCGCTGACATCCCCCTAATTGGGGAGCAAGAATGTCAGGGTGGCTGCTTGGCACCGAGCAGGATTTCTGGCCAGAAATCCAGGTCAGATCAAATGTTGCATTTGCTGGGGTTGGACTCCTTTTTTTTCCCATATTAGGAGCCTCCCCTTCAAGCCAAAGTATTGCATGTGAAAATAAATATTAGTGGCGAACGTCAAGTGGGAACTGCAACCCCCAGGGGAATTCTTCTTGAAAGCTGGGTTAGATCTGTATCAAATGCATGCTCCTGCGTGTGCTCCTCCCATACCTTGTGGTCTTGGGGTGACAGGGATGGCCGCCTACAAAACCCAAACGAGCTGACTTCATTTCTGCCACCAGGTAACGGCGCTCAATGACCATGACCGTGCAGATAACACGGCCTGCCCTTGCAAAAAGAGAAATAGGATTTGCACCATAGATCCTGACCAGTGAGAGTCACAGACCTGGAAAGCTCCTGAGAAATGAAGCCCAGCAGCTCTCTCGCCCTCTGTGCTGATGCCACTTCAAGGTGGTTTTCCCCCTTGTGCACAGCTGTGCACAATGGAGGAGACACGTCCCCAAGCATGGGCTCTTATTCCTGCCCAAGCCCTCCTGAAATATTTCATCTTTTCCACCTCCTCAACTTTTAAGGTACCTGAGTAGCTTGTAACTACCTACAGCTATAGTTTATAACCATATGTAGCTTGTAATTATACCCAGCTGTAAGGGCAGGTACAACACACGCCTTCAGAAGCATCTAGCAACGGGGAGACGGGATTTTGAGGCCAGGCTACATTCAGTTTCCCTAAATAACATTATTACTGCACTTGGATGTGGCATTTTTAAGCCCTAGTCTCTAAAGGAGCACATGGAGAAATGCCTTCAGGTGCAAAAGCGCCGAGTTACACACCTGCACAGATCCCTGTGGTGGACATCAGCACTATCGGCTTCTTCATCTCTACCTGAGAAATACCTTCATGTTTCATAACCATCACTTACACGTCTGACTAGCTTCCAATCTACAAAGTAGCTCAAAATCCAATTATTTTACACTTTAAAAGAAAACAAAAATGCACAGCTCACATTAGGCATGAAAACTCATAGCCAAAAGTACAGCCTGGTGGGGAAAAAGGGGATAAATACACGTTTTGCTTAACCAGTGACAATGGGTAAATAAACTTAGCCAAATTTTAACCATCCAATTTCCAGTTATGTTAAATGACTACGAAAGCACCCAAATGCCTGATATTAATGGTTTTCTAGTTCGTGTCATTTTTTTTTGTTCTTTCCCCATGCATCACCTTATCTAATTGGTCACCCAATTGTCCTTTATCTGGTTGGGAAGGCGTCCCCCCCTCCCAGAACAAAGCTGCATAAAAATCACCTCAAGCTTTCCTCTATTTATGTTGCACTAGAGCCTAAACTGGCCCCAGATCACCTCTTTCTCTGAAGATTTATTAAAGTGTGAAGTTTTAAAACTCCAGTTGCAGTGCTACAGGAGTCTGCATAAGTCATTGCAAATGCACAGCACACACAGAGCTCCCCTCGAAAACAGCCACAAAAATCTATTCATCTTCCGTGGCAGGAAACCTCAGACAGTCAGGGTCTGGGTGTGCTTCAGACCAGCATCCCATACCTTAATTACCGGCACATATCTTGTAGCATCCACCCCTTCCACACGTACAATTTCCCTCAAATGTTTCCTTACCAAGACATGCTGAAGGCTTACCTGGCCTCTCGCTGTCCTTTTCATGGAAGAGGGGAGGAAAAAATCATTCTGGTATTTCCAGTTGCTGTCGCCAGGAGCAGGGGACAGTATTCCTTTAGCATTTTCCACTGGCAAATCTTTGAAAAGATGAACCTTGTGGTCCCCTGAGGTCAGACCTCTCCATCCTAAGTGTCCTCCCAGTACCTGCAGCTCTTGCAGTTGAAGCAAAAGGAGGCAGAGGAAAGTTTCCTTTCCTGGACTCTTCATATCCCGCAGAGAACATGCTGTTAATGCTGACAGGAAAAACTGCTGCTCTCAAAGGGAAATCCAGTCCTCAGCTCCATCAGTAAAGAACAAGAGAGCAGGATTTGACGTGGCATGTAGAAAATCCCCATCATCTGAGTTAGACAGAGCCATTGGCAGCTCTTTTCTCCCTAGTTTTGATGGCTCTCAGCTGTTGTCACACCTGGAATGAAGTCAAACGCATGTTATCCTGCTGTGCAAAGTCATTTCAGCTTCTATAATAAATCAAGGGCATTAGCAAACCCGTACACAGGCTGCAATAAAGAACCAGTCTGTATTTAACATGAAACAACTTCCAGCTGAGATTGATTGTGCTCCTTTTTATTTTTCAGTGCTTCATTTTAGGCCAGCTCATCCCCTCTTCCTTCCAGGCCTGCTCATGCCAAATGCCAGCATCTGCTCCCCGGGGAACTGGTCTCACCTGGGTTGGTCCTACCCAGTTTGTTACTCACCTGGAGAAGCCAGCACGTGGCTTTGTGTTTTTAGAAAAGTCATTCTCAAAACCCTCCTGGCCAACCCCAAAGCACTTCTCTCACACCAGCCATGTGGCTTATAGGAAAGCTATACTGACACCACCCCCCAGCATAAAAGACAATTACATAAAAAGAACAACTTGTTCCTCACACATCCACTGCTGCTGGAGCAAGGAGGAATGCACTTGGATTACGGCATGGAAGATGGTGGATGGGCATGAGGAAAACTCCTCTAGCAAGGAGCAGGGTGGGAGATGGGTCAGGGAGGCTGCAGGAGCTCCATCACTGGGATTTCCTGCAAGTGGGCTGGATAAAATCAGCTCATGGAAACACAGGGTCTGTGCTGGTCTGCTCTCTCCTGCTTCCTGTGCAGTATCGTGCCTCTGGGCCTTTTGACGTGGTCCTGTGCTCCAGGGATGGCAGCTGTTTAGAGGTGATTCCAGCTGTTGTGGGCATCGTTTGAAACAATATCGTAAACCAATTTCCATCCAAACCAGCTTTTACACATGCTCACTCCTCTCCACAAGTCACACGCTGTGGAGCTGCAATAGTTCCTTGGTGCTTCCAGTCAAGTTAGCCTGGAAAGTTTGAGTGAACCCTTTCAGGAAGTTTGGAGAATAATTAATTCGGCACATATTTAAAAAAAAGCCAGAGAAACAAAAAATCCCGAAGGCTGCCATTTCTGCAGTCGAGAAAAATGTTTCATTGGCGATCTAACATCATCTACAAAGAGCTGTGAAAATACTGTGCAGTTCTGAAAAATGGGGACTGATACACCGTAAGCTGCTGCTGCAAGAGGATGACGAACGCCTCCCCTTCAGGATGATGGCAGCAGTCCTATATTCTGGCTCAGGCCTGAGTATTTCAAACGAGTTGAGAAATCTGCTGCACGAAATAAAATTACAAATGAAGGACTGAGGAAAGTCTTGACCTTTTTATGTCCGTTTTTCTGTGAAATTTTGTCAACTTTATTAGAGGTAACTTCCTGCATTCACAGAAAGCTCCTTTTCTTTGTTAATACCCCAATAAGTCTGCAGAACTTTGTCAGAGCCAGAACTGCTGAAGAACTGCTTTTAACCGTTTCCTTTCTGATAAATGCGATCACCTGCTCACGTGCATTTATCGTAAGTCAGCCGAAATCTTTTGCCATCTCTTCACAGGCTGTGTCCCCACTGCAGTATGAACAGTCACGTAACCAACTGGTGACAGCAGGAGATGCAAACTTCGAATAGGTTGACTGTGTCATCCCAAGTCCTAGCTCCATAGCACTAACTTTAATTGCCAGATATTTTCCACCTGCTCCTCTAAAATTTTGTATGAATATACAGAAGATTTCCACTATGAAGTAGCTTTCAACACCATATGGGAGACTAAGTTATTCCCATTTCAAAGATGAGTCTGTGAGACCAAGAAAAACAGCTTGTTGACACTTGAAAATTGACTGGAAGAGCTTTTCTGGATGCTCTTAAACTAGAATAAGAAAATAAATTAAGTCAAGTTAAAATAAATCAAGTCTTCTTCCATATAATGAGGGCTATTGTATTTTGCATTCAGTACATCAGTTATAATGGATGTACTCCTAGATATACATGTAGATGAGTCCTCCAGTTCCCAGAGGCAATGGTTGCACTTTCACTGACTTGGTGTCAAGCTTTTGACAAAGGAACTGAAGGGCTGCAACCATGAGCCTTTGGGAGAGCTTCCAAGAGGCTGGTCCCCATACCAGAAACAGAGATATCCTCTGTCCTGCAAACAGGTAGGAAGAGCTGCTTGTCTCAAAATGAGATCCTTTTAAGCATCACACCAAAGGGCAGCTGCCCCAGCTCAACAAAAGGAACAGGAAACCTGCGCTGGGGAATGATGAGGATGGAGGTATCTGTCATCTCGCCTCGCCATAGCTCCATGCTCCTGGGATTTTGTCTTGCTTGAGATTCACTCCTCAACATAGCACTTCCATCCTCCAGTTTAAGAATTTGAGCAGAGTAACTCTCCCTTGCAAAGGAGAAGAAAGAAGCTGTCATTCAGTATCTTACCGGTTAAAGCATTTTTGCCCAATATGAGACCTAATTTCAACCTCTGAATGAAGATCAGATGCATCTTTTCGGTACATTGTAAGAGTGAAATTATCACTCAAGGATAATTCATCCAGGAGAAAAGGTAACTTTCACGATGCAGCCTCCATCACTCAGTGAGACTTGAAGTTATCTGAGGATAATAACTTGAACATAAGTACTCATCATCCAGGCAAATTATAATAAAGTTCGCAGAAGGCTGAGAAGCTCAAAGATGACAAGATGAGCAAGACTGTGGTGCCCAAATCCCTAATAGGCTTTCGTACATCCCACCTACAGCTTATCATAGAAATACCCTATGGAGACTGTAAGCACCGTGTAGGTTTTCTAGCATTAACACTCCCCATTTTAACCACTTGTTCAACCATCAGCAAGGACAACCCCTTCAAACCTCATTTATATGGTCTTTGACCACCCTGTTGGAGACTTTCTTGACAGAGTTGAGATCTTTCCCCCTCTAAAGAGCCCCACAACCTTAGAGAAAAGCTCTCCCTCAGTCCCAAGCGATGCACAGCACCTCAGGGCCACCTCCCGTATGCTCAGCACCTGCCTGAAGTCAGACGCCAGCATTCACCACACACCTGTGATCGCTCCTGTCACAAACAAGATGAGCCTTCAAAATTCTTGCCAAGCACGAACGAGACAACACTGATAAAATACCAACATTAGAAACTGGCTCTGCAATGACCACCTCACATGTGAGACAAAAAGCAGGTGGGGGAGAAATCAGCCAGCAAAACCCGAAGAAAATGGAGCAGTGAATGGCCAGGAGGAGCATCGGATGGCAGAGGGGCGCAAGGAGATGGCCCCAACCCTGACACAGCTCTGGGCAGTGCTATTAGCCCTGGTGCTTAATGAGCATGAAGAACACAAATGAGCAGGCTGGCAGTGGGACGCGCGGCCTGATGGAGCAGCAAGCAGGTGAGCTCGGCTGCTCCTTACATAAGGACACATCTCATGCCTCGGTGCGGGAGGGAGCACAATTTTTTTCTGCCAGAGAGAGTACTCCGTGAGAAATTACAGGTGTGTTTCTCATGCCCAGAGAGAATAATAATGGTAGCTTTGGAATTCCTGAATTAGGCCAATCATTCATCCAGGCGGCAAAAAAAAATACAAATCCTGCCTGACAGGCTGCCACCTGAAACCAGAGGCAGGCTCTTGACCTAAAACCAGCCCTCTCCAGAAAGGCTGCTGAAGAAGGTAAAAGGAAGCTCTTTGTTTTTGGAAAGACTTTTTTTTTTTTTTAAAAAAGATATTAAAAATGATATTAAAAAAAGAGGACGACAAACCACATGGATCTTCAAAACAGCTGCATGACTGTTAGGGCAGCGTAATGTGAGGGGTTTCCACAGTACAATCAGAAAAGGATTGTGTCTTTGCTATCTACACACACATCAACAGAGTTCCTCTCCTAAAGCGCTCGCAGAGGCATTAGAATACTATCTGAAGGCCTAAAAGTGAAACGGGGTTTGAGTTTTTCTTTTCATCTCCCCACAGCAGAACTTCGATGTACCTGGAAAATATTGCATCACCAGAGTTTCGTTTCCCCTTCTACTTCTTCAGCCACAGCTCTAAAGGCAGGGAAAACACTAGATAGCAATCAAAAAGGAGAAATAAAACCATGGAAGAAAGGAAAATCACAGGCAGTAATTAGGCTGTTGTTAGTTTGTGTTTTCCTTCTGTGATGAATGGAAAGGAAAGTAAGAGATGGAGAAAAAATTTTATGCCATTTTTTTAAGAAACCTGGGCCCTTAAAACTGCTGCACGTTTTAACCCCTGTAGAATAAAGCACCAGCTGAAGCCAACTACAGATTAATCTGCTGCAATCTGCAAACTTATTTTTCTAGCTATTTTGGTGAGTGCTGAATATAATTAGCAAGACAGCATCTGAAAGTACCCATTTCAGGTATCCTGAGCCTTGTCCATTGTGGCACAGGAGCCCTCCACTGCAGCCATACTGAACAAAGGTTTGAATGTTTTCCAGATTATTTTATTTTTTAACTGTGAGGGTTAAAACTGTTCGTGCATCTGTGCAGTGGTGTTGGTCTGCTCGATCTCCTGCAGTCCGTTTCAGCCCTCAACTTCTCTGCTTCTAACTTACTGTTGGAGCTAGGTAAAAAATTGCGTGGGGAGGCAAGGTGGCGGAGCAACTTTTGTCACTTTTTATTTATTTATTTTATTTTATTTGGTGTGTGTGTGTGAGACTAGTCTTAAAATGATTTCACATCAAAATCTCCACTAAACCAACCCAGGTCCCTGGCTGACGCCTGCACCTCTGCATACAGCAGCGCCGTAGGTCTTTCGGATGCAATAGATGTGTCGAGTCCTTTCCTCTCTGAGCACAGAGCAGGTTTTCCCCTCACTGCCTGCTCTCCCCTGTGCCTTTCATGAAACGCTGCCATACCATTGCCTCTTCTCACCCGAGAGTGCAATTGCATGCATGGGTGAATTAGCCAACCCCACCCAGTCTGCCGTGAGCAACCTTCAGCTATTAATCACCTACAGCTCTTTGGTGAACTTTGTGAAATTTGACTGTTTTCCTCCTCTCCTCAATTCAACTTTCTTGTGTGCTTGTGCCTGCCTGGGGGGAGTAAAAAGAAACCACCACTGCTGCTTTAAAATTCAACAGGGCTGCAAAACCCCAGCAGCAAACCTAACAGCACAGGGAAGGGCATCCTGCTTCTACTCTGGTGCGTGTCCTGGTCAAAGGAGGAAATTAGGGATCCACTCACCTGTGGAGCCAAGCCCAGGTCCTGCCCAAGGCGTGGTGTCTGAAGAGGCTGATGCCTTCAGGGGTGGCTCCATCTCGCCCCAGCCTTTGGGACTTGGCATCTGCCAGCTGCTGGTCGAAGTACAGCCATGGTGCAGATGGACATAGGTAGACCTCTTCATTATCATGTTTTTCATCAGGCTTGCCTGCAGGTAAAAGCAGAGGCTAATTATCAGATGAACACTGATCCAAAAAATAAGCCTCCACTGGGAGACTTACACAGCAGATTATACTGAGAAACCGCAAAAATAATTTATTTCCTTTTATTTGAGGTCATTCAACGAATTTTTGTTTACCCTGTAGATGATACGTCTAAATGTTGCAGACCCACTCAAGCCTTACAACAGGGAAGCGAGAACCTTTAAAGTTCTTTACAAGAGCAACTTGAATCATGTCTTTGTTTGTCACCAGGATTATTTGATACTGACCTGTTTGGTGCCCAGGTGGGACAACACTTGTTGTCCAACCCAGTTCTCAGAAAACAGGGGTCCAAGTCACACATTAGGCATGTGACAGAGATGGTGGCATTGGAGAGGTGTGAGGCTGACTTCCCAACACAGATGCATTCAGGGACCAGAAGAGTAATGGCTGTTTTATTGGGATTGGACCACTTCATCCTGAGAAGCCTTTTCACAACTACAAGTTCCCATTCACATGATGGAATCAATAGACAGGTAAAATTCTTTCCAAGTTTAACCAAATTCCAGCCTATTTCAGCCCAAGGCCCAAGCAGATCACTTGATGAGGAGGGGCACGTACCACCACAGGAATCATCACATATGTCCCACTTCCTCTGCTCTTCACTGCTCACGAGATCTTTATCACAAGAGATCGCTTGCGCTGTGCTGTTTCCTCTTCTTGTCACAATCTCCTGCACAACAGGGATTTCTCAGAATTTTAATGCTTAATAATATATTTGACCTTTTCATTAATCCTGATTTTGGTTGGCTGTCACATTAGCTTCGTCTCTTTGGGTGGCACACGTTGCAAACCAGGTACAAACAGGCACAGATACCAATTTGCATGAGCAAATACTGTAAAAAAACATCAGGTTGAGGTACTCCACAGTTAGGTTTCGAAGAATTTGTGAGACGTGACGATTTGGAAATTGATACCACCTTTTATTCAAAATAAAAATGGAGCCAAGTGTGTCAGAGATGACTAAGTTTTGAAGAAAAGAAGACATAATTCTCACCTATTGGTAGAAGCTAGACTTAAACAAAATCATGTTATTTGGCATTGCTAGAGACCGCGCTCCCTCGCCACCTCTGAAGAACAGAGCAAAGAGCAGCAGCACAAATGTCACCTGGTGCCAGGACACCACCACTTCTCATTTCACTGTTCTTGACAGCTCCCATGAAACCAGCATTAACAGATACTTGGTGTGTGTCTCTGCAGCCTGGTTTTGCTCTTATCCATAAGCTGAACTTCTCTGACGGCAGTATTTCATGCATCAGTGTATTAAAATGCCTGCCTTTGGTTCTCTTTTGAAATACATTTTAAACTATGCTAAACCAAGATACATTTATTGATTCAATTAGTATTGATTTACTCTGATTCAGGGGCTTATTTGGGACAAAGTAAAGCAAATCAGTTTTATTTGGACTACTGTAGCTTTTTAGATTAACCCATTCTACCTGTGGGTGGTTTCCTGGTTCTCCTTCCCTCACTCCTCCACAGAGATTCAATGCTCAGTCCATTATTTTGATGAGGATAGCAGTGATGGCAGCCAACTGCCTGATGACGCGTGTCCAGCCCAGTCCAGCTTTTCTTCTGAAATACCCTTTCTGGATCACAATTTGTCTTCTCCGGGCATTTTCCACCATCTACATTTTTCTATAACTCCTCCACAAAAAAAAAAAAAAAAAAAAAAAAAAAAAAGGCATCCTTAGAGCAGAGGAAAGTGCTGCCTTTGGCTGGAGTTCACTGCTGTGCAGTGCCCAGCTTGAGGTGACACGTGAAACAAGTCCAACTAAGCCTTCAGCACCGCGTCTCTGGATCCTGAGCAGTACCAGAGTGCTCCACACACCCAAAATACTTCTTTTGACTTCTCAGGCTGTGTTTCCATACCAGTGACCCCAGTGACCACTATTTTTGTGCACTGTGCTTCTCTCAGCGTGCACACAGACCCCCCAGGCTTCCTGCATATCTATATATACTTAAAAAAATAATAGGTGTAGACATACATTAGGTTAGGAAACAAAACAATGAGAAGAGCTGAGAGAAATAGAGATAGCCCATTCTTCCCACCCCGAAATAAGGGGATTAAAATTAATTGCCGTTACAGCATCTGAGGTGTGCAAGGGACGAGCCGGGTGCCTTTATCTTGTCATCACCGGCTTACAGCTACCAGGACCTGTTACTCTCCTATTGTGCTTCCTCCGGGGGTGACAAAAATCTGTTTCAAAACGTTCCCAGCTGTGGTTTGAGGCTTTTCTTGCTCAGGGCCCGTAGATAAGAGGGCTCCCGGTCGCTACCACACGGCAAGCCGAGAGCAAGGCTGCGCGCTGCGGCTCTCCCCTCAGCTGGCGCCGAGCGACACGAGGAGCTCGGCCCTGATCTTATCCCGCCGGCGCGTGCAGCTCCTCGTGGCCGTCCTCTTTCCCAACCCGCCTCTGTCAGTGCCCTGCTTGCCTGTGGTTTTATTTCCTCACAGCCTTCTCCTTCACGCGAGGTTTGTGGTCCTGGAGGGTCTTTTCCTGCTAAGCCTCTGGGAGGGAAACTCCAGCACAGGCAGGGAGTCACTCCCAGATCAAGGCCTGTCCCTCGAGGCGGCGTGACCGGTTCTGCTCACTCGGTTTTCACCAGAAACCCTTTGTTTTTATTTTTACTGTGTGGATGAGCAAACATAGGGTGCCCAGAGAGGCCATGGTGTCCCCAAGCTTGGAGATACTCAAGGAGGACACAGCCCTCGTGGCCCAGCTCGAGCAGTGGGGCTGGACCAGGCCGTCTCAAGGCCCGCCCCCCTCATGCCCACCTCAACCACATCATGGTTCAGAGGACTCCAGCCTGCCTCAGAGCACAGCTGCCAAAAGTGGCCACAGGGAAGGTGGTTCCTCTTCAACATAATCACCATACCCATGGTTTTAATGCCAAACCACCTCAGCCATCCAGCATGACCTGGGAGGGCTAGACCCCGTACAAACTCTGAAAGGAAGATTTTACACCTTTCCTCTTTCTACTCGCTCGTACAGACCAAATTACATTTTAATAAGTGTAGAACCAATGCCTTGCTTAAAGAGATAGCTTCATTAATAAAAGTGTTTAAATTAAATGTCACGGATGGGATATACTAATCATACTGGTTGGCACGAGTGTCTGGTTTTGTTTTTCCCTCTCCATCGTACCCATCAGGTGGTGCCTTGTGAGCAGGAGATCTCTGGGTGGAGCAAGTAATTAGGTACAAATTAATTTTAAAGTGACAATGAATAGCAAGAACATGAGAGGTGACAAGCAAAAAATCTGTGACAACTGCAACTCAATATGCCAGCCTAGCAAAATCATAGCTCCACGCTAGCTAAATAAAGCAGGTATCCTTCTTCCCCTCCATCCAAGAATGAATGAATACATGGAAAAAACTCAAAGATGACGTGGTGAAATTCTCTCTGGGAAGCAGTGAGTGTAATGGTGACGCTTGATACGATTACCGAAGTAATGAAGGTAAAGGCAAGAACGCCAAAGGCTGTGTGCCATGTAAAGATGCTCACTAACCAAATGCTTGTTTTGCCATTTCCCCAAAGCAAAACCTGGCGACAACCCTTACAGTTGGACGTGCCCATGACTGCATCCAACTCCTTCCTCTCCCTTGAGCTGAAACTAGAGGCCAACCAAGCATCTTGTCACCTGCATCTTGGCAGCCACCCCACCAGCCCCTTAAATTTTGGGAGGAAAGGGAATGCCCTTGCGTTAGTCCCACTTCATAACTCTGTCTTCAAATGTTCGAGTTTCCATGGCTGTGTCCCAGCAGTCTATCCTGGAGAGTCCAGAGCCTGCAATTCAATAATCTCACTCACAACTGCCAGAATTTTTATCGTACCTTGTTTTGCCAGGCCATCCAGGGGCGATGCACTAACAGAACCATCTCTATCACACCACTGCGTTTATTTGCAGAAGAACATTTTCTGAGTGGTCCCAACCGCGCTTTGTAGAGCTAAGAACTAATACATAAAATTAACAGTCAGATAGGAAACTGGACTGATTTTTACTTAACTACGAACATGGTATCTCTCCAAGAAGCTATCAGAATTAACACCAGTCAGCTACAGCTGATAAAAACATTTTGATAGATAATCATTCACTAGAAAATGGCTTAAATGTACCAGCTTAATTCTAAAAAGATTAACAAACAAGCCTGCACTGGCTGTAGCTACCAGGGGGCTGAGTTCAAACCGAAATTTGAGAGAAAAAGTATTTCACTGCCTTGATTACCTATATTCACTCCTTATCTATTTTTTTTTTTTTTTAGGCTCATAAGGTGAGCAGTAGTCGATTGCTATTTTTGCTAAAATATTGATCTCCTAGAAATTTGCTTTGGCTATGGGAAAGAGAACACAATCCTGGTGCTATTATTATTATTTTTAAACAGGCAAAGAAAACAAGGTGGCAAGTGTCAAAGGGTTCAAAAAGTTGTTGGGAGATTTTGAAAAAAAAAATCTTAAAACCCAGCAATGCCAGCCACATCAGAAATACATTCTCAAAGCTTTGTCCATAGATAATTTATCATCTGATTAAGTATAGAGATTTCACTCCTAATTATGTAAGTGGGGAAAACTTGAAGGGTTGTTCACATTAAAAGAAAGCGAATATTAATCATGAATCACATCCCCACCCCCACCCTGATCCTTACAGCTCTGCTAAAAGCAAGAAGTTAAGTGGGTCAGGAGAAGGGTTATGACAGATGCTGCAAGACCAGAGATAAGCCATCAGGCAGTTAGAAGGGAAAACATTTTATCTAGAAGAACAGGCCTGCCTTTCGTTCCATCTAGATAAGGGCTAGAGCTTCTCTACGTGGGGAAACAGCCCAAAATGTCTGTTGTGGAATACCCCTGCCCACACATCTCCCTGGGCAGATTCGCGGTGTTGAACTGCTTTTTGGTCC
Organism: Anas platyrhynchos; assembly: GCF_047663525.1. NCBI lineage: Eukaryota > Metazoa > Chordata > Aves > Anseriformes > Anatidae > Anas > Anas platyrhynchos. The sequence continues at coordinate 32,202,405 of NC_092593.1, read as the reverse complement.
TGCACGCAACGGGATGAGCCAAATGTTGCAGTGAATCATTTTTTCCCTAAAAATAAACTTTTTGATGAGGGTTTCTGGCCATCTGCAAGCCTAGCAGAGCAATGGGGCAAGTGACTGAAGACAAAATCACACCAGAGGTTTTCTGCGACTCATTTAGCCTAGCTTAGGCTTGCACAGGTCAGCCTGAAGCAACAGGCAAGGTTCCCCTGCTAGCAGCCCAGGTGTCAAAGTAGTCTTGGCAATGCAGCAATACATGGGGTGAAATGAAGCACAGCAGTGCCTTCACCTGGATTTGGCAGGAGAGGAGAGTCAGAGGTCACTAACAGATCAGGAATTTCACATGAAGCTGAATGAGCCGGCTAGTGATGCTATCTTCAAAACCATACCTTCCATAAGAGCTTAAGTTTTCTTTTATAACTCGGTCTGTCCCAAATAGAGAAAGCCCTTCACCTTTCACCTGTTACCGAAGGTTGTCTCCTAAGAGTGGCAGAAATGTCTTGTACGGGATACATCACATCAGCTTCGTGTTAAACACTTCCTTCCCGGCAGATATGACCGGCATAAAAATGGTATTCTATCAACACTGTTATCGCTTTCTCCCTCTGGAGAAAGCAAAATCAATTCTCACGTATTAAATGGATGGCAGCCCTTCTCTGTACCTGAGAGTTTTCAATAGGAACTGCAAAGGGCATTACCCAGCTGCAGTGTTTCTAGCAGAGTCCCATTTAGCTTTGGTTTTGACCCAGATCATTTAGTATCTTATCAAAACATCTACCCAAAAATGGAGAAATAGAGCTGGCAACGTTCGCAGATGAGACAGATCTGAGAGAACATGATAAAGACTAGGATAAGTCAGTTATCCAAACCCATCCAGATCTGTTGGGCAGCAGGACTCATTTGACCAACACGTGCTTCAGCACATCTCAGTTTCAGATCAGGCGCCAAAGGTCCAGAAATGTAGGTCACGTTTATAAGGAGGAAGGTTGTGTTCTGGAAAGCAGTTATTCAAGGCAAAGCCTAGAGCTAAAATATACACACGTGGCATGTGATTGAAAGCACGGCGCCCTGATACACAAGAATTGAAAAGTAATTCATGGAAACACAAAGAGATTTCTCCATAGTTTTGTATTTCTGTATATACCTGTATATATTATGTATATATATAACGTATTTCTGTATAGTCTCAAGAAGCAGCAAGATGTTAGTTAGAGGGACAGTCACTGGCATACTGTTTCCAAGCCAAGTATCCATGCTTTAACAGATAAAGGATTTGGAATAGCATTACAAAATTATCTTTTGACTTCTGAAAACGGGAAGGAACTTGGTTTCTTTTTATACTTAGATTATAAAACCTTTAGTGCTAGCTGGGACCTATTTTTTGTTCGGTGCTAGTACACCACCTAGCTCTGAAGGCCTTCTAAGAACTAACATAAGGCAAATATAAATATCAGCCTGGATTGATTTAAACCTTGCTCTGTTCTAGTGTCCGCAGACAACTTGCTGTTTTCTTACTGGAGGAAAAGAAAAAAAGTTGAACAAAAAATGAAGAGATGTTTGACTGAGAAATTAATTCTTTAAAAAGAATTCCCAAGAAAAAGCACTGTAAATGCCTCATCATGGCCCAAAAGCAGCACTATATCCTGCAGGCAGCTGAACTGTGCATTCACTGCTTGGGAAACGCAACCATTGCCCAAACACTACACACTTCTCCCACTTCAGCAAAAGGAGCAGCTTCTCGGGCTGGTAGGACTTGGCTTGCTGTCAGGTCAGCCATTAGAGCAAGATGCAGCTCAGCTTTTGTCTGCAGGCAAGTGAATCAACCCATGTGGGCTCATTGGCTTGTGACCCAGCCTCTGCTGTTACCCCGTTCTTCTTTTGGTCATACAACCTGGTGCGGTCATGCACTTATAACTGACAAGTGCCCGCAATGCTTTTTATTTATTTATTTATTTTTTCCTGCATTTTTCTCTAAGGCTGATGTTTGACATCTTTTAAGCATCTCTTTGCTGCACGACAAGATGCAGAGGTTGCCAAGGACAGGTAGGTTGCATGCTGGCCAGAATGGGTAAGCTCGGCCACCAGTCTGGAACATACACCATGCGACACCTGAATTTAGATATCAAGAAGAGCCAAAAGTGACACGAGGCACAACCTCAAGCACAAGCACACCACAATGATCACAAAAATCTACACCAGGATTTATCCATAAACGGAGGTGTGGACTGAACTGACCGCTAGAAGTCCAGTTGCACTAACACCAGCCGACGCCATCTCCAGCTTTTGGTAGCTATAGTGGCTGTCACCAGAACAGACACACGTGCATATCCTGTGCATAAGAGCATACACATATGAGAGCGCATCCACAAGAACACGCGCAGAAAGATGAAGTTCCTGTGACAAGCAGATGATTGAAGAAGGGCCCAGAGGGCTCAGAGGAGCACGCACACCTCACGGAGCCTTGGGCTGAGCGCTCACACAGCATAAATCAGCTTAGCTCCAGTAAGAGCAGATTTGCAGCAGCCAGGAATCTGGTGCTGTACACCAGCCCCAGGAGAGCTTCTGACCCCCAAGTGTGCCTTACACAACAGCTTGTACTTCGTGGGATGAGACCCGCTCAGGAAAGACGATTTTGGAGAGCCAGAGCTTTGGAGGTATCGCTGACAGAAGGCTGTGAAGTTGCCACTTTGCAGTTCACGCGAAATACAGCGGTGCTTCAGACGTGTCTACTACGACCATCTCAACAGCTTTGCTCAAGCCCAGTAACAAGCACAGAGCTCAGTTATCCCTGTTTCTTTACCGTCATGAATCACGTCCAAAGGCAAACCTTTAAGCTTTTAATTTTTTTTTATATATATATATATATATATATATATATAAAGTCAGTTATCAAGAGACAGCCACTGGCAGGCTACCGTCGGAGATGAATTTGAAAAGAGAGGCCAGTCACATTTTGCAACGAACTGATAAAAACAAATCAACCACAGAAACAAATTCCTCTACTCATTTCAAAGAATAGGAAAAAAATAAATAAAAGAAAAGCTTCAAGCAAGATCTCCCCCCACCCCCAGCCTCATAGATTTCAGGGACTGCTTTGAATGCTTTATTTTAGTAAGGAATAAAAGTCCCTGCTCCTGATAGATTGCAGTGCTCTCTGCCCTGAAGACAGATCAATATTACAGATCACAAATAAAATAGTCAGAAGGATTGAAAACAGGATTTACAACTGAATAGCTACCACACCTACATGAAAATAATAATTTACATTCCTTACCACACCCTATAAACTACACACAGGCAGCCTGAAACAGGAAAAGTAACAAAAATAATGGGAAAGAGCAGCAAATTGTGTCCTAGCATTATTTGAACTGATATGAAAACAGCTGAGGGGAGGGAAGTATTTCCTCTTGAAACCAAACAAAATAACCCAGAAACCTTCAGAGGGTTTAGAGTTTCAGCCTTTCTTCCTGCGAAAAGAATCCCCAAATCCTCCCAAATCTATGAAAAGCAGACACTTTCCATAGAGAAGGCATTCACCAAAAAAAGCAATTTTCTGTTAAAAATCAGTTTTGACAGGGCAGCTTCATCCAGGCTCAGATGCTGGATGCGAGGGGAGCATTTGCCAGGAATAGAAATGGGATTTTGAGCGCCCAAGTGCCAGGCAGACGGGGTTAAGGACTTTTTCTTGCCTTGCGGAGAGGTTTCCTCCGTCCCAGGAATGGCCTTGGCTGCAGGAACAGCTCAGAAGGGATAGAGGTTCACGATTTGTGTGGGAGTCTTGAATAATCTGTTCCTATTTTAATGTGAACACGGGTGGTAACGTGGAATTACAGCATGTGGAGGCGGGCTGGCGCGCATGGATTAATGAAAAATAATGAGATAATATTGAACATTCATGTCGTCTCATTAGAAGGGCTCAATTCCTCTACTAACAGAAATCTCTGGGAAATGTATTCTGAGACTCCATCCGTAATCTCTGTAGCAGGAATTAGTAGGACACAGGCCTATTAATTCACGAGTATATTCATTTGAAAAGAGCTTTCATTGTCAGCCTTAAATTTTAAGCAACCGAAGTACTTACACAGTAATCCTTTCACCTTGCATTTCATCGTGTCCAGAAGTCATTGTGGCTCCTAAGGTGCTCTGCTGTGAAAAAAAAAAAGAATAAATACTAATAACTGCATGCTGGAAATTACACTATGCTTATGCGATGCACCAGGAGAGACAAAAATAAGCACCGAAGGGCAGGAGGGTAGAGCTGAGTTTACTGAGGACTAACTACATTAGGATTGACTAAAAAGAAATAATAAAAAAACATCAAGCACATTCAAAGTGCAATCTGAGCAAAAATTATTTTTAGCCCCTCAATTATTGTGAGTTTCATAATGTGATTTGTAGGGCCTGCCGCTCCTGCACGCGAGCACCGTTGTGTCTTAGCGGGGAGTGATTCACTGGAGGGCTGGGATCGCACATCCAGGCACAGAGACGGAGAAAGCCAGCTTTGATTCACCCATTTCTAAGAACACAAATTCACCCTCAGATAGAGCCTCAGTAATTTCTTGAAAGTACTGCATAAAACTGGAGATATTAGAGCTATTGAGGGGAAAGCCAGGAACATGATATTTATTAACCAGGGAGGTGATACTGGCTTCAGTAAAGCTGCAGAAGGCACGTGTCAAAACTCACTTGGGCTGTCACTGCCTCTTGGTGACAAGGTGAATTTGAGCTTAATCCCAGCGTGCTGGACACGTGGGTCAGAAACACACTGCTTACCTCACTACTAGGCTGACCCAGTCAATGAACAGAGGGTGATGATGCAGTCATAGCAGGTCTTCTAACCTGCAGCATCTGATCCAGTAAAGACGATGCACAGAAAGCCATGAAATATTTTGAAACTGCCTCACCTATACCAAATTAAGGCTTGGTAATTGCAGAACATGCAGACACTGGCTACTAATAAAGCAGGAAAGGGCTATTTTCAATAGAACGAGGGCTTTTCCAGCAAAAGTACTGCAGGGAAAGGATTATGCATGATTTCCTGTTGCCTAAACAGAGCCAAATGAGTGAGATTGCCCTTTGCTTGAAGGGTGATCTTGAGACACAGGCAATGGTACACCTTTGTGTGACTTGTACCTGGACCATACACAGAACCTTACTCCTGCAAACAAACAGCTTGGTAGCCCTAATAATTATGGCTCATTTAGCTTCTGCCTATGGTTCCCCTCCTTGTCTTTGAATCTTCTCTGAAGAGTCTGAAGTCAAGGAAAAGATCACCACCATCTGCAGTAAGTCTTAGGGCAGGACCTCAAGTGGGTCAAGTCCATCTTTTCAGTCTTAAAACTTTAACAGCACGAGCTGATGTCTTGTCTATGCTTTAAATAATTGGATTGTCACGTTAGCTGAATCTTGGGTCTTTCTGTAGCAAAACCAGTGAGCTGGCACTCCCGAGTGAAGCAAAACGGGAATTTCTGCCCGGCAAGCAGAGGCATTCCTCAGAAACAACATACATCAAGCAACTTAAAGAAAGATTAAGTTTTATTCAGATGATATCTGAAGGAGTTTCCATTCTCACGTCAATGATGAACACTTTTATTACCAGGGAGAGGCTGGTTAATCTTTAACCAAGAATTTACAATTCTTAAAACAAACAACACAACTTCAGAAGCTTCATGAGATCTTCTTTTTATTCTGGAGTGTTTTTTTTTTTTCTTTTTTCTTTTTCCCCTCCCTTTAAGCCATGAACACCACCAGATTGATGGCTGTGTTACGAAAGAAAGAATGAGTTGGGCAACGTGAACTACCCCATAAATCCATACGGCTAAGATCACCCCTGGACACGGCACAAGGGAACTCAGCCAAAAACCCAAGCTGAGGGAAGGGGTCAAAGTCATTGCCTACGTGATCTGAGCACTTTTCAGCACAAGTTGGACCTCAGGCCACTAATTTATTTCAAAACCAGGGTGGACCAAGTGGCAGGTACCTGATGCCACCATTTCACGTAACAGCACCTTAGAGGGAATACTACTCTAACTCATGCTGAAAAACTTGATGTGCTCAGCTGGTGGAAAGATCCTAAGTCTCAACATACTCTTAAAGTGGATCTTGGCCCCATTCCTCAGCCTCCTAATGCATACTCATAACCCCAACTCATAACTCGTTCAGCCTCTCTAGGTAGTTAATAGGATTTGTTACGAGGTAGAAATGTGATTCCTCCGAGGTGCAAAATTACCACTCACGGTTCCTGCTGTAAGAAAGAAAAATGTATGCATACACCAATGTTTTCAGAAAGCTTGAATGGAAAACCCTTTCATGTCAGAAGTTTATTTTTATTGGTAAAATATTAAATAATATACAGAATTAAAAACTGCACTTACACTTCTGAGAAGAAATAATTCTTGGACAAATTATATGCTTGTTCCTGAGATTCCCTACATTTATTCCAGTAGCTGTGCACTCAAGACAGTACAAACCTTTATAATATAATCCTTTTCACAAAGTATTACAAAGTTTCTGCAGCTTTTTTTATTTATACACACATACAGACTCACACTCTCACATGGCTGTACAACACTCACACATGTACAGAGTACACACATACAGATGTGGAACCATATGTATGCATGTACGCTAAGGAGAAAAAAATAACAAGTCCCATAGTTCAGTCTACAGCGGCAAAACTCTTTAGCAGGGGGATGCAGGTTTACATTGGGGTTGCTCACATGCACCACTGTGATTGTTTCTGAACTCCAATTTAACAGCACGTTCCAAGGGTTTTGGAATAAAGTCGGATATTTATTCTTTTAGATTCCTCAATTTGAGTTCAGAACATCTGTTGCAGAACTAAAAATCATAACCTGGGAGAAAACTTATTTTTGTTGTTGTTGTTTTTCATTTGCCAGATTACTCACCAAATCTTATCCTGCTCCAGAAAATGACCGATGTCCAGTTCGGCACTAGAGCGGGCAGAGTGCATCCCCGTACGAGTCACGAAGATGCTGACAAATGGGTCAAGACCTGACAGCCTGAAATAGTGCTCACAAGATCTCACATGCTTTGCTACGATCCCACTGCTTCAGTGCGGTCCCCGTTCGCGGGAGGACCTGAACAACCTGCGGGAGGTTGCCAGAAATTTGGCCCTAGGAGTGTGACCCCGCGGGCAACTGCGACAGTCGCCCACTGAATACATTTTTCTACTTGAACTCAAACAGTCCAACCTGGGAAAATATTTTGGCAATCTGTCAGAATGGGATATAGTCTCCTCACCTTTGATGTTATTAAAAAGAAATATCTTAAATAGAAATTTAGAAGACAAAAGTGGCCACTGTGCATGCGCAGTAACTGCCTTTCAAAGAATCTCAATGGGATTTTTATTACGTACCTAAATACATATTTACAGAACAGCGGTTTTAATCTACTGGGGTGGAAAAAAAAGGCATTAAAAATACACTATATATAAATATGTATGATATGTAAAACAAGTCCCATCTAAACGTATATAAGACAAGGACAACTCTAAAGAAGCTTTTCTGGTCTCTCAGGTAGATAAAGGACACGAGTCCTGTAATTCTTACGCGGGCAAATCTCTCCCATCAGAGTAAATGGCAGTTTTGCCCTAGCTAAGAGCTTAGGCCTAATCCAAAATCCATCATCAAAGTCACAAGAGTCTCCACTGAGTGGGTTTTGGATCAGACCAACCGATCTTTTTATTTTTTGTTATTTTCAATAAACATCAATATTAAGTGCTTATTTAAGAGGAAAAAAAAAAAAAAAAGCTGCAATTACAAAAGAAAATGAAGGAAGAGGCAAGAACACATTTGTCCTTATTTCAGACCACTGGATGTGTTTCAATGTCAAATAAAAACCAGAGTTAAGGTCTGGGCTTTAGCCTTAACTTACAGTTTCTCACCTTTTGTCAGTCAATCTTAATTTACATGGTTACTTGATGCTTATCTTTGAATGTATTTAAGATACAGAATTTCATTTCACTGATTTGTATTGACTGAGGAAAGAAAAAGTAAACCCTTGTACATTAATAAGACGTCAGGGAAAGTATTGCACTTGAACAGAAAGATAACCCCAAAAGGTGGTTTTGTCTTTTTTTTTTTTTTAAACTAATGTAAGCAAATCATCCATGTCTGCAATGAGCATCTTTAGAAAGCAAGATCCAAGAATGAAGCATACGAAGGAAATTTGGGGTCGGTAACCCCCACCCTGGAATACAACAGTAGTAAAACTTTTTAAAGCATTTTCTTCCAACAGGAAAAAAAAGTTATATGACTTTTTTTTTTTTTTTAACTTTACAATTTTTAAATCTTTCTAAACATTTGCATTAAAAGTTTCCAGTTTCTCATAAAAAGATATACATTTTAGGAAAAAAAAAATACAACCAGAAAATAAAACCAACTAAAAAGGCAAATATACAGTATTATAATTACATCACTGTGGAGTCATCTCTGAAGGTACCCTAGGTCTTTAAAGTGTTACAAAGAGTATGTACCTTAATATTTTTTTCTCAAATCAACTATCTTTTTTTCTTTTTCCTGTTTTTAATATAAAACTACACTTGAGTACAAAAATATGTAAACAGACTGTACAGCCAATGAACAAAAAACCCCCAAAAAACAAAAAACCCTAGACAGCCCAAAGCTACAGGAGATAAGAGCAGGCCCAGACTTAAAGCTAAGAGAAGGAAAAGGGGGAGAAAGAGAAAACAATTGGAAACCAGAGGAAACTGCTACATGACAGAGGAAGTGAACACGTTCAAGCTCTGAGAACACTTGACAATTAGTCAAATAATTGATCACAGTTTCAGAATCTGAACTACTACAAAAAATAACCAGAAGTCCTTCCCTTGTTACAGCGTGTTCAGAAGCGAACATCCATTTCCAGTAAGTAATGTCAAATCCCAGTAAGTGCATAGTCGGGGATTCAGTGACCTCTACCCCTTCAAGAAGCTTTTCTTATTCCATGTCACTTGAGGTAAAACTAAATGGCCCAATTTACTGCCAACTGGCCTCTTTGTGCCAACAGTGGAGTCATGCTGTCCCCTCTGCCTTGCAGGAGGCTCCCGTATTTTACCCTTGATGGATAATACAGACTACAGGCTACTGGTACGCGCGTACTGCCAAGCACGAGGGATTAAGGCTGCTACACCAATGCATGTGAATTCATGCTCACCGCCAAACCCCACTGCCAAGTGCTATCAACCTTGGACCTTGCCATGCTGTACCAAGGAGCAAGTAAGGCCCTGATTTAACAAATTAAGCACATGGTTAATGGTAAAGCTGCCATGCACTTCGAAACTGAATCGAAGGGGTCCACATGGGGTTCATGGTGTGCTCCTATACTTGCTTGGTGCAGTGGGCTGAGTCAAATGGCTGCTGCAGGAAGGAAACGTCGGCTGCCTTCAGCAAGCTTTGGGTCAAGCTGCTGCCCTTCTCCCAGTGGAGAACATGTAACACCCTCAAGACATGATCTGATTAACTTCATCATCATTCACTCTGTAAAATACTTCATGTACTGATAGTGATTACACCACAGTATTTTTTTTTTTTTAATTGCAAATAATATTGGGATTTACTACAGCAGTGTACATCTTTGCTGAAATGGTTGCTGCTGTCCTCCCATCAATGAAGTCCCATGATTTTTATCTAAACTTTTTAGAGCATGGGGGTGCATGGACAGCTGTACTCCCAGACGGGGATCCACGTGAGAAGGGCTGGAAGTGAACTGTAGTTAAGTGGGAATGTTGTTGTTTGAGCCTAGAATAGAAACCGGTAATGTTCTCCTTGGCCTATCCTTCAGCACAATTCTTAACGGGATGAATGGGAACACATCTGTGGCCAAGCAAATTCTGCCTCCTCTATTCCTAGTTCCTGCTCCTATGTCCTCCCTGTGGCCGCCGTGACCCCAAGCCCAGAGGGATGGTGGGTGGCTTGGACCCCGTGGGAGATGCGCTGGGAACCGGACCTCCTCCCCTGCCCGCACCCTCAGATGCTGCACCCGTGCAGGGTAAATAACCAGACCTGAAAGTAGGTCACCAGCCTGCCAGGAAAGTACCAAAACAATACTGCACTTTTCACCCAAGCGTGCCAGCTAATAAAGCCCCGCAGAGGAGAACGAGCTCACCCCAGCCTCAGAGGTGAACCTGCCCCACAACATCACCCCCTGGCGGGTTTCTCTTTGCTCCATGTCAATGATTCAGGCAGCGTCACAGTCAAGCAAAGTCCAACGCTGTGCTGGTTGGGACCAGCGCCGAGACCAGCTCTGGCTGGAATGCACTTCGCTAGGGCAATGCCAGCCCTTCCCACTCCTAACGCCAGCTTTCTGCAGAAAATCTCATAGCTAAATACTAAGACAGCCTTCCCTCCCAGCTGAGCTGCAAAAAAGGGTGCAGGGGGGGACCAGGATCTGCCTTGCCAAGTCGTACAAGAAGGGATTTTTACTTTGGGTTGGTTTTTGTCGTGCATTCTGAAAGGGCAGGGAAAGATATCACGAATGACATCATGAACTTTCAAAATGCATTAGAAAAAGGCACATATACAATAAAGCATATATCTAATTATACGATACCATAGATATAAATATACTTTCTCAAAATCTCCAGCTGCTCTTGACCGCATGCCATCACTACCATCCACCTTTGTTCTGAAAGGACACTAAGCCAAGCTAAGATGCACATTTCTAGCGCCAAAGCCAATTTCATCACACTTTTCCTAAAAACCTCAAGTTGAGTTTAGGTGATTCAGGTAACAGTGCAGACTCCCTTCTCCCTCATTATAATATAATGCACAGAAACAGGTAAGTAAAGGAGTATCATCTAATGAAGGAACCGTGTTACTGCTGCTCCTGTCCTTGGCTGAAATACGCACCTTTCCCTAAATTGTCTCCAAAGTTTCTCTCAGGAGGAAAGATTGTTTTCTGGCTTCTTTCAATGTACTCACAAGTATGAAGAAAAAAAAAACAAAAAAAAAACAGCTCAGGACCCAGACAACACTAATAATATCCTATTAAAGATCATTTTTGAAGGGTTTGGTTGAATTCATGGCCTCCTCCTCTGCCTGACAGCTGCAATTTAAGAACACCCTTGTAAACAGAGAAATTTTGAAACTCTTTAAAATTGAGAATTTCTTCACTTTTAAGTAAATATACTTTATTTCCACGTGGTTATTATGTGAGCTGTCCTCTCAGACTGTAGAAACTACTACCACAAGAAAAAAAAAAAAAGGCCAATTTACAAATTTAGATTCTCTCTAATACAGACCAATAGAGGTTAATGCCTAGACACCTTTCACATCACTTCATAGATGGAAGCACTTTTTAAGGAGAAAAAAATTGTTTTAATCTCATAAGTTACTGAGTAAAGAGCTGGCTTTCCTGAAAAACGCTATATATTTTGATGTGCACTCCTAACTGATTGCAAAGAAAGGTGGCTGTAAAATTCATTGGCCATAACAGCAGATATATAGATAATGCCCTTTGCTCCAAGAACATGGATCATATCAAGAAGAGAATAAGCAGGCACACTTCTATTTAAATTAATAGGCTTGTACTACTCTAAATTGAGTCAGAATCTTGCCATTTTGGATGTAAAAAGAAGTGAAAGGGTTTACTGGCAGGGATGTTTGCAGAAATGGCTTTTTTTTTTTTATAATGAAAATGGGGAATGTTTGCAGGAAGCCAATTCTAAATTTGCAAATGCATGTTTTTAACTGGAAACCCAATTCCAAGAATTTCAAGAGAGTCCAGTAAAAATCAGCCAGGTTTGATTTCAAACACCAAATACTTAGAACAAATGGATCTGCAGGCCAAGGCTTATCTACTCGAATTCCTAGTACACTTTTACTAATGGATTTGACAAAACTCAAGAGCTTTTCTTAGCAAAGTGCAGAGAACGAGCAAGAAACAGAACAAAAAAAAAAAAACACCAACTCAAAGGCCCCAGATTTGCACACGCCCATGTAGGGGCAAAGTGATTTATACAAAACTCTATTAATTTTACCTAGATCAACTAGGCACCTGATTTTGAAGAAGTGAGGACTGCCTTTTTTTCCCTACTCCTCTCTCCCAACAAAAAAGCCAAGTGGGAACTCAATGCTAAAAATATATACTAGATATGCTAGTTGAAAGCTTGGTTCAAAACTTCAACTGGAATTTAGTCTTTCTTCCTTCCCTAGTTCTAGGAAGAAAAACTTCAGTGAGCCCTAAGAAAACCCTAAGAAAAGGACACTGATACTAGAAATTAATGCAACCATTCAGCTTCTTGCTCTCTAAAAAATACAGCTTCTGGAAGGTGACAAACAGTGAGTGCCCTCCCCACTGTGTCTCCCATCCTCTATTTTCGTGATACTAGGAAAGGGCACTGCTCACAAACCGATCTTGAGTGCTGCCATTGGAACAAGAAGTTGGGCTTGACTGAAGCCAGCTACAAAACCACCGAGCCTCCCTGTCTCATCTTTTAAACATCTCCAGCATATACACTGCAGGAGGTATCAATGAATCATCAGCAACTGAAAGTGCACACTCACAAACTGTGGGTATAATCACAGTCAACTTATTTGTGGATACACAAACGATGCTCCTCCTTTCCCTGTTCCTCTGGTTTTCCATACATAGGCTTTTTTTTTTTTTTTTTAAACACTTTCTCCCTAATGCTAGCTATTCCAAGAAACCAAAGCCCGTTCTTTCCACTGACCAGAGGGAAGAATGAACTGTTATCCCCCTGAGACTTAAAGTGATTCTTGGCCACCCTTTGCTCTTGCACATACATGGGGCTATCTGGAGTTCCATACAAGCCCAGTGACCTTCAAGCCCAGCACCTTTCCCTTTGCACATGGTTCTTAGAAAACCCTTGCTGCCTCGGAAGAAGTCGCAACCACCCTCCCTCTCCCCAACCCTTGTTTTGTGACACGCTGTAAAAGCAACCCCCTTTTTTTTTTTTTTTTTGATTTCCAACCAGGATGATGTAGAACGCAGTCAGCCACCTCCTAAGCCAACCTTCCTAGCTCTAGACAAACACCCATACAAAACCTAAGCGCTGCCCTCCAGCACGTACCCCTTTTTCTCTGGCACAATCTCCTTTGGTTACACCAAGTGCAAGAAAAGGAGAAAGGGCTGGAGGTTAGTTTGCCTGAGTTTCCTCTGCATTAGAAAGAAGAAAGAAGGAGGGGGAGGAACCCAACGACATTAAGAACAATGTTGGGAATAGGTCTTTAAATCTGTCTCTCCAAAGCCCGTATATTCCCAGCCTTGATAGCTCTCACATTACACAAGATGACATTTCTCTCCATATTGTATTATAATTAATAGGCTACTGCAAGACTTTACCAGCTCCTACTTAATAGCATTTCAGTGCTGGGAAGCAGTCATCAGGTAATCTGGCCATGATCTACTGTATCCTTTCTAAACACAGGTTCTAGCTGCCAAGAATGTCACCATAAAAAGATTTCAATCGATACCACTCAGCTCCTTACTTTCAAACGCTCCAGGTCTAGGAAGAGAAGAAAAAACCCAGTACCCTCAAAACAAACAGCAAACTGGCATGTGCATAGCGTATGCAGATTGAAGCGAGCAGATGGGAACTCATTATGGCCTGATCTTGCTCTCTTCTTTTATACTTCAGTAACTTCATACTTTGGAAAAGGTCTCGCCAAGTGCATGGGGACTACTTGCATGGAGGGGGTTAAACCCATGCATTTCTTTCCATTCTCAAGCTGCGCTCTTGTTGCCAAACAACAACATTTCAATTGTGATTGGTACAAACAGTTGGGTTGCAATGGCAATCTGTCACGTAGGTTTAAGCCCAGTTTTTACTGCTGCAACCTGCAACTTGGGTGGTTGCTGGCTTTGCTACTTTTTGGGAGAGAAAGAAAGGAAACAAAACAGATTGGTGTTTTTTCTTTCTTTTTTTTTTTTTTTTCTTGTCCAGTCTGTAGCTCAAGGAATTGCTCTGGAGTTTGTTTCTTTATTTGTTTTCTCTACAGCGAAATTAATAAATTATAAATAAAAATGAAGTCTGTGAATTGAAATCAAAAGCACAGCACCTGCATATCTCCATGCATCAATTTCTAAAGAAGTAGGGAAGTTCATATGAGATCTGTTTGTTTGCAAGGCTTGTGGGCTCTCCAGGAGCAAAGGCTATCTAGCAAAACCTGCACTTTCACCCCTAAATTAAAGAAGAATTGATGACAAGAAAACAAAGGGAAATCACTGTTTCAGCAAATAAGATGTCAGCAAGAGAAAAAAAAACAACAATCGAGGCTCAGACCTTGACGTAGCTGAAATAGTTGGGTTAGTTCCATTAAATTCAATGGAGCTAAGAGGATTAATGCTGGCTGACGATCTGACTCCTAGCGTTTTCTCAGCTGCAAGTCTCAAGTTTAGGCTGTTGCCAAGAGGTTAACACTGTGATAATAGAATGAGAAAGTATTTATACAGGTATATATAGATATATAATTATATTTAAAGAACACTTTGCTACCAGTACTTTTGTCATTTTAAAATCTGTAATTTTAAAACAAAATTATTTTAGAAGAGCAGCAGAACCTCTTGAGTAAACTACAGACTCTCTCGCCCACTCCTAGGCCACTTACTGTCCTAGAAGCAACTTTAAATGTTATTTGCAAATGATATTTCTTAAACCATAGGGTGCAACTAAATATGTAAGGCTCCCAAGGGTCTCTAAGAAGCCAGTGAGTCAACACATAGGCATGGAGTAATGGCAAATCAACAATTCTAAAAAAGGTGCTTCATAAGTTAAGGAAAATAAAAGTACAGAGCCTCAGACTTACCACAGAAGGCCCTCAGGACTTATGAAACTAAACTGCTGTTACGTGGTACAGTGTTAAGACATACATTTCTTTTTTTTTTTTTCCTTTTTTTTTTTCTTTACCTTCTAGAGGGGCAACACACACTGAACCCAGAAAAGCAGCTCACCCTAGAAAGTAATTTTGAAAAGAATATTGACTTTGATTCGTGCTCCTAAATCCCTAAACAGTTTTGCTTTAAATGCAATTGTTCATTCTGTAGAATAAAGATCCCCCAGTCTTCTCCAACCACCAAACCCCCCACCGTATCTGCACATTTGAAAAAGGCTCTCCTCTGAAATGTTTCTACCTATTTGTCTGAAATTATAAATGAGCGGCAACTCATCGTGACTTTAAAGCACCTAGCAGGGTTGAGCAACATCCCAAAATAGGACATGATATACAGCTGATTGAGACAGAAACAGACTGCCTTTCAACTCCCACAGAAAGCAAGTCAGGTCACTCACCAAGAAGTGACAGCAACAACAAACCCTTCTTTTATCCCTTCCCTTCCTTCTTTCCATTCTTAAGCTGGGCAGAGCAAATGAGGTTGGGTCCACAAAAAAAAAAAAAAGGTTAATAATAATAATTAAACAACAGCAACAACAACAACAGCAACAACAACAAAATAGGCGCATCAATGTCTGAGGAAAAGTGGGATTGTAAGTGCAGTATTTCTTCATGTGCAGTTCTTCTACTTCATAAGAGTCCCCTTTGGATGAGAAGGCCTAGTGGAATGTGTGCTCCCCTCGGACAATGTGCGACGAGAACTCATAGCGGTCCTGGCTTCGGTAGCCACAGATGTTGCACTCTAGCGGGTCCCGGTAGCCGTGGCAGCCCATGTGGATGGTGTACATGACATGGTCCAGGAAAAGAACGCGACAGTGCTCACATTTGAAAGCCCTAATCTGCTCCCCTTCTCCATTGATGACCTTGTAGATATCCTTTAAAGAGCCCTTAGAAGCTTTGGTGGCATCCAAAGCCTTGGCGTCCTCCTTCATATAAGCCGGGCTTGGCTTCCTCTTGGGATTTAAGGCAGAGTTTCCTTGGTAGGACTGGCGGTCTTCGTGGCTGCTCTCTGAGTCAGTAGAATCCAGGCAGCTATTGCTGGGGGAGCCCTCTCTATCCTGGGTTCGACTCTTTGGTCTGATGAGGGAGATCGGGCCATCCATGTTGTTCTCGTGACTGTCAGCTGTTTCCCTGCTGATGGGCCTTTCTATCCTGTTCGGATGATAGACCTGAGCGTAAGCTGAGCTGATGACCGGGGCCACCTCTGCAATTGTGCTTGGTGTGTGCTGCATCAGGGGGTGAAGTGCCTCAGCTCCAAGGTAGGTGATTGCATTGTTGATGGCTTGGTCCATCATGTGAGACTGCATCAGCTCAGCCTCCTTCTCATAGGGTAGGTTCATATCAAAGTGAATATCTGGATAGCCAAATCTCATGAGCTTTTCACCTAAGGGACAAGAGCAAATCAGTGAGAAACATCAATGCAATCGCTCCACGGTTTTACTGTACAAGGGGTGGGGAGGGACAGAAACACCTGGCTTGAAGTAGAATTCATTCCAGAGCCCAAAATTTGCCTCCTTCTTGTTAACAGAGCTCGTACAAAGTTTCTGTCTTGAGATGGGTAAAACAGCACCATCACCTACAGCTTTATTGTTATTCTGGGTGAAGCAAGCAGCTGCAGTGACCTCCAGACCGCTTCCAAACCTTCCAGTAGGCCTCCCTGTGCTCACGCTTCCAGTTAGAAAACACATGTGAATAGGGAGAAAATGGGATTGTAATGCTGAAGTCAACGAAGCTTTACCAGTTGATACCTTTAGACATACTCTCCCCAAATTAAAGGAGGCAGTAACACCTGCCCCCCCGACTCTACAGTGCCTCATACCTACCTTACATCAGAGCTGCATAATCACAAGTTTAAGCAACAGCTACAGAGGGCTGGTAAGGTGGGGACCTAACACCTTTAGAGCCACAGTTATGCAAATCCTTCATCCAACAGAAAAACAATATTAAAATGTGACTACACTTGAAGACAGAATGCAGCAAATAATGTGATCACCTCACATCTTGCGTTCAGGGTAAAGCATTTTTGCAGCTCATCCCCCTCAAAACAAGAAACAAAGCCTTCCCCAACATTTGGGGATGAAGAAAAGGATAAAAAAAAAAAAAAAAACCTTCAAGTGGCTGTCTAGGCAGGAAAACAGAATAGAGAAACCACATGTACAGCTTAGTTTCATTTAGTAAAAGGCAAAAGCATCTTTCATTGACATCGGATAAATAAATGTATAATGATGATGAAAGCTGGCTGATTCATTACTATGTGAATCCAAATTTAAATCTTTGTAGCCTTTTAAAATCAATGGCGTTACAGATACGCAAAACCAGAACCACAAACTGGTAAATTATGCTAGTCACAGGGCACGTTGTGTATGGCAGATCTCCTTTGAAGTTACAAAATCACAGCTACTTACATCAGGGCTCAGCTTAGCAGCACTGCTTTTCCAGTGACGGCTTTAGTGTGTTAGTTAGTACAAGGAAAGTTCATTTAACAGCTCTTCTTAACTAAATATAAAAGATTATATGCTTACTGCATGCATAAAAGATATACACACTCACATGTTCACGCATTAATATTAGTTAATTGTTAAGAGTTAATTTTTGAAACTGATTTTACAAGTCTGATAAATAATTTTGGTGGGTTTTCATTGCCTTTGTTACTTTTTGGTGCCTTGGAACATAAAAGCACACTATTCTTCAATAGTGTAAGCTAATTGATTCAGGGAGTCACTACATACAATAGGTTTGGCTATCCAAGCATTACAAAAACTCAAAAATCTTGTGTTACCTTTTGCCAAAATTGCTTGGAACAAAATGTGTATAAACCAACATAAGACAGAAACAGAACTGTAATCCCAAATCTCTTCCAAATAGCATTAGTACATTTCAACATAGCTATCATTCAGCATTTTATTTTTGACTATAATAACTCATCCCATTTAGTATGGCTTATCTTAAAGCGATGCATGAAGAGGGAAATAATTTCACATTACCCATGGAACAATCAGGTTATCCTTGGAGATGATGCATCACTTTTGCTTGGGAACTCAGCCCTGATTAGCAAGGTAATTAAATGCAAGTTTAAAGTGAGGCACGTGAATATTCCTACTCTCTGGCAGCACTGTTCATGTGCTTCTGATTAGGGACCACGTTTGTATATCTCATTATAGTTCCCTACAGCCAGCTGTGTTACACTTATAGCTCAATGAAAGCAAGCATAACATAGAAAACCATTCCTTTGTTGCACATTAGACATTTGGAGAAAAATAGGGAAGGAAGAACCATACTGTATTGCAGTGATGGCCTTTGTTATCTAATGTGACTTAAGGATGATTCCTGTAATCCAACATCCCCTTTTAGCATTTCTGTCTTGCTGTCAGTTGCGGCTGTCCTGCCACAGATAGGCTGGGTGACTCTTTAATGGGAGGTGGGTACGGCCCCACTCAAAAGGGAGCAGCTACTTCCCAGGTAGGGCCGAAGTGTGACTGGAGGAGAGTTGCAGGAGATGTGGGATGCCTCCGGCACAGTGAGAGAAAGAAAAGGAAATGGAAGAGGCTGCTGCACTCTGACACCCACTCAGGCCAACTGTATCGCCCCTGTGATGAATAGGTAATTGGATCTGGTGAAAAAGGGTCCAATCCAGTCTCCAAACATGCTGTCAGTCCTTTGTAAGCTAGATAGATGAAGAAATAGCACCTGTCCTTTACGGGCAACTTGGATGAACAATGCAGACCTTATTTTGATTCCTTTTACCTTCCATATTTAGCAACTCCACCAGACAGCAGAGTAGAGAAAATAGTAAGTTGACAGTGATCTGAATTATTCATTCCTTTAATTATGCTTCAAAGATGTCAGAGCCTTAAAAATGGCATGTGACACACAACAGTAAAATAAATGCTAACATGGAGAGAAGGGGGCATAAAACACAGAGCTCAGAAGAAACATTGGCAAACCAATCCAACATGGTTTTCTATTTCAGCTCCTCTTCAGCCAAAGCTGGACTTAAAACTAACTAATCAGAGTCATCATTTTTAATTTCTTCAAAACTGTGCTCAAATTCTACGCATCCTTATCCTACGTTATGGAAATGGAAGCAGAAATTCTCTACTGTGGTCATCTTACCATATGACATCCAAAAAAATACCCCACAAAACAGATATGGCAAGCTAGATCAAGGAATACAGACACATCTGTCCTGTGTACCTGCAGTCCATTTTGTCAAGTATCTACAGCAACTGCAGTGTCAGAAACTTTGGATAAAGCTGTAAGAAACCTTGGAGAAATCAGATACAGAATTTACCACTGGGTACATTTCTTCCTGACCCCCATTAACTAGAAGCTGACCAACTCTGAAGCAGGTTGATCTTCATCTGTTCTGAGATGCCTGCACATTTTTAATTCTTACTATAACAACTGTGGTCTTATCGTAAGATGTATAAATGTCTTCTTTTGTATCCTGCCAAGTTCTTAACCTCAATGACAGTCTGGGACTGTGAGTACAACATTCAAATTAAGAATACGTGAATCTGCTTCATGTGATCAGCTTGAAGATAGCTTTAAATGCCTGGCTCTCCATAGAAAGAGAGGCAAAAAGTATTCAGACTGCTGCGTATCTTAAGTTATATTTCTGCCTCCACTATCTCAACGGAGCTAGCAGGACTAGTACCTCAGTGACAGATATATAACCAAGTTCCTCAATCAGAAATTAACTCTCTTTGCCGTATGCTGCTTCCTCTCCTCCCGAAATTTCAGCGAAGAGTAGAGACTGTGGTCCATAACCAAGGTCCCTTGGAGACTGCTGATCAGAAAGAGCAGTAAAGCATTGATAGATGTAGCATGCAAAGATTTGAGCTTACGCTTACATGACCTTCTCATAAACACCATTAAGTTGTTTTGGACAAGTGCCATACTTGCAGTATGCACAGGAAAATTTCCTGCAAGCAAGAGAACCATTACAAGTTCTTCCTGATAGAGTTGAACAATATTTCATTGGGGAGAAAACGGGAAGAAAAGTGAGGTCATGGTGAAAAACAAAGGTAGCAAAGCAGAGAGACTGCTGGTTTTCAGCTCAGACAGTGCTGCCAGGAAAGATTAGAAATTGCAGAAAAATACAATACAGTAAATATGAAAGAGGACACTTTTCCCCTACAGCTGAATCTGGATAAAAAGCTGCATGCCACGTGAAACCCCAAGTTCCTAGCCTCAGAAAAATGGAATAACAAAGTCATCTGTTATGCCTATAAATGAAACAGGTTCATCTTAAAACAAAGAAATATACCATACTGAAGAGAGTAATAAAAAGTTTTAGCATATCTCACACAAGGATTTCTGAGCAGTAAGTTTGCCTTTTAAGACAGTAACAACATATGGCCAAATGCACGTTGAGTGGACAAATAAAATAACCTTCCTGGTCTAAAAAAAGAGGTCATCATCTACAGCTTCCAAAAATTGACTGGATTTATATCATCCTCAGTTGTGAAGGACATTGTTAAAGTTTTACTTTAACAACTAAAACTATGCTGCTTCTGACAGCAGCATAGCTACTCCAAAATTTAAGGGGGAAGGGAGAGAGGTCTCCAGTCCTCCCAGATGAATTCTGTAGCCCCAGAAAAGGTAACTTTTAGGAGGTGTTGTAAATACAATTATGTCTACATCTGTGGACAACTTGAGGGAAAAAAAGGGGGAAAAAAGGCAAGAGTGAGAGGTGTGAACTGCCCTTCTTCCAAGGCTGCAATGGGTCTGATGTCTAGTACATAAATTAAAAGTCAGCATGGGTTAACTATTTCACTGTTGATCACAATATGCAGGAAAGTACAGCACTTGCTGAGACAACACTAAGGAGATCTGTTATGATGGAGCTATGTTTACTGTATCACATAGTTGGATTGGGCTTGTCAGTATAGAGCCCCACTCCTGTTGTCACCCTTTTCAACCATAACTAGTGCTACAGCAGTAGATTAAAGCATCCTCTGGTTCTTACTAGCTGTACAGTAACTCACTTCAGAGCACTCAAAGACAATAAAATAAGAATTAAGCTTTTATCTCAGGAGGACTAGTAACAATATAGGAAAAAAAATAATGAGCCCTCCTAGCATTTCTTGTGTGGGTTGGATTGTTCCTGACCTAAGCCAGGCTTATAAGGAAAAGAAAGAACATGAAAATTTTTAATCAGTGCATGAAAGAAGCCTCGCACTGGTATTTTTTGGCATGGGCAGATGACCGAGAGCAGCCAGGTCAGTGTGTCAGCACCCCTCAGGTGAGGAGCTGCATGCTGTTAGCCCCCTACAACTCAAAACCATGTGGGTTAGCTTAACATCACCCTCAGTGGTGATTTAACAAATCCATCTGAATCTCCATTTAACTGAGGGGCAATGACTTTCCCAAATTGCTGTCTTAATTGCCTACAGCCCTCTGGATCCTCTATCCATAAGCGTCCTCAGTGTAGGCAGAATGAGTATTCAACACCTTTAAAATCTGTATGACTGTCCTTACAGGGAGTGAGTGTGGAAAACACACATTACATTAGGTCAGAGTCTAGCAGCATACACTTACCCCAAATAATTCTCTGTCCTACCTCCCCTCATAAGTAGTTTAACACTGCCTCAATAGCTGTGAAAATTACCTTTAGCTGGACCTAAAGTAAAATTGTCAATACTGTCTCCCGTTACTAGCAGAACAATTTTAAGATGTCAAGATACAAAGCAAAATACAAATTTGGGGGCTAGGATTCTAAATTTGGTAACCAAAAGTAATCCGATGCTGTTTTATATTCATTAAGTTTATCAGGTACACAACACTGCACTTGGAGCAAGCACTTCTTCCAATACAAGTGATGTGATTTTGCTTCCCCATGCTGATATTATCAGACCAGTTGTTTCCAACTCTCAGGAATTTAATACAAGTTACAAGTCTTGTGATACTTTTTTTTTTTTTTTTTTTTAAAACACACACACTTAGATGGGTAATTATATGAGTTTTATATTTTACTTGCTGGGGTGAAGAGAGGGAAAAGATGACAAGTCTTTGTCAAAAAGACAGAGGGTCAGAGAAATGTTTAAAAAAATGGACTTAAGGTACAGGGAAAAGCTCAAGACCTTCTAATCCATTTTTGTGATTATGAGGACCTCAATTTTGAATAGCCTGGGCTGGCAAAACTAATGCTGTTGTTTGCATAATTTCTTGCTGTGATTTAACCATCTCAGCTGTTGCCCCTACCCATCACATCCAAGTTCTGAGAGTGCTACTTTTCCCCTTGTTCTTTTGGCTATCGTTCACAAGTTACAAGCAACCTATACCTACAGGCTAAAAATAATAAAAGGCGTATCTCAAGCTTACCCACAAACTTCTGTGGGGTGGAGCTTTTACGCTTTCCCATGTTGCTTGTCAGCTTCTCTATAACAGCAGGTCTCTCAAAAGGCACCAGAGAAATATTGTTGTCCATCACAGGCTCTTGTTCCTTACAATCTTCCATAGGAGGTACTACATAAAACCAAAAAATCGTATCAGAGAAGTCCGGTCTACACTTCACAGACGACAAATCATTTGAGCCTTGTTGATCACGCAACAAGTGCAACGCAAAATAAAGCAAGGTGCAAGAACACAACGGGCATCAAGACAGTATTTACCCTTGAGCAGTCAGAGCCAAGCTTTTCAATTCCCTCTCTTTGGGACCATCTTATTTTGCAGAAGCCCAGCTTTAAGCATTTATTAAAGAACTTATTTTGTTCTGAATACCGAAGATCCCCAGCGAGGTGGGAAGAGAGCTAATGGTGCACGGCACTTCTGAAAATTCCCTCTGCAGATCTCCCATTTTCTGTTATTCTCCCTCCAGTATGGTCCCATGACAGCCTTCAAGTTACACCAGTAACATTCTTCACGCATTCATTTAACATCAAGCTTATCACGTGCTATGTTTACCCATCTTATTTCCTTATCGCGCTAATCTCAATGACTAGAAAACATACAAGGCATTAGTGATATGAGTTTCCTGGGCCTGGCTTTGCACTCCCCAAGACAAAGGCTTACAGAATGAACAACGTTTAAGGTGTGTTTCCCTTTTTCTAGACATGACACCAAAAATTCACCAAACACCATACCGAAATTGCAGGATTAACATTATATGGAGATTCCCTCTAGAATCAGGGAAAGAAACTAACAAGTTTTTGAACTAGCATTTTCCCCTTCACATGCAGACTTAACAGCTGGGAAATGCAACTCTTCTTCATCTGTCTTCTTGCTGTTTGGGACCAGCAGAGAGCATCCCTGTGCCACCTGTGCTTGGGGAATGCTCATATATTGTCTTTGAAACAATAACAAGAAATTAATGACCTCTTCTGTCTCCTCATTTCACTCCTCACTGCTTGCTGGGTTAGAAAATAAAGTGCTAGTGCAAAAAAATAGTACAGGAATTCCATGGGCTACCAACCAAGCTAGGGTGCAAACAGCACTTTATTTTTGTCACTTGCTGACATGTTGTTCGCTAAATATCTACAGAATATTGTTTTTGTTGAGCATCCTCTTATAAACACCAGAAGAGTCAGTGGTAACATGCTGAGGATTAAACTCAGAAACCCTGAGTCATTTGCAATATATGTCAAGTGTAGCTATTCCCACCACTCTGCAGCAAGGAATTTCATACACGGCCTGACCGTTCCTCATTCATCTCCAGAAAGCAGCGAGAGAAACATGAGAGGGATCATCCACTAAGGTCTGCGTGCTAATAGGAAGGTCAAGGTATAATAATAAGAAAATTACTTGAGAAGAATGGATGGCAGAGAAATAGGAATTGGGATAATGTGGCAAAGAGTTCCCATTTCTAAGCTGTGAACCTCCCATCACATTCTCTCTATTAGGTCAAACTTCCAGTGAAGTCACAGGTGCTCTTGCAGAGGTAGTGAAGACAGACCACATCTTCTGCTAGTTCTTCCCTGCTGTTCCTGCAGCAGCCTCGCATGTCATTTCTCATTCAGTTACCTTATCCCTGAGATGGTGCCGTAAGTGAGCACCGCCAGCCTGCTTTCCTCCCCTGGAACTCGGCTGCCTTTAGGATCCTAATAGGGAATAATCACTTGCCTGTTCTTGAACATGCAGCTGTTTGCTAGCACATAATATATGAAAAATGAGGTGATAAAAGCCTTGTCTTTGCCTTCTTTCTAGTAAGGAAGAGCAAATACCAGGCAATCACAAAACAAGAATATCTGCTCAGGTGAACTTCTCAGTTCAGACATTCATAATAAGAAAACATGGCAATTTATTCATTTGATTCCATTTGTGCCTCTGCTGCTAGGGAAAGCTGAGTACTTGGAGTTTTAGAATCTCCCATATGCTATAAAATGATTTACTCTGCTGCTTTTTTATTTGTACAGGATGCTCCCCCTGAGAAACACAATGGTTTCTCATTTACAAGGCAGTCCTGCTGGCATCAGTGAAAGAGAGGAAGAAAAAGCACAAATATGAAATGAATCTAATGTTGCAACAAACTGGGATGCAGTGTTCAAGTGACCTAATTAATACCCCACACAGTCTGGGAGGTCTGAAATATTATAATAGATATGGCTAAATTCTTAAGGTTACGTAAACGCCCTGCTTGGGCCACAGCTCTCTGCGCTAGCCCTACTCAAGTATTTACCGAGGAGATTTGTAAGAAAGGAGTGATTACATCTGCTGATTTCCACTGGGAACTGGTGTCTGACTGTCTTTTTGGCTTAACAAAAATCAGCATATGCAGATGCACACACGCTCCGTGTGAAACCCTGGATTCCTGCTCAGTGGCAATACCTGTCCTCGCTGTGATGGGACAGATTTGTACACAAGGACCACGTCAAGGATTTCCAGCCCTTGTGGGATGCACAGGACTTGTGGCGAGCACATAAGGAGAGGCAGAGGGCTCTAAATCCTTCCTATGAAGACCTGCAGGCTTTGTAGCACTGCATGCCCACAAAATCAATTGAAAGCCTCCTAATTACTTTCATTGCTGTGTGATTAAGCCCAAAATGTAGTGACATTTGTACGTCTTATAAAGATTAATAATTGAATAATTTGACTGTTGGGCATATGTGTGCAAAATTTCCTAGATGGAATTTGAAACCTTTCTTCCACAAAAATGAGTAGTGCTAAAAGAGACATCTGCTCTTCTCTAAGTCAGGCAAAAATTCTGCTAGGACTTCTAAAAGTAAAAGCATCACCAATAAAATCATTTTCTTTTCTGTATTTGATCCTGCAAGCTCTTTTTCCCACCTCAGAACTCAACTCTATAATCCAGGGCACGGTTCTTTTGCAAAAGAACTGCTCAATCACACCAATATTTGCGTTAGGATGGGAATAAGTTACCAGAAAGCATCTTGTTATGTAGATTTCCTGGAATAAGGGAGAGATGGAAATAGGCTACTTTCCAAAGCTATTTAAAGCACATGCAAACCTGGACCAAACAGGTGAGATGTCACAACTTATAAACCCAAAGAGTTAAGCTAAAGATCACATTATCAATTCCACATGCATTAATTTTCATTTCAGTTCCAAAATATACAGATGAAGGTCAAGCAGGCCAGCCTGCATCACTTTTTGGAGGAAAAAAAAAAAAAAGCATTAAACCAACAGTTAACACTTATCAGCTGCTCTGTGATGGAAACTCACATGCACACGTTTACTCTGCAGTAAATGCAATTCCTTTTGCATTGCATTTTATTGTATTTCATCACTTTGGGTAGTGGGAGCTACTGAAGAACAAGTGACACGTTATAACTAGATTTGATGCAACAACTTATTTTATCCTGTGAACTTACGGTCTCAGCTCAGGAGGGCTTTTTTATTACAGAAAAAGAGAGTGTCTAGTCCATGAAAAACCCATGCCTGAGCCTGTTTCTGTTAAAGGATGTTCCTCCTTTATCAGGGGGCACTCCTGGACTGCCTGTGCAAATTTTCACTGACAGTGCTGATGTCCTCAACTGCAGTTAACACCAAACAGGGTTTTTAAGCTCAAAGTCTCCATACACAAATATGGGTGGTCTTCAGAACAAAATCTTAATTTTCCTGAAGAGATTGGTCTCAGGGTTGTAGTGCTCAAATTGGATTTTTTTATTTTTTTTTTAGTTTTTGCTTCCTCGTTTAAAAGAAACCACACGCACTATTAAAAAAAAAAAAGTTTATGCTGTTCCAATGAGGAAAGAATAGGGAAAAAACAAGGCAAAACTTACCCAGCGTGTGTTTTGCTGATAAACATTTTTGTGTGCAGACAACAGACACTGGGCTACATCTCAGCTGGTACAAATTAGTATTACTCCACCACCCTCAGTTTCCTTTCTTAAGCTCACAATATTTGCTATTTTAAAAAGTGTGTGCGCACGCACTGAGAAATGACAGGCAATAATCCCATGGACCCTAGTGTGAAGTATCCTGTGGGACTAGCATTTTAACTACATTTTAAGCAAGTATGTAAGAGGGAAGGACACAAAGCCATCGTGTGTTTTATGTGGAGCTGGCCTTTGAGCCTTTCACACCCTACGGCTAAACTCCTTTCTCCTTCTCCTAAAAGGAGTATTCTTCTCCACTTTGTTTTAAGAATTTCCCTGGACTTTTTGCTTTGTAGAGATGAAGATGAATATATATCTGAGTATAAACATAGCTGGCATTCACCTTTTTTCCCTATTTGTTCATGCAAAGATCACATTCTTTGCCTTCAGAGACTGTCACTTGTGTCACCCCCAACACACCGCTAGCTCGTAGACTGCAGACTAATTTCTACCCCAAGAGCCAGAGCTGCTTAGCTGAGAATTGCCGCCGACAACGTCACAAGAGCTCTCTTGCAGCAGGCAGCACGCAAGCGAGCCACGGTGCTGAGCTGGGACCAGGACCCAGCCACGAGTAGGGGCAGCTCAGCAAGCAGCCGGCACCCTGCAAAAGGATGGAGAGAGCCCTGGTGCCAGAAACTTGTACATTCCTACCCACACGCTGAAACTAAGCCTCTCTGCCTGCCTCTTGCTTCCCCTTGTGGCTTTGGTCAGGTGATCTAGCCATCTGCAAGGCAAAGATAATTGAAATCAAAGTAAATATTTGCAGCGTGCCTATAATTTGACCAAGCAGAATACAGTGCTTGAAAAAAAACCCTAACGCTCAAGGGGCTGCCCCAAGTCTATCGGAATGAATCTCTACAAGAATAATTTAGCTGATGTTAAACGTTGACTGAAATGGTTGGGACCCAGCACTGCTGCCTGCACTCTTAAAGCTGAATGCTGGTAGGAACGAGCAAATCCCCAAGTTCACCCATTCTGTGCTTCACGGTGGTAAAGGTGTGAAGAGGAATCACACTGACGTGTGTTCAGAGGCCGGTGTGAACGTACAGATCCAGGTAATCCAACTCTAGGAATCGTTTCAAGTGGCTGGAGAACATCCTGCTCCCAGCTGGGCTCAGAGAGCTCCGTGAAAACAAGATTCTTCAAAAGAATTTGGAAAGAGAGTAAGGCCAGCTTAATGCTCGTATGATGTAAAATAAAGGAACGGCTGAAATCTCTAAGGCACACCCTCACTCAGCCTCAGGAATATCTTTTCAAAGTGTGACACGGGAGAGAAGGAAATTAAGGCATTTTTCAGAGTCAGACTGAGACCCAACTTCAGCAGAAAAATCATTTTTGATTTTTTTTCAGGAGAGAAATTATTTGTGTGTCCTTCCCTGGTGATTTTATACTCCCCAGAGGAAGGACTTGGCTACAGATCCGTACGGTATGGTGCTCACAACCCTCTGGCACACACAGAGCTTCCCAGGCGGGAGTACAGGGATGCGAGGTGAGATTTATTACCGGTGCCCAGCCAGACCTGCGGCTCCCTGTCGCTGCCCATCCTCACTCTGCCCTCTCTAAGCAGCATGATGCGAAGTGTGGATCAAACATCCCTGAAACGTTCACCAGGGGACATTTAGGCATGTTTACCAAAGGGAGAAAGAGGCACTAGTGGAATTCGAAGTGCTGTTTTAAGCTAATTTTGCTGAGAAAAGTGAACTATTTGTGTGAAGGCTTCTATTTTAAGCCCCAGCAAAGGCAGTCAGGCTGTAAATAAAATAACTGTCCACATGGGGTTCACACTGCTTTAACTTCAGCCGGTGGAAAAATCAATGCAAGGTCAGCCATACCAGCTTCTCTGGGTGGACAAGGTTAGGGACTTAGCCCTCTTGTCACAGCATTAAGCAGCTTGGGAAAAGCTTTAGATTCCCTCAGAAGTACACTATCAACAACAGTAATCCCATTTTGAATAAATAACTTAACGATAAACCTAGAAGTTGAGTGGAATTTGGGCACAACTTCCATAAAGTGATCTCTGAAAGAGTCTGGCTGTGGCAACGCTGTTGATCGACTGTTATTTCCCTAAGAAAAGGCTGGCTGATACCATCACCTAGCTGGTTAATAAGACAGGCAGACCCGTGCAGAGCAAAGAGCACACATTTTGTTGGGAATGGAGTAGGTGGCTAAACTCCTTCTACCACCTGAAGTGCTCTGTCTAACAGATGAAGCGTGCAACAGGTCCCTCCAAATAGTGAAGCCTTAAAATCAGTCTTCCCACTGACTTTTACAAGCATAAAGTAAGGCCTAAAGTAGATAATCACTACCTTCAAGGACTTTGAAGTCATCCATTACATTTTAAGGGTTGATTTTAGTCCCCAGCCTACCTAAAAGTATAGTATGTAGCCTACCTAAAAGTATAAAGCATGTATTTTGAATGCCTTTACAGATTTGAATTTTTCTCATAAAGGTACTCTTTAAAATATTTTGGTGATTATTTTCATCAAAAAAATACCGAACATTAGAAATGTCGGATAGGT
This sequence comes from Anas platyrhynchos, assembly GCF_047663525.1. NCBI lineage: Eukaryota > Metazoa > Chordata > Aves > Anseriformes > Anatidae > Anas > Anas platyrhynchos. The sequence continues at coordinate 32,173,737 of NC_092593.1, read as the reverse complement.
TTTGTTTCAGCTTGTCTTTTTAGTTTTTTAGTTTGTTTTTGTTTTTGTTTTTGTTTTTTTTAAAAAGTACCTCTCAGAGCTTTTACCTAATTTCCAAATGATGCTAGATGACTACACTCTACAATGAAAAGCAAAATGAAAAAGTTTTCTCCTTTTTCATTTACCTAGCTTTTAGCTTTTTAGCTTTTTGATATTCTAAGGTATAAATCATTTTCTACTCAAAATGGAAAAAGGATGTCATTTTTATATTTCTTTCAACGTGAAAATTTAAAATACTTCCAGTACCAAATAAAGATAATCTTCAAAAGTTAAACAGACGTTCAATTTCCAAAACACTAATTTTGAATGAAAAGATAATTTTTGGACAGCTACTATTATTTAGCACTACAGATACACCTATAACCCTGCAGTCAGAGATGCTATGCTCATTACCCATACCAATAGCTACAGAGATTTCTGAAAACAAATTCACAGAGTTTGACATTTCTTGCTTTCAACAATCTTTTTGGCAATCTTCAGTCTTTCTGTATATTAACACATGTAGTGTTAGTTAGCATATTAATACCAACACATGTAAATGCATATAAACATTTTTTTATATATATAATTACTTTCAACACTGTTGACTTCCATGCTGCTCTGTAGGTTTTTACATCCAATTCCCCCCTCCTTTTTTTTTTCCTTGATGGAATATGTTATTATAAGGAGTAGAAACAATGACCTCTGAGTACCTCCACCATCCTTACCTCTTAAAATTACCAGTCACCATCACAGCGGGGGGGAAGACAATTTATACATGCCTTAGTTTTTACAGTAACTTTGCACAGGTGACTTTGATCACTTGAAAGTCTGCATATTTGTACAACTAAAAAAGCGAAATACTGACTTCAAAGCAACAACAAAAAGCCAGCAAAAAATAGCTGTTAAATCAGGGTGGGGATTTCAGCCCATCTTTTTTCCTCTTGCATATCCAAGTGCAAGCAATCTATAAGACGGAAGCGATGCAAAGCGCAAAGGAAGGAAGAAAAACAGATGGAAAAAAAAAAACGCGAGAGATGCTCCAAGTCCAAGAGACCTCAGAACGCGGTTTCCACCCACCGTGGTGACTCATGACCTGCCCGGCAGCCTCCATGCTGACGTTCTGCAGATAGTTGTGGCAGCGTTCCTTGTGCTCTTCCAGCGAACTGCGCTGCTTGTAGCTCCGGCCGCAGTAGTTGCACTTGTGAGGCTTCCCCACTGTGGAAAGAACGAGAGCTTCAGGTCAAATCCACGGCAACCCACTTGTGCTATCGACATGGCATCTTCGCAACAAACCCACTCTCGAGATGGAAAGACACCTCAGAAAGGTTACTCAAGTCCCAGGCCTTCTTTCCAGCCCCGTTTTCCCACCACACACACCTCCTCCCACCCGCCGGGTACTTGGCCCCATCAGTTTTTCACACTAACGCCCGGTATCGGCAGAAGCCAAAAGAGGCGAACTCGCTGGTCGCAAAGCAAACAAACAGACTGCAAGAGGGGAAAGCAAACCAAACAGCTGAATCACACCCCAGCGCTGCCCGTGTGTCACCAAGCCTCGTGGGAAAGAGACTTCTGAGATGTTTTGCCCACGGTACAAGCGGCTGCCCTCGCAAAAACGTGCTGCCCCAGTGGCCTCATTCTGCTCCGAACCGGGAGAAGCCATCGCGGGGCACAGAGGGGTTCTTTCATCGAGGCAACTTGGCCAAAATTACCAAGGGAAGGTTTAAAAAAAAAAACACAGAAGAGACAACAGAAAGTAACGTTGGTAACGGCCTCCGTTACACGCCAGGGCTGAGCTGTCACCAGTAATTCACAGAGACCGGATAATATTAAAAAAAGGCCGAGTACAACAAAAACCGAGCCAGATGAACGCAAGACATAACTCCAATTCTTTTGTGTGTGTGTTTCACTCAGCAGCAATACGACTAAATGGCAAATGCCTCTTAATACATGCAAAACCTGGCACCAGATCCCCATAAAGTATATCCCTTTCATAGCATGTCATTAAGTAACCACAAGAATGGCCTAACCCAAGGCCAGAAAGCTAGCCAGAAGTGTAGGTTGCCAAGCCATGCTAATAAAGGTTTTTAATATAATTCCAACTCGTAGAACACAAGCATTTATTCTCTAATAACTAAAGAGCTATTAAGTCAGCGCTGCAAGTCCAGTAAAACACCACAGGCTGAGGTTTTCAGAGCTGCCTGAGGGATGGGGAAGGTCAAACTTCTCACAGAGTTTTGCAAGTCTTTGGTAAGAACTTCAGTTGCCAGCCAAAGAAATCGAGAATATCCTCTGCTGGATACTATACATGTTCCTACTGGGGTTTGTCCCAGTCCTGAAAGCTTTTCGCTGTTATTTACTTAATGAAACCCAAGCTGCACTGACAGCAGCCAAGAGGCACCGTCATCAGGGGCAGCCGGTCCCTTCCTCCTGCTGCGGGACACGGTGGCACGACGGGACCGACACCGCTCCCAGAGCCTCCAACCCAGCCAAAAGCTGACTCTGTTACCCCTTGACGCTGCTCTCCATGGGCTTCCAACCCAAAAAGCTTGGGGGTGATTCCCTGCTGGGATGGGAGCTACAGGGGACACATCCATGACCAACAGCAAATGGGACAGGGGATTTCTTGAGGTGGGGCTGAAGCACTCAACATGGAAGGCCCAGAGGCAGGGAAATTTTTTTTTTCCCCCCGCAGGGGAGAAAAAGCTGCTTTTAATAAGCAGCCAAACTGTGGATTTCTCTCTCTTTATTTGGAGATCAAGTTCACCCCCAGGGAAGCAATGTGTCTCAGACCAAAACAGTTCTTGCGGTCCGTATTTTTCTCACATTGTTGCCCTAACTGGTATTGTTACTGGGAGACTCAGCTGAGGCCAAGGACGGGAGGCTCGTTATCATTCCCAGAGTAATTGCCCTTGATGTGAACAAGATCGAGCCTCAGCTCTTACATGCACACCATCTTTCTCATCCTGCAGGCTCCTTCAGGATAACCTACTGGTAGCTCCCTGGAATGGAAAAACTTTCATCATCACAATTAAAATGTTTCGTCATGCATTCAGATGGCTTCAACATCCGTCAGTCTGATGCCTTTATTAGAAGCTAGCTTAATGTCTAATCAAGAAATCTAAAGCAGTTGGAGGGATTAAGTTAACAGAGCTGAAGAAGGGCCGAATTAGCGCACCCAGTTTGGCTACACCAGGTTCTCAAACAACTTGGACAAACTGTAAGACACAAGGGAAATGGATGACTGCTCTCAGTTTTTCCAGAGGTAGCTGCTATTAATTAGAAGTGGTCACTGCACCGAGCCTGTCTGAATTTAAGAAGAGATTGGACTGTGCACTTAGTCACATGGTCTGAACTTTTGGGTAGACCTGTGCGGTGTCAAGAGTTGGACTTGATGATCCTTAAGGGTCCCTTCCAACTCAGGATATTCTATGATTCTATGATTACTTAGCACAGAGAAACATATTCTCCTGCAAACTTGCAGTACAAAAAAAATGATTCAACACTAAAAAAAAAACAAAAAACTGATATTTTACCTCTACAAATGTCTGTTCCTTGCCTTGCAACCATTTCACGAACTGTTCACAGACAACAACACTGAGCTTTTCTAGTGGTATCTAGGAGAGCCAGCCACCCAAATTCCATCAAATTTCAAGGTTCATAGGCGATGATAAAAGCTAATGATAAAGGCAAGATTTCTACATGCAATATGGGATTTGAGGAACGTAACTCCCCAAGGAAAGAAATACTCCAGCACACAAGCTCCTTCCTCTGGGGAGAAGATAAGAGAATAAACAACATGTGACAAATATTAGTCATGTTGCCTAATACACAACTGGAAGTTGCTCAAACACAACAGGGAAGAGCGAAGTTTGTGCATTCCAGTTCAGTAGACTTGAATATAACTCCCTTGGGTTCACTTGCCAAGTTGGTCCCCTGGCTCTATAGATGCAATCACACCATAGCACTGCATGTGACACTGGGAAAAACGCGATTTACGCTATAAAATTACACAAAGTGTCTGCAACTCGGGCCATGGTACACTTGATCAAGACAGATCACAACGGAGTAGGTTTGAGTAGCAGCAGGTTGTGTCACCAGCCACGCTCGCAATCCAGTCGGTAAGAAGCGTGGCTAGCAGTGGAAGCAATTGCGGTCTAGATTTTAGGAACCTGGTCGTTGTGACAAATGCCAAGACATTGAAATAGCTGCAAATTTCCCCTCACGCTCTCATCAAAGCAGCTCGCGACAAAAAATACATGTTTGTGAATATGAGCTTCGCCAGTGGGTGTACATTTTTCCATATTTTGTGTTACCCAACAGAAAGCTGTAAAAGCTTATTAGAGAATTCAGTTCTGGTGATCTCCTCAACAACAACAACAAAAAGTGTATTTTGTTCCACGTAACAAACCACCAAATGAAACCGCATAGCTGCTAAGAGATTCTTCAGCCTTTGTTGTATATTATGTAGTAAGTAAATGCTAATGGGCACGAATTGCCCCCAGAACATAAGGCTTATGCTACTGGGCTCAGGGGGTCCTGGTCTTTGGGCCATTGCCTTGAAGGCAAAGAGTTCCTCAGAGCCCACCAAAAACCTCCCTGAGCCCCACTGAAGGCAGCTCTTTCAACCATGTCTTTATGGAGCCACCCAACGTTTGGTTTGGCTTGCTTGGTACCTAGTTGCCTCCTCTGAGCTCCTGACTGAGGACCCTGGTGCCCGGACATCACGTTCAGTGCTGGACATCACTGCTGCTGCCAATGGCAGCGGCACGTCGGCAAACACAGTTCGGAAATCCCTGGCTTGGGGCAATTGTTCCTATACCACCTTTTCAGGGTAAGTAATCAGATAAAAAATTACCATCACTCATTCTCATAAAAATGACACAATACAGCGAAGGCAAACAAACCCAGCAATCTTGAGAAACCTTCGATTTGTTGTTGAACTGGGAAAGACCAGGGCACCGGGCAAAACCCAGCGGCCATATCTATGAAACAGCTGACTTAAGAATACAAAAAACACACTTCGTATTTCTTTCTTAAATGTCAGAGTTTCCATGCATTTAAGCTCAGATTCATACAGATGACAATGTGGCACAGAAAACCCACAGTGGAGTCTCAGCCTCAAGTGGAAAATATTATGACAGTCACAGTGAAAAAAGATATTTCAATTTGAAGTAGAATTTTTACCATGAAACAGGTAAACCACTCGCTGAAATTCACAGAGCAACCGAGTTTGCTCGTGAAATTAAAATGTTCGTGTGCAGAGAGGAGGGGGAAGAGGAGGAGGAGGACGCAACAGGCAAAGTGCTCATGAGTTAGGAATACTTTGAGTCCTGTGGGTGAACTTTGATAGCTGAGAAGTCTGCAAGCAGTGACAACGAGATGGTGCAACTCTCAGGTCAATATTCAAGACAGAAAGCAGACTTGGGCCTAGGGAAACTGCTTTTAAGTCATAAAAAAAGGTCAGCGCAAGAAGAAGAGCCCGTAAGGCATTTGTGCAGCTTTTTGTTCTCAAAAGAGACGGGAGCACATAGCAGAATATAAAGTAAGTCAAAGGGAAATAACAAGGCATCCCAGGTAATACCTTGCCATGAGCAGACAACGTGAGAAAGGCTTACAGAACACGTTCACTAAGCTAAAACCCTGCCTTCATTAACACCAGTGACAAAACATTCACTGGTTTCAAAAACCAGGATTAACTACTCCCACATTCCCCTCTTTTGGGAATCACATGCTTCTCCACAGCAGTGTGGAGCAGGACTCCTTCCCATCCATCTGTCCGTGTCCTGAGTCCCTGCAACAGCTCAACCACTAATAGCACTGGCTTGTGTAGGGAAATGCCTTACTACAGCTGTCTTGTGCGGGTCAGCCCAATTGAAGGGCTGTTAAAGCATCTTCCAACCTTTACACTGAGCTCTGTATCAGTATTTTTCAACTTTTTTCCTCAGAAGGAAAGCCCGTTTTCTGGACTAAGTGTCCATCTTTGCACCCGATGGAGCCCTCCTGATGGCAGCACACCCAGCCTGACGCAGGTCTGTAAAATCTGAACTCCCACCCTGCCCCTAACACCTCAGGGCTGGAAGAAACCTCCATATTCCCCAAAAGCAACTTTCTGAAGCAGCTTCAAAGTAGTTTAAATGTTCTTTGGGGCTAAGACACACAAGAGCGAGGCTGTAGAATCCACTGTCACAACCATAACTAATATTGATTCATTAATTCTCCTTTCTTCCCTACATCTGGAAGCTGCCTGGGACAGGGGAGATGCCCTGCGGATGTGCACTACCTACCACAAAGCAGCCTTCAATGGGACTCGCCATACCAGGAGTAGTTTTAACGCAGCAGTAGGAAATATGATTAAGGCACTGGGTTGGGACTCAGGAGCCTAGGGTTCAATTCTTAGGCTACAAATTTTGTGACTGCAGGCAAGTTACTCTGATTTCCCGTGCTTCAATTATTCATACATATGATTAAGGCAATAATTCCCTTCTTTGCAGCATGTAAATGAATTCAGGCACTTTGCAAGATGCACAGAGGCTAATTCGGTGGAGCTCATACAAGTAGGTAGACACAGGAAAATATGGCCCATATCTCTACTGAGAAATTAAGGACTTAGTAATACACTGATTTTATTAGATATGGGAGTGAACATTAAAGAGCAGGAGGAGATATTTAGGATAGCACAGAGTAGAGGATCAAGTGGGAATAAGAAAATCAAATCAGAGAAAAAAGTAGGTGGCATATTAAGCAATTTGCAAGCATGGTGTCCTTTTGGGCTGTGAAATGGTCAGCCTGGAGAAATGTAAAAATGCCATTTAGCTTGGTGTCTTTTACCACCACAAATGATAAAAAAAGAGTGCTGGGGTAGTACTAAGGTGTCGGCAGGAGGACTGAGGCAGCAGAGACAGGGCAACAACTGGTCCCCCGGGTCACAGCTGCAATGAAACAGCACACCTTGGCTTTTCTAGGTGCCCATCCCAAAGCTCGACACACAAAAACATTTACATGAGGAATAGACCCTTGAACTAATCAGAAAAAATCAAGTGAGACGTGAGCCCGTGCTGGCTCTGAGCAGCACGTAGCTTTACAAAGGAAACTGCCTCCCACTCCAATGCTGTATCTCACTGCTGTGCCTAATGACTGTAAATGTGTTCATTGAAATTCATGGGGGCTCTTTGTCTTGTTTTTTTGTTGTTGTGTGTTTTTTGTTTTTTGCTTTTTTTTAAAAAAAAAAAAACACGTTTTTTGTTTTAACGTACAGGCACAAAATAATCAGTCTATACCCAAGTTCAGAAATAACAGCAAGTCCCACAACTAAACCAAGATTGTCCAAGACAACCTGCATGCAGAAGTCACAACATGTAAACATCTCACACAAGTCTGCAGGCTGCCAGAGCACACAAACACACAGACTTCAGACAATGTCAGGTACCTCCACTTCTGAGCACTCAGCTTGTGACATCTTAACGCAGCCTGAGTTTCAGAAAGAACCCGATCTCTATTCATACTACAAAAACTTTGCTTTAACCTTTTAATGCTTGTCAGTCCAAACCAGCAGAAATTCTTGCGGTATGTGTCGATGCCTCAGCACCTGAGTGGCAGCTAAATGCAGAGATACTTTGCCTTATCACGGCTCAGAAATAAAGCCGTGCTTACTAATAAACTGTAGATCCACTGGAAGGAAGCCTCCTCCTATTGTGTGATGGGTGGGGAAGGGAAGAAAGACAAAACATAACAATAACTTGATTACAGGTAACACAACAGGGGTTGCTACTTCCAACTATTCCCCACCTTTAACAGCTGGTGAAGTTCAATCCTGATTTTTTGCTTCTTTGACTTCTGGAAACAGAAGCAAGCTTTATATCTTAAAGATTCACTGTTCTAAATGAGATGCAGACTCCCTTTTGGATTTCACGGAGTTCTGACATCTGTTTGCTAAGCGCTTTTTAAGATTATCATATTTTGGGCCAAGTATGAGGGTTTGTGAGGACGTGCTAACAGCCAGGTTCACCAAGTCATGCAGTAGAGGAGAGCCCATAGAGATAGATCTGCACCTCCAAACATTTTGGGATACTCTCGAAGCCTCAACAGGTTCAAGAAACACAATGCAGCAGGATGACAGGAGAAGCCTCCACACACACCATTCAGCAACTCGTACCTTCCTGACTTGGCACCTGAAATAGTCCATTTGACTCACTTCACAACCTCATGGCCCAATGCCTCTTAGTAAAGATTATTATCAATTGCCTATTGATACATACATGGCTGTTCAGATTTTGGGAGCCTCCCAGCAACTACAAAACAGCTCGCCCTGCATTTCTGCACAGTAGCAGCCAAGGGTAAGTTATTTCTGCCGACAGCCACCACGTACTATTACGGCAGCCCCAGCCAGCTAGCAGTGAAACACCACTGGATGCTTGTAGTACGTCAGCACGCAGTAAAACAATGGCAAAACATTACACCTACACACCCCTTGTTTTCTAGGCACGCCTGCCTTTCCTATAAATATCTCCGGGGCACAAAACAGCAGCATGACACCTGCACCTACCTGCCAGTTGTTTATGGTATTGTAAAGCAAGTGGCTAGCAGTGCAGTGCTGCGCTGCCATCCAGCTCTTCCTCAATCTCCTGTGGCAAGCAGCGTTAAACATCTGATTATATATAAACTCCAAAGACTTCATCCATGCCACATTCTGGCTAGAAGGAACCCAAGAAAACACGTACAGAGGACAAGCAAACACACTAGTCAGTGCAAACTCTGAAGCAACTATACCTTCTCTACGTATAACGCACGCCAGCCAGAATGTGGTGTAAATCAGCGCCCGACAGCTACGGCATTGGGGTCCTTATTTGTACCTTCAGGATGGTTCTGTCTGCAGCTTTTTTATTACTTCACTAGTTCATTGCGATTTATCTCACAGCTACTGGTGGTTATTGGCTCTACTGTTTAATCTGATTCATCAGATTGTGTTTATTTATTAACTGATCTGCACAGTTTTACAGATAAAACAATGTTCCAATCTGCCACCAGGGTTATAAATAAGTAGGCAGCATTTTTTGTGCCAGGAGTTTAACAAACAAACAAACAAACTCCTGTTCCATTGGCACCATCACATAATTACTGAAATCTCCCTAGCCATCCAGACGCTTACAGGGCTCCTGTCACACTCTCTCAGCACCCATTCAATCAATCAAAACCAGAAAAGCAAAAAGCTTGTGCCCCATTTTCTCCCTTTGCAACGCACAAGACAAATCGTTTACTTTGCAGGTTTGTATGCTGCATCTATGTAAATGTATGTATGAAAACAGAAGAAAAGTCTATTTGTCTAAGTGAAACCATGTAAATAAATTACACAGTAAATCAAGGAAAACACAGATAAGGACATCAGGGCTGTACTAAGTTCTGAAAAGGATGTAATCCACAGTTACTTGCTCTGAATTCATGTCCCATAAAACATCTATTGCAACAGATAGCAGCTCTCTTCACATATTTCTCTTGGCTTACCTCTCTTACCTTCAAAATAAGAGCTTCAAAGCTAGCAGAAAGGACCCAACATGTTTAGCTGCTATTAATGGCAATGGAGCTCTAAGGTCCCCTCTTTGTTTGGGAATCTCAGCACAGATGCTCTGCGAGCCCCCTGTCCTCACGCCCCACCAGCATGTCCCAATCCTTCAGGCACCCCTGGCACTGGGGGGGTGTCCCCAGGAATGTTACAGCAACTCTGAAATGGTTAAACACTGTGTTGAAAGAGCAGTGTGGCGGTGAGATAAATAGCAAAAACCAGGAAGTCCACAAATAACTGGATGTTTTTTTATCACCTTGCCAGCTTCAAAATTGCTTAAAGGCAATGAGGTTTGCTGCAGCTTACTTCTATGGGAGAGGCCCTGTAAAAAATATGAGAGGGGGGCTCCTCAAGTTTGATGGTCTGTTCAGGACAGGAGCCTTCCCCTCTATCTGGATGTGGGTGGAAGTGGGGTGGGGGTTAAATCTTAACTGCATTTACGGGCTCTGTACTTTCCACTCTGCTATGGACCTTTACCATTATGTTAAAGTTGACTTGATATGCCGAGTGTTAATCCGTTTACGCAACAAAAGCCTTCCAAAATACACTCTCTTCAGTTCAACCTGCTCCAGCGACACAGCAAATAGGAAAAAAAAAAAAAAAAAAAAGAACAAGTTTAGGTGGGTCTGTTGTTCTCTGCCCTGTCCTGTCCGCTCCCGTCAGCGGCACAGCGAAGCGGGAGCCGAAGGTGGGGGACCCAGACGTCACCGCGAGTCACGCTCGGCAGCGGCCGGCTCCGAGGGGAGAGGAGCAGCTTGCACACGCAGCACAGGGTGGGGATGCCTCACTTCAGAGCAGGAATGCTGCTGGACAAACACTCCCTCGAGAAGTGCTCGTTTGTTGTTTTTTTTTTTTCCCCCCCTTTGGGGAAAACAAGCGTAGACGTTAGGCTAGATTTATAGGTGGTGTAAATGGAAGTGATTCCCCGAAGCCAATTTACATCAGCTGCTTACAGTTTATAGTTGTTACAAGTGCAGCCCCTTTGCATATCTTGCAGAAGCCCTTCAGCATTTGACTGTAAAGTCAACACAAGCTATGAATTATTTGAAGCAAGCAGTGCCAAACATAGTGTTACCGGTTATTTTATACTGTACAAACAACGGGATAGGGAATACACGACATCTACCTTGCACTGTAGCACTACAGAGCTTTTTTTCCTGCACAAAACCACCAAATGAGCCCTTAACTCTAGCCAACTCCTCATCCCATGGCAATGATTTCCACCTATACATTACTATATGAGAGAAATCTATTTCTTTTAGACGTCTAGTTTTGTGTTCTTCCTATATCCTAATATGAGACAAATTCCCGTTTCCCTAAAGTTTTCTCTTTTCTTTTCAATGCCTTAACCAGAGCCTTGGAAGCAGCCCATTAACAGCAAGCTGTTGTGAACTTAATAGCGACAAGGGAGGAATAATACTGACAGCTCCTCTGCTTTTCCTAACCATTGAAGCTGGGAGTTTTCACTTATTTTGATCAAGGCCAGCAACGAAATGAACCTTGCTTCCAAAAAACAGGTCAGGAAGCAAAACTAATGGTTTCCTTTGGGACATGAAGATTTTTAGTCATACTTTCCCTGTTGCCCAAGAACCAGTGCCACTGTGTGAGTCCTGTAAAGAGCTGCTGTTCAGAGGTTTTGTCATCTCTAGCACAGATGTCAAACGAGGGCAAATCGAAAATGAGCCGACCGACTCCTTTTACCTATGCAGCTTTCCTACGGCTCGTGTTGCTTTCTGCCAGCGTACCTGACAACATATATATTTAACACCAGCATTACAGAGGAGCTTAAAATAGGGGGTGAGACTTTCCTAAAACAGACAGTGCTAAGCCCAGCTGTGCTGCATGGTGCTGAAAACCACGTGCTAAAGGCTCTTCCAGCTCACTGCTCTCAAAAACTCTTCCGACACCCAGAACACTTACTCCAGCTTCATTAAGACAAATGAGTTCAATGCCATGAGGGCTGGACAGGCAGCTCCTCTCCCACCACGCTTGCCACCACCACAGAGATCTGGAATTGTGCTGACACTCGTGGTGGTCACTGCTCCACGTTCCAAGCCAGCCACAGCATTTAGCAGGGGGGAGAATCAGGATCATTTCTTTATGAGAACAACTCTCAGCACAACAAATATTAAAATACCTTTTAAAAGACAATGGATCCTTTAGCTGAGAAATTAACTGAGGCTCCTGGACAGTTTCTGTTCTACTGCAAACCTCTATACATCAAATGCCTGCATCTGACATCGAAGTTACATTAATCTCTTTTGGGTATTAAAATCCAGCAATTCCTGTTAGTCTTGATATCTTCCCTAGTCTTTTTATGTAGCAGAAAAAAATAAATAATGACAGTTCCAGAGCACTTGCAGTTCCCTTGATTTTTTTTTTTTTTTTTTTGAAGGTTTGGTCAGCTGAGAGAATGAGAAAGGAGGGAGAGGAAGAAAGGAAAGATTTGGGGTTTTAGGGTGTTTCTTTTTTGGTGTGATTAGTTTTGCAATACAAGCCCTGGATAGATTGAAAAACTGTATCCTGGCTGAAAGAAAGGCAGGCAAAATGAAAGGAAATTAAATATGGGTGTGAAATTAAACCAAAAGAAAGTAAAAGAAAAGAATGAAAGCAAAAGCATCTACTTGGATTGAAAGTAGACAGAAAAGCTGGAAAACACAAGACACAGCTCTCTAAACATCCAGAAATGCTTTAAAAAGGTTTCCTGTAAAAACAGGGAGTTTAGGAAACTCTGAATACATTTAATTGCATTCTTTGATGAAAGGAAAAAAAATCATACTGACGGCTCCACTACACTATTCAAAACAAGCAATTTCTCTAAGAAATCTGAAACAAGAATGAAAGGCTATAAAACTTCTTATTGCACAATACCTGGAAGAAAAAATTTTCTCATTTTCTTACATCTACTATTTTTTCCTTGGTGTGTGGAGAGCCTTGTAACAGAGTCAGGGACTGGGAATTTAGGACATCTGGGTTCATTCCCATCTGCAGCACTGATATCTTGAATGTCTTTGGCAAGTCCCTTTTTCGCCTGTATTCTAGGTTTGTCCTCTGCAGAATGTGGTCGGGCAGTAAGCCTTCCTGTCTTTTTGTCTCAGGCTTGAACTCTGAGAATTAACTGTTACAGATTACCTGACACAAAGCGGTCCTTTCCTGTCTCTTTCCCAACTGTGCAATCCTGTCCCAGCAACTGCATGCCAGCCAGCTCAAATTCATCCTGGAGTTTACGCTGATGAAGGCAGAAATCTCATGCATCTGAACCAAATCTGCACTTGCAGTCTCTTGAAGTTGGCTCCTCATTAGCCCTTGGGACAAACTCATCGTTTGCAGAAGACTAATGACATGAACATAATGGATACATTTTTCACAATATAGCTACCGTGGACATTTTACTGTGGCACATAAAAGTCAAACGAAGCACTTTTTCTGGTGGATGATCTATTCTTTGAATTTGAGCAGCTTCATTCCAACAAAACATGCCAAAAATCCATCCTTTGGAACTGCTCAGTGGTAACGTAGCTATGGATATTGATACAGATCTGACTCTACAGCGTTACCAACACCTGCAGTTCCTCTCCAAGTCAGATATGACACTACCTTCCTTCAGCTTCCACCTCCTGGAGTCGGTTGACCAAAGGGAAAGGTTAGCTTGCATGTTTTCTCCCTCCCCCCCCACTCATGAAGTAAGGGTCTCCAGGTGAATAAAAAGGGCAATTTAGCACCTTGCACGCTTCTCATTTATAAGCCTCTGTGACCTGGAGGATCCAGATTCATCTTTTTTTTTTTTTTTTCCTTTTTTTAATTCCTGGGGTTAGAAACACATCAATAATGTACACTCGGAGGAATTCTGCCAATATCAGCGGAGTTCCTTCAGATTACTACAGCTACAACTGGTATCAAAGCACTGCCATTTCTTTCAAAAGCACATTTGTGTACAACCTATTTTCTTGCTGGAATTTTCCACTCTCCTGTTGTTTTAAAATCCAGTGCAGCTGAGATGCCGTTCTCCCTAAATGTGCTCTTACTTATGCCTCAAATCATTTCCCTGTTCCATCCTGGTGTTTTATAGGAAGAAAACTAATCTTATAAATGAATCACAGAATAAAGTGCCTCCTACAAAAGACATCACTCTATTAGGAACGCATTAAGTGGCACATTTACTGTGCATTTAATTTTCATTTACAGTATGTGCTCTATACCCAGCGCACTGCCTATATCAGCTTTTGTTTTCATAACCTATTCCTGACACCTAACAAGAACTGGGAGTGCTGCTCCAGGATTTGGCAAGAAGGAACAGGTTGTGGATGAGCAGGTTTCTCTGACTCACCTACACGGATCAACAAGGAAAAATAAAAAAAGGGAGAGGGTGGAGATTACAAAGGAAAAAAAAAAAAAAAGAGAAGGGGGGGGGGGAGTGACGTGTTCCTGTGGATGCGGTGTGTAATGCAGCTGGCAGGCCGCCCGCTCGCAGTGCCACCGAGTTCCAGACGTGCCAGTCCAGCTGACTCAGCTCTTTGGAAGAAGGAAAAGGGAAGGGAGAAATTTCACAAACATTTCTGGTTGCTGAGGGACCGAGGTTGCTGGACTCTCCTCGAGGCTTTCACACCAGGGATTCGCGCCGTGTCCCCAGAGAGCTACTGGGGACAGATGCTCACTCGATAACCTCACACAGAACCGCTTACACTGTTACCAAATGATGCCTGCACAGCCTCTGGAGAGCTCAGCAGCACAGCTTCGCCCCCCAGACCTGAGACGCCAGGCCTCTCCTCGCCAAGGCGAGCTGCTCTCAGACGAGCCACTGTCTCCAAGGAGACGAGCAAAGCGCATGCAGATGAAGGGTATCCAAGTGAGAGACAGCCTGTGGCCCGTGTCGCTTTTCCTCACAAAAATCTCACCGTCACTTCTCAGCAGCAGGTCCTTGATACGTGGTTTATTTTCTAGCCCTTAAACAGCCCAGGCCCTGCCCACCTGCGGGAGCAGCTCTGTCCCGCGTGTCTGAGGCCTGTCAGAAGGCACAGGCAGCCCCTGAATCTGACAGAAAACAAGCAGACCTCAGGGCTTTTACAAACCATGGCTGAGGTGAACTGGCCCCAAAACCAGCACTAGGCACTGAGCTTCTCTTAAATCCCCAGCCAGGATCCTCACCACAGGCCCTCAGAGCACGTGTGAGGAGCACGCTGCCCCGGCCGTCATACTGGCTCCCTGGGCATGAGGAGTCTTGGGACAGCAGCATCCTGAGGCAATCTGTGGCCTGACACCAAAAAGCCTCCTGAATAACACTGCCCCACCAACTCACAGCACAGATGTACGGCTACTCTTGCAGATTTAACATGAACAGAAGGAACAACGTTAAAGCAGAGGCTTTCCCAAAAGCAAGAGCTTGTGAGCACACAGATAACTGTGCGGCCGGGGAGTGTCCCAGCCAGGTGCTCTTTGTCAAAGTTTCAATAGGCAGGGCCTCGGCAGCATTTCTCCAGCTTCAGGAATGAAGATAGAGATCTTGTCTCTCTGTTACAAAGCAAGGAGGGAACTTGGGGCACCCTGTCTGAAATCAACACAGCACAGTTATGCAAAACATGTGTGCAACTGGCATCTCTTGTGTAATCCTCGCTGTAATCAGCCTCGCTAACTACTCCAGCAAAGAAGGAGGGGCAGAGGGTGGAGAAAGTTCACACTTAGATCAAATAAAAAATGGGAAAATATCCAGAGAGCTTTAGTCAGGTAAAAACACAGTTCCCTCTCATGGGAAACCTCCAGGACAAGTTTCCTTGAACTTCATACAGGGTTATAAATAGGAGGAGAGTCACTCAGAGTTCAGTACAGGTTCACTATAAAAAAAAGTAGACATTCTCATTTTCCTTCTTGAGTGATATCCATCAATATCTTAGCTGTAAGCCAATTCATAATTACAGGTTGCTGAGAGCTCAGAAGAATACAGCAGTAGCAGCTCTCTGCAGCTCTGCCGTGGTACAGTGTTAACCACGTTTGTTTTTTTTTTCCCCTTCAGTTTCTTTTGGCTTCCTTTCCAGATGGCAAAAAAAAAAAAAAAAATCTCTTACACCTTGAAGCACTCATATATTTTCTAAATGTTGGTGGCAGTTTTCCATTTTACATTGCCCCATAAAAAATCTGAGATAGCAATGAAAGATGGCCTCAAACCAGTCCGTGGTTCCAAGCTCCAACTTTCTTAAGCTGGAGGGTTTCACAAGCTCCTTCGAGAACTGACAAAGGCCACTTCCAAATGCTACATTTCCTTTCCTCAGAGGCAAAATGCAAAAGCTTCTCACCCCTGAAAATAGTTTTCTCAGGGGAAAGAA
This sequence comes from Anas platyrhynchos, assembly GCF_047663525.1. Taxonomy (NCBI): domain Eukaryota; kingdom Metazoa; phylum Chordata; class Aves; order Anseriformes; family Anatidae; genus Anas; species Anas platyrhynchos. Next base: position 32,157,843 of record NC_092593.1, on the reverse strand, counting down.
AAATAGGTTTTTCCTCCTTAGGGCTGCTGTGGTATTTTGCTGCTCAAACAGAGTACGTGCAAGCAGCGGTTGGTCTTGGTTTTGCTGCGATGTGGCTTCGTCAAGTCAAAAACCGTGTTCTCAAGTGCACGAGAAAGCTCTGTCACCCCTTGGTCCTCCTGTTCTGCAAAAACAACCTCAGAAGGCTGCTTCTGGAGCAGGTGGACTCCTGATTCACTGCGCCATGTCCCTCAAGGGTATTGCAGTGCCATGAGACACCCAGCTCCCAGAGGAGGTCTGGAGGCTGGCTGTGCAATGCCTGCGTTTACAGCTGCACCTTCAATTCCAGTTTTGCCAATCAGAGCCTACAAATGTAGGATTTGTGTAGTAATCCCTGCTGACAGGGAAAACAAGGCCCAAAAGAGGCCCCTGGAGATTGAGCTTAGAAGAACTAAGGGACTACCTATCTTTAAACATCTCAGCTATTAGACCCTCACCTGACAGCCTGTCCATAGCAGTGCTGGTGCAGAAAGACAAGTAATCTAAATTAAGCTACCTCAGTGCTTAGATACCTGATTTTGCAAATTGGGTCTCCTAGGGCTTTTTCCTATTTCATTTTCCCATCATTGAAAAGCGAGGCAACAACACATACCCACTTCACACAGGCTTTGGGCTGATGAAACAGATAGGGTTCATAAAGGAAACAAGACGCAAAAATTGCAGGCTAAGTAGTAAGTCCTTTAGTATTATTAATAATCACCTTACTATTGTGTCTAAGATAATCACGCAGGTATCAGGGTATAATACCTCAGTGGTTACGGTAACAATACAAAGTTATTATTCCTTCCACTTTGTAATTATCTCATTTCACTATTGAACAAAGGATACGTAAAACTAAGGAGATAATACGCAATGCTATGCAGCAGGGGCGCCAGCAGCGCTGGAGTACTCTGCTATGTACTTACATGACCTTCATTGCAGCAATATGCCTGAGCCTTGTAATCTCTCGTGCATCCTGCCCTCTCCCCATCACGACCAGGTTGAGAAGTTCTCGTATTTTGATTTCACTGATAGGCAACTGAGGCAGAGATGAGGTTAAGGGGTCTGCATCTGTACTCATCTTTGTTTCCCCAAGAGGAAAATGACTTCACAATTTAGGTCCCTCACAAATGAGTAGCAAAAAAAAATAAAATCAAAATTAGTAATAAAAAAGATGAGAGAATTAGAAAAATAAAGACAGTCTAGAACAGAATCAATATTGGACAGATGACTGTAGACTATAAATGCTGTCACAGTATAAACTGAATACAGGAATTACTCAGTCACAGAAGACGGTGTTAGCCAGAGCAATAATCTGCAGCAGAAGAAAGGATAGTTTGGGTTAAGTATAAGGATGAGAGTCATAGCTATAAAAAGCAGATGGGAAGTGGAATTGTCTCCCTAGGGAGGCAATAGAAACACAGCCTCCCTGGATGTTTAAAGAACAGGTTAGGCGCGCTGCTTAGCGCTGCTGCTCTGTAAGCAGAAGCCTTATCATGTTCATCTGCCTTTTTGGTGCTAGTGAAATCCCACATGGTGTTGTGGCACAATCAATGCCTAGAGGAAAGAGAAAGTCACCATTGCATTTGTTGCTGCAATTCAAGATGACTGATATAAAGATTGGCATCACTCAGCAGTGGAGAAGCGTCCATTTTCTCTCTGGAGCACACAAAAGCTGGCCTGTCCCTCTAGAAGGATATGAACTGCTAGCACGGAGGGGAGACAGAAAACAGGCAGAAAACTGGACATCAGCAGTCCTGTACCAAACACACACTTGCATCTTGGCACTGGTGCTACACATGAAGAAGGAACAAACTGAAATTAATGAGGGATGATGCCACGCGAATCTTACACTGTGCTGAAGATGTCTAAACAAGGACCTTGAAACCCCCAAGTACCGTGGTGTTGTCTGACCTTCTGAATATGCTGATAGAAGGTTCAGGAAGTCTGAAAAAAAGGGCAAAGGACATGCAGTCTCCTCCTTGTGAGCATCCTGTCACACTGCAGAACAGAAACCTGCCCTAGGAACTTTCCCTCATGGTGAACCTGAAGCCCTGGGGACATTAATACTCCATTTTCTTCTCCAATTTGGGGTGCAGGATCTCCTACCTTGACAGTAACTCTTCCTTGCTAAGGGGCCAGAGACTTACAGGTCCTGACACCACATGTACAACTCTGCAACCCTGGCTCATTAAGGAGAGGAAACTTGATCAGTGACAGGACGAGACAGGGAAACTTCTCTCCAGACTTTCTCTCTGCTGAAAAAAGGAGGGCTTGCTGGGAAACCTGCAGGTGGCAGAGACCTATCATGGCCATGCTCCACCAAGATATGCCAGGAGGCACAAGACTCATCCCACAGATACAACAAATCTTAGCATCTAGTAATCTTACTGTGAACTGACATGTGGAATGAGAATATCCCCCCGGTACTGGTGTAGGGGGGTGAGCCTTTCTTTATCCAGTCACTTTACAAGCAGCCCCAAAGCACTACAGGAACAGGGCATCCCCTGCTTACACACGGAAGAAGCAGGGAGCTGTACAGCATCTGTTCCCCTGTCATCTCAATTGCACACCCTGGGGAAAAAAAAAAAAAGAAAAAGGAGAAAAAGCTGATACCCATTGCTAAGAGAGATTCGTGATGCTGGTATATAGCACGTTCACCTTTGCTTACCATGACCACTTCTCCTATTTCTCCGTCTTATCTGCAGGAAACAGATCTCTTGGGTTGAACAGTCAAAGATTGATTCATAACTGCTGCAGATAAGAGGGAATCTTTATGGAATTTCAAGACTTTTAAAGGTCTGACTAGCAAAAAGTGAACGTTTCTTGCTTTGGGTGGAACCTTATCTTTTTAGTAGTTCCTCCTGAACACAAAGTCCAAATGTACTTTTTCTTGAAAGAGCGTGATGATCTTACAGCATCTTGAAATCAAAGAGAGTTTCTCATTGATAATTATGCTCTGTAGAAAGGGCTTACCATGGCCAAGCTTCTACACTACGATAATTCTGAGCACATAAAGGATGATCTTTTCATATAACTTATACTGATACTGGTCCAAGTAGTACTCTGGAGGTGAAAATGAGCCCCCCACTTCAAGGACCAGCTTCAGATGTAGTGATGCATGGGATACAAGTTGGTTCTGCAGAAGATTAAGCTTCAAAGGAGGATGCCTAGGGGATGAAAGACCTTGCATACCAAACTCCTACCCTTCTATGTATTTTGATCTTCTCACCTTCCAGTGTTGCACATATAAACAACATGGAAAGCAGAATATTGCAGACTTCAGAGACTACAACACGGACTGAAGGCCTCTAGGTACTGGAGGCTTTAATGAGAAAGCAGAGCTGCTTCAGTACTGTCCACATGCTAAAAGCACTTCAGAATGTGGAGTCTGATAAGAAAATAACCAAATGATTTTGTGACGAGATTAATTCCACCGAGTTTAACTGAAGCAGTGTAAGTAAACCTGAGAGGAAGAGCAGCTCTGCCTGATTAAATAGAGCTCTAAGTATTGGATCAACAGAACAAATGCCCACTGGCTCATCACATCTAAGCAAAGATGCTGTTTGCTAGCCTATTTGCACAACTGGGATTTGTATGCAAAATATCGCCTCCACCCCTTCACATACTTGTTTCATTTTTCAGATAGTGTCCTTCTTGATCACATTTAAATTTTTTCCCCATTCATGATGTGCTTGAGTCAGTCCAGCTCAGAGTATAATGAGAATTTCAGGTCCCAAGACTGTTGTAATTATGATGTTCTCATCATCAAAAATATGGTTACAGAATAGATACTGACTTTACCTGGGTCTTTTGAGAGCGGAGGTGTTAATAGTGATACAAGTCTTTTTAAGATGAAAAAAGCAATTTTAAACATAGACTTTTTACAATTCTCAATAGCCACCTTTGCCACTCTTTCAGTAATTCTCACTGGCTTTTGCCAGGCAGTGCCTCAAGCACAACAGCTTTTCAGCACTGTGCTTGTTCATCCGATTCTTTAGCTGGACTGAGACAAGCATGGGTGGGATGTCTCTCCTAAACATCTGTTGAGTCAGGCGCTTCATAATAATTAGGAACCAGGTTCCTTCTGCCTCTAAGCAGCCACATGCACGAATATCAGTGCTCCAATTCCCTAAGAAAAGGATCTGCTGACACAAGCCATGCAATTGCAGACATACAGGACACCTCACGTGGCTTGCTACAACACAAGGAGCTGAGAAGCAAGCCCTTATAGATGAGAACTGCAAAACAAGAAATATAAAAAGGAGTTACTCAATTACCTTTCCGTATACAGGGCATTTACCTTTTTAATTAGACACGTCTTGTGCACTGTACATAGTCTCCTAAGATTGTGCTTTTGGGAGTTTTTGCCTAAGCTTTGCTTTTCAAAACAAATGCTTCACTGCTTTTCTTTTGCAAATAAAGTGATACCATTAGTTCAGTGCTACTGAAGAGCTGGGCAGTAACGAAGTGCAGCAGCAACGCAGGAAGAAGAGAGGGAAGAGAAAGCAAATATTTTTTACAAGCAGAAAAGGGAAAAATCATTTTCTAGACAGGGAAGAAGTAGCTTGGAAGAAAATTTTAAAATGTATTGTGAGGAAAAGCTTTTGTGACAGGAAAAAAAATAATGATCTGACTACCCAGTTTTTAGGAAAAAATAAACAGTAAAACTGCTTTCATATATGAATAACACTTACACACTCCCACAGTAAGGGAATGTGATTGAGGTTGCCAAGATAAAGACAGAAAAATCAGGAAGTTCCAGAATTAAGGATGCCTGAGAAGGCTTCATTTGGCCTGTCTGTGTATGCATGATGAGACACGGTCTTTTAATTACAAAAAAAACCACAAAATAATTTGCCCACAGGACCACCCTTGCTTATTGCAAAGGATGGATGGATGCATCCCACTTCATGAAAACCTATTCCGTGTTTTGTTTTCCCCTTAGCAAGTGATCGTATCCTTCATTTACTGCTTACTGCCCAAGCCCTGCTCTGAAAACTAATGCACTAATGTTTTCAATGGGCTTTTCTGGTTTGCTCATCATTGCAGCCTTGACTTTTTTCATAACTATCAAAGCGTCTCTGTTTACAATAGCATTAGGAGGGAAAGGCTGACTTGGCTCCATTTTAGACACGAGAAATTCATGTCAAAATGTAATTGATAATTGTACGTGTCCACCTGAGGATGCCTGGCTTTTCAGGATAAAAGAACATCAGGTTGCACATCACATCTTTCAAAGCACAGAGGTCAACATCTAGGTGCTTTAACCATCAGATCCATCCATCAGAACAACTGTCCTCCTTAAAATTTATATTTTGTTCCTTAGTTGCCTACAGCAGAATTTGTCTCATTTGTGTTCTATCTGCCGTCGTTCAGTCGCGCAGTTCTAGAGATGATGGAGGGTATAGGCACGTCTCAGAGTGAGACGGCAGGCATTTTGTGACTTCCATCAGGACAGTGGCTTTGTCTGGATATTTATCTAAAAGAACAGACGTGAGGCAAGGTGAAGCCAATGCCTGCTGTCTGGTCACACACACCCTGCTCAAAGGGGTCACCAGCTTTTGCCCCTGCCCTCTACAGCCTGTCCTTTGGCTCACGTCCTGGAAGCCCACTCAAGCACCTCTCCAATATCGTCTGTGTTGTGGAGCTACAGAGTTAATTCTGAAAACAACATCTGAAATTCCTGTCAGTACCTCCAGGCTCAAGCCCACTCTTAGTGTAATTCTGTGCATGAATCTCTCCCCAGGCATTATCCCGCTGACGTCCTGAAGGCATCATTATATTGCTGAAATCAAAGAAGCTGCATGTGGGAGGAAAATATAGACACAAAGTTCATCAGAACTGCATATGTCAGTAAAAGGTAAATAATCGCAGGAGTAAATAACTGCAAGATAAGTCCTTAATTATTTAGGGTTAAACAGCAGCAGCATTACAGATGCAAAGTAATATTTTGCTAACCACTCATCCTGGGAACACTTACATAGAAAGATACTATTCTGTATGACAAAGGTAGGCAAAATGTAGATTGTGATGGTTAGAAACACCTGAAATAAGTAGGAAATAGTATTAAACAGCATGAGCAAAAAATCCCTCTATAGCAAAAAAAAAAAAAAAGAAAAAGAAAAAGCTGTCAAATTATTTTTTTTTCGTAAGCTAATAGTAGTTTCAACTATTTCAAATCTCTCCAAGATGTTTCTGCTAATTTCTCTCCACAATTACATTTCCTTAGTTTTTCACCTTCCCTGTCTCACTGTATGAAAACTCTGCACTAAGCAGAGGAAAAATTGACTAACTGGCAGTACTGAGAGGGTGTAACTGACTAAGTGGTGACACAAACAAAGTGCTTTCAAATTCACAGATCAAACTAGCTGGCAGAAAAAAAGATAAATTCTTCGATTCCTTTCTTGCATACTCTGCCTTACATAAAGGACGAGCAGCTTAAAATTCTTGATTTTTTATTTTATTAATAGCACTCTCAAAATGGAAAGGGACATACAACAAAAAATGAATTAGTCTTGCATTTATGTAATCATGTGCCAGATTCTCAGCTAGTGCAAAATAACGCTACTTGCCTTGCTTGGGAGATGTAATTACAATCTATATTAGCTAAGTATCTGATCTAAAGAGCTTTCCTTTTATACATATAAAAACATATTCAGACTCACCTCAATTCAGACATAAATGTACCAGATTAAAACTGGATTGAAGTCTCATATTTCAAAACAGTTCTCACCCTTTTAATAGTGTTTCTACCTGATATCCTCTATTCTGGTCAGAAATAGCAGATGTACACATTCGATCAAGTTTACTACATTTTGCTCTGGTCTTCAAGATTTACCTGCCAGACCCTGATGTGTGTTTTATTAAAGCAGAAAGTGCTTCCATAGTACACTGATAAGAAATAGTATAAATCCCTAGGGAACATCTACACATCTCCATGAAGCAGGTTGACAGATGTGGGCATAAAACTAACCAATCTACATGTCAGGGATGGGCAGACACCTTAGCGTCCATGCTCACATTGGTCTGGTATTTCAGCTTTGTATAGGTGGCTGTAGGTTTGGGGGTAATATCCGAGGTTTTTAACTCTTCATCTGCGAGTGATATGCTGAGAATTGTCTTGGAGAGTACTGTGGGAGCTGAAATCCTCCTGGGCTTCTGCTCAAAACAGTTCTAACTTAGAGCGATGACTCTCTCTCCATTGAAATAAAACATAAAAATCAACAAGTGAACACAACTACATCAGTTAGGGAAGGAGCTCCAGGGGGACTTGTATGCCAAAGCAGCTTAGATGCCTTCTGAAAATCCCACACCTTAACTGTGTTTCATCCTCATGCAAAAAGCAGAAAGATTAGCCATGCACTTTTCACACAGGAAGAGTGAAAAATTGCTATCAATGGCTGTATCTAGGTAACAAAAAATCTATATTCATAATATGAAAACAATCTTCAACCACAACGTTCGTGTCTTGTAATGTGGGTTATTTTATGTCACGATTCCCTTTTTAATTTAATTGTGAATATTTTTATCGTGTTCTCTTTTTTACTAAATTTCAAGTTGAAACTACAGTTATGGTCAGATGTGTGAAAATTACAACTCACTGTTCCACAGAGACATCTTCCCTTCTGACTTTCAGATCAAATCCTCTCAGCTGACAGCTCTCAGGCAATGCTCTTTCAGCCGAGTCCCATGCTTGCACTCACGTTCATGTTTTCCGTCAGAAGGAGGTTTGCAATAATGCAGCCTCCTGTATACTCTGAAGCCTACCTGGAGAAGAAGTCTACCTGGAGAAATTTACTAGCTTATGCTTTATGTTTCTCAGAAATGTAAAGGCAACTCTGGATCCTAAAACCAACCTAATGCTCGTAAAACAGAAAGCTCCACAGAAGTGAGGCTGACCCTTAGAAGAAATGTGTATAAAGAGTCAGGAAGCTCCACAATGACATTTTCACATGCAGAGTTTCTGCCTGCAGCTGCAGTTCAACCACCGTGTTTCAGTAGTCACACATTTGCTAACACCTTTAAAAAAAAAGTTCATCTATAATCCTGTCACTTCTAACCAGTCCAATTATCTCTGCTCATTCAACAATGAAAAACATAGTCCCCTATTAATGGTCTGGACATAAAAAGTTGAACATCCTAGGAAAAAAAAACACAGCAAGCTAAGATCTTACTCAAGTCCTACACAAATGAGTAAGCAGACAGAATGCAGCCCACCTTGGGGTAGCATACAGAGACCAGAAACACCCCAGATCCTGACCATCAGGGCTATCAACGTGTCTACTAACATGCAATTATGTGACAGGTATTTTTTTAGATCCCATCAAAAAACTATACCAAGGAGACCCATGGCAAGGAAAACCCAGTCTCTCTTCCCCACCTTCTGCTCTCGGGTAAGTGCTGTGCCTGCCATGAATTAGGACTTCACAGCGAGAAATAACCGAACCAAAAATGCAATTAGGAGGATTTTGAAAGATGAACAAGTATGAACTCTACCAGCATATGGCATTTATTAGATGAAGAAACGGGTACAAACTGCAGAGCAGGCTTCCAAAAGCACAAATTCATTCTCAGAGATCTCTGGAATTTCACAGCCACTTTGGGGCCCAGTGTCAGAGCAATCTGCCAGCCAAGTCTGGATACACCCAAGGAGACGTTCAAAGGGAAATGCGATAGCATCAGCAGAGCTCAGTTACACAAAAGGCGAGGTGTGGCCGAACCACAACTTCACTGATTCACATCGAGGCTTTTCCAAAGTTCAGAGCTACGCTCTGTGAAGAGGCAGGTACAGAGCCACCAGGAACACACAGTTATTTTCACAACCTTCAACAGTGACAAGAAAGGAAACGACAGGATAGAAATGACACGGTGGGCTCACCGGAGTGCGTCCTGAGGTGTCCTGTGAGGGCGTCCCTCCGTCGGCAGGCATAGCTGCAGAAGGGACATTTGAACGGTTTCTCCCCAGAGTGCAACTTGATGTGCCTCAGCAGGTTCCCCTTCTGGGTAAAAGAAGCTCCACATTGGTTACAGTGGAAGGGGCGTTCACCTGGAAGGGAAAATGGAAGGAAGAAAGCTGTCAAGAAACGCCAGAAGGTGCAGGGAGCCCGTCACCCCACCCTGTGTAACAGCACCTCCTCACCCAGGCCCGCTCCCACCACCACCATCTTGCGGGCCTACAACAGGCAAAGCCTCTGGCACTGACTCGGGGCTCTCCCCCTTATACTGCAGCACTCGAGGTGATCAGCACAGCCTGATTTTCCTCAAGTTCTCCACCTCAGAGGCTCCATCCCTCGTAAATGATGAGCTCTGCTCAAAATTTAGATCCATGACTGGGGTTTTGTGGTGTTCATCGCTATGGTTTTCCACTTATTTTTAGTATCGGTCTGATCTAGATGAGTATTTAGAACTCATCATGACAATTTGACCTGGACAGATATTAAGGTCTTCGCTTCAAACCAAATCTTTCACTTGTATTACAATTTAATTGACATCCCCTCTTAAAGGCTGCTTTCCCTCACTGGAGTGGCATGAGGAGAATTAATGCAAGTGAGGATCAGGCCCACAAGCTTTGGGAAGTGAAAACTGGTATTTTAAGTAAAACTAATGGAAAAGACTTGCTAGGTGAAAAAAATCATTAGTAGTTTTAAGAGAAACTCTACCCCTTACCTGTTCCCTTCCCCCCAAGCATTCACACACACACACACACACACAGATTAAGTTGATGTTAATCATTCATATTTGCCCTTGACAGTGGGGATTGGATCCATGAGCATCCATTTTTTATTTTTATTTCTTAATTTAAAGAGGCAAAAATTTCTTAATTTAAAGAGGCAAAACAAGCTGACACAGATTTTGTAAAGTAATATTAAAACCATACTCTACGTCAACATTTGCTGAGGACACTCGGGTCTGTCCCAGACCCTTAGGCCCACAGTCATCCGTAATCACCTACTTATACCTCACTGGGGGGTGCAGTGTAAATCAACAGGGCCCAAGTATATGCTCACACTTGCTATGTGCCCAAGTGCTTTACCGAAGCCAGGCTTTCAATGCTGAAATCATTTCACCAACCAGGGCCCCAGTTCAACAAGGTCTTGAACATCACATTTCAGATGTAAGCAGAAATTCATTTTTTCATTCATTTTTTTTCAGTACATCACTTATCATGGAGCCTCGGTCAAATCCTGGTGGGACTTTGAGGTTGAATTCACCGGCCTGAAGCACAGTTCTCATGAAAAATAAACATGCTCTGTGACCCGTCACATCTCTCCAAACTCTTTTTCAATTGCCCTAAAATGGTTACTCCCTTGCTGCACAAAAATAATGTTATGTTTTTATCAAAGTAGTTCACGTGTCTAGTGTAAACTCCAGCATCTGCCTTTTGATTCATATGGAAACAGGGATGAAGGGAGCTCTTACAGATGTCCTCTAGCAATTCTTTGCAGTGGTTTAAACCACAGCGGTGTGGTCCTGCAAGGAGGGCACCATAGGTAGGTGTGCCACATACATACCAACCCTCTGCAACTTCATTTCATGTGCGTGAGCTGGAAACTACACCTGAAACCACTGCAGATGCACTGCAGAAAATGCTAAGGTTCCTACATTCTTGCCAAGAATATTATGGAGCAATAATAATAATTAAAAAAAAAATCACGGCATAAAGCTTTTCTTCCAGTATACTGAACACGAGCTCATTGGAATTGATAAAGAGTTTGTGGTTTCCCTTTTAAACTCCCACAATACACTTAAAGGATCTGATTAGCTATTATCTTCTGTTATATCATTTAAAATGTCCATAACAGAGATATGTAAAGAGATTGCAGTAGACAAATACATGTGTTTTTTTTCTTTTTCTTTTCTGTTTTGCTTTCACTGTCTGAGAAAACAGGCAAAACCCCTTCCTTTGACACGTTTCTCAGGAATGATAGCTTCAGTTTCAGGATGACAACATTAAAGGCTGCAGCAGGTTTCTTACCAAGTCTAAAGACTTGCCTTTTACTCCTGCTGCATTTAAAGCTATGCAGTGAATGTGTTTTACCCAACCGATCTTTGATATTCTTGGAGGCCACATAAGAGCAGGTATTATTATTCCTCAATAAGCAGGCAGCTGAAGGAGGTGCTGAAAGCCTTCAGTCAGGAATTCAAATAACCACTGCACTACAGCTCAGTGGCCAAGATGACACAAGAACATCCTTCACAAAGCCACCAATAGTCTGTTTCTTTCTTGCCACATACACAGTCTGCTACAATAGCACGTTTTACCTTCAATAACCTTCAATAATCTATTTAAAACCAGCATGAATTCATTTGCCTTATTGGCTTAATTCTGAGTAAATAACTGCTTTGATCTGTTTATTGTACTTTCAGCCAATCACTTCTTTTCTGCTCCTTGATTAAACTGCAGGCTTCTGGGATGACCATTAATTTCAGTCATTCATGCTGTCAAGTAGCAGCTTTTACATTTAGTACAGTTAATCTGAGACACAATTACCCAATAGAAAAGTGCCCCCCAAAAGTAAAAACTGAATAATCAGATGTTGCTGCCTTTCCAAGAACTCTGCTGTCTGATGCCCACTTCAGATAAGTAGTAAACCAACCGTCATCACTTTACTGCCTTATGAAGACTGTTCCTTATTTTTCCTGCCGCTTTCTCCTATCACATCTGTTAACAGTTCTCCAGCATTATTATTACTTCCTAGTAAAAAAAAAAATTAATTAAAAAAAAATCCTGGCATCCTTATTCAGTTCCCTTACACTTCTGTATAAGGTTTGTTTATTTCTAAGCTGAAAATTGATCAAATTTTTTACGTAAACGTCCACTTTTATAATAACTTTGATAATAACTCTGCTATATTCCCAGATTCAGTTAATAATAAATAAAGCACATCCTTTGTGAAGGATTATCAAACCAGATTTAGGTAGAGCTGTAAGTCTAGGATCAGACAGCAGCAATCTGGTCTCCCTGAGGTGTTGGTTTGTGCAGCAAGAGATCTTGGTGCAGCAGGGTCGCTCCGATTCCACTGCCCCAAGCCTCCACGGGCACTGCATGATGCGTGGGATAACCTATCTGATGCTGGCCTGGGCAGCTCCACCACCCACTTGAAAAACTTGACTCATGAAAAATCTTCACCTAAATACATTTCCTCTCTATTTTGCACCCCCTGACTGTGTTTAAGGTATTTTCCAGTCCTTAGGGATGACTGCAGCACAGACGTACTAGAAAGTACAGACCTATTAAACAGACTGCATGCATGACTACAAGAGGCTATGGACTATTATAAGCACGGTGTATGTTTCACCGTTTATAGCTATCTATGTACTTGCCTTTTGACTCTATAAACTTGTACTGATTTATTAAAATAAGAACTCCTAAGAAGTGCATGTACTGAAATGTAACTAAATGAGCTTTTTGCTTTTTAACACTGGAAACTACGTGACTGCAAAATATTTTTAGTCTACTGTTATGTTACTAAATCTTCTCTCTTTTAAAGCTAAAATGGCTGAACCCCCCCCGAAACCTTAGTGATTAAAAAAGACTGAGTTGTGAGACTGAGAAGAACGGCTAACCAAAGAAAAAAGATGTTTCCTTTCCAGCTCCAGATTTAAGACCTTAAAGTCAGACAAAACCAAGAATGCCTAAAAAGCCCCTTTCTCCCGCACAGAGAATTTAATTATCTAAAGCTACTTCAGGAATGGACAAGGCAAGGTAAGGCAGAGCTGCCAAGTATTACCTTTCCTAAAGGCTTAGGAAGAAAGGCTTGTGCCAAGAAGCAGTGCTGATAATTAAAAAGAAAAACAGAACAAAACCCAAGGGAGTTTATCATTTCGTAGTTAAATAAAGTATTAATTAGCAGGTATGATTTCACATACTTACATCTAAGTTACAGTAAAATACTGATGAAACTTCACAGTGCATTGCTTAACATGCATCCATTACAGCTATTTCTTCTCTGGAAAAAAATTATAATGAAATATCACTGCTCTTTAGATACACTAGTGTCTAAAGTACACAAGTTGGCTTGCTGTGGTGTAAACAAATACTGAGATGAAAAATGATGTGGACAGACAGAGTCAGGGTTATTAGTAAGACGTGGTCCTTTGGCAAGTATCTTTAATATACGGCTCCTGGCTGGAGACGTCAGGGCAATAGCTGCATGTGCTTTCTAGCTGATACAACCTGAAACCAGGCGAATGAACTCATTAACTTCCTATTAATAGCTGCCATATTTTACCATGTATATGTCAAATGTTATTTCAAAAAGCAAACCAAGCCCTTTTTCTGCTTAATTGGAAGCTTCCCTGTACATTGATTCTCCTTTACCGCCTCAGCACGGAAGCGCTGCGTAGAAGTTTCGGTATGAGTTATCCTTCTCTGAATTTCGTACGGCTGCAAAATACACCAGTGACATTTTCTGTATCAAAACAGAAATCGAAGCGAGGACAAAGCGCGTCCAAAACCTTTCTAACACTTCTAAGGCAACTATTACAGGTAGTTGGCAAAATCTGCACAAAAAAAACCCTTGTAACTCTTTTAAGAAAGAGAAAATATTTGAAGTTACCTCCATTTTAAATGAATTGCTTCCTGCATCAGAGGTGTCCTGTTGTGCTTTCTACAGCTTAAAACCTTTAAAAGGTATAATTTGGGAAAGTGAGCCACTTTTTCAAACACACAGACCTCCCAGGGAAGAAGACTTGGATTTTCATAACCCTCACCTGATAACTTCTGTTCCTTTGAAATCAAATGGAGTGACTCACAGATTAATACACATTAGTATACAAATTTTTGTTAGAACATAGGCCTGTTCACTTTCACAGCAGTGCACAAGCTCTTTCCTATGAATGTTTTAATTACAATTTAAAAAAAACACTGTTTTTAAAGACTCATCACAATACGTATGAAAGCCAGGATAAAGTCTTTATAAATAAAAGAACCAGGTCCAATGGGACTATATTTAACATCTGTCCTAGCTAAATATATACCTAAGATCGTGGTCCTTTATTTTTGGCATGCACTTTTTGATACATAAAATATAACTTAGGCACCTGTAAGACAGGAATTTAATTTTCTTTTAACCTCTTAAAGCACCATTACTATGCTCATGCTGCCATGAGAAAGTATTTAAGTATTTGCTCATACTAACAACAGAGATTTTCACCCTTCTGTAGCAGATTTTTTTGTTCATATTCTGGTAAAAGGAAACGTTTCTTCAGATGCTGCATCTGTTAGGACTATGCTCTGTCCCAGGAGCACAAATGAAATATTAGTTGCACTGCTAACACCCTGGCAGGCAATGAGTTGCATCGTGCCTTCACCCGAACGAAATACAGAGCACCAGACTTGGCTCCATTTCTGTGTTTGTTATGCTGGGGACTGTCTCGTCTAAATACTTACTTACTCTTCTTTTAGAGTCACTTAACAGGCTGCACCTCACTTGCAATCAGGGATTTTACTAAGTTTTTCTGCTGCTGCTGTTGGGGAAAAAACTGCTTCCAGATAGGGCAATTTATTATAAAACGCTAGTGACGAATCTCTCAGGAAAAATTCCTGGGAAATCTTGGGTGATTTCCAAGCGTCCTCTGTACACAAATTTATGACCGCATTGTGACGGGAGAGAAATCCTTTAAGTGAATGGGCAAAAATATCTGAAGGGTTCAGCTACCAAGTACTGCAAGAAAAACACATCCTTATGAGGAGAGAAATTTCGGAAACCTAAGCTCTTCTTTCTTATGCTGAAGTACAAAATGAGACTTTAAGAAAAGTTAGATTATTCATTTAGGAATTTAAGTAGAAAATATTACATTGAGAAATCTGGCCCTATGATTTTTGATTCAGTGCCAACAATTTGTACTGCAAGAGGTAGGAACCTGCAGTAGGCTACAAATCACAAATTAAAGCCAATAAAACTTTTCAACCAGAAGAATTAGTCAGTTTAAGGGAGTTAATCGTAAGGTGTTAATATGACCATTTGTTTAAATTTGTTCCTGGTTAGCTGCTTTAGGCAGAAAAATTTTTGATCCTGAAAGGTATGACTGGGTTTTTCCTCATTATTGATGGTGACTTAAAATTTTACATGATTTTTTATTATTTTTTTTAATTTAGAGTTCCAGTGTTGCATATGTTTGATTATAACACGATGAATGTTAAGGTAGAACCTGGAGGTGCTCCTCATTGGCACGTACTGAATCCCATTTCACTGACTTGATGGTCCTGAAATGCATGTGGAAAGCAAGCAAAAATCTGAGATCTTCCTGCCGTTAGCACCCCACAAAAGCTTAAAAATAACACAACAGCAGCCAAAACAGAGAGCACAGTCAGAGCTACCACCTGTGCCTGCTGCGTCGTGTCCAGCACCCTAAGTCCTCTCCCCGAGGCTTGGGGCGCAGTGGCTGTCCTGCTGCATCAGCACAACAAATCCCTTAACCTCCGGGTGTCTAACACTCCCAAATCTTACAACAATGAGGATGGTCCCAACCCTCTCAGAAATAAAAGGTGTTTCCAAATCCAGCAGTGGACTCAAGAAAGGGCTGGAGAAAAATCACTATTGACACAGCAACATGTGGAGCTTACCTCTCATGGCCACAGCATGGCTGTAACAGTAAATAGTTGCTGCTTTGCCAAAAATGAGGAAATTTTAATTCAGACCCACTAGTAGAAAGCCTAAAGAAGTGAGAAGTCTTCGGTGTTCCTTTTCATTACCTCGGACAAATTGGATTATTGAACCGAACTTCTTTCTCTCCCCGTTCCTCAACATGCCCCAGCACAAGCCCCTGGAGTATCCAGTGGCAATATTACTGATTTCGTTACCTCCTGCACTAACAAAAAACTCTGATAAAGATGCTGCAACCTGGGGCACTTGATGTGGAGTATGAAAACTGGACCAAAAGGAGATAGTATGGGAGAGGAGGAAAGTAAATTGAACCTGACACTTGCTGTTTTTCCAACACGAGCCCGTGAGGAAGGGGATGCAGAGTTACCCAGCTCCCTACAGCAGGGAGTGCATCACACAATTCCTACATCGAGCACTTCATTTATTTCCTGTCAGCGATGACAAATAAATAGAAAGGCCTTCTGCTGATGGCCACGTAGATTAACCAAATGCTTCACCTGAAGTGTCAGCGTTTCAGAGAAATGTGTTCTGTGCTAGCAGGTGAGCAGCTCTGCTACGGAGGGGCCGGGGAGCAGAGCATCCCCTGCACCACATACCCAATGCTTCGAAGGATGAATAGGAAATCCCTGACTCCATTATGGGAAGGGGCGGCCACAGGCATCAAGGGAATGGATGCTCCAGCACATGAGGATGAAAGATGGGACACTGAACTCATCTGCTCTGACCTTACCCATGGCAGAGGTTATTTTTTCCATCCGTAGACGCGTTTGACTGAACTATCATAATGTGGCAGGGGAAAGACAACTGCTCCTCAGCAACAGATGAATAACGTCTGCAGAAAACCATCTCCCTTTATATGCACAACACAGCCAAAGCCATATGGCACAGCTTTTCACAAAGCCTCAGTCCCTGGTGTAAGGAAGCCACACTCTCGTCCCAGCATACATGCAAATTACAACCTCTACCGTGACCACAGCATTTTGGGTGATTTACATAGAATGCTGTCAGGCTTTTGGGGAAGGGAAAAGGACTTCGTTTTTTGCCAGTGCAAACAACTGGCCAGACCGTGCTTCGGCTGTGCGCTGATAAAGAGGAGAGCGAGGCAGGATCCAGCTCCCAAGACACCCATGAACTGGCTTCAGAGGTACAGATTTACATGCCAGTTGCATTAGCTGATAAAGAATATCATCCGCTCGCACTCACCAGGGACAACCTCCCTTCCCTCCACCATTCTCCCCTGGGCTGCAAAACCAGACTGCCCACAGGTCAGGGCTCATTCCAGAGCTGGGGCCAGCCCGCTGAGCCCAACTGCTGAGGAAGTGGCGATGTATTTTCAAATACTGCACTTTAAGAGAGAGATACCAGTAGGTTAAAAATACTCCTTAAAATCAAGGATGTGGAAATCCAAGCAAGCTTCTCCTTCTGTTGTGGACAGTGAAGTAGCAGCATGTATTAAAAAACAAACAAACAAAGCGGGGGAAAAAAAAAAATCCCCCGCAAAATTTGCCAACTGGTTTACTGAGAGTAGAGCAGCAGGCGGCACACGGAAAGGGAGGCCACTTCTATAAAGCTTGAGATCATCTGTACAGAGCAGTGCACCGGAGCTCCTCTGCTCAGATGGGAAAAGTCATGGCTCAACGAAGTGCCACCAGAAGGAAAAAGCTCCTGGTTACGCAATTCCTATCAATTCACACATCTCTGGTGGTCATCGCCTGCACGCAGATGACATTTTGTCCTACTCGTTCAGAACTTGCTTGTTTTCTTTAAAATGCAAAGGCAGCTCAGCGGTATTTAAAGATAAAGCTATCTCCAAAAAACGCAGACTATTTAATTAAGTACCTAAATATAAATTTAGCAGGCCTAATTTATCTGTTCAGGTTCAAATACGTGGACTCTGATGCACCTACAATACATATGCTCAGATAGATGCGAGCGCCAATGAAAAACTTTTCAGGAGGTTGAAAGCTGGGACTCAGTCTGCTGCCTTCTCTGCTCCCTTCCCCTCTCCTCGTAATAGCACGTCAAATTGTTAATCAAGATTTCGTTCCTACAGCTAATGCGTTTCCCCTGTCGTAATTGCTGTCTAAAATCATGACTGCATCATAAACGATACTGCAATGCTTTGCATTATACATTTATGTTAAGTTATTATCAATACAGCTTATATACAGGGCATTAACTATGTAATATATATTTATTATTCCTCCGTACAGAAATTCTATTGATTTCTTTCCCATCAAGCGCACGCTACTTGACTGCAAACTGCCAGGTTTACAAAGGGATTAGACAAAGTCTTTTCCTACTCTACCTTAAAACCCCACTTTTCTTTTTGTATCCTGGCAGATATCTCACAGTTACAGTGGGAGCCACTCACCCCAGTAAATAACAGCAGGGAGAGATTAAAAAAAAAACAAAAATCTTGCATTTTGTCCACAAAAACATGGAGAACAAACACCCCCCAAGGCTCCAACATAAAATCCTGCCTAACCTTTGCAAGACTTAAGTGTGGGTCTCAATTTAAGCATATATTATAGCACTTCAGGTGACTTAAGCATGTCTTTTCATGTGGTTTAAGCATGGGTAAGTGCTTTTTTGCATCAAAGGCTCTGGCCAGGCAGATTCCACCAGACCCAAGTGCTGTCTTGAGGCAATGCCTGCACTTTTGTCCTGTCAGAGGCAGCTGTTGCTCCCACCTGAGCAGCAGCAGAGGTGAGTGTGTATCAGCCCCTGGGCACACCAGTTTGCTGGATTAGCCCCAAACTCCTCCAGAACTCCTCCAGTCCCAAAGACCCACTCAATCATCATATGGCAAAGGTTTTCATTTGCCACTTGACTTCTCAAACCCTTACACCTAGTAAGATATTTTGGTTTCCAACCAATAGTAGTACTAATAATAAAAATAAGCAAAAAGAGAATGTATGCACTGAAAGCTGCCACAAAAATGGTATCTGTATGGTCAGGGGGAGGAAGCACTAGCCCATGAGAGTGGTTCAAGTGAGGTTTCCCTGCTGGAGCTGTCACCCGATGAGCAGCAAGTCCACCCCAGCCCCAGCATGAGGTAACGTGTTCACCCACGGGTTTGCTAAGCCTGGGTTTGGCCAGGTCACCCAGCAGCAAGCCCAGCCCCTCGTGCAGGACGTGTGTGTCCCCCAGGCTGCTGGCCTCATCCAACTGTGAGCAGCTCCAAGGGAAAGCTCTGAGACTCACTGTAAAAGGTCAATAACCTTGTACACACAAACACACACACACACCCCATGCTGGAGAATTATTCTTGCCATCTTCCCCCAGTCAAGAACAGTAAAAAGACTGATTTCCAGACTTGTGTTGTGTTTTTAAGAACCAAAGGCTGGAAACCAACATCAGGAAGCACCACGACATCAGGAAGCATCACCAGCATCCGAGGAGAAGAGGGAGAAGCAAAACAACCAAGCCCGCCTTTCCCCTCCCCAGCCACCTGCTACCCCCTGAATGGAAAGGGAAGAGAGAAGAGTTGTCAGGTAACATCAACATCAGACGCCACGGGCAGTCATCAGATTTTCTTTCAGCTGCTTACCAGTGTGGCTCCTTTTATGTACCATTAGCACATTGGGCCCAATGCAAACCATGCCACAGACGTCACATTTCAGTTTACCATTCGGAAGCCGGATTCCTCCCTCGCTCGATAGCTCCTGGATCTTTCTGTTATCCGCCATCTCGTTATTCTCTGTGAGGGGCTCTTCCAGGCTGCTTCCTTCATCATGAGCCCTGACCTCATCTTCCTGACTCAGGGGCTTCCTGTCAGATTCCTCATCACTTTGCATTTCTAGCTTTACTGAATTTGCTGAAATAAAACAAAAATAAAAATAAAAAACATTAAAAATGTGTACTTTCTAAGTTCCCAATTAAGGTACGTTGCTACTATTACCAGTACTGAAGCAGAGGCTGAAGGCTCAAAGCAACACGCAGGCCTTGCGGTGGTAACAGTTGCACACATTGTGACCGAATATTTCCTCAAGAAATTAAATTCCTGGTTTTCTACCCCTATTTTACAGCTTAGAGACTAAGACACGGAGCGACCCAGAAACCTACCAGAAGCTGCAGAGACATGACAGGCTTAAAAACTGACCTCCTGCTGCTCAACATGAAACACAGGAGCCCCCCTTCCCTTCGAGGGACGCAATCACACGGGCAGGACGGAGCCAGATGCCTCCCGCCCCGAGTTAGGGCAGCAAGCCCCAACCTTCCCAAAGCCACAGCTCACAGAAACGAGCACACTTTGCAGACAGGATTGTTCAAAATGCAGGGACCTGAGGGAGCAGGGCCGTGGCAGTAATCTCCACAGCACCCTGCCTGCACAGGCACGTCTCCTGACGGAGGGGAGAGCATCGCCACAGGAGCCCTGAGTGCTCTCCTGCCACCATCTTCTGATTCACCTAAATGGGACGCTGCCAAGGCAAACAGGTCTGAAGCGAGACGTACACTGCTGCCTTACGTATATCTGTGAAATTAAGTGCAAGTCAAGAGCTTTCTTGTCTGCCTGGTCAGGCCCATGGGCGCCCCGCTGATTTCTGTGACCCTCATGTCACAGGGCAAGTCTCCTACAACTAGCAAGAGCTCATGGGATCAGCAAGTCTTGGAGGAAAATCACGCTTTTTTTTTTTTAAGCAGGGGGCCTCAGTGCAGGGGCGTTTTAACCCCCCCACCCCCAGCCACCCACGTTTCAACATTTCCATGGTCGGTGGAAACTGCCGAAAGGCCTGCCCCACAGTCACACTCTCCACCCGCACCGCCAGCCAGAAGGCGAGCCCACGTGCCACTTTCCATAAGCCTTGATCCTGCTGAGGGGTTTAAAAAGGAGGTGATTCAGCCTTTGTACCTAAGCAGCCTCTGACCTCGGTGCTAAGGCCATTAGCCGATGGCAGCAGGGGATCTGAGGGCAGGCGCGTGGCCTGGGAGCGCCTGGTGTCCCCCAGAGCCCTGCTAGAAGTGCCCCAGAGCAGCACCCACCACATCTGAGAAATACACAGCAGAATTAGAAAGAAGTGTGTCTGATCACTGCGAGCCATCACACTTTCAAACAACTGGCCTGATAGTATCGGAAGAACTAACCCTACTGCTTCAAGCTGCTCCTTCATCCCTTCTCCTTCCTGCCCCCAAATTTATGGTTACAGAAAACACAAGGTTCAGAGACCGATGTTGCAATTCTAAACCATGGCTCTTACTACCAGACGGAGCGTAATGAAAGGGACGAAGGCACCAGAGACCAAACGACGTTAAGATGCTGCTTTTTAATCATAAAATTGTTGAAATGCATCTTCCACTACTCACTGAGGCGCTAATAGGAGCTCAGGAATGGAAGCACGACTGCAGCAGAGCCCAGCCCGAAAGAGGCCGCGGATCACAGCACAGGCCCCGTCATCACAGCACTTTGCAACTGCAAAGCTCTGGAGCAGGCCAAGGGGAGGCCGGGCACAATCTCCGCTGGTCTCCTGGCCAGGAGGCCGAGCAGAAGGGAGGACGCTGGCGGGGAGGCAGCCGAGGTCCTCACCCTGTCTCCCCGCACGAAGCACGTGTTGGTGATTTATGGACAGCCTGACTTTAGAGCTAAGGAATGGCAGTTCTCTCTAATAATAGCAGCCTTTTGGGGTATTCAGCAAATCGGAGAATGGAGCCTGAGTAAATGCTTCGCTGTCCTCAGGAGCAGGATTTAATACACTTGGCCACACAAGTAGCTACAGTAGGGCCAGGAGCAGCGCCGGCGCTGCTCACCCGAGATCCCGGCTTGCTTCTGCAGCACCGGGCATTCTCCTTGCACAGTAACGCACAAAATAGCCAAAATACTTCATACCAACTGTGTATATTTATACGTACCCTCAAGAGAGAGAAAGCATCATATCTTACGTGTCTTCTTGCATTACTTCCAGAGATTTTGAGCTCTGTTTCTGACATGGAATAACAATCACTTGCCTGCAGCCATGCCCAGCACCACTAGCTCCCATGCAAACCTGTGGACCTCTGGCCACTCAGCCCCTACGAAAGGGAGGCTGTAAGAGCTTATAAAACTGGCAGATCGCTTACTTTATCTTGCCCCAGCGTTTCCCGCTGCCGAATGCTGGCGGCCGTCCAGCAGGACAAGCAGCACAACAAAGCGGAGCGAGCCGTTTGCTGCAATACGACCTTCCAAAAACACGCAGCGCTCCCAAAATCCAGCAGACTGAGCTCAAAAAGCCCACGGAGCTTCTGAAGCGCCTCTCTTAATATCCCAGCTATTCTGCAAGGTTTTGCAGGCTGGTTACCGTCCTCCCTCCCCTCACCTTCACCCGCACGCCGAGCACTGCCTCTGCCATTCTCAAAAGCCCTCTGTTAGCTTGTTGCTGCGCGAAGGTTTCCTTGGGCTGGGACTGCTCGCAGGTCTCCAAGGAGGGGATCGCTGGTGCAGCAGGATCTCCTCGGCTCTTTGTCAGGGCTTGGCTAATCAGGTCATCCCCGCCGCCTTGCATCACACTGGTGCACGGCTGTACACAAACGGGCGCCTAAACTGCGCACACTATTTTCTCTGTTCTCAGCCAGCCTTTGAAACTAGTCGTTTTTATAGAACTGCCTTTGTTTGCACCTCCAGCCGCAAACTTAGAGAGCGGAATGAACCCTGCTACAAAGGGAGAAGAAATATGTAAGCGATGTTTACGGCTACGATGCATCGCTCGCTATCTCCACGTCAAGCTTCACCCCGGGTTCCCTTGCCTTTCTTGCTCACCCACTTGCTAAAAGTGGCAGGCTTTCTCATTCCTTGGCAGAGCAAAGCATAAATAAGTAAATGGAAAAAATTTAAAAATTTTTTGGCACCTTTCCTAAAAATCACAGCAAATGAGATAGCAGGGATGAACTCTAATCCAGCTTGCTGCAGAAGCATGAACTTGCAGTCAAACCATTTCCCTCCAGCTAATGCAAGTGCCTCCCACTTTTCCCCTGTCCAAGGCAACATCTCACAGAAAACACACAGAAAGAGAGACGAGCAGTCTCAAAAGCTTCTACCTGTGGATAAGAGGCCAGTGGCACACGTTCAGCAAACCACACGGCAATATTTTTTTCCCTTTTTTTTCCTTTTTCTTTTTTCCTATCCCAGAGCAGCAAGCAGATCCTGAATCACACCTTACCCTGAGTGGCCAAATTGAAAACAATTATTGTTAATGTCTCCTAAATGCTAATTGAACTGCAATTCCCTGTTAAACTGCATTTTGGCAAGTTTTCAGTACCAAAATTATTTCCTTCACCCACAAATTAGCGTAGCTACACACCAGAAGCTAGAAGTTCCTCGTGTTTTGTCCTCTATCCTAGAAATTTGTTTCAGTCAAAAGTGAGATGTTTGCGGGGAAACCAAACCACCTCCCAGCTTTGCTGAGAGATGCGATGCCCAGATGGGCTGTAAAGGACAGCTCTGGTCACCTTGTCCTAAGCAAGCAAGGCAGAGGGCAATTCCTGCTTGGGAACAAAAATCCATCTGTCCAACACACCAGGGAGCACGCACGCAGCAGGACTGTGCCCCTCCGTCTCCTCCGCTGTCTGCTGTCCTAGGTCGTTGCTTATTTTGTCTGTGGGCTCGGAGAAGCAGGCTGGCCGCTGTCACCAAGGGACTGTGGTCTCCAGCTGGAGGTTAGCTTTCCTGGCAGTGGCAGCGCGCCACCGGCCTCTTCCTGCTGCCCCCAGAGCAGCAGAAAAAGCAAGCCTGACCCTTGCCTCTTCCCCAGCTCCTCTCCTCTCACCAGCAGGAAACAAAGCGTTGGCCTGGCTTCAGATCCTCATCCTTGAGGAGGCAAAATTCGAATCTGCCACCCCCGAAGAGCCTTGGGGTGGCTCTGTGGGCGAAGGCAGCGAAGGACGGCTGTGGCTCAGGCGGACACGATGTGTTCTCTGCCCAGCCCCCTGGGACACAGGGGGCAGATGGTGCAGCAGCTCTTCCAGAGGCTGCTGCAGATTCCACAAAAAAACACGTTTGCAGCCAGGGTCTGCCCTTAGCCTTGATTTCAGTCCCTCTGGAAAATGGGACCAGGCTCCAGCAGCTAGAGGCAGGTACAGCACAACCTGCTGCACATCGCCTTGCCTGTGGCCAGCCAGCCTCGCTGCTCCATTCACAAACTTCTCCTACACAGTAATTAACCACACGGCTAATTGGCAGCTCAACACAAACAGAAAAGGACCCAACTTCTTCCTCTTTTCCAACCTGGGTACCTAGTCCCTAAACACGGCGACGCTCAGAAACACAGCCCCTCTTCCACACTACTAAAAGCACTTTTTTTTTTTTTTTGAAAATTCACGGTAAGGAATGCCAAAACCTGGAAACAATGAGCCCCGACTCTTACTCTAAGAGCACTCCAGTAGCAAAAAGGGTCCTTAAGGAGGGTGTTTACACCTCTCTAGGAGAGGAGTGAGACTTCAAGGCATGTTTCAACATATTTTCCTCCTGGAAGGGTACAAAGGAGTCTCAGGGAATAGAAAACTCCGTCGCTGAGTTCCTTGCTGCTGGTACAATTTGGCTCTTAATTAATGAGGCTTTTCAAGTCAATTTTGCTCATATTGGGAGCTATTAAATGTATAAACAAGGGAGCACCGACACATCTACAGAAGTGAAGCTGTCTCTGGATGGAACAAATGAGG
The DNA here is from genome assembly GCF_047663525.1 of Anas platyrhynchos. Taxonomy (NCBI): domain Eukaryota; kingdom Metazoa; phylum Chordata; class Aves; order Anseriformes; family Anatidae; genus Anas; species Anas platyrhynchos. The sequence continues at coordinate 32,133,583 of NC_092593.1, read as the reverse complement.
GTGAATGTCACCTGCAAAAGGAAGGGGAATTACCCGAGTCAAGTGACAAAAGCCTGAGCAGGGCCTCTTACGTTACACCTGGACATCCCCGATGCTGGGTGTCAAATTTGTTTGTCACGAGCTGCCAAAAGATCGAGCTTCTGGCCACTGAGCTACTGTGAATCCTAGCCGGTGACACCATGTTGTCACACTGACTGCAGCAGAGCTACGGCCGCTCCTAACAGTTAGATTGAGCCAAAAAGTTCACAGCTAATAAAAAGGAGGAAGGGGGAACACAAAGATCTGAAAGCACCGTGCCGAGTCCTTTTCTGCATGCTACAAATGGGAGCCTTCAGGCATGCCCACATGGAGCTGGTTAACGTGCCAGAAATTCAGCGAGAAATCATCGGCTTATTTAGGCAACCTCAGAAATTTTTAGTTTCCACGTTGAAGGATCTCAGCTTAAGCCTGCTACCTCTGAAACCCATTTAAACCTTCGCAGAACGCGGCTGAGTAGTTATTTCATGTCTTCTGGAGGTGTTGCGTGCACCAAGTGTAGACTAACAGGTCTGTTACACCCAAGTGGAGCTTAAATTAGGATGTGGCTGCCTCGCTAAGCCAAGCTTCAGTCAGGCTTTAGCTGACACAAGCCATGGTTGCCACGCTCCCGTTCCCCACCCCTTCCCCTGCTAATCCCTTCTGCTGGCACCAGTGCTCAGGGAACTGGGCGGTAAACCAACACCAACCCTCCCGAGGAAGCCACCTCTCTTCAGCTGGAGCGGGGCTCCTGTGCCACCACGGGAGAGGGGGGCTGTGGGAGGGCAGGGGGAGCCCACCTGGGCTTTGGGGACTTTCAAACCCTGATGGTTTCAATGATTTGAGCCTCATTCAGCAAGAACCCTGCTCCAGTCCAAAGGATGAGACACTGCCTGAGCAGCACCTCGGTACCAGTGCGGACGGCGGTGTCTAGCCCACAACTTGCCCCAGATGGCCAGAGCTGAGGCATGACTGCCTGCTTGCTCACGGCGAGCCAGCCCTGCTGCATACCTGCACCTGGCAGGGGCACAAACTGCTAACCGAACAGATACGGCTGCTCCGTGTCGCAAGACTCCTCTCCAGAAGAACCTCGGGCCAAATTTCACCCGCAAATGCACTTATGCAACTTGTACTTACACGAGTGAGAGTCATGTATTCATATCCCAGGGTAGCAAAAGCACTTCTGGTGACCCATCCTCCCCCTCCCTCCTTTCCCTCTGCTTCCCAAGTAACTATGGCGCAACAAATATTGTGCTGAACACAACACCAGGCTTCTGCTGCCTGCCTTCAGGTGCAGGGAAGAGCCTCCTTGTCCCCACACCCTTGTAAATCCCTGTGCAATGTCAGAACCTGATCCCCAGGGAAGAAAAGCAGGACGCAGCAGTGCTCGGCTACAAGCTGCCACGTCCTCTGCCGGTGCCTGAGCTCAGCCAGTTACTAGGGTTGGAGCTGTGGATGGTTTTTCCCTAAGGTCAAAATGTTGGATGCCTGTTTGCTCTGCTCCTTTTGGGGTTGTTTTGGTGGGGACAGAGGACAGGGATTTTATTTTTCCTTCTCTCTATGAAACATGCTTTTCTGGTCGACTGTCACCTAGCAAACTTTCTGCGTTTAAGCCAAACCTGGTGAGTGCCTGCGCTCCCCTGCGTACCGCAGCCACGAGGACTTGCTGCCGTTGTCTCGCTGCCCTGATGCTTGCTACAGGCAGGCAGGTGATGGCTGGGGGGCACGGGGGCTGCGGTGCGCAGCAGGTGTTCTCCGGGGCCCCTTTTCTTTGTCAACTCTGGTTTCACAGCTCGGCTGAACTGCGGGAGGCCGGGCTCAGTGTCGTGGGTGGTCTCTCACAGCCCTTCCCCTGGCCAATCTACAGCCAGTCCCTTACTGCCCGCGGCACGCACGATAAATGCTGGAAGCTGGGCTCCTCTCTCAGCACTGCTCCTTCTGCCTGCAGTACAACTACCTCCAAAGTATGCTGGAAAGCAGGGAGAGGAGGAAAAAAAAAACAAAATCAGGCTCAGCCCTTTTGTGAAACTCTGTCTCTCAAAGCATCAAGACCATGAACACCTTTTTATGTTTAAGGCTGCTTCAGACTCTGCCGAGGGAGCAGAAGAAACCCACACTCATTGAGCAGCAGCACAGCATTCACCTCTAAGAGGATTTTCTAAGAGCCTGCTGAGAGCTCTGCGTGGTACCCAAACCTGGAAGTTTGTCATGGAAAATGCTGACAAACTCCGGCTATATATGGATCATCCCGTATAAACACAAATAAAGTGATTTACAACATCCCTTCAAAGCGCCCAAAACCTCATTGCTCACTCATTGTCATCTCTGCTTCTCAAAAAGTGCCCGACTTCCTAAGATGCTTTCCAACATACGCACGGAGCAGTAATTATAACAGTAATGGCTCTTTCGTTTATAAGGAACTTTCCATCAGGGATCTGCACTGGATTTGAAAATAGAGCCGACAAAGTTCCTTGAAGCACATGCAATGACTTCCAGGGTCTGGACCAGGCCCTTTGCTTCATTTTCTGGCATTGTCACTGCATTTTTAGCACCAGAGACATTACTTTAAACAAGAGAAAGGCTTTGATTACACAGCTACACTATTGGATCCTTCACGGCTTTCAGGAAAAGATGCATTTGTCTTTAATTGTACCAGCTCTAAATCATCTTAATGCAAGCTGACCTAGCCATGTCCTCCTCCTCCTCCTCCAAAGGAGGCGCCTCCCCTGACTCATCAGCCCATGGAAAATTATAGGATAAGCACCTGTCACAAAAATATTTTCTGTCTTTGTCACCGAATTGTAAAAAGGGGATTAACAAAGAAACCTGTCTCATTTATTTATTTGAGGCAGAGCCTTGTCTGCGCCCTTGGAGGCAGGTGACTGCTGCCAAGCCGGGGCAGCTCCCCAGGCACGGGAACCCACGACCCCTCGCAGCCCCAAAGCACCACACAGGGACTTCTCCCCCTGTGTTTCACAGTCACTGCCGTGTTGGGCTCCGCCGCGATGAAAAGCAAAGAGGGAAAACAGTTTTGCCTGAGCACGCTGTGACTGTGTGAAGTTGAATGAAAACTCTTAAAAGCCAGCAGTGCCTTTGTAAGCGCCGCGCTCTGTCAGCACGGTGCTGCTTTGAGCCGGGTATTTTCACTTGAGACACACGATCAAGTGCCTTTCCCTTACATCTTCTTCTTTGCCAGTTCAGATACCCGGCGGGGCCCAGGATTTTCAGCGGGACCCCCTCACATCCCGAGCCCCCAGCAGTATGCAGGCAGGACCCGGAGCACGCAATTCCCCTCCATCCGAGGGTGCACATCAAAGGGCTGCTCCTAGAGCCAGCCACCGGTGGTATTATAAGGACTGCAGGACCCAGCTCAGTCCCTTGGCTCTTCCAGATTTAAAGGACAGAGCGTTTTACAATTTCCCCTTTCAGAAGTCACTTTATGAATCTAAATCCGTTTAAGCCCCAAATTTAATATATTAAACACGGGGGGAAGGGTATCTCTGGTGCCTCCTTCCCACAACTTAAAACACACCAGCTATTAAAGCAGCAAGATATTTAAATGACTATTCATTCTAATTTTTTTTATTTATTTTTTTTTAAAGAAATGCTAGGCTTTCACCTGTATCATTATTATGTAGGCAGTGACAGATGGCAATGGAAAAATATAAAATAACTCTTAGAGTATTAACTTTTTTTCAGTACCGTATGTGTCAGATTCTTTAGCATAAATAAATGGCATTGCACAGTCTCATTAAATCTATACATCTGTGTAGTAACTTGCAATTTATGGATATTTTCTGACACAATGTTCAAACCAACAGGTTTAGCTCACATGTTTCTTTTCTCACCATGCCATCTCCAAGTCACCAGAAAAGCAAACAAAAGCAAAACCCTACAGTAAATACTCCCGAAGAACTCTACGAGAAGATTTGCTGTTCATCAGCTGCACATGTTTAAGGGAATGAGCAAGGAAGAGGGTGGTGGGGCCACGGGAAGGAAGGGGCTGGAGGGAGGTGGCAAGTAAAGCCTCGTTCAGCCTGGACCTTGTCCCAAAAGGGAGTTTCATTGGGACACGATGAGCTGTCATTGGGATCCCTGCCTTTAATGTGACAGCCCACTGGCACAGGGCGGTGAAACGAGATGCAGCACCATCAACTGTTGCTAAAGATTCATTAAAAACTTGATCAAAAGATAAAATCCACGAACAGCCACAGGGATGGTCAGAGAACAAGCCCGTGCCCCAGAGGAGCACGGCAGCTCCACAACTTCGTTCCCGACTGGTTTATTTTATAAGGTACCTCCTTTTTCACCTGCCACGATAGCACCTTGGGAGCTGTTCTCCAAAGGTCTCCAGCAGATCTGGAGAACTGTTAATACCTCCAAAACAGCCCAAACACCAGGAAATGCTCCTGCCGAAACATCAAGCCACATCTTGCAGACGAATGCAACAAAAGCTCCATTCTGGCATTAGCTGCAACTTGTGCACACCAACCTTTTGTCTCCCCGGGTGAAGGATCTGTTGGAAGCTATTTACGTACTGGCTCCTTTCCTCTAGGAGGAGCTGGTATCTCTGCCTAAAATTAAGACTGCTTGACACTTCCTACGATAAGGCCCTGTTTTTTACTTGCTTCTCTCTTTGCCAAAAATGATTTAGGCTGAAATTTGTAGGAAATATTTTATTTTTTTTTTGTGCGCGTGAAATTGCCATCACAACAGTTCGCCTGGCTCTGACCAGATGGGAGCAGACACCACCGCTGGCTCTTCAGTTAAAGCGAGTTGGTCCATGACCGGCCAAATTAATGAATTTCTACAGATTTGTACAGTCTCCTTCAACCCCTCTTACCTTGCACCAATCCCTCTTCACGTACCTGCTACCAGACAGAACAAATAGCATCCAAACCTACCCTGTTTCCCCTCACTAACAAGGGCCAGCACTCCCAGGGGATCCTCTGACCGTTCCCCAAATCTCATCTCACCATTACGCCTCTTCTACTCTATCAACGCAAGAAATGCGAGGTCCAGAGACACGAAATGCCACCGACATACCTTACTTAGTTTTTGAGGATGGGTCATGTGCATTTAAAAATCATTATTCGCTGCAATGAAAAGAGGGGGGGGAAAAAAAGGAAAGAATTTGGCATCCTAAGAGCCTCGCTAAAGCTCTTTAAAGTGCATAATTCCATCACCGTACTGTACATAGCACACAATCTCTGAGGGGTAATTATCCATGGCTTGGAAGCCAGTGTGAATATACGCACAGTAAGTCAATATGATGTTGTGCTTGCTGCTGCTGCTTCTCTTTTTTCTTTTCTTTTTTTTTCTTCTTCTTTTTTATATAAATCAATTTTAATTGTTGTGGATCTATTTCTGCTAATAAAAGAGAGTGAACCGATTCTGGTCGGATAGATTTCTGGATACGGAAAATGAGTGAGCAAAACATGTGAGAGTACTTACTGTATTACCAGAAATATTTATAAATGGCTCTTCCCTCCCTCGGCTGGCAGAATATCAAAGCAGCGAGGAAGCAGCACGGATGGCTTTTGAAGGGATGGAGAAAGCACAAGTCCACTCCTCCATCATCAACATGAGAAAGCGATGCCACAGGGCTCCAGCAGAAGCGCCGACTGGAACTGCTCTAGCAGTAACATCTCCCCCTTGACAAAGGGCGAGTGCTTGTCCGAGGGCAAGCTGCACTAGCAAGGATCACAACGAGCCTCTACGGGGAATATACAACGTGCCTGCTGGGCTATGCCAACGGAGCTGGAGAGCAAGGCTTTTTCTCTTTTTTTCCTTTTTCATTTTGGATAAGATTCCCAGGACTGTCTGTCCTTCCAGCTGAGGACTGTGATATTCCACAAAGGCTCGATGCCAGCAAGACCAACCTAGACTCTGGGCTTGACACTAATGCCGCCTTTTCCACAACACACCACGCTCCCCCAGCACACTGACACCAGCAATATAAAAACGCAGAGGTGAGCACATTTTCAAGAGGCACGTGGAAAAGCATCCGTGCCCTCATGTGAAACTTTGGCTGGGACAGAAATTTGCTCCAAATTTGGCTCTGCACCAGGCACTCCCGCAAACAGGGTTTGTGCACAGGTGTGCACACACACACACATCCCTATACAGGGATGCAGATTCCTGCCGTGGACGTGTGCTTTTGGATAACTGCACACAGAGGGATGAAGCTTTCTGCAACTGGATTAACCACATGCAGACAGGCCAGCCGTGGCCTGCAGATTTACCTGGTGGAACAAACCCCTTGTTGGGGGGCTGAGCTCCCAGCTGTCCCCATGCCCAGCCAGGTACCTGCAGAGACAGCTCGGCTGCAGCAGCGCCTTGTTCCCATCGGAAGAGAGAAGCAGCAAGGCACACCAATTCCCAAGTCAGCTCGTACATGTGAAAGTGCCTGGGGGGTCCTGATTCAGTGCAATACTTAAGCAATCACCGATCTTTAACGTTAAAGTCAACAGGACTTTGGTACATACATAGGTAATTACATGAATTCATCACTGGGCTGAGCAGGCATGTTCCAGCTCACAAAAGCAATGAAAGGACATTGTGCAGGAAGAACGAAAAGCCTTGAGGAAAGGATTAGTAGTGTCACAAGTTAAACATCTCCTCCCTGATGACATACAGGATCGGGTCAACTGTGCAGACAAGCGAGAACACTGCAGCATGAAGCTAGAGGTGGTAATAGCCTGCTCGAACTACTGCCTGTAGTAGCAGTTCAGATAACAAACAATACTAACGTACAATAAACATTTTTAATAGCTTTCCTGCAGAGGGGAGGTTGAGATTTTTTGTGTGTTTAACTGCACATTGTTCTACTCCGCATCTACTTGCCTATTTTAACTTACCTGGCAGATTTAAGTGTAAAAAATAACAATAAACTTATCTCTATAACCAACCCCTGAAATCCTGCAGCTCTTGCTTTACAGTCCTAAAAATCATAACCTAGGAGGGCTATAACCTAATAGTGATATGCTGTCATTAACGGTCTGCTGAATTACAACAAATAACGTAGAAGGACCTGAGTGGCAACGCTGCCCCACTCTCTTAAAAATAGATCACAGAGGCTTGGTGACAGTATGAATGTTTTCCAGTTATATTGTACTAGGTAACCAACCATTAGTTATGACCATGACCAGTCTTGATCTTGGAAAAAAACAACAACAACAAAAAAAAAACGCGTTATTTAAAAACTCTTCTTAACCTGCACTAAATATCCAAGTTCCTCGGGTGATTGTCTTCTCCTAAGTCCAGGAAATATCAAGAATTTACAGTAGGTCATTTGAGCACCTTCGCTCACAGCGAGCACAAAGGAGTTCGGTGCCTGCTGAAATAATTGCCAAGCAAGGATGAGATAAAGATATAAAACAGATTTATTGGCTGTCTAGCAGACTTTACATTCAATTTGCTCTTGTCACATTCTCATCAAGCGTAGGTACCTGCACAACTCTAGTTGCAAAGGTTACGGCCAGAACCACGCCAGACCCAGCTAGCTCAGTGCCAGATTCGATCAGAGGGGTTCAGAAAGGCAGCACGCATACCCGCAGGTAGGACGTATAATTTTATATATCAAATGTGATGCTTCATTTATCTGCTTTCATGTGTGTATCGGATTCATTGACTTCCTTTAATGTTCCCAAACATTCATAACCACTATTATTCACGTGCATACGCTCAAGGCTCTTTGCAGAAAGTGACTTGTTCATATAACCAATTCCTTGTTACTACTCTGCTGTTTCTTGCCTGGGGTTTTGGGAGCACTGGCTTCCTTAAAGATATCGCCCACTGGGGATTCTCACTCAAGGGAAAGAATAAAGCATCCACCATGAGGCAGAGTCTGAGACACTTAAAGCTCAGAGGTTTATTTTAGGCGCCCGCACCCTGCGTGTACACAGAGGGGGTAATGTCCCAGTCTCCAACTTTCAGTTCTGGTAGGAGACAAGGAAAGAGGAGATTTTGCATCGACCACAGAAGGCAAAAAGAAAGAACGAATCATACGGGTTAAAGCAAACATTTAGTTTGCTATTAAAATAACTTGAGTTGACTCAAGACATTTATTTGAGCAAAGAGAAAATAAAACATTTTGGAAATTGTGTAACCTCCCTTTCAAGGGCTGGCCCTTTAGAGCTCAAATAGATCATCTTCAAGCAAACATGGAAACATTTTCTACTTTTAAGCAGCAAAAGCCATTTCAATGTCAGGGAAGTGTTTTCTCCCCCAACATTTTCATCAGACTTGACTCAAATTTCATTTTGGTCCCGCTCGCAGGCTGCCTTTTTGGACACATTGATTGCTTGTTGTTTCTACCTAACAGTTACCACAGCAGGCTGGAAGGATGCAAACCACTCTCAAGCTAGTCTCCTGCATCAGGAAGTAGGGAATGTGTTTAAGTCTAGGAATTTTTGGAACAGGCATCGTATAAATAAATAAATAAAAAGAAAGAAAAATCACAGAAATACGATTAAAGCCACCACAAACTGAAAAACAGACATGTGAAGCATCTCTGTGTCCTCAACTATGATGACCATGGCACAGATATGTAGTATCTGCATTTAGGAAAGCCCCTCACTTCTCTGAACCTTAAACCTCACTGAAAGTCAGCTAAGGCACCTCTGTAAGCCTTACTCAGCACCTAGCTGCCCCTTGAGATGTCTAAACAAATCTTTACACCAGAATCTAGATCTCTTTGCAACTCAGTTCATCTACAAAACAGGCTGTAACTCCTTACCTTATGGAGGTTCAGCGACAAACTGATTAACAGTGGAGATTAATGTTTGTGCACTGAAGTCATTGGAAGTAGAAACAAATCCTAAAGCAGCCCAAGTGGCACACACTGCTTACAGGAATCCCAACATTTGTAAAGCAAGTGCTTTCTCCATCAGAGACGAGATACATCTGCTTGCAAAGAAACTTGCACAATTTTCATTTCATATATTTTGGCTCAAGCTAGTAGTAGCAGCCTGCCTCTCCTATGAGCCCTTCAGAAAAAAATCTCTCTGTACATCCTTTAAGTTCTCCACTCTTGGGTTCAACAGAATTGATGAACAACTTGGAATGTAAATTCTTGCGACAACTGAAGTTTAACACAGGCTGCAAGGAAAAGAAAGAAAGGCAGGACTTCACATATGTTTGCACAAAAGAGAAATTGCTCAAATAAGTGGGAAAAAAAAAAATCTTCTAACACTAACATCTTATAACATGACCGTGCCCGTTGAAATGTCTTTCACAAAGACCGTGCTGAATCCACAAGTCACTATTTCCAGTGTTGGAAGCATGGCCAGATACTGCGCGAAGGAAAATTAATTTGTGTCACTACAGCGAGTTTTTCTTACACTGCAAACAGAATATATTGATAAAAAACAGAATCTGGATGTTAATTTAAGACAAAATATGACATTAATAGTAATTTGGCAAGAAAAAAACACTACGTCTGCTAAAATATCTATTTCAATAGACACGGAACAAAATCCTACTTAGTCCTTAATACATTTTATCCTCTCCCTCTAGTTAAACACAGGGCACGACTAGCGCTGGCTTTAAACGGGGGTTTTATTACACAGAAAATGTCAAGGCTGTCATTGAGAAAATCCTGAAGATGTAAGGCAGGCCCCAGCTCCAGCAGAGTGAAGAACCCTACCCCCTTTGGGGTCTTCAGTGACACTTGAAGCATTCGCTCAGACTGAGCGAGCCCAAGCTCTCCGTGGCACTGCTACACCCCCTACCTTCTCAGCTGGCAAGGGCGTTTTGATCAGGAATTCCATCTGGATGTTAGAAATCTTCTCAATTTAGAACTCACCCAGACTTGCACACATCTGCAAGACGCTTTGATTTCTAGACACCAAAGGCTTCCTGCAGGAAAAAAGCTTCTGCGAGTGGTTTCCCACCCACTCAAGCAGAATGGCTGGTAACAGACCCATTTCACCAGTGCTTTTGGGTAGAAAAGGTACTTTTATATATAGATAGATAGATAATATATACACACACACTATTTATATACATGCACACATGTTCCTGCTGGTGAAGCTACAATCTCTCCTTCGTTTGGGTTTGGTTGTCCCTGCCTGAAAACATCACAGCATCCTGTACCCATCAGAGCACCGTCCACCCTACAGCCCAGCACTGCAGGCTTTCCTGAGAAATGCCTGTGATGGTTCATTTGGCGTCTCCTCCTGCAGCCCGCCCGCTACCATCAAGAGGAATACTGCCAATGTACGTTATCAGAAAACACAAGCCTTGAAGAGCTGCCAGTTACTTTCCCTGGTGGCACCAGAAGTGCTGCCCCAGGGCTTTGTTCCTATCACATCTTCATCTGCTGGCGAGAGACGTTTGTGCCAGAGCGCTGCCTTTTGGTACCTGGCAGACGCCATCGGCCACTGGTGAGTCAAGCAAAAGGCAGGACTGAACGAAATGGGTTCGACCAGAGGTTACCAACCTTCATTCAGCCAAACGCTCCATCTTTGCAAAAGAAAATGGGATTATTATCCTATCTGCCTTCTTTTTGGGGGGAAAAAAGGGAGGGCAAACTTTCAACCTTCTTAAAAAGGCAGTGAGCTTTCTGCATTCCTGACCTTTCACTCGCAGAGGGAATGCTGATTTCTTGCTGAGCTATGGCTCTGATCATCCTTGCCAAAGCTAAGATGTACACGAGCTGGCTCACCCTTGTTTCCACTGGCTGCTGGAGCATGCCAAAGAGACTGTGTGCCCTACTGCCTTCAGCACTGAGCCAAGCAACGTGATACTTTTCAGAACCTTATATAGCACTTGAAGAGCTGTATAGGGGAGCTCTGCACAGGATGGCATAGAGGGCAGTGGTGCAGGGAAGTTGAGAAATGTCTTCTGCTTTTGCTGTCAGGAAGATCAAACGGTCAGTTGGAAAGTGGGGCATGATAAACTCCCTAAATTTTTGGAGTCAAAAGTTAGTTGAAAGACTAGAATAACACGGAGTAGGAGGGGGAAGTGGATGTGCTCACCCAGAGACAAAAAAAGCAGCTTTATACAAGCACTGCAGTATGACAATCATGCATTGCAAATGCCCCAGCGAAGTGAAAATGTGCAGTCGATGCGGGAGGCCCAAGGTTTCAGCACTCACAACGTGAGCCAGCGAACAGAAGCCCTGTGGGAGCCGCGTTTGGCTGTGCCATTGCTCCAAAGAAGCCCAACAGGAAACTCTCGCGCTGAGCTACTACCCAGGAACACCAAAGCTGCTGTTTGAAGGGCCGTGCTACCACCCCTTCCATCAGAGCTGTGCCTACGGCCCCCAAACGAGGCCAGGCTCCTATCCTGCTCAGGGAGCAGGAGGAAAAAGTGCAGCAGCAGCAAGGCAGGAGGTCTGTACCTGCGGTGCCCTGCCCATTTATCCATCCTGTTACTCACTGTGCTGCCAATACATGACATAACCCTACCGCTCCAATCTTTATTTCAAAATTAGTAAAAAAGCATCAGAGCTTCATGGCATGCTCGTTCCAGCACAGAGCTGGGGTGCTCGCTATCAATATCAGCACAGACAGGCTGTATCTTCAGAATTTGGCCCAAGATGTTAAAGGGTTATTTTAAGGAATGCTTCTTTTTTCCCCCCCTCTCCATTTGTTTGTTTTGGAATTGATACCAGGAAAAAAAAATGTAACTAGGAAACAGAATACATAACTGCCTGAGGTGATGTACAAGAAGTTTCTTCGCATTCTCTGACTCTTTCCTGGTTAAAACCAGTTCGCCTGGGGATGGGCCAGCTGGGTTTCTGCTTCCCTTGCTTTCCCAGCATCCCACACACTAACGTGACCTTCATTAACTCAACACAGCAACTGGATCCAGCTAACAAAATCCAACACATGTAGGCACTTGTCCCCCTTGTCCTCAAGGGTAGAGAAACAAGGATGCAGTTGTTCCCAAACTGGCCTCGCCGTTTCCAATCCTCATCCTCGCGTAACCGATGCTATCGGGGCTGCTCGCTGCTGGCCAAAGGCTGCAGCAGCTTCTTGGAACCAAACTCCGCTCGCTTTCTGCTCTCTGCAGCAGGATTAACCAGCAGCTGCTCTCTTGAGGAAGCGTGGACCTAGGGAGGGAGCTTCGTGCCAGTTTACAGCAAGGGATACGGAACTAGTAGCCAGGCTTCTGGCGGCTGAATAGCAGAGCGTTTGCTGGTGACAATATGGAGTTGTCCCAATTAACAAAACAACAACCAAGCGACAACAGAAAACCTCCGAACAGCAGCAACCTGGCAAAGCTGGAGGGAATTTGGGGGGTGAAAGAGGGAAAGATCCAGGCTGCAAAACTGCATGTCTCGAGATGCAGCAGAGATAGTGGGCAAGGTACTGCTTACAGACCGGCCTCACGTTATTTGTTCAATCTCTTCATGTTTTCAGCAGAAACTCCGCTAAAAAAAGGCCAGTAGCTATTGGCAGCAGACAGCAGGACACCATTAGGAGCTAAAATAAATAAAGTAAAAAAAATAAAAAGAAGGCTCTCTCTCCAGATCGTACCAACGCTCACGAGTGCAGACCCAGCCGTGGCAGGTTGTGTACGCTGCCTGCAATGAAACTGCTCCTCAGCACTTACAGGCTGGTGAACCTGAGAAGCTTCAGCCCTAATAACTCAAATGTTGAAGTCTGCACCTGATCTAGAGCAGACCACTCCAGCTAAGCTCTGATAAGCTCTTTGCTGTATATCAGGCTGTGCTATTACTTGTTACAGGCCTCCTCCCAACAATCTTTAAACGCCAAATTGGATCTTCACCAGCACACAGCCTGTCGGTGGAAGCGGCCCTTTGCACAGTGGCTGTGCTGTCCTAGCTACAGACCCGGCGGCAGAGCTGAAGCCTCGCTCCAGATGAAGCCTGAAGCCTTCCTGAATCGACTCGGCTGTAAATGGATCTCTGCTTTGTCCGAGCCAGAGGCAGCTGGGTGTGCTGCCAGCCCAGGCAGGAAGGAGACAAAAGCTGGCACAGCCCGTGCTTGGGGGCCAGGTGAGAATGAGGAGCACCCTCAGCATGTTACTGACCACAATGCAGGTGTAAGACCCTCTCACACTTGGGCTCTTACTGGCATTCCCTCTTAAAAATTACTGAAAGCTCCACCAAGGCCACAGACCAAGTAACCAGAACAGAAACAGGCAATGGGAGATGGCAGAGGTATGAAGTACTTGCACAAGGAGCATTAGGGCTTCAGTGGGGTTGGTCAGCTTAGTTCATTGTTCCAGCAAAGAGACCAGTGAGAAGTGTTTCTTTATAACATTCACTAAATACCTCTCACAACTCTGATCCTTGGTAAGGACTGTTTGTACCACAGCAAAAGCAGAAGGAATAAAGCAGTATCATCCAACTTGTGCAGCAGTAGCCTGGTAGGCGAGATGCCCACCTGCACCACTCCAACATCACTGCTATCCCCTAAGCTTGCACCAACAACCCGCACCAGGGTCTTCCTCCCTGCCCCTTGCAGAAGTGTGCCAGAGCGACCAGACCCCTGACTGTGTCTCTGCCACCTGAAATGATGGAGAGTGCTGTCACCTTGATCCCCAGTTTCATCTCGGGTGCAATCATCTGGCCGTGCTCCTCCATCACACGCAGGAGCTCCCCGCGCAGACAGCGCCCGGTGAAGCTGTGAAGGTGGTTACTGCTATGAGCAACGAGCATATCAAAACAACCGCTGTATTTCAAGTTACCAACATGAGAGGTGGCCTCACCACGCTCAAATTCCTGAAGGGTTTTGTGCCTGCATTCCCATCTTTGTCCTTCCCCATGGTGAGTTTAACCATCACCTCCCCGCTCCCTGCTGCCAGGGCAAATTTATGCCACCTCGCTTTACACATCTAACAGCCGGTTAGCCAAGTCCCCCCTAGCACTCTCTAGGCTCCCTGTGAAGTCAATCCAAATAAATGCGCATCTCCAGAGGGCAAATAATTTCATCCCACCTAATCTGCGAGATGATTTCTGGAGGAGCCTACCGGAGCTGATGAAACGACTAGTTTGAACCAGCCATCTAGCCTCTGCACCGCTGAGGTTCCTGGAGACAAATTCAACGCAGACAGGACTCAGCTCAGCACACAACTCCACAGAGCCTTAGATAGAAAGGGGAAAAATCTTCCACTCATCGTGTCACCTGAAGCCCTTTATTACTAAAACAACAGCCTTAAATCACCTTCAGAGCAAGCCATCCTCACTAGACAACGAGCAAAGCTGGGTCACATCACTATGCCTTTTCACCTTCCAGGTGGCTGAGACTCCCCACCACCACCTCTCCTCTACTTTATTCCCTATTTCGTCCCCTCAAAAACCCTAAAGGACATGGCTCGCCCCTACCTTCATTTCCGTGTTTTGCATGTGATGCTGAAGTCAAGCCTTTCTTACCTTATGATAAGCCCTCTTCAGATTTGAGGAAGTTTTAGGCAGAGTATTTTATGTTAATAGAACTGGCTATTCCTGATTCCCTATTAGGTATCAGGGTGAATTTATGACAGAAAAAAAATATCTGGTACTTATTTCTATTACTTTATTGATTCTTTGAGGAATAAATAAATAAAAACTACCTCAAACTGCGACTAGGGAAAGGTAATGTGCACTTCTCTTCCACATACAGCCAAATCCTCCAGCGATGCTAGTTTTAATAATGCCTGAGGTCTATTCTTCTGCTCTGCAGAAGTAAAAACCAGACCCTTTTCTTTTCCCTATCTCCATGAGAGAAGCAACTACAGAGAAACAGAAGTGAGAAGCCATGGAGAGGCACACACTCATAGGAAAGCTTTGGTATACTCCAACTTCACAACGAGGTTACAAGCATCCACACCACACATCGTATGATGGCACAGAAGCTCCCATCAGTGCTCTGTGAAACAGCACAAGGCAAACTACCAGTATCAAAGCGGGTATGGTGGTTTGAGAAGCCCAGAGCCAGGCAGGACTCAGACACATGGAGGTCAGAAGAAGTGTTTGTGATCTCGCCTGCCCTCCCTAGCCACAGAGCTTCTCCCACCCGTGCCTGCCCAGAAGCCCCAGCCCGCTGGCTGTCACCTTTCCCCAAACCACTCCGGTGCCACACGCAGGTAGTTCAAAGGTTTCTACCAACTCGCTTCCCTCCCTTGTAAATGACGAGCAGGTTACGTACACAGCTCCTCCAAGGACAGTCCCCAGCTCTAACGGTGTAACCACGGCAGTCAGCTCTGGATTCACTGCAGGCACGCTGTGTGACCCACCCCGAAAATACCAGCCTGTGGCTGCTCCTGGCTGTCCACCACACTTTCCACCCAGGACACCGAGCAAGGCAAGGTTTAATCCCAGGCTACAAGGGAGGAGGAGAGCTTGCTGCTGGAAAGCAGCACATCAGCAGGAGCTGGATTTTTTCCCAGCTCCACCAGCACTGCGAGGGCACAAGTCCTGCAAGCTGGCTCGCACAGCTTCCCTGCCCAACAGCAGCAACCCTGTAGAATGGACCCATAAACTGAATAGAGAAGAAATAATCTGCTTCCTTAAAGGGGAAAAAAAAAGAAAAAGAGAAAAAAGGGTCCTAAAGAAACACATAGGGAATTATAGAAAATATCTAATCAATACCTAGGGCATGAAAAAAAATCTAGAAGAAAAATCTTCCTACAATAAAATGTGATGGAGCAACAGGTTTTCTGTGCTACTTAAAGGGGAAAAAAAATGACTACTTGGCTTATATTAAGAATGGCTGGTCTTAGGTTAGATACTACTCTAATAGGCATTACCACCAGTTGGTTTCAGTGCTGGAAAACAGATCCATGCTCCCTGCAATAAACTGACGGCTGTGACTCTCAGGAAGCCCGAGGTGTGGTCCTTGCTGGCAGGTGGTGAGGTGTTTGTTTGCCAGTCTGTACCCAGGTGGAGGAAAGGTGCTAATAAGGCAACGCTGCAGAAGAAAAGCAAAAAGCAAGAGACAGGATTCCCTGAAGTGAGTTTCCCACATTCGGTGGACATGAATGTTTCTGCCATGTGACCAAAGCGTGTGTCCGAGCAAAAGGAGACCTGCTGGCCAACGGGGCTCCCGTCCCTCTGCAGTGGCAGGCACAGATGGCTGACCTTTGCTGTATCTCCTTCTTCAGAGCTGCAGGCAAACAGATTTGGGAGCAAAGGAAGCACAGAACACACATACATCCTCCGGACCAACTACGGAGTGAGTGAGGACAATCCATGCTTTCCTATCAGACTGCTGCTAACGGCCACCAGAAGGTATTTATGTCCCGTAGGATGCCATGCATCCAAAGATTTGGAAGGGATTTAATGAACTACTCTATCCAGTGCTCGCCATGTGAGGCAGGTTGGGAAACACTCGTACCCCTTTCCTTGCAGAGGCGAGAAAAATGAAACAGAAAGGTGAAGCAGCTCGCTGAAGTCTGCCCCATGAGCCAGAATGAGATTTCACCACCTCCTGCCTCCCAACCCTGTTTTCATTCCTGTAGACCACAGCACCTCTCAGATCTGCTCCAGGTGAGCAGATAACACACGTGTACTTCATACCACAGAGGAGGAAAAGTCATAGCGAGAAATGACTCAAGGATTCAAAGGTTTGGCGTGATTTACAGCTAAGAACCCTGGGAACGGTGGAGGCTGATGATACTCGAAAGTGAGTATGTAAAAGAAGAAAATGAGGACTGGGGCAGAGGTGCTGGGCTGAGCACAACAACCTGACTGCAAACAACTTTTCTCACTTCCCCAGTGCCCTCAGAAGCCTTCAGACACAAGGCAATTGGCATTTCATTCACAAATCCCTGGTACCATGCCCAGCTAACAACTCGGCACCCTCTCTCCATGGCCAAAGATCAGTTAGGATTTTCAAGGGGGGGAAAAAAAAACAACTTTATTAATGGCAACATTCCTTAGGGCACAGCCAGCACAGACACCCAAGGGATGTACAATTAAATCCTATTGTCCTTAAGTCTTTTATAGTGGATTTCCTAGGGTTTTTGGTCACTGAAAGGTTCAAGTGACAAAAGCCAGCTCAGACTTACCCTTCGTGCGTGTTGTCCTGGTTCTGACCTCCTAAAACACAACTGCTAATTGCTCCTAGTTAGAAACAGGAAACTTTATTAAACTGCCCTGCTCTACCTCAATAGCGAGGGGCACTGCTTTCCAGCGATATCTCCCCCAGCCTCACCAAGTTGGACTTAGAAAATAAGTCTCAGCCTCTGGAAAGAGAAAGCTATCATGCCTAGACTTAGAGCAGTTGGAACAGCACAAATACTCCAAGGTGAAAGGCGGTATGGCCGGAGGCGCTGAAAAAGTTGCGATGCATGCTTAACTTACAAGCCCTGAAGTTACAGGCTAATTTCAGTACTTGGTGAATCTTAAAATAAAGCCTCCATGGAAGCCTTTTTAGGCTCGTGGCCCTCATTTATGTCTAACTGAAGAAATGAAAACTATCATTATACGAGCCTCGCTCTGGAAAAGGCTTATTCCCAAATAGATCCTATTTACGGGCCAAGCTCTACCCTCCCATGTTTACACGCAACTCCTATAAAAAAATTAAACGCTGTCCCCTGAAGATCACGAGATCCTGCAAATACACCCAGCCTCCCGAGCGCGCTCGGGCTGACCGGAGCCAACTGGAGGGAGAAGCCTGGGAGCTTTACGGAGAGAGGCGGCAGCACCCACGGCTCCTTTTGCACCGAGCTGCTCCAGCGGGCATCACAGCAGTGCCAGGGTATGGTGCTGTCCCCTTCTGTGCTGATATGTGGGCTAACTTAAAGGTAACCCATGCAAACCTGCAGCTGCTGTCACCCCTCCAACTGCAGGTGTGCTTTAAGGGAGCAGAGGACCCCAAATTCCTTCAAAGAACTAGCCCTTAATGGCCTAATTTCAAATAGTAACATTTTTACCTATCACAGACTAAAATCTAAGGTTACAGCCAAATAACTGAGGTCCCATTGCCATAGGAAAGGTGCTGTATTTAGTTTAAGACGTTAAAGAGGACAAGCGTTTTCCTCGATTCCCTGAAACACCACCTCAGCCGTATCTTGGTGAGCCAACGTAGCTAAAACCCAAAGGGCATGCCAAAATTTTACATCAAAACCATCGCCTTTCAGAACAGCAGATTTCTTGCTGAAAATCATTTTCAGTTTCTTTAATTAAAAAAACAATATTTTTTTTTTAATGTGAGTAAACCAATCTGCCTGGTAGCCCTCCTCTCCACAACACTGCCCAATTTTGATTACACGGGGAGGATGGGATGGCTGCTAACCTCTGTGTCGTTGGGTCAGAGTCGCAACAGGCAGCTCCTCCGACAATCCTACAGCTCCTCCTCTACCTCCACTTGTTTTTCCAAGTTTAATTAAAATCCACAGCACTTTTCCCCTGCTCTGTCATGAGGGCTGAGTGTCTGCCTTGCTTCTGCTTCTGGAAAGCAGCAGGAAAGGAAGGGTTAACGCTATGCATTCAGAACAAAAACCACAAGGCTGAGGCAAATCTGCACTCATCCAATCCATTCCCTGACAAAACTTGTTGCTAGTCCTGTCTGCACCATCCGAGATCTCCCAGGTTTCACTGGCCTCTAGCCAAAAGTGTCGTTTTACTCTCATAATGAAGGGGGCCAGAAGGATTTATCTTTCCCAACCTCTCCCTGCATTATGTCCATCCCTGCAGAGCAATCTTCTTGTTTTTCCACATTTTCTTGCAGTCTGAAACCCTCCCAAGGGCATATCCCCAAGGATCTGCTGAGATGGAGGGCTTCTCAGCTTACAGCTTCTGCCTACAATGCTGTATTTAGCCCATTAAAAATCCCAATAAGGTTACACATAAAAGCTCCTTCAAAGTTTTGGCCCTGACACTTTACTCCTCGCCTTCTAAATCAAGTTATGGCTTATTTGAAAATCTTTAGAAATTGTTTGGAGGAGCGAATGACCTATTCTGAGGCTTTAAAATTAGATCAAAAGTATAAAGTTGCTTCCTCCCAAGCCACTGTATTACTAAACAAGGAAATGGTCACACAATAAAATTTCCACAAAAAGAATGGAGTCTGTAAACTGAAGCTGTCACAGGTGATGTCGTAAAAGAGATGGAAGAATGAGGTTTCGATGTTTCTTAGGGTCCTGAAAGCTAATTCAACAGTATATAAATTACAGCTCCCAAACTGCAACCCCTCCACGTGTAACAACCCCCTTCACAAAAAGGACAGACCCAAACCTCTGGGGTAAGCATGGAGTCTAAGTGCAGGCTGAGAAAGTAGGGCTAATGGGGGAGAAGCCAATTTTACCTTTACCTGCTTACGTAGTGCTGAGTAGTTATTTTGCCAGAGTTCGGGGATTACAAATACAAATAATATCTGCCCACTGGATCTTTCCTTTTCCTTCCTTTTCAGCCTCTTTTCTCCATACAATACATCATGACCAGGTTAGTCACAATAATCCCAATGACTCATCAAAAACCACAAAAAGCACTCCAAACACACCTGAAAAGCAACCAAAATCCAGCACAGCACAATACTATGTTGGTGTTCTCCAAAATGATTCATTTCCCTGGGCCTGGAAGATGAAGATATAAACTGGTCTCCTCCCGGCCCATGAAGAAAACCCGGCAGTAAAGGCTCTGCAGCTGGAGTTTAACAAGCAATGCCAGGGATGAGGAACAAATACCTGTAATGTGTGGCAGGTGTGGCTGCACTGGCTCAGTCAATACTCCGGTTGGAGTAGAAACCTCCTTGATTCTTAGGCAAAGTAAGCCAAGGCCAGTCTGCAAGCAAGGGGAAGGATCCTGAAGGCAGTAAGGGCTATTTTTACACACTAATTGCTGATAAAACCACACTTAAGGAAAAGAATGAACTTCAGCAGCACTTCCATTGTTCCCCATCGCCATGGTCTACTGAAGGGAATCTCAACTAGATTGAGCCTGCCTTCAGCTTTACTTTGTGTTTTGATTCCAGCTTTGATAAGGTCACACCTTAAAAGAGCCACGCACAGTGTAACAGATGGGAATAAAGCTTTCAGCTATTCCCAGACTCTGTTAATAGCATTTTTTAAGAGGAGAAAAATTAAAAAATAAATAAATAAAAATTGATGCCTATATAAATAGGTCTGGGTTTTCAAGTTACTTTTGCTCCCACCTCATCCCGGCAGCCCACACAGGGATGGTTTCTGCTGCAGTGGAGGTGTAACAGCTGATGGTGCAGAGGCAAATACCCACTCAGGCAGGCGGATTGCCCACAGCTGCCCCCCGGGCTGAGACCTTGCCTGGCCTCCTCGGTGCTTAGCCTGTCAGCAGGGCAGCAGCTCCCACCTGATCCCTAAAATCCATCCTACTCCTCCAGTGTCAAAGATGAGTCTGTACTCTGGCTTTCCTCCCCAGATAACCCACTGGTCCTGCTGTTCCTCTGCTGGCACTGCCTTCACACAGTGAATTCACCCCTCCGAAGCTTCAGGCCGTCAGCCTCCTTCCTGCTGCCAGCTTGGGACCCGATCCATCTTTGGTGCTACCAGTAAAACAGCAACAGTGGCAACTACAGGAGATACTACAGGATTTAAAATTAAAAAAAAAATAATAAGAGAATAGTGAGGTAATGGTGACCTAATTTCCTAAACTGTCTTTCTGCTAACCACAACTTTAAGGTTTCAGAGAGTTTGGCTCGCTATCAGCTTGCTCTAAAAATGCCTTCTCTGCAAACCAGAAATAACCATATTACATCGCTTTCAGATAATACCATCCAAAAAAAATGAAGAAATGCCACAAACTTGCATCCCCCTGAGTAAAAAGCCAAAACCTTTTTAATTCATGTCAAACTTTTATATAGAAAGGCTCCTATTTCTTTTAAAGTAGCTGAGCTCCTCTTAGTCTGTCGCAATAATGCACAAATGACCCTGTATCAAGATTTCTACAATGCAGACTTAATCTTTAGTGAATTATGTTAGAAAAGCCTTCATTTTAGTACCACTTTGTATCAGGTCAAGAAGTAAGCAGCAGCATTACTAGCCAGAAGGCTGAAAATCAACTGCGGGGAGAAAGCTTTGGAAGCTGCATGCCAGAAGAATGATACACCAGGAAAACGTGGAAAGCAACTTGCCCAAGACCGTGCCGGCTGGACGGAGGCAGAAGAGGTCACGCTTAGCAAAGCCTCTGGAATTCCCCGAGGACGGCACTGCAATGACGTGAAGGAATTTCGGGGGCTGTTGTATACTCAGTGTTATAAAGCATTTCACAAGGTTCTGCACCAGACAGCAGCAGCTAAGGAGAAGAGCTTTGGAAGAAGATCTAAAGTGGGAGCCTATACAGTAAATAGAGTTAAGAGCAGGAGCCAAACGGTACCAGAAGTGAAAATACTTCAGGGTGGTATGAAATCAACAGTACGGCACTCCAGAGGTCAGTTTAAATCTCTTAATAAGGCTCTTGTTACATAGTTTTGCATTTGATATAAGCAGAAGTGGTTGTGGTTTGCTCTTC
Source organism: Anas platyrhynchos (assembly GCF_047663525.1). NCBI lineage: Eukaryota > Metazoa > Chordata > Aves > Anseriformes > Anatidae > Anas > Anas platyrhynchos. Next base: position 32,112,186 of record NC_092593.1, on the reverse strand, counting down.
CCTTCCATGTTTCAGTGCATTACATCTGCACATCATGTTACCATTACTAAAAGGCAAAAATAATACAAATAAATTGGAAGAGGACTAGATCAGTGAAGGAACAGAACCATCGTACCTCACATGATGTTTGACAGAGGCAAGCCTGAAACGGTTAAATCAGTTCACAGCTACGTGAGCCTAACCCCCTGATACCTGGGGAGTTGTGCACACACGAGCACCCAAAACCATAATCCAGCATGCCGGTCAACAAAATAGATGAAGCTTTATGTACATGAGGCACGAAGACATTTCTGCTGGAAACTACACAAGTTCTAGATATGCTGGGGAGGAGAGGGAGCAAAAAGCCTCATCAGATTCAGTGTGGAGCTTAAGGAAACCGAGATACTGCTGCCTTCACAACAGCTGAGGACAATTTCACAACCAGAAGAGCACAGGAGACAGAAAGGCTCCTCCGTTCCTAACTAGGGCTCATGACAGATGCATGACTGAGAAATTCCAGCGTGATGCACAGGAACCAGTAAAAAGCAGACGAGGTATTTGGTTATTCTTCTAGACGGCTTCACTCAACAAGGCTGTTGGGTGCACACTCAAATCCTGTTCACACCAAAGGGGTTTGTCAGCACCTACAGACCCACGGTGAATTACTCAAAGGGAGAATTGCTGAAAGTTGAACAAGTGCACAACTGCTTAATTAAACTCTGTGCTGCTGAATTCAGATCTAAGACATTTGAGGAATACCTGGGTTGATGAACTTGTATACATCTCTGTCAGTTCCTCGAGGATGTTTTATCACTATCCTTCAAACAATTCAATAAGAAGCAGGTCAGGAAGATGCCAAATACCAAAACTCAGATGTTATGAAAAACAATTGAAGGAGCTAGCTTAAATCCCACAGAAAGAGAAGGTTTCTAGGACATGTTAGAAATGTTTATCGGTACAGGAGGGCCACACACCTTTCACATGCCAACAGTTTCACAGTGGTAAAAGGTTAGGAAACAAAGGAGCAGTGCAGAAAGAAAAATAAAAGTAAATAGATTAGCTTCACTGCCTGCTTAACTCAGGCAAATGTAACCCAGAGAGGAGAACTGAAGTTTTTAACTGCGCTTAGAGACAACTTACTACAGAGCAGGTCTGGCTGAATCCACCTAAGCTCCTGGATCAACAGTTTGCTCTTGGACCAGTCTCTTCTGAAAAGCCAGCTCCAACGGCTCAGAAAGAATATAAGAGAGCACCCAGCCACCTGAAACTTTTTTCTTCAGGAAAAAAAAAAAAGTGCAAAAAAGCCCTATTGCCAAGCCTGTCTCCTTCCCTCTGTTCCGGCAGTTCCACCACCACTACCAAGCAGACAAAAAGCATCAACTTTCCTCATTCGCACTGGGTTAAGAGCCTCAAACGCTGCAGACCACTGACACGGCTTAATAGGAAACTTATGTCCTTATCACACAGCTTTTCTAACATCCAGCTAAAAGCCAGCAAAGCCTCCCAAAATACCCTATACCTAAATTGCAACTGTGAGCTTCTCCGACACGTCACTGCAGTTTGCCAAGTGATTATTCAGCAGAACCGCCATGAGAGCAGAGGAAGGCACTTCTCCTGACTTCCTGGCTTTCAAACACACTTTTTTTTTTGTTGTTGTTGTTTTGTTTTTAAGTCAACTGTTTTGCTGTTCTCCAGCTTTACCGCAGGCCTAGGGCACAGAAAATCCTGGACCTGCCTATCACTAAAGCAATATTTAAAGGCTGCGGTATTAAACGGAGGCCTACTGGGCCCCACAGGCCCCAGACGCCATTTCGTAGCTCGCCTCCAGCAACAAAGTTCCTTGATAAAAAGGAGCAACATTAGGTTCACCTTTCCTATTAAAGGAAATGGACAAAAACTCACTCAGTGCTAGTTTTTAACCAAAATGTACATTTCCTTCCCCTTGTCAGGCAGGCCTTGTAGAGATAGTAGCCCAGCAGTGGAAACAAGGCTAGATTTTGGACACAAATTTCCAAGAACTGAACCCTTTTTGTCACCTTGTCAGTGACACACTGAATTACCATATCCCAAGGACCAACCTCAGTGCAAGCAGGTACTAACCTGTGGTGAACCTTAAAAAAAAAATAAAAAAATTATATTCAACACACATGCATGCAGAATTTCTTATTGTTCAGGTCTGAAAGACAAGATCTTGAGGTAAGGCTGATTAGAATAGCTTTTCTTCTGAAAAGCACTACAGATAACTTCTCCTAAATGCATACAGTGAACGTAATTACCTCCTAGAAAAGCCCAGGCTCTTCCACTGTCACATTAGGCAGCCCAGAACCACGAAGACTCTGCATTACAAGGTAATTTTGAGGTAGTCTAACATTTATTTCAACCACCTGTAGCAGTTTCTCCCAATATGCAGGTATGATCAAAACTTAGAGCATTGAGAAATTGCTATTTTTAGCCTTTAAAGAATGTAGTCAGTCTTAAACGTGCGTCCAAAAAACTTCTGACACTTCAAAGTATGTTTTCATATCAGCCCGTGGGAGGTACACACACAAATCCCATTATTTGTTAACAGGATTAGCAAACACTACCTAGAAAATATATCCCAGAGCGTTCTAGCATTTACAAAAAAATAATAATAAATACAAGTCTCAAAAAACATTATAATTAATTCTTTATAATAAAACTCTTGTCCAAAGATCCAGTTAGCCAGCCTCAATTAATCCCTCGTCTCACTGCCTATCTGGGCAGCATATTTGGTTTGTCTGCCAGACGTGGCACTACAGCATCCGACTTCACAGCAGAGGAGAGGTAGATTGTTAAACTGAATTTTGATCATTGGAGTGAATTCACAATTTCCAACACAATAGAAAAATGGAATTCCGTTCCACGTGAGAAATATAAAGGAAAAGAAACCAACTAATCATTTATTATGGAGCTTTATGTCCCATAAAAATGATGTCAAGTTAGTACACTAAAAGTCAGGTGCTCTAAATCACAAGTCCTTTGCTGGATCTATACTTATGGCAGTTTACATCAGCTAAAATTTGGCACCAGCTGACATTTTGGTTCTGTACGGACATCTTGCATAAAAATCAAAGCAAATCTGCCAGAATATTTACACACAGCTTACAGCAGGTTTATATATACAAAAAAAAAAAAGTATATGGCTTGGCCAAAAGTTGAATGGACTCCAGAATTTCATTTATCCAAGGGAGAGTTCAATCTCCAGTGCTCCTGAGCCCTGATTTCTGCAGCTATTCATACATTTAAAAATCAAAGACAGGTCTAACCTTGCCCTTCACAGAGCGAGCAGGGAAAAAGCCTGCACCCAAGTGGACTGGAAACAGGGACACGCACTGTTTTCAGAACCTGCACCTACTGTCATGGGGCACCAGTGAGAAGTATCTTGATCTAACTTCTTCCTCGTAAAGTACCCGAGACGAGGTTCTGAGTAGAGGGATACAGGAAATAACACGAAAGTAACCTAAAACATGCATAAGGGGCATAAAACACTAAGTTTGTAAGTTTCAAGGAAAAAAAAAAAAAAGATTAAAATCTCTGCATTTTAATGGCATTTGTTAGGAAGAGACATGTTGCTGAAAACAATGTTGTTCTCTTGTTTCCCCTCCTCAAAACGCTTGCTGCATGGCAAGTCTGAATAACATGGGTTATTACAGAGCAGTGAAGTCACACCCCACCTTGCTCGAAGTGGCTAACAAAAGAGAAGAACTGAGTGGTACCAAAAGAGCAGCATTTCGTTTAGACTCGTCACAGATGCTCAGTAAGATGACTTTCCTTAAGTAAGACAAAGGGGAAATAGAAGCATCTGAAGACTTCCATTTTTGCACTGCCTTGCCTGATGACACAACAAAAAATAAAATAAATAAAATGACAACTCTTAAGTCCTGAGTTCCTCCAGCTCTGGAGTAAAACATGGGATGTGTCATCCAGCTGAAGGGAGCTCATAACCATGCCTGTAGGCAGCCCAGCACTTTTCGTAGTCAACTGCTTCCCTTCTATATACGTGGTGCAGTTTTTGCCATAAGGTTTTCCTGCTGGTGCTCACATCAATTGACAGGGTAGAAAACTTGTGCTAGAGCTGAATGAAGTCCTGAGAAGTATGTGAATATGGTGGCCCTGTTGCTGCACAGTTAAACTGTGCGAGACCTCGTGTAAGCACACGAGCATCACAGGCCTGGGCGAGGAGTAGCAAGAGGCTGACACCAGCCGTGTTCAAGCGAGAATTTAAGATGAGGAAGGCATTCTCATGGCTCCAGGCAGGCCACACGATTGGTGACCTCTATAAAGAGCACGGGTGCCTCGATGTGACATCTCCCCCTTCCTGTGTTGTTCAACAGGCACAACCCCCTGCCCTTTCTCAAGGCTGACCTTACCAGGCTGACAGGACTTGACCGAACGCATCTCCATTTCCAGACAGAGCAGAGAGATTCCCAAACAAGTCTGAGAAGGAGCTCACGAAGCGGAAGATGTCTAGTCACTGCGGCGCAGACCTCTGCGTGGGCCAGGCTACCTTGGTTCCCAGGCTTGTACGGCAGCGTCAGCATTTCCCATCCCCGCTGCAAAACTTCACCTGCGGTATCGCAGCACGGCATGTGCCTTCTTCCTAACAGCATCGTATCAGCGCCTGGCAGACGTATCAAGTCACCAAACCTTTCTGCTCCTTTCATTTCCAGCTCCCAGGCACGCAGGTTACAACAGATTCCTGTAGTCCCAGTGTCTGCAGCCCTGCACGGTCACGTTGCGGCTTATTTTCACTGCCCAAGCGCCTCAACTCTTCCCGTGCAATTTTCTGACTCTCCTTCATGCCGATATCACCTTCTGATTTGACTTGGAAGTCAGATCAGTAACTCACTGTTTGTAATGGCAAATCATTAATGACTATTTGAAATAAATCAGTTCTGAGACTGAACCAGAAGGAACTTGCAACCTTCTTGTCGCCTGATAATTCCCGTCTATCAGAGCCTGCCATGATCTTCCATTTAGGCATTTTCTCCTGCACTTTATAATAGCTGCATCAATTTATCTTCTCAGTTTAACTAACAGCTTTCCCAGTAATAGCATATCAGCTGCTCTAAAGAAACCCTAATAGATTAGCTATACTCTTTTTTTTTTCTAATATATACACACATGTATATTATTAAAGAAAAAGACCTGATGAATCAGTTCATAATCAAGTCATTTGAGTCACCTTTTAAAGCTGGTGATTAAAAAGCAAGCAGAAAACTTCAGTTTAAATACCGTAGCATAACCTCGCCTCCCATTAGGGCTTCTCAGTTGTTTTCTAAACAAAAATTAACTATTAGCCACAGAAACCAATGATTTTGCAAGTAAATCAGCTCCATAGCAGATTAGACTTCTTTTTGTTACCACTTTGTGCTCATTTAAACAGCTTCACTTTCCTTTAGTCACACATTTGTTTTACATGTTAATGCATTAAAATTAATTAACAATGTTTCCTAGAGGATTTTTAAAATTCATTACTTATGTTGTCTTCCTCCTGAACACAAATTTGAATTGGCCTCAACCTCTCAAACCAGTTTTTTTTTTTTAATATATTTTTTTAAAAATCTAACCGTTTCAGTTGCTTCAACTGAGCTCTGAATACAGTCAAGAAAATACCCCTGTACCACCAGAAAAAGCAGCAACTACAATAATAAAGCATTTTCAGCAGCCAGCTCTGCTTTTACGTGCTGATTTCGTGGCATCTCTACTTTTAGCAGCTAGACTTTCTTAAACATTTCAGCCAGAAATATTTAAGCAGCACTTCCACAGTTATTTATGTGATTTTTCTGTTAGATCTGATTTATTAGAAATAATTAGGTTATCTCCATTTCAAACTTAAGCGGGGTTTAAAAAAGTTATCGAATGGAACCTGAAAATCCAAACTAAACTTTAAAATTTGTTTTTGAACTATTGGATATTTATCTGTTGTAACATTTGGCCTGCTCAGAGCCTGCCTTTGGACAGCTGTGGGTGCATGCTGCTGAAGGCATCTTGAGGCGTTTCCCCGCACCGCGACCTCTCCCCCTCTTTTCTTTCCCCAATTCTTTGTCCTACTGTGGTCAAACTAATCCACCTGAGGCTGCCCACCTCACTTCTGTTCTGCAAAATGACAATGGGTACTGTGCCATCGCTGTGAATGGTACTTGTTAAGTTACGCCTTCATCCCCATTTATTAATTAAAAAAAAAAAAAGCAACACAAGAGGGTTGTATAAAACACTATCAGCTAAGAGGAAGTACACAGAGTTTAATAGGCAGGGATGGGCATGTTTTGCTAACCGGCTAATCAGACTCAGAAGAGCATAAACCCATGGAAAACTTCCTGGTGCTGTCACAAGCAGGCAGGCAGTGGTGCACGGAGGAGTTGCTCCCGTGTCGCTCTCCCTTCTGCGTTTCTACTCCCCTCGTGGTGCAGGATCCTGCTCTGAGCAGAGCGGTGTTCGAGGCAGCACGAGCTGTGTCGGGTGGTCAGCTCAGCCGGCTTTGCAGGGACACGTAACACCCACCAGCCCAACGGGACAATCCTGGAGCCCTGCCCGGCATTCCTGCTCCCGCATGCGTTAGCATCCATAAATTAACTGGCGCTAATGAAACGCCTGTAACTGGACGTGGAATACTGTTGCGTGCCTAATGCCTACCTTCAGGTACATAATTAATTGCTCAGCGAGGCACCGGGAGGCAGGGGGAATAAAAGCCCAGCTAAGTGCTGATACAACAGCCTGTACAGCCAGCGGACTTGAACAGAAAGGCCTCCGAGATCAGTCGCTTTCAGCTAAGACTCCCGCTAGCGATATGCAGAGGACTAATTAGGATATTATTTGTTACCATTTGGAGGAGCAGCTTCTCAGTTTGGTTAGAGGTGAGCACTAATCAGCTGCTGAAATCTAAACTGATTATGTCTGAAGTGTCGACAGATGCAGAACTCCCTGAGTGAAGAACGAACATGTGTCAGCTTTTTGTGACAAGCCAAGGGAATACTTGTTTAACAGAAAAAAACACCCCCCACATTATTTAATTCTGTGCAGCCGTCATGTACAAATAGAATGAATCATGTGAAGAGCAGTGGGATTGAATGTACCAGTCTAACACCCCAAAATAATTACATAAAATGTCCTTGTTCCTCTCAACAGAGCCCAACTCTTTCCCCACTGATGCTTTTATCTTAGTAGAGATCTAGGGGGTAAGTGAGGGCAGAAAGAAAGCAAAACCTCCCAGACTTGCCAGCAAAGCATCCTGGTTCACTGCTCTGCAGAACGCGAGTTAGCACTGTTGTTTAAACACGTGTTATAAATAAATTTTGCATTCCTAAAATACTAAGCTCAAATCCCTTTTCCCTGATCCCAACATCGTCTGTGCAGTCGCATTTCTACGCAGTAACCTATCACCACCCAGCATACCTACAGACAACAAAAAGCAATCTTCGCCCTAAGGAGTTTACGAGGGAATTTAACAGCAATGCTCCCATTCCTTCTCCCAGGCAGCTGGGAAGTAGCAGAAAGGTCCCTGTGCTAACAGGACAGCCACGAGGGCAGCCGGGGACGGACTGCCTGACTTGGCAGGCTCGAGAATTGATTTATTTTTCACATTTTGCCAGAGGGGCTCTCCATTCTGCTTTAAAAAAATGCTTTGAGACTGAAAGGGAGTTAAAACCAGCCCACTGCCTTTGATCTTCTCCCTCAGAGTCAGGACTGAAGAGCTCAGCTCCTTGCAGGAAGAAACACTGACACCCCACTTGTACCAAGTTAGGCAAATGTGTCAGCATTTGCAGGACTGGGGCTTCAAAGACAAGCTTGGAGAAGTGGAAGGAACAGAGGGATGCAGCACCAAAATGCCATGTCGTAGCACAGTCACCTGTTCGCAGTTAGCCGATACAAGACGAAGCAGCTGCAGGAGTCACACCAAACGCATCAGACGAGCCAACAACTCGCAGGCTTACCCCGTCCACGTTTTGCTGGACCAGGTACCCAGTTAGTGTCGTGCGACTGTCCAAACTGCTCCTTCCTAAGCAACACGGCTGTCGACGAATTACAAAGACACTGCAAAAGCATCTCAACTACATAAGGTGCTGAGCATATATATGGAAAGAGACAGCCCATATCCCAAAAAGCTTTAATCCTCCTGAAAATTAAAATCCAAATGAACGTGTGGGTTTGAAATGTCATTGTTCAGCACCAGCCAATGAGATATTCCAGTCTGAGTTTCTGAACCATCTGGTAAAGCATCACAACAGCTTTAAGCATCCAAGGATCTGTCAGGGGCTTTAGTTTAGAAATACTAATAATCCCATCATGTGCAGCTCCTGCTGAATGGAAGATATACCTACTCAATGATTTACTCCCCCCTCCTCTTCCCAACTGAGCTGGCGAGAATTAGCCTGAATAAGATTGGTTACGATGCCTCCATCCGAACAGCACTGCTCATCTGGTGTGGAGCTCCTACCCTCCTCTGCCTTACGAGTCCTGTGGTGGGAAAGAACTGGAAGAACAATTTCCAGGACTAGCATTTAAGGAAGAAAAAGCATTTTGCTTTGAACTACTTAATTCTATTGATTTTATGTTACAGATTTTTTTTTTCTTTCTTACAATTTACCTTGACTTTTAGAGGTGACATTTGGAAAAAAAAAAAAGTGGAGGAAGCTCTATGAAACACATTTAACACGTGTGTGCAGCCCACGGGACAAGAAATGCTGGTCTGGTGAAGCCAACTCCTGGCTGGCAGACAGGCATTTCAGCTTCTATTTGTGGCTCTGGCACTGACTCATGTGGCATGTCACTGACCAAGCCACTTTGGACCAACTCTTCAGGAGCTGTGTCCAGGCTGATGTGTTCCTGACCCATTTTCAGACCTTGTAGCAACCCATGCCACCTCAGGAAGCCTACAACACCCCCGGTAAGGCATCCCAAAACCAAGGGCTTTTGCCCAAAGAGCTCAGTTCCCACCTCTCTTTGCTGAAAGCACCAAGGCTACTGCCCTTTCACCATCAATGCCTTTGAGACCTTTGGGTGAAAGGCCCTTTCTAACCAGCGCCTGCTCACACTGCCGTGAGAGTTGGGGCTTCTTTGTCTCTTGATTCCAGTGTGGTTTGTTAAACCACGCACAGAAGCTTAACGTTCAATTAGCAGTGTAGGACCACTGGTCCTCACCCCCAGTCTGTGGTCAATGTGTTGCACTTGGGAGGTTTTGATAATGCCCACAGCAAGAGAAATTGAAAAATGAGGTGACACGGCACTGAATATGCTAAATCTGCAGTCCTCTTACTGCCCACGGGCTGAGAGTGGCTGGGGACTGTCCTCCAGAGCAGCAGTTTGCAGCCACCGGAGCATGGAATAATCCTAGGGGCACAAAACAAAAGAAAAAAAAATAATGCAAAGCTGCTATTAAACAGTCTTAAATTCAGTTTGTGAGATCCATAGCTGAAATGCAGAACGTTTTAGGAAATTGAGGAAAATTGAATTATTTTTTTTATTTCAATAATCATTAAGAAAAATAATTGTTTTTCAAAACTGGCCTTTGAAAGTAGCTTAACAGTCCACTAGAAAGGCACTCTAAACCTAATATGCATAATCTTCAGGGGAATGGCTTAGAAATGCTTTGTACACAGCCAATTAACTCTAACTTATTGATTGAGACAACATCTCTTAATTGTTCACTTGGTTAAATGTTTCTCTTTGGAGAATTTGTTCCAAAGAACGACTTTTACCAATTTCTGTGAGCTGCCATTCAAGCTACAGGTGGACACACACAGTCATAGCAGTCATATAGATGGTGGTGAGTTGTTAGTAGTTCAAAAAATAGCAACAACAAAAGAAGCAGAAGAGGTTTGTCTCAGAAAACCACACTGGAAAATAAACCCTTGCAGGTAATTCTAAATAGAGACTTGTGAAGTAAAGACAAATGCAGCTGAGCGCCAATAAAGCCCTATCTGTTAAACTCAGCATCCTGTGAGCCGATATTGGGCTTTTAGCACTCACCATTCTGCAACCACTGGAAAAAAATGGTCATGGGTAAAACCCAAAAAGATGTGATAAAGTCTTCCTATTTCGCTGAAAAGCCGCACGTCATTTGCATGAGCACTGGAGCAAATCATTGCAGAAAAATCAGCTGTCAATCAGCTGCTGCTTCTGCATCACCAATTGACCAGAGGGGGAGAAAAATAAATAAGGCAATTTTCAATAGTAAGAATCGTGTTGATATATAAAAGACATTGATCGGTACATGGGCCAATAGAGAAGCGGTACGAGTTACGAGGTATTGAACTAAGGGGAGTCAAAACCCGCAGCAAAGTGCCAGCCCTTGCTAAACGCATATGCCACCAGCAGCTGAGCATCAGGGAGAGCTTTGCAGAAATGAAGAAGTATTCTTGGTTGATGGAAGGCAGCCCAGAGCAGGGTTCGTGGCCTTAAACAAGAAAAAAAAAATATGTAATTCAACAGACAAAAAGCCAAAGCCTCTAAACGTCCAGTTTCTCTCACCAGCAGCTCCTCCACACATCTCTCACCTAGGACACAAGCCTGCGAACGCTGAAATACACAAAAAATTCTCCCCACGTAGGTATTCCTGTGGCTTGCTCTGCTCAACCAAGGTAGCCATGAGTCAGATCAAAGGCCAAAACTCACACTTTGCACGTGCCAGCCTCTAGCCACAACCTGAGACTCTTATCTCCAAAGGAAAGGTGATGAACACTTTGGTCTTGATCTCCCTCCAAAAGCTGAAAAGGCTGGTGAACGTCACGCGCTAGACGATGATGGTGTCAGAATAAAAAGCAGGTACCAAGTTACCACATCCTCCCCTCACACAGGGCTTTTGCTGGGGTAGATGAGAAAGCAGACGGGGAGATTAGAGCTGGACAACAAACACCATGGATGTAAGACACAAAGCTTATCGTTAAGGAATGTTCCTGTTTGCAACAACAGTTGAGCTGGCTAAAAATAATCGTAATTTAAACTCAAAAGAAAAATGGAGGCATTTTCCATTAAAATTGATTTTTCAACTTGTTCTAACAAAAAGTAGAGAAAGGTTGAAAACAAAGGACAAGGAAATTTAATATTAAAGTACTCCGATGCTTTGTAGCTCTTAGCTAAGGTCTGCCGAAGTCAGTAGGTAAGTGCCTTCTTACTGGTGTAATTGCATCTTCTTGCCCCATCCACAATTTCTTCTGCAAGATCAAAACTGGACCAGCTCAGCACCTCGTGCTGTACAGCCCAGCCTTCCACAGCGAGGCAAAAACACTGCTCCCAGCGTCCCTTACAGAGTCTATTATTTATCAGCTACAAGCACCTGTACTCTGAGATAAAGCGGGTTTCCAGCTCTCGAGATCAGAGGATAACTTACAACAGCGTTTTCAAAACGCGTTTGCCCAACCGGGTGCAACTCGGAGCAAAAAGGGAAGCCCTGCAGGACGCGGTGGCCTCGGATGGTCCAACCCATGTCATGTTAAACGGAGACTGAGTGAGGAGGGGGAGCGAGGAAAAGGAAGTGTGCACACACCACGGCTCTGCACTTACATAACATTTCCTCTCCAGAGGAGCACCGCCTGAATCTTCATCATCCCCACCTCGCAGGGATGAAACCAGGGCAGAAACTGGGGAATTTCCCAAGATCAAATGGGTGCTGCAGTAAAGGAGAGGTCACGCTACAGATCTTACAGGGTGATGCCACTCTTATCCCCGGTCTTCCAGTGGGAAAGAAGGGTCCCACCGTGTAATTGCTTTTCCAACACAGCAAAGGACATCGAGCTTGGAGTTCAGGAAGAGGAGGGGGCGGCGAAGGGCAGACAAGCCTAGTTTCAAACCTTTGGTGCGCATTTATAACGTCGTACAGAAGCTGCATTTCAGGACGGAATGATTATTGATTTCTTAATGGATTACTGCTGCACAAATTTACACTCCCCCAAAAAACATCAATCTTAGGATAATAATTATAAACCTATCACGGGGCACAGAGCCTTCTGACTGAGTAGAAACTTATCGCTATCTGCCGGGAAATGGCCAGTTTTCTGTTTCTCCCGCTCCAACCACATTACAGCACAGTCAGGAGCTACTGAAAAATACATGCCACTATAAAACAAAGTTTGCCATAGCCACAGGACACACCTCCAGTCAACTTTCATTAAACGGACTCTCTTAAACGACTGCCCTTAAGACTGTGCTTGATCCATTAATGAACAACTTAATTAGTTATTAGAATCCTTTTATGTTATTTTTACCATAGTAATGAAGCAGCCACAGCACAGAATGAGACTCCTTAATGGGCAACATACATTCACAAACCCACACACACTCACTTTTTCTGCTTGCCAGCCTACAGTTAAATGTTTCTGTAGCTTTTTTATGTATTTTTTAGGGAAGGCACCCATGGAACAGCTTTGCTACAAGCAGCATCACTGCAAAAACTACTGAATTATCAAAAGGACTCCCATCAAATTCAAGAGAGGACAGAGCAAACCACTGGAAACAGGTACTACAGAAATTCATAAATGGTTCTAAAACAAAAAAAATAATAATCAAGATCTCACTATGAATATCACCTACCTCCCGCCCCCTGTTTAACCAGAGACATCACACGAGGTTATAGCCCACCTGTGGCCCCCGGGCTGATAGTGACCTGCAAAGGGCTGGCTGTGAAACCAGTGCTGACCTGCTGCTGGCCCCATCTCTGCAAGGAGCAACCACCCCTCCCCAGTGGGCAGAGGAGCAGAGCAGCCAACTCAGCACCTCCCTGCCCCACAGGGACATCTCTGAGCTCCATCCAGCCACCTTTCCCTCTGCAGAAACACCAGCACCAGAAGCTCCCAGCCCTGCTCAGACATCACCTTGTCCCTGTGAGACCACACAGGACACTGATTGATTCGAGCTAAAAATACCCCATTTCTGTTTCTTTGTTTAAAAACAACCAAACCAGCCAGCCTGCCAGAGAGCAAGGCATTTTACCTTGCATTTACCTTAAATGCAAGCCTTAAGGAGAGTCATCTCTGCTAGAAGTGCATACAGGCCACCTGGCAGCCATAACATCTTCAAACTGTCTTAGACGAATTGCTCAAAGTACTAAGTGACAGCCCACGAGTCTGGTGCCATTAAAATAGGTTAAACCCTGGCACACACCAGCTTATTTTCAAGTGCCTGCCATGCTGTTTGACCACCGTTTGCCCCAGTTACACCCTGTGCAGCACCAGGCCCACTGCACCCAGTGCCAAGCCTTGCTGCAAGCAGGGGTAACGCCCAGGGAAGCCAAGTGGCAGAAGTGAAATGGAACGACAAGGTAGGACCTGATTGTAATCTGCCTGTTCCCTTCTGTGCCTAAAAATGTCACATACAAACATAGCCAGTTGAGGTTTCCCCCAGAGTAAGCTTGTCACTACCTACAACTTGCCTCCATGGTGTGGGTCTGCTCCAAAGCGGGTGGAAACAGATGGAGAACCTCTAACCATGGGCTTGGGATCAGATCCTCAGTTACTCCTGAGGAAGCCCTCCAGCTACATGGCATAGGATCATCACCTCAAGTCCCATTTACCTGAAAGGCTACAATTCAATTGGTGCAGCAACTTCTTCCCCTTTCTCCTCGCCTCCCCTCACCCTGGACCCAGACACAGCCACCACAGGAAAGCAAGAACATCTCCAACACACATCATGTTTGTTTGCTTACCACTCTTTCAGAACAAAAAAAGTCACAGAAAGCAGCGTTCTCCAAGGTGCACAGGCCACATAAAATAAAAGCAAAGGGCCCAAAGCGCAACACTTGCCATCAGCTTCAATTAGCAGCAAAGTGGGGTTTGGGAAAACAAGGGCCTCTTCAGAGCTGCTATAGGGCAAAGATGAAATCCCAGAATTAAAAACAAAATCCCCACATGCACATTAATATTCAGAGGCAATTACCTTTCAGCTTAAAGTCAGCCAACATGCATCTTACTACAGCAGCTCTTAAAGCAATCTTGTTTACAATTGGAAATGGATTACATTATCTCAGCTCCACCTATCCACATAATGCAGAGCAAACTGTCAAACATAAAATTACAAAATGGTTATTGTAAGGTATCCCCTTCAGCATAAGAATTAATTTGACCTATTTTATTACTAAATTATTACTCCCACACAAATTTTCTATCACAGATATCTATCAGCGCTGACATTTATATTCCAGTGAGGCACTCTCAGATGCATATTTTCTTCTTCTCCATCTCAAAGGTGTATTGAGCAGATTTGATGTAAACAGCCTCCTGCCAAGCTAGTTAAAATCTTTAAACTTTATACATACAATTAGATTGTGACAATAAGCATTTGCTTTAAAAAAAAAAGCGATCTACACAGCTTCAGATTCTGAAGTAAAATGCTTCACGAGAAATATTAATCTGCATTTAAGGAGGACCTAGAGATATTTTCCCCCCAGCTCTGGCAGGTTGTTCTCATTGTCACCGAGAGACATGATTTGACACAGTGGCCCTGATTAAGAATGTGCTTAAGTCCTATTAAAGCCAATGGGAGTTAATCAGCTGTTTAAGGGCTTTGCTAAATCAGGACCAGAACAGGAGACATTTCCAAAAAATCTGGGCCTAAACTGCACACGCACTAATTAGCTGCACACACCAATTACATGATTACGGATGAAACACAGTTGTTTAGCATTTACAACAACACACTTTGTGGGGAATCATTTAGAAATAACTTCTAATTACCATTCTGTAGCAGGTCCCACACTGCAGTATAACCCACATATACCATGGTAATCGTAGCTGAGGGAATATTTTTTTTGCTGTTTGTTTGTTTTTAAATCCTGCCATTAATATTTGCCCAAATTCTCAAGTGGATCAAGATCTGACCCTTCTGGAACTTTGCCGTGCTGGTAGTGGGAACAGCTGAGCACTCAGGCTCTCCTTTCTTATTGCTACTTTTTTGCCTGCAGACAATATTCACTCTTGCATTTCCAAACATAAGATTTGTACTCTGTGCCGCCTAACGACTTAAGCCGGGCGCTCAGGAAACAAACAAATTGGCACAGATTTGCATATTGAGGATTACAGATACCAACAGTGAATTTCTAGCGAGTTACTGTTCCTACAAACCAGGAATTGCTAAAATTATCAATGATCATAGCAGTTGATCTGTCTGACATGAACCAGGATTGCCAAGTCTCACTTCAATGACCGCTAGGTACTGCTTTTTCTTAGCGCCAAGTAACTATAAAAATGATCTAAATTAGGGGAAAAAAAGAAAAAGGCATTCCCAGCCCTACAGGTTGCTGAATAGCCATGCCTCAGTGGAAAGCAGCTCAGAGACGAGAAGATACACTGAAAATCACATTTATTAAAACAAACAAAAAAAATCTCATGGCATGTAAGGCAATCTTGCAATTTAAAACTTGACTCATGATTGTGAAAGTTTGGAGTTGGCATGCCAACTTGGTGAGCCATCTGCTCACCAACAATTTATAAACGAGACTGCTGCCAAAGCCACCCGATTACTCAGTTCTAATATTAGTGATGCAACTAAAACATGCTTGTAGGATTTTTCCCCCCTGTGAACCAGGAAGCACAGGAAAAAAATTACATAGGAAAAGTTAAAAAGAAAACAGGGAAAATGTGTTTTTACTTCCTCAAATTTGATTATTGGGAACATTTAAGATTAAATCAGTCCTTCAGAACTGAAGGTACTCTAAAGCAAAGAAATAAAAAAAATCAGTAGAGATTAGAGCAACGAGAAAAGGTAAATCATGTACTCTGTATCCAATGTCTATTTCTTTAGTGATTCAAATGATAGTTAAAATAACACACATTATATGCTAAAAAGCAACTCAAAATAGTATTTAATACATTTGAACAAATGAAAAAATCCAACAAACTGTGTGTGCAGGCTAGCAGGTACAACTGCTGATTACTACTGATGCTAATTTTACCGTTAGGAACGGGCAATTCGGGATAAAAGCACCGCTTTAAACAATCCCTTTCTTATTAAAATTCCAGGTTACGTACAACAGTGAAAAACTGCTGGAAGTTAACCTATGGTAAATAATCCTTGGGGCAAAAGACACCGTAATGAAACTGCATGGAAAATTACTCACTCATTTTAAAACATGACTCACAATTCAGTTTTGTTGGCCTGAAACTCCAGATGCATCTCCATGGCAAGCCCGCAGCAAATCCCAAAGCACGGCCCCTATTCCCTGCGCTCGGGGATGCGCTGCTACAGCAGTAACCCAGGCACACGCAGCGCCAGCCCTGCCACACCGCGCCGTCCTCCCATCCAAGTCCCAGCACGGCTGAACCACCAGCATCGTTGTCAGCAGAATTAGGACATTTCTGAGTGCTTTACAGGGCACAGAAGCAGGGCTGAAAGCACAGGGAACCCTGGTTGTATTAATTAATAGGACAATGGCAGCAACGAGCATCCTGCTTTACACCTTGCTCTGTCGCTGCCAAAAGGGGTAGCTTTCAAAGCTGCGTTTTGAAATTAAAATGCATCATCATTACACAATTACTGTTCTAATTAGCCTCCTCAACAACAGATCAGCTTTATTTACATTTAATTTGGGTTAATGAGTTAGTTGTAGTTTTATCTGAAGGATAATAGGGGAGAATTAATAATTGCTTAATCCACACAAAATTTTGTTGTTCACATAGTGCATGAAATTCTGAAAAACGCTTCTGAACCCTAGCCAACAACCACCAGCATATTTTCACTATCTGAAAGCAGCCAAAGCTCAGCAAATGTTACCACATTACATTAGATTAAACTATTTATGTATATAATTAGAATTATTATTATAAACTACCGTCGTAATTAGAAATTGACATTTCATCGCCAGCTCCCACGAAAGCTTTCTCCCTTCCAAAACACCTGCCCAGGACGACTGATTCAGGTCATCCCCTCGCTGACCTACTGAGACTTACTCCCCTTGGAGCTGCACGAGGAGGTCTCACAGATGCCCAGGCTGGAGAAGAAATGGGCTACTTGCCTTCCCCATGAGTCCTGTACCTCTCATACCTTTCTCCCTAAGGAACCCTAGTCTGCCTCTGAGGCCACTTGAAGTCCTCGATGTTTAACCAGGCATTGGTTCAAAAAGATTTTCAATTTTTGATTTACAGCTTAAGTTTTGTGCTGCACATTCTCAATGTGTCCAGGCTTCCCCTGCGATTAGGCAGACCTTATGGGCCGGCAGGTGGGAAGTTTTGCAAGAACCCTCCAGAGGTGAGTAGGAGAGCCTGAAGTCAGACCGCATGTCCTCGAAAACACTTTCCTGCTGGCAAGCCCAGCCTTCCTCCACCCAAATCTGAGTTCTGACCCCACCACAGGAAACCAGTCAGAAATTCCTTGGTGTATGAGGAGGGAATCTCTTACACCACTGGTTTCGTAAGGGCATTCAGATGCCACAGCAAACCAAGCAACAGTCAAGAACTTCAGAAAGCAGAGCAGGAGAGAAGGATCAGCATCAGCAAAGCGGAGCAGACACCCTAGCACACGGCAGCCCATCGCTGAAGCCTTGCGGAGCAGACACGGCACAGAATTCAGGGATCTCCCCGCATATAATCACTAAAGAACATGGGATATGGCAGCTCTCGTTCACGTTCCTCAATGAAAATGTTATTTTCACTCCTTTCCCAAGGCACTGGGTAGTGCTGTGCTAGGCTACGCGGCCCAGAAGAGGGTTCTGCTGCAGAAGGGGTTGCTTTTGGGACACAGCTAAAGCGTCTCGACGTGACGATGAGCAAGTGCTCCACAGAGCATCGTTATGGATTATTTCCTGGAATGCACTGCAGTTCGCTTTGGTTTTGAATACAGATGTGATATATATATTTACTACAGCAAAAATCTCACTGCTATCGATCTCGTCATAAATATTTAATGGTTACCAGTCACAAGCTAAATTTAAATAACAATAGCACTAATGACATTAAATAAGTGAGACGCTTTGAAAGTGCAAGGCAAAAAGAAAAAAAAAAAAAGCAAAATACTTTTTTTCCAGGACTTTAACCCAAGAGCAGCAAGACAGCAACCTGAAACCATGTTACGTGCTGATGGGCTGACTCATGTCTGGTCTCACAGTCCCACCAGCGAGGTGATTTTGCACAAACATCTCACCAGAAGTAGGTTCTGCGAGCAGCAGCCTTCGCAGAGACTGGCTTCCAGCAACTTTTTCCCATGAAGATCCTTTGACATTAGAAAAGGGTGGTGCTTAATAGCTTTTCCTTCAGCGGAGGCAGAATTCACATCTCTCCTCTCTGGCTTCATAATTTCATAAGGCTTGCATGATTGTAATGTTTTTCAAGCCCATACATCTCTATTGTATTTGACCGAGACTCTCTAAAAGCGCTTTTACCGTGGATTCACACACATCACACATGCACAGGCTTGTCACAAACCAGGGCTGGACACATTGCAGATTGTTTTCGCCAGCTGCCTGCCAGCTCCTCTACCTGGTGTTAGTTATTTATGGGCAGCTGACTGGTGACAGCATTTACACCCTGAGAGTGCTCTGGCTTGGGATACATATACGAGCATGTGGGAATTTTGGAGAAATACAGATATCGTGCAGCTGATAGAATACAAATTTCAGAGGGCACAGGAATAAACTCATTTCTCAAGTACTTGACCCTTTGATAGGCAGCTAGCACATCCTTCTCCTGAACTCCAGAGCTACCTATAATCTGCCATTTTAAAGTCACACACACACGAATGATGAAGCTGACTGCCTCCCACCCATAGGAGCTGAATTCATACTAACACTAATTTCTCTAATTTATCTCCACCTCTTCAGCCTATAATTTTGTTCGCCCATTTGTATCTCTTAAACTGGCACCCTTTGTGAAGCTCTGCAAGATTTATTGTTGAAAAGGCATGATATAATGAGGAGATATTACCTTAAACTCTGAAAGACTAGATTATCCGAAGGATAATACCTAACACTGCTGGAGGGAGAGGCCTGTGTATTTAAGCGAGAGGAAATTTTCAAGCAGGGTGTTTCAAGTAAAGCTGATACCACAGCTTGTTCCACTGCAGCTGTATGGAGATGCACTCGTCTCACCCAGGAGCCACCTGTGCTGGTTCAAGGTCAAAACACCTGGTAACGATGACCCAATTTGAGGAGATACAACCATGAAACTATTACATGCTGTGTCTAGAACACGTCTGCATCTGAAAGTGATGAGGGTTAAAGCACGATATGAATATAAGGCACAAAGGTGTATTTCAAAATATTTCTGCACTTAGGGAAACGCAGCACACGTGCCAGATGATTGCAGACTCTCCAGAGAGAGAGGCCCCTCACCACAATATTGCACATGAAATACAACACCAAACCTAGGAAAAGACAATTAGAAGACATTTGCAGAACTGCTATTAAGATTTGCTCCCCTTCTCAACTCATTACCTGGACAAAGCAAAACACACACTGCAGGATGTCAATTTCTTAAGAAACCACGATGTAAGTTTAAGAGATTATAAAAACAAACCACCACCAAGCACCAAAACCAAACCCGGTTGCCTGCTTTTGCCTGATCCTTCTCCCTTTGTCACACAACTGGTTTGCTAACCTGAGTATGGTCTTGACTCTACTGCGACTCTTTCCTGGAAACTTTTTAAATCATCCATGACTTCAAGAGAACAGCTACTCTTCCTCAGATGAATAGACTTCGTTGCCTCTTCTGTGTAAAAACACTTGCTGTTTTCATACAGAAAGAAGCAACCTCTTTCATTTTCAAAAGAAGGGAATTCACACCACCGCACTCGCTGCTCTTTGGACAGAAGGGGGTGTTGAATTCACGCTGCTAGGTTTTAAAGGATGCCCAGATACTGTTACAAAAAATTCAGTTTGTGTTTTACCCCTGGACTGTTACTTAAGAGAGCACCGTTGCTTGCAGAGGTAATCACAAAATGTCTGGAAGCTGAGTTAGGAACTAGGAGACAGTAGGTGTGAATTCTCACCACACGCACACACACCACACCTAAAAGTAATTACAGGAAAAATTAGTATGGACTTGGGCATATCAGAGGCTTCTCCACGCAGCTTGCTGTGCTGCTCACCCCCGTAACTTTCATGGACTGAGGGAACAGACATACCTTGAGAAAAAACAGGGCAACAACTTCTGATACAATTAGGGCTTTTCAGAAGTTGAGGGAATGCAACAGAAACATGGCCAACAATGAACCAGGAAGGATCCATCCTACTGATGAAGGTCAGAGCACAGATATCTTCAGGATAACATTTTTATTGTTGTTCAAGGGGAAGACAACAAAGGGGATAAAAAACAAAATTAAAATATTCCTCCTCAGAGACTCAGGTTTTTGTCATGTTTGTGCTTTAAGTGCAGATGTATCACCCCTATGGTAAGCCCTCCACAGAGCTTCCATAGCTAGCAATGAAATACAGACTTGTCTTGCTGTCTCACGTGGGAAGAAACCTCA
This sequence comes from Anas platyrhynchos, assembly GCF_047663525.1. NCBI lineage: Eukaryota > Metazoa > Chordata > Aves > Anseriformes > Anatidae > Anas > Anas platyrhynchos. The sequence goes on along the minus strand of NC_092593.1, from coordinate 32,091,798 downwards.
TTAGAAAAAGGTGATAGACGGAACAGGAAGATAGGGCGATAATCTGCTGCGCTTCACTGCGTCCTACCTTCTTTGGGAACTGCTTCAGATCTGCCCGCAGGACAAAGGGTGACACCAGCAGCACCAAGGTGCAGCCGGGTCTGCACAAAGCTGCAGTTCGGACAGCAGAGCTGAGTCCTCAAAGTGCTGTCTCCAGCCCAGTAACACTGAAGGGAGAGATGTCAAGTTTTCCCTTCTCACTCCCCTGCTGTAGCGGCTACACTTGTGGCCAGGACAGGTGGTACCAATGCTTAAGTAGAAAGAGGGGGACAAAAAAAAAAAAACAAAAAAAACAAAAAAAAAACAACCACAAAACAATAACAAAAATAACAAAAACAAACACCAAAAGGTCTTTTCCCAGCTTCTCCAGGTAACCTGAAGCCACGGTCTGTAGAGCATCACGCTTCTCTGCCCGTGCCTCGTGCAAAACCCGCAGCCTGCCGAGGACAGGGATTCCTACCCATCTGGGGAGGTGATGCACTTCAACTCCACTGTCTTCTGTTCACCACCAGCTGGGGGATGCTGAATTTCACCTGCTCCACACCTGGAGCTGTGGGACCCTAGGACTGACCTCCAATTGCCTCCAGATAACGAATGCCCTGTTCCTAGGGCACAAGGGGATCCACCCAGCAACTTCAGCTTCACCAGGAGGTGTCCCCACATGCACCGCAGGGGCACCAAGAGCTCTGGGACCTCTCCGGATGTGCAGAGGACAGAGCAATCATGAGCTAAAAGAGCAAATGCAATGCACACAGGTGGTGCGCTGCTTGGCCATAGCGGGGGAGTCTACAGAGTAATGGAACACAAACCCCAAAACTGGAGTACAGAGCCTAAAAGAAGAGGTACAGAGAAATCAAAAGCCAGTTAGAAACCAGGAGGTTCCAGTTCACAGAAGTTTAGCTGAGTGAACTGCACGCAGGCGAGGGGGATGAATCAGCCCCGTGCTTTTCCAGGAACGGCGTCTCCTGCTTTACGACAGGCTCCAGCGTACCACCTGTAACAGCGCTCGCAGGTGACCCTGCCAGCCGGGGCCGTGTTCGCAGCAGGAGCTTCTGCCAGCACCGCTCTGCCTCTGGGGGATTTGCAGCTCTCCGAAGCCACAGGCTGACACGGCGGTGCCAGCAGAGGCCGGTAATGTGGAGCTGGCTCCGGATCAAGGGCACATTTTGCCGGGCAGTGTAATTGGGGTCTGTCCACGCACAGACCTGGTCAGGCTGAGCTGGATGAGAAGAGTTAAAATGCTGTGGCTGCTGCCATGTACGCACACTGGAACAGGGGGCTTTAGGACTATCACAGTTACTCCTGTGTGGGACAGGAAATAAGCTCCACGGGTACTGAGGTACAGCTATCTGTGCCTAATTGTGAGGCTGTAGAAATGAAACTTAAATCAACACCTCAAAGGAGGTGCTGTAACAGAATTCCTGCTTTTGATGAGGTCTAACAGGTGCCATCCAAACCTCCACCCTGAGCGATATATGGCCTCTGCAATTCAGGAAAAAGGACACACAAGAACACGAGAGGAGTCCCCTGCGATGACAAGAGTTGGGAGAAAAACCAGGCCCCCCATCCCCTAGCCCTGAGCCGTGCCCGCCAAGCCTCGCTGCTCCTCACTGACAGCCCTGGCTGTGCTCCCCTCCCTTGGGCTGAGCAGCGGGCTGCCAGCACGGCACAGCTCTGGGCGAGGGACAACACGCCATGGCACAGGCTCAGTGCCACAGGCTGGCGACTGGCCTCGTCCCTACAGGCGTGCTGCGCGCTCTCAAGTCTTTCCCGGAGCTGCCTCAAGGCAGCCCCCCTGCAACAAGTTCCCTTCGCCACAATTCACCGAGGAAAATGAAGAGGAGGGGTACATCATTCCCGCCTGGATAAACACCACTCCTTCCAAATTCCCTCTCTGCAGTAGGAGGACAAGCTCTGCTCACCCTCAGCGATGTGTAAGGACAACACAGGCAGCTGCGCTGCCACCTGAAAAGCCTAGCCCAGCAAACAGCATTTAGTTCATGAAGGAGACAGTGCCAACAGCCCGCAGGAATGGGAAAAGATGCCTTGATCCAATTTCCCTAAGAGAAAATACCCACTGATTTCAACAGGAGCTGCACCTTCCCCCAGATTTGGGGATGGGAGGGACGGAGCGCTCCGTAGCGGGTATCAAGTCACTCAGCCGCTGTCAAAGCGCCGTGCTTCAAGGAAGAGGACTGCTCTTTTCGTTGGCATGTCTGAAAAGGAACTGAAATTCCAGAAGCAGATATTGAAAACATGCTGACTACGAAGCTACCCAGAGGAGCGAGTGTTGTAACAGGGTGTGTACCGAGGAAAGTTAACCGAACCTGACAGTCCCAGAGAATAACAGAAGCTCCCTCAGAAAGGTGTGTGCTGCAACAAAGCCCTGGCAGATGACCTCTCAAGAGAGTTCCATCAGAATGAATAAAAACCTATTTAATGAGATTAACTGATCAGTTCACTCCACCCTCATTATAACACTCACCGAGAGGGAGGAATGTTTTTACAGCCAAGTATCTGATCCCGTCGGGAATGCCAGAGACGCACTGACAGAAGAGACGAGAAATACAAAGAAGTTTCAGCAGCTCCTTGCTGTTTGCCTACACGCAGGGCTTGTAGCGCAGAACCTTTGTCAAGATTTTAACCATACCCCTGTGAAGGATCTAAGCTGATGTGAATGAAACTACAGCCCAGACAGCATCCCAGCAAACGTTTCATTTCCTGGTACTTTTTCTTTTTTTTTTTTTTTTAAATTTAAATGGGTTCAACACAACTTTGGAGAGCTTCAGTTTCTTATATGTGGACAAATATTTAAAGCCCCATCCTCACCTTACCCCCTCCCATTAAACTTCAAGAAAGGTAATTGGCTAAAGCTTTCATAAATATTATTCCCCCAAGCAATTCTCAGGGAGTCTGAGGTTACAAGACTGAAGTAAAGTCAATGCTCCTGTAAGCGTCAACGCAGCTCACTTCTTCCCATTCCCTGCCGCACTTTTATCGAGCTCTTCTCATGTCTAAGCTTGCCTTGGTGTAGCATGTCTTTGCCACCCTTCAACCTGAGAAGCCACAGGTGCATCTGAATTTAGGCACCACTGTGGAATTCCCCAGCTGACCTCTCTGAACGTCACCCTGCCAAGGTTGGCAAGGCAGACACAAAGGTCTGGAGGATGTGTCGAGAGAGTCAGAAGCCCACCTCCCTGCACTGACAGCCCAGACCAGCAGATGTTGCCTACCCTGCTCCTTAAAAAGGCCTCCGAGGAAAGAGATTCCTCAGCACCATGAGGTAATCCAGCCCGAGTTTTTAGCACCATATGCAGCGTTTCACACTTTGCATGTATTTGGAAGAACTGGAGACCCAAATCCCCAGTTGAGAGCGCGACAGTCGGGCTGCCAGAATCCTTCACGCAGCGGTGCCTGTGTCAGGGGAGCGACTGCCTCAAAGCACCAACTCGATTCCTCCCCCTGCAGCCCGGCCCCGACACCCCAGGCACCAGCCCCAAGGAAAATCCTCCTGCAGAGGCTCAGCCACCTCACGCACAGAAAAAACACTTGTTGAGCCAAAAGGAATCCTAGCACGAGGTCCAGCCTCACTTGCCTGGGCAGTAGTGCTGGCGATGGCAAGGCTTGCTTGCCGCATAGCTGATGCATAAAGCAACCTCTAATTTTTCCCGGTTTCATCCCAAAAGGCGGCCTCTGTAGTTATGTTTCTTTATCCATACAGATGTGGTGCTGATACAGCGGTGGCACATGAAATATTTTGCTCGGGGCAACACAAGTGTGACAAAACAGGGCTTGTATGACCGTTCACAGTGGAAAACCGAAAGTAGTCAAGAAAGACGTGGGGTTTTGAAGCTACAAAAAAAAAAAAAAATAAAAAGCAACTGAGAGTCCACCACAGTCCACCCTGACTGCTGGGAATCCAGCACTTGCTGCTTCATCATGAGACCTTGCCTGAGCTCCCTACAACAGCTTCTGGCCGCGAATACTGATAGAGGAACCACTCACGCTTAACGTGACTGTCCCATCAGCGCTCTTGTCAGATAGCGCGATCATTCCCCACCACGCAGAAAATGGAATCGCCTCGTTACGTTCGGTAACTGAGTCAGCCAACAACGCTATTTTCTTTATAAATTATACCTCATAACTTAGTAACGCTTCTAAGCTATTATAAACACATCTTGAAAGCGTACCACAATTTTAATCAGTTCCAACCATCAGATGTTGGGTTTGATATTTATGATTGTTCTGCCTCCATTTTGTTTAAGGGCTCCTATTGTCTATGAAAGCAGAGATAAGAAAGTTATCTAGGACGCCCACTGTAAAGTCTCTAGTTTAAGAGGAAATTTCCTCAGTCCCTGACTGTCAGATACGACTAGCTGCTGTTACTTTCCATAGCACACCAAGCAAGTGGTCTTACGAGGAACAGCCTTTGCCCTACACAAGCAGTCACCAAGTGAAGTATCCAATAACAGAGCCTTGAGGCTTCTACACGGGACCCCCTGAGCCCATTTTAACCTACAGGGGGGAAAAAGGTAATAACTGTAGTAAGAACTTGGTGTGGTATTAAATAAACGATTTCCAGACACCTCCTTATAAAAGCCTCTTTTTTTAGAGACCCCCCATCAGCCTTTAAATTAGCATACCAGTTCCTACTCTGAGGTTCCTGATGGCTTGCAGCTCAGTTCAACACCAAGCAGAGGCAACAAGCCTGACTCCCTCGGGCTTTGTGGGGTCCAGCGGGCAGCTTAAGGGCACCCAGGGAGCTCCTCAGCACTCAACGCAGAGTTAGTTGAGCAGCCCTTTGGCACCCAGCTCCTCACATCACTGTTTGAAGGAGTATTCCTACAGAAGGTCCGAAGAAAATCTTTACTTCCAGATTCGGGGCTATGTGAATACATCATCTGTAATCGGCAGGTATAGCACTAATTTGTCTTTTGCTATACAAGAAAGCGAGATGATCCATCAACCTATTCAGTTTGACTATTTACACATATTTTAAATCTTTGCTTACATAAAACTACAATAAAGTATTTTAGAACAGAGCATCTGCCAACATGCATACAACGTTCTGCTAAAGGCAGATGCATACCGTAAGGTATATGTAAGATCATTAGTTAGCTATGACAGGCGATTTGCTGTGATTTATCTTTCAGGATCACCTCATTCACAAGGAAAATTGAGTGTCGGCCCCATCCATAACCTATACATGCAGTCTAGATACTTGAAAATGATAATAGGTTAAAGGATGCAGCAGACAACTCTCCACAGCGAGCCAAAATATTTAACCCGAAACCTTTTGGAATAGAACCTGAAAACATCAGTAGCCCAGCCAGAACTCCTACTAACATGGAATTGCCAGGGGCTAATGAGCATAGAAAACTCTTTACCTAGCACATAATTTTACTGTTGCTGGGAGAGCACTGCTCAATTGTTTCGGTACAGATCCAAGAAATTTGCTTCTTATGGTTTTGTCTCTGTTTGAGGCAGACACAAATTAAAGCTAAATTAAGAGCTGTGGTTCAAAGCGAGTCAATGGAACGCGAGAACAAAGGTCAGAACTCCGAGCTCTGCCCTGCAGGTGCATATCCCGAGCGCTCGGCGAGACAGGGCCATCCACCTTCTGGGGACAGCTGGCAACAGAACCGGGAGCAAAGCCTTTGGAGCCCCATCTTCATACCACCTCCTCCAGCAGCAAACCCTACGCAGTTGGCCAGCGTGCCCTGGGCTTGCCAAGAATGGGAGGCTGACAGCAGGGCAGTGGCTCCGCTAGAAATTAAGGGGCACTGCGTAGAGCACAGCCATTTCCTCCCCTCACATCCCATCGCTGCTTCACGGGCCTCCTTTGCAGCACCACAGCAGGATGGACGACGGCTCGTTCCTGTAGCAGTAACTGAAGTCATACTTAGTTTTACGAATTGCCTTTCCTCCTTACTCTCCTCTCTCTAAAAAGGCTTCCTGAAGCACAGCCTGGTGAGTTAGTCTGTGCACGCTAGATTCAAGATTTGCCCCAAACCCTTAAGTGAACCACCTTAACAGCTGCCACAAAAGCCAACAACCTCTAATCGATACCTTCCATGTTTAACACAGAAACTGCCTCTCCCCAAAACATTCCCATGCCTGCAAAGAACAGCTAAGTGACAACAAATTTAAGATGCTCTTGTTTTGCATGGCTTAAGAACCCCAGGCAGAGCCCATCATTTTCCAACAGCAGCATGTACTTAACAAAAAGCAGCAGCGACGAAGGCAATTGAGACACCTGCGAGATACCACAAAACACATTAAAAAAAAAGATATTCACCAAGGCTGTAAACGCATGTGTGTTGCATGAAGTAACGATGCTTAAAAATCATTGAAAACGTTAACACAATGAACATGAAAATATTGAATGCGTTAGAGTATTTTTGCATGACTTCATCCTAGATCTTTTTATTCCCTAATTTGACTCTGTTTTTTAGTCTAGATTATAAAGAAGATTTAAAACAGGGAGCTTTTTTTTCCCCCTTCCAATGAAGCCTTCCCATTAATAAAAAGGAAACAAAGAAAATGAAGAAAGTGAGTAGTAAAACTTTTACAACATAATAAAATATATCAGAATCCCAGTGCAGCAGGATTGGAATTGTCTAAAGATGCTGAATTATGATAGCTTGTCATATAAAGTTCAGTCCAGAGTATTAGCAATCATATTCTCTAGCAACATGTATATAATTGGTAGGTCTTCATTATAACCCTCAGTTTTAAAGGCTCATAAAAACTGCGTTTTACTCATAATTTGCAGGAGGAAAAAAGAAATTCTTAAAGGAAAGGAACATCTTTTTCTCAGTAAGAAAGACTTTGAAGGCAATGCACTGTATTTTAAAGCAAGCAACTCTAAGTGCGCTCTCTTTCTTTTGCATGCTTTGATGGGGTATTATACAGGCAGTTTAAAAAGATAAATACGTATCTATAGCACGCAGACTAAAAAGAAAATCAGTATCACATGCTATAGAGAGGAACCTTCTGAAAGTATACTGTAAGCAAAGCACACCACATTATTTTTGAATACAAGTACTGGGGTACTCTAAGGTAAGTATCTCAGTGCAGAATTGTTACCAGAAGTAAAACAAGCAAACACAAGAAGAAAGCAGGCTAGTTTACGAAACATATATAAACTACATTTATTCGCCTCAGTACTACAGCATGAAAAATAATTATGAAAGTATTATGAGCACTTGACACTCACAGAAGGCTCCTAAATCTCTTCGCATTTTCTCAGTTTCTTCCTCGACACTCTAAAACAAAATCCTCTCAGTTTGTTAGCGAGTCAGCTACTGAGTGCCATAAATTTCCAATTATCCCAGCCATCCCTGGACTCGCCAAGGCAAAGCTACGGTAATGAATAGGATGCTGAAGCTTCTATATGGAACAGTAAAACACAACCTGCCGTCAAACCCAGACATTTTAACTTTATACTTTTGCCAGAGTAAAGCCTTTTTGTAAATAGAGCGTGTTTGTTTTCAAATAAAACTACTTCAAGCTGTTTCTGGAAGCACAGTAAATAGTAAAAAATAATAACAGCAACAATTTACATTTGGATTTCAAACCCTGATGAAACAAAGCCAGCACACGTCAAGCCTAGCGTTTTCCTACCTGGAACAGGTAAGGACCAGCTCTCAAATGCCACCTTGGGATAGCTCAGACTAGTAATCCCGTTCATGTTTAGATGAGACACCAGCATGAACAAGAAAAAAAAAAAATCTACCCCGTCCTCTTCTTTTATTAGCAAAGCCTAGAGCGGCAGTTAAGACACAGAAAGCAAGCCGAGGACCCGGACTAACCCAAACACGCTGCTCAAGAGAAACACGTTTAAAAGAGACTTACTGCTTGCCATGTGACTTGGTGAGGTATGCTGCCCATTGGGTGTACTGGAGGTGAGGTCAATAGCCATGTTGGAGTGCTCCCTTTCGGGTGAAAGCTCATTGTCACCTGCTTTCACAAAACAAGTCACCCATGAGTTTCCATCCCGCTGTCCCGCAAAGAGACCCCCTGATTAAGAGCTATGCCTCGCTGTGCCCCTGCCCGTCCTCCCTCTACGAGGGGAGCCTTCCAAAGCCTGTGCGAACTGGGTTCTCAGTGGCCACAAGTAAATATTTGACTGACTGATTTTAAGAACCCCCCTCAAACCTACTGTCACCAGTCTCTTATGAAAATTCCTGCCCCAGCTGCTTCGCCTCAACAGAAGCGAGGACTGCTTCTCTGTTTGCAAACACTGAGAATCAGGACGGGGCAGGAATGGGCTGAAATATTACTTTACAGGACAGACTTTCCCTTCAGAGGCTCCAGCTAACTGACAGTTAAACAACGCACTCAAAGACGCTTTGCCCTGACACAGAAAACAAGAGAAATGCACAGTGAAAGGCATTAAAAGTTTCTGGCTGCAATGTGAATTTCTGAAAATGAGCTCTCTCTCTCTCTTTTGTAAAGTTCATTCATCCTCAGCAAATATTTAAATTGCGAGGTACTCACCCATGAGCCCATACCCACACATTTCTCAGCCATACACCAAGTTTATGTTTAAATGCCATTAATTCAGCGGCATCTCAAAGCAAAGCCCATACAGAAGCAAGCTAAAGTTTCAGGTGTCTGCATGACAAAAAGATAGTGGGAAAAGGAAAGTAATTCAGAATAATCAAATAAAATGACTACTTACATGTTATATATCCATCAGCAGCCTCTGCTTCCATAGTCAAAGTGCAGTGCTGCAAGGCAGAAAAGTACACCCTCAAAGACGCCTGTCAGTATCAACCATTAAATGATTAAACTTACTTAAAGCCCTAAGTAGTTACCCATTTTACTGCTGTTGCAACCATTGCCTAGAGAAACACACAAGTGTAGTGCATGTGCTCATCTGCGAATCACTGAACTCTTACTGCAAATTATCTGAGCAGAGAAATCCAGCTGTCCCCTGGGCAGCCTGTGCTGGGATCTTCTTGGTCTGACCAAGAGCTGTCCCCCACTCTCCTTTTTACCTGATTTGAATTTTCCCTCCCCAGACTTTCCACTTGTTTTGTCCAAGACAGGATTGCAATTCTTTATCAATTATCAGCTCTCACAGCCAGAACAGACTTGGAGGAGATTGCTACTCTTAACAATTGCTCTTTTCACACGTACTCCGGGAGACTCCATCCTGTTCTGAACGAAATAAAGCCTCCTGTGCCCATGCCCCCTCGAGAGGGTCCTCACGAGCCTTTGTCTCACACCACCACCCTCACACCAGCGCACACACCTGTACACGCACCTGCTCCTTCTAACCTTACTGATCTGCCCCAGCACGGGGCTGAACGTCACACTGGATGCTCCCAGACCATGCATTTTTTGGCATGAAGCAATCTTAAAGTTTCTGGAAGCACTTTGCTGACACAGAACAAGCTATTACTTTCCAGAAACCCAAGTAACTGTATAGAATGACACCCCCTAGCTATCATTTGATATATATTGAGAAAAAGAAAGAAAGAGAGAGAGAGAGAGATCAATAATCATAACTATGTTCTTTTAAGTGGAAAAGTTAAGAAACTGACATGACCAGAGGAGAATTTTATTTCCTCTCTCCCTCCATGGCCTCTTTTTTGCCTTTAGTTTCAAAACTCTCACTGCACCAGGCAGCTAAATTATTCACAATGAGCCATTTCTGTATTGATCGCCAAGTATATTTAGCCCTGGCTCCTGGAATTTCTCCATTACTTACTGGAAAACAGGCAGCTTCACTTCTTGTCTCCAAAACCACTTCCCTCCCCCTCCCTTAACCCGCTTTCCTCCCTCCCCGACCCCCCCGCCTCTCCCCCAATAAATAAATACTTTTCTCTCTGTTCTTCCTTGGTATAAAGCAGATCAAATTCCCAAGGCATTCAGCACATAACACTTAAATTTCAACCTGCCCGGCTGCTACCAAACTCTCTTCGGTTACTGATTTTTCACATGACTTAAAAAAAAAAAAAAATCTCCAAAAAGTTTCCAAAACAGGTAAGCCGCTTCCTCAAAGCCCTTCAAAATTACCTTATCTTCCCCCTAGTCCAGGTAGGCAGGCACACACTGAGAAAAAGAAAGAAACATCAGAAGCAACAGGGAAAGATCATCCCAGCCAATGAAGTGGAAGGAAAGAAATGGGAGGAAGGGAGGAGGAAGAGAAAGGAAGGCAAAAAAGAAACACAGAAACATCCGTAACCAAAATTAAAACACGGTTTGGCTTTTATTTTTTATTTCTCCAAGCGGGGAGGAGGAGGAGGAGGAGGAGAAGGGGAAGGGGGGGGGGAGAGGGAAAAAAAGTTCGGTCACCATTTTTAGGCTGCGATGGCAAATCCCGGCTGCTAAGCTCTCCTTTGCACGACGAATGAAGGGGAGGGGAGAGGGGGAAGAGACGGAGAGAGAGTTTTTGGGTGTGCTGAGGACACAGCGAGATGGGGAAAGTTTAAAAAATAAGGAAAGGGGGGGGGGGAGAAAGCCGCCCCCGGCACTTACAGGTGGGGCATGCGGAGCCGGGCAGCCCGGGGTGAGGCGGCGGGGACAGGCGCTCAGGAATGGCACATAGTTTGAGGGAAGATGAAGAACAAAAAGGGAGAGGGAGGGAAGGAAGGGGAGAGGGAGGGAAGGGGAGAGAGAGAGGGAGGGAGGGGAGAGGGAGGGAGGTCAGCCGGTGCTACAGCAATGCGATTAACCAGGAGGGAGAGAGAGAGAAAAACTTGATCCACCGGTTCCTTCCCGATCGGCACGGCAACGGGAGGCGAGGGGGGGACCTGGGGAGGCTTTGGGGAAGGTTTGAGGGGTTGGGGATTTATTTATTTATTATTTTTTGGGAGGGGGGGGGGTTCAGCGCCTCAGCGCCCGCACCCCGCCCTGCGAGCCCAGGCCAACTTCCCCGGAGCGTTTTTAAAAAAATAAAATAAAATAAAATAAAAGCACCAAAAAAAAAAAAAAAAATCCACCACAGGTCCTCATCCCTGCCTCTGGCAGCCCTCAGCACGACCTGTCAAAGTAACCCAAGTCCTGCCGGGGGGATTTTATTTATCGCCCCCCCCTCCCCTGAGGGCTCCTCAAGGCAGGTGGCGGAGGGAAATGGCAGTTGTGGCCGGGGAACGGCCACCGCTCCTCTGCTTCACCGTCGTATTTTATTTATTTTCGGGGACACACACACACACACACACAGCAACAAGTCGCCCCCTCAGCGACCGGCACTTGGGGGACCCCCTGGGCAGGGGGAGGAGGAGGAGGGGGGGGGGGAGGTGAAAAAGGGGGGCAAAAAAAAAAAAAAAAGAGGAATGGAGGAGGAGGAGGAGGAGGAGGAGGAGAAGGCAGGCGCGGCTTTACCTCAGCGAGTCCCTTCCATCCCCCTTGTGTGTGTGTGCGGGTGTTTGTGCGGGGCACGGCGGCCGGCTATGGAAACTGAGGCAGCGGCGCCGTAGCTAGGGGCGAGCCGCCGGGCGCTGCCGCCTCCATCTTCGGCGAGCGAGCCGGGGGTTAGCCCGGGACCGCCTGGTCAAACCCCGAGAAACCGATCCGCCGCCGGCCGGCACCGCCGCCGCGCTTCCCCCCCCCCCCCCTCCCGCCTCACGCGCGCCCTGACACGCTCACACGCAGCCCGGCCGGGGGCGCGCAGCGTGAGGGGAGAGGGTGAGGGAAAGGCGGGGAGGGGGGGGACCCGCGCGCGTGCCCGCGCCGGCATGGCCGCTCAGCGCGCTCGGCAATCGATTAGGGGACGAGGAGCCGCGGAGGCGCGCACACGCGCACGCGCGCCGCCCCCTCAGGGCAGCGCGGCGGCAAGCGGGGCGCGCCCCCCCCCCCCCCCTTCCCTCTCCTCAGCCGTCGTCGTGAGGGAGGGGATGGTGGGTGGGTTGTCGTCGGAGTCATGATTCAGCACTTCTGGCTTTAACCCTCTTTCAAGTGTTTCCCTTCGGAGCCCTGCTGAAATAAATGCGTTTCCAAGCGGTTTTCAGTCAGAAATAAAGCGTTTCCCCCAGCAGCCACCCCAAAGACACCACCTCACGCCCCCACTGAGGACACCGAGTCGCAAGTGACATGCCGGGCATCATGGAGGGCCCAGGCGGAGGTGTGGTGGTGAACACTTGGGGCACAGGCACCCCACTGCCTTCATCGTGTCACCACAGACACCCCACTGCCTTCGTCATGTCACCACAGGCACCCCACTGCCTTCACCGTATCACCACAGGCACCCCACTGCCTTCATCACATCACAACAGACACCCCACTGCCTTCATCACGTTACAACAGGAACCCCTCTACCTTCATCATGTCACCACAGGCACCCCACCGCCTTCATAAATTCTCGGTCCAGTGCCACAGGGTCGCCCCTCGACATCGAAGCTGAAGGGAGGGATGCGGGCGAGTGTGGGGTGCCAGAAAGCACCTGGGTTAACGCTCAAGCACTCTGGTTGCGTCTCATGCGTTACATACACAAATATTAAAGCCACTTAAATTTGGAAAGTCAAGTGCACAAGCATTAGGAAGCATCAGACTTTAGGTTGCACGTACACTCCACCATTACACCCAACGGGAGCTGACAGGGAGTTATCCTTCACCTACGCTGGTCACCAAAGGGGAATACCACGCATTTTGCCAGAGTTTCAAACATTTCCTGACTGGAGTACCTCCACCACTAAAGAGCCATATTCTCTGTGTATTTATGGCATATTTATGAGCATGGCAAGGCTGTAGGTATCTCCAAGTCTTGCGTTCAAACAAAATCTTACCTACATCCTCAACTCCTACTCCAGCTATGTGCAGGTGTAATGCTGAGATCCCATTGCAAGAGGCACTATAAACCCTCCCTTATTAGCTTGGCCACTTCGTATCGAATGACATCCTGCTCTGCAGTGACAGAGCCACCCTATCCTGAGAGAGGGAGACTAACTCCACTTTCAAAAATACATTAAATTATTCAGCGAGCCAAAAAGAGTGAAGTTAATAGCTCTCTCCACAGCGCTACAAATTTTAGCCAATTAGTCATTACGCCACATCTGTGAAGTGGGTTAATTTAACTCTTCTCATTTTGCATAGGAAGGAGGCAGAAAGGTTAGGGGACTGGCCCAAGGCCACAAAGAGCTGTACTCAGAGCTGAGCCTAGAAAGCAGACTTCTTGTTTCCCACGCCTACGTTTCAACAACTAGACTTGGCTTGCCTACATCAGAAAATAGACTGGCATAGCTATAGCTGTGTAATTATACCATAACAGCTCTGCCGGAATAACTCCCCTTGTGGACATTCTCCTCCAGATGGAAGGTGACTTCCCAAAAGCTGTCCAAATGAAGTCACTCAACGGCAAACACTTTGGTCTTGGCATTTTTTTTTTCCTTTTTGGGGGTCAAAATTCCTGAGGTACAGGTCTCAACAGTGCTCTGAAGACTTTGATAGCTTCTACAGGACACTGAAAAGTGGGAATAAATGCAAGAAGTGTCGCTGAAATGCTAGAAGTTTTGTTGTTGGGATTTTTATGATGCTTTTCATCAAAATGTTGAAAGCTGAAAGCTTCCAGCTGGCTCTCCTTACAGGTAATAATTTAATAACTAACAGCTCTTCTCCCAAAGCTGCTGGAACCGGCTTGAGTCGTGGAAGCTGATGGGAAAAGCCAGACCCATCCTCTACAGTAATTATTTCTGGTTTTAATCCTGCTGCTCCGTAAGCTCTCAAAACCAAATGAAGCTGTGAAAGCAAGCAAGAGTGACCAAAGGAAAAGCAGGGGACAGGCAATAAAGTGAAGGAGTTCACCGTTAAAAATCAATATGTTAACTCCAAGGACTGCAGAGATGACAGCATCTTCACTACAGCAACACAGGCGTGGGGGCGAATCACTTTTTTTCATTGCAAAATTGAGCTCTGCCTCAGCTCGGGCTGCAGCGAGAGCTCCAGCGATTTACATCGACCACACACTCCTGCCTCCAAATTACACTTGCTGGAGTAGCTGTGATGATCTTGAGGACTAAGTGATGGTTGAGGGATCAGGAGAACAGCATTCACATCTGACCGTGGGCAGAGGTCCTCTGTGTAATTTCAGCCAGGTCATTATTCCTCTGCATCTCAGTTCTCTGTTTCTAAAATGCAGTGAATAATGCAATGAGAACATTATTCCCCCCATCTCATGGGGATGCTGGGAGGAGAAATTAATTCCTTATTGCTCATCAGTAACATGCTTTGATAGGCCAGTGATGGGCTTAGCCTGTTTTTGGCAAAGTATTTAACTTTACATGCATTTAACTCTTGTGTGTGCGCGCGTGCATTTATGTGTTAATTATTACTCAAAACAAACAGGCTTTTATGTAAATTCTGGCTTAAATTATCTAATTCTCCTTTTTCATGGGCCTTTTTATAAAGCTCAAAGTCTTCTAGGACTTAGCTCCCAAAAACCTTGTGTTAGGTATTCACCTAAAGAACAGCTTATCACACCCGAAGCTCACTCCAGGTTTATTTAGAGTTAGCAAAATTTTAAAAGGCGTATCTTACACTGTTGCCTATGAACACCACAAAGCTGCAGACCCCCGGATCAGCTTTCTTGCCTTTGGACTGAATCCTCTCTTCTCTGCCCACAGAAGGGGCACTTTGAAGACAGGCTGGACCAAATCCCAATATACTTTGAAGAGGACAAATGTAGACCGTTCTTTACTTAACTGTGTTGGGCAATCTAAAACCATATAAGCACTAAACTATTCATTATTCCATCTCCTCCTCTTTACTACAATAAGGCACTGTTTTATGCTTATACGCACCAATAAAGAGACCTATAAAGAAAATAATGAACATCCTTGAATATTTTCAGGCCATACCCTATTAATTTTAAAAGGGACTCAACATACTGCACCCCTTGTATTTCACCAAGATAAAAGCCTATAGATTAATTCCTATTAAAACAGTTGGTATTTTCAGGACATGCAGATGTAATTTATGGAGAAGCACAATACTCATAATAGCTCAAAGGCCACAGAAACTGTAGATCTGTGTCTGTTACTGTAGTTGTACAGGCATTCATTGTACAGAGAGCAGTTGAAAAGACAGAGTATGTAATCTGAATACTAAATTTGTGAATAGTTTCTCACTTGGGCTGGTTAGGCTTTTCAAGAGCAGCGGATGCTTTGTGGGGGACTTTGTAAAACATTCCGCTAATATATCACATGGTTGCTGTATTTTCTTCTCTTATCTTTACTGTTGGAGCCTTATTCACGGAGACACAGTATTTTATTCTTAGAAGGCACCAGCTCCTGCTCTGTACTCTCCACCTGAATTCAGCGTGCTCCGTGTGAGACAATTTTCACAACAAATACTGCTTCCTTCTACAAAGCGAACAGCTATAAGTGCAGATAAACCAAAAGAAATCAAGATTCCCTCTCCTCCCCACCACATAGTCAGAGTGCTTGATACTTATATCCAAGTTAACTTGTTACTTATATCCAGTAGCTGTTAACAATATCCAAGTTGCTTGGATAATAGTATAATATTTTACATTTTACTATCAACAGTAAAAGTATACAGGTTTTCTCTTTTATTATAGAGGTATAAATGTATACGGATACATCACTTACCAGGTAGGTGGGACAATTCTTGTGTCCTAACATTTAATTATGACTCAAGCTACCAGCAGAGAATCCTTGAGCAAGGGATCATTTCTTTGTACAGCACCAAACACAGTGAGGATTTATGCGCGACCAAGCATCCCGCTTAATATTTCACCAAAATTAAAAGTCAAAGTGTGTTTTGCTTTTGACTGGAAATCTCAGTACCAACAGAACTAGGTACACCCAGTATTGAGCAGAGAACAGCACAGCAGTATGACATTCATTAAGCAGCTGATACAAAAGTATGCTGGATCTATTCAAATTACTGGCGGCTGAGGGCAGATGGGCAATTGCTTCTCAAGCTGAAATTTAGTACAAATCCCAGGTCTCTGTTATGTTTGGCATTGCAAAGTACCAGGGAACATTCAGGGACAAATGACTGGACTTATGGCTTTACAGCATCTGAAAATCTGTCAGGAAAGTACATGTAGTCCTCCTGTTTCTCTGTGGCAGAATTCACATGAATCTCAAATGGCCCTAAGTTCCCAGTTGGGTTTGAAGGGACTTCTCCAGGACAGATGTCTTGGACTACTTGCCAGAGTTCAGCATGAGCCAGTGGCTCCTGAGGGGCCAGGAGGGAAACCCCAGGCAGGAACCCCATCAGCCAGGGCCCACCCCACAACCCGCAGGAAGGGAAAAGGGGAGTTGGTCAAGTTTAACCAAGAGCCCTGGTCTCTGAGAAGGCCTGCAGGGGTGAGGCAGGTCTGGTGCCAAGCCAGAAAGTCAATCTGCAAGTTCTTATCCACAAGGTCCACAGCTGGGGCCAGGCTGGAGACCAGCAGAGCCCAAGCGAAGAACAAGCTGAAGGTGCTCCTGGCCTGGTGGCAGGCGTGTGGGTGGAGGCCCCAGCCAAGGCTGGTCATGGCCCTTAGGAGCTGTTAGTGCCTCCAACTTCCAACACCGAGCAACTTTGGGTATGAGCTTTCAGACAGGCTGCTGTGAAGGTAGATGCTCAAACAGATTGTGCATGCTTCTGCTCAGCTGTGGCTGTTGAGCATCCCACTCCTCCTTTGCTGGAGTGATGCTGTGCATGAGGGAAGTAACTGGCATCTTTTAAGTTCACATCTCACTTTACCCTGCAGGTGCTGGCCGACCTGCCTGGAAGTTAAACAGCCGATTTTCTACCTGGATGGTTGCATGATTTCCATCAGCGTCCCACAGCCTTACTTCAAAACACACAAGGGATGTCCTGGTTATTCATTTCGCTCTTCACTTGCCACCTTTGCAAAAACTACAACACCTTCAGCATGCACAGCAGGGGACAGGCAGGGATCAGCCCCCCTGTGCCTTCACCTTATACCAGTGCCACTCAGCACAGGACGGCATCTGCGTTAAACACCAGGGCTGAAAAGCTTCCATCCAGACCAGTCTGCTGATCACTGCAGAAACAGTATGTCGTCAGTCTCATGAGTAATGAAGTCAGAGCGTAAAATTGTCCAAGAAAACAAAACCGCCCAGCTCTCCACCTCCCGAAGAGGCACAGCTGAGCCAGGGGCTGACAGACACCATGTCATCTCGGAGGTGACGCACAGCCTGGAGACTGAACGTAAACCTCAGTGTGGGGGACTCAACATCAGCTCCTTGCTCTGGAGAAAGATTTTCATCTCCCCCTCCATTTCCAAGGGGCACACAGCTACAGGCACCTCGTTTGGCCTTGTATTCCCAGGCTGCTTCTGGAGTCCATGGAAAAAGACTGATGCATCCAGCTTGCAACTCCAAGAACAAAAAATAGACTCCTGCCTGTAGTCACTCTCTAGAGAAGCATTTCTTTCCCCAGTGACTACACGGGGAGGCTGGAGATATCAGCTGGCTAAATTACACTTCCAGTGGGTGAACATCCTCGTTCATCCCTTAGCTCTTCACCTAGAAAATAAAGCTGATGATATTTCTTCTCCCCTGTCAACTGTGCTGAGAATTCTGCAACACTGCAGTGAGAGGGGCAAAGGCTTGGATACAGCTGTGATGGAGGCCAAAATGCTATATAGGAGGAAAACATTTAAAAAACAGGGTTTTGTACTTTTTTTTTTTTTTTTTTTTTTTTTTTTTTTTTCCCATGTCATCATACAAGTGTCTTGATATTTGATTGTGAAAATATGGTCACCTTAAATTAACTGGCCACATAATCAGTTTAAAGTGGAGCTGGGTTAACTTTGATTAACTCCGGGCAACAATTTAGATCATAAAAATAAAGCATTAGCATCTTTTTATGCTGCTCTCAGTGTTACATTAAGCAGTGTTTGACCACAGCCTTTTAGAGCTGCGTGTTAATTTTTATTGCGACGTGTTCTGCTGTCTCTTTCCAGCAGCAGAGCTGACGAGTGGCTCATGGCCTTTTTTCAGAGACCGTTTTGTTTGGTGGTAAGGATTTCTTCATTTCTCAAAGTTTTATTTATTATTCTTATTTTACTCCAGTAAAGGAACAACATTTCTCTACATCCAGACATTACCCGCACATAACTGCGCAGGCAAAGAAAACATAACTTCATTCTTGTGGTTTGAAAATGCCTCTTTTTTTCCTGTTTGTTTGTTTTTAAGAGGGAGGTGTTTCCATTTTTTTTTTCCATTCTCCTTTAGGGATTTAAATCAATAAAGACATAATTCAGTCTATAGATTAAAAATAAAATCTTTCCCTCCTGGCTTCTGCTAAAACACTGTCATTCTTTCTGAGATCTGGAAGAACAAATGTTACTTTCTGTTTCCTGACAACATAAGGGAGTCTTTTAATTAAGATTTTGGTTGGTGGAACAATGGCTAAAGATGTCACGGTATCAGCTATCTTTTTTTTGCTGCACAGGCCTGAGCTTACACCACAAACATCAACAGAAATTTTCTTACTGACTTCAGCTGAAAAGACCCAATCGAAAGCCTACCAAAGTGAAGAACAAAGACTCACATTTTATAGGATTATGAATCAGGACATAAGTGGGAGAAAACTTTTGCAGATATTAAGATCATCATCATCTTCGTGTTAAGGATTCTTCCCTGAATTGCTTAGGCCAGCTTATTGCCTCCTTATACTGCAAAAGACTTCTTCCCAGAAGAAAACTTTCCTGGTGCAAACCACTCACAGAGTTTATTGTGAAGCCATATAGAAGTATGGGTGTCAGCTTACTCACTGCATTAGAAAGTCAAATGCTTTCAGTAGTGGCTTGTTGCTGTTTGGGGATTGTTGGTTTTTAATTCAACAGGGGTATAATTTTGCATTCAGCTCAGAAGTTTGGTTAAAAATAGCAGTGAAAATGATCCTTAACATACAATGTTTTTCCATGGACATTGTATCCTAAGTTAGCCACAGGTCTTTAGCACTGACTCGATCATAAAGCGATTTCCACGCTGTGCTGAGCTGCCTTCGCTGGCCAACAACAGAATCACGACCCTCTTGCGAGGTTATCGTCACTGGTTCACGCAAGGTTTTGGAACATTTGCACATATGGCATTTTGAAATAAAGTGTTCTTCTGTCTGTGGACGGTGGCTTTTTCTTTGGAGAGCTGAAAGATCTCTGCTGAAAAACCCTCACTTAGTTGTCATCACCCTAAAATTGGAGGTTCTGAAAGAGGGAAAACTAAGACAAAGCCTTCCCTATGAACTGTTATTTGCGACTGCTTAAAGCACATTGAGCTACGGCAAGAACACCAGGCATTTTCCCATTTCTCTATGGGACTGTTCTTCCCATTTATTTATTTATTTATTTTTTTCCCACTGCCTCCTTTAAGAAGTAGTTTCTTCCTTTAGATAAGGGAAGCTCCATCAGCTCCTGCATGGAGCAAAACTGACACCCACTGGCCACCCCCAGTACTTGAAACGCTGTGAGCCAGTGAGCAGACCTCGCCTCGGGGCGCAGCCGAGGTAGGAGGAGGTGGAAGAACCTCCTGGTGCACCTCAGCAGCTACAAGTCCAGCAGCAGCCCCAAAACCCCACTGCCGTCAGGTGGGACGATGGGCACCACCAGGCGCAGGCTGCCCTTCCTTCCTCTCCTAGTGTTGGGGAATCAGCCAAACAAACTCCTGCTCCATGACAAAAACCCCTTTCTGTAGAAAGATGGACCAACATTACTGACTTTTTTTGTCAGTAATGACAAAAAATGATAAAATTCTGCTCCCACGGGGTCCCTCTCTTCTGCATCCCGAGCCTCTCTTCTTCCTCCTCACCCTGCCACCTCCGACCTCTGCAGCTTTATTTCCAAGGCTCCCAAAGGTAGCGTTGCAAACCCAGCACCGTCCCTGTGCCTTGTGAAGAAGTGTCCCTTTCCGCCTCCCCACCGCAGCACAGCCCAAACCACATTGGCATTTATACACTTATTTTTCAATCGCATCGCATGCTTATGTCTGATTTGCTATCCACTTAGGCACTTTCAACATGATTGCCTGGTAAGCAGCTCCTTCCTACCAAATATCTTTGTTTTAGATTATATTTATCTCCTTGTGGAGAACTTCAATCTTCCCCGACATTCAATCTAATTCTCTTATTTCCGCCACATGTCATATATCATCATGTGCTACCCTCTGGTATTATTCCTTGCTCCCGTCTGGTCTCGGGAACTCTCCTCACTCTGTTATATGTTACTGGATTCATATAGTACATTATCTTCTACATGGAACATGTCACCTCGCTGAACGGTACATTATTATATTTTATGTAACCAGCGTGCCCTTTTATGCCTGCGTGATCACTTTGCACTTTCGCTATTTTAAACATCACGGTAGTACATTATTCAAAATTTAATGCACGGCATCTCCAAAGCACTGTCCTGTTTCTTATCACCCTTCCCAGGCAGTAACTTCAGCTGTTAAACGGGGAGGAATTTTTGTTAACGCTAAGCAGCTTCAGCCCGTGTACTTTACTTTTTTTTTTTTTTTTTTTTTTTTTTTTTTTTTTTTTTCCTGTGCCACTAAGCTGGCTCTGCCTCAAGGGAAAAAGGAAACTGGGGTAAACTGTGCTCGCCTTTTCAGAACACTCACCCGTTTAGCTTTTCTCACAAGGGTTTTCAAGGATACACGAGCTCCGCTCGTGTTTTAAATAATTGTATTTGGGGACTTCCAACAGAGACTAGTGCTCTCACTTCGGTGTACATTTTTGATTTTAACTTCTCCAGGTGAGCAAAGCGTCACCTTGCTTTGCGTTATTTTAAAGGAAGCAGATGAGGTTACAAGATTATTCAGTGATGTTTGATAGCTGGTTAATTAATAATTTGAAGTCAACACGTGGCAGCAGCCTCTCTAAGAAGAACAGAGGCCACGGTGTTGCTCTGCATTTTGTACAATGCTATTTACATCCACTTCAGCCTCAACTTGTTCTCACCCATGGCCAGGGCAACATCAGAGGGAACCAACCAAAGGTTTTAGGGTCACCCATTGCCATGTGGTCAGCATAAACACTCTAAGGGAGAAGATCTCACCTTGATTTTCTGAGTCCAACTGCTTTGAGTGGGTCATGGCTACACGGCGTTACTTGTCAGCATGCAGGGATGCTCGGTCTGCTGAAGCCTTTGGGAGCAAAGGAGCTGAAAGGAGCTGGAGGGACAGCCACGTCCAAGCACTGATGTGCCAGGGGCATCCAACGGCATCGTTCCTTATCACAGCTCACTTTGTTTTGGCTTGCCTAAATTACAGTTTCTCCCTGACTAAAACACGCAGCCCTGTGGTCGGAGGACCTGGTGGTTACTTGGAGAACACGGAGCCCTTCGATGCCCAGATGTCACCACTTCACAGAGGTGGTTCATGTAGAGGAACCTCAGGTTGTTTAACTTCCAAATTTCACTTTTCAATGCAATTGCTGAAAAGGTACCCACCCCTTCACCCTCTTATTTGCTTACTCGAGGTCTGCAGAGAAGGATTATGTTCTCTAGCTCTCAGTGCAAGGGCACACAAATAGGTTACCTGCTTGCAAATTTGCCAATTCCCAAGCCCATAATACTAAGGATATAATGCTAATGTACCACCTTGATCTTATTATGTTTGGCTTTTTAAAACCGTGCATCACATCCCCTCTGCCACATCCTGATGAGACTTCTTCACTCAGCCGTAACCAGAGAGGTTAGCATCTTACTACCTACCCATCCTTCCACCTTCTCATGTTAGTACCAAGCAATACATCGGCAGCAACAGAAACCATCATCTTTCCTACATAGCAACAACCGATTTGAGGACACTTCTGAAACGGGAGCCCTTTGCAAATTCACCCCGACACTTCTGAAGGTTTGGGTTCTGAGAAATCTGTCAGAGAGGGAAAACGTGGAGAGCTTCAAAGTCACCTCTGAATATATTTCACTGGGATCACACACACGGGTGGAAGCAGTACGGTGGAGTTTATGCTGCGGGGTGAAGCCTAATCACCTTCTCTGTACTTTGCTGTATGTTTATATATGTTTACATGTTGGCTCAGGGTTGGATATGAAACAAGAGGAACTTCAAGACTTGGAAACCCTGAAAAACATCAAGAGCTAACAGCCTTCTGACGTCCCATACCTTCAACAAAATACCTCAAAACATGCACAGAAACCCAGACATCCAGACTAGAGGCACAATCCAGGCACTTCTTATAAGCGATGTGAATTCTTGGAGGAAATCCCAAGAGCCATTTTTAATGGTACTTTCAGCACAAACTTGTTTATAGAGGCACAACCAGTATTTCCATGATTTCACCAGCTACATTTCTGTCGTGAGACACCTGCTTGTGTTTTACTTTGATAACTATTAGTAAGAAGTATTAATATATATTTTTTCCTGGTCTTTCAGCTTTCCTGTCAGCTGAGTGAAACATATAGACCTTTTCCTTTCAATTTTTAGGTTCAGGTCCCAGTCCAACAAAGTGCGTAAACCAATAACTCCATTTACAGCTGGCCCTGTCTTGATCAGGAGGATGGATTAGATGAGCTCCAGAAGCATGCCTTCCAACCTAAATTCCCCCATTACTAATTCCACATTAGTACTAACAGTGCCTTATATTTTGAGTCCCCCATGGCCCTCAGAGCACTCCCGTGGCCATCAGAGAACAACCAGGTTCAAAGACATGACAGTCTATATATACAAGAAGCAAGAGATATCAGAGGCAGCATAAGATACAGAAAAGGAGTTGATTTCCAGTGGTTGAATCATTTTTGCACTATCACTGACATCAAAGAGTGGTTTCAAGGGAAGTTGTCTACTCATCCCAATTTTTTTTGCCCTTCATGCATATTTAAAATCCATAGACAATTTCCAGTCTTTCAATGACTTCTCATTTTTTTAATTATTTTATTTTTAAAGGTATTTGAAAAATACACTGATCAAAGGGCTTTGTGAAATTGTAGCTTGCTTTCTACCTTTTCATAAATAATGGAAATACACAGCTGAGGCATAGCAAGCGTGTGGCTGTACTATTTATTGCTTTCCTCTGGGGAGCCATTTATCTTAAAACTACTACAGTTTACTTTCTAAAACGTGTCTGATTGTAACACTTGCAAATGTAGATTTCAAAAGTTGGCTCCGATAATTTATGCTCTCACGCTTCCAGATCACACGTTATTTTTGAAGCTTCCCTTTTCACAACGATGTTCCCCATTTTCACTAAAACAAAGCAGAGGAAAAAGAAAATAAGCCCACCTATGGTTTAGCTAAAATGACAGCTGTGGAGATGAAATCAAATTTCTATCACGTTGCTCTCAGTGTCATATTATTCCTTTTGGGCCGCAACCTATGCCACGTGTACAAAGACTGAAAATATAGGGGAAAGGTGGAAGTTTGTACTAACTACTATACATTTACTGATACTGTTAGTTCAGAATAGGAGAAATGTGGAAAATAAAAATCTAATCACACAAGCTTATAGTGCCTGAAGACACATCCTTTACAATTTACTGCAACAGAGAGAAAAACATGCAATGTGATGGACTGCTCGCCATCAAAAAAAAACAACCACCACCTTTTTCTCCCCCCATTTTGGTTTCTACCAGTCAAACTTGAAGAAATATCTATCCCAAACTTAACTTTTCTACTTTTGGAAATATATTTCTGGATTTGGGATCTTCTGTTCTCTTAATAAATTTAAAAAAAAAAAAAAAAAAAAAAAAAAAAAAAAAGAATCATGCTGAGGGGAAATTATTTCACTGTCCATATTTTTTAGTTGAAATTCAAGTTTTCTGTTAAAAAAGGATGGATTTTTTTTTTGTCTAGTTTTTATCTTTGTTCTTGCTTTTAGTCTATAGCTGCAGGCAAGGCACCAGACAGCAGAGGACAGAAAGAAGTCCCCAGCAAAGGTTCTGGGGAAGGAAAACAGATGCAGGATAATTAAGGAATAACATTATTTGCCTTATTCTGGCCAAGTTCTTTGTTCAGAGTTAACAGCACTCAACATTCATGGATTTCTTGCCCTTGTGTTTAAGGAATGAAACCAAGGGCAGTGTCACAAATGTGGGGGTGTTGCAGATTTACAACATGCTGGCTACCATGAGCTTATGGCAGATAATTTTTGGTGTGCATTTTGGAAGGTGCAAGAGCAGACAGCCACACGCTGCAGTTACACGTGCTTGCATGTGGTCTGCAGGCACGTGCAGGGCATCAGATGTCCCCATCCCCGTCCTTCCTGAGCTCTTCACCATCCTCACGAGTGCCCCTGCTAAAACAAGAGCCTCTCGCAGAACAGAATCAGGGGCCTGGGGGCTGCTTGCTGCCTCCTCCAGTCGGAAATCTGCCCCCTTCAAAAGGCTTCTACAGCAGGAAAGAGAGGGGTAGCTTGCACAACAGAAGCCAAAACTTTCCATTACCCTTCAGCTTTCTTCTTCTGTGGTGAAAGGCAGACGATTTTGATGTTTATTATCAGTTTTTCCTATTGTTACTGCACAGGCTTAATGTAACTGCCACGCTATAATAATATACATCTGCTCTTTGAAATGCACCGGTGAACGTCAGTTAGGCAGCATTTATGCTTCTCGTGGTGTCAGAGCAATTAACATCCCCTTCTTTTTAAGTAAGCGATGAAACAGTACATTAAAAGGCCCCGCAGAACAAGCCAGAAAGTGTTCAAACTGTAGCAAAAATAAATAAATAAATAAAATCATAAAGATGAGGCACAATGCTCTGGATACATAGCAGCTCAAACCCATGAACACCAGGGGCTTTAAGCAAGGGTGCCAGGGCTACATGTGGGTGAGGGACGGATGGTGTACAGGTGAGGGGTGGATGATGTATGGATGTGGCCCCTTTCCATTCCCAGGACCTGGGAAGACTCGTGGTGGGGTGGGAAGGGAGAGCAAATCACCCAATGCCCCATGAGCAACTCCTGGAAGGGAAAATCCCCACTAAGGGAAGATTCATCCTGAAGATGAGGTGCTCCCTGCACCAAATCCCCTTCGTAACAAAGCATGGGACATCACCTCTGGACTGGCGACCCCTGAGCTGCTTTGATTTCCTTTTGTTCTCCGATCCACTCGCCCACCCATAAACCTCTCCTGCGCTTTTTTTTTCCTTATAGCATCGAGTTTCATTAAATGTTTACGATCCTATTACAGGATACTGCTTGAGATTACTATTATAAAAGGGAGTTGATAAAACTTCATTATCTGTGGTGGCAGAGGAAGAATAAAATCTTACACCTTCAAGTTTGTCCATAACATTTGTTGTAATGTCTTTTTTAAAAGCCAAAGCACACACACACAAAAATCCCCAGCAACCAAACCCGCCGTAGCTGACACCGGTGTCACGAAATGTCACGATGCTGGAAATTGGCTGCATCAAGCACATCAAGAAAACTTTACGAAAGCTACAATTTCATTGTCACTGCATATATTATTTCAGGGCAGCACTTTTTTCGTTTCCTGTGTTACTACAGTGGGAAGTACCCAGCTATTAAAGTACAGCAGCGTAACCTCAGCGAGGACCAATTTATACCCGAGCCTGGGTGCCGAGCTCTGCAATTCCTGTGATCTTTTCCTTTAAAAAATAAATTGCCGGTACTTTAATCATTTATCAGAAGGAAGAGAGTGTTTGTTTCAAAGGCGCAGAGTAAAGGCTTTAAAATTATACTCTGCTCAGCCTTGGCTTCTGAGTGAATGCAGAAGTAAGAAGGTTTTTAGGATCTGCAGAGATGTTTTAATTCCTTTACCTTCTGCAGGTAAGAAAAAAAAAAGCAAACACCTCTCTTCCTCCTTCCTACCAGGTGTACAAGAAGGGACATTTTAATAATAAAAACTGTTTTCAGTGTTGAGTTCTCTAAGAAAGAAAAAAATACACCAACGCTAAAGCTCGGCACTGACAGCCCCTGTGAAATTCTTGCCTCTTCCCCACCCACGGCGTTTTAAGAGCCTGATTTCACTGCAGAGGGAAGGAGAAGCAGCAGGGCCAAGGGAGACGTCCCCGAGGCCTACGGGCGAGACCTGTCACCCCCTTGCATTTCTTGTGCTTCCTTCAGTTTCCCCCTTTCTCCCCCAAAACCGCCGCTGTGCGCTCCTTTGAAGGCAGGGCCCCGCTCGCCAGCTGTGGGCTCCAGATGTGCTGGGGGGTGGGCACCCACCTGGGGGCCTCTCCTCTCCCCACCTGCCCCAGTTCAGAGCCTGTTTCCTTTCTGCTATCTGAGAAGAAATGAGACCTGGCAAGGCCAGGAGCTCCCTGTTCATCCCCTCTTTTGCAGGAGAGGTTTAACGGGAAGGCAGGAGCGCCCCTGCTGCTGATGGCCCCCGTGCTCACGTCCCCACCACACCTTGGGCATTAAATTCTTGTTTGATAGCTGGGATGGAAAGCACTGATGGAAAGCTTGAAAGAGGCATTATCACAGAGCTGCCACTATCAGGATTTGGGGCTTTCTGCCCACATGCAAGAGAGTGGGAAGGTGTTTTGAGACCGTCCTTGGACAGGTCTGTTTGAGAAGCAGCTTTGTGGGACCTCCTGGGCTTTAACCTGTTGCAGCTCGAGCCCTGGGGGCGGGGGGCTCAGCAAGCATCAGCCACGGCTCCTCAGAGCTAAAAACGAAGCTGGAGCCTATTAGTCAGAAACCACCTCAAAGCTGCCGAGCCGGAGGATGCTGAAGCCCCGAGTGTGCTATTTAACACCTGCCAGCTCACGCTGCAACTGTATCCTACCGGGCTGTTTCCAGTTGCATTTGCGGTTAGCGAAGCAAAACCCCAAATCTTCAGCGATGACTTGAATGCCTTTTGGCTCAGGCTGCTGCTGAGAAGCTCCAACACTTGGCCACTGATAGCCCCAGTGCAGAGCAGGCCCTGAGAAAAGCATGGGTTGGATGCCCCAGCTCTGTTTTAGGGATGCTTTGGTTTGGGGAGTCCAAGGGGGTGAGGTTGGAAGGGAGCCCTGGGGGTCACCGAGCAGGGGAAGACAAGCAGCAGAGCGATGGGTTATAGAAGGGAGAGGAAAATAAGCTGTAGGAGAAGGACACTGCTAGGAATGCATCATTTCCTAAAGTTCAAGTCATCCTGGATGCTCAAATTGCTGTGCTAACCCCCAGCTGCCAGCCCAGGAATGCACCCACAGCCATGGGGACGTGGTTACGGGGCTGCTCCACAGCCCTGGTTCCTTCCAGCCCCACTCCCTGCTCCAGAGAGCGAGATGCTCCTGGCACCAGGTGGTTAACAAGCTGTGGAAATGGGGTGGTTTTATACCAAGCATCCCCTGGGTATTCCTCTTTTAAGAGAGAAACTAGAGGAATCAGCCACTGGGGACCAGAAGCAAATATTTATGGATGAGATGCACTTATTAAATTCCCTTTCATGGCTGACCTCTTTTTTTTTTTTTTTCTTCCATTTTAAGGGGTTAAACAGCTTAAAACCAAGCCATCTCATGCCCGTGTCCCCCGCTTCCCAAAGGGAACGGAGCCCTGGCTGTGCTGTGCTGCGAGACCTGCTGTATTCTCCCACGACCGCTGGTGTAAGCTAGACTGCATTCCTGTCTTTCAGTTGTCAGGAGAGTGTGGAAAGAAGATATTTATCGCATTAGCCCTGCACGATCAAGGAGAAGGCTGGCTGTTTAAGGATGCTTTATTAATGAACGCTAGAGGACATCTACCCCTCCTAAGGTACGAGTGGCTCGTTACTGAAAAATGCAGGGAGATAAACAGCCCAGTCCTCTGTCTTCTGTGGCTCTCCAGTAGGTGTGTTACACTCGACATGGGTTATTTATGAGCCGCAGATAGTGCCCAAGGCTAAACCTACCACTGCCATTAAAAAATAAAAGCCGACGTAACTGACAGAGCGCTCTGCTGCTGCTGGTTTAATAACGCAGGTGTCTTTCACATGACTTGAAAGGCCCAATCCAAAGCGTATCAAAGTCAGGGATAATTTTCCTATTGACTTCAAAGACGGAGCAGCCCCGGGGGGCGCAGGGCTGAAACCCCCTCGCAGACTGCATAAAGCCCCATGTCCCAGTGGAAGTTTTTCCCCCTCCAAAAGCAAGCATTCAGGAGCTCTGCCATCGGGGAAGCCCCTCCTAAAGTTCACTACACCTGTTTTTTCCAGCCCTCCAAACCCTTCCACTGTATCTGACCCCTAGATAGAGGGGGGAAAACCCACCTGGCTCATAAATCCCATTTCAATGGGAAGCTATAGGATGAATTTACACCTAGGGCATTCCTGGCCTGCTACAACTTGATGGAAGGCAAGTCGTTAGACTCATATAGCGACCCTATAGCCATTGAACACCACCCTATAGCACCATCACACTCTGGCCAAGGGCAGCAGAGAGAGCAGGAGACCCTCTTGAGTCCAGCAGCAGGCTTTTTGGGACAGGAACGTATCGCGGAGCACGGGACACCCAACTGCAGCAGCTTCCTTGGCAGAGCCGCTCACTCCCAAAAGCTCCGCGCACGCTCTGGCTGCTTGCTGCCAACACATTGCAGGCACTCTGCAAAATGCTGCTCACTTGCTCTGCAGTTGCTCGCGACAGCTTGGTTTGGATGGGAAGAGGGAACAAGAAAGAAGCGCCTTCGGAAGGAGAGGAGCTACCTGCAGCCGATGCCACCTTGCTCTTCCTTTCCTTTTGCTCAGAGCCTTGCCGGGCTATCCCCGTGTGCCAGGCATGGGCACACGCAAGGGTTAATCCAGGCCTCCCTCCCTAAAATAGAGAGAAACTTGTTTTCCCCAGCACCAAACTCCTGCCGCGTACGGGTGCGCAGACAGTCATTTTAATGACTATACGCTGTTGTAATGTTAGCAGATATTTTAAAGAGCATATCGCTCCAACAGAAGCCACTGCCATCTGTGCTTCCCCAATTAGGAATGCAAGCAAATATGTATTTTACAGTAACATCAATAAAATGTAACGCGCAAGTGATGCATCTTGCCTTTTTTTTTTTTTTTTAAAGCCACAAATTGGGGAAGCAGTCAGTCTTCAAGCCATGGAATTCCCTTGCATGAAGAACGGGATTTTTAAAACCAAAAGCACCATCCACGCAGGGATCATGCAAGGAATTTTATTTCTAAAACCAGGTGAACTAAGCAGAATAAAGGTTCCGTAATAGTTTATGCTTTTTTAAAGATTATCCCTTTTAGAAGATGGCCTACACTTCTGCTGTTATTAAAAAAAATGATTGCCAGGATATTCATCAGCAAGCATCCCATGCCATCCACTCCAATGCTACCTGTTGCCAGCAGTCCCCCAAAACCCCAGCTTTCTTGCTCCAGTGAGGGACCCTCTGGCCCAAGGTGGCAGGGATCAGCCCTCGGGGGACACAAGAAGCTCCACGTGGAGCTGCTGCCAACCTCTTCACGAGTTCGCTTTTTTTTTTTCATGCAATTGCATCTTGAGATTTTTTTTTTTTATCCTACACACCCTGAAGGGAAGGGGACAAACCTAAACAAAGTGAAAGGCAGAGCAGCTCGCCTGCTGCTGCCAGGCAGGCATCCCCTCCCTACCTGGTGCTTAATGCGATAATGAACCTTCCCCGAGGAGCTTTTGTGGTTTAGGGCTTGCTGCATAAGAACGCAACGCAGAACACACAAAGCCACATTTCTCTCTTCCCCCCCCCACCCCACACACATCTGATCAAAAGCCAGGCTGCAATTAAAACGCAGCACAGTTTTTTGTTTTTTTTTCCTTATACCACTAGATGGTCTTTCATCAGCAAACGAAAACAGGGTAAATATTTTCTGTGCAGCGGTAAAGGTTATACTTCATAACTGTGCTTTGTGCTTCAACACCTCGTCCTTTTAAAAATAGTTTACATTAAAACACTGCCAGACAAGCCATTTGGTGCCACACAGGAGGATTACACCTGCTTCACAGCAAAGGCAGATGAGTGCAGGACCTGCCCTTCTCTGCCCCATGTTTCCCTTTCCAGTGGTACCCAGCTCTGTCCCTAGCCCAGGGGTGGCCCAGTGGCACTCACATGCATCACCGCCACCAGCAGCACTCACCCATGGATGCTTTTGTCCTAAAAACGTGTTGGAGCATCTCTGGGTGACACCTCAGGGACCAGGAGCGTCTTGCAGTGTCAGGTGGAGCTTCCAATCTGCTTCTGACTTTTTCCACATTTTTTTTAAGAGACCAACACAATAGATGGACCTTCTAAGGCCTCTCCTCTGCACGCTCCAACTTGCTCTCCACAAGCATGTTAAAGCACTTGAGAAACTCCTTTTATTTGAGAGATTTGAGATATTTGAGATACTTGAGAGATTTGGAGTCTCTGTAACACAAAGAGGAACAGAGACCAGGTAAGGAATGAATCCATCAGGTCCCCACATCTCCTTCTGGATGGCTGCTGCACATTGTGGCCGTGGAGAAAATAACCTGTGGGGTCAGAGCATTAAATGCATTTTCTACTTTTTTGTCTACTTTTTTTTTTTTTGTGGACAACCTATTGGGCTCTGGATCGAGTTGTGGAGGCCCCAGATCCCACCCGTGGGCACAGCAGGAGCTTCACTGTTTCCATCAGCTCAGAAATCTTCAGACAAAGTACTAAAGTAAAATAGGTCACCACAACTTCACTTTTTTACTTCACTGTACACCAACAGTCATGTTCCTCCTTGTGGGATGCAGATGCAGCATCTCACTTGAAACCCTGATAGGAGTCACTCGTACACACAATTAAAATTAATTACCGAGCTGTAGAGATGTCCCTGCGCCGTCATAATAAAGAAATAATTCAATTTGTCCATCATCTTAATTTCTATCTTAACCACAGTGTGTAAGACTGGAAATACATGTGTTTCACTCCCATTAATTACTCTGGGCACACACAGACATGGGCAATGCAATTAATTACTCAGAGCTCAACACCCTTCTTAGGAACTCCACCACAGCCTTTGGACCAACAAAAGGTCCACCTCCAGTGCTCAGCCATTGATTTCTGCCTGGGGCTGGGCAGATGTGGGCATGGGAGGGTTGGGTGTGCTGAGAGCCATGGGGAGAAAGTCATTTGGTGCTTGCCCTCCTTGCAGACACCTCCAACCTCAGCTGAAGACAAAATACCTGTGAGAAGGGTAAAATAAGCTGCCCTTATCTCCTGGGCTGAGAAAGCCTTGGCAATGCTTGCTCTTCTACTCAAGCCCAGGTTGAAGACAACTATCAGGACATTGCAATATCCACGACTGAAGTCCTGTAGCTACCATTCAGAAGATGCTAGCTGCTGCTTTCTGTTTATTTTGAATCTAGAGGCTTGTGCTTAGCGACAGGTTGCCCGTGTCCATCTGTAGCTTGTTTTTTGTTTTCACGCACGCTGCACATTTGTGTGACAAGACGTGGGCACATTCAGCGCAGAACAAACCCGCTTGTTTTTCACCTACGGTCTGCCCACAGGGGGGGCTCGGCGGAGCCCAGGCCTGGCAGCGTTTCTTCCGAAGGCACCTGGATAAAAACAGTGTCCCCTCCACTGCCCACAGCATGGGGCAGGAGCAGGCCCTGCCTGCTGCAGGAAGCCTGGCCAGGAGGAGCAGCTCCCCTGATCCAAATGCTCTGGAGGCATTGGGATTGCATGCTCCTCAGGCTTCAGCCCTGACACACATCAGACCACTACACTTCTCATCACCTCTCACAGTGCAAGATAGCTTTACCACTGTTATTTAACAGCTAGGACCACATTTTGGGGGAAATTTGGGTGTTAAACATGACCAGCCTCTCCCAGGCTCGCAGGATCCCATAACAAGTGCCTCACAACCAGTGCCTGCCCATCCCAGAGGAGACTCAGCAGGATGAGCACAGGTGTAACACCTGCCAACCCTCACTTGGCTCTTCTCATTGACTCCAGTAACCCCCCAGCAGGCCTGAAGCTGGCCCTGCACCTGTTACCTTGGTCAGTTAATTAAGCATCCTAATTTACTTCCCTCTCTGAGTCCTTCTCTAGCACTTAGGAAAAACTCTTACACATCCTCATGTCCATCCCAGCCAGTCTCACCTGTTTGAGCTTCAGGCTGACCACAGGAGAGGAGACCAGGCTCGATTCTGCAGCAGATTTTGGGGCTATCACCATCCTCTGAGCAAATTCAGGAGCTCACCAAGCGGAGACTTCACAGTTACTCGTGAAAAACCCTGCCTAAAAGTCCTTTGGTGGGTGCCAAGCGCCGCACAAGGCGAGCGCTGCAATCAGATGGCAACGTAGGAGATCCAGAAGTTGTGCCAAGGCTTTGGCTGGGAGGGGGAAAGGGAAAAAAAATATTGTAGTCACCCACGCTGTGCAGCCTTCCTTCTCATGCTCCCTGGCAAAGCATTTTTTGTGCCCTGAAACAGCCCCAGCAGCACCTGAGCATCCCCAAAGCAGCAGAGAGGAGCCCCACAGGCAGCTGCTTTGCCAGCTGTTGGCCTCGGTAGCGCAGGCCTTCCTTGTGTGACAGGCAGTTCCCAAGGAAAACCTTAATCTCTGTACCTGAGCACAGAAGATGATACTTCTGAGCCTCTTTTCTCACTAAGTTTTTTGCAGAAGTTCAGGTAGGGGAAAATATAAATTCACTGCCATCAAGGTTTTCTATATCAAATCTCAAAGACTCCAGCCAAAACACCTCAAGGAGGTACAGAGGTCTCTGGCTGTGCCCCCCAATATTAGCAGGAGGTGAAGAGAAAGTACGAAAGCAAGAAAGAAGAAGGCAGAAAGAGAGGCCCTGGGTTGTTACAGGATGTCCCTCCCCTGTGCAGGCAATGCAAGAGATGGCCGCCCACTCTCCCCACAGCTGCTGTACATGTATATGGGTTTGTATGTGTGTTTGTAGGTACTGCAAGGACAAAAACCCACAGCGCTCCTGTTCTTCAGGGCAGAGACTCTGCGTGTAGAGCATCTGAGAGAACAGGGCTGGGGAATATCACCTCAGCTGAGTTATTTGCCACAGTGACGATGATGTCCTGTGTCAGTCACAAGCTCTGTCTGGCCAGAAATCCGGTTTGTTGGCTGACACCCTGCCAGCTCCTACCTTTGGCGTGGGGAGCTGCTCCCTTTGACCTACACACAGTGGGAACCCACCAATTTCAGAGGCTCTGAGTAAAATCCCCAGAAGGGCGACCAGCCCTGGGTGGGATGGAGAAGGCTGATGACCTTGGGAGCACCAGCAGGGCTTCGCTACCCAGAGTGTAAGTGGGCCAAAGCGTGGCTCCACAGCACAAGGAGATGGGAAAGCTGGGCTGGAGGCCTCTTCAGGAACCAGAGGGGCAAGTGCTAACCCAAGCCGGCACAAAGAAAGAATACAATTGTCTCTTACCATTCCCAGACGCCCACGATGAGGCTTAGGCCGCACTGCTGGAGGCAGGCCTTGTTGTGAAGGAGGCCAAGCCCAAGCCTAGGTGGAGGTGGGTGACACCTGGGCCATGCTCTACCTGCAGCCCCCAGAGCAGCACTGCTGTCTCTCAGCTATCTCCAAAGCTGCCTCCCAAAAGCAGGCAGTGATCCAACAGACACCCCCAGCACCTAGAGCCCCGTGTGCTTCAGGCATTGGCTGCACCCAGGAGCAGCCAGAGAACAGACATCCACGTTTCCAAAAGGACAAATGCAACAGGACTCACCAAGCAGCTTCAGGACCTCAGGTGGATAAGAGGCCTGACATCACCATCAGAGCTCTCCTAAGTGGGATGCAGGGGGCTTTTAAACCAAAATACTCCTCCCTTAACAAGCCCCCGGCCTCATGACTTGGCTGGTTACAACAGCAAGCTGTTAACATGACCACCATCAGCAGCAGCCAGGTCTCCGTGTTGCCCCAGGTGAGTTTGTCAGTTTTCAGAGAGGCCAAATTGTAGCTCTTGTGGTTACGGAAAACCGTGGTGCAGCAAAACTTAACAGGCCCAAAAACCCAGAAAGGAAACAAAAGCCAGATCAGTGAGAAATCCTGCACTTGGGGGGTGCTTTTCTGTAAAACCACTGACCTAACCTGTGCAGCATTTGACTTGTGATTTTTGAATGTCAGGAAGAACCAAATTCTGCAGGTTTGGGAACCAAAACATGGGCACAAAGTTGACTGCCCCGGTCCCTGCCATTCCCCCATCCTGTGCTGCCTCTCATGCCCCAGAGCTCTTTCCAGCTATGGGGCCACAGCTATCACTCTCTCTGCAGGATGCGTGCCCATATATATAGCTATACCCACATACCACTTCTTGTTCATGCCCCTGGTTCTTGAGAGGATTTTCTTCTGTGTTTGTACCCTTTTCCTGTCTCAGTGATGAAGGAGATGTAAGTACACTGTGTGTTCTTATAAATGTCTTTGTTGTGCCCCTTGTTTTGCACTCATGGTAGCATTGCTTGATTGAGACTTGAGCCTGAGTCTTGCGACACCCCCCCAGCTTCCCTGTTATCCCACTTTTTGTAGTGATAAACCCCATTTTCAATGTATTTTTACCTCCCTTATTACTCTGAGATTGCAAAGTAAAAGCTAAGCACATTCAGGAGGGAAAAGTTCTTGAAAACCAAACTCCTAAAAGGTGATACATTGGCACAAAGCAAAAAGGTGATTAAAATGGACTGTTTTCTAGTTTGTAACCTCTTGCTGCTTGGTGACTTATGCTTTGCTTGCTTTGAATGCTTGGTCTTGGCTGCACGCCCTGCTGTGCTGTTCAGGGTAGGAGATGGGGCAAAACCACTTGTTCTCCTTCTGCACATGGAGTCTGGCAGCAGCTGCAGCCCAAACTGCTCAGCAGTAACAGCCCCACCAACATGAAGCTCGGTATAGGCACACAGGGCTCCTCACTTCACAGAATCACAGAATTTCTAGGTTGGAAGAGACCTCAAGATCATCGAGTCCAACCTCTGACCTAACGCTAACAGTCCCCAGAGTTATCTAGTATTTCTGCAACACTTACTTAGAAATAACAGCCACTGATCACATACTATCCCCCTATTTTTGACATGAAGAGCACAAAACAGCTTTGGATTTCAGAAATGGCACTTGGGAGGCTGAAAAGCCTCAGGTCACAGCCTTGCTCTCACAAGGGAAATTGGTTCTTAGGGTTTTTTCCCTCCCTCACTTAAGTATGGTAGGCCAAACACTGAGTTAAGAGTTTCAAACATTATTAACCTTTACTTGCAAATACTGTGAGCCAAGAGACATGCTTCAGGCAACATGTTTCCATTCCTGGACACTCAGGGCTTTTCCTAAGTTCACTGTAAATGCAGACTTCTTACAGGCTTTCAGTGTTGTAACTTTGGCTTTCATCAACAAAAACCCACACATTTCAGTGTAATAAGCTGGTTATTAGAGGAAATAAAGCTTGAACACCCCAAGGATATGCCTGCAAAGCTTGCTGCCCTGTTCATGGGAGAGACCCATGCAATGATCTGGCTTGCACTGGTAGGTAACAGTGTAGTTCTAGGCACCATTCCTTAGCCCTAGAAAGTTATCAGCGTTGGGGCTCCTGGGACACCTCACCAGGCATCAGGGTGCATACAAAATAACCCTGCTGACTTTATTTTCACTTTTTTTTTTTCATGTGTAGGGCTGCCTAAGCTCTGCAAACCTAGTGGATTGTGCTCAGCTAGCCTGCTTATGAGACAAACCACATGTCCAGCTCTCACCAAAATAGGTTTTGTTCACTCCTGCCCACAATAAAAGAGAAGGGAGCAAGCACCAGATTATGAAGGCCCTCTGTTCATTGAGCAACTTTTGGCAGAAGCTGCGCTCTGGCATGGTTCAGCTAAACCTCTCCCATTAGATTACCCAGCGATTTGATTACTGTTGCAGTTAACTTCTGAAAAATCTGGCCAAGCTGAAAAGCTGTGAACAGGCCTCGTAGTTAACATTCACGTGATGGCCCAGAAAACAGGTAAATCCCCTGCCCTGCTTTCACCCAACCTGCTCCACTCATCCCAGTGCTCCCCCTTTGCCCCGTGCCCAAGGTGTTATTCTTCAACTCATACTCTAAAGGCTGCCCTGCCTGCACCCCCTGCCAACACCATGCTCACACAGCCCTTGAAGTACCTGGGCCACATCAGCAGCAGCACAGGAGTTATAAATGGAGCCCACAGACAGAAAATCACTTCATTGGTAATTCTGTCCCAGGAGTTTCTGCCCTTGCCCCTTTTTTCCTGACGCACCTTGTTAAATACCTGCAGGAAATTGCCTGTTTCCCCAGGGTCTGGTTCTCCACTGCTTTACATGAAAGCAGAACAAGAATAAAAACAGCTATTAGGCTAACCCGGTTGTCTTTTCCACCTGCCTGCTTGAGTACATGCAACCACAGGAGGTGTGGGGCAACAGACCCAAGGTTCAGGGCTCATTTTACATAGTTTTAATCAACAAGAAGCAAAGCCTCTTAAAAAAAAAAAAATTAAAAAAAATAGGTGAACCTGGATGAGACCCAGAGCAAAACCCCACTGAAACAGGAATTAAGACTCGCTGCTGACCTCCAGCATTGCCCCATCATTCCATGGGAGCAATCTGTTTTAGATATAATAATCCTCTTTTGCCTTCAAAAGTAGCACATCCCTCATCCTTCTGCACAAACCAATGACTGGCATAATTAAAACCAAGCCAGACTCATCTAATTTGACACTCAAGCAGTTCAGACATAAAATATTCTCTTGAAAAAAATGCACTTTGCTGTTAAAAAAGCAGCACATATGTTTACATATGGATAATGAGCCTTGCTGGCAAGGACAATTAAGTCTCCTGTAAGCATCTGTGGTCATTCTCCACCTGCATTTCAGACGAAGGCTGGCTGCAAGTTATTTGCCATCCGCTAAGGTAATTGTTGTGTCCCTTGTGCTTGGCTCCTGTGACTGCTACAGCAATTCCAGAGACTGTTCCTTGCCTTTTTCCTGATGCACTACATGTCTCGAAGGAGGATATCTAACATCTGAAGAACTGGAGAGCATTTCCTCTTCTTCCTTCCTTTACGTCACGTTTCTGACTTGGAGCTAGTTCTTGTAAAATAACCTTGAAGACTGGTTTACCAAGCGTGACCAAAATATATCTTGTAGGAGCTCCTTTGACCTATGTTTCTTCACCTTTTTTCCCTATTTAGCTCTGCTGGTGGTGACCAGGCTCACATGGGAGCTTTTCTCCATGCAAAGTGGGACTAAACAGGACCAGCCCTGGTCAGGGACAAGAGATCCCATGGTGCTTGGTTGATATCACCCATCATTGCTGCCAAGGACAGCCACGTTTCTGGATGCTTATGAGACTTCTTAGCCTATTAGGTAGGAAGCTTTCCCCTACACCCAGAAAAAAAAAAGTTGTATCGGACTTGGCATATTCAGTTCTCAAGCTATACCTGTACCTGACCTAACTATCATTTAAGGAACAGCATAGCTAGATAGTGGCTCTGTGCAAATCAACTTTATTTACTTTTTTTTAAATATTAAAAATATGTATGCACACATGTTTGGGGCAAAGAACAGTAGTGTGGTCATGAGCAGTCCCCTTCTGAAAGCCTTTGCTCACTCAGAGCTATTTTACAGTAATACCCTTCGGTGTTAAACACAGCAGGGGCTTAAAGCAAGCACACTTGAGAGCAATTATGCAGCTCTCAACCAAGCCATCCACCTACTCGCACTCATCTCCACTCCTCTCCCCCCATTATATTTTCAGCATCTCTACAACACGCAGAATTATCAGCAGAAGAATGTAGTCCAGAGCAAGAAGCTTGCACACAGCAGCTGGGGTTATTATTAAAGGACCAACCTTGCAATGCTGCACGATGAGCACCCACACTTTCATGCATGGGTGCATTATTACTTAAGTGTGCAGCACTCCCCCCCCACCATTTTTTTCCAAGAGGACCCTATTATTCTCACTGTGAAAGCTGAAGCAACCCTAGGCTCAGGTGAAAGCAACAGGCAGCACTAAAATATCATTAAAAATGATAGAAAGTTCCGGGTCAAGTTGGCTATTGCAGATAAAGCTACTATCATCTACCCTTAGCGATTGGGACTGAGAGCCAAGTGTTTTCATTACACACTGAGTAAGAAGTACTTTATAAATCACAATAACTCCTGACATGCAATAACATCCAGTCTTATTAATATAAACTGCAGGGATTTTTTTTTTTTTTTAAAGTCTGTTGGCAGTAAAACCACCCCTTCCATAAAACGTTGGCATTCGCACATGCCCTGCAGCTTCTCACAGCACCTTTAAGCACTAAAGATGTTCATTACCTCATACACACACAAAAAAAAGGGCAGGATTATATCATCGCTCAAAAACACCCTCCCCTGCTTCTCCCTAAACACCAGGGAAGTCAGCAGGGCCAGATGTGGGCACCCCAAGCCCCATGGTGGTACGGGACACAGGGCAGGACACCAGCCCAGCACCACGTTGTGCTCATGCACCCAGGCAGGGCTCCATGC
Organism: Anas platyrhynchos; assembly: GCF_047663525.1. Taxonomy (NCBI): domain Eukaryota; kingdom Metazoa; phylum Chordata; class Aves; order Anseriformes; family Anatidae; genus Anas; species Anas platyrhynchos. The sequence goes on along the minus strand of NC_092593.1, from coordinate 32,053,497 downwards.
TCTTACAGGGGGTGGAGGAGCACCCCTCTCAGGGCTTTTTTCCCCCCTCTCCATTTCACCACAACTGCATTTTATTATTAGTTCATGTCCTCCCCTGAAAACATGTCCTAGGAAGCAAACAGAGCTGAATTACAAGTATTAGGGTAGAGAAACACTCCACAAGATACCATTTTTCTATCTCATAAAGAGACTTTTTATGGTTTCCCCTCCCTTTCTAACTCAGTCGGGCACAACAGCATGGAAGCAGAAGGAAAAATATTGCTCCTCAGGATTAGGCAACATTAAAGAAAGCCAAAAAAAGAGATTATTTTTGCTCTGTTGAGCAAAACAGGGGCTTGGCTCAAACTCTCCAGCACAGCAGAAAGCACCACCATCACTATTACTTGCTTGAGAAGTTCTGCTTGTTGAGGAAACCTCTCATTAAGAAAAATTCTGACTACCATCCCCACCAGCACTGCTTTTCTCCCATGACCATACCTGAGGGTGTGAGGCCAGCACCCCTGCCTAAATGCACCTTGCATTAGGGTGAAATGCCCATCAGGTGTTGATCTGATGCAGTTTCGTGGCACTGCACCACGGCTGTGCCTTGTGTAGTAGCTCTAGAGACTCGTAGGGGTGAGAGAGGAAAAACGAGACCACAGTTTGGCTTTTCCAGGTGACTTGTGATGAGATGCACGAGAAGTGGCAGGATTGTTTTAGACGACCGCTGAGTTTTGCACCAACTCGTTGTGCGCAATGCAGCGCTGGTGCTAAGGAGATGTGAGCGGGAATGGCTGCAGCACCTGCCTATAAAGAAATTGCTTATAATTAGGGATGCTCCAATAAAAAAATGTCATCGGGAATAACCCATTTCCCAATAAACTTTTGCAACTTTTCGATGCTTCCAGAGGCATCGCAGACACACCTATGAGCACCTTTCTTAACTTTAAGTCTGGTTTTATTTATTTATTTATTTATTTTCTTATTTATTTACTTTGGTGTGCGTGTGGTGTTAAAGTTCCAATCTGCACTGGGAGGCTCTCGTGGAAGGAAAAAAAAAAAAAAAAAAAAGAAAAAAAAAGGTTTTAGCGCTAATTGGGTGGAAGAGGAGCGCTTCGCGGCGCAGGCAGCAGATGTCAGCATTGCCATTCCCTGCCTCCGCCCGCAGCAAGCCTTCCTCGGAGGAGACGGGCACCGGCGGGAGGCTGTCCGCACCGAGGAAATACTCAAGTGGTTGGGAAAAAAACATTGATTTTCACTCTTCGGCACGTTTCTGCGCGCTTTTAAAATATTCACGTTGCCTAATGCCTTAAGGCGTATTAAAACGACGGGGCGAAGCCTTTTTCCGTCGGTTTAATGCCCCGCTTGGCCTTCCTTTGAGGCTCGTTCCCAACAATTTTTCGTGCCACCCGACTTTGGGAAGGAGCACAGGAGAAGGGATCATCTCCTCGTTGGGCCACCGAGGCCCTTGGGAGGGTGAGTGGCATCCCTTCTCCCGCAGGCTGTGCCAATACCACCATGTGCTGTATTTCCCCGCTTGGGATGCCTTTGGGATAACCCTCCGTGCGTTGCAAGAGGATGATTCTGCCTGTTCCCACATCCCCAAAAAACAGCAGATTAAACATCCCCGGCTCCGTGCCCCCAGCCTGGCTCCTGGCGCACACGCTGCGGGATGGATGCCATCCCCTCCTGCCCGCATATGTTCTGGGCTTTGCATTCGGGTGGCAGCATTGGCCGCGCAATGGGGATGTGCAGCAGCTCCAGCTGTGCTCGTGGGAGCTCTGCTTCCCAGCCTGGGCTGCATGGGCTGTAGGTGCTGGGCTGTAGGTGCTGGGCTGTAGGTACAGGGGACCGCGGGGCTGTGTGTAGGGGTACAGAGCTGTCTGGTCCACCAGAGCCAACGTTTTGCCCCGTTGACATGACCAGCATTACTTTCTGATGCCTCTGAGATGTTTTATGGCAGGAAGCAGCCCCAGGCAGCCCGTGGATGTCCAGTTGGTCTTCACCCAGCTGAGTCTGAGCCCTCATCCTGTTTTTTTTTGGGGGGTGCAGGGTGAGATGGGATGGCTGCTAGGAGGAGAGGAGCCGGGGCAGCGGAGGAGAACCAGAAAGGATCCGCTCAGCTCTATGGGAGGCTTTGAAGTGGTAATGGAGCACGCTCACTGGTAAAGATGAGAAAGGGTCACTCATCTGGGAAGATTTCTCCCCTCCCAATGTCTGCCACAGCCCCTCTGGTGGCAGCCACGTTGTCAGGAAGGTGTCCCCCTGCACGTGGGCCTGGCACTGAGCTGTCCTGCCAGAGCTGCAGAGCCCCGCAGCAGGTGACACTTCTTTTTGATGCTGTATTCACAGAAACCACAACCCTTCGAGCGACCTGAGTCCTCAGGTGGTGCATGGGGGATGAAAACCACAGAAAACTGTGAATTTTCCAATAACTGCACATGATGTTTGGACTAATCATAGCATCCTTCGTTTCTGTGGTAATTACTCTGGCCTCTAACACCATGTACTAGCATCAGGGTGTCCCCCTGATGCTTGGTGCCTGCTTCTGGTTGCTGCTGATGCAGATAAATGGAAGGCAAGGAGATTGTCTCCTGCTAGGGCAGGGTTGCCAGGATCTCTATTGCTCCTGCCAGCTGAGAGCCAGCCCAGGCAGGTGATTCCACTTTGCTGTGGGAAGAGACAGGATTTAAGGTCCTGGTGAGCAGGCTGGCTTTCCTCCTGGAGAGGGATGGTGGGTGGAGGAGGTAGGTGGTTGCATTTTGGGAGGGATTTTTATTTATCCTCTTGCACTGAGGTTCTATACTTTTATGTTTTCCCCAAATTATCGTAATAGTTGGGGAAAACTTGCTGGTTAATGAGGTGTTAGTACTGGTGTTAGCATAGTGGCAGTGTTGCCCACATGTAATTTCTAAGGGATGTACTAAGCGTTCTCATTAATGTGATTGAAGAATAAAGAATGGATTTTGTGAATCAAGACTTCAATTTCTCTTTCTGCAACAGAAAAGAAGAAAACACTGACTTCAATTTACATTTATCTTTCTAATAGCTCATAATAGGATAGGTAGCTTTATGGAGAATACTATAATGTGAAACCAGCAAAAAAAAATGCTTTAAAAACCTTGTATATGCATCTATAGTTCTTTCAAATTTTGGCATCTGAGTTGCTTGGTAAGATGACCCTGCTTTATGGCTTTATAAAGCAGGTGTGATGTATATTTTGTGTTTTCTGTAGATAGTTGAAGCTAAAAATCCAAGGCATTAGCGAGAGCAATGTAGGACACCAGGCAGTGGCTCCTGTTCCTTGCTCGTATTCATCTTCTGGTTCAGTCCACTTGCAAACTGACAAAAGATATTGTTGCAAATCACTTCTTAGACTGCATATGTGTTTAATTAGTCTCCAGTCTGCATAAGGAACTGCAAGGAGAAAGATAATTATGTGGGCTTCATGCTGTTTTGAGTTCTCGCACTTTGCAATTTCTTTTCCAGTGTTCAATTAAAAGTTAAGGACTTTCTGAGGCTATCCAAGTAGACTGCTATTGATTCTTCACTCTGGAGCAGAAGCCCTTCTTATAGTTTGTCAATTTGTGAAGTTGCTGGTTGGGATAGAAACCAGGTAGCATGACATCCCTGGGGAAATGCCACAGTAAATTCAAGGTGTCAGCTATGAGAAGGTTTTCCTACTTGAGACCCAAGTGTCTGCTAATTTAGAAGGTCCTTCTTATTATATTTTTAGATGTTAAAAACAATTTTATTGTTAAACGAAGGGGCAGTATGCAGTGGATGGTGTTTTGAAGAAATCTTACTACATGGAGAAGTGTGCTGAAAGCGGAGACAGGCAGACTTAAAAAACCTTTTTCTCCTTGTGCTTGGAGAATGCAATACAAGAATGAGTACTTACAGGCTGCTTGGGAAAAGCATGTCGAGATCCTTTATCAACAACAATTCCAGCAGTTATATTGCTAGGACACCAATGAAACAGCACTCTGTGTAGCTGTGTGCTAATGTGAAACAAGGAGCACTTGGGTTGTGTGGTGCATCTGGTGGGGTGCTTGGTCCTGTAGTGGATAAAATCCTGCAGGAAGGAGGGAATGCTATGTGGCTTAACATAATGCTTTGAAGAAAAGCATTTTGTTACAGATTTGCTGTTTCCTCCTCCTTTGTGGGCAATACATATGTGTTCTCAGTGCATGGGGCTTATCGCTGCCACAGGAGACAAGCTGGCGTGGCACCTGAGATGAGAAGAAGAAAATCAGAAATGTTTTGCCCTATGTGTGTTCCCTCAGTCTTGTTCAATCTGTGGAGGTTTTCTCTGCTCTGCCAGGAGGATAAAAGCTTCTATAGGGATTTAACCCAAGGAAAACTCTTGCCCATGGGATCTCTTCCTTTGTTTTAATGCCTCTCAGGCTCTCCCTTCTGATGAAGGAGGAGCTGATATGCCATTAGAGGAACCGACACAGCAGGAATGCAAATACCCTGTGCAGGAGTGAAGATCTTTATGCAGAGAAGACTAGGGAGTACAGAGGATAGTTAAGACAAAGATTATAAATATCCCCATTAAAGGCTCTCATTTTCACTGAGATAATTACAGAAAAAGCAGGGAACACTTCTGGTCAAAGCCAACAGTCTTCATAGAGTGTTCTAGCCTCGATAATGGCACACAGCTTAATGGTGACAAAGTCAAATGGTCCCTTCTGTAAGCCTCCAGGTGTGGAGTCATTCTGGTCTCCCTAGCAAGTTTTCATGCTTGGTTTATCAGACATGGGCTGGTCTTCATCACAGTGGGGTACAAGCTCTGTCTTGAAGAGCCTGGCCCAGGTTTTGTGCAGTCTTTCCTCCCTGCTGGCTTTAGGGAGGCTGCAGTGGAGGGTCCTGCTTCTCTAGGAAGTTCCTCCACCCATCTGGTGGTGGGGACATGGGCTTGAGGTGGCTGTGAGCTGCTGCCAGCATTGTTTTATATCTCTGTAGCATAGCTCACCCAGTCCTAATTAGCTGTGACCAGGGGAACCGTGAAGCTGATGCAGCACAGTGAAAGAAGCACAACTACGTGCTTAGGAAGAAGGCTGCTATACAAAAATACTGTAGTAGATCTTTTTGTTAAATTAACAGACTTAGGGTGTGGTGGGTACATGATGAACTGAGATAACCGTGGTGAGCAAAGCTGTATCCTAATGATTTCGGGCTCTACAAAACTGCTTACACTCACGCTGCAATATCATCGTACTTAATAACTCCAATGTTGACTAAGCTGTGAAGATGAGTTCTAGATTGACACACTTGCACAAGAACAAACATCCAGGCTTGAAGATTTTGGCTATCTTCAGAGTCTGTCTGTGAATTCTGGACCCAGTGCTGGTTTCCAGTTTTCAGCACCAGTCTGACTGGGTTTCCTAGTACCAAGCTTTTGCCTTGTGTGTGCTGGCCCCACTGTCACACCCAGACGTGGGACCAATGTCACTGGTGCTTTCTTGATAATTAGGATTGTTTCCACCTGTTAATATTAACACCTAATGGTAGGGTTAATCAAATGCTAATTAAGACTTTGTATTCCAAGTGATAATGAAGGAGGCAAAGTGCCTTTGTGTGTCTTAATAGTCATAATACTTGTCACATATGTTAGACAACTTGGTGTGTGAAATAGAGGTTATTCCTCTATTCTTCTTGCTTTAAAAACTGCTTAGTTAAGTACAGTTCGTGGGGAAGGATAATATTTCTGATTTGGACTAGCTGATATAATCAGAAAAAATGGGCAAGCTTTTGCTCATAACCACCCCCCTCCAGGTCTAAGAAGATTTGGGCTAGCGCTGACTGAACCAAGTTTTCTCAGTGTGAACAGAGGGGAGGGGAAAGGTTGTGGGTTGTTAGTTCCTCATCATTCAGAGTCACGCACTGCTTTTTCCTGTATAATTTAACTGCCAATTTTTCAGCTGTTTCTTTTACACAAAGCAAGGTAACCCTTGGGATATTATACAGATGTAAGAAATAAGTTCTCTGTGCTATCTTAATATACTTACAACAGAGATTCACGCACAAATTAGGAGAAAAGAGACTTAGCCATGTGTTTAAGAAGTATGGCAAATCTCATTTAAAAAACTGGAGAGACGAAAACATTGCTGACACCATTTACCTTCTTCAGCCTCAGATCTGCTGGGCAAAATCACAAGTGCTATTTGTTACCGTTTTTATAAACTTTGTGAAAATTTATGTGCCCAGGGGCTGTTGAAAAGAAAATAACGAGTAGCTTCCAAAAACCCAGTGATGTAACTCATGGTGAGAGCCTGTGTTCAATGAATATGATGGGTTCATTTTGCTAGATCCAGTCCAGATCCATGTTAAGTTGATGAGAAAACCTCATCTGACTTTGCTGAGGGTTGGGCCAATGTGTTGCTCTTTGCCTTGAGCAATAAGTAAAATGCCTGGGTGATGTCTGCATGCACTAAGATTATTAAATTGTTAATGTCTGTAGTCAACACGTCTCATTAGGTTCAGTAGGTGCTTGTTAGACACAGTCTTGGGTTGGAAAAATGGATCAGGAAGGTGATTATTTCTTTGAGAATTGTTCACTGGGGAATCTTTGGCTTGTAAATGAGATAAATGTCTCTGACACATGACCTGACCACATGCCAGTCTGAATAATTGCCAGCCCGCCACAGAATCACCAGGCATGGGCCAAGGGGGGTGAAGACTTGGCGAGGTGCTCTGAGAAAGCTGTTGTCTTAGAAGCGACCCAGCAGATGGGACAGCAGGGTCTGACACCACGTGAAGCCCTCTAGGACAGTGTGACACAGGCATACTTTGTATTGTAGTGGATGCACATGCTCCCCGTCCGAATGGGAGACTTGGCAGGAAAAAAGGGCTGGTGAAAAGGAAAGAGGGGTTCCTGGTAGTGCCCAGTGCCTACAGCAGGGCTGTCCTGTCCACCAAGTGCATCCCTGAGCACCTGTGACCAATTCCCTTTTCCCTCAGTGCTTTGGCTCCCTGAGGAACCACAGCACCATTAGCTGGCATCCTCGTCTATTCCCCAGAGCAAACCAGGAGCTGTCATTGCAAAAACTTGTTGGCAGAACAGATGAACAAAAAAGCGGCTGTTCACAGAGGATGTCCTTGGGCTGAATTAGCAGATGATGGCTAATCTGTAGCCTACAGCTCCCAGGGATGATTTGAAGATCTGGCATGGTTATGGGATGTGAGAGGGTTTATGAGGTGTGATGGGACCCTGCAATTCATGGGAGTGATGCATGCTGCCTGCATGCAGGGTATGGGGAGCGGCTGCATTAGGTTCTTGCAACCACAGTGCATGCCTGTGTGTGTCTGAGTTGCTCCCAAGTTCAGAGCAGCTGGTTGGCAAGTTTAGGACAGTCAGATGTGATGTTAGGGGGCACTGAAACACTTCTCTGGGCAGCTGTGCTTTTCTTTCTGCACCCCAGTTTGCCTCATGGTAACTAAGACTAACATCGTGAATCATTTTGAGTGCTATGGCTTGTACTCTGCTTTCCCACTCCACCACACCTATGTTTGGGACTTGCGCAAAAATATTTTTACATATGTATGTGCATCGTGCATTTTGGTTCCTGTATTTTGTCTGAGTGCAGCTGCTTGTTGCCTGTTACCCATGGGCAAGATGGCCAACAAGTCACTTTTTCCTGTAACACACCATGATGGGAAGCCATGCCATGGCTTTCTGGAACTAGAAACAACACTCTTGAAAGAAATACAACTAATCCTGTCCAGAAATTAATTTTCCAAGTTTATTTAAAACATTACCAATAAACAGGATGTATATACTGTGATTTTTTTTTTTTTTACTGATTGCAAGTAAATGCTAGATGATAAATGTGGATTTTCTCAACCTTTCTCACTGTGACTGTTTCCATATGCTGTGTTTCAATTAAACATTTGCATGGTTTCCATAGCACAGCTTTAATGCTGATAATCTCTGAAAAGTTTACTCAAAATTTGCTTATGCTTAGGATTTCTCCCTGCATGAGCAACTTAAACAGTCAAATTGGTATTTAATCATGTTTCTGTACAGTCTATCTTTTGAGGTGACTCTATCAAATTAGGCTCTTACTGAAAGGTGATTCTCCAGAAGCAGACATGAGGAGGATCTTAACTAGTCGGTAAGAGGAGTTTGTTTGTGTATGTGGTTGGCCAGGTAGAAGATAAAAATTCAGTAATGGACTTGAGGCTTTCTCATCTGCCTAGCTTTATTCAGCCTCTTGCCCTGAAGGAACAGAAATAGAGGTTTATATTCTTACATGTTAAAACCCAGAGGGACACAAATTGGTCAGTGACTCTTCCCAGGGCAGAGCTCCCGTTTCCTGTGGGCACAGAGGAAGACACAGAAGTCTGGTGGTGACTTGGATCCCAATGGAAGACACTTCCAGCACGTTCTGTCCCCATCGTCACACCAGGTATGCTCTGCAAGAGGCCCAAACCTGTGGTTTTGGTTTTAACCCCATCCTTCTGCATTCGTCTCCCACCTAAGGACTGTTCAGGCCTCATCCTGCCAAGATGTGCCCTGGGGCACGTGGGTGGGCACCTTGCCTGCAGGGCCAGGATTGCTTCCCATGCACTAGGTTTGTATTCCTGTGACAACTTCAGCTCACTGAGAACCAGCTCCATGTGTAGAGACATTTTTTGTCCACAAAGTTGTGTTCCTTAAAGCAAGCAGTCTTCTCTTCGATAAAGAGTGGAACTTACAACTGTGGTCACTTGTCATATGTTCAAAAATGATTTGTAGGCCATAGCTTGTGAAAACCACAATATTTCCTTCTGCTTTAATATATATATATGTGTGTGTGTGTGTGTAGAGTGAGAATTTGACATCTATGATGGAAGTGTCATAATGGATATATATATAGTCTATTCAGCCAACTTTGAGTTTGCTATGTTTTGTTTCAGATTTTCCACCATCATATGGAATGGACTCTAAGGAACTACACCAGTGTGGTGTATTTGAATTATGTTTGAATTACGACTCTGCTCCTGGGAGAAGGCAATGCTGCCCTGAATAATCATCTCTGAATAGGACCATTTCTTTTCAAGAGTGACCAACTCTACAAATTGCAGCAAAGGGAACTGTGGATCTTCTGTAACAGCAAAGGTGGGTAGGCATGGTCACGCTGGCCTGTGAATTAACTTCTATTGCAATGCAGTAATAGACATTCTTGTTGAAACTTTATTAGAGGTAAATTTAGTTGAGTGCATTCTGATTCTTATCTTCTGAACCAGCTGTATATTTTGAAGAGTCAGAGAAGTGCCATTATGGTGAGGTATTTGTTCAAAATCTTTCTCAATTTAAAGAGAGATCTTATAGTCCTTAAATAGCTATATCATCTTTACTACTAGTGTAAAAAAACTACTGTTAAAAGTAAGGCTACATTTTTCTGTATTCCTGACCAGTGGCAAAGATTCAGCAGCCCTCAGAACAGCCTTGTAAATACATGTTTTGGACAGATGCCTCAGGATGGTAGTTTAGTAATCAACACAGAGCAAAGAGCTGTCTCATCTGGTCAAAAAACAGCACTAAAGAGTACTATCTGAAATGACATCCTCCTTGAGGACTTGGGTACCTTATCGCAGACTGCAGGGAGTGGACAGTGTAGTGGGGGCTCATAGAGTAAACTTCTTCTGGGCGCCGCAATTCCTCTTCTCAGGGTGCAAAGTTGCAAAGTCAGTTTTAAGGTGTCGTTAGTGAAAGCCTAGAGTTTTCCTCTTGGTTTCAGGTGCCTGAAACCTACTGGGACTCGCTTCATGCTACGTTGGGGATTTGGCTTTAACTTACAGGGACATATTTGTATAATAAGAGAAAGCATGAATTATATTAAGCGGAGTTTATATTAAGTTAAGCTTCTAGCATGGGAGCTAGCACACTTTAAACCAGTTTGGATACCTCCAAACGCAATGCAGGGTGCCTGAGATTGAGTTGTTCAAGATAAGCTGAGTTAGAACACTTGTTCTTACCAAAGCAAGCAAATGGTTTGATAGCAAAAGCTATGGCTGTGCTGAAAACAACATGAAGGTAAAAGCCAAGAACTTAAACATAGCATTTTCAGGTTGCAATTTTTTGATGCTTCAGTGTTTAAATGAAATATTACAAAAACCACAAAGCAAAGATTTGACATTTAAGTATAGGGTGTCAATATTTTACTGTCTTCCATCAAAGATACGAAAATGAAAACCACAAAATACTTCATCTACATCATAAGTTGTAATGTGTTGTACATAAGACATTAAAAAAAAACAACATACACTATTTTGGACAGAGGATATACTTTCAGCAACAATTCCATAAAAATATTTTTTAATATAGGAAGCAAATGAGGTAGAGGTAATGACTGTAGTCACCATTATATGAATATATGGAAGCATGCATACACTGCTGCTCTCAGCGAGCTAAGACAGATTAGAGGTTGATGATTTGACTTCTAATTATTTATATCTTCACATCCTGTATGTGAGAAAATTGCACTGCACTAAGAACAAACAAAACAGTACAGGGGAAATTAAAATTCCATGCTCAGTCTCAACTAATACAACTGGATTTAAGCAGCTGCTGAAGGCTTGGCTAAATTCTCTGGTAGCAAATGTTGCTTTTGGCCACAATGCACCTGATAGTCATTGCCTGTCTTATATCAAATCTGGTGACCTTTCTCTGACCAGTTAAAAATTCCTGGCTGTGTTCTTGGAATAGGAATACACAGTATCTTCTTGGTGTATCTCTGAAAAGATAATGCATTGAGGAAACAAACACCCAAAGATTGTCAAACATAAAAATGTAAATGGAGGAGGTCGGACTTCCAAGGAGGTTGGTCAGAATGGGGAAAACCGAAGCAAAAAGGAAGCTGTGAGTCCAAGTAAGGAAAGCAGCGGGGTGAAAGGAAGTCAAGTCTTCTGTGCTGAGCTGATTAGGATACAGATGAGGACTGGGGCAGGGGAAAATCTGAAATGATTTTGTTGAAGCGCCCTGCAGTTAAAAAAAAAAAAAAAAGTTTTTTGCTAGATATATTCATTGCTGTCTATTTTTAAGCTGACAGACGGAAAACTTAGCTGTGTTGGGTCTTGATGTGTGCATACTTTCTTACTGGAAAAAAAAAAAAAGGCAAATTAAGCATGTAAAGAAGGGGAGCAGGAAATGAGCTGAAGCGATTCTTGGCATGTGCTAATCAGTATGAGACTGAGACTTGTGAAGGGAAAATGTATTACCTGGGTAACAAGGAGTAGATTATTTGGAAGGATGGTAAAACAAAGTAATCTTTTCTGTTGCTTGTCCTCTGGTTTATTCATTTTCTAACAAGATGATGTCTCTATTACTAAGTACAGATTAGGACAGCGTGGCTTGTTTTCTGTGCTTTTGTGTTAAGGATGGTGGTTTTCAGTCTTACAACTGTCACGTGCAGTTAAATGTTTCTTTAGGTTGTTGTAGGAGTAGATTAGCTGCTTTGTGGTCCAAGTTACCCAAACTCAAAAAGCGTGCCAACTAAACATTGTTTCAAAGAGCAGAAGAAAATATAAGGAAAGCCTCTAATTATGGGGAACAGATGATCATTAGTTCCTGTAAGCTGGATAAATAACTCTGTGCTCATAAAACTAGAGCTTAGAGAGAACATGGGTCACTTACATTTCTAAAATAAAGAGACTGTCAACTCTTGTCTCTTAGTACAGTTTATTCTTGTCTGTGATACAGAAATACATTCAATTCAGTACATGGAGAGCCAAAATGTACCATCTGTCCAATGCTCCTGAGAATTTTCAAAGGGAACAACCACAGAAGATGTGAAGGCAGTAGATCTTGGAAACAGCAGCGTCAGCACAGATAGAATAACTTTTATTATACAGTCTAGCCCGCACACTAATGTATACGTTTCATTTGCACTGTCTGCACTAGAAAACCTGCACTTCCCAGTACTGTCATGTAAAACCTGTGATGTGATCACACTACCTATGTCACTCTACTGTTGACAAAATGCCCAACTGTTCATTGCCAAACTTCTGCGCAGGTGGAGTCAAGCATCTTCATACTTCTGTTTGCACTCGTATTGTTTTTTGAGCAGAGGATTGTCTTGCACTCTTGCACATAAAAAAAAAAAAAAAAGCGGTGTGAAATTGAAACCAGACTGAACTTCAGAAATTCAAAGAAAAATAGCTTTTGGTTCAGGTGATCGAATAGCATGAGTAGTATTCCAGCCAATGCTAATTATGACTTTAATGAAATGTTTAGAAGAATACTGGCAGAACTGCTGATACATTTGGAAACTGGAGTTCTTGGTTTTGACTTCAACTCAAGCCCTTCTCTCCTACAAGGATCTTAGACCTAATCTCTAGAGATATCTGTAAATGTAGTAGAAGCTTAAACATTGAATATTCTTCTGTAGAGACAAAATAATACTACATTTAACTTCAGCTTAACTCTGACTGCTAAATCTCTTGCATCTTAGATCTGCTCTTCCTGACATTCAAAAACCAACAAACAAAATAACCTAAACCCACCTCTTTTCCTTCTGGATTAGTTTTCAGCTGCTGTAAATTATGAGGATGTGAGCCACCAGAAATGGGGGTAGGAAAGAGGCAATGATGCACAGCAGGAAGTACAATAGGGAACTTATGTTGATTTGTGTTGTCATAGAATAATTTATTGCAAATTCGGCTCCATGTCTTAAATCTTGCATTTCTCTTGCATTTAAGGTTACAATGGCCCCATAGCTTTGCTAATTTGACATTCAGAAATATGAAGACCTGATGCTACAGCTACAAGACTGCACTGCCTTTTCCAGGTGCACTGTACTTGACTTCAACAAATTCGATCTAAATATTTAAGTATTAATTCTTGAGACTTTTTTTGGTACTAATCAGTTACTATAATTTCTCTCTATTAAACTGAACTTCAGCATATATCACTTCAAGGAAGAAAGTCCTGCTCCTTGGATTTTTGGGAAATTGAACTTTCACAGCATGATAAAAGTAATGATGCTTTCTGAGAAACTTTTATTGCATGCAATATTCACACCCTTTTGAAACTTCTATGGTATCAAGTATCCTTGATGTGATTCTTAAGATAACTGCTAGCCAAATTCTGAGTGTTGTTGTTGTACAAGCAGCTGCCAGATGGTGATAAAGAGAAAATACATCTGATGTCAGTTGCCTAACTGGAAGCCAGACAGCACAGCAGAAGTTGGAACAAGGTGTTCACTGACTCATCCCAACTCCTAGCTGTGGTCCCATGCTGCCTCATGGCCTCTTTGCTGTCACTGTCACATTCGTGTAATGTTCCAGCCATGCAGTGCTTGTTCAGAAAGGCAAATTCATGGTACTCTGTTGTTCTTTCTCCCCAAAAGCTGTACTGTAGAGCAATCTGCATGTGGAAGTCAGTGGGCCAGGTAATTCTTTGACTTGTCTGTTGTGATGAAGCATGCAGACTGATCTTTTGGATGCATTTCTGCAAGGGCCTGAAAGTCAGTGGAAGTAGCTCGGACAGATGATGTTGTTTTGTAACTCAGCTTAGCAAACTGACTACAGTTCTGACTGTTGGATTCCATAGGAGGGGATATTTTGCTCTGAATGAGAGCAGTGTCTCGCGCTCCTTCAGGCAGTGGAAGAATATCTATCCCTTTAGGCTTGGAAGCAGATGCAATATTTCTGGAGTGTTCCAGGTTACCCGTGATTGATCTCTTCAAATAATGTAACTTGTCTGGCTGATACAGCTACGGTGTGTGGTCTTGGCTGCGTGAGGAAAGTAAGCAGTCTGTCTAATGAAATGCTAAAGCGACAGCAGATGCTGCTTCCATGTCTTTCTCATGAGAAGTTATGGGACAGAGTAACGACATTGGTTAGTGCTATTTGGGAGAAGATAATCATTTATAACTCAGATGGTTACGGGGCTATAAAGCTGGGTGAATCAGGTGCCTGAATGCAGAGCATAACTTCTATGAAGAACTCTGTCGTTACTAAAAGCCTCCTGCAAGTTTCCATTATACTTGGAAAGCAGTCAAGTGGTTATTTATTCTCCCTATCAAAAACTTGCTCTTCTAGTTGTAATTTATATTGATTCAATTCTTGATGGTTGGTTATGTTTATATCTTAGCTTAGCCTTTCTTAAACTTCTTCCCCCTGTACTTTGATCAAGCTGCTTAATCGTTCCTTTAATAAACCAAAAGGACTGAGATCCTTTTGGCCTTCACTATTAATTGTTTTCCAGCCTTAATCTTTTCTTGAAGTACTACACTGAGCCCCTTTTAAGTTTTTACCAGTTGATTTGAATTGGGGGTACTATAAATTTACATATTTTAGTGAGATAGACAAATCTAGTGAAAAATTTGCAGAGAGAAGGTAGGACTGCAGAGGGTGATGAAACTAAAGAGTAAAGAAGGGAACTGCTTGGCACTTTACTCAGCTCTGTCAGGCTAAGAGCACACCTGCTGCTGAGAGCAGAGTGGAATTAGCTTATGTTATTAATCAGCTGTGCTTCTCTGTATGACACAAGTACAGCCACACTTTGATGTGTGCTGCAATTGGCATCTTCTCTAAGTATGCGGCCTTCATTCGAATCCCTTTGAATGACTATTACTTTTTTTAATCCCACAGTTCTGGAAATATCAACTCCAAGGTGTTGCTCTTTATGACGCCACTTCTACTTATTCTTTGCTTTTCTTTGAGATACTTTGCTACAGTTCAGAACTACTGTTTTGGTTTGGATCCATGAAAAATGCTGTTCTGGTCGCAGCAGCTTCCCATGTAGTGGAAAACTTGAACCTCCATCTCTTGAGCCCAGATGAGTTCAAACCCTGGTAGGTACCGAACTCCCCTGTGGAAAAGTAGCCAACAAGAATTTATGAAGGGATACAACAGGCCATGTTGCCTTAGTTGGTGCTGTGACAGCATTGTGCCAAAACATGGCTCTTTTATTACAGTTTGTAGAGTATGACAGTGTTCAAGTACCCATCACTTCTCATGTATGTCTGTCTACAATGGCAGAAGAAAGGCAATCCTGTGTGATGATCTCTAGGAAGAGAATGCCAAATGAATAGTTTCACAAATTATATGCCATCTTCCAGGATCGTATATATGTATTTTTTCTCTAGCTAAAGAATAGATTGAACCACAAAATTCAATTTTATTCATTTCTATCTTTTCTGATCTTCTTCAAGCTGTGTTTCATTTTTAATTGTTTAGAGTTTGCAAGTAATACCAGTACCTCTCCTTTCAGACCAAACTATTGGCACTTTTATTTTCAGTTACTATGTATGAATTCAAGCACTGGATTCGTATTGTGTGTAATTCACAGCAGCATAAGGGGAATTCAGGAGTGGGACTGCCAAAACAATTTTAAAAACAGAGAAGGTGACAGATCAGTACTTCAACTTCTACAACCCCACCTCAAACAACTGAAAACCCGAACACGTAATCTTATTAAATATATGTAGGATAGGGCATGCTTCTTTTCCAAGCTTTTGCCAGGGAAAACTCCTGTGTGTGCTCTCAGTTAAAGAGGAGCACACTGGAAAAAAAAACCTTCATTTAAGCAACCGGTCCCACAGAGTTGAGCTCATGTGCACTGTGACCCTCCGAACACCTATGGCAGTGACAAATGTTTCCCATGAAGAAGAAATTAGTCCTTTTTTTTTAGTGGACTAAAGCAGGTTTTTCTCCCAGCTAAGGAGAAGGAGCATTTCCTGACAGACCAGACCCGTCACGAGGTTTCCCGCCCTCGCGCGGGTCTCCTCAGCGGTCCGTCGCGGAGGGGTGCGCGGGAAGCCTGGCGTCGCCCTAAAATCCTCGGGGGGCACAGGGTGCCAGAAAGCTTCAGGAACAGTAAATTAACCCAAAATGAGTGAAACCGCCCCCCTGCCCCGGCGTGCGGCGCCTCTCGCGAGAAGGGAGGCGTCCGCCGCCCTGGCAACGGTCAGCGGCCATGGAGGAGCCGGCGGTCTCTGAGGCGTCCTTCTGCCTGCAGAGTATCCTTCTTCCTTCCTCCTCCCTCCGGGGGGCTCCCATCGTGGCCCCCGGTGGGGCTGAGGGTGTCCCGGGGTCCCCGCGGTCCCCTCAGCGCCCCTGCCGCGGTAGTGGGGCTGGGGGCGGCTCGGGCAGGGCGCGGGGACCGGCCCGCGGCGTGCCGAGGTCTTTCACCGAGTTTCGTGGAAAAAAAAAAAATCAAAACAACAAAACAAAACCAGCAAAACTACCACGTTTTATAGGGTGTTGCCTTCGGAGGATGTAAAGGGTGAATACAAAGAGGTGTTTGTTTGCCTAGAGGGACAGGAGGGTCTGGCTGCTTCACCAAGATGTTTGTTTTCAGTGGTGGTGGTAAAAATCCCTGACTGGGTTTCTTTACCAGACCTCTATCTCCCCGCGTTAGGACAGGCTAAAAACGACTTAAAGTTCTGAAATTAAATCCTCCCTTGGGTTTGTTGGTGAGTAAACACAAAATATCCACACAGAGCTTGTAAGGAGGACTCACAGCCCCACCACGCTGCTGGAAGAGGTGCTGGAAATGGCTGCTGCATGGTACCTGCCCAGGTGTCCACAGTGTTGTGTTTTTTTTTTTTTTACTGCTGTATGATCAAGTTAAAAGTTCATAACACAGTAAACCAGGAATAATTTTATTTTCTGAGGCTCTTAAAGAAAAAAAGTAACGCTTTGAGTTCTTCTCAGGATCAAGTCGTGGCACATTGTTAGGTGTTTGTAGCATTTAAATGTAAATTTTGGTCAAGTCACACAAATTTTAGTTTTGTTGCTGGGTCAGCATGGGTCTGTTGTGGCTGTCTTAGGTGTGAGCTGCCAAATGAAGGAAATTTTGCCAGATTTGGTTTAGAGGCTAAATAGGCAGTGGCTACGAGTTAGTCTGGCAGTACTAGTAACTCAGTTTTCTTGCCTTACAATAATTAAGATAAAAGCCAATTAAAAAGGAAAAAAAGCAATAAATTGAGTGGAAGATTGGCCTTTGTGAGCTTGTGCCTCAATTTCTAACTTCCTGGAAATGCACTGTTTCCAGGCTGTGTGGTGTGCTGAGAAAAGCCCTGCATCATATGGGTGTTTAACAAAACACAGCGTTTGCTAGGAAAACACAAGTTTTAAAACTTAATTCTTCTGTTTTATTGTGCACCTGGATATGTTTTTTTGAGAACGGGATTTTTAACTTAAAATTTCAGTCTTATGTGCACAGCATTTGTAATGACATGTTAGCTTAAGTCTATAGCAGATCACAAAGATAGCAGGGTTGATAGAAAATTCAGGAAGAAAATGAAGTTTCCAAGTGTTTTGCTTGTCAAGGGTGTGCTGCCTGTAGATTCAGCGTTTCTGTCTGCGTTGGAAGGTTTGGTACATGGGGATAAAAAGATAATCAAGATGGAGGTGAGGGGGAAGAATCATTTGTAGCCTGTACAAAACATAGCCTTAGAAAAATAGTCTCTGATCAAATCAGAAAACATGGTGTGGAAAAATTGCTGGGTACAATGTTCTATTTAAATGTACTTTATTTAAGCAAGTCTTTAGTTGATAAATACTGTACTGTGAAATAATGAAGAGGACTTAGGGATTCCAGGAGAGCGTGCGGATTATTTAGTTTGTACATAAAATTGCCCCATATATATTTCCATAAATATGGAAATAATGCCTGACTTCATACAAAAATGATGTACCCAGGTATTCACACTATGGGAAGATGACTATTCTTTTAAAAGGTGTTGTAATCTGGTAAATGATTGCATGCCGTATTAAAAAACGGATGTTTTAGAATATTACCCTAACTAGTCAGCATTACTGTGTCTTTATCTCAACTTCCAGGTTGCTGCTCTTCTCTTGCTTTTTAGAACAACAGAGGAAAACTTCTGCTTTGCACTCATGCCTTTATTCCTTTTTTTTTTTTTTTTTAATGTAATTAGCAGTTCAGAGGAACTTTCTCCCTCTGTGTTGAAGGAATAAAGTCCAGGAATTTGGAGTTGTTTCACTGGGATGTGGTCAGTCACTGGTGTGAGGCCCCTGATGTTCCTATCGTACTGGGCAGCAAGCAGGCAATTGCAAACCAGCCTGATGCCAAAATCCTTAACTTATCTTGAGTTTTCTTGGATCAGCTCCTAAGTGTCATGTCTAAACGTGAGCGATTTTCATCTCACTTCTTTTTGCTCATCTTGATGGACCCACATGTGGTCCTAGAGTACCATGCTGAGAAAAAAGGTGTGCTCGTTGAACAGCACGCTTTCTTTGCCTTCCTGTTAAAGGTGAAGTTCTTAATCTAGCTTTCTTCTGCTGCAATAGAAAACAGTTTTAGGCCTGTTAACAGAAGCCCCCAGATGATTACATTTATTTTCTTCTCCTTGTGAAAGAAAAGAAAACATAGGAGACTTTTTTTGAAGTTGAGTTTCTGCATAGCTTTGGTTTTAGAATTAAACACTTGAGAATCAGTTGAGAGACATTTGAGATGCAGAGAGGCTGTGACTTGAATTCAAGTCATGTGTTCCACATCTGTGGCCTGCGATGTAGTAATTAGGGAATAAAATTTGGGGGCATATCTGTTACAGGCATTAACTTTTATGTACTTAAGCCTAGATAGGAAATTTTTAAGAAACATTCATGCCCTTTTCCTATTTATGCAGACAATTTTTATAGTAAGCATGTTGTGTAATTGTGCAGTTGGAGGTAAGCACATGTGCTTTGTCTTGATTACTGAAAAGGAGGCTTTTATTCATGCAGTGACTCCACTATTTTTTGTTGTTCACAAGAGAAAATGGCATCTCTTTGACTATTACATCAATACTTAGCTCTCTGAAAACCAAAGAAAGATGGGTATCCTTTTTCAGATGTGACCTTCACCTGCCAGCCTTCTAGGTGCTTACAATTCAACTGATACCTTTGATGCCATGATGCTGTTTTTTTTTTTTTTTTTTTTTTTTTTTAAAGAAGAATTCAGACTTGGGAAATGATGTTAAGCTGGAAAATCATGCATTTTTTTGCCTCTTCATTTCATCTCCTGTTATGTAAAGAAGCTACGGTTTAAAATTGATGTGTGTGAAGTACTGAATTGCCAGCTTTTCTTTTCTTCAGAAGTTAATTTCTAGTTTATTTACATGGGTCATTTATAGGCTAACTGATTTCCTAGGGAAACAGTCAACAGCGCTTCTTACTAAAAACATTTTAGTTACACTTTCACGGGCTGTGATGCTAGTGGATGAGATGTTTATTTTGGTTTTGTTTTACACCATTTGTTATTTTAATGAGAAGTTTGACTAAAGCATTTGGAAGAACTGTAATTTGCAATGGATTTTTATAGTTTCGAAGTTCACTTGCGTTTGTATTGTAGATGTGTTGTGATTATTATATAAGGCACTAGCGTCAGCTTCAGTAAACGGGCTAGTATTCAATGTTTTATTTTAGATGCTCATTTTGGAACTCGTCTGCATTTGATCAAAACTGCCTTTCTCTGAGAGCACCGAGATACTTGTACTTAGAAGCATCAAGTGTCAGTGCTGTAAGACCCTTGTGAAAACCAATGATTGGATAAGTGAGAGCAGAATTTAGTCACTGTTTAATTCAGAATAATATTGAGTTCTGCTTTTGGTGGTTTGACTGGGCTAGTCTTAATAGTGACTAAATCTACTAGGACAAGTTTGACTCTGTGCACTGATGTAATTTTTGTTGGAGTTGTATGTGTCCATCTAAAGGCAGGTGGAAGCCTTGAGAGTTTGGCAGTGTAAAGAACAAGGATGAGTGTGGTCATAACAGATGGTTCTTTTACGGTTTTTGAAATTCGAACAGATCCTGTGCACCAGCTGTTTAAGACTTAACAAAACCTGCAGAAATTACAATAACAGACTACTGTAAAGATGATTATCAGTATGAAGAGGTAATTGACTAAATCAGTTATCTTATGTGATATCTGTGGTATGCCTGTTTCATTCTTCTGTTTTACTTAGTTAATGTGAGGGAGGAGTGGCATAAATCTCCTTTTGTTAAGTGTGATGATGAGTAATCTTTACTTTTCAAGAAGAAATTTAGTGTCAGTTTATTTATCCCTTTCATTTCAACATCAATACTTTTAAAAAAGATGCAGCTATTTCTATTCCAGCTTATGTATAATTAATATTTAAACAACTGAAAATGTATTGAAATAGGGCACAATATTTTTAATGTGAATGAGATTGGGAATGAAAGCACTTACACTCCGAAAGAAAGATTTATAAAATATTGATTCTCTTACTTTAAATCACGTCATTTAGGTTCCAGCAGATGATGAGTTTAGTCTTCAGGAAGATGACGAGGATCTGTCAAAGGCTCTGCAGACCATTCAAGAGCAGACTGAAGATGCCCACATCTTAGTAAGAATTTTGTAACTATTAGTAAGACTGTCTATAAATTAGTTAGTGTTACTGGGTTGAAATTTGTACATTGTAATTGATTTGAAATATGAAACACTTGTTGAAAAGATGGTCATCTTAGAAGTTTCTAGGAGTAACTTTGTTACAGTGGAAAAGGCAACTTAGGTTTCCCATATCTCATTTTCCTTTAACTTCTGTTCATTTTATGTCCCACAGATGACCTCGTATTTCAAATATACGGGTGTATTTTAAAAAATTTTAAATAAATATTTTAGGGTTTGTTTCTTTGTGAATAAATTGGATGTGTGTGTCATCCCTGACATGGAGGAGAAATATTTTTAATCTATTCATCTTTCAGCAGTAGAATAAATAACTAATCTTGTACCTCTGTTGATGGTTGAACTTGAAGAATGGTATGAAACAGTTTTCTCAACTTGATTAAATGGATTAGGTACCGTGAACTTTTCTTAGATCAGAAGATGTGGTTGAACTCAAATTCTCTTTGGTTTTGTGTTTATGCTGATAGATGTCTGTCATCTTGCTTCTTGGCTCTTTATTTGGATGTGTTTTTTCCATAATTTCAGAATTGAAATCATGCTTTCAACCTTTAGCCAGACATTAATAATAATAAAAAAACCTTTTAACACACTTGCTAGTTTCTTGACAGCTTTCATAAGGATATGCTGTATATTTTGTGAGGCTCAATGACTAGATTGTTTGATGCTAATTCACTGGAAAAACCAAGTGCTGCAGCAAATGCTTTTGCTGACCCAAGTACAAGCACTGTTTCCTGTGAATTAATACTGAATCAATATTCCAACTGAGCTAAGAAGCATGGTGGAAAGTTGTCTTCACATGATAAATAACTGGTACATTTTTTTGCCCCCAATTATCAACTTCTGAGCTTGGCTAAAATAGGTTAAATTAGGTAATAACCATATCTGAGAAGAGCTGCACTGCAGTAAACAGTTTTAAGTGATTTTGTGTATATTTGCTGTTCATAGTATCTTTTATATGTAATTCTTTATTAAAAACTGCATTTCAATACTGTATGCAAATGTTTTGTTAAGAAATTTTATAGAGAAAGCACAGATCAAGTGAGCATCTAGAAATATTTTAGCAATTTGCCAAAGGCAGAAACTCAATTTGGAAACTGTGGATATTTATAGTAACTATAGTTTCTTTTACAGTCTATTAAAAAAAAAAAAAAAAAGGTCAAGTATAACCAGGAAAAATTAAGAAAAATGTTTTATTTTCAAACTTCCTTTCAAGGTAATTAGCAGTAATTACTAAATGAAAATGAGCCAACATAAGCTAATGAGATAATGCTTTTTGCCATTTTTTCCCCAAAAAAACCTGTCTGAATTAAAGCTGTTTCTACAGGGAATATTAAGGCATTTTTATTTCCCTTCTGGATCTGTGCCTGGGTGCAGTGGAACTACTGAGGCTTCCGCGCCTGCAGATTAGCATTTACAGTGCGTGTTTTCATGTTTGGATCCCAGCAGAGAAATGAGGCTGGTGGAGCTCTAACCTCTAAATACCATTTCCCCCTTAGTCTGGGGGGCTACTAGTATAGTGGCTAATATAAAGCAGAGCTGTGCTGGGCAAGGCATGTGCAAGGCATAGCAGGGATTTTGCTTCCTCTTCGTGTTCCACTTGTCCTTTCTAGTTGCAGCTCATGATTTATTTCTCCTGTTGTCCTTTCTTTTAGTCATTTCAAAGTAATATGATTCACATTTAAACACAAGCACTGGAATACTTTACTTATTAAAG
Organism: Anas platyrhynchos; assembly: GCF_047663525.1. Lineage (NCBI taxonomy): Eukaryota > Metazoa > Chordata > Aves > Anseriformes > Anatidae > Anas > Anas platyrhynchos. Next base: position 32,031,436 of record NC_092593.1, on the reverse strand, counting down.
AAAATGTTCAGCTGATGGGGACCCTGGGAGAAGGGTACAAACTTCTGGAAAAACAAGATAAAAGAAAGCAGTCTAAATAAACTTTCTTCAGTAGAGACAGCTATTACTCTTCCTTTCAAGACCTTTGTTTTCTTAGTATACCAAATAGACCCTGAAGTCACATTGCCCTTGTTAACCTTAGTTATGTTATCTAGGGTTGATTATATTTTATTTGATCTTGTTAAATAAACTTTAAATCCTTTCTTCATTCCTGTTTTTTTTAATCTGGGTTTTATGCAGGAACATGTCATTTAGTTTTCCAGGGAAATTATTAGTGTATTTATTTTTCATCTTGCTTCACTAGACAAAACATCTCGCAAATGTTGTGGAAGTCCCTTGTATTAAACTCAGTGATTATTGATCAAATGTGCAATCCTTATTTTACTCTCAAAATCTTTTGAAGATTGTATTTCAAAAATAAATATTTAGCTGATATAAAGAAATACTTCAAAGAATTCTGACCATTTAGTCAGAACATCATGGGTTTTGCCTGTGCTGCTACTACAGGGTATCCATTCACACCGCGTATATCAAGAGGTTGCTTTTTCCCCTCTTTCTAGAGAGGTCAATATATACAAAAAGTTACTGTTTGCCATTCTGTGGATAGTCATCTGAGGTTAAGATCAAGTTCAAGCAGTTAGCTTAATAGCACTTTTGAAGTCTGCAAAAGAACAAGGAATTTCCCTCTGGTTTCTTGAGGCCCTGTTCCAAGACTGTGCGTGGTAGACTGCCTTTATTTCTCCCTGTGCTGTTCCTTGCACAGTTCCTGAAATGCTTCTCAGTGGTAGTATCTAGCCAATAAATTCTCTTCTGCACAGGTGAAATGGATTCCTATCATATTTCCATTTATTAAGGGAATCAAGCTGTGTCATTTCTTCCAAAGACTGGATTTATAGACGTGTTTGGGTAGCTACAAGCAGCAATATTAGACATTTGCCTCACTTAGAATAAAGAAAGAAAAGCAAGAAGAATGTAGCTGAGCGTCTGCAGACGTAGTCTTCAGTCCTTGTATTATCACAATTAGAAAATGGATCTGTCTGTGCAGTGTGCCCAGTAGTGAAAATAGGCCAAATACTGCACTGCACTTGGCATACTGCAGCATTCCTAGTACAGTGCTACCTGTCTTGATCTTATATGCACATTTCTTTGTTAGATAGGTTGCTTGGATTAAATGTGTCTTCTGTATCATAAAAAATAGCGATGAGATCTTCCAGTATAGAGAATACTGCATGTTTTAGTGTATCAAGAGAAATGCCTTAATCTCCAAGGAACTTATGCAGTTGCATTGATAGAACTCCCACAAAGGATATGAATAAGCTGTAAATGGCTGGAGTTACTAAAATTCCCCAGCCAACAGATTATTTTATATCGAGGACATATTTCGGATTGAGGAAATATTTTGCAGTCACAGCCTCTAGCATTTCTTGATGAATATCTCAGTGGAATTTTGTTTTCAGTTAGTACTGAAGACAAGAAAAGGTAGGCATGTGTCCAAGCTCTATCTGCTTCTCATTTTTTCCCTATAGTGGTACCTTTTTTCATAGCATGTAGCACACATCATAGAACCTTGGTTTCTTCCAGTGCTGCCCTTAAGTGATTTGATAATCGTCAAGCCCTGGTTTTGGTCTTTCATTCTTTCCCCAGGTGGACAGGCATGTGCAGTGCTGTAGCTTGTCTTAATAGCCTGCGCTGTTGTAGCATTTTTTCTCACTAGGGAGTTCCCAAATTCTGAGAGAATTCTGAGAGCTTTGCATTTAGGTAAGTCAAGTTGCTGTAATCCATTTGAAGGCTGGATGAATTACAGCCACCTCTTTAGCTCCCAAGTTGTGGCAGTCTCTCTCAGCTGGTTATCTTAAATGGCTTTGGGAAAGGAAGGCTCAGGCTGGGTCAGATTTTACCCTCTTCACCCCTTCTTGCATCTCTGAGCCTCTCTAGAAGAACTTAACAGCAAACTCTGCGCTGAGTGGGCTGCATGTGGTTGGGTGGAGGCAAGGAGTTGGCATCATAACGGAGAGGTATGGAAGGTGCTTTTTTCTCTGCAGTAAAATATTCTGTTTTGATTGAGCTTTTGGCAACTGTCCTTGACCCATGAGTTGATCTCATCTTAATAGCTGTCTACCTTGATGGCACTGGAGGAGATGCATATGAAGCCTCAGTGCACCATCTGCATTCTGCTAACACTTGTAGCAGTGTCATCTGACAGCTTCATTCAGTGTCTGCACGTGGACGTTAAGAAGAAAGGGGAAAATTGGTCTTTGTGGAACTTCTTCCTAAGTAAGAGACCTGATGGAGATGCAGCTCTTGGTCTGTCCATTGTTTGCATTGTCATTAAAAAAAGAAGTGCTATTATTCTATCACCTTGGACTTCTGCATTTTTCAGGAAATAAAGTCTTGATTTTTTTCATTGTGAGTTTTGAAGGTTGCTGAAGGGTGCAGGAATATGAGAACCAACATTTTCTCTCTGCTCTGTGACAGAAGAGCATCCATCAGATGAAATAGTTTCAGGTTCATATCAGATTATGCCAGGTTCAGAGTACAAAAATCAGGTGGTTTTTGACTTCTCTAACCTTCCACAGACCTTGATATTAGAAGGTATTGGATCAGGGATTGCAGATATAATCGACAAAGACAAGGGAAACGTTCAGCTGTACTCTAATAGATCTATGACTTTAGATGGCCTCAGAAATAGAGTATGATAACTGCATTTCTCTTGTAGGCTTAATAACAAATATCAAATTTTAATTTCAGGCTCTGCAATCAGTTCTGACCTCAGAGAAATCAGTGTCTGAAATACCTGAAGCGATGGATGACTTCTTTTGTAATTTTCTGGTCAGACTGGGGATGTCCAGAACCCTCGACTGCTTCCAAACTGAATGGTAAAACATTTAAATGACCATCTGACTTTGAGAATTTGGAAGTAGATGTTCAGGATTCAAGTATTTCAAGTATTGCAGAATTTATTTATATGTGACATTTTACTGAATTAATGAACGTGTTGAGAGCGAGGATGAAAACTATTATTTTAAGGACAGATCCTCCAAAAAAGTTGAATCCGAGGAGTTCCTAAACAGGTACCTTTGAAGGACTGCATGCATTTTGCCTAACTCTAGATGTTTAAAAGCCTGAAGTGGTCACTTCAGGCCTCGTTTATGTCTGGTGAAGGAAAACATTCACTTTTAGGCTGCAACCCATCTGAGTTATTTTATCTATCTCCTTTAAGCTGAAGTGAATTCAAGTGTGTTCTTTTTCAATTATGTTCTGCACTCTATTGACTACCAGAGAAGACCAGAAACCAGCTGCAATGCAGATGTCATCACTGGATGAAATGGGTCCAGTGCAAAATGATCAGCATTTCGTTGTAGTAGTGCTAAGAAATGAGGTTTTTGTTTTCCTGTTTTTTGGAATCTGGGTGGTTGCTTAAAAGCTGAATGCTTTGTAGTTGGATATAGTGTTTTCACTTGATAGTATGTTTTCAGACCTTCATCATAGAGACCTTGTACTTCGAAGTAGAATAAGAACAGTTTTTGATACCTGGTAGTTTGGGTATATCAGTCAAAATAATATGGTATGTTTTAAATTTAATTTCTGTAGTAATTGGAAGAGTAAACTCTTTAGCTGTTGCTATCTTCCTTTCCTCAGCAGAGCAGGGATTCGATGTAAAATTGTCACAGAAATTTAAAAGTTCAGCTTCATCTAAATAGCCTGCTTCATATATGGAATCCCTCAGGTTATATAATTTTTTACTACTGATTAGCTAGAAGTGCTGCAAAGCTTGAGAGGACAGCTGAACTATTTTCTAGTAAAAATGATGCTTGTTGTGATGTTGTCTAGAAATATTTTCAGTTAGAAGCTTGGTTTGAATCTGCAAGTTACATTGGAAAGATTCTGAGAAGTGGAAATATGAAACATCTTTCAGTTGGAGTTACCTTGTGGTCAGTCTTGAAACAAGAGGCATTCAGAAGTTTGTTAACAAGGTGCTTTGAAGTTGTGCAATTTGAAAAGAAGTGAATCTGAAAAGTTAAAAACATCACTTTTCCTAAAAGAAGTGGTGATGCCCATAGGCTATTAAATTGTATTGGAAACAGTCTCTAGCGGGGAGTAACTGCTGTTGTTGATGAGACTCTAGTTGTCTCGGTGTAGAAATCACCAATCAGACACTGCCTCTAGAATTAATAATCCATTTTTTGATAGCGTAACAATGTGACTTAAATGATTCCTTAGAGAAGGAGCACTGCAGTTCTGCGTTTTTTTTTTTGTTTTTTTTTCGACAAAAGGACTATAGGAATAGCATTAAGTTTCACGAAGTTCAGTGTTTTTTGGGGAAAAGATAATTAATACTAGATGGATATAAATAGTGGCCTTTTAATGAAATTTCAGCTTTTTTGAAGTACTTGCTGTTGGAATTTATATCAATGGCAAAACTCAAATTGCTTTTTAATAGAGCAAGAACAGGTTTTAGCAGGCTCTATCTTGTAAATCCTCAGCTGTACATATATATATTTTTTCCTTTTTAAGTAGTATTTTTTTTTTTTTTTTTTTTAGATTTCAGTAACATTACAAAAAAGCTCAGCATGTCAGGATCTAATCTTAGTGTATTGAGACTGTCTGCATTTAATACCTTATTTCAAAATGTTTCATGTTGGTTTGAGATAGATAATTTGCAATATTAATGAAAGTGAGAACAGATTAGTGTACTCAGGTTCCTCATTATGTATTGGGACGACTCTCTCGCTCTCATGCTGTGGTGATCAAGTACTAATGGAATTTAAAATGAGAAATTAATTAACGTAGAGAAAATTTATCAAAAAGGCTGCTTTGAAATAATTGTCTGTCTAAGATCTAAAGGTCAGTTAAATTGGAGCAAATTATCTGTTTATTTCAGAGTTTGAGAAAACATTATTATTCTGTCCAGCTGTATAAAATGTCATGGTTATGTTGTATTTTAAGCCAAACCCATTTTTCTTTGATGGAATGAATAAGTTCATAACAATTCTAGTGATATTTTCACATACATAGTTTTTTGCACATTTTTTCTTCCAGTTACACTTGAAGGAATTTAAAATCAGACTTTAAATTATTTTTAGAATATCTAATTTACCATGAAGTTTTCTGTTCCTTTGATATACAAGACTTTACAGTGCTTTTGTTGCTTATGAAAGATATTGGATAGACAGCTTTGGAGTATTGAAGTGCAAGGGCTGATCAACTGTAAATTGATGTATCCGACAGTCTGTACCTCTTAATCCCAGAGAGCTCACTGCTGCTGGCAACATCTTGCCAGGCTGATGAGCAGATGAATCACACATGCACATGGAGCTGTCGCTCTGTGTAGTTAGTAAATTCATTGGGCTGGTCATCTCCAAGTGGTCCTAGAGACCTGGCAACGTTTCAGCTTGTGAGGAAAATGAAATCTGCGGGCTAATTACAGAAACATGGTTTGAAAATGCTTTTCTTTTTAATTTGGTTAAAATTATGAATAAACTTACAGGACTGTGCAAGGCAACAAATTCCCTAGTTGTTTTGTATGCCTTGCAAAGATTGCCCGGATCACGCATAATAGAGCATATGCAGTGAAGCTGTTGCATTTTCTGAGTATAAAGGTAGATTTATTTCAAAAAAACATATCCTTTTTGCAGAATGAAGACAATGGATGTAGGTTGTGGTCCTCCATGTCGTAGCTCCCTGAAGGCAGTGGAAACAGCCTACTTATTTCAGGCAGACCTCAATTTCCTCTGTTCTGGGTCCTCTTTAGCCTGGAAATCATGCAGTCACACTAATGTGTGCTATGCTGTGAGTTCCTGAATCCTGAGAGCAATGAGGCTTATTAGTTCTAGGGCAGGATCACACTAAAAGGTCGAGCTTTGGGATTAAAAGATAGGGGTTTTGTATTAGAACTAGCTCAGGACACAAGATAGCCTCAAGTTCAATTTCAGAAACTCAAATGAACATCTACTTTCTTGTTCTTGATGATGGGAACTGACTATATAGACAAATTAGAATAAAAATCAGGTGTACCTATTTTTTTCTTTCTTGAGGTGATTCAGTAGAATTGGTTTTTGTTCTCAGCTTGTGCTTATTATGATTGAAACATGTCTGTCTGTGAATGTCGGCATGGATTTACAGAGCGCTAGCAGCTGCAACAAATGAATGCACAATGCATATTTCAGATCAGGAGTATACAAACTCTTTCCTAATATTGTGCATGTGTCCTAGCTATATATTCTAGTTATCTGTTTAACTTCTCACTTTATCACGGAAGCATATACACGAATTTATATTTATTTAATGGGAAGTATGTAAGGATGCCACAGGAGACTGAAATTTGGACCCTTTGTGTCTTAATCTAGTTTTGCATAGGTCACTTGCCTATGGAGCAAGTATAACATGGTAATATACAGTTTCTACTTACGTGCCAAAATAATAGATGGGAGGAATACACTAGGGCATAAAGGGTCCTTTATTCTCTGCACTCATGTTTTTCTTAGTCTTCTGTTCAAACTGTCTAAAAGGTTATCAGTTAGAATTATAATTTTCAGCAAGAAGTTCTTGTAAGAGCTAAAACTTGAAATTGTAGTCTGTGAATGCATCTCCAGGTGATTTGTCCCTTGGTAAAGGATTATCCTGAGCTACATGTCAGTTTAATTGCAGGGCCTCTCTGCAACTTGATTCCTTTAGAACTCCTAGAAACTTCAAATCAGCGTAAAGCATATAGTAATAATGTATTATTGTAAGTCAGCGCGCTGGGCTTTGATCTTAAAATCATAGATGGCCATCTGTTCCTGAAGCTTCCAAATTCTTGGTTAACTTTAAATGGTAGTTCAAGAATTATAACTCAGCTGTTCTGAAAGCTTAAAATAATGTCCCCATGTGCACGGAACTAACTAATTTCATTTTGAATCACAGTTCCTTTCTTAAATGGAAAGCAGTGAGAACAATAGCTGTGTGGCAGTCAGCGAGGTATGCAGGAGCTCCTGGAGTTTTACAGGACTAGTTTGATGAAATGAGATCTCACAACGCTATCTTGCGTAGCTTTCTGTTCCTCTTCTACATGCACAAAAGCCTTCATTTTTAGTAGCACTCTTAGACAAGAGTGAATGTATTGGTATTAATTGTCTTTCATTAAAATTGTCTTTCAGGATTTTTAGCTCTGCTGGAGGCTAACTTAATCAGTTACCCATGTCTGATGTGTCTTCATGCAGAAAGCTGATGGCTTTCATGGATTGCACTTAAGGCATTCAGGGGAGACAATTTCCTGACAAATAAAGAAGTTCATAGATTTGTGATTATTTGCAGTGAGAAGTGCCCTTATCTTCAATATTTTGATGGGAATTGTATCTGCATATCAGTCAATATTTTTGGAAAATGACTAAGCTTTTTTCTTGGCATTAAAAGTCTGTTGCTACTACAATTTGCTGAAGAAAACTAAGTGACAATGGAATGAATTTTGCTTTGGACACATTCAGTTTAATCTTTCAAAATCCTATAATCTTTTGGTGGCAAATGTAAATGATAGCTCAATTTATAGGGATGAGTGTTCTGAGATTATGCATAGAATTCAGGAAAGCAGGTGACCATAGCAGTTCATCTGGGTATAGGAGTTTGTAGTGTTCCTCTTAATTTTTAGTAGGTGTTCTCTAAGAGTCACTTGTGAGATAAGAATCCCGTATTCTACAAAACTTGTTTCCACAGCGTGTTTTGGTGATCTAGGAATGCTGCTTACCGTCCTCAGATTTAAAGCCTGCTGCTTATATCTATGTGCAGGATAGTGTTCAGGATGTTTTTATCACTAATTACGGCTGTTTTTTTCCTACCTTCCTAACTGAAAAAATATGCACTGATTCAATATGCTTTTCCTCTGTAAAGGTAAATAATATTCATATTATTCCTTCCATTGAGTTCCTACTTAAAACATCTTCCAGCTGCAGTCAAGATCAGCAGGGAAGAAAACTGTGGGCCTAGCAGATGTCTGATGTAAGCTATTTATAGCTCCGCTGAACCTATGCTGAAGTGATAGAGCTCCATAGTGCACAATATCTTTATCTTCAGTGGATCTGTAAAAACTTGTACTAGCTGAAGGTCCTGCCCTTCTTTCTTTCAGGATAAAAGTAAACAAATGCATATTTTGTACTGGATTCTGGAATCACCTGTGCAGTGTGAGCACAAGTATCTTATCATATATGTAGGCTTGAATTTTGATGTGTTTTGAAATACTCTGACAAATCCTGATAGCTTATAATCATTCCTTGAACAAGTGTAGTTCTGCAGAATCATTTACTTTGTGTAGTGACAGTCATGTTTTTCTGAATCTTTTCTAGTAACACTATTCGCTTTTTTTTTTTTTTTTTGATAGAGGATACTTAAATACTTTCAGTTGCTCCTGCCTTCTATGCAGAATTACATGCTGCCCCAGATTCACTTCTACTTCTCAAAAATGCAAGTTAGTCTGTACAGTTATTTAACAAAAGCAGCCTTCAGGCTTCTACATCACAGACTCGTTTCCTCAGGGGCTGGTAAAATAGATAAATATAAGGAGAAAGCAACATAAGCACACAGGAAGCAATGAAGAACAGGAATGAAGAAGTTTTCTTATGTGAACTCAGAATTCCATGTTGATGATAGCCTTTAGAATAATTCATCCTGGTTTTTCACAACTTTGTCATCTTATTTGAGTCTACAGAAAAGAAAATCTCTTGCGTGTATTACAGCATATGAGAGAAAAAACATTGTGTATATATGCAAAGGCTTAAAATGTTAAATCAGTATTTAAACAAAAATTTTTTTGGTCTTAAATTATTTGGAAGAAAGGAAGGAATGAAACTATTTTATAGTTGAAGTAGTGTTACAGAGGGCATGTCATGAGAATTACAAACAATAAGAATACATTTTTTAGAATGAAAATGGAAAAACAGAACGCAGGAGTAGTAATACTGCTAACTGTTAATGATTATAAAAGAGGTAAATGCCTTTAGTTGGTAAATATGATTCTATTTTATAAAAATGCTAGCATGAGAGAAGAAACATCAGTGAACTGAGAAGTAGGAAAAATGGAATAAAATCCAAAATCCCTTTCCCTTTTCTACTAGGTATGAGCTGATAGAGAGAGGTGCCTTTAAAGCCAAAGATGTCGGACTGGTGCCAACTGTGTATACCCAGAACCAGCAACTTCAGGCTGAGAACATGCGTTTGAGGAAAGATCTGGACAGCTATAAACTTGCTGCTAAGTATGTTACTTGGTTTTAATGAAACTTTGTTACACAGTAGTAAAAGGCCAGATAAAATAAATCTTAAAAAATAAATTTGTGTTCATTATGCTGGCTGCACATATTTTTGCTTCTAGGTGACATTTATAATTAGTTTAATTTTTTTTCTGAGCTCTGTTAGAAACCTAAATCTTAATTTCAATTATTTGCCTTTACTGGGCTATAGAACATAATTTTCAAGATCCAGTAATCACAACAAATTACTACAAAGAATTATGACAGTATAATATATAGAAGTACAAAATAAATGATTATATGCATTTTCTATTAAAATACAGTACTATAAGTTATAACTGCCATGAAATACCAGCATAGGGAAAAAAAACTATACATTTTTATTTAAAAATGTGAAAATCTGTTGCTTTGGTCTGAGAGTTAAATGGTATGTCAGTGTAAATGACCGGCATTGATTATATCTGTGTAAATTGCAGTACCTGATTTTACAAATACAGTCACCAGAGAGTTAAAATATTTACCCAATGTAATGGAGATGTAGTAATTAACTATGCATACTGAAGGTAGATCTATACATGATGATTAAATTAACCCTGAGAGCTAATAATGCACTTACTTTGGTTTTTGCAAGTGCATAATTTTAAAATACAGGGCTGTAAAAATAATTTAACTCCATCTCTGATTTTCTTCAAGATTGCTCAAGCTACTCATTTTCATTTAGATTGTTCCTCTACATGAAAAATAGCTACTCAGATTTTAAATAATCATTGCTGATGATAATAACTATCATCAAATGATTTTCCAATGATAATCACTTATAACATTCCAAATAAATAAACTAATTGGCCATAGTCTATAAGCTATGTAAACAACTTCAATAATCACAAAGTCAAATATTGCAGTCATTTAGACCTTTCCACTGGCTCATGGGCCACATAAAATGCCTTAATTTTCATCTCCAGTTTCTTTGGACATTGAATTTGGGTGTTGAATGTCTCCTGTTAGAATGGGAGAGCAAGAAGTTGTCATGTGCTGTAGAAGAAGGCAAGACAAAATCTAGCCCATATGAGAATTATTTTCCGTAGTAATTTTAACAAACTGCTTCCTTTTCTCACTTTTTTTTCGTCTTGTATGAAGCAGAGCGTGCCATAATAAGATAGTGGGAGCTGATAGTGACTTGATATGAGTTGACATGGGCTTGTATTATTTCTTCATGATTGTTTAAGAACATAGTTCAAAATCTTTCACCGTGGTCCTGAGTTGTTTTCTTTCCCCATTAGGATGCCATTCTACATGCCCATTCTACAGGGCACCATAGAACTTTTTGTAGCAGATGCCTAGTTCAGACTAAAAGACAGAATGATAATGTGGAACAGGAAGAAGGCAGGAGAGAGAAAAGATAGCCTGTAGGAACTGAGCATATTAGCAATCTGTTAAATAAAATTCCCAACAGTCACTGAAGTGAACTGTGCTTAAAAAAAAATAACTAAAAAATCCATTAACTGAAACTCAGCTCTGCTTCTTCATGCTGTAGTGTTTCATGAAACACAAAACAACAGAGGTCTGGTCATGTTGCCTTTTCGACATTACAGAGATCACAGTGACATACAGAGGAGTTTGATAGGTCACAAATTACAAGTAGACTGATTTCTTTGGCATTTACTGTTAAATACTGCACTTATTCTGCATGTACCATATTAAAATGCAAACTAAACTACAGGTCCTCCTCCTTTCTGTGATGGTAGTGAGAACTTTCTTTTCTTAGTCTTTCTGCTGCTATCATGACTGAATATATGTAGTTGTGAAACAGTCTGTGATAATGGTCGCTATGTTATTTTTCAACCCCTTATTTCAAATAATTTTTTCATTGTTATTAATGTTATTGTGTACTTTGACATTCATTTCAGTTATTTATTTTGAGTGTTTTATGAATGAAAACAGTACTATTTATGGAATGACGAATGAAATAGAACAATTCTGCAGTACGTACCATGAATTAGTGTTACTTTGTCCTTTAGATAAAAACCTGATTGTAAAAAAAAACCGATTGTATCAACCTATACTAAATCCTTTCATTGATGTGGCTGTTAATTTTTTTTCTTGTTTATCCATTCAATGACTGAAGTCAGTATCCTTGCTACAATAAAGCAAATATTCCAGCAGGAGCCAAAATTACCTGGAGGTCAATTTGGGTTTTCAAGTTCGTGAGAGAGAACTCACTGACTTACACTCAAACCAGAATGCCTAGGAGCACTGAAGAAGTGCTGATTTGACTGGTTAGGAAATAATGATTCCTGATCAAAGACAGACCTAGATTTTGCTACGTGGATCAGTCAGAAAACTTTCCTGGTGCAAATGCAGTGCTGTGAAGTGTATTTGAAGATATCTTTTAATTACATTTGGTATTTTTGAGTTTGCTACTCTTGACAACTTTCAGCTGAAAGATGGTGTTTGGGGCTTAAGTGGTAAGGGGGCCCAGGCTAAATGACTGTAAACGAAGTACCTTCTGATTTAATGTAGTTTAACAATTGTTGGAAGAGTTACAGTGTCTAGAAGGGATATGTAATAGTATTTTGGGTATTTTAATGTAGCATTTACATGATTGCATGGCAAGCAGGTAAGCAAATAGATTAAATTTCAGTCTGCTGGTTACATTTCACTGTGGATTTTAATCATTTAAAGAGAAAATCAGCAGCCTCAGTTCCTATGTACAACAAATATATACTTTTAATAGGTTGTCCAAGATCCAGAGCCGTCTTGATATATAACAGCGTCACTAGAATACATACAATAGAATGAATAAATAAGCATAATTCTTCTATTCCAAAACTAGTGGTAGTTACTGCCTTAAATACCCTTTAGATACACTGCTAATTTTTATTTAAACTTTAAAAACAGATAGTATATTCTGATAGTAGATAAAATGGACCCTAAGTGTATTCAGTTTCATGTTATTTTATCTTGAAGGCTACAGTTGAGCTCTGATTCTTTGATAAGGGGGTTATCTGTTGTGGTATTTCTCTGGTAGTATAGATACTTTCCCAATATACAAGAAAAATCTGAAAACATTATCTCTGAAAATTGTTGACTATCTCTTATAGTAGACTAGTTGAGTTTAATTCATATTAAATGTTATTCATGTATGTTTTCTAAAATTGTCTTTGTATTCATTAAAACATTGAAGGCTACAACTTCCAGCATCCTGAGGAATTAAATACAACTGCAGTGCAGTCAGATCAGGGCTTGGTTTTATCAAACCCTGACCTCTTCTGTTGTTGTCAAACTACTTGCTTGAGAAAAGTTTCAATGGAGAGACTTTGACTGCAGTCTGACAAGTATTTTAACCAAAATAATGGTTTATTAACTTTGCTGTGGCTGTAGCAACATCTTTTACTCAAAGAACAACCCATCTGCTTAGCTTGAAAGTGTTGGGTTTTGTATTCAAGGTCTTAACAGCAAGTCAGATTTTATGTGATGGGTGTTACAATGGAGGCGTTTCACAGAACTATTCTGAAATCATTGATTCATTTACCTCTCAATTTTTTTGCTATTCACATGCATTTGAGCAGAATCATTAATCTGTACTTTGTATCTCAATGCCAATATCCCAAGTTATGCTGTTTCACAACTTCTGATATTACTGCGCACACATAACACAAAGCTATGTACATGCCTATGGCTCCTTGGAGTCTTTTTCCAGTGGTTCCTGCAGGGGCAGCCCTGCCTGTTTCATTTCCTTGCCAGATTTGTCTTAGCTTTGACTGCTGCACAGTGTCATTAGATTCTCTGTGCTCTACAGCTCTAGCCTCCCCTGCTATGAGCAGCAATTCACATGTAAATGTGCACGTGTGAATATGATAGTTCGTATAAGTAGTAAATAAAGCAAATGTGTGCATATATAGTAAATATGTATTATTTGTACTATTAAATATAGTGCAAGTTATATGTAATAGTTACAGGACCTCTTCCTGGACTTGTAATTTTTGCATATTACACTGTCATAATGGCTTGCCTGATTATTCAACTCCTGTTGAAGAGGAAGAGAGCTTTATTTTTAGCAAAGAACAAATATCTAGTTACTGTGTGAGGTAATTTCAGTCTTCCTTTGTGATTAAACAGTGCATCTACTAATCTTTACTACAAAACCCACCTCAGTAAAGGCAAGGAGAATCTGGGTATACTCAATATGTTCAGGCTATTTTGTATTATGTTTATGGAGCAGCAAATTTGAGTGTCATGTGTATGTAGAATGTGCTTAGGGAAAAACAGGTGATCAGTAAGTTTGCAATTTTGGATTTGATCTTTTCGGCTCTTACGTGTGGAAGATAACACCTGGGGACAGGCTGCACACTACTGAACAGAGCCTAGAACTTTATTAGTGCGTTTTTCTTTCCAGAAGCTCTCTAAAAATATGAATTTGCAAGACAATGGTAGAGTTAACCCTCTGCATGTGTCCTTCTAATGCGCTGTTATGATGGGCTCCGGATCTGATGTAAATACTAGGAAGTCTAGTATCTCCAAAGTCTAGTAACTCCAAAGAAGAGTATTGTTTTCTAATCACCTGCACCTTCAATGCGTGCCTCCACAAGGCCCCTTGTGCCTAAAATAAGGTTGACTTCAACTCTGGGATGTATAATGCTAGAATCCCTATGGGTTTCGTATAAAGGAACAGAAGAAAGGTAATGGTGAAAGTCTCTACTGTTTCGTACATTGGTGAGCAGCAAAAAGACGTCAAAAGCATGTTCTTCACCATAGGATGTAGTAGCAGAAGTAGGCATGTGTATATCAGAAAATGCATTCTGTGTGTATTCAGTGTGCAACAGGAGGAGGCTTATACCTTTCTCGTGTTTTTTTTTTTTTCTGTTTACATGTAGCAAAGCAAAAGAGGCTTTCTTAAAAATGCAGAAAGAACGTGACTTCCATCGAATGCATCATAAGCGAGTGGTCCAGGAGAAAAACAGGCTTATCTGTGACATTAAAAGGTAAAAAACAAAACAAAAAGCCAAGTTATTGCCTGGAAATAAGATAATATGGCGGAATTTGAAGTGTTAAAGTAAAGCTAGCTGCAATTACTTAGTGTCTTGGTAAACTAATTCCATCAGACCGTTCTTCTACGTACTGTGCACTTCCATGCCTATTAATTTGTAATGAACTTCTGTATACTTTCCATGGTGTGATGTGATATTGATAATTATATAGTATTTCTAACAGTTAAAACTATCAATGACATGTTTTCTCACCTGGATCTTTTGCTGTGAATATGTAATGATTTTAGATCCTTTGTCCTTTATAATGGTAACTGGTATCCCACTGAGTTCAGAACCTTGGCAATTGTGATTCCTGTAGCTGGTATTTTCTTTTTTTACACCTTGAACTTGCTACGTGGAATTTACTATAATGCTTTGGTTGCAAATGAGTTCAAGCTAGGCCACTGGTACAGAGGTATAATAATTTATTTTGTAATATTTAATCCCGAAATTCTGTTATTCCGAAATTCTGTTTTCTGTTAACTGTATAAGATTAGGATCTTAGCAGTTCTGTGAGGTTGTTGAGGAACTATTTGTTGTCTTCTTGCTCACAGGCTGAAGGCACATTATGCATCCTATGAACCAGTGCTGAAGCAGCTGACTGAAAAATACCAGAATACACTGAGACAGAAAATGTTAACTAGTTTGGAGAGAGACAGAGCAGTTGGGCAGGTAAAATTATGGTGAACACCTCTTGCAAAGCTGCATGGAATGCTTCTGGTGTGTAATTTGATAAATGAACAGGATATTTCTGGTAAATCAACTCACTTATATGATAGCTTGAAGCAGAATAGTGAGTTTTGTGTTATTGGTGAAATATGAATAATGGAAATGTGTGAATCTTAGTGCCATAAGGTAGTAGTTCTATGTTGTTGCTGACTCTTGAAGGGCAGCACTGAACAAATAATGTGCAGACCCTGGGTTGCTTTCTTGAGAAAGTTGTGTTATCCCCACAGATTCATATGCTTCCATCTATGCCTTCAGAAATGTGTAACTTTTAGACATGTGTAACTTGGAAATTGTCTAATTACTATATCTTGTTTTCCTAGTTATAACTAGTAGTTTAGTTATCTTACTGTATTTTACCTCAAATAGTAGGTTCCAGATGCAGTTTTTCCTGTCTTGTGAGAGGAATAATGGAGTACTATTTGCTCCTATAATCCTATATGATGTATAGGTTGGTATACATGACATTCCACTCCTTTAGTGGAAGGAACTGTAAGCAGAGATAGGATGGATGAAGAACGGAGAACTATCTTCACTGTGTTTAGCCAGTAGGTTGTTTACTTAAAATGGAATTCTGAAAATGCAACGTGTTGTTTTTCAGCAGTACCATCACCTGTATGTGAGTGACATGAAAGGAATTCAGCATGTTCACGTTCTCTTCTAATAGTTCTCATCTCTCATTTCCTCCTTTTCTTTGCCTCCAGTTTTGCTCAGATCACCTGAGGGCTTACTTTAAAATGACTGAGGATTACATATTTGAAATTGCATTAAATAAAAGAAAAATGTCCTAAAAAGAAAGGTTACTGTCTATATACAATTATGCTGAATAAGGAGTACAAAACATAAAACAGTTCCAAAGCTATGAAATCTCAGGAACCTATCCACTGAGTCTCCAGTAAGCCCTATCCAGTGATGAATTGGATGAAGAATTCTAAAGTGATGGCTTTTCTGTAACTTAACAAATTTTGTGTCATTTTTCTTTATGATAAAGTTGCATGTCATATTGTGCCATTAAGTTAAAGATCAGTGATAGCAGTAAAAGCTGATGTTGCAGTGTGATCTCAAGTACTTCGTATGTCTGTATTGTTTTAATGGAGTTACAAAAGTATTTGAGGAAATTCTGGGTGGCCTGTATTTTATCATGTTTCACTAGACATTTCCAAAATCTAGAATTAGGATTAATGTTTGTAACTTGAAGATAATCAGAAAAAGAAAAAAATACATATAATTTATTTAAATATGCAGATATAAATACTGTGTGTTGTGAACAGACAGTTCAAAAGAAAAATTTTGATATCACCTCTTCTTTTTCTCTTTTTTTTTTTTTACATTAGGTTACAGGTTTACAAGCTACACTACATAACTTAGAGTCTGGATATGCAGTTCAGAGTCCTGTGACAAAAGGTAAAATATTCTCATCAACAAACTCAGACTGGTTATGGGTTTTGTGTTGTAATACATTAGAAAAAAAAAAAAAGGTGTATAAGTAAATCAAAAATACTTGGAGTATGAACATTTTATCAGCTGTCTTGGTGACAATGGCAATTGTATCTTTTTGAATATTTATTCTGAAGTGTAACCACCGAGGACAGTGAAACCGCTCATGACAATATGAATGAACAACTGTGGAAGGACTTTTCCCTAGAAATCTATTTTGTCTGAGTTTTGTTATTTTTTTCACTAACTTTTTTTTCACATAAGTGGTTTTTTTCAGCTTACTGTGAGAAGGTATACATGGCAGTCTTGGAACAATTGGAAATTTGAAAATACTAGCGTTGTGAAATCCAGCCTCTTATTTTTGCATGTCTCACTTTTACAGAAAGTTAATAGCAATGCAAGCTGATATAATACCTGCTGGGATAATATCTTTATCTGTATGGTATGGTACTACTTAACTGATGTTTTGAATAAATGCATAATTATTACATTTTCCTAACTCCATCAAAAAAAAAAAAAAAAAAAAAAACACAAAAAACACACACACAAAACTAGAACTTAACTGTCCTCTTGTTTCCTAGTTAAGTGAAATCTATGTTATCCCATTCTTTGTCAGCATCTATTCCAACTAATAATTTTGAAACTTCCAATTTCAATTACGTTTGACAGAGGGAGGTAAGTCTTAAAGTAGGTTTCAAAAAGATTAGTGAAAATAGATGAGATCATAAAAAAAAAAAAAAAAGGAAAACATGAGCTCTGCTCTGACAACAGAATGTTCACAGAGGAAGGGGGATTGAAACTACCTTTGTTGTGTGCCGAACTTCAGATACGATATTAGAGAACCCCAAATTTTTCAGCCACATCAGTGACCAGGTGCTACATATCATGCACCATGTCCAGCAAAGCATGTCTTGCAACTAGGACTTCCAGGAGCCCCTTGAAACAAAAGAGAACTGCAGTTGGGTGTGTTCAGTTCAAGAACTTAACAGATTTCATTTCTATAAGGACCTGAAAGGGTTCTGAAGTTCTACTTGGGTATGAACTAAGCTACAATTTTAATTTTGTATGGAAACAAATAGCTACTAAAATGATAAGTTATTCAGATAGAGAGTTCAGATGTGTTAAAACAGTGGTCTCTTCAGTGTTCACAGTGTCTTTCTGTTTTGGATTCTTATTCTGTTTTTGTATGAATCAATGCCGTATTCCTCAGCAAAGCATAATTCAGGCCCCCCAAGTATCTTTCTGTGGCTGTGTATGTATTAGATGTGCTCTGCCTTAGTCTTTACATTTTGTTACCGCTGAGGGTATAAACTTCTGCCCTGCTGAAGAGCACTGACCTTGTCTTCATCCCACTTCAGACAGTGAGGAAGAGAATGGGCTTTTTATTTTCTTTCTTATATGCCTGTCTGGGCATATAGCATTCAACTTTGCATTATACTCTGGCTTGAGGATAGATAGTGGGGTTCTTCCCTCATGCCAGTGTTCTACATGGTAGATGCCCCATCAGTATTTTTCAAACTACACGTACTTCAATTTGTTATTTGAGTGATTCTAAAAACTGCTCTCCGGCTGTTCACAGTACTTGTTTATTCTCCAAAACTCTTGAGAGCACTTTATAGTACCAAAAAGTGACAAGCAGGGGAGCACTTTATAAATTAAAAAAAAAAAATAAAAAATTGTCTCCAGCAGAAATTATTAAGCTCATCAGCCACCCATGTGCTTGTACAAGCCTCAGTTTGCTTAATACACTGCATATCACAAATTAACTGATATTTCAGTTCATTTCTTTGTCTGCTAATACTACATAAATCTTATTGCACTCAGTTGGTCATCTGCGTGTGTCTCAGTGGGTGATAGTTTTATTCAGATACTTTTGTTGCCTCTTGAATTCTTACTCATAAGAAGGTATAATCGAGACCTTGAGAAGCAAGCAGTGCGTAGATGGTGGAGAAATGTTTGCTGCCTTTTCCTCTAAATTTAAGTCTTAGTTTGAAAGGAACAAGTACTGTTGGACTCACAAGTCTCTGCTGTAAGGAGACCTACAGCTGTTTTTCAGTTGCTATCTCTTCAGGACTGACTTCTGTGCATTCCTGTGTCTCGGTTAGAAGACCATGAACATTCAGACTGGCAAGTTGTCATTTGCCAAGGTGAGATGCTTTCTCTGGCCAGCTGCCTGCTTTTGTTGCAGAGCAGGGAAGTGTGAGGATGGCTGTTTCCCTGACCACAGGAGATCCTGTCACTGCTCCTAATGCTGCTTCTCTCCTATACCTGGACTTGACCAGATGACACCTGGACAATGGCTTTGGCTGGAGGGCATCGAGAGTGGCTTGTAACTGGTTTCAGGATTGCTCAAGAGTTAGAGGTTTTGAACAGTAGCAATGTGATCCAGCACATCCAATCCATCATGGGCTTTATTGTTTTCAGGGTGAGCCATATAAAGAATGTAATTAAGAACCAAGGGAAGCATCATAGCATTCACAAAGTTTTCATTATAACTTTGTATCTGGCAGCTAGGTAGAAAAAAGTGACACCATTTAATGTTTAAGACCACTATTCTGGACGTACTAAGGCATTTGATGTAGCAGCCATCAGTATGATGGTTTTCAAATAATTGAATATCATAGCATCCACAATAGAGCATGTAATTTAATGTTATGTATTTGATAGGGTGTAGGTTTTTTTGCTGTGCCACTGCCAGTCAAACTGTCGTTTAGCTTTCTGCAAAGAGTGCTTATACCCAAATCTTTCAAGAGGAAGCTTTCATCAGGTGTTCTTAAAATAATTGCAGGTATAAGTTTTTGTTTCCTATTCACTTGTCATGTTGAGAGTTGATAGGAAGGACACTTAACAGTGGGAGAGGAACTACTTCACAGTTAGGATTAGGACTTGGCCATTTGAGAGAATCTTCTCTCTGCTATGCTTATTCAGAAGTCAGTTCTGAAGGATAAGTTGGTATAACTTGATCTTACATTTTCAGTTTATATTACTTTTAAAATCAACAGATGCTTTGTGCAAGAAGATTAGTGAAAACCTTTTCTTGTTATATTTTATTTCCATAAATCTGATCCTACCTGAATTGGTAGCAAGATCATAGATAGAGCAATCTAATTATCAAAGAATTCACTGTTTTTTTTAGGTATATGCTAACAGAGCACTTGCACCCTTACTTAGGGATCAAGACCTAATTTTAAGTGGTTCTATGAGAAAAGATCACTTTTGCCTAAAGGAATTAAGCAAGATTGTTTTAGATTTAGATTGTTGCTTACTTAGAAACCAAACTGAATGCTAGTATAACACGTGGTTTTAAAAACGTGTTATAAAACTGTTATTTGCTCAGTACATTTATTGTGTTTTCTGAAAACAACAGCTGCTAATTTATTACCTAATTATACTCAGAAGTTGAACTCAATGAGTTTCTTTACTCATGGTTGAATTAACTCATTGCTAGGGCTGTTTTTTGTGCTTTTTCTTTCCTTTATGTGATGTAAGTGCTCTTAGAAGGTCATGTAAGAAGTAATTTAAAAGGCACCAGTTAAGTACTTAAACCTGGTTGTCCCATTTCTAGCTACAGTGCAATCAGAATAGAAAAATCTGTAAACACAAGCTGTTGCCATCTTAGTGCAAGCCCAGTCCAACAGTTCTTTGGATTTTGCCATTTTTCAGTGGTTATTGACTTTTTAAGCCCTTCAACTATCACAACTGTGCTGGTTTATGTATATTTTGAAGGCACCAGCAAACCAAGTACCCTGTGAATAACATGCTAATTAGTGGGTAGCAGTTACTGAGTGAGGAGAAAGTGTTTGCATGTGAAACTATTTTGCAGTATACACCTCCTCAGAAAAAGCTACTTAGGTATTTGTAGCTTTAACTTTGAAAGCAGTGAGAATATGGATATTTAGTTTGAACAGGCACAGATCTTTTTATCAGTTAGTGTTTCACAGTTTGGGTGTACAGGAAGGTTTTGTGCTTGTTTGATCCATGATTTTTGCCTCAAGAGCAGAGAGGGATTTTTCTTCTTTTCCCCTATAAGTCAGTTTGAATTTTGTGGTCAAGGTTAAAAAAAAATAATTTAGTAAAACTATTTCACAACAGCAGACATTTAGGAATGTGTAGTGTTGATTTCATTTGTTTCAGTCTGGATTTTATCTCTGTAATTTTTTTTCTATGTGAGTTTTTTTGTTGTTGTTGTTTGTTTTTGCAAGGAACTGGAGGGGTGATAAGTGCCCGAATCCTGTTGGAATTAGTGTTCCTTTCTTTTCCCTCTTTGACGTGCACGCATATTGCAGACCATTTTAACAAGATACAGGGATTGCAAGGGACTGCGTTTCGGATATATGGAAGTTGCCAATACTGAGTGTTGGACAAGAGTATACTTTTTGCCAGATTCTGGGAGATCCAGGTGCACTGTGCAATGGTTTCTATGGGCTATACCTTTCCTTGTATTCCATTCAGCCACTTCTGACAATGTACAGCTATGATAACAGCTAAGGATTTTTGTGCTGTTCCCTGTTGGTAAGTAATTCCTTGTTCAAAAGGTGTGTTGGGAGAAAGGACAAGGAAACAAAAGGAAACTTGGGCTGTAAATTAGGGAAGTGCATTGGTGGAAATATTAGGATGCAGCAGGATGATCAGTTGATCCATTTTACTCTGATTCTTTGGTACAGCAAGATCCAAAACCTCTGTGGCACGTAGGAGGCAAAATCTAGGGTACTGGTACTTATGCTGAAACAGGTCACACCAAAGCAATCAGTGGAACGGAGTTATATGCAGTCTTGGAATGCTTTAGGTGTGTGGCACAATAACCTGGATATCTTTATTTAAAGTAGAATTTCTGATAGAATTTCACATGTTTAGATAATATCAAGTAAAGAAAAATTTTCCTGAAGATTAAGGTTTAAAAAAAAAAAAAAGTAGCCTGATTACATTAATGATGGCTTTATTTTGTAGCAGCCCATGAAAGGAAAAAAGGTTTAGAGGGGCCCACCCAGAAAGCTCTTCGGGAAGCCAGGCAGCAAAAAATGCTTGATGCTGAAAGGTCTTCATATGGTCCAGTTAAAGATTCTGAGAAGACAGGCAAGAGATATCCGAAGGTATGCAACATTCTTTTCAGTTACATTTTAGTAAACTGCAGTGAAGGGTGATTGTCCAACGTGACTGAGAGCAGTCTGTCCTGTAGTGACAGATGTTTCATACCTATAAATAGTACAGGTAAGTATCATTTTTAATGTGATTGCCTGAAAAAATTACTCTCAATAGAAACTAATAGGAAGTCTGATTAGCTGAAACTAGCAAACTACTTCTCAAGAGCCTGTTATGATCACCTTAAAGAAAGAGCACTGACTATACATGTTAATTGTTCTGTTTCTTTTGTAACTTTGGAGAAATCCTGGCCTATTCCATAACACTTGCAATTTTTTTCAGGCATTTCAACCTGTTTTACCAGGGCTTAAAAAATACATCTGGGAGACTAAAGGCAAAAAATTGGTCATTTACTAACAGTTGATGAAAATTTCTCAACTCGAATGGAGCCAGATTTATTGTTTCATTCTGCAGGTTGTGCAAAATCAAAAATGAATTTCTGACAGTTTTTTTGGTTGAAATGATTTTGTTTACCCGCTTTTTTCTTTACTTTTCAAAGTTGCTTTTTAGGACTAAATTGTAGTTTTTACATCTTTAGATTGAGGTACACATTCTAAACTGTAGATTATTTTTTAGGTTATTAAAACTGTTATATGGGCTTATTTTTCTTGTTTGGGAACTACTGTTAGAGTTAAAAACACTTCTGAAGAAGGAAAACACAACAATATTTTTATTTACTTTGTTGTAGTCAGAATCAATTTCTGTGTTTTCCTCTCTGTAATGATATGTATGTGGTGACTTTTTTGTATATTTGTATCTGTTTTTTTTTTTTCTCCAAGGGCAGTTTTCCTGTTTGATAGTGGTATGCAAGTTGTTTCTGACAAAAATAACCATTTATTTCAGTTTTCATCTTTTTGTTGTCCTTAACCTGTGTTTTATATGTTTTTATAATGTATAGTTGTGTGTATATCTGTGTTCTGTTTCTCTTTAAAATGCTTGTCAATGTGTATTGGAAATAATTGTCTGCACTGCCTACCTACCTATTAGTACCTGAGTCTTCCTGAGGCACCTGCCAGTCAGTCCATTTCCACTTTCTCTGTTCATCATTCAGTGGTTAGAAACTTCCATCTTAGACTCTCATAAGTATCTTTTCCTTTCATTGTGACTTGTGAACGGATGAGTATTTCTTGGTTTATGAAGTTCTTCTGTTGCTTCTATTTCTAATGAAGTCATCAGGCTTTTTATAGCAAATTTCAGTGGAGTTATGTTTCACCCCTCAGTACATAAGCACTGCACAGGTAGCGTGCCTGTCTGGCTTCTCTTGTTCTTTGAAATTCATGAGCACTGTTAGTTGGCTGGTTCTGGCAAGTCTCTGTGCTTCTGCAGGTACTGTGTTCCCAAATGAGTACTACCAGAGGCCTTGATGTCTTTATTTAATCAATGGATTAGAAAACTGGAGCAGGTCCAGAAATAAGACATCAGAAAATGTGTGTGTGTGTGAATGTACTAGGTTTTGACTTGGCTAAGCAATAATCTAGAATTTTAGGTACGAGGTTAACAGATCTTTTCCAACAATAGAACCATACTTTTTTTTTTTCCATTTCACATTTCCTGGGTGTATTATTTCTACTTCCTTTCCTCCTAACAAAAAAATATTACTTTAGACTACTTCACCTGAATTACAGTATTTTACTGTAGTATTTTTATTATTTTATTTAGAAATAAATGGCAGAGTCTGTAGAGGGCAAAAGGGTGAGTTAAAATTTTGTTTAAAACAAGGATACTTTGAGAAATCTGTCCTGTAGTGCACATTTATTGAACTACAGATATAATCTAAATTATTAATTGTGCACTTTCACTGAACAGTTGAGCTCTGAGTATTTGTTCCACTGGAAAGCATTTACGTATAAAAGTGTCCTGCCTTCCTCAGATCATTTTACATGACGTTTGGAATCAAATTTCTATGTTCCACCTCAGCTTCTTTGACTGTATCAAAAGATTGTCACTTCTCCCATCTCTTATGTGACTTACGTTCTTTCATATAATAATTCATTTCAATGTGGCAATGTGTTTATTAAAGAGTATACTGTAAATTGTTCTTATTTACAATAATGAAAATAATTCTTTGTGGTGTAAAGAGAACTTGAAGTGTAGCCTTAATTTAAATATCTAAGTCAACTTTACCTCCCCAATAAAACGTTAGTTATTTAAAGTTAACAAAAATTCAAAGAGTGAACTTAACCAGGAGTTTGTCTGATTTTGAAATGTAGGTATTAGGATTGTATCATGTTCAGTAAAAAGCAAATATATTGTCATGAAATTGTATTTTTGAGACAAAATTGAAAACATTTGTATTGACTGTGCCATTAATGATACAGCTATGGTGATGAAAATAATTTAAGGTCTCTTCTGTGTCTTGTACCTAAATAATGATCTAACAAATGCCTGTGTTTGCTGTTAAGTAAATGCAAACATGGTTGAGCTAGTGCACTCACTCCAAGGACAGATATGTATTGTGTTATTGTAATATCCTGTAATAGCTGACATGTAATTTAAAACCCAAGGTCCATTTGAGATGAAATGTATCCCTGAAACAGTGGGAAAAAAAATGGATTTTTTTTAATGTCTTACGTTTGATTGTGAAATCTTTATTGCAAGACTCAAATCATATAGTAACAGGCAATTAGGCTAAATTGTTTATATATCTAGCCCTTGATAAGTCAGAATCAATAGCATAAATATTATTAGATTAAGAATTTGCGTAGAATACTGCTTTAAGCATTTAAATTAAAATGTACTCACAGGTCATTAAAATTGTAGAGAACCTTGATAATGTGGTTTTCATTATGCTGTTGAAATGTACTTTTACTATTTTTATATCATTAATTTCTCTCAGGTTCCCCACACAGTAAATTCTGCTTAATTTCTGTTATTAACAGGACAATTGCAGCTTCTCTGTCAGGTATATTAAATTTCTATGTATAATATGTTACAACACCATTTAATTTTCTGAAATTTTATTTGGTGTAAAACTTTATCAAAAGGTGCATTGGACATTCCTGATGACTGTGGAACAGATTTTGAAATCATGGGGAATGGCATAATAAATAATTACAGAAGTAAAATCCAATAACCGTACATTAGTAATAGCTTCTGTAGCTACTAAGACTGGGTCCAAATACATGTATGAAACCCAAGTCTCCTCTCAGTTCGATGGAAGAAAGTACACAAAATACACATCTACTGTTTGTGTGCTGTCAAACAAAGAGAAACTAAAAGCTAAATAATTACTTGACCAGATTATTGAGCTTTAGTATAAATTATATTAATATTAATGGCATAACTTGGACAGAATTGGAAAGACGTGGTTCTAAAATAGTCAGGAAGGGTCATAAATGAAATAAGCAATCGTTCTGGGTTTGACATTCATTAGAGAGAAGAATACTGACTGCTAATACAGGTATACTTATTTCTGTAGTCCTTCACTGGTATTGTAAAACTCCAGACAGATATCTAAGAAAATTAATACCAGATACAAGGGTAGAAGATCTTAGTCTGGTGTAGGGAAAAGAAAATGTCTGTCTTCAGATGAGAGAAAAAGTAAGAAACAAATGAAACAGTAGTCATTATAGCTTAAATTCTCAAAGAATTTGAGAATGAATAAATGAAAGTTTAGTGAATAATTTAGTGAATGTTTGGATGAAATTAGGAAAAGATTTAGCAGTGAAAATGTATTTGCAAGGAAAAGATGTAGCAATTGAGTTCAAATTGCATCTGTAACAGGATAAGAGGTCTCATGGATAGAGGAGAAGCAGTCAATATTGTTAATTTATAGTTTATTGTTAATAGGTAAGAGCCTTTATGTTTTTAATAAAGCTTTGGGTACTGTTTCTTAGCTCTTGAAATCTGGCCTGATGGAAGCTTTCCTGAATGAACAGAAAACAGATGGGAAAAACACAGATATATTGAATAGGCTTCTGCAAGAATATGTTTTCATTAATGACCTAGAAAATGGAACAGAAAAAATACTAAATTTGTGGACTGCTTTATTTTATTTGGATTTGAAGGAGGTGGAACAGTAACGATAGATGAGGACAGGAATACAATTCAAAACTTGACCTATTGGAGAATTGATCTAAAGAAATAACATGGAATGCAAAAAAAGGTACGAAACTGTATCTTTACAAAAAAGATCAGCTGTACAAATACGGAACAAGAAGATAAAGGGTTGAATAGATAGCATTCCTTTATAATAGGATATAGGGTTTGTTGTGTAAAACAAGCTTGCATAAGTCAACAATGACATGATATTGCAGAATAGCCAGAAGCTATACTGCCATGTAAGCCAGGGATGTTGTAGGGGGGATGTGGAATAACCCTCCTGCGCTGTTCAGCTGGCATGTAGCTTTGACTGTAGCATCATGTTCAGTTTGAGCCCAGCTCTTCAGGAGAGAAGTGGAACATCTACAGCAGAGCAACATGAACAATAAGTCTGTGCAATAAAGTTGTCAGAGAAAAGGTGAAAGTGCATAGCTAACAGAAAAGAAAACTAAGGGGAGACAGGATAAATCTTCAAAAACCAAAACCTCTGAGGAAAAAAAAAAAGGAAACAACCTGTTACAACAAGAAGTAATAAAGTAGAAATCCAATGTGAAAGGTTGAGACTACATATTAAAATGTATAAAAGTAAATTTGCAACAGCAATGGAGTAGATTGCCTAGGGAGGTTGTCACTGGAATAGGATAGAGAAATATTTTGGAGGACTTACATATGACCCTTTGGGAGAGGCGGTGCATGGACTCATCAGCAGAACATCTGTTTAAGTGCTGTCATTAGGTTTCCCAGATAATTGTGCTTATGGGGAAAGAGATTCTGCCTTACTGTGGTGGTTTCACCCACCTGGGCAGCTGAACTCCACCACAACCACACATGCACTCCTCCTAAAGGGAACAGGGGGAGAAAATATGGTGGGAAAGGGCTCAAGGGTTGAAGTAAGGACAGGAAAATTGCTCACCAAGTACCATCATGGGTGAAACAGCCTCAGTGTAGGGAGGTTAATGTAATGTGCTGCTTGGACTGTGTTTGGAGGACACCGTGTGGTCCCCCAGCTACAAGAACCTTGCCACATAAACCCAAAACACTCGCCCAGAAAGAGTAACTTTTAATGCTGTATAAAAGAACAGCAATATCCAATTAAGTTTCTACAGTTTCTATTAAATTCAGTGGCAAAGAAAAGGGGGAAATATTCAAATTAGTGCCTGCAGATGGGAAAGCAGTCAGACAATCTGCCAGCCTGCGGATGTGTACTTGTGAACTGAGGAGCGTGACTAGCTCTAGGACAGCCTGAGCAGCTTCTTGTTGAGGGCCACCATCAGCAGATACACGGTGGGGGCTGGCACTACTGCGGTGTGAGTGGGTATTAAACAGCAAAGAGCAGTTATCTTTGGGGTATGATGCCTCTTTGCTTACAGAATTACTGTTCTGTGACCCAGATGTTAAGAATACGATCCATTTAACATAAGCTAAAAAGGTTCTGTAGTTGATTTTGATGGAATCTAATTTAAAAGAATTAGAATTAAAAGAATTTAAAAGAATTATTTTGCTAGCTAATAGCTTTTTAAATCTGCTAGTACAACCTTGAAAATGCTTTTAAAAAAAAGACTTTGTTTTAGGTGAAATATATGCACTTATTGTAATCTGTATGTTAGGGCATGCAATAGATGACGTGTTGCTGGCTTTAGTTTTAGGCTTTGCCTAAATGTGTTTTTAAATGTCACACCTGCATGTGGAAAAATAAAAATAAATAAAAAACAAACAAACATAAAAAAAACTCAATGTTATCTACAAATAAAGATAGATCTAAAATACAAGTCTAAAAGAAAAATGTATAAAAGACAACATAGATGTAATTTTCCATACATCATTGCAGCTTTGTTAAATCAAGATACCCAAAGCCATGCATTTGTAGAAATAATTACATTTGATACTTTAAACCATTGGCCCTTGATAAAATTATCTTGCAGAGCGTCCAAGGGGATTCTTTTTGTTAAAAAACATTGCTTGTTTTGAGTCATTACATGCTGCTAAGTAATGAAATAACAGGCCCCTGAGACTGAAAATGCATAGAGAAGAGTTTTGGAAAGTAAGATGTATTTGATCTAATTGTAGATACGCTTTACATAGTCATATATTTCTGTAGCTGAGTAGAAATACTGTGACAGATTTTAGAGTAATAGCCCACCTTCTGTGAGACTGTGAATCTCTTCCTTGCTATCACAGCAAAAAGTGCTGACAATAAAGCTGCTAATTTTTTTATATGCAGATGTTTCCATTTCCTGGAAAAGGGACCTATTGAAATTGCCTTGAATTTTTAAAACAAAACCACACACACACAAAAAGAAAAAAACACAACACTCCTGTCAGATTTGTTGAGAGATTGAAAAATTAGCTAAATGTAACCAAGTCTAGCTGTTGCAATCTTCCTCAGGACAGCCCTGTCAAAGCAGGACGACTGGGAATTGTTGTGCACAGGTTTCCTCGTGCCGCAGGAGTTCCTGCAATGCGCTGTCTCGTTTGCTTTATGCTCTTCCAGCGGCTTTGACTCTGCACGATTTCAGAGAGGACTTGACAAGAGAACAAGAGCCCCATACAAAGCGCACAGCGGGTGACAGAGCTCTGCTTGTA
Organism: Anas platyrhynchos; assembly: GCF_047663525.1. Lineage (NCBI taxonomy): Eukaryota > Metazoa > Chordata > Aves > Anseriformes > Anatidae > Anas > Anas platyrhynchos. The sequence goes on along the minus strand of NC_092593.1, from coordinate 32,003,229 downwards.
CAACTGTCAGTAACATCAGCATGGTTAGGTCTGCAAGACTGTAATTGTGTAATTTCATTAACTGTGGAATAATGTTTTGTTTTCCCTTTATTTAAAGCGTCAAGAGCTTAAAAATTCAGCAATTGTTTGGAAATTTTGGAGGGGGCAAAGAGGAGATAGGTTTAGGTGTGCTTGCTCCTTCATGAAGACATGCAGTGTGCTTGCAGCTTGCTTTCTGAAACATGCCCAGGTGAAATCCCACCAAAGCAGCTTCTGCCAGTACAACTTTCCTTTGTAACTGGGCGGTTGTAATGCTTTTTTGAAGGTATAGCTTTTCTAAGGTGTCTGCTCTTTAAAGGAAAGAAAAATTACTAAGAATTGTTGGAATGGCCTCTGCAACACTTCTGGCAGTTCAGCCTCTGGGTGCCTGGGTTAGGATGCAATTGCTATGAAGCTCATTACACTTGAAAAATGCAGATTGTTTTTAAGAAGTGATTTTTTTTCCTGTATGAGGGGGAAAAATGAATTCCACAGAAGTCTATTTCCAATTATAATTCTGTCCTTATACAAGTTATATTTCACTGTAAAAATCATATAACACAAGAGGTGGGAAGAGCTATATAATAACTTCGGCAACCTTGTATACGTACTTACTGTTTCTAATACAACAAAGCAGTGATCCCTTTTGTTATTTTTAGGTATTGGTAAAATTCGTGTAATATGTTAATTACAATTAATTGGAACTGATATAAACTTGGAAGTCAAAATTTTCAGAATGGTGAATGTAGGGGAATAAACAGCACTATTTTTAAAGAAATAATCTTCCAGAAGAACCAGTAATAATATGAAAGTCAGTGTTTAACTTAGACTGGTATTCCAGGGATATGGTTAAAAGGAAGGAGCACTATGAAGGAAGGAGCTACTGCATGACATACTTAGGAAAAAAAAACAAGCAAACTTAATGGTGATTGAATGAGGCCAAAGTTAACAATACTAATTGTTTTCCATTTTTCCATTTAAATATAGTTCAGTGTAAATGATTCATCTATAAATCTGGAGGCCTTTCAAATTACAGAAATGTGATTTAAATATGAAATAAGCACTCAGACCTCTAAAATCTGGAAGGAAGGGCTCAGGTGCTCACTAACTGTGGTATTTATTTTTTAAATTAACTATTCTATGCTAAGTTATGGATTTTGGTGTTTCGGTCTTTTTCCAATATTTAAACAAAGTCTTTGCATATGTAAGCATCACTAAGGCAAATGAAATTCAACATTAGTGTTTAGTTTTCATGGTAACGAATCTTTCTACCGTGCCGTAAGTACTCCGGCAGGAACATGTGCTGCTCATCTTGTGCAGGGCTGTTTGTCTTGTATATTCAAACAGTGCTTGACTTTTGGGAGTAGAAAATAGTCTTAATTGTTTTTGTTTGAATACTGTGGATGTGAAAAAGAAATAAGGTTGTATGCCAAACAGCTTATGAATTAATAATCAGATACTTTCCCAGAAAATTTCATTATTTTTATTTGAGTGTCTCATCATTGTGAAGATGATATTAGTGTGTCACAGGACTTTGCATAATTGGATTTCCAGTTCAAATTTAGGCCTGGCAGGTTTGGTCAGGACTAAAGCCAGTTGTTGTGTAATCAAGGGTTTGCTGATCTTACCTTTTCCTGTATCTGTAGTAAGCCAAGTGAGGTCTCTGTCAGCAGGGAGGCTGAGGTCGGACAGAGCACTGAGAATTTATGGGCTCCTCAGGCTCGAGGAGGAACATCGCTAGGATGGAGAAGCTCTTGTTGGCCTTTTTGTGTTTGAGAAAGGTGCTCTCAGGCTGCTGCCTTCCACCCCATTCATACTTTCTTTGTCATTAATACTAGTCCATGCTCTAGATGGCTGAACAAGTGTCAGATGGTAACACCTCTGCAGGGAAGGGTTATATTTTCCTGAAGAAAGCTTTCTTGGTGAAGGACTCCCCCTGGAAACTGCCCTCTAATGATGTGTATTCAAGTGGTCGTGGTTTTTTTTGTTTGTTTGTTTTGTGTGTGTGTGTGTGTTTGTTTGTTTGTTTGTTTTTTGTCAGTGGAATAGAAATCATTTACAGAGTGATGCATAGACAGGGTGGATCAAGTCTGCTGCAGCTAAAGGCAATCACTTGTGTAAAGCGCAGCTGCTAAACAGCATATGTTCTGCATCAGACAGCAATTTCATTGTTAACTGTGCTTTCATACTCTATTGCAAAGGTATTTGGTTTTACATAAGTGCAGTCTAATTTCTAACAATGGAATTTTGCAACAGTCTCTTAGAGCTTTGTCTTTGGGAAAAAGCACTTTGCAATTTTTTGTACTCAAGTAGCTTCACACCTCATCTCAAAAAATGTTTTTTTGTCTCCTGTCAGTGCTGCTTTCCTCTCCCTAGCAGCTACCCCTCTCTTCCCTACTTCCACTCCTTGTAAATGCTCTAGGTTCTTTCAACTAAGGTACCAAATTACGAAGTGTTCACAGGAGTTTGTAGGGCTAGCGTAGAGTTCTGTTACTCAAAGCACAGGCCAGGTCATGCTGAAAGGATGGCAGTATCACTGTATACTCATCCAGCAGACTCAGTTTACTTCTAACTGTTGTATAATTTGTGAAGTTTTCCTGTATTCATGCAGATAACATTAAATGTTGTAGATCAGCCAGTGCAGATCAGCCAATCACACAATTACTACACACACAAAGAAGTTTTTATTACTGCAGGAATGTTTCACTCGTGCTAGAAAGCAAACAAGCATAGCAAACCTACAATGCATTCTGTGGCACCTGTAAAGAAATTGTTCTCTTGAAGTAATACAGCAAAAATTGAGGCTGTCTGCCTTGATTTAAATGTCAAAAGCAATTTCCACACGTTTCTGTAGGTTAAAAAGAACAAAAAGAAGAAAAGGAAAAAATCACCAGAGTGTTTTAAAAAAGATAGTCACGCACACCAGAACTGTTTGTTCAAGTGAGAATTCTTCGTGTGTTTCATATTTCCACACTTCTGGTGTATCCTGATACTATTATTTTTAAGTTTGGTTAGGATACTTGGTTCTTGTAGATAATATAGTAACAATGCATGCTATACCTGTGACATCTCAGCTGCTTATATATGCATTTTTCATGCCCTTGCCCTAAGAAAACGTCCGTAAAAGGATGTTCTTAATAGGAAAAATGTTAACAAGCTCCCTTCTTCACACTTCATATAAAAATGTGTTTTTGTTTCATACGGTGTTCGTGTGCAAGCTTGGAGACAGCAGATAAAATAACCAAAGAGCAACACATCTCCATGTTAATGTGATAGGGGAAATACCCCAATTCTGTATTTAAGCATAGATCATAGGGTTGGTTAACATGAGAAATTATCCTTGGTTTTGCATTATTCCAAGCGTGAAAAATAGTAATAAAAGTAGGAATGAAATAGGAGCTATTTTTACTTCTAAAAAGTATCTTAAAAAAAATAAAATAAATCCTCATTTCAAGTGTATTTAATTGGAATTTTTGCTGTGCAGTCAGTTGTTAAGTGATTGTTTTTGTCCAAACATAACAGTAATTTGAAAGAGATGTTCTCTTGAGTTCCAGGGTAGAGGCGCTGGCAGCTTTTTCTTTTGCTGCTCTTGTTCTCTGTTGTTGACTAAACTTCCCCTGATCTGATCTTGCCTCTCCAGCTTCTCTTCTGTTTTGCTAACTGATCGCTTCACGGCCAATTTTTGCCTGCCACCAAAGCTCTGAACCACATGTGTGTAGACTGCCTTTGATCTCACAAATCCACCCAGGCTAAAATGGCTTTGAAAATAACAGTGAAGAGAAGCTGAAAGGGCTCTGCTGGCACTATTGCTTATTTATAGTGTTTTGTTTGTTTTTAAATGGAAAGCAGCCTCTCATGTACTAATTAAGTATTTCAGAAAGTGTGTGAACATAAAAACAATGAGAGGGGAAGGAAGGCTGACAGTATGTGGAACACATTTAAAGTTAATTGGATACATCCCGTGTTGTATTTGATAACTCCCGTGTTCTTCCCCAAAACACAACCAAACTTTAAAGCGCACGTGTATATTGTCAGCCTTGGTGCTAAGTTAACTTATTTTTGGTCTGAGAATTATAGCCAAGAGGTCTTTACAATCTGTGTGTAGTTTATTTCCATTTTCATCAGGATACACACACAGTAAGCTTCTAGCCACCATCTGGTAATCTGTATGAGTCGACAGCCTCAGTGCCAGTAAAACTGGCTGTGCGTGCCAGAGCTGTGGTTAGGAGCTTAGTCAGAACACACCAACACCTGTGCAGGAGACTATTCTTACCCAGTTAGATCAGCTACTCCGCAAGGCCTTAGATTGCCTTAAAATTTATCATTTGAAACAATCCTTTAGCGGTTCTTTGGAATAAAAAGTTTGATTTTTAATAATTTATGGACGTCAGGAAAGATTTTAAATGGGAGGCTTTGGAACTAAAAATATTGTTCCTTATATTTCAAATCCTGTTTTTATTACTTTTAAAAATCTTTCTGCTAATTGAATTCATTCATCATGCATTTCATGTCAGAAGAAAGTTACTATGCTGAAAGTGATGAAAAGAAGCAAGCAAAGTGTAACCTTGTTTCTGTTCCAGTCAAAGTATTTGAATATCCCTTTAGTATGTATCATTGGATTGTGCTGTTCAATATACTAATGACACAGCTAAGACCGATTTTGGTTATTCTAATGCTATCTTATGGTGAGTCTGCATCCAGTTCTATTTTGGTTATTAGCTACACCAGTAGAAGGTGCCCATCTTTTAGGAGTGACATGTTGATCTAGTTTATATCCTCTTAATGTACTTTAGAGGCACATCCAAACAAGTAGGCAGTTTACCAAAGAGTTGTCAGGTTTTCTGTTTTTCTTAAAATATTACCTGTTTTTCTTAAATAGTGCCTATGCACTTAGAAGCAGTTAGTGTTTGGAGTTCTGCAAAGGCGTTGAGATTCCTGTCGTTGAATCCAATAGGAGTAGATGCCTAAATGCTTTTGAGGATTTAAGGGTTATATGCCTTGACTGGATTGGTATTATTGTCTAATAACAGATCTAATGGCTTGTTGCCACTGACCAGGTTCCAGTTTTCTTTCTCAGTTTTCTCCTTTCATTATTTGCAGAATATAATTCGTTCTTCTGGTGGTGGTTTTCTGCTGGGTTAGGTGGGTCAGCTGGATCACCATGGGGTCAAACCACAAACCAGCGTAGGGGAAGGTGAAGCTGCATCAGCATGTGTGAGGGCAAAGGTGTTAGGTATGTAAGTGACATGAAATCTCACTTTTGTTTGCTCTTCACTAGAGCAGGTGGGTGGCAGTTTCTAGCGGGAAGATCAAGGAAGATCAATTCCTTGCAGAATCACAAAAGCCTTCCTGATTTGAGACAGAATTCTGCTGTAGCTGTTGAGGAGCAATTAAGCTAATTGAAGCAATGGTGCAAGTTAGTTCAGGCATAAAGAGGACTTCAGACCAGTATTTTTCTTCTGTAATTTTCTTCTGAACACTACATGTTTAGAAGTTCTGTCTGGTCCTACTCAAATCGTACAGTAAGGCATACATTGGTTGGCGTTTTTGGTTTTTAGAAAGTTAAAGTTGTAGTGTTAAGATGTAAAGACATTCCTGTGTCAATCATTGCATTTTACCTCTCTATCAAAGTGTGCATAGAAGCTACAAATACAAACCTCTTATATATCGGTAGGAGTAACACTTGATTATATATTGAGTTTTCTATTCAGTGACTTTTCTGTAGATACTTAAACTGTTTCTCTAAATTGGTACTTTGGCTGCTGGCTTTTTTTTTTTTCCCCTGAGGAATATGCAAGTAATTCCACGCTGTTTTATCCCCATGTCCTTTAAACAGTGTTATAACATAAAATTTTTGAGACTTTTTATAGAAGTGTTACTCTTTTGACTTCCTGTGATTTATATTCCGCTTTGTTCTTTACATTCTCTGTAGATTCTGGGTCAGAAAAGGACACTTTCTGAGGGGGTGTACTCATCAATTCGATAGGAGCCTCCAAAAAATGTGATTAAGGCAGAATTAAGGTCACGGGCACACATAGATAATGTGGGTTTGGATTAGCACTGAAACCTTGGATGAAAAAGTTCCCTGCAGCTTAATTTAGACAAGTGGAAATGAGGAGTTAGGGTCCTGCTTCTCAAACATGATTACGTAACTGCCTTTAATTATGCTTTTGCAGCACACTATTTCCTCTTCTTTTCATGAAAATGCTGTATGCTGTAGACATTTTTTCCCATAGTTGCCATCACTGTCTGTAGTAGACATTGAAGACAATACTGAAAGACTTCAGGACTCAAGCTGAACTTTGACTTCACTAGCAAGGAAAAAAAAGTAGCATGACCTCATCAAAAGATGGAGGCATCAAAAAAGCCTGAACTTCTGTATAGGGCCCCTCGGTGAAGTGGTGTGTCCAGCTGCAAGTAGGAGACTTGGGACAAATGAAAGGAGCAGAAATATTTGATTTGATTATCAGTAAGCTACCCAGAAAGATATTTCTGGGTAGTTTACTGATAATTGAATGAAGTAGAGGTATTTGTGTAATATGTTTTTTTTTAATATTGAAATGTCATCTTTTAAATGGTTTTCATCTGAATGCTTCGTTTTAAGAAGCTATTTGGTCTCAAGGCAATCCTGAAAGAAAACAGTCAGTGATACTGTAATATTTTTATTGAAATTTGTTACCTACATATATTTCACAAGGTTTTTGGAACTTCCGAAAAAGTATGGATTTAATTGTGGGAACAACAGAAATTGAGAGAGAGGAGTGAGTTTTTTTACGTTTTAGTGAGCATTGCTTTGTGAAGTCTAACTGCAGTTCTGAATGTGTCCTCTATTTTTATCCATAGCACAAAAAAAAAGATTCCTTTAATAGCTAAATAAAAAAAAAAAAATTGTCAATGTGATGCCATTAAATTTCTGAGTCTGATCTGGAGGCAGAGAATTAGAGATTTTCCTTTCAGTGAGGAGCTGAAAATTGGAGACTTTGTCTGGATTTCCTTCTGGGCAAATGTGGGGGGGTCCAGAGGTAACATTTTGACTGAAACATTACCAGCCTTTTATCTGATGTGCAGCAATGGTTGTTATCACATAGAAAAAGATCTCCTAAAAAAAAAAAAAAAGAAAAAAGAAAAAAAGTTAAATGCCTTTAGTAACTGCAGTTACTTTGAGTACGAATTGTGTCTTTTCCCAGCTTTAATGTGTGAAAGCTCTTGCCAAATATTGCCTTTGGTGCTTGCAGGCTGAAGGCAGAAGCGCAGCAAAAAATGGAATGATTTAAGGTGTTGGTGTGACAGCTGGGGGTAGAAATGGAAGATAAAAGAACGAAATGACAGGTGAGGAAGGCGAGGCAGCTGTGTGAGTAAGATGACTGGAGCTTTGGGGAGTTGGAAGTAAAAAGGCAATTAGGAACTCAATACAGAAATGAATGAAAGCTTGGGGAAGCGTAGAGGAGAACAGTGGATCGGGTGATTGTGAATCTCATGTTGCAGATGAAAAGTGAGCTCTAACAATCCCATGTTTGCTGGAATACCAACAAGTGGAAGGTTACAATCGTGCAGTCTAGATTAGAAATGAGAAAGTGAGGACAGTCTGCTAGGAGAAATAGATTTTATGCCCAGATCCAAAACAGATTTTCCAGAAATGCTGTTTTGATGAAAATTCCCCTGTCCTTGTGATATTTTATTCACTGTAAAAACACTTTGAAATACATGCTAATTGAACTAGCACTTAAAAATGGGAAAGACACCAGTGCAGGTCTTTTTCTTCATAACTGAAATAATTGTTATATATAGTATTACCCATACTGTGTAGGTATTTAGGAATGCATGGAAACCAGAAAAACAATAACTAAGTGAAGAGTTAGTAAGAGCATAGCAGATGACTGTCGACTGGAAATAGACTGAGGCAGGGATACAGATTATAAATGAGAAAAATAAAAGTGTTTAGAAGGTTATTATGGTTTAGAATTTCAGAGGGCAGAAGTAGACCAAAAAAAAAAAAAAGAAAGGTGCAATTAAATTTGCAGGTGGTAAGGTGTAGGGGAATTTTAATATTTTGAATTTAAGGTATGCTGAAACAAGTAGAGTATTGGCAATCAAAAATTAATTTTGTCTCACTCCGTCCAGTTGGGTTTACTGTAAAGGGGATTTACTGTAAAGAGGAATGTGTTAAGGTGACTTGCTGTGCTAAAGGTTTTACTGAAGTCCTAGAGAAGGATGCCAGCAAGATGAGGTAGAAGATGGCCATATACAGAAACATAAGTTGCTTCATAATACAAGTGGGAGTGAAATTTGTATTTAGAATTGATTCATTATATTTTTGCAAGTGTGTTTCCCTGTGGATAAGGGAGAGACATAGCTGCTCAGGGTGTCCAAAGGACAGTGAGAAATAACTTCATGACCAGTGGAGCAGGACTCAAGGAAGGGTTTGAGAGAATAAAGTTTGTACCAGTGTAGATTCTCAAGGACCGTGAAAGCGGCAAGAAAAAAAAAATGCTAGAGGGTGAAATTGAGGGGAAAAATGATTGCTTAAGATATTAAGCGTAGTCAAATGTCAAAGAAAAAAAAAGGCAACACAAACTTGAGAGAAGGAAATGTTGTTGAAAGCTGGGCAATATGTGCTGTTTTCACGATTTTAAAAAGATATTTTGTGTACAAAATATATTGGAAAGGCAATGAAATATCAGCATTTGTGATTTGGAGAAGGCTTTGTAGAGGAAGTGTTGCTGTAATCTAGGTTTGACAGGAGAAAGGAAGGAATAAGTGTGTGTGTATACACAAATTGAGCATGATTGAAGAGTGGCTTGTTGACACTGGTTAGAAACACAAGCAAAGATTTTTGGGGCTGTTTTGCCAAGATGCCACAATTGTGTGAGTGCTATCTTGTGTGCACAACATTGCTTTTTGAGAGGAGACTGAAAAAGTTGCATAGCTCACTTGAAATGAGAGTGCTATGGAGAACCTGAACTGAGCAAAATGGAGCAGGCCAGCCTCACATCAAATACAGACAAAAAGTTTTCTTCAGCAGCAAAAACCCACCGTAGTACCCTTGACCACAACATGGTTTAAATGGTTTAAATTTTTGTATCACAGTGGGAGGTATTGCAGTCTAGAAGTGCATCAGCACAGGCATTCTTCACCTTCCTTGCTTCCTACAATAGACCTGAATGTTTACACTGCATACACAGAAAATCCTTTCAAGTGTGAAACACCCTACCTGTCTTTTACCAAATGATGGCTAGAGTAAACATGCTATTTGCTTACGCTTCACTGTTCCAAAGCTGTTTTGAGAGTTCCCCTTTCTTTGTATTGTTAATGCTGATTTTGTTTTGATATTAAAGATACCATGTTTAAGGTATAGTTTGGTGTTGCTTAGCATTGAGAATGAAGAGGAAATCTTCCAAGCCCTTTCTCTGTCTGCACTTTGATATCTAGTTGGCTGCATCTTGTGCTGTGCACAAAAGCTTGTAGTGAGTTTTCGGATGTCAAAGTGAAGGCTGGAAAGCCAGGCACAATTCCTAGGGACCCCTTAGACATGGCAGCAGAAACTGCAGTTGTTGTTGTTTCTTAAAACCTTGCAAGTAAACTGTTAGCACTGAAACTCAGGAAACCTAAATGTGTATGCTGTTGCTGCATGGCTCCTAGTGTTTGTTTCAACTGTGAATTCCCAGAATAACCTTTTAAGTAATTGCCTGGTATGGCTTGGGCACTCTAGTTGCAGATATGCATAAAATACAAATACGGTTATTCTGTGAATAGGAACACTTTCAGTTTCTGAAAAGCCCGTTTGTTTTTCTTAGTATTCAACCTTTCTTTCCTGCATTTTGGCACTCTTCCTCCTCTCTTTCCCCATGACATAATTCGAGCTGGAAACAAAATCTATTTGTGTCTGAGGCTTTGAATGAACCTTAACAGGTGCATATGTACATTCACTGTTCATCTGTTCTTTGAAAACTTTATGGGAGAGCACTTTTGAATAATCTGTCCAATTAACATGTTGAAGAGATGTACAGAGGTGATTATTTAGCTTCTTGATGTACTAACTGTGTGAGTTCAGGATGAGAATTTCATTTATTCTTCTATTAATTTTATTTTTCTCTGAACTAGTGTTGCATGCTGCTAGCTTCTGTATGCTCCAAAGCTGAGTTCCATGGTATATCCATCTCTGTTTTTCCCCTCAAGTGTCTTGATCCTTTTTCATCGATATTGTCTTTTAAGTCTTTCTAAAACTTAGACAGATTTTCTCTCTAGAAATGTCTGGTAGGTTAAAACAGGCTGATTCAACCTGGGATCAGACACTCTTATTTTTTACAGGTAGTTTTGGGTGTTGCCTCTCCATCATAGATTGCTTGTATCTCTCTAAGCATTAGACTCAAGTGCATGGTCTGTCAATTCTGTGGGATTTTACCCACTTTCTGGGAAAGGTGGCAACAGCTGGCAGCACCATTGCTCTCTGAGCCCATGGAGATGCATTGATACAAAGCACTCATAAAAATTAATTATGGTAATATCTATGTTCTTCATACCCATTCTGTGGTGTGGCTTCTGATGAAGGAAGTATGGCATCTCTAATAGAAACTTTGAAAGTGTTGAGGGACTTATGTTTAGAATGAATTTGAGACAAATGGAATCTAGTTTCATGTCACAATTGAGTTGGTTTTGAGGGGATAACATTAACAAAAAGCAATACCAACTGTTACTTGCATTCTTTCTAAGGAGATATGATTTCAAAAACAAAAAAAATAACAAATCTGTTGGGTGAACCACTGCTGATATTGAGAGTAAAACTCATTTTAGGTTCCCCCATACCATCTGTCCAAACCCACATAAACAAATTAACTTTCTATTGAGAGTACATGGACGAGGTTTCAAGAACTGAATAAAATCTGGTCATTTTGATATCCCCCACAATATAATTTTTGTGCGACTTAGGAGCCAGGTTCCATTCTTTCATCTCTTTCTGTATGAAGAAATTGCCCCATTAAGATTGTACTGGAAATATGTGGAGACTTCTGAAACTGTAGTTGAGATTTAAAAAATGGGTCAGTAAATGGAAAGCTAGTATTACAGGCAACTGAAAAATACGTATGATTAGTACTAATAATTAATAAAAAATTGTCCCATGATTGTCAAAAATAGATTTATTGACATCAAGCAATTGTTACTCAAAATCAACCTAAATAGTATTACTAAGACGGCAAGGCTTGACATGAAGCCTTTAACAGGGTATGTTTCAGATATGTTTTCAGGGTATGTTTCAGAGCTCTTTTGTTGTTTTTGTAAGCTATTAAATATTTTTATGTGAGACTTGGAATAAATATCTGCACCAGATCTCATTCAGAATTATTGACGAAGCTTATAGCTGACACACTGGAAAAGTGTTAGCTCATAGAGGAGCCAGGTAAATGAGGCAGAGAAGCCTGGAACGCTTGGTAAACTCAACACAGAAGTCTACATTTTTACTACAGTGACCACTAAAATTAAGTAAGGAAAAGAGATGCCGTAGTAACAGGCCTATGATAAGGGATACTGGGGAAAGCTAGGGAAGTTGTGTTTTTCATATGATGGTGGTATGATTAGGGTAGAGAATATGAGGCTAGTGAAAAGTGAAGGAGTGTCCCATTAAGCAGTCTGCTTAGTTTCACAAATTGAATTAAGGAGCATTTTCATCATTGGCTGTGATCACTCAAAAAGGGAATAGAAAATGTTCCTAATAGGACTGTTTACTTAGCAGAGGAAAGTAGAATAGGATTCAGTAGATGGAAATTGAATCTAAAGACATTTGGGGTTAGAAATAAAGTGTTGCTTTTCAACAGTGAGTATAGTTAGGCATTTCACAAATGTACCGGAGTTACAGTAAATTTTTCAATTTTGAAAGACGATTTGACAATTCCTAAATAATAGCTGATTTCCTTCTTAAGGTACGTGTAATTCAAGTAGATGTTAATTCAAAAAAGTGCAGTGGCCTGGGTTTTATGGGGTGCAAAATAGATTACAAAAATTGTCCATTCTGGCTTAGTAGTCTTGATGAATAAGAGAGGCTGTCTGCCTTCCACCTCAAGGCAGTTTTGGGCAGTTTCCTATTTCACTGTTGGCATATTTGTGAAGTCAGTCTGGCTGTACCTCACCAGCATATTTCATACCGTCTGCTTCCTGCAGTGCTGAAAGTCTGCTGTGTTACAGCGATGGTTAATCAGCATTAGCCCTTTTTGGTATAATATGTATGGCTAACAACTATTGTAGTCAAATAATCAGCTTTTTGTTGGAGAGAATTCATTACTCACCAGCATTGGCAAGTTGAGTGCTTTGTATCTATCTGCACTTGAGGAAGCCCTGTCAAAGTACTTATGGCTTTGTTTTCATTATTAATCATTATGTGGAGCTTGGAATAACAGTTACTACCTGTCCTGAAACTGAATCAGTGTGATTAAATGCAAAAGGGAGTAATATGGACAGCATCTGTAAAGGGTAATTGCAAATAAATCAATAACTAATGGTCCCTGAATGTGTTTACTACTTCATTGTAGTGATATATGAACCTTTGTAAATCCTTTGTGCTTACACCAGTTATTGAGACGATCACAACGTGTACTTTAGTACAAATGAAAAAATTAATGTCTACTAGAGATTGAGACTATAAATACAATTTTGAGGTTCCAGACAATGTCTTAAAAGTGGGATACTAGTTTAAGGAAAAATGAAACTTGTTTAAAATTTGGAAAGTTAGTAAGGGAAAATAAATGGCAAACTTAAAAATTTAGTTGAACGTGGAACATCACTGTTGGATGAGACTAATCCAACATGGTAGGAGAACTGTTAAGAAAACTTCTTCACTTATTGCAAGCACAGAATAGGATCGTGTCCAACCGAATCTGAAAAATAATAAAAATTTCCACACCTATTTACAGTGAATGTATTAGAAATAAAATCAGAGTGGATGCAGATGAACTGTACTTTAAAACATCCATAAATGAGCATATTTTGGATTAGCTTGTAAGGACTTGTGTCTTCTAGTTTGGCATTGCTATTTCCATAAACTTTCTTTTCTACTTATGAAATGTCTTTGACACTTTCATTCTCTTCTCTTTGCACAGAATTTATAGGGACACTACTTGTGATTCTGGCAATCCTAACAATGTAGAAGTGTTTTTTCTTAGCTTAAATAGACAATCCATGTGAAAAATCTGTCTGAAATGGCTAGTAGCTCTGCTAAAGCATGTTGAGTAGAAGAATATAGCAGTTTTTGCTTGTGCAGTGTTGGAATTTGGTGGAAATCTGTCCATTTTCTCATGTGCTAGGAAAATAGTCCTTTTGGATTCTTGGTGTTATGTTGGAATTCTTAGAATTGTGATCTTGTTCTTTTGCATAATGGGAAGATCTTTTTTATAAAAAGACACCCCATGTGCTGGAGGAAGGAAGGAATTAATGAAGAAACATTTGGCAGTATTTTGTAGCATGAAAACACTTTGATAGCTGGTAAAAGCTACAGTGTTCATTTTGGTTATGATCTTTTTGACTGAACTGCATAATGACTTAATAACCCTTTGTAGGGAAAACATTAATTTTAACAATTATGAATCAGTGTTTGACGTGCCAGCCTTAAGTATCACAGGGCCTGTATGCATAGCAGTCTTCTCATTTTCTTTTTCTGTCAGCACTTATTTTTCCATTTGCACTTATGTCCAGTAACAAGAATATTTTCGAAGAATATTTTTCTACTTTGAGAAAAAACATTTACCAAATACAGTAACACTTAACATTCATAAATTCAGTCTTCCTCTTGCTTCATGTCTTCCACACTTTGTAATATACGCGTGTATAAAATGTATATATTCTGTACATATATAATACATAAACTTTACATATAATTAAAAGATTTGTACACATATTGTAAAGCAATACATTAGTCCCACTGTTTGTTACAACAAATAAATCTGTTTCTAGAAACTCTCTTCAGAGGTATTTTAGTACAGTCTTTTGCTATATTTAAAGAACTAATGTTTGCCTGAGTAAATCTCTTATCTTCCCAGCTTACATTGCATTTATGGTATTATATTTCTAATGTGTGTTGGGATTCTGTAGACATGGAGGTAGATTTTATATTGTTAGGTATTCAAAGGTCCTATATATTTCTCGGCAGAGAAAGAAAATACACAGAACTAGTAACATTCAGAATGAACTTTTCAAAATGAAATATTTGAGTAGAAAAACAATGTGGAAGAAATAACCTGACAACTCTGCAGAAATGTGATACAGATGCTTAGGAAATTACTCTTTACGTTGTATGCTGTGTCTCAAATTGTGCCACAAGTTCAAAAGGGCTAAGTGACTTAGTACTTCTGGGACAAAAAGATGTAAGATAAACTCTAGAAACCTAAAAAGCATCTATTTTAATTACAACTATCATTAAGACAAAATTTATGTCAACATTTTGTAAGCTTCTCTCTTACTAGGGCCATATATTTGGATAGAAGGAGACTCCTACAGCTTATGGCTTGAGCCGTTCCCAGGGAGCATAAAGGGTGTGCTGTGTTTGGTGATGACATGAATGCATTTTGCTTTCACAGCAAAATTACACTGTGCTACAATGGCATGCAAAAAAGTGTTTTTTCTAATACAGACCTTGAATGAAATGTAATTCTACTAAACACATCAAGGAGTTGTTTTTTTTTTTTTTTATCTTGTGTGTCTTTTCTTTTTCATTTTGACCTCAGGTTATCAGTACAAATATTTTATAGTAACTTAATGGATAATGCAAGCTGAATTTAAGAGTCTTTATTCAGTTCTGTAAATACGTTCTTTTAACACCAGGTTTTCAAACTGTGGGTGGTAAGCTAGCTGTTACTGCCTCTAACCTTAGGCTCTTTCAACCACTTCAAGTGTTGCAATGGGATGAATTGTACAAGAAGCCTAGATTTGATATAGGTTGTGATTTAAAAATAAATAAATACTATACTATCTATAGTATCATGCTAAGCATACTTAATGATCTAGGGGGCTTTTTATGCATTTGGATTTGGATATGTTATGTTTAATAACTAAATTGTTGATTCACGTGGCTGCTTTGAGGAACCAAATAGGAATTAGACAACTTATTTGAAGAAAGCATCTGAAGCTGTTAATCATCTCGACTATAGCATACTTCTCTACTAGAGAATATATCAATGGTGATGAACAATTTTCAATACATACAAAAATGACAATGTTGCAACATATTTGGAGTATGCCAGAAAGCTGAATTAACTTCATGTCTCTCATATAGTCAAAATTACCTCTTTAACATGCCTAATTGAGTTGTATGGCATACTCAGCACGTGTTGCAGTAATTTAAAGTATCACTGAAGTTTAATTGCACTGTAAGCAAAATTTAAATGTACAAAATAAAATTATAATTGGTAGAAGATTCTGTGTTTTATTGTACCGTTGTTTATTTTACCATTGATCATAAATTTAGTAGCTTTTTCAAGTATAAGCCATTTAAAGAGGGGATGGGGAACGTCTTCACAAATAACATATGGTTATTTGTGATTTACAAAACATTTATGAAAATCCAGGCAACCAAGTGCATACCTTGTATCATCATAATTTACTGCAGTGTTCTCATTAATTTTCTTTGACTTATGCTTGGCAAATGATCAAGTTGTGTTTTGTAACAGTCTTCACTTGTTTATGTAAAATTACAGTATAGATACAGTTGCTTTGTACATTTACGATGTATTAATATAGGTATTGTTTTGTGCCCTGTAGAGGATTGGTTATCTGTAGGTTAGTTCATTTTTTTTTTTTTTTTAAAGAAGTCTAATAGGAATATATTCTGTCGTTATGATGTGATTCTATGAGACAAGAATCAGGTCAACACATTCAGAATTGCTACTAGTAAAATAGCATTGAATTTATTCTTTTGTCATAACTTTACATTCTCAATTCCTGTTAAAGGTAACCAGAAGTAGATATTTAAAATCCAGACCTAGTGGTACCAATATAGATTTTGTATCTTAGAGTTGTAATGTTGCAATATTTAAAAGTAATTTTAATTATTTAATTTATTAATTTATATTACTACCATCAAGGAGTGGTAAATTACAATTTGGATGATTATTCTATCATTTGGAGATGTATCACTCAGAATAATAGTACCTTTGTGCACTTCTTTGCACTGTGGTTCCTCCTTCACCATAGTGATTCACCAGAGATTGCTGGTCATGCTATATCCCGTAACAAAGTAGGTTAAGTAATTAAAATAAGGGACTAAAATTACATTTTATGAGGTTGCTGAGATAGTAGAAAGCATGGAAGAAGTCACAAGTGGTATTTCTGCACAGCATCAGTATCCTTCCTGAGACGGGACAGATTTTCAATTAATACTTTCTGATGACTCTTCCTTCTCTGAAAAAAATATATTTATTTTCATGAAGTTGTAACATTTGTTTTCCATTCCATGTGGCTGCAGAGCATCAGAAATCCAGTAATCATTCTGGGCTTAGTCCTCTGAGCTCCTTGAGCAAGCTCTCAGTCCTCTGAGCAACTGCAGAACTCCAAGGGCTGTGCAGTCGCTGTATATACTGCGTCTCCTGAGGAGAGAGAGCAAGGTGTGATCTTCCCCTTGCATGTTGTGCCCATCTGCAATTTAGCAGAAGCTAAAACGTTGCAGTTATTTTATTTCTGTGGGATTTGGCTGTGTGTTTTGCATAGAGTAAGGTTTTTTCCTTTTATACCTTTACTTTTTGAAATAGTGGCAATAAATTTAAACTAGCTGTGGTAGTAGTAAACATTTGAAGAAAATTACAACATTTCAGTGATGTTTATAATTGCTAGCTGCTTCTTATTCTTCAAATCTCTCAGATTAGTGATCATTGAGAAACACTGTTTTAATAGCCACAATAAAAGAAACAAAGTTTTAGTGCAGTAGCCTCCTATCTTAAAGTTTATCCCTTTTATAGTAGACAAATAACTTATTAAAATTTATCAACAAGTGCTAATAAGAGCTCTTGTCAAAATAAGTACCGAGTGTCTGTGATAGTTACATTTATCATACTACTGCTTTCTACTTTATTGCGTAGGCACCAGCTGTAGGAAGACTCCATTTGGCAGACCCTTAAAAGTGTTATTGTCAGGAGCAGTTTCAAGTTGAAATTTATTGGTAGTACCAGTTCCCCAGCTCTTCCAAGTTGCATGAATACAGTAGCTTTAAATGTGAAGTCAGAACAGTTTTAGGTGCTCTTTTAATTAATTTGTTTTTATTACCTATTGTGTGTTATCCTCATGTTTGTTTAAAAAGAAAAAAAAATGAAAACTTGTCAGAGTTATATACTGAATAAGGAGGATTTATGTGGCCACAACCTTTGTAGGTGATTTTTATGCTTTTTATTAGCAAGCCAGGCAAGATATAGTATGCAATAAAAGTTTTACTGTGCTCTCCTGCTATGGCTTTCAACTTTCTTTCCTTATATTTCAGATGTTTGTAAAATAATTACAGCCATGATTAATATAGTAAAACAAGGTGTAAATGTGTTGTGGTACACTCAGTATAGACACAGGAACATTCTGAAATTGAGTTGTTTCAGTGTTTAGAATCAGACAACATAGACTACTGAATATTTTACTGGTGGTGGCATTCTGTTCAGGGGATACCCTGAATATCTTAAGATATTTTTTCTCTCAGTCTGCTAGAAAAGGGTATGTTATTCCTTCAAGTTGAGAAAATACATACAAGGGGGAATAATTTTGGTTTACTTTATTTTATATTAATTTTCTGTCGTCATTGCAGCAAAGCACTTAACCAGGTATCTATTGAATTAGTATTGATACATGGTTCTTTTTGAGGGAAGCTATCTCCATTGCATCAAAACTAAGCTATTCAGAGTGCGGTATCGTGATTTTCATCACCAAGAAGATGGAAATAGGCACTGACTTAAATCTCTCTTAAAAACTTAGTTTGAACCTTCAAATAAACTGAAGTAGTGTTGTATGCCGTCTTAATGGTGGTCATTGGTCACATTACTCATCAGAAATTGTCTGATTCTTGTAAAAACAGTAATTTGAGGAAAAATAGTTGGGAAATCTTATGTTATAGTTTGCTTTCTTAAATGTTCTAGCTTGACATAGTTTGTTTTTGATAGTTGGATGAGTAAGATTCATTCATTGTGAGCAATTAGAGCCAAGACTCTTTCCATTCTCCTTTGATAAATTTGTATCTGAAGATTTCTTCTGCTTCCCGTTTGAGCGTGTGGGTTCTTAGTAATCTTCAGCCTGTGTTGAAGGCTGTGATAATGTATACAAGAACTGAGATGATGTGTAAGAAATAAAGCCCTGTTTTGAGAACTGTATGTTTAACAAGGACTTCCTGAGTAGGCTTGCTGATTTCCTTAGAACTGCTTTGATATTCAAGAATTAAACTATAGGAAACTTAATATATTGAAATTTGTTTATCTAAAAGAAAAAAAATGCAAAATATATTTTCCAGAGTGTAAGCAAAACTGAATTTCTGGGACATTTAAGCAAACAACCCTTAATTTTCTCATCTTTCTAATTTGGGGTAAAAAGATTATAATGGTCTATGAATGTAGCTGTCATTGATCAGTGCAGTACTTTCCAAAGTACAGAAGTGCAGAGATATTCCAGATTTGGGGTTAGAATCGAGAACAGAACACCTCCTCAAAATTATTTAGACAATAACACAAATCAGAATGTTTTGCTGAGACTTTGACATATACAGTAGCTATGACTCTAAGAAGAATTTCAGTTTTATTACTTAGTTCTCATTTCTTAACAAAACATCTAGTGTTTGCTTTAAATTGTATGTATGCATATGCCAGGAGGTGTGATGGTGATTGCTCCTATTGTGCATGTTGCTGCAGGCTGAGGATGACCTCTATAATTTTCAAATCAGAGCTGCTCCTGATGCTGTAGAGTTGATTAATTTTTTGCAGAAGGAAATAGATTGCACCTCCTCTTTCTTCACTGGAGGACTTTGATTCACCAAATTACTGCCTGATGATCCTTGCCTTAGTTAAACTTCTTTTTATTTTTTATTTAAAGTAACAAGACTAGATTTTTGCTGGCAGTTACATAGTAAAGCTAGTTAATGTAGACTTCCATTTCTCACATCTGAATACAGAGAAACCTAGAACTAGGTGATGATAATAGAGACAAGGCCCAGCTGTTATTTTGATAAACTGATTTGGATGTTTCTTGTTTCATTTTAAAGTACGCTATGCTTTTCTCAGCCGTGGGATGATTTGGAGCAGTTCCACTTATCTGTTCATTACCTTTGGTATGTTTTGACAAATGAGAATCTCTCGCGTCTTCCTCAAGGAAAATGAAAGCTGCAGACTTGATCTGAATAGCCTTGCTTTCAGAAGCAGAAAGAGCAGTCTTCCTTGTAAGAATCCAGTCAAGAAGCTTTCTAGGAGCTTTAAGGGCGAATTGTCTAAATTGTATATCTATTGCCATCAAGACAAGATTTGTATCTTATTAGGGAGAGCTAAAGCAATGGTCTGAGACTCTGAAGGTAGTTGGGTTTCTAAGCTCTTGTAGAGAATTCCAGCTTGGTCTGCAGTAAATCACTAAATACTCACGTGCCTCATGTCCATGAACAGGTTCTTACCTGGAGGAAAAAAAAATAAAATTCATTTCTTAGGGTTTGTTTTTCTGTATCAACCTGTGAGGTATTAGAGCAGGGAATGCTTTTGTGAGTTCATGCAGCCCTGGTTTCTGTAGGGCTCTCTAGGCAAGTCAAATGAACCAGTACTGCATCCTTTATTACCTGGGGGTGCAGATAGGTTTGTGTTATTACCTTTGCCAAGGATCAACCATTTGTCTTTCCTGAGGCTACAAAACAATTGAGGTTAATGATATGTGCTTCTTCCTGTTAGCTTCTTGACAGCTATGGAAATGCTTGCATGTAGATGGGGTAAGGGTGCTGGCTAACTTTCTGTCAGTGGCTAACAATCTGCTTCACCTGCAACTTAGATAACAAAGAGAGTGCAGTGTCTAAATGCCGGTCTGGGCAGGTACAGTGCACCATTTGCTTCTGCTGTTGGCAGGTACTGAGGATGTATCTCTGTGGTTCAGAGAGATGCTTTCCAGGACACCATTTTAAAAGTCCTGTTCCTTGCCTGTGATAATGAAATAATAGGATTTCACAGGCAGGAAGTGCTTTACTTTCTCCTTTATACTGACACAAGAGAAAAGCTTAATAGCTTTTCATGTTCTTCATAGCACCAGTGTCTAGCAACTTGCAGATACAAGAGTGAATGAAAACCCAGTATATTGATTTGGCCCCTTGGTGCTCAGTACAGGCATTCCTTGACTTCTGTGGCATGCATTTCCCTTGGTGATGGTAGCATCAGTCTTTGCAATCAACATGGGAATAAATATGTATTGCAAAGCCTTGTGAGGCAAGAGCTCAACTTGTGTAATGGATTCTCTTCTATCCTTAGATTTAGTGATTGAAAATAATAGAATAAGGATTAAATTATGACATTTCTGTCATTGCCGAAGTTTGATGAGAGAGGGGAGCTATCTTTGTTAGCATTCTCAGTATCATGTTTTTATTGTAGGAGCTTTTTAGGATAGATACCACATTCATTTCACAGTGATAAACAATTGTATCTGGGGAAAAAAAATCCATATTGAATTCTGTTATTTGGTAGGTAGCATGTTTGTGTTCCTTTTGAGGAGTTCAGAGCTTCCTGAGCCACCTCCATACTGAGCTATGCCTGACATAAATTGAAGTTCCAATGAAGCTTGGATAAATCTATATAGTAATAATATATTTTGGAAATACTCTGAGAGAACACCTTAAGCTGCCATTGCTTCTAAACTCCTAGGTAGCTCTCTCATGTAGGAAATCACCTCACGGACAGACTTGGTTGTTTGAACTGTCTTCCACCTGGTATGTTCTGGGGAGCCACAGAAATCAGCACTTCACCTGGCCATGACAGGTGATACTGCTCTTCGTGCTGTTCCGACCCGTTAAGTATAAGGCACAGATATGAATTATCTCTACGACTGAAACTGAGTCTTATGCTCTAGTAAAATAAAGGAGTATCGCAGCCAAGGAGGTCAAAGCTACAATTTCAGTAATTGACTTCATTGTGCTGTTGATGAGGAAGAAGAGAATAAGTAATTTTTTATTCATTTGTGTTTTGTAAACGATAGAAATTCTAATATTTCATATTATGCTCTTTTTTTTTGTTTGTTTGTTTAAACTATAGTTGTGAAATTTACAGCAATATTTCCTGAAATAGGATGCATTTTTGTCTACTGGAAAATGCAAGACTTTTTTAGTGACTTCCATTCAGAGTACCTTAGTTCGGGCTTTCCTAGAATCAATTCCCTCTGAAATGAATAGGTCTGATTACATTTAGTAATTGCTTTAGTTACTGAAAGTGAATGAGACGGTTTACAAAAAGCTTCTTGATTCATATGCATTTTAAAAGTCATAAGTCTGGTTGTGCAGACATGTAATTCTTGGAAGGTAAAAATTTGTGAAACAAGGACCATGTAAAGCTTCCAAAACTTAGTGGCACAAATTGGAATTGTGCTGATTTTTAGTTTTGCTTCACTCTTTAGCCTGTGTATAGTAAATACTGCAGGCTTATTTTAACCACTCCTAGATTTTGAAAAAGTATGGATTTTTCTTGGGACTGGCATCAGGTCCATGGGAATATTATTCCAGAAATACATTGCTGGAATGACAATGCAGGATTCCAGTAATATGGGAACTTTATGTATTTGTTTCCTAATTTTGAATGTTTCTATTTGTTTGTTTTTCCTCACATAGCTTAATCTTTCTCGCCAAAATTGTTCCTATGAGATATAAAAAAGTTTTGGTTCTGTTATCTTCTGTATGTTTCATATAAAATTTTAAGAATTGAGGTATTCATTATGGGAAATCAACCCCAAATTAATATTTGTATTGCTACTTTTAAAAACATTTACAATCCACTCTCACACGAGGAACTCAAAGGTGGATATAAGTTATTTAGTCACACACCACTTCCATTACTTCATTTGTAGTTTTTTTTTTTTTTTAAATCAGTGAGTTTACTCTGTGTAAATCCACCTAAATCCCACTGATTTTCAGAACATGTTTGCAAATTTTTTTGGTCCTTTTTTTTTTCTCAGTATGCCTCTAAATACATACAAGTGGAAATACGGAAAACTATAGACAGCTAAGGTTGGTTGAAGGCATAGGCATTTAGTTAGCACTTTAGTACAAGACATAGATGCCTTGTTAATACCGCACTTGACAAAAATAAAAAAAAGTAGGATTTTCACCACCAAAGGATGATTTTGATTACTGCTCTGCAGAATCTCCCCAGATTCTGTCTTGCTCTCCAGTCAGAAGGGCAAGACCAGCGTCCTGCATTAGTCGTCATTCTCCGTCCATGCTGTTCCACAGAAATGGAGCCCACCGTTTCATCATTATTCATCATTATAGCTTCTTGAAGTTAAAGTTTTGCCCATTCGTACAAGTGTATAAAATAATTGCATGGGGACACTGGAGAAGTTTTTTCTGCAAACAGAACTAAATGCTTAGTTTCTTAACTTCAAAGGGGAAACAAATGTATTTTAGATGAAAAAAAACCTTACATGTCCATGACCAAGTATTAAACATCTAAAGCTTTGTCAGATCCAGTCTTACTTTCTTGTAAACAAGTAAAAACAAACAGCATCAAAACCCAGTAGATACTGGACTGGGTTTATTAGGCTACATATGTGATTGAAGCCACACTGCAAAGTATGTTTCAGGTCTTATTTGTAATAGATGCACTTGTACTGATCATTAAGTCAGTAGCTAAAATTAATAGCAATTCTGATAATCATTTGAAGAGTTTGATTTGGGTTAATAGCATCCTTACAGAACATGTGGTGTAGAAAGCTTCTGAAGTGGGAGACAAAATGATATTCTCTTGATGGTCTGTAATTTTGAAATTTGCTGTACATTTATTCCTTCAAATTAACAGAACTGCTGCCATCAAGTTAAGTGCAAACAAAAAAAAAATTAGTGGATATCCCTGCTGTGTGTGCACATACTCGGATTAAAATACATAGATTTTATTCTGTTCTTAATCTTAGTGGTTATAGGCATTTTAAATAATACGGTAATTTCATTCTTTCTTTTAAAGTTTCTCGCAGCAGGATGTCCTGAAAATGTTGTAAGCGTGAAAGATCATCTTAGTCTTTAGAAAACTTTATAGTCTTTGTAAGTGGTTTTGTAATGACTAGTGTAGCCCTTAAAATATATTGTGTATGGTTACCCTCCTTATGGTCTTTAATGACAATCTATTTTTAATAAAGCTGTTTAGCTTGGTTAATTAGAGTTGGTAATAAATCTAGTCTGACTAATCTTAAAATAAATAAGATCGTTCAGATTGAAAGTGAGCTTGCAAGAATTAAGTATGTATATATGCATTTTGTTGTTTTATCACCTTTATAGTTGTAAGAAGAAATTATTTTGAAGAGTACATAAGATCTGTCTCTCAGCCCATTCTGGAGTAACAGATTTGTCTCTTGGTATGGAGAACTCATTCAAGTTACTTTAAAGCACACATTTAACCATTAATAACAACCTGATGCTCAATTTAGATCTCATGTGCCAATAATGATAAATAAATAGAGTTATATTCTGTACCAAAAGATTCTCTGTCAAGATTTTACATCAGCTGTTTTCAGCAGAGTTGATCTTGTGATGTTATGAGCTCTGAATACCGCTGTATGCAGTTCACCTGCCTGAAGCCCTGCACAGACAGTTATTTCAAGCTGATTGTAAATGACAAGTGCGGATGATGTCCAAACAGCCATCTGAAGTCTGTCTTGGACTTGAATGTCAGTATGAAGATCCATTCTCAATGATTTAGGGCCAGTTTCTTTCTGTGGCCCATACTGGATAACATCCTCAATCCCTGTTTGCAAGCTGATATGTTTCTTTCCTCCTATTCACAACCCTCCTCATGCTGCGATCTCCTCTGCCCCTGACCTGGCAGAGCCTGCTCTGACTCCAGGAGATGTGTATTCTTCTTGGGAAAGAGCCTGACAACTTCAGTCTGCTCACGTTTGATTTGAGGGCTCTTTGAGGTTTGTTGTGGAAACCTCAGCCCCCATCTCTGATGGCATGTATACAGAATGTCAAGTTTACAGTGAGGTTCTTGGTTCACAGCCAGACTGTCTCCACTGTGTCCCAGGGTCCAGATTTTCTGCTCCAAAGCTGCTGCACTCCAGCAGAAGTTCTGTGGGTCTTATGCTTTAAACTGCTGGAGCTTAAGGAAACAGGTAGTTGAGTATTCTTAGTTCTGCTCAGTATATACTTGAGGGATTTGGGCCTTTTTAGGAATCTAGTCCCACAGTCCAGCATCTTAAGCATGTTACCCATGAATCTCTGCTGAGCTATCCACTTCAATCAACACCTGATTTTGCCTTCTATTATCTGTTGATGAGGATGTTTCTCATGATGATCGTCACTTTTACTAAATGCGAGAAGTCTGAATGCCATACTCAAATGATATCCTATTACACGTAGAGGAAGTTATCTTCAGGGTTCAGTCTAAATTTGTCTAATGTCTAATTAGTTTTATCTGAATTTAAAAAAACAAAACAAAACAACTTTCTCATTTGTTCTTGAAGCCACAGATTTCCAGGACAGGTGCCTCCTTGAACATGCTGAATGGTAGGTCTGTCTTTGTCCTTTCACAATGAGTGAACAAGAGCCTTGAAGAACAGACTCTGCTTTGGGCCTGTAGCTGAATCTTACAGAGGGGTAGATCAACGCAGATGCTGTTTCCCTGCATTGCTGCTCTGGAGAGGCTGCTAAAACTCTGCAAACCTGGACCTACCTGCTGTACTGTGTGCTGCCAAACAGCATCAGCAGCTGATTTGGCTGCTGCTGTCTCCTCTGAACTGCAGCCTGATGTTTCAGTGCTCTGTTCAACAAGTGTTCATGTGCTTGTGAATTCTTTCGGAATGATGCCACGTGTGAAACTGGGCCTTTATTCCAGTAGAGAAAAGGATCATCTTGTCCATGTAGCAGTGGTCTGTGGGAAATAGTGCCCGGAGTTACTCTCAGTACAGGTCTACATATATGCATGAAGGAGAAAAAAACGCTCTTTACCTGTATCTACTCTCCTTTGTATTGTATTATTTATATGAACATACATGGCACACTTGTCTTAGTGATTGCACCAAGAATCCTGCTGCACTGAGCATGACCCTGGGACTTCATGCTTTTCATCTCTGGTGTAGGAGATAAAGAGATAAATAGATAAAGATAAGATAAAAATAAGATAAAGAGAGGGAAATCAAATACAAATTGAATGACTAGGACAAGGGCAAAGTAAGTTCTTCCCTTTGAATTTAGTTGGAGGAGCTGTGGGGCTGCCAGTTGATGAAATGGAAAGGTTTCTGAAAGTTAGTTTGTGTTTTTTTTTTTTTTTTTTTTTTTTTTTTAACATGAGATGGTACAGTGCAGAGTAGGTCACTGGATGTTAATTGGTAACTTTATACTTCTTGTTTAACGTTATTTTTTTTGTTTAAGGAAAAATATTTAGTTTACCTGAAATTTGTTTGGCATTAACTTTTGACTGTCTACCACCAATCTACTTAGTAATCTACCAAGTATCTACTTATTGGAAGCAGTGATGGTCCTGAATTGCACAGAGAGGATTTTCTTATAGGGGATTGGTATACTCTTCCAGTATGGGGTACATAAATGACACTTACAATAAAAACATCGGGCTAAGTTTGTTACTTACACCTGTACCATTACACAAACTCTGTTCTGTTTAGAAATGACAGCAGAATTTTATTTACCATTTTAACTCTATCTCACAGCATCCACACTGCAGAGTTGCTTCTTTCTTGCTGAAGTTACGCTGAACTACATAGGTGCTTTTTTCTGTTTTGGGGAAGAAGGTGTTTTGTTGGTATATACAGTGAGCTTATAGGAATATAATTATAACAGAACAAATTAATAAATCTCACAATACTCAATTGTTCTCTACAGGCACCGGTCTTTGAGATACACCTGCATTCAGCTTTAACAATATATATCAAAATTGATAAAATCAGGACGAGAAGTAAAAATTGATGAAAATTAAGCAAAGTGGAAAAATAAGATAAAATTGTGCTTTTAAAATAGTAACATAATAAGTAGTACATTGCTTGAACTTGTGTAACTTTTCTGATAATTAATAATTTTATTTTTTCTCCAGGATTCAGAGTTTCCTGTAGATAGTCACGCAGACCCACTCCTTGCTCGTGCTAAAGAATGTACTCAACCCCTGAAGACTGGAGTGTATAAACTGGGCAACACTCTAAAAGTGCACGACTTAGCAGTGAGCTGGTAGGAGCCATTAACAGTACATTAATTTTATTGTTACATGCACGTTGACTCTTATTTTTGAGCAGGCCATTCATAAGCTTTTGCTTTAAGTAGATTTTCCAAAAAACTACTGGCCCCTGTCAGGGGATATTTTCTGAGGAATATGAAAGCAGAAGAAATGATCGTGAAATATAGTGGGACCACAAATGCAGTAAAACACCTGGGCAGAACTGTTTACAGATTGAGATTCATCTTGTATGTATGAAGGGTGGGATTTGGCTAGCAAATATAAAAATGGGAACCAGGGATGTCTATAAACTCTGGTTCCAGAATGCTGAATTATAATGCTGAATATTTTTGCAATTTGTATTTGATTGCAGTTTATTCCCTTGGGTCAAAAATCAGAAGAGTTTAAATTTAGATTAGCTTGAGTGTGCAATAGCCTGTAAGCAATGACATTTCAGGGCTTGCTAGCTGCAGGCTGAGGAAGAATAAACATAAAAATCTTGGGGGAAAAAAAAAGTACTAGTATGAAAGATCAGATATTTCTTACTAATTGTCTCTAGGTATTAATAGATTTTAGAATTTATTAAAAAGAAAATCATTCATTACTTTTGCTATTCAGGTAAGTTTCAAGTAGCACGATACTGTTCTTATTGCACACTGACTGCAAGTAGATTAATTCTGAAGGTATCTCCCTGAAGAAAAACTGTATTCCTACATTTACCTTCAGTAGCTTAGTATCTTTTTGCATCTAAGAAACGTACTTGAATGTTGTTATGTTTAAAAGGTATAAAAGCTTGGGCAATTCAATTCTCATGCAGGCTAAAACTTTGAAAATTGACTGACTTGTCAAAAAATGAGCATTGTCAAGAAATTGAGTATTGCATCATTTAAACAGTACTGAAAAACAGGGCCAAGTAAAGCAGTGACACAAAATAGAAAATGTTTTTTGGGTTGGTGGATGTAAGGTAAAACTTGTCTGCGAAAGCGGAAACTATCTTTACACATTTGATAAATATAATCCATTCGCAGATTTTTTTTTTTTAGTTGACAGCCCATATTTTGTATTCACTGTACTGTTTTCAGTTTTGCTGGTAGGCTTCTGCTTAGTCTCTCACATACTTGATTCTGGTTTCCCATCTGGTTAGTTCCTAACCTATACTCTTGAAGTAATATTTTGAATAATTTTCTCTTGTATAGTTACATTGGGCCAATCAGGAAAGAAATGCATTGCCACTGTGAGGAGGCTGTAGCAATTTTACCCAAAATGTTGGTGGGTTATTGAGCTTATCAGAAGAACAGTAGGTGTAAGAATGGTGTAGGGAATGGTAAGGGGGAAGATTCAGTCGGGAGAAGGAAAACACTTGCAGACTTTGCAAGATTTTCAGTGAATCAGGTAGAATAATGATCAAAATAAATTTTTATTTTATTTTATTTTTTTATTATTATTTACAGGTTATTTTATTATATGACTTACGCTAATGATAGACAAGTATAATGTGATTTTAATGCAAATGTCTGTTAAGAGTTTGTTTTTACCTGCAGTAGAAAGCCAGGTTTGTGCTGCAAACTTTTAAATGTTGTTGCAAATTATTTGTGAGTATTTAAACAGATAATATGTAATTGCATAAAGTGATAACTTGTATGCTAGTCAAGAAAGGACACCTCTAGGTACACTTTGCTGTTACCACGTACTTGAACAACAACAGGTAAGCATAATACATATATGTGTTCATGTAAGAATATTCTTTCTGTTCCCTATCTTCTCTGAGAGATATTCTTATAATTTACTGAAAGCATCTATATCCAGTGCTTCTAGTAATTGCTAGAAGAGATGGTCACATGTAGAGGAAATTCTGAGTGCTTTCTACAGTTAATAAATGGGTATCACACCTTAAGGATATAATACCACTTGAGAAAGTAATTTAATAGTTACAAATAAATTGGATGTCTTTAAACTTATTTGGAAACTTTCAAAACTTGCTTCAAGAAACAGCAACTAAATGGGAGAGAAAAAAAAAAAGGGAAAAAAAAAACAGACATAGTGGGTATGCGTATTTAATTTCATAAACTAACAAAATGATGTTGACTTTCATGGGAAGATAATGCCTTAAAGAAAGTGAGAGCCTGGGATAGAGCTCTAAAATAAATTGAAATGCTGATTTAAAAAATGTAAAAATATAACTGCATGCAAAGAAAAAAGGAATATTAAAGTGGTCTTGCACGAATATAAACACTACAAAACAGGGACTATAATTGAATGTTTCATTTGCTTAAAAATCTCTTTATGATCATGTTGGATCACAGTGTCTATATGTTTAACTCTCAAAAAGAACATTTGCAATTTCTAGACATTTTAATTAAAAAGCTTTCCCTGTCTGTATACCACTACTTAAAATCTATCTTCTAAAGTGACTGGAAACAAGATTTTTTTTCTTTTCTTGCTAATGCTAAAGGCTATATTGTAGCCTGGTTTGTTCAAGGTAGGTCATTTTTGACAGTCTCCCCTCTGGAGTATTTTTTAACACCTTCCCCAATTTCAAACAATTTGACATAGAAATAAAAGACTCCGAGTACTAGATTCCTGTGTGTTTCAAGAAAACAAATCTCTCTGTTGAAGAAAAGGACGCTTTTAGTACACCACTGGCCACAGATATCTGAGAATTCAAAGAGGGGAGAGAAGATGTGAATGCTGTGTTTTTGGGAACAGCTTCAAATGGAGCTCATACCTTATTAGATGCTATAGAATCCAATCTCGAGGCATACAGCTAATGCACACAGCTTGGGTTATCATTTTTAGTTTGACAGAGCAGCTGTTCAGTCCTGAAGCTGACTTTCCTCAGAAGTCCAAGAGGTTATTAAATGCATAAATCGAGATTTTTCAGAGAAAAATAACTTAGATTAAATTCTCTGTATAGGGAATTAAATGAAAATGGTCCATTTAAAGAAATGCTGAACTTCCACTAAATGCATTTAAAGTAATTATGACTGTCTATTTGATTTTAAAGACAGAAGGTAGAAATCAGTAGCCACTAGATGAGTATTGCTTTCGTAGTTTATAGTATAGACAGGAAATACCTTGTCAACTTAGGAGGAGACAAGATTTATTTTTTTGATTTTTTTTCACTAAAGTTAATATCTAATAAGGATGGAGCAGAATCTGTTTTGTATATGTGTTACTAGGATCCTTTACATTTCTGTAGCACCAGCAAATAGAAATGCAGACTTCTTGCATGCCTTCGAGCTGATGTAGATTAGTTCTGCAGACCTTCATCAGTATTCAGTGAAACTTGTATTTGTGTAGGAAAAAGAAGTCCCCTGGGAAACCATGTTTGCTTTCTGCCAAACTGAATGTGTTTCCCACTTCTCAAATCTTCACATAGGTACTCTTCTCCTGCATTAAGCTCACATTTCTCCAGTGTCCTTGTAAATATCCCAGTAAATCTTACTCTGCCTACAAGGAGCACTGTAAGATCTATAATGCATAAATGATCTTCCCCATCTTACTCGCTTACTGTCCATTTTCTCCTTACCTGCTGTCTGCATCTTTCATGTAACCCCAAGGGGTTTGTATGGCTTTCCAAGGAAGGTACTTCTGCCTCACTATATGCAGTACTACATCAGTCATAGTTTATATTGTCTTCACTTAGGAAAAGAAAGATGCCAGTGCAATCTTTATTCGGGGCGTTTTTAGGGATAGGAAATTGTTGGAAAATAGGAAAATTTCATACATTATTTTGGAGAGATGCTCATCTGAAGTGCAGCTGAAAAAACTTGCAGTAATGGCCTGAGAGTTTAGTGCAATACTATTTTTAGCATATAATTTATTTTTTAGAGTTAGAAAATAGCCTTTTTTTCTCTTGTTCTCTTGCTTAAATCGTAGATCAAGAAATTAGTGTTGTGAAAATACTGGTTGTTGGCAGATGACTTGTAACCTTTTTTAATGCCCCTTAATTCCAGCAGAATGCAAGCAAGGGCTCCATCATCTTTTTCCTTTTTTGTTATATTTTTAAGATGTCTCCTCCTCTTCCTTCCCTCCCACACATGACACACAGCGGTCACAGTTCTCCATTCAAAGCTTATTTGAGGTTTATCAGGTACAGCAATTGTCTCAAAAATGACTCTTGGTTATGGGTAGAACTCAAAAAGTATATGGCCTATTCAAAATGTGTGCTTTGCTTAGTAAGTATATTTGCACAAATAGAAAATGTATTTATATTATTCTTGTTTACGTCTAACTTTATGTTCCCAAATCCTTTATCCTTGTTTGATATTTTGTAAAAGAAAAGATAGAAAATCGAAAACGTTCTGCCTAGTCACAGTAAAAATATGAAGCTGGAGATAAGAATAAAGAAAAGCAATACAAAATGTTTAGTGATTATCTAGGCTTTCCTGATGGGCTCAGTAAAAGATAAGTTTTCTATGTAGACTAATTCATCATTATATCTTATTATTGC
Source organism: Anas platyrhynchos (assembly GCF_047663525.1). NCBI lineage: Eukaryota > Metazoa > Chordata > Aves > Anseriformes > Anatidae > Anas > Anas platyrhynchos. Next base: position 31,972,434 of record NC_092593.1, on the reverse strand, counting down.
TAGTTTTCCCCGTTTTTTTATCAGTGGATTCCAGAGAAGATTTTTAAAACTTATCTCCTTGGGAACCATGCAAATTGCCTTGCAGTATAAAATGTGTAGGTGATTATATGAGACTTATTCACAAATTGAAAGTAAACTTAGCTTTGCGGTGCTGTGTGTGAAGCTAAGCAGGTAAGACAACAAACATTGTGAAACCCTGCACCCTCTCCCTTTTAGCTCCTATTACTTTTTGTCCTCGTTTATGTACAACTGCATGGGTACTGATACACACAGATGTGCATACACATGCATACGGAGGAATTACCTTTGCAGAAAGTGAGCGTTAACAGGAGGAACTTCCTTTTGAAATCCCTTATAGTCTTACGTTTGCTGTAAAATGTGATGATGCTGGTCTGCATTATTTCTTCAGTTTCAAACTGTGGCAGAGGTAATTTTGCAATAGTATACAGAACCATGCATTTTGTTGTTTCAGTGAAACTTTGTCTGTGTTCTGCATTAAGTTTCTTTCAGGCATACCTCTCAGTTCTGTTCTTTTGTTGGGATACCTCCCAATTTTCCATTTCATTCCCAAACTTCTGTTGCCATGAAGATATATGTGGGAGAAGCAAGCCATTAAGGTTTGTTGTGCTTAAACACAGTAACAGAAGTAGTACAGATCAGTTCATTAGCAAACAACTTGATAGTTTTATTTCTGCTGCCCCTCCCATTTGGAGGGAGCTCAATCTAAACATTTCAAGATGACTTCCCTGTCGCTCCTTGATACTCTTCTTTATTGTTATGCCTATATGCTTCTGACAGTGGTTAGCTTGACGGTTTGCTGAGACTGCTGCCTGTCATACTGACAAATGTCTCCCTTTTTTCCTGTGTTCCGCCCATTTGTTTCCATCTCGGTTGTCTTACAGAGGGTGAAGTAATGTCATTTTATTCCATGTCTGCATGATGCCAGGCAATATAGGGCCCATCTACCAAGAGGTGATCAGTCATACGAATCATATTGTCTTCATGTAACACAAACTAGAAAAAAAAAAAATAAGATTAGAAGTTCAAATTTCATGGGGTGGAGTTTCCTGTCAAAGAGGAGAAATTTAGGTAGGTAGAAGACTACTTATTTATTTATTATTTAAATCCTCTACTTGTTTCCCTAAAGCATGAGAAAAGGATTTTATTAAATTACATTTTTCCATTAACAGTAAAACTGTTTTTATTAATTGTACCGTCATGTGCTGATTTCTTGCATGAGTAGACACTGTGAATTGGAGATTTGCATTAGCAATATTAGCTGCCGCTTAATTTTCCTATGGAAATGATTCCTGATTTTAGAGGAATGTGACATTTGATGTAGCTACTGCAGATGTTTAGCTCCAGCACAGCAGGCTTTGAAGCTTTGCTGCATGATGACCATGGGGCATTTCTTCCACTCCCTGCCTTCCCACTTCAGTGATTCAGAAGCTACCTTTTTTTTCCCTGTTTGGTTTGTTTCATATCTTACTCTTCCAACACATGCTTCATACTCAAATCCCATGAATTTTAAAAGTGAGTATGTCTTTTTTTTTTTTTTTAAGTGTGGATTTCAAAGCTTTGTCTGAGTTTAGCTCCAGAATGGATTTTTTTTCCTTTTTACCAAACCACTCTGGAATCCTGAGGTATGTACGTTTTTCTGGGACTAACCATCCCAGCATGTGATCTTTCATGTTAGTGTGTTCAAAATATTTCCATAATTTGTTTGAGACAAATGAGCACTTGTCTAAAAATCTCTTTAGGAGAGAAGGCCCTTCCTTTCAAGGCCTTAGACATGCCATTAAAACAAATCTATGCCTATGTAATTTTGTATGTAAATAATTTATAATGTTGAACCTTTCAAAGACTTAGGCAAGGAATTGCTTTTATATTAGAACTGCAGGTATCCCTTTTCTGTTATTGTTCTCCAAAAGCCAAGGCCCTAATTATTTCTTCAGTTTATATATAAAACATTTTTTTTCACATATGAACAAAGTGAGTCTCACCTGCATGCAGAATTACTCAGTCCCCTGCTACCTAGGTATGGCTTGTATTTATAGAACGTGATATGGGTTGCAAACAGCCTGAGCAGTTGCATGCAAAGGTTGGTGATGAGCAGCATGAAGTCAAGGTGGAGGCCAGTAACTAGTGGCGTGCCCCAGGGGGCAATACTGGCTCTGATCTGGGTCAAATCCTCGTTAATGGTCTGGATGGTGGGCAAAGGGCACCCTCAGCAAGTTCCAGACAGCACAAAACTGGGCAGGGTGGCTGGCTCCAGAGGGCTGTGCTGCTGTCCACAGGGACCTGATCAGGCTGGAGAAGAAGGCTGGCAGGAACCTCCTGCACTTCAACAAGGGGAAGTGTCCATGAAGTTGATGAGGAAATACAAATGTGTGTTTCCATTGCAAGTAAATGGAGGTTTTTTCCTCCTGCCGAAGAACAAGTGACGTAACACCCTGAAGCCACCAAGTGTGGTGGGTACAGCTAGCAGCACTCCTGCCTACCATGTGTTGGGACGGATAGGCTCTGTCCTCATGGAAGCAGGTGGGACTGATGCCAGGCACACAGGCTGGCCGTGGGGCCCTTCCCCAGAGGCCTGGGTGCCCCCTGATCCATGGTCAGATGGATCAGCCTGGGTGCCAGGGCTCTCAGCAGCCTGGGTGCCTGCAGTCTTAGCAGCCAGCACCCGTACGAGGAGCCAGAAGCTGAGTCAGGGAGTGCCGAGTGCCAGGCTGCGGTGGGCGGCACAGATTTAATTTAGATCTAACATGCAGTAAAGACAGAGCAGGCATATCTGTGCCTGTGCTCGTGTGGCTCTGACCATCCTGCTCGCTGGGACCTCATGCGCACGCTTATCTCCCCGGCCTTCCTGCGAGGCGCTATTATCCTCCTGTGCAATAATTCCTGCAAGATTACATAAGTGGAAGGGCCTGAAATTAAATTCGTGTCTTCTGAGTCACAGTTCAGTGCTCTAAGTTTCTATTTCAGGGTATCGCTGTTTTTTATAGAAATTAAGTTCTTAATTTTTTTTCTGCGTTTAGGCCCCCATCACAACAGAGAGATTATTTCCTGGACTTCAGTCTGTTCATTATCATACAATGTCTCTGTAACAGCTTTAGTGCAGCTTATGTGGAAGAAGTACTCGTAGGAAAATGTCAAATGTAGTTTAGCTCCCTGTAATGCGGTTTAATAAGGAGAGCAAGCGAGCTCTCTGTGAATAATCAGGGAGCACAGCACGGATCACATTTGGATAAGGGCTTGGCGTGGCGCTGGTATGGATGCCCGGCTCCTGGCAATGAACCTTCAGCTTCATCTGTAGCTCTTTTGACCTAGTACAGTTAGACAAGGAGAGAAGAAAATGTTCCCCTTTTTTGCCTCTTCCCCCATTCACCTGGGTAATGTTCCTTCCTGTTCCTCTCTGCAAGTTTTTTGGCTCTCCTAGTTTCAAGAAGTCTCTTTGTTTCTCATTAGCTTCGCCTGCAACTTTGGCCACAAGTGATCGCTCCTGCGGGAAGGCCTTGGCCATCACTTTAATGGGCAGCTTGAAACCGTAACAGCAATAATTTGAAGTCGCATTGTGTTCTTTATGGCGTGCACATGAAATGAGCCAGGCAGCTCGGTAATTTTGTTAGCGAACAAGCATCTTTAGCGGAAAATAGGAAACTTTCAGAGAAGGTCAACAGAGGGAAAGTACATAGTATATTTTTTTACTACTTACCTTCATAGTTTTTGAGGCAGACTTTGCAGAAAATCATGGAAGTACTTGTTTATAAAAACATGATTGTAAAAAGGGAGTCAACTTTATTGAGGCTCTTGCATATTCTCCATAGACTGGAAGGTATCATGCCTGGTAACTGTCAGCAATTCTAAATTTGGTTTATTGTGTTTTTATTCCCTTATTTATTAGTAGTTTGTGGACAAGAATGGGGTTGAATAGATTGGGTCCATAATTTTCAGGTAAGTGTTTAACTTCAAGAAACAGCCAGCCTGTGGTGAGCCAAATATTTTGAACAACAAATATGCTCATAACTTAGGATTTCATTGAAATATCCTTATTTTGAACAAACATATATTAAATCAAAAAAAAAAAAGGAATTCTTTAGCATTTGTCATATGGGATGAAGTGCTAACTTCTAAGGAAAGTTATTTTGAAAGTAACTATTAAAATTTCTTCTACGATGTGTAAACAAGATGTTAGGATTTCATTGAAATTAAATATTTTTATGTGCTTGAAAAAATCTGAATGAGAGAATTCACACTGGGGAAATCTGTGGTTGTTTTTCTTTTTCTTTTTTTTTTTTTTTAAGTGATAGAACAGAAAATTTAGAATAGAAAAATTTACACTCCAGGATTTCCAAAAGGTGAATAATACCTGTCTTCACGCTTCAGTGACTGATACAATTATAACAGCTATGTTCAAAAAGATCCTCATTTAATGTACAATACTAACTTTTCTTGTAAGTTTTGAAAATCTATTTTGATTTCTATGATATTTTTAGCATCTATTCAGAGCTATTCTTTGCCAAGAAATGTGGGAGTGTTTATCTAAGAGCCTTTGTTTTGATTCCAGATTTTAATTTTGTAGTTTTCTAGTATTTGGCAATACATTTCTACATATAAAGAAGGTCATGTGTATATTTGGAAAAAGTATTTTTTCATATAATTTTAGGTAATCATGTCAGGACTTTGTTTCTGACTCAGATATTCATAAATACAAATAGTTTTTGTATACAGTTGGTTTTCTGGGAAAGGAAGGAGCCTCACTGAATGGTGTTTCTGAGAACCAGAGCGTGTTCAATGCATAATACAGTGTGATAGAGAAAAAGGATGAGGAACACAATGAAAATACAATGCCAAATTAAAATTCATATATTCTAAATGGAAGTGACTTACACAAATGCAGTGCTTCAAAGAATAATGCAAAATATACAAAAATCAGGTGCTGCTCCAAAATAGCATGAGGTTGCACACGCTGTTTAAGTAAGGAGTTCTGTTTGCTAAAATGTTTAATGTATTGTAATTAATGCCATAAAGCACTTCTTGCTTTCTTTGATTATAATTTGTAAATGGATCTAGTAATGCTTCTGATCTTTCCTTGTTCTTGGTGGGACCTATGAAAAGATGCTGTGCACGTGTTCGAATCCTACTGTACTAATTGTTCCTTTTCTATTGGTTGAGGTAATTGAAACTGAAATCATCCAACGTTCGTTTTATTACTTGAGTGTAGAATCACTAGAGATTTTAGATATTTATGGCTGCAATGATTTACAGATAATCACTAACACATAACTACATGTAAAAATGGTAGTTTGTTTCCATAGCTCATCTCTCCTAATCACTTTGGCTTGGGAAAATCACAAAATCACCTAGGTTGGAAGAGTCCTCCAAGATCACCCAGTCCAACCTCTGACCTAACACTACCAAATCCTCCACTAAACCATATCACCAAGCTCTACATCTACATGCCTTTTAAAGACTTCCAGGGATGGTGGCTCAACCACTTCTCTGGGCAGCCCATTCCAGTGCCTAACAACCCTTACGGTAAAGAAGTTCTTCCTGATATCCAACCTAAACCTCCCCTGGTGCAACTTCAGCTCATTTCCCCTAAAAAAGAAGCACTCATACAACCCCTGAGAATCGGCAAGAGCTGTTTATTGCTGGGACATCTTGCAGGCAAGCCTGTGGGATGTCCATAGTGTTTGGTGGCTCCAAGCTAATGCTTGCAGTGGAGCCTGAGCAACGAGTAGGGGACTCGCTGGGCACTCCTGCAATGCTGTTGGTGTTCTCAGATGGCAGAGCACAAAGACACGCTGCAGTAATCCCAGGTCTCTCTGAGGGCCCCTTTTCTGGGGCTGGCTCTCCTGGGGCCATTTGGGTTGCCAAAGAAAGGCTGCCCCTCGGCCACAGGGACTGCCCTACACCTCCCATCCTGTGCCCTGGGTTTATTTTTAACACTGGTTTTTAGGTAATTTCATTCTATTCTTTACGGAAAAGAACAGAAGCAAGGTGCATCTTCAGCCCTAATTCCCATGTGCACTTTGTGCTCCGAGTGAAGAATTTCTTCCTCACGTCACATCTAATCTAAATCTGCCCTCCATTTGTCATCTAGCTGTTTTGTCGTGTGGGATGTTAGTAACTAAAGATTAAAAATAAATAAATAAATAAAATGCTTAGCTGTTTTTTTTCCATTATTTTGGAAAGTAAGTAAGTATTATTAAAGGAGGTTTTCTATTATTAAAAAGAATGTAGTACTTCAATTATAGTAGCTGCAAGCATCTATGATGAAAGGCAGGGGAAATATAAGGAATGTAAAGAAAAACAGTATATTTACTTGTGTGTTTGAGTAAATATGTAGCTTGCCAAAAGCCAGAATTACTAGAGTGTGGACAAACGTGCTGAGTTGTTGAATGAAAATTCATCAGTAGCAAAAAGCAATAAGGAGAAATACCTGTAAAAGTACTGAACTAATGGAGTCATTATAAGAATGTTATGCAGTGTTCCCTCAGGACATTCACATGATTTTGTGTCATAGAATAATCTGTAAACTAGTATAAAATTGTTGGGATTATTCTCCATAGCCATGCAATTCTGGGGTTTTGCCCAGTGCAGGGCAGAAGAAAAAGCATGCATGGTCTTAGCCAGTTTTGTAGACTTCTTGAGAAGTCCAGAGCAGACAAAGCTCTGTACTTAAAATCATGAGGGATTACCTTATCTTTACACTTTACCAGGTATTCCTGCCTAAAAGATGAGGTAGGACAGCAGTCCTGTGTGGTTTCAGGCTGTAAACTGCCCAGAAAAAACACCTCCAACCTTACAGCTTCACTGCCTTGTCCTCTCCACTCTTGGCCCAGTTATCTTTTTATGCCAGAGCTCAACTTGTGTAATGTCATTTAAGATATTCTGTTGTGGAAATGTTTGCTATGATTGCTAAATGCTGACGTATTAATTTTTTATAAATCAGATTATATGAGTTATTCCATACTTCCACTATTGACCCAGTTGCAGGTATGCCTGTGTATTTTCACGTTTTCTCTTTATTTTATATGAAGACATATATGTTGACTCTGCTTGCTATATATATATTTAGTTTCATATACTTTGCGACTCCTAGTGGTGCTTTTCTTTTTATTCTAATATAATAGCAACATTTTCTTTAAGGTCTGAAAATACCAGTATTGGCACGTTTTGAGCTTGTGCAATTGTTGATAAGATTAACAGAAAAAGAATTGAACTCAGTTTGAAAGGTGAAGCTTAAAAATGTTGAAAGACATGTTCAAGTGGTGCGGAAGGGGAGTCAATTCCCGTGGGTTTATGGTTTGAGATGCCAAAACAGACTTAGAAATATTCGCGTCACCTGTTGGCCTGTTCTCAACAGGATTCCTTGCTTGTTCCTGATTTCCATTGATAATCATTTGAAACCATCTCTCTGGAGAATTTCCAGCATTGTATTATAAAATGTCAAAATATAATTGGTCAGAGGAGAAAGTGATACTGATATATATATATATATATATATATTTTTTTTTTTTTTTTCATTTGGAGTGCTTTACCAAAGTTTGGCTTCAAAAGAAAACAAAACCACCTTTTTCAGTAGGTTGTCACTTCTGTACCAAATTCCAATTTCTATCATGACATTTTAGGCTGAGAATTTAAATATTTTTTCACTTAGGTAACAGAGCTTGGAGTATATATTTCTGCCAGAAATTCAGTGACACATTTTGAAATTTGTTTTTAAGGAGATGCTGTAAACTTAAGAGGCTATGCACTGTCTGTAATGGGTGCTTTTATTTTGTTTTTCCAGGCTCTTAAGTATGACAGTGTGCTCTGCTACTCAGAAGCAAGCGAAAGACGCATGACAGCCTTGTTATGTCTGGATTCACTTACTGAATGGGCTTTATTTGCTGCTGTTAGAATTAATTAGAACTAGCATAAAGCTAGGTAATCTTTTAGAATATCATGATCAGATCACATGATTTGTGTGTTCCTTACCTACGCCAGTTTCTGTAAGGGATTGCTAGCTAAGGATTTGGGAACTGTGAAATGGAGCAGACCTATGGCAGTGATAATCTTATTTGAGTATTTTTACTAGTGCTGAAATTTTTGAGGGGCCGTGATCATCTCCAGGGACAAACATTATATTTCTTGTGCTTGAAGTCTGATTCAGACACAGTTTTCAGCACATATTAAAGTGTATAAATAAGTAGCTGTATTTCAGAAGAGAAAAACTCCTATGTAGAGGCTTGAACAAAATGACCAGGTTGCCTTTGGGATGCTTGGCATATTCTGAAAATCTGATCCCCCTTGTAGATGCTGATAAAATTAGAAAATGTGTAGAGCGTTTAGTTCATTCTTAAACTACATCATTAAATTCAGCGTAAGATGTTGCAGTCATCAGTATAGGACAGTGTCTACTGAGCTAACATCCTGATTTTCATTTTATACTAATTGATACTAAGTGTTTGAAGAGTAGTTCATCCCAGATGTAAGAACTGAAGGGGAGGCAGTGCTCCATGCAAACCCTATTCTAAGACTTCACTAGCAGTGTGACCAGCAAAGCCCATCTCACCTGGCCTGGCTTTGGTCAGCCTCTCATTTTTTCCCAACATGCAGCTACAGGGGATTTCTCTCCAAACAGTGACACAAGCTGGGAAGCTGCCCACCCACACAGTTCAAACAGTTTCCTGAAACAGAGATGAGAAAACTGTAGTGGGTGTCGTGTTTTGTTTATTCCACACTGTCTGAGCAACCCAATTCTTCTGGAGTGAGCATTCAGAGGAGGTATTTTTGTTGACATGGTTTATTTTTTGAAGCTTTGCTGCCCCTTTTCAATCCAGGTTAATTAACCCATTAGCTGACCCCTTCCCTTAGATGGGGTGTGAAGGCTCCACGTGCTCCATGCTGCTGGGGCTGGCCACGATGGCTCTAACCCAGGGCCTTGGGGCTAGCCTGGAAAATAACCGACCAAAAAAAGTCAGAATATTTTATCTTTTATTTTATAAATTGTATTCTTCAGAATGTGTGCTGATTATTTTCTCATACTGACTTTGGGTTAGTAACTGGGCTTTTGTTACTGAGGGGACTTTTTCCCCTTTGTTCTTGGTGCTTTTAGAACAGGTCTTTGGGGCTGCGTGTTGCTTTTGTTGTTTTCGTGCTTTTTGGGTCTTTGCTGGGTATTGGTATCATTAAATTGCTGTTAAGGGGTGCCTTATTCTTGGTGTGCTGCTGCATGCATTGTGGTTTGCTATGTTAATTATCTCAGCAGAACACTTTTACCTCTTTTACCTGGTATTGGGGAGAGGTTCTTTTTCGCTGGGCTCTTGGTAAGCAAAGCAAACCTCAAGGCCATGTGAGGTAACAGGAGCAGCTCCTGTGGTATCTGAAGGTCGCTGTGGCTCTGATACCATGAAGTGGTACCTCCTTGGTCGTACGCTCTTGCACACGTTGTGGTTTGTATTTGTTTCAGAGCTATGGGGTGAAAGTACCAGGAAACCAAGCCTCATAATTCTGCTGTCTAAACAGCTGTAAAACAGCTTTTAAGGCATCTTTAAGACTGTTGGTGAAATTTTACAGGAATCAGTAGGTGCCAAACAACAGTGTCCTCCCAACCACTGTTACTTTAATGCACTCCTTATAAAAATGTCATCTTCAGTAAAATATATGCATATTTATATAGCTGTTAGATACATCAGCAATCGCAAGCTGTAGGAAAATCCTCAAAAAGCAGAGGTGCCATCAGCCAGAAAACAAATAGCAGTTGATTCACCCGACCAGAAGCATTTCTGGTGGAGCTTTGTATAGTTTCAAACTAATTTATGCAGCATCCTTTATCTTCAATTATTTCTAAGTACAGCATTGAGTGCAGTGTTACTAGCTGGCTTCAGGGGGAGTCAGGGAGGCCAGGAAACTTTTTCTGTGGTTTGAACAGTGTTTAAGCAGATTGCTTCCCTATCACAAGACAGATAGTGGCAGGGAAAGGACAAACAAGACAACAGTAAATGAAGAAAGATTGATGGCCACTGAGATCTGTGAGAGCTGTTTATCCAAAAATAACTTTCCTGGGTTTCTGAGTAGTCAGGAAAAAAAAAAACATCCAAGGAATAGGTTGTTTTTAACCCTATCCTGGTGGACTGGCAAGCAGTTAAACGTGTAGAACCTGGTTTGCCTCAGAAAATGAATGTTTGATGGCTTCTGGACGGGCTCTTATAATTCGCTGTACACTGTTGTGAGGTCATTCAACCCCATTTTGTGTTGCATATTGTTATAGTGTAAAGCAAAATACTGAGGTGTATGTTTCAGGTATGTGAACTATTCCGTATCTTATTAGTACAAGGCATGGTGTATGTGGTGGTGCACTTGGAGACAGCCTGCACTATTGCTGATATTTTAAATTCCATTCTAAAAGTTTAAGTGGGTATTTACCCCAAGGCTCTATCCGAAGACCTCGTATTCAAATGAAGACAAAGAGGTATTGTTAATATGATCTAAGAGAATAAAATCAAGACTGAGCTCAGGAACTAGGAGACTTGAAATCAAGAATTGGTGGGGACAGACAAGGTTAAGTGTTTTTTTTCTCTTCATGACATGTTTTGTTTTTAAGAGATTGTAAAGAAAAGTGGCTTAGTTTTAATGCTTGCACATAGTAATGGGGAAGGAGTTGTGTGACCTTGCACTTAGGAACTTGAGACACAGGTGAAACCGGGTCGTGCACAGTTGTCCTTGGGGTAGGCAACCTGGGTAGTCATTGACATTTTCTGAGTGCGTTCTTGTGATGAGAGTTGTGAAGAGCCATCTGAATTAAACACTAGGTGCTAAGTATTTCAAAACCATTTCTAAAACCATGTTGACAATGATGAAGATTGCTTAATGTTAAAAAAAAAAAAACACATTTATCTTGGTGTAAGGTCTAGTCTTTGTCTGATCATGGTGTAAGGTCTGGTCTAGACCTGGACCTGATCTGTCATCATTTTACAGTTTTTTTTTTGCGATTGGATCAATCAGGAAAAGTTGCATTTTTTATTGTGTGTGTGTATATATTTATATATATATATATACACACATATATATATATAATAAAATATTTATTTTTTTCCTGAGTATAGCTACCTACCATATACATGTATCTTAACTTTCGGTGAGAAGTAAAAATACAGTGAGATGAAGATAAGGTAGCTCTGGTAGCTACTAAAATTCAAGTTCAGAAGAAAAATTTTGTTTTTTCTTTGGTCTGTAGTTTTGCCGTTCCTGTCTCAGTCCTTTTCTTTGGACGGGTTGAAGAAAATGCTCTGTAAAAAAGCAGGGGAGGGGAGGGGGAGCACAGAATCCATGTTGAAAGGACATACCAATGAAGCATGTTATTGTATAGTAGCAGTTACAGCTCATGTTAGAACCTTAGCTCTAAAAGGCTTATTATGTATAATTGTGTTCATAAATCATAGTAAATTTCCCTAGCATTTAAAACAAATTTTAAATATAGTACTTGTGTAAGCTATTTTGAAAGTCTTGTGGGAATTATTTAATGTTAAATTGAGGTTTTTGGTATTTTAATGAGCTGGCAGTATGTGTGGAGCGGTTTGGCAGTATTTTAGTTTCTGTAGATTACTTGGATCTGCTAATTAATACAGCCCTTTGAGACCTTTTTGTGAAGATTAATGGGTTCCCAGAAGAATAACATTTCAAGTGCTAGAGATCTGCAGGGCTTTTGAGACCAGCACTGTTTTAAATTATGCCAAAGTTTACTAGATTAAACATTATCTGTTGAAGGAAGAAGGACAGAAATTCACAAGAGGCACGGTAAAGATAAAACACCCATTTATACTCATTTTATAAAACATGTAAGCTGAAGAATTCTTAGATAACATTAAGATCTAAAAATAAAGGAATGGGAGGGAAACATCTCCAAGCAAAGCCTAAGGGGAACAGTTGTTCTCTTTGCAGGAAGATGACCACTTCCAACCATTGCACAAAGCATTTTTTTTTTTTTTTGGTCACAAACTAAGCAGGCTTCCAATCCCTAATTTACTTTTAAATAGACTGAGTTGTTGATGTGACCTGTAAATTCATCCACATTACTGTAATCACACCTGCATCTGTACCGTTGTCACTTCCAATTGGGTATCACTGTCATCTTTGGAAAAAAAACATGTAGTGCGGTGTAATGTCATCTCTGCTGACACACAACGAGCAGTCCCTAAAAGCATGTCTTACACCGTCTTTCAGAGTGTGTATTCTTTGCTGTTTATTGTCCAAGACTTCTATATCAGTTCTTCTGATCCTCTGCTTCATTTTTATGATTCGTTTTGAACTTTTTAGTTGAATTTTCCTGTATGGCAGTTGCAAAGGCTGTTTGTTTGTTTGTTTGTTTGTTTGTTTTCCTGACTCAGGTTTTATGCAATTTAGTCTAATATAGACTGGAGCCTGATGGAAATGCCAATCTACCTAATGCTTTTAAGAAACATGTAGGAAAAAAGTTGACATTTATTCTTCCCCATGTGTTGATGTGTTATTTTCATTGCTCAGTGCCACATTCATTAATGAGCATCCTTTTTCAAGAGTGAAGTTACGCTTCAGAAAGACAATGGAAAGGAGCTTCATCAGCTTGGGGAAAAAATATGTATCCACCTTAAAGTGGTTTATCTGTGCTGTATGCTTATAATATTTTTTATATTTTCAGATATATTTTAGGTAGGTGGTTTTTGGGTATGTTTGGGTCTTGTTTTTTTTTTTTTTTTTTTTTTTTTTAAACTTTTCTTGTCAGTCATGTGGGTTTTGGCCTGTTTACAGATCCTTTGGGAATCATCTTCCTTGTAGAAATTATGTGAAGGTTGGGGAAAACCTGACTTTTCTCTTTCCCTTTCCACCGGATGATGAGTTTTCCATCGCTTGAAACCTCAATGTAACTCTGCTGCCCCACCTGCCATCTGGGGAGATCTTGGGAAATGAACCAAAGAAAATGGAATTGTTTCATTTACATACCCTTTGTGACTACTTGTTTCCCCTCTCTTGGTGAGGTCAGGCCAGGCATTACACTTCTGAGGAGAAGAACAAGGATCACAGATGAATATGGCTGTCACAAGTATAACTGCTAAGAACAGAGGGAGGTTTGTGAGCCTTTTGAGCACCTCCGCATTAATTTTGGACTGTGAGCAACTCTTTGTTGTCCTTTTTGCCTTTGAAAATTTCTCTTTTAGATACTTTGGAGCACATATAGATGGATGCTTATCAGTTGGAAAGCGATCTTTTCTAGATAAAAGATAGACCTTTGAGCTCCGCTATGTCTGCTGAAATGAAGTGTTACGAGGCTCTTTCTCAGGTGCTATCAGTAAGCTTCATACTCTTTTAATTTAGAACTATGGTTTTATCACCAAATTGAGAATTGACTTTTTGTGTTGAATTAGGTTTTACAGGACCCATCTGTACCATCAGTGGTGGGAAGGATTTTAAAATAATGAATTCAGTTTTAAGCTTGATTGAAAATGTTAATTTGCTTTCAAAAAATTTGCATGTTTCCCAACCTTTTGTAGGGTTTAGGTACCTGCTGCTTGCCAAGCAATTTGCTCATGGGCTGAGTGGACTGACGGACAGATTTTGCCTGAGGTGAAAGGTTCAATCAGTGAGTACTTTTTCTGGGTCAAGAGGCATCAGCATTAATCCAGTTCTCATTCCGTGCTGTTACAAGCCCCCCAGAGTGTTTTATTACTTTCAAACGCAGTAAGTATAGAATAGTGTTAGTGGTAGGTGATTGGACGACAAATGAAAGCTCTTTCATTATAAAAATGGGATGTTAGAGGCATTTAGGAACCTCTGTGAATTAAATGGTACAAAAGGCAGAGGAGCTGAGAAATCTCAGCTTCTTATCCTGCGAAAATGGAAAAGCTTACAGAATTCAGGTGATAAAGCATCTGTTAACAAGACAGATGAGGCTATATAGACTTCAGGTTTTGCTTTCTGAAGATTTATGCAAATTTACTGTGGGTATCCTGCCATGATAACAGGAGTGTTTGGAGGGGAAGAGTGTTTGATAGAGACGTTATGATACTTAATACTGTGAGAGTTCTGATTTAGTATCTTTAAAAATGAAACTGCTCTGAAGTCACATATTTGGAGACTTGTTCTTGCAGCTGAAAGATGCCTGTTAGTTTTGAAACGGGGTCACTAGCTTTAAGAAGAAAAATAGTTTGTTCTGTCACTAAATAGAATGAATAGGGAACATGCAGTCCTAAATCACTTGTTCTATTTAAAATCGATCAGGTCTTTAAATACCAGAGTTTATTTGCAGTGAGCTGAAGTTGCACCATCCTAGTGTTGGTGATTCTAATAATTAAATTGAAGTTTCATGAAATTGCTTTGTTTTTTGCTTTTTTGTTGTTTCAAGTTTCATTTTTTGTGACTGGTAGAGAGAATCCTTTCCTGTAGCATAAGAAAACAAAAAAGCCCACAACCAATAGAAGAAAGATGCTGTGGAAAACAATCAGGAACCTGGGAAACCCTTTTTAAAGTTCCTGTTTGCTTTTAAGATCTATTCTTTTAATTGTGACTTTGATTTTAGAACCAGTCAGGATTTCTGCCAGCAATTCTGTTGATTTTGGCAAAAGACTCTCCATTGTGTTTGAAGTTCAAGTCTGTTTTCCACTATAGAAAGAAGGCTTTCATGTTTTGATTACTTCTGGCTTTTTTTTTTTTTTTGTTCTCTCGATTACTTTGAGTTTTAAGTATTCTTTTTCCCTGTGACCATCTCAAGCATTGCTGTCTCAGGTTTCGTTTGGCTTGAATAAAAAGTCCTATGATCAATTGTCATATGTTAACTAATGAATACCTGAAAACTTTATATTTCACTTTTAACTCTAATTACTGTTTTTTGTCTTCTTTTCATTGAAAGGCTCAGCCTAAATAGCACTTGGACAAAGGTCCTGTAACACTTGGCAACATGACCTTTCCTTTCATTATTCTTTATATTACTGATATTTAAATAACCCAGTAGTACAAAATAATACAGTGTAATTTAGTTTTTTTTACAGAAAAGTCAATTCTTCATCTCCTATAAACCTCCATACATGTTCATGATAGGCATTTAAAAAGCTGTTGCTAGCTTATACAGGCAGAACTTGACTGCCTGCATTTCATAGTTAAGTAAATTAAATGGAGTCTGGAATACTTCACTATTGGAAAAATCATCTAATTCATGCTGAAAATGAGGATGGGCTTTGAGTAGTGCCATGCTTTCACATAACAACTTAATGCCTTTCTGCTTACCCAAAAGGCAAAAATTCAATGACAAATGATGGAACTGCAGTCTCTTATTATATGCTGTGCTATTATCAGTATTTTATTCTGACACGCTGACATTTCTTGCATGCTGCAATAACCCCAGTCAGCAGGAAATACACAAAATAAATAATTGCAACTTCTCCATTAGCATAGTATAGTTTTGTATACTACACGCTGAATAAAATGAGAAGAATTAAGAGTTACAGGCAAAAGCCCCAGAGCAATAATGATTCAGGCATATTAAATTAACAAGTAATTGCATTAAAATCAAATCCCAGTCCTGACTTAATTCACAGCTCTGAATGTCTGGGCTCCCGTGTTTCTTTTATTCATGGGAAATGGAGCTTGATTAGAAGATCTTCCACCACTCGGCAGCGTAACCTTACGTTCAGATAGTTATTGTCTATAACTTGACCACTGACAGCAATGTAATACCTTAATACTGAACTGGATGTAGGGCAGACAGTTTTGGGATGAGAATGTAGCAATAATGGATACCTAGGGACTGGGAAGTGCCAGGTCCAAGGGAGCTTTCCAGGCTTGCATAGGACGGTGAAGTAGTCACTGAAACTATCTGCTGCTCCAAAAAGAGATGTGGCGAGTGCTGTTCCCTAGTCCTCTGCACAGGGAGGAGGCTCCAAGGCACAAGAGGGTAGAAATGACACAATCTACAACTGCCCAGAAGTAACCACAGTAAATCTCTGAGAGTGTTGTGTGGAACACTGGGAATGTGGGCAAGCTCTTCTCTCCCATCCTGCCTGGTGTAACGCTGCTCTTCAGTGGAGAACCGAGTCCTGCATCTTTTCTGCTAATACAGCAGCACACCCATATGGCAAAATCTGTTTGGTCAGGTGGGATCAATGGGCTGTCGTCACAAGATGTTATTTGAAATTGAACTGGGGCTTCATTTCTCTTCTTAGCAAGAGTTTGTAAGGGTAAGCAAGCAGAGGAGGAAAGAAATTGGGAGGGAAGGTGAAATAAACTTGTGTATGATGAGTAATATATTTCTGTTGACAGAATTCATACTTACTAGTTCGATTTCCTGGAGAAAATGAGATTTATGAAATGATTTGATATGTGTGAGAATATGTCTTTATCTGTCACTGCACTTATTTGAGGAATCAGTGGCCACATAAAATTGAGATTAGGGAGAAAGAAGAGATCATGTAAAGTGCAAAAATTGGGCGAGATTGCTCTGTGATCCCACATGTATCTAATGCTAGAGAATCCTGTGATTTAGAGATTTTTATGAACACCAGAAAAGTTGGAAGGCAGTGGAGTAAGTTTTCAATCAATGATGAAATGAATATTGTAGAGGAC
Organism: Anas platyrhynchos; assembly: GCF_047663525.1. Taxonomy (NCBI): domain Eukaryota; kingdom Metazoa; phylum Chordata; class Aves; order Anseriformes; family Anatidae; genus Anas; species Anas platyrhynchos. The sequence goes on along the minus strand of NC_092593.1, from coordinate 31,955,853 downwards.
AGGGCTTTGTGAATTCCTTTGCTCCTGAAAATGCTTATTTCTTCACATGTACCATATTCATCCTGAGGTCTTTCAATAACTATATAAGGGTTTTTCAAGTGCTGGAATTTCTACAAGGTTTCTTTAGATGGAGAACTTGAAAGTAAAAGAAATGAAACAATTTACTAGTAAATTCATCAAATAAAGGTGATCTACCTTAAGTAATTCTTTTTTGCCCATTACATAGGTCATTTGGCTTTTTTAGATATATATATATGTATTTTTTAAAGTCAGGTATTTTTTGTTTCTTGTGGTACATTAAAATGGTGTTGCTATACCAGTCAAGTCAGTCATACCTCAAAGAAATTTAATACTCAGAGTTGGAAAATTTCTGTATGATTCTCTTTAGTATCTTTATATTCAGGATCAAGAACTAGGCAAAGTCACAGACTTAAAACCCACAGTGTATATGGTTGCATTTTGGATGACTTCTTCAAACCTTTCATGAGTTCAGCTACAAATGTGCAAACAAGAAATGAGAAACTCTGCATGTTCAGTGTCATTTATTGCATCTTCAAGAAACCCAATTTACACACATTTCAAGGGCTGTAACTATAATTTTCTGAAGCTTGCATTTTATATCTCTTAATTGTTTAAGTGGATCAGTTCTGGATTTTATGTGCATTTACTTATGAAAGTGGGGTGTTTTTCTTTCCATACTTGCTCATCATGTAATATCTTCAAAATTTAATACAATAAAGTAAAAACAACAGGAACAATATATGCTGAAACTTAAAAAGAAGCATTTGATGGTTTTGGTGCATGTTATTAAGCTGTAATATAGGTAAATTTAGTATCTATACCATTAGTATTTTGTTTAATAAAATTGAATTCAATTATATTCATATTTTTTTCCAGCTGCTAAACATAATTATTTTTGTCTGCCTTTAGGGAATTTGAACTGCTTGATTATGGTTTGAACAGGAGGAAAAAAAAAACAACAAAGCTACCTCTTTCCTCAAGTTATTAGCTGTTTAACAGTCTTCTGGTAGCAATGAACCAGGCAAGAAAAATACATACTAAAAATGAGGTACAGTAAAGAGATGTGGTAGGAAACATCTTGTAGAGCTGTCACCATGCCAGGGCTTCCCCATCCCAGACACAAGTGGAGCAGCAGCCTCACATTTTGCTACATGACAGGAGGAGTACATTGTGGGTACTATCGCCCGGGTTCTTCCATGAATCTTGGGTTATATGTTCGGTGGCACGGACGTAGTATATAAAAACCATTAAAAAGGTCTTTTGTGGGTTTAAAAGAGCTGACTGCAATTTCAGCTGCTGCAAGAGATGAATGATGAAAATGAGTCAGTGTGCTTTACATTCAAAGGCTTGAGGGAATAATAACCAAACCACATCTACTAAGGTCACATAAAAGATGAAATTTCTGTTTTTGAAGAATCTAAACTGTGGAAAGTGCATGGGACGTAATTACCTACAGTGAACGATAAAGCCATATACAGTGGTTCTGAAGGTCCAGAGATTAACTGCTCTGACAGAAAAGACACCAATTAAGGAAGGAAGAGGGGAACGTGAATGGTCTTTAGAAATAGACATATTAATCAGTAATAGCTCTACAGAAGTCAGTGCTTTTACTCCAGAGCCAGTTCTGTAGCTAAAGTGTTTGAAGATCTTTGGGGGACAGAGGTGGCAAGGTTAGGTGTATCCTGTAAGGCAATCTGAAGCTAGGAGATGACTGGTTAACCAAGCATCTTTATTAAACTGATTCTGTTCTCAAACTAGAACCTGGTTTTCCAGTGAGGTGGGGGAATAAACCTCCTTCTTGCCTCATACCATTCACTTTTTGGATCATTGGTGATGATCAGAAGGCTCAAAGTTCACATGCTTTGTGTGTCTACATTTATGGCTGGTTTCCATGGATTCTTAAGGCAGTCTTTCTTTTTGGTTTACAATAATTTGTCTATTCAGGCTATCTAATCGATCAGATACTGACGTGAAATTTTCAGTATTGCTAGTTTAGCATCTGGAAGATTGAGATGAATTAGATTTAAATGTTATGTTGTTAAAACCGTATATGTCAGATGATAAAATTTGTAGATGCAAAGGTACTTCTGCGTCTGGCATCATATGCAAATATTCATTCAAGACTCAATGTCTAATTTTGGGGAAAAAAAGTTACTAAATGTGTTAAAACATGCTTTTCTTCAGTGGTTGATTTAAAGTAGTTTTTCAAATGTAACTTCAGAAATAGTCCTGCTAATTGCAATTAAGCACACCAATAGACATCCTTATGCACAAAAGTGTTGTGTAAGTTTTACTCTTGCTATGGAATCAAATGTATTACATTTCAGCAGTTTTATTGCAGACTGAACATTTTTCTGTTGCTCATTTAGAGATGGGAACCTGCGAGGTAAGACACATGCGTGCTTTCAGCATGGCCTGACTGATAACTTGGAAGTTGCTGGCAATGGTGAGCCCGAGTCCTGAAAATCAACCAGGAAATTGAGTTTTGTAGTGAAACTGAATGGTGTTTTTGCTGAGCTGATGTTATGCTTGTCTAACTTGATAGCTGAGAAGCCTCAATATCTTGAAAATTACTCCATGGAGTAGAGTGTCAGCTTGAAAGAGTGTTTTTTTCAGAAAGAGTGAAGAACGCAGCTTGAGGAATGAATGTAGCTTTCAGGCCCCGTGTGAAAGCCAAAGGTAGTAGAAGCTTTCTGTCAAGATGTTTGCTTTTCTCTATTGAGTTGCAATTCAATAGCCACTGTAAACTGCATTGCTGAAATGTTTAGTTTTAAGTCTTAATATTTTTTCTTTAATGCTTCTGTGTATAAGTTAAAACGTTGTCCAAATGTTTTGTGTGCAAGCTCCTGTAGTCACTCTAAGGATCACTGAATGCTTTTTTTCTGAGTAGGCTTTTGTTACAGTAGTCTTCATGCTGTTGCTGACAAGACTTGTATTGCAAGAATTAGGTGCAACAAGCAGCAGTTTGATATTATGACATTTCAGGCTATTGGTATTTTAGTGAAGGGACTCTGAGGCCTGGTTTGCAGAAGCCCTGAGTCACTCTGTGCGCGTAAATCCAGAACTCTGGATTTTGTCGCAGTGCATGAATCAGGCAGTGATAGATTGTGTGTGTGTGTTATTTAGTTTTACAGTACTGAAGGTTTATTTTTACAGGTAACTATCTCTTGACATATTTATGTCACTCACTTCACCACAGTTATAGGAAAATAAAGGATGTGCTTGTGTGGAAATCAGCCGTAAAATACAAGACCTTTTATATCTGCTAAGTGTTACTCTTTATATTGCAGTGAGGGACTATGTCAGCTGCAGTCTAGCAACACTGGAGCAGTATGTGGGCAACTTTGTCCTGGTAAAAATGCGGCACAGATTGCCAGTGACAAATTCTGCATAAAAACCAACTGCCCTCCTTCCTTTTGGTCCTGTTGCTGCTGCAGGACCCTGGGACGACTCCACCTGAGCCTGTTAGAGAGCGTGCTCTTAATGGTGCTGCTGGTAATGGCTGTAGGGGACAGGTGTGTATTTTATTTCTGAATAAATGAAGTGACATTGTCTTTGATGTCTTTTCAATGTCTTTAAAATGACAGTCTGTACAAGAGAAGAATAAAGACCATTAAATGGAAAAATGGGCCATTCTATCTATTAAGACAAGATTTATGTATGTCACTTCTCAGCTAGCCCTGTGCCTGCAATTCCATCCACATCACCTCCTCTCCTGCTGTTATGACAGCAAAAATGTGCAGAGACCAGTGGCCCTTGTGTGAAGCTCAGACACGTGTGTGTGTGTGTGTGTGTGCACGTGCTGCTGAGAAGGAAGGCTCCTGCCAGTCCTGGGCATGGTGTTTGGGTAATCGTGAAGGTTTTGTCCAAAGATAAGTGACATCTGGCAATACTGCACTGTATGCCTAAGAAAAAACAATACTTTTGTACTTGGAAGTCATTGTGTTAGTATCTCTAGGTAGTATCCAGTATTTTTGGAGAGTATGGTGCTATATCAATAACAAATTTATCCTGTATAAATCACACAAGAATTACTCTTTTACATGCTGCTGTAAGTCAAACCTCCTTTTTCACTGAAATACATGAATCAAGATTTTCAGCAGGGTAGTTGAGGTCTGTACCAACTTCTTGTAGAAAAGGTTAATTCGTGAGAAGTAAGAAAGGTTACTTCATAATTAGTATTTTCAAGACCTACCAGGATATAAAACAGTTTTTCCATTCTGTGAAGTACTCTTGCTGGAGAGTATGGAACGCGTTGGCTATTTCTGCTGGACGTAGGTTGACACTATTACCTGATACTACTAGTTTTAAGTAAAGGCTTGCTTCCTTAGTGAATCCTTGTTTAACAGAAAAAAAAAAAAGAAAAAAGTATGAAGTGTTCAGCCCTGTGTTGAGCATGCCAGTACGCTAAATTGAATTTTATAACTCTGCATGTGATAATTGTGAGCAAATTACCATTCCTCAGAGTAATTTTTGACAAAAGGATAATGACCTTAACTCAGTACAGAATATCTAAGCTGCTCTGTATTGACAGAAAATCGATTAGAACTTTCATTAATTTTTTGCACCTTCTGAATAACGTAACAATGTGTGCAACAAACCTGGATCATATATTGCCATGAAAGCATCGTTGTATTGGTCAACAGTTGGATGAGTTGATGCACATATTGTGGAAAAGCGTGTGCATGCACTAATGGTGCATGTGTAGACAAGGGTGGCAGAAGGTATCTATACCTGCTCTTCTTCTTTCTGGCCTTGGAGAGTAAAAAATGCATTTTGGCTGGGGTGATATCTTTTTCTTTTGTTAGAGCAACAATTACTGTAACAATAACAATGGCTGTAACTCTGTTATAGTCACACAAATCTGATCATGGAGTTTGAACAGCTGTTTTATGTAAATTGTGTTGTAAAACTTTACTGTTAAAATCTTTTTCATCACTTATTATTCTCTGTAGGGATTTTGTTGCTTTCTCATCAGAAGAAAAATGGGAATAGAGGGGAGAGTTTCTGCTTAGAAACTAGGCTCAGATGTTTTATTTGATTTTTTTATAGTATTACAGCTGCACTTTTTTCTGTTTCTTCATTGCTGGTGTTTTTCTGGTCTTAAAAGTGGGGCCACGGAATTAAGTTTTGAATATCCCAAATCTAGGTGTTTTACTTGCTATCATTAGTGACAGAGTGCCCTACAGATAGTTATGGCCTAAGAAATTGTATCTTTATCCCGCTTTAAATGCTATTTATATCTGTTATATCACCTTTTCTGTAGGTTGTCCTTTTGGGGTTGAATGATGATGTATGACTTCAACAATCTTGAATTCTGAATTGGCATTTTTGCTTTTTCAAACTTCTTGGTTTTACTTTTTGGTTTTTATTCAATCGGGGCAATATCTTTATTCTCCTCTGCATCAGCATCCCATCTGATGGGCAATTTCCAGCAGGTAAAATCACTGATTTCAGAGTACAGGTCTGTAACCAGGACATGGCACAGCCAATTCTGCACCTGCAGGAGATGCAGTGCTCCCCTGCTCAGGGGCTGGTTTGAAAGATCAAGGTTGTTTAGTGATCAGCCATAGGCTCAGACAGAATAACAGGTGAATTTTTAATATTTCCATGCTAAGAAAACTGTTTATATGCTGACCATATAGGGTCGTTTTACCTCTAGCAGCAGCCACTCATCCCACCCCCCACCTTTTTTTTTTTTTTTTTTTTTAAATTTCCCTTAATGCTGGCAAATTTTTTCTTGTTTGTAAGCCAGGTTTGAAGAGTTGCTTTCTTTTTCATTTTCAAAATCTCAGGTTTGAGGTCTAAGTATAGCAGAAGGTGTAATGCAACATATAGGCAGCAGTAATTTGGTTTGTACCTGATAAGTTTTTGCAATGTTTTAGAGGAACTTCTGACTGCTGTCATGTCCAGAAGCAAGCATGCCTCTCCTGCCATTAGCTTTTAAGGCATTTACAGTTAGGAGTCATTAGAGCTGAGTAACTTTTCACTTATTTGTTCTTTTTACTTCCTTTCAAACCGTAGAATGACATTATTTCCCTCTGGCCCTTGCACAAATGTCTGTGTTGAGAATGGAAAGTGCTGTAAAGGCTAAGTGCTGTAGTTGGGTAACAGATGTTTACAGTGACCATAATTTACAGGTTTATTTTGCAGACTATAGATTAATGAGCTGGAAAATGTCATTTCAGACTGTGTTGAAAAGATAATCAGCCTTTGCTTTGTGCATTTTTGGTTTAAATTTTATTTAATTCCATGTCTGTCCCATTTTCAGCTAAGTAAGTATTACCTGTATTTCTAGACTCATGGTTTTATATATATATTTTATATATATATATGGAATAAAAAGTATAATCAACTATAGAGTCTTGAAATTAATGTTATAATGAATGAATGCTAGCACTGTAAATTCGGCTTGTCATATTAGTCACACCTATTATAAATCCTTCCACTGTGGCAGCAGTCATATTTTCCTTCAATTAAAGAAACACTTGTAGAGTTTCATACTAAATATATATATATATAATTGAAGTGGCAGACAAATTTACCTTAGTTATTAGTAGCTATTTGGTGCTAGACATTTGTAAAGCATCATATTATGCTACAGTAGTGAAGCAGACAGTAAAAGGGCAGCAAACATTGATGTATAATGTTGTAGCGTTAAGACAGATAGTACGAATTGAAGTCAGGAATGGTGGTTTCGTTGTTGGTGCTGGGTTGCTGTTAGTCTTCACTCTGTTAGTCTAAGAATCGATTTCATTTACTCTTAACAGGATCCAGCGTTTTCTTCTGTTTTGTAACCTCTAACGTCAATATTCCCTAAAAACAAAAAGAAAACAAAGCAAAACCACACAAAACCAAGTTTTTTCTGTTGAAAACAAGATCTAGTAATCTGAGATGTGCAGAGAATTTGAAGAACTATAGATTTTAAAATAAAGTTGTTCATTTTGCGAGTGATAATTTTGTCTCCAATAACAATTAAGGAAAATCTAATGGAATTAGAGGGATATTAGTGACATACTGGCAATAACAACTCATACAGCTTACGTATTTGAGGGTAATATAAAACTCTAAAATGCTATTCAGTGGTTTCATAATAATTCTTCACTTTGTCAGTCTGTTTTTCCACCTATGTACTTCTGGAGCTTTTTCTGCATCTGTCTGCGTATAGATGTTTGTGCCTCTTCTTGTTCCTATTTTTGTGGGGCTTTTCTCCTGAATGGAATAAAAATCTTTTAGTCACAGAATCACAGAACTGTAGGGGTTGGTTAATGATGTGATGCCAGTGTGAGTATCTAAATAGCAACACATCTCAGAGTGAAACTAGTTTAAAAGTGACTTCTATAAGTTCCCCTTAGAATCCCCTCTGAATGGGCTCTTACATGTCTCAGCATGTTTTAGGTTTCCTCTTCAGTAATGACGTTAGCAATTGAATCAAATAATAAAGTATTTGCATTTTTGACAAATGTACTTCTTGAAGTTTTGTGGAGGATTATTGACAGAAGCCTTGCCCTTTTTGGCAAGGATGCTGTTCTTATGATAATTTCATTAAATCTGAAATAATGAAATTACAGTCTGAGAGAAGTAAAACATGCCTTGATAACTCAATACCTTTATTTTTAAGTAGCTTTGTGTAAGTTTGATGTCCACTAATGGTGACCTAAGTGCCATATTAGCAGGGAATATGATTGTTGCTGTCATTTCTGAAAATTAAACTGTAAAACAAGACTAAAAGACCGATTTTTGGTGAATTTACACCTGCATCTGTGTGCATTTGAAAGAAGATTAGCAAATCACCTATAGAATATATTATACTATTTTTAATGAGTACTTTTTTAGTAAAGTCAAGTTTGGTCATGTTATAGACCTTAGGGATCACTTAGGATTTTTATTAATTGCTGCATTTTAAAATCCATTTGTTCAGTTCTGCAATCATTAAAACTGTTAAGCAAAGTATATTTGTGATTGTGAATAGAAATGTCACTAATGAAGTCGTTTAACGTAAAGGATATGCAAAGGTAGCAAGTTTCACATAACGTGTCCTTTGATGATCCCACAGCTTTGCCGCTTTTAATTGTGAAATGGGTCAGAAGAAGAGGAGCAAATCAGTCTCTTAGGAAATTTGTTTTAAATCATGAACTTCATGTACTTTATGAAATAAAGAGTTTAAAATAAGTACCACATTGAATGCATCAAAATGGCACACAAGTGATTTAAAAGATCTTCAGTTATTTCATTTCCTCTTTTTATCCTTTAATAGACCATTTATGTATCTTCCACTGCTTATTATCAAGAGGATGGCTTCCTCATAGTAATATAATGCTTGTTTAACAGGAAATTGAATGTAACCCATCAAAATGTAGACCTGTGCTAACGTTTATTAACTGTGCTATTTGGACAGTTTGAAAGCTTTTAAAGTTATTTTTGTAAAGCTGTGCTGTCCTCATCCAACATTCATGAAGATGTTAAATAGTAAAATTCAGGAGTGCGAAGAGTTCACGTTGTGCTAATGCTTTCTATTTTCCTTCACATACAGAATCACTGGTCACAAAGTTTATCAAAACCACTTTAATTGTGCAAGGAGTAGAAATAGAAGTTATGTGGCTGAACAATCTAGGTGTAAGAGATCCCTGCTGATCCTCATTTGAATGGGAAAACCTGGTAAATTTGAATCACTGCATTTTGGGAGCTCGTAAGGGGGTGAACACTAACAAAAAGTGTGTGTGTCAGTGCATCCTTGTTGCACCTAGGGGCAGGTGCTTGCCTTGCTAATACAGCAGTCCTCAGGTGCAGCGGGTGCAGGAGGCATCTGTGATGTTCCTGTACTGGCTGCTCGGGTAACCCGTAAGGAGCCGCTTCCTGCAGGTGTGAGGAGCCTGCGTGTAAGTGTTAGATCTTGGTCTCAGGGGAGCTCTGTCATCCTCGAAGCAGAGATAACTTGCCTGAGATAGCAAGATGTTGCCTTGTGCTGTGTGGAGTTTCAGTGCCAGGGCATTGCTTTTGTTTTGGACGTTTTTTGGAAGTGCTCCAGCAATTCTCTAAGGAGACGATGATGTATATCCTTATATACTGCCTAGCATCCCTTAGCACATATATTTCAAATTAATTGTAATAGATTATGTATTTCCTAAAATGAATAAATTATGAGGGCAATATGTGATACCCCATTTAAGCATTTCATGCATCACAGCTTTGTTAAGAAGAGTAAAATTTATCATTGAATGTGAACTGTATGGTGTAGTGACTGTAGAAATGTGGCTTGGAAAGATTTTTGTTTGAAAGATTTTTGTTTGAACAAAACAAGAACAAAATATTTTAAGGTGCTATTGCTGTTTTTAGTACATTAAGTAGATGGCCTGTTTTAAGAAAGCACAGGGAAATAACAGAAGAGCAGATGTACATGCAATAAGATTAGCAATGCTTACCTGTGTACGAAAATAATGTTTATAATCTTCCATTTCATCCATTTTATACAGTAGATACATTTATTGCTATCAGAAGGCCTTCTGTTGTGGTCAGGATGATGTTACTGAATCACAAAATGATGTAGGCTGGAAAGCTTTAGAGGTTGTTCAGTCCAAGCTGTTCTAGAAGATGTAGTTTTATGGTTAGATCAGATGGCTCAGGCTCCATCTTTACAAAATGAATATAAAAGGACATAAATAGGAGCCCTGACATAACAAGATCAGTGAGGAGACTGGAAGCTGTGTTGTCTACAGATTATCTGAAGTTTTATATGACATTGTTTATTGAATGCCAAAAGAAAGCTCCAATGATTAGCACTAGCTATAGATATGTTCATTGTTGTTGGGTAGACACTAGTACAAAATGTAAATAGCTTGGTGATGATGAAGTGCAAATATTGTAGTATTTGGTATTAGTAAGCAAAACAAACAATTTTTAATGGGCTTTTTGTATTTCCAAATTGATTCCTTTCTCTGGTGGGTTCCAGCTCGTTTTTCTTCACCCAAGTTGTTTGGGACAGAAGCTATCTCTGAGTAGTTCAGGGCCTCGAATGTGCAATAAAGTGAGATAGCAATGTAAAAATCATCTAGTAGTACAAAGTAGAGGATGGTCATAGGTCACTGCAGGGTCGTGAGGGATATGATCAGACTAGCAGAAAAAGGAAAAGTCAGCTGAAGGTTTCCGAACTAGAAAAACCTACAAATAAGGTTAAGTGAAGGAAGGAATAATACTCCAGGAAGCTATTGAAACTTGACTGTTTTATGTTAATTAAGAGTTAATTGGATTTAATGTTTGTAGGAATGGGCTAGGTTAACTCGAGCACTTATTACAAAGGATAGAATCCGTGATGCAAGAAATAACTTTTATTTCTTCAGCCTTTACCTAAATTTGCGCTGAAAAAGGAGCAGAGTTGCAATATCAGGAACTGCTTATAAAGGAATATCACCCTTGCATTAGGAAATCTGTGTGGTTGTTTTTTTTAGTCATATATTGATATGCCCCAAAGCTATGGTAGAAGGCCAGCCATTTTAAAGCGGTTAATTGAGTATGGATGTGGCAGTAATTAAAACTCTCTAACGAAGTGCAAGGAATAATTCCATTTATGTCTGTATGAATGGCTGATCTAGGTGTTTTTAGGAAGCACAAAGCTTAAAGTGTATAGAAAGGATTCAAAGAAAGATATCAATGTTGTCTTCTCAGGTGAAAGAGGACTTAAAATGTGAATTACTATTAATTCATGAACAGTTCAGTCAAGCACAGCTCTTGGCTGCCTCTCTCCTGTTAAAGAGGTGTTTGCAGCTTCAGACAGAAAAGCGGTCAGAAAGCTGCCAGGAGGGAGTCTCAGAAATACCTTCTCATGAAGTTGAACAAATCATCCAGAAATAAGGTATGGCGTATGGACTGGCACGTTATAACACGAGCTTTTTTTCTTCTCAGTTTGTCTACAGCTTGTCAGCTGGGTTCTCTGCTTGGGACTTTTTCTTGAAGTGGGTAATTGAAACCTTTCATGAATTCTTTCACAAATCTTCAACTGTTGATACATTTTATTTATTTATTTATTTTTGTAAACAGGTTAATGTGAGGGTTTCGAGATCGAGTATCTTGGTGGTGACCATTGATATTTGTGGGTACCATCATTCTTAGAAAGCATTATTGGAGCAATCTGCAGAGTTCATTGCCCTAGTGTATTCCTTGAGTGTGTCTTATCTGAGCTGCCCAGGCTGCCTTATCAAGCTGCTGAAATGAAGGTTTGCGGGGAGGGAAGCGCCTTTGGGTGCTCATGGAGAGCATCCTGGGAACAGTGGGGTGGGAGGAAGGTTCTCCAGGCACCTGAGGGTCCTGGCAGCGTTGTTAGTTCTGTTTTCCTTTCAGAAATATTTTGTATGACATTAAATCCCTTAACCAACTGCATTAGTATTGACAATAGGATATGAATCTTCATCGTATTAAAAAGTGTACAAATCGTGTGCAAATACAGATGTGTAATTTAATGTATTTGTGCTTTAGAAGAAGAAAGTGTACAGTTAATCTTCAGAGCGGTTTTCAGAAGTGATATTTTATTTAAAGTTGAGAAGGAAAATGATGGATTGAGTACCTTAAAATGAGAAGTTTAAAAATACCTACTTCCTCCCAGCCCTTCTTCTCATCTACAGCCTTTTTAGGCAAAGCAGCCATGCAATTAATTGAAGCTCACTAGGAGCCTGTAATGAAAAGTCTAACATTGTGTAGCTGCTTTCATTAATAATATCATTGTCTTTTGTCAACTTTAATAGCAGTTGGGTTTATCCAGCTGGAAAAAGTTAGACAAAGACAGATAGACAGGCAAGTCTGTTTACTGTCAATTGACTTAAAAAGAAATGCAGCTTTGCTTTTTAAATACATCAAACCTGACATTTTATTCACTTTTTGGGTTCACTTCAAGAACTTTGTATGTGGATGCTGTCAGAAGTTTGACTAATGGAATGGAAGGGTAGGACAATGATGGCGACTTAATGGGAGCCACTGTTTGTTTCTTGCTCCAAAGATAAATACCGTGAGGGAAAATTGAAATCCGTATTAAGATTTGGCAGAAGGTTTTAAGCAAGTGTTTTTTTCTTACTGGGTTAAGCATTCTGTAAATCCATATCTCTAACAGGACTTTGAGCTTTGATTAGTGTGTTAGTATGGTTTTAATTTCATAGCTGTGAAGCACTAAATAATGTTGACACACATGTCAGTGCATCCCTGATGATCAACACTTCCTAGGGAGGCTTGCTTATGAGTTATTAGCGGATGAGGAATGCTGGTTAAGCACTGATCCCTGGAGCAAAACCAATCAGTCGCTACTGTGCCACTGGCAGGCACTGTGTTACTGAAATTCAGCACGGGAAAAATCAAGGTAACTTTGAAATTGTACTCGAAGTTACCCTAACGCTAATTATTCAATAATGTGATACTGAAACCGTATTCTGCAATCAGTGTGGTTTTGTGCTTCATTAAATAGTAATTGGCTGGAAGTAAATGATCATCAGGTGTCAATCTCCCTAAGATGCATTGGTTTGCTATTCACTGCCAGATTAAAAAGCGAATGGAAATTCTCCTCATATCTTCTTCTTCCCTGTGGTTTGTAGCAGACCAAATAAGTTAAATGACAGCAGTTTATTAGCAGTGTTCAGTTATTTGAAAAGTAACAGGGGACGGATAGCTTTAGTGATGGCTGCAGCGTGGTGGCTAGTATAGCAGCATTGGTGGCAACAAAAATACAATTCTGTGTTCTTGTACCATTTTACGTAAGTGATGCGTGTATGAAGGATGGGAAGAGTGCATCCTGCGTTATTCTCACTTTGCTGGAAGTGGTGGTGATCCTTGCTCCCCAGAGGTGAGCAGTTTCAATTGTTCAGCAGGAGAGGAGATTCCTGAAGAAATCTGCCTTCTCTACGGGGGTTTCTTCTGTTAACCATTACCTTGTATGGCACAGAGTCTTGCAGCAGTTGTGGTACACAGAGGCAGATAGCAGACCAGTGATCCGAGTAATCATGATGGTGTCTTTGGGTGAAAAATAATACTGATTTAACAGTGATAAATAATCAGACACTGATGGATCCAGATTATTTTGAGGTAAAGCAGTGGAACCATTGACTAAAACAGCTCAGGAAGAGGTTTTGTTGGTAGCACCCAGAATGGCACATGAATGCAAATGGTGAATTTGAACTTCCTGAAGCCAAGGAGCTGCTCCTGACATGTTATCTGTGTTAGATCCTTGCCACTTTTAGGAGAACAGCAGGCAAGAAAAAAGTTAGTGTTTTCTTTTTTAAATGTAGATTGCTTTGTTTAGAATAGGTACAAAGCGAAGAAAACCAAAAGCAGCTTGTCACTGAAGATTTAAATCAGCTTGTTGTCTAGAAACTTTTCTGTAGTGAGTAGAAGGGCTTACGAGCAAGAGCACGGACCTACTAGGGCTTTCTGTTCTGGCCTCCAAGGCTCTCTGAAGGAAGAACCTCCTGGGCATTTTTGCCTTTTTAGGTTGGTTTTGAGCCAGGATAGGGTCACTGCGCTTTCCTGTCCATTCAGACGTGGATGTGTCTGCAGGCAGGAGCTTTAAACCACTGCCCATAAAGCATGTCTAACATGCTCTTATCTTCCTCCAGTAGTACTGGAGACACGATACATATGTTCATGGCAGGAAGGTGAAGCAAAGCTGCACTATATAGCATACAGCTGGGCGTTAGGATGATCTCAAGGTATTTTTGGGTTGAACAGCTAGGTATCATGAAGACTTGTTTGTCTCTTGTCTATGGGACAGATATTTTGTGCTCCTAGAGGGTGAAGTTTCCTAACAACATTCTGTAGATACACCTGGATGGGATCACTGCCTTAATTATTGCACTTGTACTTAGGCAAAAAATTGTCTTTTCGTAAGGTGCCACTGTGCTTCCACTGCTTGTAAGTTCAGTCTTCAGTAACTTTTCTTTGTCCCATAATTTACTCGTTTTTGAGTGTGTAATGTATGGAATTGGTAAAGAGAATAAATAAACAGATACTTGACTCTCTGGAGCTCTGACAACTGTCACTGTGTTCTCTCCATGTAGAGATAATTCTCAGTTCAAGATATGCAAATGATCAGTATCAAATATCACTTTCCAAAAGGGCACGGTGGCAACTGACAACATTTTATTCCTGCTCACTGAATAGTTTGCAAACATGTTGTAGTAACAAAATTAATGCTTTTTATTATATGTCAAGTGAAATGGCACTGGCTGGGAAGTAATAGAGGCTGCCAGATGCTAACTTCACTGGAGTATAAAATGCCGGCTGCCTTGCATTAATATATATACGGGGAGGAATACCAAACAAATGAGAACTTGTAACTCAGTGGAGGTATGCAGTGGAGATGAAACCTGAACGAAGTGATGAAGCTGAAGTCTTTCATGATAAGCATTTTTATTACTTTTTTTTTTTTAATTTTCTTTAGCCTTACTTCCCTTTGAGTTGCCCCAAGGGAAGGATGTCACAGCTCTGAGAGCATGTGGAAATAGATACGCTTTCGTCTTGGCATTGTGTTATTATCATATGGGATGTTGCCTATAGTAAATGCAAATGGAATTTGAAAAGTAATAGAGCAATGATGGGATTTTCTTTACAACAGTAAACTGTACCCTGTTTTTTGCTTTAGAGTTAAGGAGTCTCATAGTGAAGTCTGACAGTTGTGTGCTAGCCCAAGTACCTCACTGGAAAAACACTCATTTTCATCTGAATGGATGTCTGAAAAGCAAATTGACATTCATCCTTGTTATCTAGTACTGCTATTAAGAAAAGTATTGAAAATAATAGGCTATTACAGTTCAGAAAAAAACGATGAAACTTTTTCTTTGTTATGAGTCTAGAGTAATGCCGTGAGAACATACAAGAAGGAAAGCAGTTGTTTCCTTTTATTTTAGAGTACTGTAAGAAGTTAGGACCAAACATTTCTTGTGTGTCACCTTTCTGCAGGAATTTGGCAGTTCCTGTGAAATGCATGCTGTTTGAGTCACTTCAAAATGTGCACTGTGAATGCAGCTGATGCCCATTTTTAGGACCATGACTTGCACTGAGGCTAAGCACCCAGGGGCTCTGGATGTCGGCTGGCGTGGTTTGCACGTTCTGCAGTGCTATTTTGTGAAGTTGGGCCCTATGGCTCCTAAGTTAGACACTTTAATCTTTGCGTATCTCTGCTACTCTTCTAAAATGTAAATAATTCTGCTTGTGAGACTGGGCTGAGATGATTGATTACTATTTGTGAAGGACTTGGATGCTCTCAGCAAAAAAGTGCTGTAAAAAACAACTGTGAAGATGTTAATTCGGTCTTTACAACAGTTTATAAGGATTTTATATGGATTTCTGTAAACATGGCCCAGTAATAGTAACTTGCATGCTTGTCAGCATAAGGCCACTGCTTAACTGCTCGCTAATTGAGCAGTGTCCACCCTGAAGAGTTATGTGGTCAAAACCATCATAATACACAGAAAACTTGAGAGTGTCATGGGTGTATTTAGCTTTTGATTGCACATCTTGACCACTGTAGTAATTTCAGTCCAGGATTGTTTTGAGCTCAGTTTTTGCTTTTCTTTGCACTGTGCAATATGAATCTTGTTCTGCTTTTCAATTTCACAGCACAGTGACAAGGTGTGAGAAAACGGGGGTTAAAATACTAGCTGAGAACAATTAGATATTATTTCACAGATGTATGTTTTCTCAGCAGCTTTCTAATTGAAATTGATGAATATATAGAGATAATAGGATTCTCTACTAATGAGCCTTCTTTTTTCTTAAACTTTGATGACTTCTGTGGCTGTGTAATATAGTAACAAGATAGTGTATTTAATGTCAAAAGCTGCTACCACTGTTAGTGATGACTAGACCACATACTAGTTATCCATTAATATTTTGTTCTCTGTACCCTCTAAAAATACACTAATGACAGCACCTCTATTCCTGTAGCTGTGCTTTGATATTTTGACACTCAGTGTGCCTAATGTTTGTTTGGAAAACTCAACTGTCTGAAATAGGGAGTAAAAAATCTGAGTTTTTGTACAAAAAACTGTACAAATCATACAATCTCATACAATCTTATGAGCATATGGAGCTATTTTTTTGGGTTTTGAGGAAGGCGACTAATGCACTCAGTGGCTTGAATAACCGTGACTATGTAAAAATGAAATGGCTGTGCACCAGGGACCTTGCTAGGTGGGTTTGTCTGTAGAAAAATGATGTGGTAACTACTCAAATGGTAGAAATTTCAGAGTGGATGACAGATTCCCTAACCAAGGGGGACCAGTGAGTGTTTGGAGCTAGCGTAAGAGCATTTGAAGGTGGTCATAGCTTCCTGAAGAATGCAAAGATGATGTTGATTGTAATCTTTAATTCTTCCAACAGCTTGCAGTATGATTTCATCAGGTCTCTCCAGTCCTTCTGTACAGCTACGCTAACAGGTCTGTGTGTGTTCCCTTTCAAATATGGTTGTTTAGGAGATATCATTTGTATGCAAGCCCCTTTGCACACAGTAACCAGCTTGTTTAGCATATTGTTGTGCTGTATAAGAGCACTTAGGGTCTGTCTCTTGTCATATTCAGTGCATGCATCATTTTTTGCCTCTTCACTCCCTGCAGAAAGCCCTGCACAGTTGTAATTCCTGCCATTAGTCCTGCCTCCCACCCTCAGTTATGCTTGGCTGACTAATACAGCAGGCTCTTCCGAGCCCAGTTCTTGCACCAGGGGATTGCTACAAAGGCTCTACCGTGTCAAGTCTGTACCCGAATCAATTCCAGTGCTCAGTGCCCTCCACAGGTGGCATTTTGCCTTCTGTCTCCAGCTGTCTCCACCTGTTCCCCCGCATGCCTTAGCTTTACACTCTTGTTCAAAAGCTTCCGACTGCAGATGGAAAATTTGTTAAAAGGAAGAGGAATTAGTTTGGTGCCAGCCATGCATGTTCCTGCTAAACAGTGTACAAGTAGAAGGAGTAAAAGAAGTCAGGTGGAAGAGGCCTTTAGAGACAGGTGCCTAGAGTTACTTAATACCTAATTTGCACTTGGATAGCATAATTGTTCACAAATCACCAGAAAATCTTCCTTTGTTAAGTACCGGTTCTCCTGGCATGATTTGCTAGCATGTGGCTTTCTCTTGATCTTCTACGCAGAATGGTAATGATCTAGCAGTCTGCGTTGTAACTGAAAATTTAATTGCTGCACTGTAACAAAATATTGTACAAAAGGTTCTGTGTATGTTAACGTGAGGGTAACTTACAAAAGACAGTACAAAAATGTAATTGCTCTTTACAGAATTTCTTCTTTTGTGGTACAAATGGCTGTAAGAAATTCAGATTTACTCATTTCAGACATGTGTAAATTTTACTTCTGGAGGAACTGTTGCTCTGTGATCATAGCCTGTTTGTATTTCAGCAGCTTAAATTATTCCCGTGCATCGATTCTATATGCAGTCTTTTGTTCCAGGCAAAGATCTGAACTTCTCACGCGAGGCATGGCATCATAACCCTTCTATGTGATGTAGTCAGTGCTGCTTTGGGACAAAGAATGATAGATTTGGGGGCTTTAGATGCTTTTTGTCAGGTGAGGTCTTGGGGAATTTCTTGTGACTCACTGCAGCCGCATTGTGTGCCACTCTGGGTGTCTGCATCATCATGACAGCTCCATTTCTGCTTACACTGTCGCTGCAGATGGGTACCTGAAGTGCCTGGCTACTCAAAACACCCATGATAAAGCATAATAAAGGCAGGGAGCTATTCTCTGTACCATCCCCTGTTCTGCATGGATGTTTTTGTTTATTAGCTTGTTGAAGTTACCTGAGTAGTACTGTGATTTGGCTTACCTTGATGTATCACAGCCCTCAGGGACGCTTTTTTCAGAATCGGTGTGGCTGGGGGCTTTGGGTTGTGCTTTTTAGCTGCAGTGTTTGTGGGGTGGGGTATCCAGACAGCAGTGTTCCCTGTTGCTGGGCAGGTGCTGTGGCTACGAATGTGTACTGCTAGAGATCCCATAGAATCGCTAAGGTTGGAAAATGAGATGCTTACCAGAACACCATGTTAACCCCAAATATCCATGCCTTGAATGTGTAAACTTGATTTAGTTACAGGTGTTACTACGTAACATGCTTCCAGATTATTTAAAGGGTACAGGGAGTGGTTCAGAGGTGTGCTGAGCTGCCCAGGTAATTGCTCTAAGTGTAGCTACTGATCCATGGCAGCCAGAGGTACTTTTTTTTTGCTGGTCATATCTACCTGGACAAGGCCTTTGACACGGTCCCCTGTGACATCCCGATCTCCAAATTGGAGAGAGATGGATTTAAGGATGGACTGTTTGGTGGATAAGGGGTTGGCTTGAAGGCTGTACCCAGAGAGTGGTGGTCATTGGGTCCACTGGGGGAGGCCGGAGAAGAGCAGTGTCCCTCAGGGGTTTGTCCTGGGGCCAGGGCTGCATCACCAGAGGTGTGACCAGCCCGGGAGGGAGGTGATTGTGCCCCTCTGCTCTGCCCTGCATCCAGGTATGGGGCTACCAGCACAGAAGAATGTGGGGCTGTGAGAGCAGGCCCAGAGGAGGGCCATGAAGATGGTCAGAGGGCTGGAGCACCTCTCCTACGAAGGCAGGCTGGCAATTCTGGATGTTGCATTAGCTGAATCCATGGTTGCCCAGTGAAAAGGATTTTTTTTTTTCCTGTAGCTTTGACAAACTCTTGACAAAAATAACTTCTATGGCACGAGTAGAAAGCTGCTGTTTTGTTTGTCTTCTGATGAGGCACTTTATCAGCTTTTTTATGCACTTTTCAGTGCATCTGTATACAATCCCTTTAGCAAATAAGTGGAGATACTTCACAACTAGTTTATGCCTAGCTGCATTAACAAATGTTTAAAGGAGATGATTATTGCACTTCTGTTGATATGTCATAGTCTGAAATCATCAGGTTCATGCTTTAATGTTCCAGATACCTTAAACTGAAGGTTGAGAATTCCAGTAAAATCAATTGGCAGTGTGTTAATAAATAATAAACGTGTGTTAATGATAAAGTAAGTTGGGCACATTGCTACCTTTCTTTCATAATTTTTTTTTTCACATTCTTGTTCTTCTCAAATCAACAGAGAAGCTGGAGGAAAAAAGCCTTCTGTTTCAGAAAGACTTCTAAAGATTGTTGCTCTCCTCCCTGAAATGCCCTTTAAAGAGAAGATATCTCTTATATCAACAGGAGTTTGATGTGTTCCAAGTAACTGTCCAGGAACCTATGATACTGAGCACATAGTACCAATAATACAACTAAAATACAAGCAAGTTACTTAACTGAACCTTATAGGCACTGCTAATCTAGTATTTACCAAAACATTAGTGAAATCCTCAAAAATATTTGAATCCCATTTGGAAGCAAAGAGGTTTGTGAGCATTTTGGCTTTTCAGAAAGCACATGGGAGAGCAATAAGTGCAAATTTGGACTCATACATATGGGCTTACAGCAGATTTTTCTGCTTTAGGCTTGCACTGTAAGGATCTGTATATTTGATTGCTTCCTACTTGAAGCAGAGAAGAACTTCAATGTAATTCTTGCTAGTGGTGAAGAAACGCTTATAATGAAAGGAAAACTGGTAGCATAGTCACTGTTTGAAATTACTCAACTTTTTTTTTTTTTTTTTTTTTTTTAGTTGGTTAGATTTTAAGTCCACTTTGACTTTCTGAGGAGGTTTTCTTAAGCAAGTTGTCGAGTCAGACTTAGTTCTGTGTTTGGCAGTAGAGTTTGGGAATCCAGTGCTTCAAAAACAGCAATAACATACTAATTAATCAACCTGCTAGTATGAAAGACAGAAGTAATTCAGGTACTGTTTGTCAGCAGGGACTGTTGTGGATCTAGTACAATTCTACTTTGTGCTGTAGGTAAGTAAGACTTGAAAAATGTGTTCAAGTTTCTTATGTTGATTCAATTGTTAAAATGAAGCAATATTGAAACAGCAGAAGCTTAAACCACTTAGAGAGTTTGACATCAGATCTTCGAAAGAATTTGTATTTAAGTTACACAAAGAAATTTGAACAAAAAATGTTTGAACTTTTGTTACTCTTGGTCATAAGTAAACCGTTAATTTTAATTTCTATCCGTACACATATAAGCTGTTCTCTCTCCTAAAATCAAGATATTTGGCATTTTTGATGAACATCGGTCATATGTCCCATTGAAGGTCCCTTTTTGTAGGAAAAAGCTACATAAATGATCAATGTCTTCCCCAGAAGAAATTCAAATATGTAATTTTATTGCTTTTTGTTGCTAAGCATATCACAGTTTATACTGTTTAATGAAATGTGACAGGCTTTGCTGCAAGAAGCATAATGAATACAACAGTGTTTTTTTTTTTTCATTTAACAAGATAAGGTGCTAACACTATTTTCAGTGTATAAAGCGATTGTGGAAACTAATATAGGAATTCAGTGTAAGTTATGTATGTTTTTGCAGACATCTGGTAACTCTATATTCTCCTTGATAGATGCTCAGAATGAGAGTTTCTG
Organism: Anas platyrhynchos; assembly: GCF_047663525.1. Taxonomy (NCBI): domain Eukaryota; kingdom Metazoa; phylum Chordata; class Aves; order Anseriformes; family Anatidae; genus Anas; species Anas platyrhynchos. The sequence continues at coordinate 31,935,361 of NC_092593.1, read as the reverse complement.
ACTTTACAAAAAAAAAAAAAAAAAGGAAAATATTTTCCCAATTGGAAAAAAATAATCCATCCGAAAAGATGGTGAGGAAGTTGGGAATAAGGCTTTTGCTGATTATGTTTGACAGTTTATTTCCAGGTGTTCCTTTTTGTTCACATTGAGGGGAAAATACTTTTGGTTTCCTAGGCCACAAGGGGTAGCAAAATAGCTTTTGCTTTTCTCAGGCTTTTAAAAAATCTCTAAGTATTAATACATCTTTAGTAATAGGATTTAAATATCAGGAAAAATCAGTGCTTTGAAACTTAAAGTAATAAAATGCTTTCTAGTTAAAATAGAAATATATATATGTAACTGTTTAATAATTGAATTACTTTACTTTGCTTGGTGTTTTCATTCTTTTAATATGAATGATATATTCTGTGCAGCTAATAGTTTTGTCAATCTTTTTCTTTAAGCCCTTGTCAAAAATTCACCTATGTGTAGCTAATTCATTGGTCACTTTTGAACTGCAGATGTTCATACTGGGGCAAATTTGAAGTAGAGTAGTTAAATAATATTAAGAAATACCGAGGGGATGGTGAGGATCTCATCATTTTTGGAACAGATAGTGCACGGTTGAATAGCCATAGTGCTGTAACTGGTCTGTAACAAATATTCAAGTCTGCTGGAATGGTATTTAAATTACAAAATTACTTTTCTCTACTGCTTTTAGAACTTCACTTTTCAGTCAGTACTTCAGATAAAGTTGAAATCACTCAGAAGTGTTCTATCTGTAACGGTAGTTCAAGATAAAATGTGATTTGCTATGCTATTTATGTCTGCAAAATGCAAATAATTATAATTTCCTAATGTGTTTAGTAATTGTGTGTGTGTGTTTTTGTTTTTGTTTTTTTTTTAATATAAAGCAATTGTAATCAAAAGTTTGGATATTAATGCCTATACTTAATATGTGCAAGGACTGTAAGTGTATATGGCTGGTTACTCTAATGTGAACTTAAAACAACCTTGGGTTATTTTAACTGGGAAGTTCTGGAAAGAGAAGGTTTTGGCATTGACTTCTAAATTGGTAATAGTTATTTTGATGGAAGCAAACTGAGAAATTTGTGTGTACCAACTGCACGAACTAGTATGTTTACAGACATCTTGCTTTTTCCACAGGATGGTTTTACTGCTTTATGAGATCGCCGATTTATTTATTTTCCTTACAGTCAAATAGATTCTTGAAAAAAGAAGAAAATGTTGATGTCCTTAGAGCAGGAGTAGGATATCTTTGAAATGTTAGCTTAAGGAAAAAAAATAATTTTTCCGTCTTTTTGTCCACCCATTACCATAACCTTGAATGCCATTTTCATCTGCTGCAAATCACAGACAGCTTTTCAGGCAAAAAGAGATGTTTTTAAACTTAAAAAAAAATAATAATAAAAAATAGCATCCCCAGTGGTGGGGATGCTAATCTTTCAATTTTAATTTATAACTAAGATTGAACTGGGAACTGAACAGACTTCATTGGTAGCATTTAGAAGCTATCTGCTCATCACATCTTTTTCCCAGTTTGTGGCCAAACACATGCAGGATAACACAGGAGCAGTGCTGCCACCTCTCCCATAAGCCAGTTGGAAGAAGTCAGGTTAATAGATGTTTCCGTGAAGTACCTGTGACCAGTGAGATTTGGTGTCTGTATTGATGGGTTGTAGTGATGCTGGGGAGTTCACCTGGTTAAATCCTAACCCCTGCAAGCGTATGGGTTATTTAAATAATTCAATACCATTTTCTCCCTTCTTTCTAAGAGTCTTTGCGAGGAAAGCTGTGGGATTACCTGTTCCTGGATGTGTGGCTTTAGTGACTATGTCAATGTTTTAAAAGTATGATTGCTTCCTAAAGTGTTCTACATTTTATTTCATTTTGTTACTGTTCTTTGGCCTTCTGTGTAGTAAGGACAGAGAGTGTAATGTATTTCAGGCTTCGTTGTACCATTTTGTGTGGCTTTGGTGGGAGTGCTTCTCACCAGTGGAGCTCATCGGCTGCGGGGTTAGCAGCGTGCACTATAAATACCACTGTTGTGACTCTATAACTAAGCCTCTCAACCACGGTTCTGTTTCAGTAACTCTCTGCAGGGAGTAATTGCCACAAAGGGGCCTTATTTCCCACTATGACTTAACAAGTAAGAGAGGTATTAGGCTTGAAAGCCTCTAGGCAAGGAGAATTTGTCATTGTTGGCTGGATTCATCTATTGTATGTGCATGGTCTCAGGCAGCTACCAGGATCACTCTTCAGGGGTGTGTGTGTGTGTGTGCGTTCAGTCTGAAGGGTATCAGTGGTTTGAGATTTGATCTGCGTTTAACACCGAGTGCTGAAGGAGTCAATAAAATAACTTCTAGACAGCAGAAACAGAAGAATTGCCACAGGACTGCGCTCTTTTTATTACATTACATGCTTCATTTCCTCTTCTCCTCCTTCATATAATGCCTAACATCCACTGGGTAGGAAAGAACGCAGACTAGGAAACTTCTGTTTTCTTAATGTCTTAATATTTTACCTTTCCTCATTTGTAATTTTAAAACAGCACTTTTGATTGAGAATATCCAAGAGTTAAGAAAATGCTTGAGGACAGCTTTTCTTTAATGGAAAATATTGGCTGCAAAGTGATTCTCAGCATCTGTGGAACATGGCTCCTTTTCCCTTTGAAGTTTGGAGCAGGTATTTTGTGAGCTGCTTGCTTAATTGTGGCACGTCCTGGTGCTAGGATTTTTTTCTGTACAGAGGTCTCAATGTTTCTGCTTTGTTCATTGAGAGATGCTATTTAATAAGACTAACTAAATCTAAATGTTGTGTTTTCTTAAAGTAATAATGTTTACGCTAAAGTTGGTATTTAAAACCAAATTATTACCTATATATTTTTAATATAGTAATTCGCTATCGTGGAAAAATACTAGTTTATCTTTTCTTGAGGTCAAAATGTGGTTTGTAAATCTTCGCATCTGCCCCCTTGGCTGGTGAGATTGAGTCCTACATCATGCTGTGGATACAATAACTGTGTATTACAATCCAAACTTTGGTATCAAAATGCTGAATATTCTTTAAGTCAGAGTAGTTTGTGCCCTTTGGTGCGTGACCATATGGAAACCTCAAAATACAGTCGCATAGCAGTTATTTTGTTCTGAAGCTGTATAGTTTGCTCGCTTACAGATAAATAATAATAATCGTGCTGCCTTCTAGCTGGTTGTCATTTTATTTTCTTTGTCGGGGTGGCAGTTTGGTGGTTGGCTTTGGGGTTTTCCATTTGTTTTGTGTTGGTATTTTTTGGCAGTATTTTTTAGTCAAACATTCTTAATTGCCCAGACCATTCTTAATTGCAACTGGATTACAATACCTTTTGCTTTGCATTAGCGTGTGCCTGTATGATAAAAACAGGTCCCTCAGCAAGAGTTGCAAATTCTGTTTATTATCAAGCTGTAATATAGATCTCTTTTACAGAACAGGCGAGAAAACAAAATGTATGGGATGAAGCGCTTTCCGCATACGTGGGCAATAAGGGAGACTACGCAGGGCTTTTGCTTCATTTGCTTATGAGAGTTTGAAGGCATTCACCTGTCGGGGAACAAACTCATACCAAGGAATCCGCAGAGCCGGGATTGTTGCCTTTATAATCAAAATACATTTATTTTTAATGTTGACTGCAATATGTTTGGGGAGACGTACATAGCTAGCAGGAGAGGTTTAAGAATAGGATTGTCAACCTTCTAATGTGTCCTTAGTTTCGAGCTTTCAACATCTGACCTAAGTACGCTGTGAATCAAATAAAAATCAAATAATAGCAGCATAACTATTGTCTCACATCCTGATATACTGCAAGGAAACAAAGTAAAAGAGAAATAAAATTTCTTTTTATTGCAGGAAAGTCAGCTCTTGAAGGACAGTGTTTACAGGTGACTGCAAGTAGTGGAGACTGGAAGAATATTTCTGTGGACAAATTCAATATGTTGAGACATTTAAATGTAATGAAACTTGAGATCAGGTTCTGTGATTTCTATTGATGATATACTTAGCTTGGTGCAGAAATACAATATTATTGTGGGATGTTTGCACTGCTACATAAAACATTCTGAGTATTTGAAAGTACAATTTATAAGCAGAAGTGTTTTGTTTGACAGATTGGCTTTTTTACTGTGCAGCGAAAGCAGAAATTAGGCTTCCAGCTTCTTTAGTAGTTACTACATTGGAAGCATTGTTCACCAAGCTGTCTTCTAGATTTTCATGGGAATTACAGCTAATTGCCCAATTCCATATGCTTTACAGTGACTATCAAAATATTGCTTGTGAACTACAGAACTTTATGTCCCCAAGGGAAACTTAGGAGAACTTAATAGTGAATCAAGAGATTGCAGCGAAGCCTTCACAGTTCGGAAGCTGAAAGAGAATTTAAGTTTGATTGAGATGGTGGTAGTAAGTATGGGAAAACCTTGAGATGATTTACTTTTTGAAGCTGATTCGTACGTAAGTTCTCTGAATTTTTGCAGGTTTGGTCTCTGACCAGTTTAGCTGGAGGAGAGGCAGAAAACCTTTAAGTACTTTGAGTAGCCATTTTATTTGACTAAGGTTTAGCTAGAGATTGCAATAATAGGGGTGGACAACATTTTTCTTTATTTCCTCTATTAGCTAAGTTCATGGTTTTTTGCTTTGTTTGACCTGTGAAGGTGCAAAAGGAAGCGTGAAGGAACTCTGCCTTTAGGGTTTTTAACACTGAGGAGAGGAAAATGGGAGCTCATAAGGCCAGTAGGTGTTCTAAAACCTTTGATTTTGTTTTCAGCCACGTGGAAGTATAGGCTCTGGCAGTGCTTGTAACTGCAGCTTGCATTTGTTTTGCTAATTAATGCTTCCAAGATACAGAAGTGTCTAGGCTATCACTGATGATGAATACTGTCAGTATTAGTGTGAACAGAAATGTTAGATTGATCAATGTGATTCTGAAGTATTTTCATTTTAAAAACACAGCAGAAGAAACTTTAACCAAAAATTCTTATTTCATTGAAAGCCAGCTATAGGATATCAAACAAGTTGTACAGCTGAAGTGAAATAAAGTCAGGACCAGGAGTCTGGCTACAGGTAGAGATACAGTAAAAATATTTAAACATCAGGAAAAAACTTTTTATACCGAGGTTAGCTGAACACTGGAACAGATTGTCCATAGAGACTATGTAATCCCCATGGATTTTGGAGTTATTCAAAATGTGACTGGAAATGGTCCTGAGCAACCTGGTATAGTCGACACTGCTTTGAGCAGAGGTCTTTTACCAGGTGGTCCCTAGAGGTCCCTTCTAATCTCAGTTATTAGGCGATTCTGTGAACCCAAGAGCCACTTGAACTCAACCACAAAACCTCATTATTTTTAAGTCCAGCAACACTTGTGCAAAATCTTTATTTAAATTTGAAAGCGAGCTTGAGGCTGTGTTTGAAAATGACATGATTTCAGTTCAGGCCTTTGATAGTTTTCCATCAAAATGCATTACATTAATGCATCAGAGTACATTAATGCATTAATAAAGATGTTGTTAATTCTCATATACTGTAATTGATACCGACTACAAGTCTTAAACATACTAATTTGACACTCTGTTTTTGCTGTGGAACATGCTCATGTTTTAAATCCTCAAACCAAGCGGAAAAATTAATTAATACATGGAGAGTATGCAAGCTTAACTAACTTGGTAATTTTCCTGATTTTTCATAGCTATGAAATAAATAAAAGTAAGTAATCTTTCAGTGCCTAGAAACAGGATTCTCAAAATTCTTTAAGGGAAAGCATTCACCGTAAAATACCAAAACTGTAATTCTCTCTTAAATAGCCGAAAATGAAGGATATATTTATTTATTTAATGTATTGCAAACAGTGTGCAGATGAAGTCATTAAGCTATGTGCAGTAGTAACTTTAAGTTAGGCAGAAGTTACTTTGCAACTGGAAATTAACAAATATTTTTTTTTAGCATGAAATCTGGTTCTTCCCTTCAGTTAATATAAAAAAGCTAAACCTTTGACAATCTTCTAGCTTGTTGTTGTGTTTTAGGAAAAAAATGGAGAAAAATGGATTTTTAACTTGGTCAGAATGAGGAGGCATCTGTAAATTCATCGTGGATATAAAATATTACATGACATATTCCATCTCTTTTTTAATGATGCATTATTATATAAAAAAAAGAAATTGCCAGCTGACTGGCTACACAGATGGTGTTCCCAGGCAATAGTTTTGCTTTGGATTTAGAGAAATTAGGTGTTCTGCAATTCAGTGTTGTCCCACCAAATTAGTCACTACTGAGTAAGACTGGTTCTTAAGAAAGAACAGTGAGGTATGGAGGGTTTACTGTAAAAGCAGGACCTCTTCTATTCCACGGCAGTTTCAGCAAGTTCAGCAATGGACAAGGAGGTAGGTCAGAGCTTACCGAAAAATGATATGAGAGAAGTCACTTAGGAATTTGAATGGACCCAGGGAATTATTTAATGTTTCTATGAAGGTGAGTTTTCAGTAGCTGCGAATTGAGATATCAAACCACTCTTTGTTGAATGGGTAATGTTTATTTCCTGCCAAGCTAGCACAATTTCAGAAATGTTTCATTTGAGTAATGTGTAATCTTTTTTATAATCTTTTCCTGGGAAGGGGACATGTCAGAGATGAAAATTTTGTGTTGATCCTTCTATGACATTACCCATAAATTCTGCGGTAGATTGCATTTCTCCTTCCAAAAGGACATCGCTTCTCTTTCAGCAGACAAATTGTCATACATACATTCACCAATGTGTCCAGCCTAACTTCAATCAGAATGTTGGCAAAAGGATGGAGTCAGATTTTTCTGAAGGCGTTCTCGTGTGTCAGGACTTCATATTTCATGTGCAGTGCTGAGCATGAGACAAGAAGATGAAAGCTAGCCAGGACCAGGTGGTCACAGTTCTAGCTGCTGAATGTCTACCTTCCTGATAGAGTTATGCTTAGGACTTACAGGATGCCTCTGTTCTGCTTGACCACCCTGTGGAAGTCCCCCATCTAGTCTGTGTGTTGATGAGATGCTCGTGTGAATGCCCTGCAGGTGTTGATAAAAATGTCTCGAGGATTTGCTGAAATCGGTACAAATCTCTGACCAGCACAAAAATTACTGTGATACTGGGATATTATTTGATTTTGATGATGAAAGAAAAACAAGATTTGAGAGTGAGTGCTAAACTTGCTGATTTGTTGGTTTCTGCTTTTTAAAAAACAGTGATAGGCAAAGTAAATGGAATTTTAGAGTTTTCTCTTGGAAAGCTTATCTCATTAACTGTATAAGTTATAATGTTTTAATGTTTTAAAGCATTATTTATGTATACATTCTGGAGAGGAAGCTGTCTAGTATTTCTCAGTAATTGAAGAAGTCTTGACTTGCAAAGGAAATGGATTTCTTTCTATTCAGAAATAGATAATATGGGCTTGGATTCAATGCCAGTTGTGAAATTATTTTCTTCTGAAAGTTTGAAGAGATGCTATGGAGTTACTTCCATGTGCACTAGTTAAGCTTTTTTAAGGGCAAGATGGTAGGGAATCTCCAATATTTGCATCTATGTGTTCTTCAAGCTCATTTGGATTTAATTATTATTATTATTATTATTTTAAATCAGTGTCAAGACTATTGTCTGAAGCAATACTGGGAAGAGCTTCCACTAACAGTCCCTGAGTCTGCGGTTTGTTGCACGTGCAAGTGAAGCTAACAAAACGTGTTCTGAAGTTACTAGCCAATTAAAAATCAAAATTACATTAAAAAAAAAAAAGCTTTAATTTGGTCTTGAATTGTTAGACAACTAATCTGTTCTATCCAGCTGCTGTCTAGAATATTCACTGCTTGTGCCTGCAGTTAGAAACCAACTTTGGAAAAAATCTCTAAGGTACCTGTGACTTTCAGATTGCAAATGCATCTCAGGCAGAGTTTGTGACTTAGCTAATGATCGTGCCAGGAGCATTCTTCCTTACCTATTGCACCCCACACGGCTTGGGAAAAGCTGCAGATATCATACAGAAATGCTTTAAGAAAATCTCTTAAATGGCAGTAGTTAAATTATTAAATAATTGGATTGCAGCCAGAAAATGGGCACAATCACATTATTTGCTTATACCGACAGCTAGGAATCCGAAGTGCCTGTGGACAGTTGATCAGTATGCCATCCAAGCACTTTCTTGCACAGAGTGTGCTGTTTTTTTTTGGTGCAAATATTGACCTCATGCATGCTGAAGAAGCAAACAAACTTAGGCAGAGCCTGGAAGTCTCAGGTTTGTACTCCTGGCCCAGCTTTCTGATGGCCTCAACCCACAGTAGAGAGGCCTGTGTGCTAATGCAAGGGTTTTCCATTTGTATAGTTCTGTTCACCTAAGGCTTTAGCTTTACAGCACATCGAATCTGCAATTCTACTGCAGGATGTACCCACTTACAGGAGATAAAGCAAGCCAGGAAGTTCACAACCCGAAGGAAATGCCAGCCCTCTACCTTTGTGAAAAGAAACTGCTTCAAAGACCCGCTTTCTCTTTCTGCTGTTCCTGCAACTGCTGTTGTCTGGGAAGGAGATTAGTATGTTGGAGAGAAGCCTGAGCTCCAGTCCTTGTTCTTCTTGGTAATTGGATGCTGAGTTTTGTGGAAGGGGGTATCTGATCTCCTCTGCCCCGAGTACATCAAGAACACATTGTTCAGCAAGAAGAGGAGAACAGAGCAGAGCATCTAACAGTGTTTCACTTGGGTTTTCACATTCTGCAGCCTTCTCTGTGAAATGGTAATCAGATTCAAAATGCTCTCTTTCATGGTAAGTAACAGAGGAGGCAGAGAAAGGAGCAAAACCAACAGAAAAAGTGGAAAGGGAGGGGAAAACCTCCCCAAACCATTAAGGTCATGAACAAATAGTTCAGATCTTTGTGTATAGAGAATGGATGGATGCTTCGATAGCAGAAACTTTTATAATATATTCTGCAAGACTAGCAGTCCCTGGAAAATGCGCGTTGCAAAGATATGGGAGGTAGTTTGCATTCTGTTTGTGATTTTATATAGCCTTACGCTTCTTGTTTTATTAGCACAGCATACCGCAAGTTGGGGAACGTGGAAGTGCTCATGTTGCATCCCAGTATTGTTACAGGCAACTGCAGAGCTTAATACTTCTAAATTACATCTTAACAATTCATTTCTATTTTTAAAGCAGGGCTTTATCTTTTTAAAGCTTTCTATAAATGAATTTGAGTAAAAACATAGAATGTTTTAGGTAGGAGTTCTTAAACCTTCCATGCCTATTATTCACTCATCTTTCAGTTCACAGGTTAAAGTATAATTGTGTGACAGAGAGATGCCAAGTATTATTTTTACAATATTGTTTGTCTTGCTTTTATAACTTAATCCAAGGAAGTGACACTGGAAGTATTCACATCTCCTTCAGTCTTCAGTTTATCAGGCTAAAAAGTCACTCTCTTCCTGTCTCCTCCTGTAACTTCAGTTTATGCATTTTTAGCATTTGCTATTCATTCCAGTTTGGGATTATCCTTTCTGAATTTCAGCAACCAAAATTTTACATATATGTAAAAAAGAGATGTTGTCCCTTTTTAACATGTTGCTTTCCCTTCTTTACTGAGAAAGGTTTCCGGGCTGTATTTTCATAGATGGGATGACCCAATCTGGTAGCTCACCGCTGCTGAACAGAGCAAGTCCCTGCTTCTGTCCTTCTGCTTTGCTTCCATCAGTCCTGTTTGTGTGAGATCCTTCAATGCCTTAACCCAGGATAAGGAAACACTTCTTTACTGTGAGGGTGACTGAGAACTGGAATAGGTTGCCCTGAGAGGTGGTCAAATTTCCTGTCCCAGAGGCCTTCAAAAGCTGCCTGGATGTGGTCCTGTGCAACTCGCCCTAGGTGCCAGACCAGATGACCTCCAGTTCCTTCCAGCCTCATCCCTTCTGTGATTTGGTGATATGTTACAAAAATACAATAAAAAATGCCATTGCACTAGCATGTGGGATTGAATTACAGGTGGAGCTGAGGCACCGGTGTGAGGGAACAGGCAGGACTGTATGGTCTGGAGTTGGTGAAGGAGGAATGGGGATCATGAAAAATAGATGCTGGATTAAAGTGAGTCATTGTTTTGGATCAGCTGCTCCTCAAACTATGGCCAAAGACTGTGGTAGCCTTTTCCATGGCTGCATTACGCTGTTTTTCCTCATGGAAAAATAAAATACATCGTTCATTTCAAACTGGTGGAATCTCCAGAATTTAGTGCAAATTATTACAGGCAGTTGCATAGCCTTGCGTTTGTGGTAATGAACTGCATCCCGTTTGTCCTGCTTTGACCAGCAGCCACATCCAGTTTTAGTGCTCCAGTTTGCCTGTGCACTAACAGGTTGTTCTTCATGTCATGACATTTCATTCAACACTGCTACTTGTGTAATGGTTGCATGTGGAAATGTCAGATAATACTTAAGGGGAAGGAGTGGCCTTCATCCAGTTTAGCAGTCTTGTTTTCTCTTTCTCCAACACAAGCTGCTACTGAAATACTAAGCTGAAATTTCCATTGACCAGCTTTGCGTTGAACACTGGTTACCTGGCTAGATTAGTTCCAGAACAGCATGTTCAATAATTTTTTTTTTCCAAACATGCTTGTGTTTTAATTGTTGCTTTTTGCAAAAAATATCATCAAGCTTTCAAGATCACATTGACTTTTGAAAGGGCCCAGCTGCTTTATTTCTCTGCCTGAGGTACAGCTGCAGGCATTATTTGTGCTGTTATTCTGGGCTGCTGTTTTCCAGTCAGGCAGTACCAAGGTTAGTGTTATTTAAAATCCTAGCTAATGGATTGGCCTTTTCTTTTCCATCTCTTTTATTTTTCTAGAGTGAACACAAATCCGTTGAACAGTTTTTTCCTCATCTTTGTTTCTTTTCATGGACCGCACTCCAGTCTGAATGAGGATTGATATAGCTGGGGCTCGAGGAAGGAGGAAAAAAAGCTCTTATGATGATCTTCTGCATTTAAACGATGAATGAGCTGTACAACACAGTATCTGTCCTCTCTCATTCAGTTTCTTTGAAGTTTCTCTGACTAGCAGACCCTGGTTTCTTATCAGGTGTGAAATGAAAACTGGCTGGGGATGTTGCTGCCTGCAGCAGCTTCCCAGCCTCGTGGCAGACTGGGTGGCTCAGCTGGATCCTCGAGCTCCTGCGAGCACGGCGCCTGGCCATCAGCATTTGGCCGTCTTTCATACGTCATTACGCCAAAGCCTTGAGAAATTGCATACTGGAAGTGGTTTGGGTGTTTAGCTTAATATTTCCAGCTTGTCAGGTCTGTCTTTTTCTACACGCTTTAGAAGTATGTGTTGCCTGTAGTATTATAAATTAATAATATTATAAATGGTTCCAGATATATGAGCACATATGGATTTAAGATATCAGTGCCAGATTTTTATTAACATTGTACCATTATGAAGTGCCTTCAACGAGGGGAAAAAAATTGCATTATTATAATTTTCCTTTTTAAAAATAGGATCTTTATTTTGAAGATCAAATTAGAACCATTTATCCAGGTCTCTGTAAGAGTGAAAATACAAATATACAAGTGAGCAATATGTTGTCTAACAAAGATTTTTCTTGTGTGCTGTCTAGCTTTCACACAGGCTCTTTATTATAGTTTTTGCATGCTTTTTAATAAAATAGAGCTCAATGAAAGGAAACAACAAGGAAGAGTAGAAGAGAAGTTGGATGCCAGGTGCTACTGCAGGCTCTCAGATGAGTTGTTATTACTGAAATGTAATTCACAGGAGATTAAATTATTGCTGGATATCCTGTATCTCACTGTGTTCAGTAGAAAAAAGTCATAAACAGTACATTTAGGCGGAGCTCAACGCCAGCTCATGTCCTTACCCAGCACATTGTTTCAGCGCAGACCCAGAGTGCCAAGGCTCACCTGCTGTGCTTTGCTGGAAACTCTGTATGATGTAATGAAAGTGTCCAGGAATCAGTGCTAGAAATTTAATGCTGTAAAACTTTATTTGCATCTGCTGCTTTTTTTTTTTTTTCCACAGTGGAGTGCTGTAATTCTCTTGAAGAAAAATAATAATAATTGCAAAATTAATTGAGCCTGTCTGTAGAAAAGCCATATTAAATACTTATGTCCAGAGAAGTGAGACTGTAGATCTGAAAGTCTCTTTTAACGTATGTGGACATGACCTGATCACGACTTGCATCAGTTCATTGAGGCTCTGTGGTCAGGCTGTAACTCTGCTTTGTGTTTATATTTTTATTGACTTTGATACTCTTCTCCCCCCTCCATTATTTTTGGCAAGCATGTTCAAGTTAGTTTTTGACCCAAAGGGACTTTAGTTCAATTACATGAGAATCTGAATGGAAAAACTTAATGTAACATGTAGATCATCAATATTTAGTTTTAACCTGAAGATAACCTTTTGGTATTTGAATGCATTTGTAAATGATGAATAGATGCACCTTTCTTTTTTAAAACAAAACTACTTATAAAAGAAAAATTCCAAGTATTTAAATCCTATTCTACTAAGTAGACAGTTGGGTTTAAAAAAAAAAAAAAAAAGAAAAAAGAAAAAACAAAGAGTGTATTTGAGATAAAAGGAATCGAGAGAACTCATATAGAGCTGATATTTGTGCCAAATATACCCGTTACAAGCAGTAAGTAAGCAAGCAAACACAAGCAAGTAGTTCACATTTGAGCACCGGTAAGGTAGATGGCAGAAAACAATTAGAAACGTTTTCAGAAAGCCTTTTTATCAGGACATGTATATGGTAGAGAAGCCCTCCTGTAGGACAGGATCTCCTTATCAGATTCCAGTCTAATGTATCCTTGAAGCCAGCACAGCTCAGCAGTACAGCTTCTGTCCTTCCCTTCCTGGTATTTGCAGAAGCGCAGTTTGAATTTTCAGGTGTAACGCTATGGATGCTCACAGGATTGGTTTCCCCTGTTTTGTATTTTGCTGATAACCCTTCCCCTCGAATGTCATCTGGGACACCTTAAACGTATAACCCCTTAGGTCCTTGAAATGGGCAGGGGGTGGACTCCTAGAGCTGTATGTAATTGCAGAAATAAGTGTATCGCTCAGACTGGGGTAATGCTTAAATGATTACGTGCACTTTAGCTGAATAGTTGTCTAATTTTTTCAGCTGGGTCTTGACAAATTACCATGGAAATAACCAATAATTATCTGACCTATAAAGTGAGTAATCATTTGATCTTTTTCCAATTATTACTGAGTAATTAAATGATAAATTACCCACATGTAAACTAATCTGCATATAACAAAACAGTACCTAGGATTGCAAGGCTCTTTCAATTTGGCACGAGATAAATTAAGTGTGGGCTGGTGGTAAGGAATGCTAAGCAGAGAGAAAAATGTGAGGTCTGTGCCCTACTGGAAAAGGGAGGAACAGGGAGATCTAGAAATGTATTTCTGTTATTTATAATTCTTAACTAGGTTTGCGCTTTCAATGGGAAAATAAGTTTGACTGGTAAAGGTGTGTATTAACTTGGATTTTATCAGCTACATGTTACATAGCTGTAAGAACAACTGTTTCTCTAAGATCCTAATGTTCTGGGGATCGTTGCAATCCTACATGCAGTGCTTTGAGTCCATTTCCTTCATTTCAATAAAACAACGATGAACGATGAATTTCCTTGAATGGATCATAGTTTAGGAAACAAAATAATCTTTTGTCTTCCACAAATAAGAGAAACATGTTTTGAATTTGGAGGGTTTTTTTGAAAAAATAATTGGAGACAGGCTGTACAGATTAGCAGTGGCTTCAACACAAAGCCCGAGTTCAGTTTAATTCTAATTCTTTTGTTTAGCTAATATCCAGTTCCTCCTGTACATAACATTATTCATGTAGATCCTTGGTTGCTACTGCTAGTTGATAGTGCTCCATTTAGTTTTGTGGGGTTTTTTGGTTGTGTGTTTTTAAAGTAAGCTGTTTGGTCAGGTTTGGCAGTTGAAATGAAGTCCAGAAAAAAATAGTTTTTATTGTCCATGAATACTATTGTCACATTCTTTAGATAAGCAAAATAAAAGGGTTTAAGTAAGCAAGCATGTTATTTGAAGCTAGACATAACCCGTCTTGTTTTGAACTTTTTATTACTACATTTAGAAATACTTACAAGCCAAACACTTAAGTGTTTCCTTCAGTGTGTGTCAAAGTTGACCTTTCTGACTTGGTGGAAGAAAAAATTCCAGCATATTTGTGCAAAAAAAAAGTAAGCACAAGGGGAGTATTGCAAGTTGAACCAGAACTTAGGGGGAGTGGAATAACAAACCTCTTCCAAATCAGCCAAGTAATAAGTCGGTTGGGTGTTTTTTTTTTTTTTTTTTTTTTTTTTTTTTTTTATATATCCCAGAACTTGAGTCTCCTTTTCATGGGGAAGTTATTGGATTTTTCCCCCGAAAGTGCTTCATCAACATCGATGAGCAATTTAGTCAACCCTTTATCTAGGAGCTCGTTCTAAACTATTGACCATGGCAATCTCTTGAAAGGACAAACAGCATAGTTAAGAATTTGTCTTGGAGTTAACTTGAAGAAAGGAAAAACAGAGATAATACAAAGCATTTATCTGTGTCATGTCCTCCTCCTCCCCTTCCTTTTTTCTTTTTTTTTTCCTTTTTCTGGTTGAGATTTTATTGAGAAAAGGAGACACTCTAATTTCAGTCTTTAGACCCCATTTCCTACTGTGACCTGGACTCTGAAAGGCAGTATCCTTGCTAAAATTATATGATTCCATAATAGCATGGAAATTTTGTTGTAATCTGTAGTTTTAATGAAGCATCTTTCAAATATCCTGTTTTGTCAGTCAGCTCTTGCAGTATGTTCTAGTTTCTTGTACAGTATTATTACTAATTCAACAATTAAAGTAGGCATATAAAAATTAAGCTACGATTTAAGGTGACAGCTCTCCTATGGTTTACTGTTTCTTACGGTCATTCTCTCTCAGTCTGAAAATAATAGAAGCACCAAGAACACTGCTAGGATTTTGGTATGCAATAAGCTTCAAATCTGAGACTCTCAGCAAGAGACTTGTTCATAAATCTGTGTCCTCTACTGCTGGTTCTTTCTGCTGATGACTCCTAGTACTCACAAGAATGGCAGCAGTTTTTAACTTTTTTTTTCAATTTTTATGTGCTAAAAATAACCTGAGAAATTAATTAACGATGCGAGCTTTGCTTTGGCACTTGAATTTTTCTTCGACTCTTGTTCACCTGTATTTTGTAAAATAATGAGCATGTGAAACATCAGAAATCCTTTTGCTTCCATGTCACTGGAAAAATAGAGAAGTTAGTTAACTGTCTTTTAAATGGTAAAATCTAAGTGTGGGAAGAAAACAAACCAGAAAGTCAGCATTTTTGTTGCCACGAGGAATGTGAAATTTCTTCAAGGGAATGTTGGTACTCAAAAGCTTTTTTCCCTTTATTTAAACAAATGATACCCTTTCAAGGTAGTTTTTTAGAGGTATGAAATTAAGAACAGTGAAAAATCCAGTTCCTTCCTTTTAATGTTATTATGGGAGTTGAGCACGGTATTGCTATTGCTGTAATATAATGAGATGATTACTAGCTGTGGAAAGGCCTTATTAAACTAAAATCACTTAGTAAAGCAGCCTCACTTTTGATAATTAGAGACATCACTTGGAAGAATTAGTCTATAATCAATTAATCTTTTCAGCTGGTAAATGGAGATGCATAAAACTTGCAAAATTTAAAAGCTAATCAAAGCATAGAGGAGGCACGGCACTCCTAGAAGAGCACCAGCGACAGAGCAACCTTTTTCAATCTTCTTTGACTGCTGGCGCTTCCTTTTAGTGGTGGAAGGGCTGGCTGCTCTTGTGTTCCTGGTGAGAAAAGCTATTCTAATAGCTGATGGTCTTCACAATTGAATTTTCTTTGCTAAGTAGGTGTGTGACAATGTACGTATCCTACCTACTGTTTCATCAACAGATACTTGTTTTCCCAAAGTCCAAGATCAAAGATGATATATAAATGCATTTTGAAATTACAGGTATTAGGATGGAAGAGAAATTAGTGAAAGGTAGCAGTCCTTACCCTCTTAGGGGTGCTGTGTATTATTTGATTCATTTTATCTGTGATTTCTAGAAACATTATTGAATGTTTTTGCTAGGTAGATGACTATCAGCATTGGGAAAAGAAGATTTTTTTTTTTTCTCAATACAGATAATATTGCAAGGTATCTATGATTGAATTCAAATTGAAATCCTCAAGGGTTCAAAGACCATGATCTTTCTTTCTACCAGAAATGCAGAACATGGCAAATATTGTGTTACTGGTCTGGCTTCCTCTGCTTCTCTTCAGGCACCACAGATGCTTGTGTCAAGGTTCTGTCTGCTCTGACAGTTCTGTTGTTGGCAATATTTGTCTTGTTTTATCAGCTTCAGTAAACAGATACTCATTTTCAAATTAGTTAAATCTGTAGTACCGAGTGATTCTGAAGCAAGCCAACTTCAGGGATCAGAATTAGGGCAATATCAACTGTAAATGATACACCTAGCACAGAATTTTTAAGAGGGACACACCTAGCCATCATCAGTCCAGCAGTGACATGCTCCATTGAGCATCAGCAGGGAAGGGACTAGATGTCTGCTCAGGTCATGTTGTCACGTTAAAGGGGTGTAGCTGATTAACCGTTACGGGCCCGGTTGGATTCAGAGTACTGAACCAGTCGGACATTCACCAAAACTGGGGGTCCGTTCGGACATTCACCAAAAACGTAATAACCACCTGGGGGTCCGCTCAGACATTCACCAAAAACGTATTAACCACCTGGGGGTCCGTTCAGACATTCACCAACAATGCATTAACCGTCTGGGGGTCTGGTTAGATTCAGAACACTGAACTATCACGGATAACCACCCTCACCCTAGTTGCATTAATGAGAGCTATCACAATGCAATCAAGTATGGTTTATTACAGCAACAGATAATCAGGTTCTTTTGGATTGCCGGTGATAGTGACTATCTGCAAAAGCAAGCTAGTATGCATGAAATACACAGGTGTTACAGGTGTTCTAGGTGCGGGTTCTAGGTGCCGGTTCTAGGTGCCGGTTCTAGGTGCCGGTTCTAGGTGCCGGTTCTAGGTGCCGGTTCTAGGTGCGGGTTCTAGGTGTTATAGGTGTTCCAGGTGCTATAGGTGTTACAGGTGCGCAGCCTAGAAATAAACGCGTTAAAAGGATCAAAGACTCTATAGAGATTTATAAGCAAATATTCAGATCTCACCCAAAGGCGTCCCAATGGGGGGGGAAGAGAGGCTCAGCCCGTCGACTGATCCCAGGAGTCAGGAGGTCCTAAGGATGTCGTATGTCCTCGGGATGGTATCTCCCCTGACGATGGTATCTTCCCTAACATCCCCTCTCTCTTGGGCCAATTTATATTATTTTCTATCTTTTAGGTGGAGCTTGAGTGGCTCTAGTCAAGCATATCTTAGTTATGATTGGTGTAAAGTTTTCCCGTCTCTGTTTAAAGTAATAGGCTCCGAGAAATTCAGAGCGCATGCTCAGTGAGGGGTGGTCGCACCTTGGAGGCGGGTAGCTTTTGGGATGGAGGTGTGTTTTGGTAAAGTGTGAATGTTAGTTTTATTTTCCTAGTTACTTCAGGCATTTACACCACACATGTTGTACTAAATTAAGTTAATATCTTAGAAAATGGCTACATTACTAGAAATTGAGAAATTGAGTGATCCTCCTAAATGCCCCCCCCCCCCCCTTTTTTTTTTCTTTCAGGCAAGGATATTTGAGGAAAGCAAGCAACTGATGAATAATGATTCTATGATACACTTTCTTTCCTCAAATGCCCTTGTCTGAAGGGTACTGTAGCATCCTTCTTGCTGGTGGTTGTTTTGGCTTTCAAAACTTCTCTCAGAAGTAAGTGATGCTGTCTGAAGTTTGAAAACAACAACTCCACGTACTTAGCTAAGTGAAAGTAAGTGCAGTTTGAGACAGTCGACAAACACAGAAGGATTTCAGTGTCATTAAAAGGCCCAAAAGCTGTTCTCCCCAAGCTATATTGTATCATCATTTTAGTTGGAGGTGCTAACTCATTTTCAGGTTAACTGCCTCAGAAATATTCTGTGACCTTGCAGATGAAGGCATTGAATGTATTAAAAAGTTTCTGTAGCTGAGATATTTTTACAAGTATGGTGTACAGAGTCAATATTGTTTCATATTATTTAAGTCTTTATTTGTTTTTAACAACCATTTTTTAAAAATAAAGATCTACATATTTTCTAAAAAAAACCAAAAACATTAATGTGGGAATCCAAGTTGGGAGTAAAGCTGCAATTCGTGGTTTTTGAAACTGGAGTATTGGCACTTAAATATCCAAGCTCCCTAAAGAATTTTGTAAGGACAGCAAAAGTGAAAGGGATAAGTCTCTTAAATCTGTTACTAGACAGACAGAGGGAACAGGATGCTTCCAGAGGCTGGCAGCAACCAGGAGCACTCGCACACGGCTTGGCACATACATAGGAAGTTGATGTCATTTAGGGTAGAATAGTTGGCAGAGCTGTTCTCCAGACGTCAACATCTCTGAAATCTGTCATAGTTCATATAGCCTGCTAGGTATGTAAGCATCTCTGTATGTCTTACAGTATGCATTCCTGGCAGTCTTTAGAAAACATCATCTTTGTAGGCACTACTTTTATAGTTGTGTGGAGTGATATTTTGTAAGCTGGAGTAAATGCAGGAAGGAAAAACAGCCTTCTCTTGTGTTTTTTTTTCTTTTTTTCTTACATCCTCTCGCAGCCAGCTCACATAAGAGGGCAGTTGTACCTACAGCTTCTGTGCCTTTGAAGATGGTGGCGTTCGTTGTCTTGTGCTGAGTAGGAGACTTTCACTAACATCATTTACATCTTTATTTTTGTACCTGTTTGAATATATATTACAGTATTTATATATAAAACTTTTTGTTAGATACATATGTATATGAGGATAACATAGTCTATTATAGTATAACGCTGAGATTTTTATTACAGCAATTCTTGATAGCTTTACTTAAAAATAGCAATAACATGAATAATGGCTGTTTAATCACCTACTCGTCTTGGCAGCTGTTTCAACAGAAGACTTAACAGCATAACGTATTCGTGTAAGATCCTGTCATACTCACTTTACAGGTGTTAAAGAAACTGATGTCATATTTTATCAACAGCACCAACTGGCATACAGCTGTCTCTGCTTGACTGTATTTAAAACTCTTCAGAAACTGGAAAAAAATGCATATTCCTAAATGTAAGGAGTGACACAAGACTTTGTCATATTGGTAGTATTTGTAAAGAGTAGATTTTAGACACTTTGGCTAAGTAAGAAAAGGCCTGTGGTGGTGATACTCTGAGGGGTGTAGAAAAAGTCTCAAATCCAAAACTTGTTAAACTTTTTTTGGATTACTTTTTGTGAAATTAGCTTCTATCTCCACTTTTCCCTTTAAAAATGACAGGAGGTGGCTTTTTTATTAATATGCTATTGCCTGTGGGGAACCAATGCACATGCTAAATTCTATTAAAAGTAATTCAAGGGCTCACCCACGCATGCAGTAATTATGATGGTGAGCATCCAAGGAAAATGAGTGTGTAATATCTTAATTAAAGCAGGGTAATACAATTTAGTTACAGATTAGATAATTTTAAGACTTGAGAATGTTAGATTTTCTTTTTATTTTCATGTAATTAATATTAGTATATTTGTTTTGATAGTACATTGCCTTATTGATGCATGTTTTCTTGGGATAGGAAAAGTGCAAAATCTAAAAGTCCAATCAATTTTTAAAAAATCTGTTTCTTTTGGTAGACTGTTTACTTGAATGTCACTTAGACACTTGCCCAAGAAAAAATCTCTCATGCATGAGAGTGAAGAAAATAGTTTCTGTAGTACACTGCATAACCTTGGTTTTATCTTTCTCATTAACTTCTGTGGTATACTGAGGTTTGTTGTCTGAAAGTCTAGTTTGTTTTCCTATGGTAAATTCCAGTTCATGTACACGTTAATGTTATCTTGGAGCTGACCTGTGTTCTGAATCTCAATGATGCCAGGCTGGTTTCGCAGTAAAATAACTGAGTTGCACAGGCTGGGGTTACACCAGTTCTGTTCAGAAATCTGCGTGGTCCCTCTGTAGAAATCAGTAGCAGTTATCCTGTATTTTGATGTATAGTTTAGAATAACTACACGCCAGGCAATTAAATGTATGCCTAGAAAGTACAGCTAAGTGAAAATAAATAAAGGCCTACACTGCATCTAGTGGTCAGCATATGGTGTACGCTTAGGGAAACCTGTGTAAAAGCAGTTAGCTTGAACACCAGCAGCATGAAGTTGAGCTCAGTGTGTTTGGTTGTTGCACATGTTCTTGAGTAACCCGCCATGAATCTCTGCACGCTGCAGCTATACTGATCTTGAAGCTGCCAATGCAAAATTACTGGTTGTACGATCAGGTTTAAAACTAGCCCCAGTGCCTTCATGTAGCATTGTGATCATAGCAATCTTTTCATCGGATCCGGATTCCTGACTGCTACTCAGTGTTGAAAGGTACAGCATCAGGCTGATCTGTTGGGTTTTGTCTGCGGGATCATTATTTAGATGCTGTTGGTATTTTCCTGAATTTCAGTATGGTGAGGTTTAACCATAGTCCACAGACGAAAAAATCCCTTTAGTTTTCAAGGATCAGAAATGAAGTGTTTTTGTGTTAGCAGGACAAAGCAAGGTTCATCTGTGCCTGCTGTGTCCTCTGACACTGTCACTGCTGAATGCTCCATTCCTGCTGTCTGCCAACTGCCTCCCCACTACCTCGAGTGCCCACCTTGTTGTTTCATCCACGTCTCAGTGAGCCATCTGGCTCTCCTAATATGCCTTAAACATTTGCAGTATTTCCAGCTCATATAATCTCTTGGGTCCCCCATCTTCAGCCTGGGCTAATCAGCATTCCCTTTGGGGAATGTACAACATTTTTTCCACTCACCATTTTCTAGCTCTCCACATGGAAGCTGTTAGAAGGGTTTAGCGTAGAGCTGTCTATAAAAGGGTTACAGCCACGCAGACTACTTAGCTCTTTGTCATCTCAGATTGTGTGCAGGATCAGTTTCTTTTGCAGAACCCATCATCGAACAGTTTAGAATTAGTGGAGGCAGCTGCACTGTGGGTGAGTTTGAGGTTTTTGGAAGAGGCATCTGCATCAGGGTGCCTCCAGACTAATCCCATTGGACTTCTGGATGGGATAGCAGATTTGTAGGGACCTTTGCAATGGGATGCCCTTTCCAGACAGAAACCATCATGACTGTGAGTACATGCTAATGTATGTACTCCAGCCTGTAAATGTGTTAGAAGTCCTAATAGCTGGCATTGTAAGCAAATCTAGGTTGACAACATTTAGACTCCCTGATAAATCAAGTTGTATGAGAACTCTGATTTTGGGAATAATGTGCACGGCTCTAGCTGTGACACTTACCTATTTAAAGGAGACTTCGGCCAGTCTCGCAGATTTTTGAATCCTGTATCTGCAAACGCATAATCCAGCTTTAATTTCAGCGGCTACTTCTTGCAATAATTACCAGAACTCTGGATGTACACAAGGTATTAATCAGGAAAATGCGGCTATTGAATTTTGCTGAATTAAGGTAATCTGTTAATTGATTGAAGATGATTCACTGCAGGTTGTGGTACTGAACTCTACATACACTTTACAATACTTCACTGTTTCAATGATTTATGGACTTGCCATTTTATCTTATATGAGAAATTGGCTAAAATGACCTTAGAAGGATGTTTTCATGACTGTTTTTAATACATAAGGGGGAAAAAAGCAGAAAAAATATCCGAAGTACTGCTACACTACTGAAGTAATTTAGAACTTCAATAATGTTTTCGAATGTCTGTGCTGTAAACAGGATTGAGACAGATATAGTCCGCATAAGGAGATTCTGGCTTTTTACTTCTTTGAACATTAATAAAACCTCTCTGAGTCCATTCCCCAATTTAAATAATGAATGAGCTATTTTCTTAGCTCTATCTCACATATATACCCTCAAGTAATGTGTCTTCTGCACTTAAAAGCTGGAAACATTTTTTTGTTTATTTCTTAATGTCATAGGAGCTATGTTTTATGTGCCTGTGTCCAGACTCCCACCGGCATGTATTAATACTTGGAAAATGTCTAGGAGAGGTAGGTTGCTGCATAGAAAATGGGAATGCTATGTCCTTTCTTATTTCTTTGAATGTGATAGTGGTTCCAAATATAGCAGCAACAGAAACATCCATTGCTTCTGTTCCCAGAACTGCCTTGAAAAACAGTTTCTGTATTCTGTGCAGAACTGCATTTCTGGGATAAACTCTGGTGCAAACCTACATTTTAGATTCCAATAATCTTATGTCTGCGGCTCTAAGTCTAAACATTTGCTGTACTATACGTAGAAAAATAGTAGGATTTGTGAAATCAAATTAAATGCCTTTTAGACCGAGGTGAAGGTCTTAGAGGTGAAATGAAACTCTTTGGAAGAAGTATTCATAAATTATTTTCCCCTCTGAGAAAACCATGCTTTGGTTTCATTCCTTTTTTCTTATGAATTATATTTCAATATTTTTACTACTTTTTCAAGGAAATAGATGTATTTTAGTTTTGTTTTCATCTACCATTGCTAGTTTTCGTTCTGCGTTACTTTGCATTAAATACAAACTGCGTTCTTTGATCAAAGCTCTTGTTTGGGGTTAGGTTCCCTTATGTTATTTCTAAGGGACTCCCATGGCCAAGACCCATATACAGAGTTTTAAGGGTAGTTCAAGTCATTCATTATTTGGCAACACAGTAAATAAGTGGTAGGGCCTTGACTGGAAAGTCAAATAAAAATAGTATGGATAGAATAACCTCTGCTGATGAGAAGTCAGGCAAATAAAGCTGTTTGAGTTGGCCAATTTCTAACAATTTTGCAGCTGCTTCATCTGTATTATGGGTAAGTGCACATGCGTCTTCATGTGTTCACATACATTTCTCTATGATTGTTTTTGTGCATCAGGGGTTACTTTTGTGTAGTTGACTACAGCAATGAGAAGCGATGATAATGCAAGGTCCTAGCTCACGTATAGAACATCATTTTCCATCTGATTTAGGTTACAATTTAAGAAACACTGACATCTATACTCTGCGTATTCTCATCCCTGGGATTGTGTATTATCTATTCTGAAATGTCAGGGGAATGGCAACTTTTGCCACAGGTATAAATAACATGAATGTCAAACAACTGTTGCTGCGGGGCTTTAGAGTCTGCAGCCCAACTGCAGGGCATTCCCTTGGTGTCACACTCATAACATTTAAGTGACAGCTGAAAACAGAGCTCTGTCAGTGCTGTCTGTCAGCTACCAGACCGCAAGACACAGACCTGGAGTAAATCTTTTCCATCAATACATGTTTGAGTAACTGTTAATTAAATCTGATTTGACTTTGCTTACTAATCTGCCTCCAGGATTAATCAATGCATTCCTCCTCTTCTGTGTCTGAATATTTCTTTGTGCTTAGAAAAAGGGTCTGTTAGTAATACAGTATTAAAAACGTCTGGTGTTTTGCAGATTGAACGGTGAAAGCTTCCATATTCAGAAAGCTTTCCAGCATTATTTGAGATCTGAAATAATGAGTTAGGAGAAACAGGCATTGTCAGGAGAGAAGAGTAGGGAAGAATTCAAAATAAGATCTGAATAGTACATGCCTATGTATCTCCTTGGTGTGGTTTGGATGTTTTTAACTGTTATTGTTTGGGGTAATAAAAGCCTGACTTTGACAATGTAGGTGCATCACTTACTGAACTTTAAGAAGCAGAACTGCAGAACTCTGATTCTCACTTTTTTTTTTTTTTTTTTCTGCTAAGGTTTGAGGAGAATGTATTTTGTGTAGCAAGAGCCCAAGCAGGCTGCAACTCACGTTGTGGGTTCCACATTGATGTAAATCAACACGCTTCTGCTGAAGGCAGTGCTAACTATTGCAGTTCACGTTAGCAGGGATTTTGGTTTTCACACCTTGTGGAGGACCTGATTGAGCCCTGTCATGAGCCTGAAGTGAAGAAGATCATTTTGAAGAGATTTGGTGATTCAACCTGCAT
Source organism: Anas platyrhynchos (assembly GCF_047663525.1). Lineage (NCBI taxonomy): Eukaryota > Metazoa > Chordata > Aves > Anseriformes > Anatidae > Anas > Anas platyrhynchos. The sequence goes on along the minus strand of NC_092593.1, from coordinate 31,911,248 downwards.
GGTTTTTATTTGGTTTTCTTGTGGAGCTGGGCATTGATGCAAACATGAAGACCTCAAGGGTCTGTTGGGCATTGTGATACCCACCCTTGCTTTTTTCCTCCTTAAAAACTAGCCCTCAATCCTTCTGTCATTTGCCTTCTTTCATGTTGAGAGGGAGGATGCATTTGTGATGTTAAAAGCTACCAGTATAGGAAATGTCCAAGTATGAACTATCAATTACACCTCAACAATGTGTATTTAGAGAGGGAGGTTACTACATAGAAGAGAGGGGTCAGCGTCCCATTTTACTGCTGGCCATTCATTCCCAGTACTGAGTTCTGTGCTGGCTGAGGTGGAGTTGTTGTTGGAGTTGTAAGCTCCTGAGGTACCTCATGCTTGGAGAGGTGTTGCACTAGTGTTAAGAAATTGCAGCCCAGCAGTGTGGAAAATCCAATTGCAGCAGCAAGGCAGAGTACTGCCACCCCAACGCTGTGTCCTTGGGGAGCTGCTGAGCAAACCAACTGAGACATCCACAGCTATGCTCAGTCTGTAACAGTATGTTCAATTTCTTCCTAAATTTCTTCCATGACAAAGGAGCCCCTCTCCTACATTCTTTTTCCTAGGCTATGGGAAGGCCAGATTGTGCCAGCACATCCTACAGCCAGCTGCAGAGGCACATCGAAGTTTTTTGTTTTTTAAGTAGGAAGTATTTTCTCAGCTCAGTTCATCTCAGAAGCCAAAGCAGGGCTAACTGAGATCAAAATCTAACTACTTGTAGTAGTGTTTGGCTGATGGTAGTTCAGTTGAAAGTGTGTTGTGTAATAAAGGAATATTTTTCAGTTCTCTCTGTTTAGTTCAGTTTGTGTGATGAATCATATACAACAAAAAAAATTGCAACCCCCTAAATGTTTAACTGTATTCCCAAAGTAATCCTAAACTCGGTTCTTTTAAATTAATCTACTACTAATGTGCTAATTTAATTTTTGAGTGGTGAGTCACCATATTCAATTTACAAAATGGAAGAAAATAGAAAACCATTCATCTAAAGAGAGTATTTATTACACAGTTCCCATTTTCTTCTCAATAGTTACCCATGCTCAGCTCAAATTACTTTCTGTGTAAAAGAACTGTCATGCTATTTCCTTAAGTGCTATTTTACCTTGAGAACCTATCAGTTGGGTTTTACGTAAGTGAATTTGTGATATGAAGGAAAGTAACAACTGCCTTTTTTAAGGTAAGATGGCATTTAAGATGGTACCATCTCGTTTCATGATGTGTTTTACAAGAGGAAGTCGTGCAGTCATTTTCAAATCTCAGTAATTTCATTAAGAAATATTTAATAATCTGTTCTGGAATAAACAGTTATTTCAATCTGCTACATTATCTCGGCCTTTTTAACCTATTGAAGAAATTTTTGTTTTGCAAGACATCTTGTTTTGCAAGAAGTGGTGCTTTGGCAGTTGCTGGTTTCAGATAGGACGTGCCAAGGAACTTCAGCGTGCCTTCGGTCTCCGTACAGTGGGAAGCTGCTACATTGCATTTGTAAGCCTTAGATGTATCTTGTAATTGAGTGATATGGCTTGTCATTTTTTCCAGAAGTGTATTTTTTTTTTTAATCTTGTCTTGGTTTACCTCCCTAATGCTTACAGTCTTTTATTTTCTCTATTTTCATGTTTTACCAAGGCCACGTTCAAACTGGGTGCCTAAGGCTACAAATGTAGAGTATGTTTATCCTAGTGCTAGGGATAAGGAACAGAGAAGACAAATTGCAGTGTGCAAATTAACAACCTGCCTTGTTACTGTGCAGCGATTCCTTCCTGGGAAGGTAACTGATCCACAGCTGTATGCCCTTTAAATGACTTTGTGTCTTCAGTTTTGTTAGTGCTCGGAGTCATGTAAGACTCAAGCATAAGCCCTATTGAGAAGATAACAAATAGTAATCAAGATGGATCTTTTATTACTCCTTAGCTCCTAATTTTGTTTTTGCTGGGTTCTGAGCGCTGGGATTCTTTTCTGAAACGTTCAGCTGAGCAGCCGCAGGGATACGGCTCAAAGAGATCATTGTTTCTATCAGTACAAGCGTGTAGAGTTAATATGCAGTGCACTGCCTCATCTACGTGCAAATTATAACTCTCATCCAGTCCTGTTCCCCAACAGAGCCTGAAGTGTTGACTTTTCCAGGAAGGATATCCAATTCTTATTTTTTTGTGTTAAAATCATCGTACTGAGAGGAGGTTTGACACTTCAGGGTGCTTCTGTGAGCAACACAGATCTGTTTTTTGTGAGGTTTAGTAAACAGGTGTGGCATATGAATTTTAACTCCGACACGTAGATGTGTCCTGCATGATGCCTGGAAGTTTGCTAAGCGCTTATCCTAGGTTTTAAAAAGATTTCTGAAGCTGTGGTGTCTAATTCAAATGTGTGTGCATTGACACCACATTAAAGTTTGCTGAAATGTGCAGTATTTGTTTCTTGTTCAAACCCAGGAGAAGGTCATATTGTAGTAGTAATAAAATATCCTGTGTGTTGCATCAGGATTTGGTGGGAAAAAAAGCAACAACCAAGTCATCAAATACGTAATTGAATCTGACTGATTCAAACAGAACCATACATGTAGGTGAGCTACCTGTGATGTTTGTGTTACTCAGGTATTATTTTTTAATAAATCTATGTACTTAGTTTCTTTGAGTAGTTGTGTTATACCATTGGAAATAAAGCACCCAGGTAGTCCTGTTGTGTTTTTTTTCCAATACAAATTTTCAGGTGAAGGTTTTAGGTTTAATCTTTTGAGTTTTTGAAATTATTTGATTTTTTTCCCCACAATACTTATGATTTTGATTTCTTACTTAATGTGAACTTTTTTTCTGTTTGATAAACTTTGCTGTCAGCATAATGTGTGCTCTTGGCAATTCTTCAAATTCTTCACAATTGAGGTTGCGAAGTCCTTGAGGCAGATACATTTATGTTTTCTTCTTGCTCAGGGCCAAGTGGGCCATCAGAATTTAATAAATAGAACAATGCTTATTAATAATCTTTGCTCCTTGTAGCTGAAATAAAGATAACACTTTTTTAATCATAGAGGAGAAACTGGGAAGATTAATTAGGTAACATCTGTGCAGCACTTTCAATATTTAAAGTAGTAGGCAAGTGCCAAGTGTGACTGTCACTTAGAGCCTTTTAGGAAGAAGGGAGGTATTTATTAACAACTCGAGTACGTGGTGATGAGACATCATATGTTCAGTGGTTTTTATATTTGGCACCTTGTCTTTGTAACAGTTTAGTAGCCATACAGGAAAAATCTGCAAGGACAGTAGTAAACTGGAAGAAAAAAACACAGATAGGAATTCCTGCTAGCTCCAAATGGTGCACAGGCAACTCGCTTGGTTTGACTGGGCTAAGAAAGGCACGGGAAAGGGATCGATAAGGCCCTCATGGCCTCCTTGTGCCTTCACTGCAGTGCCTGTCCTTAGTGCCACCTGTGGGCACGTGCCTTGTGAGTTGCTGTGATGATTTCAGTCATTGGTTTTCCTTTGGGCTGCAAGTGGGATTTCTTCTGTATTGATAGAGAATGGGAAAAAGTGGTTTTGTTAAGTATTAGGCTGGCAATTACCCAGCATTAATGCTGAACCCAGAAAGCTTTTGTATCTTCCTAGAGAGAAGGAAAAGTATGCTTGAGAGAAGGCCCCTAAATCAGCAGGATGCCTGGTACAGAAGAGGATTGCTTGTTCTTCAGTTTTATGCTCCTTCCTTTTACATATGAGGAAGGAAGACACTGGCATTCTATTGGTGCACTGACAGCAAAATGAAAGAGGTATCCTGGAACGATACGGGGAAGTTTGCACTGAATTGAGAAGTTGCAGCCCCGTTAAATCACGTCTGAAGATTTTGATGTAGTTCTGTAGCATTTGGAGTGGGGCTTTACCTAGACTGCGGGAAGAGACTTACCTTGAAGGCACCAGAGCAGATGGGGATAAGATCCCTTGAAGCAGTGAGGTAATTCTGCGCTGTAAGCCAGTGTAGATGTCTCTAGATAGTTTATTTTTGTGGTCTATGTATATGTACTTTGCTGAATGCAATCTTTATGTGATAAAATCATCTTACTCTTGTGTTAAAAATCCTGTTACGAGAAAGGGTCTTTTTCAGGATGGGAATCCATGCACGTTTCCTGGTTTTTAGTCTAATGACTTTGCCCTTAGCTATTCAAGTCCAAACCACGCTTATGGTAGAACTTATTGGGCAGCTTTATGGTGCTCCATAATTCTTTCTGTGGTAGACTGTTCTTCCCTTTTGCATGGATGATGTATTTTTCTTTTCAAGACTTCCGTGATTCACCTTAGCTAGCATGCTAAGCGAGCTTCAAGCATTGTACCTCATCTCTTTCCTCTTTGATGCAAGGGCATCTTCCATGCGCGGAATATTACAGAAAATACCTTTGTACTGCAAGAGAATGATTGGTGTCTTTGTGTAGAACTATTCTCTGAAAAAAAAATGAACTTCAGTTCTGAATTTTGACAGGTAGCTTTATAGGAAAGTCACTTTCCAAGCAGCAGGTTTCTGCAGGATTGCACTTGGAAACAGTTTTATTTATTTCTTGATAGATTTCATTAATGTACTGATCAATTTAACCTATATTTTGATGCCTTAATATGTCTTAATATGCTCAATTCAAAGGCTAGGACCATGAAGACATTTATCTGCACTTTGTTAAACTGCCAAATTATTGGAAATAAACAATGACTGGGCAGAATCAGCTTTGTAGAAGCAAGACTTCATGCCTGCCTCTTGGGGAAACTCACTGATTACCTGTCACAGATGATCTCTTCTGTGGCAATAGGTAATGCCAGGGCTTCTGCAGATCAACCTGCTACCTTCCAGGCTTGTTTCTGCCATTCCCTGTTGCAAACCAAGAATAAGCCTTAGGAGACCCAGTTGTCTTGTGGCGCTGGACCCCTAAGAACTGCTGCTGAAAGATAATACAAAAGCCCTGGGGGGGGCAGCAGGGAAGCAATTTAAAGAAAACAAATTGTGCAGCAATAATCTAGTTTACCCTTCTGTGAGGCGGTGATGGGACGAGATCAGATAAAGTGGTTCTGTATTGGTTTAAGCCACCACTGTATGTATTTTTGGTCTCCTGCTCCCATGGCCCCTGGAGATAAACTATTTTCTCAGTGCTTTTATTCACTTTTATTTCTAGAAGAAAATGTCTGACGAGTAACTTTGTTCAGTGTCCTATAAAAGAAGTACATCAGATTTACTATTTGAGGAAAGTTCAGAATTATTAATGTAGAAAGATCTTCTGAAAGCCAGTTCTCCATCCAAATTCTCCTCTCTGCAAAAATGAGCATCCGAAAGAAAGCAGCTAGGGCAAGCTCTGCAAGAAGGAGCAGCTCTCACTGCAGCTCAGCTCATCTAAAGACAAAGGAGATGGTTGCCTTGCATCACCTTTCTAGAGCTGTTTCCTGTTTTGCTAATGTGGCCAGCTGCATGATTTTAGGAAAGGGAAAAATGACTTTTATATTTGCCTGTGCAAGTGGCTTGGTTAGGTGGCCCCAACTTCAACATTATAACATCGGACTTAGAGTATTTTATTTTTTGTAAAGTATTCAAGTATTCTCTTGATCACTAATCTTGCATAACATCATTATGCTGTTTAAAGGAAGAATGACATAAATAGAAGTATTTGGGGAAAAAGATAGTAATCTTTCAAAAATACAAGATAAATTGAGTCTTTTTATTCTTCTGATCTTGGGCAAGCATTTGTTGAAGCATGTTGGGGAGGGCATGTCTTGGTGTTGCTGCCAGAATGAGCCAACCTCCTCTCTCTCAGCCCTTTATTTCAGCTTCCAGGCTGCCCTCAGACTTGCAGTGGTACAGAGGTTCACACAGCTGTGCTTTGAACTGAATAAGAAGGCTGATACAGATTAAAATTAACCCAGTAAAATGAAATGCAGCTATTTTTAACACAGACGAGTTCACTGACCCGGTTCATTGCACAGGTTCTTATGCCAACACAAGGAAGGAGATGACAGGGGAAGAAAAAAAAAAAAGAAAAAAAAAAAGAAAGGGGCTGCACTGTTTTTTCCAAGTACTGTCTGATTCTATCTTAAGGTGCGTCTAGAAACACAGTTGGAGAACATCCTGAAAGCCATGAATTATGCTCAAGGTAACCCACTCAGCTGGCAGGTACAAATGTGCATTAAGTCTGGTAGGTTTTTATATTCTATTTTCATGTCAAAGAGAGTTCCTCTTTATCAAATACATGTTTATTTGTATCAGTGCTGCATCATTTCTGTTTTATGTTGCTTTGTGGGACTCAGAATACCTACTATGCATGTACATACACCTGTAAGTAGAGCTCACTCAATGTGGTTGTAGTGAATACAGGTGCTTTTAGAATAATTTTTACCTTTTAGTACTCGGAACACTCCTGAAAATTAAATTAACAACACATACAATGCAGGGACTCGCCCTCTTTGAAATAATTTATTCAACCACATTGTATTAGGCTTGGTTGGAATTTCTTAAGCTGGGTACGAACAAAATCTGAGGACCTCAGGATGCAGCTGGTGGAAGGTTTTTACATCCTTTCCCAGGAGGGAATCATGGCAGGTATAAAACACATTACTGTGTGCCTGTTGTTTGGCGTGGGGCCACGCAGGGCTGTCAGCACAAGTAGGTGTAAATTAACGTGGCAGTTCTCACACCGGCCTCACACTGTGTTAATACAAGGCTTCAAACTAGATAATATGAAATCAGAATTGTGAGTATAATACTGAGGGCTTCCCAGTTGGAGCAGTTCATCATGCTGATTACAGCCATGCCTGGGATTCTTGGCCAGCCAGGTTACCTTGTTTTACATGCTTGATTTCTAATGACATAAAAACGCAGCTGCTGTGCATTAGTTAGGGCAGGCTGGCATGTAATGGACTGGTGGCTCATTTGGAAAGACCAGCTGAGGAGGAGAAAGCCTCTTGAGGAACGGAGGGACCTTAATGGTTGTGCCTGGGGAGTGAACGTGGTTAGAGAGCGTTTGAACTACATGCAGTGTATAATCTGTACGTAGATTGCTCGTGTTTCTCTGATTTGACATAATACGCATGTTTATCAGTGTTTTAATTAAGATGGCTATGCTACGAGAACGTTTTATTTATGTTATCTTTGTGCTTGGAAGCCTGGTAAGATCCTCAGTGGTACTACTGCCCCCTTAAACCACGTGCAAACAGGAAAACATCTCCCTTTGAAAATCTTGCAGTATTTACAGCCCCAAATCGGTTTATAAAATTTGCTCACCTGGACCTTGGGCAAGCCAGGTCTGTTGAGGTCATTAAGCCAGTATGGTTTTATCTGTATGCAGAAATAAACTTAATTTACAAGATAGCATATAAACTGAGTCTTTCAAACTGAGACGTGATAGATAGGAATGGCATCAACACAAATGCACGTTTACAGAAGCTGTCTAGGCATTGTTGTGCTTTCAGTGAAATGGATTTACATTTTTATGCTATTGTTGATTTCTATCTTTGCCTCTTTATTTTTAGGCTTTTTAGGCTGTTCTTAGTGTTACTGTCTGTGCACTCACTCCTTCAGTCTCTGCCCATTTTATTTGTTGCTTAAGCCAAAACAGGTAAGGAAAACAGATATTTAAAGCAGGTGGAATGTGCAGGGCTACAGCTAATCAGCCCTCTTCAGAGGACTTCAGTAGTTGTGTGGGACCCAAGCAGGAGGGGAGTGTTTTCATACTTCTGTGGTAGGAACTACAGCAAACAATGATTCCTCTGCTCTCACAAGAGGGAGGACAAACAGTTCACTGTTTATTTATTTATTTATTTATTTTTCCTCTGACATGAGAGGGGCTTCCATGTGGGAAAGGCCTGCTTAGGGTTTGGCTGCCCTGAAGGCAAGTAAGCAATGAACAAGGGCTTGGTTGTGCGACTTTATCCCCTTTCCCACCTGATCACTGCCTGGGGCAGCTTACAGGGTCTGAGCAGAGCTCTGTGTTAGCGTGTGACATCCACAGGTAAGGATCCTTCAAGCTTTTGCCCATTTTGAAGCGTAGAATGAAGGAGAATGGCTTGGTGCATAGTTTAAACAGTGACATTGATTCCAGTTTGTGATATTCTGGATAAAGTACAGTAGAAAGACTGTGCAGTGAGGTCCTTTTGCAGGAAGGAGGAAGGGGCCTATTTGAAATATACTAAATCATAAGAAAATGCTTAAATAGTTTAAATACAAGGCTTTACAGTAAAATAAATGGATTACTAAAACATCTTTTAAAACAGCTATCAAGATTTCCCCCTAATAGGGACAAAGCTATAATGAGAACGTAGATTCAGAATGTTTTCATAGACTTTACTTAATTCCTCTGTTAATTCAGTATGAAGTTACTCTTTTTAAAAGATTTCATTTATTTCATTGCTGTTGTAAAATGATGGTGCTCTGGTGGTTGATGTCCAGAGTAAGGCTTCATGGATCTGACTGGTGTTCCTGAGCCTGATGTTGACGTGCTGTTTGGTAGTTGGCAAGTCATGTAACCTACCTGTGCCTTTGCTCCATGGTCATACATTACTTTGACATAACTGAGCCTCTGTCACTATACTTTTTGTGCACTTTTATGGATGCTGAAACCCAACAAAAACACTGTGGTGTATGTGCATGTCCATTGTCGCAATACTTGGGTTCTATTTTACAGACATTATTACATAACATAGTCAAATAATTGGAATGCTGAGTAAATATATTAACAATATTCATCATTGACATAATCTCCTT